>NC_136057.1:1311681380-1312962452 GCF_964261635.1 Lissotriton helveticus | reverse complement strand
AACTTCGTCTCTTACACATGAGCCATCGACAAAGAAAACTTCGTCTGGGTCGGTCAGTGGCTCATCTACGATGTCGGGTCTGGGTTTGGTGCATAGTTCAGTCACATCGAGACAGTCATGGTCTGTATATTCATCATCATCATCAATATCATTTGGAAGTGGCATTAAGGTAGCAGGGTTCAAAACAGAGCATCTCTTGAGGGTCACGTTCTCTGCAGCAAGAATAACTTGCTCATAGCGCGTGAGCCTGCTATTGGTCAGATGCTGTGTTTTGGTCCTGGTCATCAACAGTTCAACAGAATGTGGCACGCACACCTCTAACGGGTGCCCCATGACAATATTTTCACATCTCTCAATGCTGACACCCGTTGCAGCAACGGATTTGAGACATCCGGGCAACGCTGCGGCTACTGGGTCTAAAGTAGCTGAGAAATAAGCAACTGGTCTACGGGCATTCCCATGGATTTGGACCAACACAGACAACGCACAACCTTCTCTCTCACAACAATAAAGAAAGAATTGTTTATTGTAATCAGGCATTCCCAATGCCGGAGCACGACACAGGTCCTCTCTCAGCTGTAAGAATGCCATCAAACAGTCTTTGTCCCATGGTACCGGATCACTCACCTCTTTGTGCGTCAGTTTTTGCAAGGGCTTTGCTTTCAGTGAAAAGTTCACGATCCACTGTCGGCAATAACCCACCATCCCTAGGAACATCCTGACCTCTCTCTGTGTCTGAGGCGCGTTCATTTTCATGATCGCCTCTATCCTGTCTGGTGACACCTTTCGTTTGCCTTTCTCAATTCTGTGTCCCAAGTACTGCACTTCTGTCAGGCAGTACTGCAATTTTCCCGGGGATACCTTATGCCCATTGGCAGCTAGGTGATTTAACAAAGCAATGGAGTCTTCCCTGCAAGCTTCTTCTGTGTCTGACGCCACAAGGAGGTCGTCTATGTACTGGACCAGAACTGACTTCTGGGGCAGCACTAGACTTTCAAGATTTTTCTTCAGAAGCTGGTTAAAGATCGATGGACTCTCTGTATACCCCTGAGGGATACGACACCATGTTAGGACGCGATTTTCCAGCTTAAATGCGAAAAGAAAATGGCTATCTTCGTCCAAAGGGATCGAAAAGAAAGCCTGACAAAGATCTATCACAGTGAACCACTCAGCTTGGAATGGAATCTGAAACAGTATCACTGATGGATTCGGTACCACTGGACAACATGAAACGACTATGTTATTAATCTTTCGCAGGTCCTGTACTATCCGAAATTTCCCATTGGGTTTCTGCAGACCCATAATCGGGGAGTTGCATGGACTACCCACAATTTCTTTCAGTATTCCCTGTTTAATCATGGACTCGATCACGGGTTTTATGCCTGCAATCGTTTCTGGAGTCAATTTATACTGGGGTGTTCTTGGGAACTCAGCATGCGGTTTCACTACAATTTTCACTGGGTCCACCCCTTTGACCAATCCAATCTCTTCCCCAGTGAAATCCCATACCTCTGATGCCACTGTCTCTCTCAAATCCCAGGGAAGCTCGTCTACTGTCAAAGTAGGGTACAGCTCCACACATATTCTTGAGTTTGCAACTTTGAAATCTGCATCATCATCATTAGTCAATACCTCCACTCCCTGGGGTGTACAGTATATAGTACAATTCAATTTGCACAACAGGTCTCTTCCTAGCAGACACACAGGGCTTGAATCGCAAACCACAAATTGGTGCTCATCGCTGTACTTCCCTATTTTCACCTGTACCGGTTCTGTCAATTGGCTGGTTATTCTCCTGTTTGCGACCCCTACCACCTGTATGGTCTCTCCAGACATGGGCAGGTCTGGAACTGCAGCTGATCTGATCGTGGATCTAGTGGCTCCTGTGTCCACCAGAAATGTCGTAGGGCACCCTGCTACTTCTGCTTCCACATAGGGTCCCCTCTGATCTACCTCTAAGGCTGCCCCAAGGGTGCAGTCTTCTCTTTCCACTCTCTGTCCGGTTAATGGGTCCACATAATAGCATTCTTCACCTTCCACAAACAGGGGCATTTGTCTATAGGTCTTACCCATACTCCCTACTCGAGGAGGTTGCGGGAACTGGGCTCGGGGAGGAGCCCCCCCCCCTTTGAGCACCTTTCCTTGGTATGGCGTCGCCCCTCTCATAGGTGCGCTCTGGACCTCTTCCTCCTCTATCTCTTGCTCTCCGATCTCTACATTGTAAGGGCACTCGCGTTTCCAATGCCCCAACTCGTTGCACTGGTGGCACCTAGTCGTTTTCTTCAAGGTAGCTATGTCTACTCTGGGTCTAAAGGTAGTACTCTCCTCATTACCCTTGTTCTGACTGTACTGCTTCTTACCTCCTGTACCTGTCCCTTGCTGCTGTTGTTGCGGTCCCCCCTTTCCTGCTGTCTGCAATTGTACCACCATCAGCTTCTCTTTTAGTTTCTTAGCCTTGGAGTCTACCTCATCACAGCAGTACCTGGCATATCTCAGTATTTCATCTAGGGGTCTACTTTGCCAACAAATCGAGTGTTGCTGAATCATTAAACTAATATCCGGTCTCAGTCCCAGGACGAACTTGGACACGAATTGCCCTATGTCCTTTGGATCCATTACATCCAAGCCGCTATACTGTTTAAACGCCTTCAGCAATCTCTCGTAATATTCATGGACTGTCTCTTTGGGTTCCTGTCTCGTTCTGTCTATTCTGACCCAATCTATGTCTTGCATTGGCACTTTTTCTTTCAGCCAAGTCATCACTCTCTCGAATTTTGCCATCACGATCTCGGACGGCCCATTAGTCCTAGCATCTCTCTCTGGCTCCGTTGTGGGCCACTCAGCGCTAACCTTGCATGCTGTCCACAGATCTCCTGGTACTACAATGTCAAACAGCGTGTTCAGATCTATCCATAGGACTTTTGAGATCTTTACAAACCTCTCGACTTGCTTGTACCACTCCACGGGGCTCTCTCGTAACTTGGGGAAAGATGTGGTAAAAGCAGCTAAATCTCCCCTACTCCAAGGGACATGTACATAGCTCCCATTGGCAACTTCACGCAAAGGGTAAGCTTCTATTCCCTGCTGTCCTGGTGTTATACCAATCATGCTTCTTCTGCCGGTCCCTTTCTTGGACCACCTCTCTTCCCATTTATCTAGTGCCCTCCATGTCCTTATTCCAGTAATCAGTTCCCTTATGTGTGTTTTCAACCCAATCGTTCTCCTCTCATCTAGATCTCGATCTGTATAATGTAGCCTGTGGTTACCCTGTAATGCTTTGGTTCTTGACAAGTCCACCATATATTTGCCTGCTAGTTCGACTAACTTCTCATGGACTGCTCTCGCCTTTCGTGTGATGTCCTTTGCCATATACAGTATTTCATCCTGTTCATACATTTCCATTCTTTCTAAAGGCAGGGTACCATCTACCATGTCATCCAGATCTGACCTTAAGCTGGAGACATCAAGTCTCTTGGCTTTTATCTCAGCTCGCAATATGTCTTTCGAAGGGGGCTCACTGGTCTCCCTACCATCCCAACTTCGAGCTCTGCGTTTGGGCTCAGGAGAATTAATGGGTGGCCTCCCTTGCTCCCATCTCTCCAGGTCCCATGCTCGGCCATCCGATCTTGGAAGGTGATGGAACACGGGCCTGTTATCCCTACTCTCTCTCTGCCCACTCTCATCTTCTTCTCTCCTCTCACCGCACATCTCTCTGTTATTTTCCCTCTGGTCGCTACACTCCCTTTGCCTCGTATCGCTCAGTATCCGATACGATCCTTCCTGGTTCCCCATATTCCCTGGGCTGCGCTCATTTCTGTCATCACAGGGACTATGGTGCGACCTCTCACAACTCCCATTCTGTTCTCTGGTGGCAGGCACACAGTGTGGACACTTAAAGCTGTTCCTGTACTCTTGCGCTCTCCTCTCCCCTTCACTGAGTATTGGGCACGCCACCCCTCCACTCCCGGGGCCCCCGTTTTCCAGGTCTGTTCTACCTCCATTCCGGGCCCAATGGGTGACTCCCCTACTCCCTCTACAGTCCCACTCCGGGCTACTCTCCCCAGCCCCGCAGTGAGTTCGTGCTCTGCTGTCCTGACTTTCCCTTTCTGCTTCTGCAGCATTGATGCACTTTTGAGCCTTCACTACCTCATCCCACTGCTTCATGTACTCATTTAGCTCTTGAAAGGATTTTCGTCCAGATCCCCTCAGATCCATTGGCCATCTGGGGCCCCCAGGATCTCCCCCTGGGTCCCCTGCTGTGTGCATCGGGGTGCTCCACTCTCTGGGTATCGGCATCTGACTTGGGGAATTAGTGGTATCGTTCCTCCTTGCCTGCTCTGCTCTTTCTCTGTCTTTCCGTTTCCGTTCTTCCCCTTTTGCTCTCTCTTGGTCATATATCGATATTATAGGACCTATGGTAACAGGTACCTGTAGTGCATCTGGTAATGGGTAGGATGTGGCGCTTTCCGTTTCCGGCGCTCTTTGTACCACAAACCTACCGACTACCTGTTGCACCTGACTAGGCTGGAGCAACTCTTTCTTTGGCTCAGGATCCCACTCTGAGCTGGGAAGCGGTCTATGCTCTCCTGCATTGCCCCCCTTTCCTCCTTCAGTATTCTCGACCTCTCCCCCTGCTCTATTATACGGGGGTGGCCTGTCTGTCAGTAATCTGTTTATCAGGCTGTCCTCTGTTTCGCTCTCATCATCCTCTTCTAGGGGGCTTTTATTTACTGGCGCCTCTAACACTGGGTACAGTTTATTTATTTCCAAATTATGCACTCTCCATCTTTTAGCATCCGCATCCCACCTGGCATCCTGTACTGCCCTTACCGAGCGTTTCACCCTTTCTTGTCGTCTGTTCATATTCCTTTCATGCGCTGCCCTAAGCCATGCTTCAAGGGCTTCAAACTGGGTTGGTCTAGGCAAGGGTCTCTTTGAGGTCATGACTGATTTCAATCGATGTAACACCTCTAATCTGAACGTCCCGTACTTCGGGAACGTCAGTTCCTCGTTTCCTTCAGTAATCTTACTCCACTCTGATATCCAAAGGATCGTATGCAACCCAACATTTACTGCCATATAACGAGCTGGCGTACCCTCCGGCGGGGCTTCTTCCCCTTCATACGATCCTCTCCTCTCTTTTTTAAACAGCGCTTTCAACCATTTAAAACACTTCATAATTATGCGCACAAAATCCAGCCTCGCTACTCTGTTTACTTCCTGATGACACTCCACCAATCCTGTCGCGGCTTTGCTAGCTTGGCCTATCACAGCGCGGTCTTTCTCCTGTTGGCCAATCACGTCGCGACCCTGTATGACGTGTTCGCTAGCTGGCCTATCACAGCGCGGTCTTTCTCCGGTCAGCCAATCACTGCGCGACACCACCTGACGTCTCTTTTCTCCGCTTCGCAGCAGCACCCCTCCTTTCTCAACTCGTCTCCCGGTTATGCATGCGTCCCATTCATACACTGAAAAATGACTACTTCCGACCAAGCGGTCACTTCTCTCGACTGTACGTCCACAGTCTATCTGTAATTGTCAACACAACTGACGAGATGTCTATCGTCTCTCTGATAGGTTACTTACACACACAGTAACTTCCGACCAGCGTCCGTTACTCACGCACTCACTCTTACGTTCCCCCTATCTCGGTCTCTCGGGTGATCAATGGTACCTCATGACCCCCTTCACACTAGTTGACAATTACTCTGGGTGTCCGATACACCCGAACCACTTAAGCTCTCCTTGAACTTAAGATTTCCACCGGTTGCGCGCGCTCACAACCTGTTCCACAGTCACTCTACAGACATTCAACTCCGCCAGACATTACAACATAGATACAATACAAAAACACCGCAATCTAACACGCATAACCCTTTATACTCACTCTCGACCGATACTGCTGCTTTTTCTGTCTCACGTCATCCGGATCTTCATCTGCGGGCTGTTCTTCCGATCATCGATTTCTAGGGGCCTTGGGGTAAGCTAACCTGGCCTAGGTCACCGTCCTCAAGAAGGCAACCATCCTCTGCTACCAACTGAAAGGGCGAGATTTTGATCGATACCTTATATCTATTGATCCAAACCTCGATCTGGTCGACTGAACCTTTATTGCCTGTCTTGGAAGGAAACAGTACACCTATCTGCAAATTAGTTCACCCAAGAAAGGACTCTACTCTCAAAGATCACGGACAACTTCTAGGTTTCAAAAGTTTATTGTAAAGATATAATGAGCTGCAAATACAAGCATCTCAGAATGAGATTCACGAGGTACACAGGTCCAATTACATACATGTGCTCTCGAAAAGCCCTCAGACGAGCAACAGAAATCACTAACACAAGTTCTAAAAATAGCAAAGCTATCAGCATAGACGCATATCTCTCCTTCATTTAGGTTGGAGGAAAACGAACACAGGTTAGGCGTCCCTACCCTGTTCTAGATGGTATCCCTACTTAACCAAATCCCAACCTAACAAAGGTGTCAGCAATGAATGACCCCCAAGGGAAGTCACCCACTCTAAGTCTCTTGGTGAAAACCTAAAGTTCTCCAGTCATGACCCCTCACTGCCTACCCATCCGCTCTCTAAAGGGTCCTCAGGTCTCTGCTCTAACTCCACCCAGGGGTGCTGTCCCTAATACAAAACAGTCAACAACATTTGAGACGCCCCTTGCGAAACGCCTCTCACGTGGTGCAACTTCAGGCTTTTTCCATGATGCTTTGTATTGGGCCTCAGACGTTAGAGTTGACCTTGCTTCTCAGTCTCTTCTCCGGCCCGCTGATACCCCTTAAACATTCCAGAACCCTCCTCCATGTCTGGGCCGTCTACTGAACAGACCTCTATTCATTCACTTATAATTGGATCCCCCCTTTCCTGTTGCAGACTGATATCTGCCGCCAAGAACCCAACTCTCATAGACTTCTAAAAAGGCTTGCAACATTTCTCAGCCCAGACATGTACGTGTAAATCAATGCTAAAACATTTCAGGCCTACAATATTTCACATTATGATTATAGCATTCTATTTCTTCATTTAATTAAAGCATGTTAAAACTCTTATTCTATTATTTAGAAAACATTACTCTAAATCATGGCCCATTAATGCAATGACCAAAAACGTTAAACAATCTGTGTCGTGAAAAGAAACACCTTCCCTTTTAGCTCCAGCTCTGGCCCTGAGGCCTACCACGTTCTGCGTTTTACCACAGACCATCTTATGTTAACAGCTACACGACATAGATTCAGAATAATCACATCTACTAAAATCATATAATGTCACACATTTCTGTATTAATTCCACTTCTACTTAAATCTCTATATTAGCTATACATTTAGAATATAATTTCAGATACTATTAGCACTCATGGCATTTCCCTTCATGAATTATGCTCTCTATAGGTAAGTGTGATGTACTCATATATTTATCTCAGTTTGCGCTCTCTCACCTTCCTCTCTCCCAACTTCACCCTCCTTTCTCTCCACTACAACTTGCTGCCCCACCCACTTCACCCTGCCACCGACTCAATAACAATAACTTTTATTCAAGTATTAATTATTTAAAAAAATTAAAAGCCATTGTTATTTGTAAAATCAATACATCTAAGTCACATAGATACAACACATATTGCATTACAAATGCTATAGGTGTCACATTTGCAAAAGTTATAACTATTGGCATTGTCACACACAATGCCAATAACTCAAACTTTAATGCTGCGAGACCTATTGCATTGTAAATGCTTGTTATCACATGGTGTGGGAGTGTTGCACATGCTTAGAGAGGCATAATGACACAGATCTCAAACTTGGCGGCCAGGGAATTCCTCCCTGATCCAGGTCTCTGTCTCGTTGGAGGGATGTACTTATCTAAGAACAACGAATCAGAATGTTGCATGATAGACCTAGTGCTGATTTTGTACAAACGTCCTATTGCAATGGCGTGAAAGGCCACTGAGACCCCGCCGGCCACACTCAGTCTCAGTCGACTTACAGAAATGGGCAATGGCTGAACAAACTGCAGGTGAGGTGATGGGCATAACTGTCTGGGATGCCTACGTCCTCAAACTGGAGGCAGGGTCAGGTGACAGGCTGTCCTAAGCATAGCGCCAACAGGGCTGAACTGAAGCAAGTAAAGCAGGAATATAATTGTGGCTCTCCTGGGAGGGACGAAAGTTGGGGCAAAGGTCTTATGCCACCTTCTGGAGGCACACAATCATTCATTACGGGAGGGAACAGGGTCAAGAATTGTGTTGTTTTAATTGTATTAGAGTAGTTTGATTTGAGCTCGTCTCACTTCCCTGGGCATTCATTTAGCTGCTCTACAAAGCAGTTGTGAAGAAAATGCAGAGCTGTACGGTCATGGATGGTAAAAGGGGTTGTCTTGACTACTGACATGGGTGGGGAATATGTATGTATGGAGGTTGATTATGTCCCATTTTTATAGATGGTATTTGCTGATGTATGTGATAATTCCCCTGTACAAATAAATGAAAAATAAAGAGCTATTTTAAAAAAAACAGAGAAAGTGGATAATCAGAGAAGGCCCAGTACTTAATATGGCAAAATGTGCCAGGCAAAGATGCTATTAAGCTAGTAATGTATTGCCAAATGGGAAAGAACTGGTGACATGAATAGTAGCTATGCCCCTTTTTAGGTTTTGGCTAGACAGAGCATGCACTGTCTCCAAGAGACGTGTTGCATTCTATCTGTGGACTTACAAGCTGCCCACCTCCTACCATTGATAAACATCTTCTTTGATGCCATTCGTCATGACATGCTAGCGTCATGCCCACTTCTTGTGTGTGGCCCTCCCATAAAGCATGTACCAAGTACATGTCTCCTTACACTGCTTCTGAATTGCTGAGCTACTTTTGTCTTTGTTTTCAAGCACTCCATAGGATTATTTGTGTTTTCAGGCCTCTCCTTTGTACACATAGACCTGTTTACATAAACTAATACATTTCATAAAAAGTTGTTAAAACATGAAAAGCACTTTGTTAATTTTTTGTTGTTGCATGATCCAATAGTATTGGAGTGCTCGCTCCGTTGTCTGTCTTGCCATAGCGCGAACACAAGCCAATGGTATTGGAGCGCTTTAAGTGCTTACCAGTTACATTACACAATGACACATTAATTTTTGTCACTGATTCTGCTTCAATTAAGCTTTTTTTCCCCATTGTTGCCTGCCCATCTACCCATCCCCTCCTGCTTCCCGGCTTGTCCCTCCCTACCTCCCACGTTCCATCTGCTTTTTTTGGGGGGGACGATTCGATGGTATTGGAGCCCTTGTTCGGTCCTTCATCTTACCCTAGTGCTAACACCAGCCGATGGTATTGGAGTGCTTTGATTGCTCACCAGTTACATTACACAATGACACATTTATTGTTACAGGCGGGGGGAAGCGTAAGTGATTTGCCCGAGTCACAAATTGTCCAGCCGACCAGGAGATTCGAACCTGGTTCCCCAGTTCCCCTGTCAGCAGCTCTGACTGTTACGCCACATATTCACTTCACTTCAAAGCTCCTCATCTGTTTCTCACTATCACTTCCACATTTGTTCAGCAAGACCCCGTCAACACCAAACAAGCATTGGCAAAGCCAATAGATTTCGGCAGTACCTAAGCTTTTGGCCTTGTCAATCAGAATGTCTTTTAGCCATGTTGTCTAGCAGCACATCTGCTGTTCAGCATGGCTCAAAGTCACAGAAAAAAGTGCTATGATGAGGCCACCACAGGCACCGTCATATCGATTTTTTTGTGTTAAAAGGGGCAGGATGATAAACTTAACATGGGGAGCAAAGAGACTCAGAGTCAGCTCAAAATCCTGTGATTATGGGTTTTTAGTTACTTTCAGCCATACTGAACAGCAGATGTGCTGCTAGACAGCATGGCTAAAAGACATTCACATTGACAAGACCAATAGCTCAGGCATAGCAGCGACCTATTGGCTTTGCCAATGCTTTTTTTTTTTTTTTTGTGGAGATAGTACATACTGCAGTACAAATATACTTCATGACGTTGGAATAAGTGGAAGAGAAATCAATATTGGCAACCTGAGGTGAAACTAATCGTACCCAGGGCCAGATTCCATCTCCAGCTGCTCGGTTGAAGGAAGAAAATATTTTGCGCAGGCGTTCAAATGTCCCCAAAGGCATACGTCACGGCTCAGACCCGAGCCAGACTGGCACCGTGCACATGCAGGCATGAGAGACAAAGCACTTGGTAGTTTGCTGCACCCATAGCACAAGAACGAATCGGCTTGTCCTGGTTTACCATTTTGTCGTCACTTCTCCATGCGGGTCCAATATCTTTTCTTAGATCCTAGAGACCGTTGCTCTTTCTAGTTTTACATGTGGAGGCTTCCTCCTGACCTTCTAGAATTTCAAAGACATCTTCCAGTTTTATTATTAGTAGAGAATGGCATTGCATGGTAAAAAGGGACTGTGTAGTGAAAGGAAACTTGCCAAGCTACCAGTGTTTTGCAAAGTCACCAGTATGGGGAGCAGTCTAAGGAACTTTTCTGCTCTGCTGCATCTTTTAGTCATATGGGTGTATACTAAAAACCTCAAATAAATGATAACAAATAATAACTGGACTTGAGGTCAGCAAAGGCACAAACCCCATATTCTCTCAATTTAGTTGATAGAGCAGAGGTAAGAGAACGGAGGTGAAAAGGGGAGACTAGAGTAGGTTGGAGGAACAGTGGAGCCTCTTGGGAGGGAAAAAGGAGAGGAACCAGAAAAGGGGAAAAGGCACACCTGTTGGATGGAAACTATACACAAAAGAATACAGGTAAGACAAATGAATCTGCAGTCCCTCAAAATGTGCTTCTGACAACACAGTAAGATTACTCTAAGCCAAGAAGCATCCCACTCTACCTTTTTAGGTTTCGCCTGTGACAGCACATGCGCTCTCGCTTGCGAGAGATATTGTATACAACAAGGGTCATGGATCCCACCCACTGCATGCTATTCGTTTGCTTAATTGTCACTCTTATTTTCTGTGCCTCCTAACTGGGCAGCATGTGTCGGCTTCACTTCCTCTTCTTTCATCTGATACATGGTGGATCAAGTACAGATTACTTCATCTTGATTGGGTCCTTCTGCCCCTGGAGCTGTGATTGAGGTGCTGTTTTTTTATTTTCTTCTTCGCGTCATGTTGCTTCATCCCTTCCAAACCAATACCACTTGTACGTGTTGCTTCTATCCTCCCACCCCCAACCTCCCATTGTCCATGTAACTTTTGTCTTCCCACCCTCCCGTTGTCTGTGCGGCTATTTGCCTCTAATTCCCCCAACCCTCATCCCCTGTGGTATGGGTTGTCACTTCCCTCCTACGGCACTGTTTCCCATGTTGCCATTTTTAGTGTTGCCTCTTCCCTCCCAACCCTCACCCTCCCATTGTTTGTGTTGCCTCTGCCCTCCCAAACCTTACCCTCCTGTTGTTTGTGTTGCCCCCATTCAATCACCCTAAAAAAAACACTATTATGCGGCCAACGCTGACCATGTCATGGTGCTTTTTCTTGTTACGTTCCCACATCATAATGCTTTTTGAAAATAGCTTTTATAGCGCTTTATTAAATAACGTTTACTCATGATGCTCAGCAGCCACACTGCTCTACAACATAGATGAAACACTTTTGCAAAGCCAATAGCCCTCACATAGATGAGACCTATGGGCTTTGACAATGCTTGTTCAACTGGCCTCAAGGTTACCGTGGCACAAACCACATGCATCTCCAGGAGTTAAAAATAACTTTATTGGTGGTGAATAATGACGACATACCATCCAGGGACCCCCATCCTTTGTGACCCCCATTAGTGACGTTACATCCTAGACTCTATTGCTCTACTTTGTGCCCTCATTGAAAATGTCACAGGGTTCACAGAGTCTAGCCTGGCCTGGTTTTTCGAAATATGTGCTATAATGCTGCGAACAGGGTGTCCCTCCCCCTTCTTCCTTGCACGTCATATCTACAGCTCAAGACTTATGGGTGGAACACATAATCCAGACAAGTGTTTAATGGCCTGTTGTGCAGGTATTCACCCAACAACAATGGTTATGGGGACATTCTGTGAACCAAGTTCATCTTTCCGTGCACGTCACCACTGACCAGACCCTTCTAGACTTGTGCCAGATGAGTGGCCAGCGGGGAGGAGCGATGGGTTGGGTAAGCTCGCTGGATTTCTCCCAGACAGCGCCTGTGGCAAGGATTGTTTATGAGCAGCAGTTCAAATTGGGTTTTGCATTTGGGCTTCCCTTTAATCCTAGCATACGGCGACTTTTGTATCCATTAGTTACAATTTGGACCACCTGGTGGGCATTTGTGGTGACACCTTAAGGCAGTGGCTTGCACTGGCCTTCTAGTGGCATTGGCCCTGCTCCACAGCGTGACTGCTTCTTAGTGACGGTATGGCCTGCCCCAGTATGTGGGCAGGGCCGTGTGATGAACTTTTATTATTCGGCTCAAAATCCATATTGGTGGCAAATCCTGCAGTTTATAAGAACCGTAGATAGCAAGCGTTACTGCTAATAATTTAATGATATTTGTGATAAATCCAAAATTCGTGCTGCAGCGGCATCTAGACAATTGTGAATGGTCAACTGGAGTTTCCACTAACATATAATGTGAATCAGCTGCCATTTACTTATAGAGGCTGCAATTATATTGAGGTTTTTGCCAATTTGTGTATTTTAGGACTGTCATTCTGACAGTGGTGGGGACCTGTCTTTACAACTAATAGCAAAGATGCCTGTTTTTTTTTTAATGATAGCCTGGTCGTAAATTCTGCAATAGGTACTTCAAATAAAGGACTCAATGGTCAGAGGTTCTGCCATTCGACTCAAAGTCTGTACGCCATCGAGTTCAAAATCACACATAATGCTATAAGGCACTATTAATCGCAGACAGTGCGGTATACAGATGTTAATATTATACCATGTCAACCCCTCCTGTCCTGTCATGTTTGTATTTATTGTTTTGATGCGCCTTGAAGCAGGCGGGCTAGTCAGGGACACAGCTGTACTGGGTTTATGCATTGCTCACTGAGTAAACCGTACCTCTCTGATTGGAAGGAGGGTGGCATAACGCACAGTAGCTTGGCAAATGCAAAGTTCCTAATGCACGCAAGGGAAATTTCACCCTATATTTCTTGGCTATTTTTAGTAAGATACTGTCATAATTGGTATTCAATGGATCCCTCACACCCGGTGCCACTGCACCTTCTACACTAATCATAGACAGGCACCTGGGGCCGTACTGGTGGCAGTGCAAGAGGAAAGTTGTGCAAGTGACGCACCTACAGCAGGACTATTGGCAAACCAAAGTGTGACGTTGCAAGCGTCCTTGCGGAATCCAGTTTAGCAAGACAAACAGTAAGTAAGCACGTGCAAAGAAAGCAGGAAGTGTTTGGAAAGGGGAAGCGGAAGTTCACCTGCAGCCGCGATGGGGCGGTGCTGCAGGCCAGTGCTCCATTGTGCACTACTTGCCTCGGGCAGGGGCAATCAGGGGTTGAAGAGGGCCCGGGGGTCCGCTCAAGAGCCTTGGGAAGGCGCTGGTCCAGCATCCCTCAGAGCACCTTCCTGACTAGTGAGCTTGAGGGCTACCCTAGGGGTATGAGAGGCCCACGTCCAAGTAGGCTTAACGGAGAACTCATGGACAGGCGGTGGGCTGTGATTGGCTCCTGATATCAGACGGGGCCTGGTCATAAACAATCCACCCAGTAGGAGGGCGTTGAGCGAGGTGGGCGGAGATTCCAGTCTTCACGGGCTGTTTACATCACTGGCAATCACTCTTGCAGGAGGAGCATTGAGCCCTAGGAGCCACGCAATCTATATTTATTTATTTGTTTATTTATGCACCTTCACCTAGAAGTGATAGAACACTTTACCAAAGAGCTAGAACAAACACAAACATCAGAAATTACACAATTTAAGAATATTCAGTGAAAGATAAAAAGAGACACCTGCAAGGGAAAACATCACACAATATTGAGGGTGATCCATAAAACAGGGCTTCATGGGATGTTAGATCCCAGAGGGTTGTAAGGAGACAAGGTATCGAGAGAAATGCTTTTCAAATAGGAGAGCTTTCAGTTAGATTTAAATATGTCAATGAAGTAGTGGTGAGTTAAGGTGTTCCAGGTTCTAGTTGCACTCCCTAATATGGATTTTGCCGAAAAACTTTTTTTTATTTTTAAATGTTGGGGTCCTAGGCAGTGCCTCGGCATTTATAGTTGGTCCTCTGAGCTCCTGTACCCCGACTGCACCGTCCAGAGAATCCTGTGTCCTTTGCTGACCCGCTTTAGGCATGGGTGCCTACCTCAAACTGCCAGAAACGAAGCCTGACACGTGCTAGGGAAATTCATGATGACGTCCCCGGAACTGCCGCAGGGAATTCCACAGCACTTCCTTCAGCTGAGAAACCCATGTCGTCTGGTTTCTTCCTGTACACCCTGTGCATGCTGGGTATGGTGCCTCAGAATCTGACGCTTCCAGTGCACATCGCCCTGGGACTTTTCTGATTTTCATCTACTTGCTTGGGGGCCCAGAAGGAATTACCTAACATCCTCACACACATGGGAGCGGAAGACCATCTGTCCTGGCAGTGGTCCACAGGCCTCAGAGGTCACCCAGTTGTCAGGTGTTGCCCCAAGAATCTCACGTGTGACTTGGAGTGAAGTCCAAGGTAGCACTGGGATTACTGAGCCCCGCCCTGACTTTGTGTATATAGTTACTGTTATTTAATAGAGACCAAAATAAGGGTATGGAAAAACCTGTTTTGTTTTTTGTTTCCCCGTGGAATAGATTTCCAATTCTGAGTGCTGGCTGGCGGCCAGTCAGAGCCTCTGAAACATCAGGTGGTGGGAAGCAGGTCGAAGGACATGATTTCGTGGTGAGATGGTGGTGGGGCAGGGACAAATGTGAGGGCACTACTCCCAGGGCAGAGTGTAATCATCATTTCACGATAGTGGTATAATCCGTTGTAGGATCAGAGGTGGCACTGGTGCCCCACTACACTACTACACCACCATCTGTTGGAACCCTGTAACCAAGACACCCCTGTAAAGGATGGGATCCACACACCCAGGTGTGGCCCACAGGCTCCTGCTCCCTCTCTTCTGATTTGGCAGACAGCCTGGGATACCTACAGATTGGCACCACTCCCACTGGTGCACATGACCCGCTCTGAGCCATCCCAGGCCTCCCATAAGGCTCTGTTTACATCACCCAGCTTTAGTGTTTGCCATCTCCGAGAGCCACTGACAGGGGTTCAATAAAAGTCGGCACTAATGGGGTGCTGGAATATCTCAGAGGCTGGCACTGACAGCCACCCCCCTTATAGAGCGGGAGAGCGATGGCAGGGGTTCCACGGCCAGCTGGCATTTAGGTGCGGATCTCTGCCATCTGGCACTTGCCTGGCAGCCGATGGGGTGCAGGCCTCACTTATAACTCTAAGTGGAAGTAAGTGTTTATTTGTGGCTGGAAAGAGTGAGAGTACAGATGCTCTGGGCCTCTCCTGACCTGCAGCCCTGCTGTTCCATTCCTGAGATCCATCACACCCACTGCTTTTGCCTATTTTCCCTTATCATGACCCTGTAATGTCCAAGAACATATACCCAACACACCGCTCGAGGAAAATACCTCACTACCGACTCGACCCCCCCTTATATTTCAGTACATGTACACCACCCACAGTGCTCCGCTGATGTACCTCACTCCTGAACTTCAGGGCACCTCGATATTTCATGAAATGTGCGCACATACAGCTCTTCAGATAAACCTCGCTAATTTCTGATCACTTACTATTCCAGTATTTGTGTATACAGCTCCACCAATATACCTCAGTACTGACCTGCAGCCCCCCTGAGAGTCCAGTACTGTTACACACACAGCTCCACTCTGCCAGTCCACATCATGTCTATCCCAGAGTGCACCCTGCTGTTCCTGTCCACGTGCCTCACACACAGCTCTCCTGGCCTAGAACATGTTCTGCTGTTTCAGTGGAATTCATACAAGGTTGTACCAGTGCTCGTTTCTCACGACATGCACAGCTCTGAATATTATAGCGCTTGGAACTCTCAAACTCTGGGCACCTTACTTGTGGATGACTTTGTCGTAGCCCCCCTGGACGGTTGGAAACTCTCCACATTTTATTATAGGCCTGTCGCCTTTCCCATTAGCTAAATATCCATTGGAGACAGAGTGGAACCGTGGTGAATATATATGTATGTATATATATATATATATATATATATACATGAAGGAATTTGGCGCCAGAACTACTGCCATGTCCAAATTAGGCTCATTTGATCGCCTGCTAATCCGCACCCTGGAACGTGTCAAGTTTGAGGTTACGCAGAGAATACGAACGCTCAGCTCGGTTCACCCCGAGGCCTGGTTCTTGTCGCTGGATTCACTCATTGTAATACTAAATTTAGTGACGCTCTGAGATGTAACCAGGGCACAAGTCCTAAACAAGCACTGGCAAAGCCAATAGGTCACGCTTATAATGTGAGTGAGCGTGTTGGCTTTGCCTGTGTTTGTCTGTAAAGTATCATTTAAAAAAAAAAAAGAAAAACAACAAAAAATCCAAATACTGGAGGAAAAGTAAACATATCTTATGGTATCTCAAAACTACATTGAATTTAATGTTTTAAATCTTTATAAATGGCAAGGTTTATTTTTCAAATACTTTTCACTCAGGAAGTTCTGAGCAGAATTTATAAAGGATAAGGAAGTGTAAAAATGTAAATGAAAATATTGGCAAGGACTAATTTACTTTCCACAGGCATCAGCCATTTTGTCACCTGTAATAGCCGTGGGGGTATTCTCCAGGAGGGGAATAAACACAAGAGGAGGAAAGCAAGTCATCGAGTAAGAAGCAAGCAAATGAGAGAGAGAATAACGTCAACCAATGGTAAGCATTTGGCGGGCTGTAAGCCCACTGTAAGTTCACAGTAGGTCTTTTGCAACCAGACAGCTTGCACCGTCTGGTAGGCTCGACCTAGAAAAGTGCCACAATGCCATAATAAAGGTGAATAGAGCTTTTAGAAAGTCCAAACCTAAATTGCAGACATTTTTCAATATTAGTACGTCTGCAAAATCCTTAATTTTTAGGAATTTTACTCCATGCCACACACACCATACGACATGTGTACTCACAAACTTTCTCACGGGGGGGGGGGAAATTACAGTCTGGTTTGAGCTGAGGGCCGTACCGATGGGCCTGCGGGTGGGGCAGGGGCGGTGGGGGCAGGGCCAGCAGGGTTGGGGATAGTGTAAAAAATCACCACATTTTCAAAACATTACTAGACACTATTTTATACTACTCAGTGTTGATAGTTCAGGAAATATCTTCCCAACGAACATCTCCGCAAAGATACACAACCCATACTTTGTAAACATTTGTAACAATATTAGTACTTCACAGGGGCTCCCTGGGACATTACACCATCCCATCTGTCCCAAAATCTAAAGGGAACATCTTTTTTGTCTCCTATGTTGACTATAGTTAAGGCTTCTGTCTAAAATTCAGCAAGCAACAGATTAAAGAGGCCAAAAAGGCCAAAGTGCAAAGGCATAATGCATTCATGTTATAGAGACAGAGAAAAAAATGATGAAAACATCGAAAATAGGACGGCAGTAAACAAAACAAACGGAGAGAGAAAGGTAAGAGGGAAAAATAAGATGAGAAAAGAAATAAAGATTGCAGGTAGAAAGCAGAACAGATACATGGAAAAACTCAAAAAAAGGTTGAAAGTAAGAAAATGTGAAAGGAAGGAATAAGCGTAAAAAGAAGAAATGAAGAAAGGGGCCACAAATGAATGGAACTATGGATGAATGGATTGATGGATGGAAGGGTATAGATACAGGGCCGGTCCTAGGATTTTCGGGGCCCTGGGCAAGAGGGAATGTGCGAGGCCCCTGAAATTTACATAAGTGACACCTTCTGATCTCGGGGAAGCTGCTTTGAGCAGACTCCAACTGGGCTGCAGCTCCTCCTCTCAGCCACCCAAGCACCTCTTGTAGAGCCCATTTCGGACTGAAGGTGTGAAAATTGTTTGGGGGCTGAGTTAAACCGGTGTGGGCTAAAGTGCTGGCAATGGGCGCCCTGTGGAGTCTCTGAATGGGCAGCCCGAGAGGTGTCCCCTTCCCCATGGCCTTCCCACAGTATCCCTTAGAGGGGTCAGGAGGGGGCCCTCCTCCCATGAGCCCAATTGTAAAGAGACACATTTCCACACTTTGATCAACAGTGATGCACGAGGACTGGTGGGGTGTTGCCATTGTGCAGAGGCTGTCACTACCTCAGAGGTCTCTAGAAGTGTTGTTTTTTCATCTCTGCACTTTGCGCCGTCACTCGGAGACTCTACCCCAGTCATTGCAGATCAAATCCTATGTCACTGTGCCCACTGTGACCCTTTGACCCAAACCTGTACCAACAAGCATTTGCAATGCAACAGGTCTCGCATTTGAGCGATTGTGAGCTATTTGTAAAAGACAATTTCTTTTAGCCATGTTTTTAGGTCAAGCCTACAGCATTGCTTTAGCAATGCTTGTTTGGCGAGATTATAGTAAGGCTTTCAATAGTCTACCCAAATTGCGGATTAGGTACAGTTCATGTGAGCCAGGCGCGTGCACATCGCCAGCCACATCACACACCATTTGTCTGAGCCTCGGCATCAGACTTCAAAGGAATCCAGCCCCCCGATCAGACTTCATAGGAAACCGCTCCCCCGCCCCCCCCCTTCCGCCACGCAATGCCGAGAGCTTGTTCCATTTGTGTTCATGCCGTCCACAACAGCTCCTAGCACGGCACACTGTTTCATGTTTATGGGTTCCATTGCCTTTCCCTTGCTTCAGCCTCCAAAGTCCTTGAATTCTCACTACACCCGCTGCTGCAGGTTATGCCCGGGTGCCGCACCACATGATTTAGCACAGTGCTCTCTTTCTTCATATCCCCTTATTCCCCCATGTCGATCTCTTCCTCTCCCTGTTATTCCCATGTTTTTAATCATTGATTGTCTTTGCCTGCAACTTTTTTATTTTTTATTTTGTGCAGTTTTATATAGCATGTATTATAGAGCTTTACATGGGCACCCGTTACGTTGCACAAGGACACATTCATTTTTGGTAGGTAGCACGGGGAGATTAAGTGAATTGCCCAGAATCACACTATGTTGATCCAACGCCGATGCTCGAGCCTGGTTTCTCAAAGTCGGCAGCTCTGGCCATTACTTCATCATTAAAAACGGCCCTCACCCTTCTCAGCACAGAGGGCGCATCGCTTGTTTACCTTCTCTCCAACCGCCCAATCTGTGTTGTGTAACTTTATACCCCGCCTCCTTTGTGTTGCTTGTTTATTTGTACGTTTTGCAGTTTGATATAGCACGAAATATAGTGCTTTACATGAGCATCCGTTCATAGATTGTTTGCGGACACGGTGCTGAAACCTCCAAACAAAGCCGCGTCACCACAGCGCTGGCCATCTTACCGTACTGCTGCCCAATGTCTCGCATACCTTGCAATCCGAAGATGGCTCCAAGGCATGCAGGATCAGAATGACCTAGGCGCCAGAGCATCCATGCTGCCACCATTGCAAGGACACAGCTTCTGAAAACCTTATCAGGCCACGGGGAAGGAGAGAGCCGGCAGCGCTGACCTTCTGTCCCCGTGTCACACAAGCCGCTCTTTCTCTCTTCTCTAAATTCCTTTGGCTGGGGCTTTGAGGTACACGACTTGCGTGCTTTTTTATTTGTATTTTGTGCAGTTTTATATAGCACGAATTATAGCGCTTTACATGAGCACCCGTTATGTTGCACAAGGACACATTCATTTTTGGTAGGCAGCACGGGGAGATTAAGTGAATTGCCCAGAATTACACTACGTTGATCCAATGCCGATCCTCGAGCTTGGTTTCCCAAAGTCGGCAACTTTGGCCATTACGCCGTCATTTTGGTTCCCAGCCACTTTTAACCCTTTCACTCTCATTCCTATACCCCCTAATGTTATGTGTAAGAGGTGTCAACTAGGTAGGGAGGAGCTTCAGCACAGAGGGGCCCTGCACATCAGCTGCACTACCCCTATTCAGCTACAGAGACGCAAATACAGCCACTGCTCCAGATACATGAACAAAAACAATACTAGGGACCAATCCTGGGAGTATCACCTTGGTGGTTCTTTGCTGTATTATGCTGTTTTTGAGTGCTGAAGTATTTTTAAATCAGTGGACAGAGGTACCAAGAGAGTCTGATGTGCCTAGGATTTAACTCCTACTTGCTCCCAGGGCTTCACATTTACCGTCATATTGCATTTTGGTGAGTATATCAGACTGAACACTCTTTCCCTCCCCCAGGTACTATTCAGTCCATTTTTTATCTATGCTCTTCCTCGCACCTTTTACATTAATTCTAAATACTTCCAATCTTGCCGAAAAGGGAACAAAGGAATAATTTCAAAAAGTGTTTTCCCAAGTTCACCCAATTTGGCCAAATACATGATATCTCCTCTCTCTCTCTACACCCCTCTCTCTCCACACCCCTCTATCTATCTATCTATCTATCTATCTATCTATCTATCTATCTATCTATCTATCTATCTATCTATCTATCTATCTATCTATCTATCTATCTATCTATCTATCTATCTATCTATCTATCTATCTATCTATCTATCTATCTATCTATCTATCTATCTATCTATCTATCTATCTATCTATCTATCTATCTAGCAATCTATCTATCTATCTATCTATCTATCTATCTATCTATCTATCTATCTATCTCCCTCACTCTCTCTCCCTCACTCTATCTATCTCCCTCACTCTATCTATCGCACTCACTCTATCTATCTATCACCCTCACTCTATCTATCTATTTATCTATCGCCCTCATTCTATCTATCTATCTATCTATCTATCTATCTATCTATCTATCTATCTATCTATCTATCTATCTATCTATCTATCTATCTATCTATCTATCTATCTATCTATCTATCTATCTATCTATCTATCTATCTATCTATCTATCTATCTATCTATCGCCCTCACTATCTAATCTATCTATCTATCTATCTATCTATCTATCTATCTATCTATCTATCTATCTATCTATCTATCTATCTATCTATCTATCTATCTATCTATCTATCTATCTATCTATCTATCTATCTATCTATCTATCTATCTATCTATCTATCTATCTATCTATCTATCTATCGCCCTCACTATCTAATCTATCTATCTATCTATCTATCTATCTATCTATCTATCTATCTATCTATCTATCTATCTATCTATCTATCTATCTATCTATCTATCTATCTATCGTCCTCACTCTATCTATCTATCTATCTATCTATCTATCTATCTATCTATCTATCTATCTATCTATCTATCTATCTATCTATCTATCTATCTATCTATCTATCTATCTATCTATCTTCCTCGCACCTTTTACATTAATTCTAAATACTTCCAATCTTGCCGAAAAGGGAACAAAGGAATAATTTCAAAAAGTGTTTTCCCAAGTTCACCCAATTTGGCCAAATACATGATATCTCCTCTCTCTCTACACCCCTCTCTCTCCACACCCCTCTCTCTCTGTCTATCGCCCTCACTCTGTTCTATCTATCTATCTATCTATCTATCTATCTATCTATCTATCTATCTATCTATCTATCTATCTATCTATCTATCTATCTATCTATCTATCTATCTATCTATCTATCTATCTATCTATCTATCTATCTATCTATCTATCTGTCTATCTATCTATCTATCTATCTATCTATCTATCTATCTATCTATCTATCTATCTATCTATCTATCTATCTATCTATCTATCTATCTATCTATCTATCTATCTATCTATCTATCTATCTATCTGTCTGTCTGTCTGTCTGTCTGTCTGTCTATCTATCTATCTATCTATCTATCTATCTATCTATCGCACTCACTCTCTCTCCCTCACTCTATCTATCTCCCTCACTCTATCTATCGCACTCACTCTATCTATCTATCACCCTCACTCTATCTATCTATTTATCTATCACCCTCACTCTATCTATCTATTTATCTATCGCCCTCATTCTATCTATCTATCTATCTATCTATCTATCTATCTATCTATCTATCTATCTATCTATCTATCTATCTATCTATCTATCTATCTATCTATCTATCTATATATCTATCTATCTATCTATCTATCTATCTATCTATCTATCTATCTATCTATCTATCTATCTATCTATCTATCTATCTATCTATCGCCCTCACTATCTAATCTATCTATCTATCTATCTATCTATCTATCTATCTATCTATCTATCTATCTATCTATCTATCTATCTATCTATCTATCTATCTATCTATCTATCTATCTATCTATCTATCTATCTATCTGTCTGTCTGTCTGTCTGTCTATCTATCTATCTATCTATCTATCTATCTATCTATCTATCTATCTATCTATCTATCTATCTATCTATCTATCTATCTATCTATCGCACTCACTCTCTCTCCCTCACTCTATCTATCTCCCTCACTCTATCTATCACACTCACTCTATCTATCTATCACCCTCACTCTATCTATCTATTTATCTATCGCCCTCATTCTATCTATCTATCTATCTATCTATCTATCTATCTATCTATCTATCTATCTATCTATCTATCTATCTATCTATCTATCTATCTATCTATCTATCTATCTATCTATCTATCTATCTATCGCCCTCACTATCTAATCTATCTATCTATCTATCTATCTATCTATCGTCCTCACTCTATCTATCTATCTATCTATCTATCTATCTATCTATCTATCTATCTATCTATCTATCTATCTATCTATCTATCTATCTATCTATCTATCTATCTATCTATCTATCTATCTATCTATCTATCTATCTATCTATCTATCTATCTATCGCACTCACTCTCTCTCCCTCACTCTATCTATCTCCCTCACTCTATCTATCGCACTCACTCTATCTATCTATCACCCTCACTCTATCTATCTATTTATCTATCACCCTCACTCTATCTATCTATTTATCTATCGCCCTCATTCTATCTATCTATCTATCTATCTATCTATCTATCTATCTATCTATCTATCTATCTATCTATCTATCTATCTATCTATCTATCTATCTATCTATCTATCTATCTATCTATCTATCTATCTATCTATCTATCGCCCTCACTATCTAATCTATCTATCTATCTATCTATCTATCTATCTATCTATCTATCTATCTATCTATCTATCTATCTATCTATCTATCTATCTATCTATCTATCTATCTATCTATCTATCTATCTATCTATCTATCTATCTGTCTGTCTGTCTGTCTGTCTGTCTATCTATCTATCTATCTATCTATCTATCTATCTATCTATCTATCTATCTATCTATCTATCTATCTATCTATCTATCTATCTATCTATCGCACTCACTCTCTCTCCCTCACTCTATCTATCTCCCTCACTCTATCTATCGCACTCACTCTATCTATCTATCACCCTCACTCTATCTATCTATTTATCTATCGCCCTCATTCTATCTATCTATCTATCTATCTATCTATCTATCTATCTATCTATCTATCTATCTATCTATCTATCTATCTATCTATCTATCTATCTATCTATCTATCTATCTATCTATCTATCGCACTCACTCTCTCTCCCTCACTCTATCTATCTCCCTCACTCTATCTATCGCACTCACTCTATCTATCTATCACCCTCACTCTATCTATCTATTTATCTATCACCCTCACTCTATCTATCTATTTATCTATCGCCCTCATTCTATCTATCTATCTATCTATCTATCTATCTATCTATCTATCTATCTATCTATCTATCTATCTATCTATCTATCTATCTATCTATCTATCTATCTATCTATCTATCTATCTATCTATCTATCTATCTATCTATCTATCTATCTATCTATCTATCTATCTATCTATCTATCTATCTATCTATCTATCTATCTATCTATCTATCGCCCTCACTATCTAATCTATCTATCTATCTATCTATCTATCTATCTATCTATCTATCTATCTATCTATCTATCTATCTATCTATCTATCTATCTATCTATCTATCTATCTATCTATCTATCTATCTATCTATCTATCTATCTATCTATCTATCTATCTATCTGTCTGTCTGTCTGTCTGTCTGTCTGTCTGTCTATCTATCTATCTATCTATCTATCTATCTATCTATCTATCTATCTATCTATCTATCTATCTATCTATCGCACTCACTCTCTCTCCCTCACTCTATCTATCTCCCTCACTCTATCTATCGCACTCACTCTATCTATCTATCACCCTCACTCTATCTATCTATTTATCTATCGCCCTCATTCTATCTATCTATCTATCTATCTATCTATCTATCTATCTATCTATCTATCTATCTATCTATCTATCTATCTATCTATCTATCTATCTATCGCCCTCACTATCTAATCTATCTATCTATCTATCTATCTATCTATCTATCGTCCTCACTCTATCTATCTATCTATCTATCTATCTATCTATCTATCTATCTATCTATCTATCTATCTATCTATCTATCTATCTATCTATCTATCTATCTATCTATCTATCTATCTATCTATCTATCTATCTATCTATCTATCTATCTATCTATCGTCCTCACTATCTAATCTATCTATCTATCTATCTATCTATCTATCTATCTATCGTCCTCACTCTATCTATCTATCTATCTATCTATCTATCTATCTATCTATCTATCTATCTATCTATCTATCTATCTATCTATCTATCTATCTATCTATCTATCTATCTAATCTATCTATCTATCTATCTATCTATCTATCTATCTATCTATCTATCTATCTATCTATCTATCTATCTATCTATCTATCTATCTATCTATCTATCTATCTATCTATCTATCTATCTATCTATCTATCTATCTATCTATCTATCTATCGCCCTCACTATCTAATCTATCTATCTATCTATCTATCTATCTATCTATCTATCTATCTATCTATCTATCTATCTATCTATCTATCTATCTATCTATCTATCTATCTATCTATCTATCTATCTATCTATCTATCGTCCTCACTCTATCTATCTATCTATCTATCTATCTATCTATCTTCCTCGCACCTTTTACATTAATTCTAAATACTTCCAATCTTGCCGAAAAGGGAACAAAGGAATAATTTCAAAAAGTGTTTTCCCAAGTTCACCCAATTTGGCCAAATACATGATATCTCCTCTCTCTCTACACCCCTCTCTCTCCACACCCCTCTCTCTCTGTCTATCGCCCTCACTCTGTTCTATCTATCTATCTATCTATCTATCTATCTATCTATCTATCTATCTATCTATCTATCTATCTATCTATCTATCTATCTATCTATCTATCTATCTATCTATCTATCTATCTATCTATCTATCTATCTATCTATCTATCTATCTATCTATCTATCTATCTATCTATCTACCTGTCTATCTATCTGTCTATCTATCTATCTATCTATCTATCTATCTATCTATCTATCTATCTATCTATCTATCTATCTATCTATCTATCTATCTATCTATCTATCTATCTATCTATCTATCTATCTACCTGTCTATCTATCTGTCTATCTATCTATCTATCTGTCTGTCTATCTATCTATCTATCTATCTATCTATCAATCTGTCTGTCTGTCTGTCTGTCTATCTATCTATCTATCTATCTATCTATCTATCTATCTATCTATCTATCTATCGCACTCACTCTCTCTCCCTCACTCTATCTATCTCCCTCACTCTATCTATCGCACTCACTCTATCTATCTATCACCCTCACTCTATCTATCTATTTATCTATCACCCTCACTCTATCTATCTATTTATCTATCGCCCTCATTCTATCTATCTATCTATCTATCTATCTATCTATCTATCTATCTATCTATCTATCTATCTATCTATCTATCTATCTATCTATCTATCTATCTATCTATCTATCTATCTATCTATCTATCTATCTATCTATCTATCTATCTATCTATCTATCTATCGCCCTCACTATCTAATCTATCTATCTATCTATCTATCTATCTATCTATCTATCTATCTATCTATCTATCTATCTATCTATCTATCTATCTATCTATCTATCTATCTATCTGTCTGTCTGTCTGTCTGTCTATCTATCTATCTATCTATCTAT
Organism: Lissotriton helveticus; assembly: GCF_964261635.1. Classification (NCBI taxonomy): domain Eukaryota; kingdom Metazoa; phylum Chordata; class Amphibia; order Caudata; family Salamandridae; genus Lissotriton; species Lissotriton helveticus. Next base: position 1,312,936,216 of record NC_136057.1, on the reverse strand, counting down.
CTATCTATCTATCTATCTATCTATCTATCTATCGCACTCACTCTCTCTCCCTCACTCTATCTATCTCCCTCACTCTATCTATCGCACTCACTCTATCTATCTATCACCCTCACTCTATCTATCTATTTATCTATCGCCCTCATTCTATCTATCTATCTATCTATCTATCTATCTATCTATCTATCTATCTATCTATCTATCTATCTATCTATCGCCCTCACTATCTAATCTATCTATCTATCTATCTATCTATCTATCTATCTATCTATCGTCCTCACTCTATCTATCTATCTATCTATCTATCTATCTATCTATCTATCTATCTATCTATCTATCTATCTATCTATCTATCTATCTATCTATCTATCTATCTATCTATCTATCTATCTATCTATCTATCTATCTATCTATCTATCGTCCTCACTCTATCTATCTATCTATCTATCTATCTATCTATCTATCTATCTATCTATCTATCTATCTATCTATCTATCTATCTATCGCCCTCACTCAGTCAGTCCAACCCGATCCCGGTGGGCTGGACTGACCATCTGTTGGTGGAAGTCTCCTGCCCCATTGATGATCTGCCATTTAAATCGGCGGAAAGATCGGTTTTTTAAAGGCAGTGGCATAAGTTGAAATTGGAGGAGTTTTTCGGGATGCTGGAGAAAGAGCCCCTGGGCGTTATTTTGAATGTGGAACAAGGCTACCAACTGTTCTGCAAATGGATTTCGGACACCCTCGATTCCCTTATACCAATGCGCTGGTCAAAATGCCATACTAAAGTACCAAGTCCATGGTATAAATGACTCGCTTGTCGAGCTAAAAAAAATCTGCCGGAAAGCTGAGAGGGAATGGAGGAAGACTTACGATCTTAATCTGAAGTCCATTTATTTTGCCAAACTTAAGAACTATCACAGGGCAATTTGCAGAACCCGGGCCGCATTCTATGCCCAGGAATTCCAAACCAGCACCAATCCCTCAAAACTAATTTTTAAGGTCATTAAGGACCTCCTGAATAAAAGGGCCACCTCTACCGCAATCTGCACTGACGCTCATTGTGAAGGTTTGGCGTCCTTCTTTTTAGAAAAAGTGCAGACTATTTATCGAGGATTTAACCGGTCATTGCCTGACCCAGAGTTAGGGAGCTTTAACTTGCCGGAGGCGGAGATTTTGTCCTCTTTGCCGGACTTGTCCATGGAGGCCTTTGACATACTGGGTCTCAGGATCAAATCTGGCTCTCCATTAGATCCGCTGAAGCCTGATCAAATCAGGACTCTTCCCCTCTCGTGTCGGGCTCCGATACTTTCCTTAATTAATTTGTCGCTAGCTTCTGGAACGGTCCCTTCCTCGTTGAAGCAGGCGGTAGTTACTCCTGTCTTAAAGAAGGCCACTTTAGATCCGGCTTCGCCTGAGAACTACCGCCCCATATCCCTTCTTCCCTGGATAGCCAAAATCACTGAGGCGCATGTAAATTCCATCCTATCTGAACATCTTGCTCGCAATAATATCCTAGACCCGAGTCAGAATGGTTTCCGGTCGGGACACAGTACCGAGACCGCGTTGCTCTATATGATCGAGCACCTTCGTGGGGTGCTCGATGCTGGGCGAACGGCGGCGCTCCTCCTATTAGATCTGAGCGCCGCTTTCGACACTGTGTCCCACCGTATTCTGACTCAGCGCCTAGAGGAGGCTGGTATTGCGGGGACTGCTCTTCAGTGGTTCTGCTCTTTCCTCTCCGGTCGATCCTTCAAAGTGGCTATACCACCTGGCCAGTCCGCCTTCCATTCTCTGGATCTGGGGGTCCCTCAGGGCTCCTCGTTGAGTCCAACATTGTTCAACCTGTATGTGAAACCGCTAGCTGCGATCGTCAAACAATTGGGTCTGACTATGACCTCATATGCTGACGATACGCAGCTGGCGGTGACTCTGAGTGATGACCCTGAGGTGGATGCCCCTAGATTCCGATCAGGACTATTGGTCGTAGCAAATTGGCTGAGATCCAATTGCTTACAACTGAACGCCAAAAAAACTGAAGTTATGGTGTTGGGGAAACATGCAGAGCTCTGGGGAGATCAGTGGTGGCCGCCTGAATTGGGCGTCACTCCTGTTCCTATCTCCGAGGTAAAGAATCTAGGAATTTGGATGGACTCGGCCCTTTCTTTCTCGAGTCACACGAAGAAGGTCGCAGCTACCTGTTATGGTATTTTGCGAGGCCTCAGACCTGTCCTCAAGTTTTTCGATTCTTCTACCCGGCAGCTCGTGGTTCAAGCCACGGTTCTTTCTCGGCTGGACTACGGCAGTGTGCTGCTGTTGGGGATTAATCAGGCCGAAGCATCTAGACTTCAAAGGGTACAGAATGCTGCGGCGCGGGCCATTGTGGGCCTTCCCAAACATTGCTCAGTGTCCAGCACGATCTCTGCACTACATTGGCTGCCGGTTAGGCAAAGAATTAAGTTCAAGTCGCTATGCTTGGCCTTTAAAATCTTGAATCTTTCTTCGCCGCTGGCACTTGCGAACTTGCTCATACCCTACATTCCGTTGAGGTCCTTGAGATCGGAGGCTCTCCATCTTGCGTTCTGCCCCCGCTTTAAACTCAGTAGGATGGGTGGCCGCTCTTATCGAGTACTTGCTGCTGGTTTGTGGAATGCTCTTCCGGTGCACATCCGTGCGTTGAATAATCTCACTGTTTTTAGACGTATGATCAAAACTTTCTTGTTTTCTGTACCCGCCTAGGGTCCTTTTACTTGTTCTGTGTTATGTTTCAGTACCTGTTCACGCGCCAGGACGCCCCTTCGCTGGGGCAGCTGTGCGCGATATAAAAACCAATAACATAACATAACTCTATCTATCTATCTATCTATCTATCGTCCTCTATCTATCTATCTATCTATCTATCTATCTATCTATCTATCTATCTATCTATCTATCTATCTATCTATCGCCCTCACTCTATCTATCTATCGCCTGTCGTATCTCGCTAGTGGGGGCGGTCGGCACACCAAACGCAGGACAACACCGTTAGTGTGGAATCACTTCTTTATTCATCATATGGGAGCATGTCTGTGCATGTCCGTCCTCTGGTCAGTCCTCAGATTATCTGTCCACATCCTGTCCCTACCCGGATGTGGTGTCCAGTGACCTGGTCACTGCCCCTATGACCCACAGGGTCCTAGTGCCCTACTGTCAGTCATCGCCTACAGTCAGGTCACTACATCTCCCCCTTTGTCGCAAACAAAAGTTCCTGATACATTTTCACTAGTCGTTGTCACCCCCCTTTCTTTGTTGACAGTACTTACTGATAGTTGTAGTGAGAGAGAGAGAGAGAGAGAGAGAGAGAGAGAGAGAGAGAGAGAGAGAGAGAGAGAGAGAGAGATGAAAGTTATTTGTTCTACATCTCTTCAATGAGTCTTTGTGGTTTCCTGCATGTTCTTCTGGGTCTTGTCTCTCCGTCGTTTCCTGGCTCTCTGTCTTCCGCTTTCGATGGTGTTGCCGCTGCTGATTCTTCTTTTTCCGCCTTGAGCTCCTTGAAATGGGAACTGTTTCTCGTTATCCTTTGGTGGTCAGACACTGCCGTCACCATTGACCCCTTCACTTTCGTCACTACCAGCGGATCTTTGGAGAATGGGCTGTCCGATTTCCGTTGTTGTCTCTGTCTCACCACCACCAGGTCTCCTTCGTTTAGCTTTGATTCTGATGCGTGTCTCCGCCGATCAGCGTATTCTTTCATTTTCCTCTTGGCTTCGTGCTCCCTTTCCACGATGTCGCTCCGCTCTGTGCTCATTTTGACGTCCATTTGAGGCAGTCTTGTCTTGCTCGAGCGCCCAAACACCAGGTCCGCTGGGCATCGACCTGTGGAGCTGTGAGGGGTGTTTCTGTAATCTCTCAACACCTGGCATAGTGCCTGTCCCGTCGATATTTGTGTCAGTTTTGCTCGCTGGTTTGCTTTCTTTATGGTCCCCATAAATCGTTCTGCCATTCCGTTGGCCTGAGGCCACAGAGGTGTTATCTTCCGATGCTTGATCCCCAGATATTCCATGAATCGACGGAATTCTTCTCCAGAAAATGGAGGGCCGTTGTCTGTCTTCAACGTTTGTGGGGAACCCCAGGCAGCGAAAATGTCATCTAGTACTGGTAGTGTGGCACTTGCTGATGTCGACGATATCTGTCTTACAATCGGGAACCTTGAGAACTCGTCAATGACCACCAACAAGTAGTTTCCAGTCTCTAGTGGTCCATAAAAGTCTGCTGCCAGCTCAGTCCATATTGCTTGGGGCAGTTCCGACATTTGTAGCGGTGCTGGTTTCGATGGCGGTCCCGTTACTTGACAGATGTGACAGTGTGCTATTGCTTCTTCCTCCATGCCATCCAATCCTGGGAACCACACTTTTTCCCTCAGCATCTTCTTTGTCGCTACAATGCCTCGATGTGATTCATGAGCTAGTTCAATTGTTCTCTTCCTCAGCCGGTAAGGTATCACTATTCGGGATCCCCTCATTAGAATTCCGTTCTCTGTTTCAGATAGTTCTTCACTTATCTTCTTGAAGGCGAGCATCTCTTCTTTTATTACCCCTTCTTCTGTTGGGCTGTTATTGTTGACATGTCTCCATCTCTGTTGCCGCACTACTCTCCCTATTGCCTGCATGGTCGGATCTCTCTTCGTTTCTTGCTCCGATTCGGCAATCGTTATTGACGTCGGAGTGTTTTGTTTGAGGATGAAGTTTAGGTATTCTTCTGCCATGGTGGTGCCCTCTTCTCTATGGGGAAGTGGGTGTCGTGACATGTAGTCAGCCGGGTTTTGCTCCTTTCCAGGTTTGTGAACTATTTTAAAGTTGTAGTCCATCAATCTTATTCCCCACCGCTCAATCCTTGGTGGTATCTTGGCGCTCCAGTTGCCATATACGGTGACTAAGGCTTGGTGATCTGTTACAATCGTGAATGGCTTCCCATAGATAAACATATGGTAGTGCTCACATGCCCACACCACAGCCAGACTCTCTTTTTCTGGTTGAGAGTAGGCTCTCTCAACGTCTGACAGACTTTTGCTTCCATAGGCCACGACCCGTCGTGGCGAGTCTTTTCCATGCTTGTGTTGTGCCAGTATTGCGCCCAGGCCTACTGGGCTGGCATCCACTGTTAGTTCGGTGCATAGGCTCGGATCAAAGTATGCCAGGTGGTCAACTGCCGTCACTGACGCCCTTATCTCTTCGAATGCCTTGCTGCATTCTGCGGTCCAGTCGAACGTTTGACCCTGCTTTGTGAGTTCTCGTAGTGGTGTGATCACTGTTGCGAAATCCTTGATATAGCGTGCACAATAACTGGCAAGACCGAGGAACGATCGTACCTCGGCTACATCCTTTGGTTGTTTTGCCTTCTCTAGGGTGTCCACCTTACTGCGATCCGGCCTCCTTCCTTTTTTCGAGAAGATGTGCCCAAAGAACACCAGTTCTTCTCTTCCCAATTCGCACTTCTTTTCATTTACCGTCAGACCCACTTCTTCAAGTTGTGAGCAAACTTCTCTCAGTGCTTTGCCATGCTTCTCGTCTGACTTGCCAAATACTAGGATGTCGTCACTGTAATTGAGGCTGTTCTTGATCGGTCTTATTATTTGTCTGATTGTTTCCTGGAAGATCTCGACCGCTGATGATATTCCGAAGCTTAGCCGTTTGTAGCGAAACAGACCTAGGTGTGTCGAGAATGTTGTTATGTATCTTGATTGTTGGTCCAGTTCTAGTTGGTGGTACCCCTTACACAAGTCTAGTTTGGAAAATCGTCTCGTTCCCATCAAGCAGCTAATCATGTCGTCTAGATGTGGCCCCGGATGTCGTTATCTTTCAATGGCCCTGTTGGGAATTCTCATGTCTACACATATTCTGATTTGTGCAGTGTCCTTTTTGGGTACGGCAACTATCGGAGACACCCAGGGCGTTGGCCCTTCCACCGGTTCAATGATGTCTTGATCCAGCAGTGCCTTTATTTCTTCTTCCACTTGCGGTTGTAGGTGGATCGGTACCCTTCTGTGATGCTGGGCGACGGATCTGACTGAATCGTTGATGTGTAGTGTGATCTGCTGCCCTTTTAGCTTTCCAAGTCCTTTTGTTAGCTTCGGATACTCTTGCAGGATGCTTCTTTTGTCAGACACGTGGTATGTCATCTGTAGTAGGCCCATGACCTTCGCCGTGACATTGCTCAACAAGCATGGTGCGGGGATGTCTCCTCGTAGCATATGAATCCCTTCTGTGACGGTTTTACCTTTGTGTCATGGTGTCCGTGAATTTGCCCAAATTTGTTACTGGCCTTTTTGCGTCCCAGGTAAATACTCGTACACTTGATGGTTGCAGGTGTGGTTTTCTCTTCATTTTTTCATATTCGGTGGCGCACATGATGTTGCACGTGGCCCCACTGTGTAACACAAATTCTGCTTGGTGCTGCCCTACATCGATGGTCACCCAGTCTGTTGTTTCTATTGACTGCTTATCTATCCGCCTGATGTTTTCTTCCTCAATTCCCTCGTCTGTGGACATGAGATATAAGCGTTCCACTTTCTCCTCTGCATCTTCTTCTTCTTCTGACTCCAGCGAGGAGCTCCTTGTTGTTGCTTCCATGTGTCGCACATGTCTGTTTGTCGTTGTTCTAGGTCTCCCTGGTCTTCCTCTTTCATTCTTGAATTGCATGCCTTGGCACATGGTGGCAAAATGGTTGCTTCTGTTGCATTTTCGGCATGTCTGACCAAATGCTGGGCACGCTCCTCGATGTGGAAATTCCAGCCCGCATCTGTAACACTGTGACCCTTGTTGTTTTCTTGTCGCCTGGTCATTCGACCCTTTCTTCCAGTGTCCAGTTCGACCCGTGTCTGTCATTCTGTGAACTTGCTCCCCTCGTCGGTCCATTTGTCTTGCATGCGCCATCGCCCTTTCCTCCGTTCTCGCCATATCTAGAATTTTTTCTAGCGTGGCCGGTTCCTTTAGTACTCTCGTACGAAAGTCTGTGTCACGACATCCTTCGATCAGTCTTAGGCGGATGGCCTGCTCATTGTCGTATTTTTCAAATTCGCAATGGCCCACTAGTTTCCTTAGCCTCGTTGCAAAATCATCCAGTGACTCGTCAGGTTGTTGAAACGCTATGTTGAAGCTGTATCTTTCAAAGTCAATATTTCTCAGGGGATCGAATTTACTTGTCAGACACTTTATCAGCCCTTTGTATGTGCTCGTTTCGCTTTTTGGGAGCGTTATTAGAAGGTCATCCACTTCATCCCCCACCAGATTTAGGAACAACCCTAGCTTTTTGGCTTCTACTACATCCGTGGCTTCCATGTATCTTTCAAATTTCATGAATCATGATCCACTTCTCCCATCTTATTCCCACTTGTGGCTCTGATACGCTGAATGGTAGTGGTCTGCGATACTGTGCGCTTTGCTTTGTCTCAGGCATCTTTTGTCCTCTTTTGGGCTCTCTTTGTCTCTTTGTCTTATTGCACCTTTATTATTATTATTGCACCTTTATTTCCTCTGTTTGTTGGTGTTTTGCAGTGATCTTGTCACTTTCCACTTCTCATTCTTTTATTTTCACTGGTTGCTGTTGTTTTTGTGGGGATCTTTTTGTCCCTTTTCTCTTTTTATTTTCAGTTTGCCTTTGTTTCTCTCTGCTTTATTCCTCTTATTCTTTCCTTGCTAGTGTTTTCCACTTCTTTTTGTCTTCGCCTGGCTTTAAAATGGCTGCCCTGCTATTCTTTGTGTTTCTTCCTTCTTGTCCCACTCAAAATGGCCGCCGGTAATCACGACATCACGCGAGATTTCGCAATCGAAATCTTGCGTTTCCTGTCCTTAGAATGGCTTCCTTGGTGGTCCCGTGCTGCTATTGGCCCTAGCTGCCTGACTTTTCAATGCCCGCCGAGATTTTCGGTCTCGCGAGACTTCGCACTTTGATTTTCAAGCGCGGAGACCTCGCGCTGCTGTGCTGATGCTCCTCTTACCGCGTTCAGCTGTTCTTCGTTGGACGCTGTCGGGGTGGGCTCCCGTGTTGCTCCATGCGTCTTTTCTCCTCGCTGCTGCTCCGCATCCAGGGTGGGCACCTGGTTTTCTTCGATGCTGCTCGTCCTGGACACGCGACGCGCAGTTTCACGCGTTTGTCCGTTTACCTTCGTCGCCAGTTGTCGTATCTCGCTAGTGGAGGCGGTCGGCACACCAAACGCAGGACAACAGGTTAGTGTGGAATCACTTCTTTATTCATCATATGGGAGTATGTCTGTGCATGTCCGTCCTCTGGTCAGTCCTCAGCTTATCTGTCCACTTCCTGTCCCTACCCGGATGTGGTGTCCAGTGACCTGGTCACTGCCCCTTTGACCCACAGGGTCCTAGTGCCCTACTGTCAGTCGTCGCCTACAGTCAGGTCACTACATCGCCCTCACTCTATCTATCCATCGCCCTCACTCTATCTATCTATTGCCCTCACTCTATCTATCTAGCGCCCTCACTCTATCTATCTATTACCCTCTCTATCTATCTATCTATCTATCTATCTATCTATCTATCTATCTATCTATCTATCTATCTATCTATCTATCGTCCTCACTCTATCTATCTATTGCATCACCACAGCATCACTCAGCATCACCACAGCATCACTCAGCTTCACCACAGCATCACTCAGCTTCACCACAGCATCACTCAGGGGCACCACAACATCACTATGCGCTACCACAACATCACTGAATGCCACAGCATCACTCAGCGCTACCATAGCATCAATCTGTGCAACTGTTCAACAACAACTGGTTCAAATATGTTCTCTCAATGTTTCAAGCTTTATTACAAATGTCACAAAAAAGATGTTAATATTTCACTTCTGTTATTGGATTTTCGTCACAATAAAATACACTGAACATAATCTTCACAAAAGGTATTTACAAAAGTTTAAGCTATTGCCATTATAAATTAAAATAACTTTCATTTAAGTATTAATTATTAAAAAAAGCCATTGTTATTTGTAATATCAATACATCTAAGTCACGTAAATACAACACATATTGCATTACAAATGCTATAGGTGTCACATTTGTGAAAGTTAAAACTATTGGCATTGTAAATGACAAAGCTATTAATTTAGCTATTCTCAAAACCAACACATAAATCCAAAATTTGTCATTTACAATACCAATAGCTCAAACTTTCCTAATGCGAGACCTATTGCATTGCAAATGCTTGTTTGGGGGGAATTGTTTTGAAAAATAGCCAATGTTTGCTTGCGCAGTGTACTTGTGCTATTATCACAAGTTTGCACTATATGAATTATGATTGCAAATGCACATATGCAGATATAGATGCATACATGAGTATATACACGTCTATTTACATATTTACAGATATGCACACATATATGGGCATATATTAATATACATGCATCCTTACATACATAAATATATTCATTTACACATGCATGAGACATCAATGCGTATATACATGAATACATATCATGGATACAACAGAAGCATCAAGCCCAGTTTGTGAAGCTAACAGACCGGGCAACTTCCAAAAACAAGATTGCGCGCAAAGTCAAACACTTTGATTGGAGAAGAGACTCCCTCTGGAGCTGGGAGAAAACAAAGCCATCCCTTGAAGACGAAGAAACCGGCATTAACCGCTTCCATGCTCATGACGGAGCCGTTCCGTCATGAGCCTCGGTTGAGCTGTGCTCATGACAGAGCGGTTCTGTCATGCCCGCTCGGCGCGCCTGCGCGGCGCGAATTCCGCGCCTGCGCTGGACGTTCCATTGAGCGGGCGGGGCCATGACGGAACCGCTCCGTCATGAGCACAGCTCAACCGCGGCTCGTGACGGAGCGGCTCCCTCATGAGCATGCGAGCGCCGCTCGGCCCCCCCTAGCGCTGCGGCGGAATTGCTGCCGCAGCGAAGGGGTTAAAGCAGTAGGATCCGGGTAGAAGAAATGTGACTCTTTGCAAAGAGAGTTCTGCAGCCACAACAAAGTGGAAGTGCCTCTCTCTGCTTTTTATGAGGCAGCTGCACATGAAACAAGTGATATTGTGTATTCTTTATCTTGGAATGATGAAAGGCTACGTGGAAATTCTATCACAGTGGTAATAACAGCTCCTTACATTGTACAAAATGCATAGTCCGCCCCTCTTCGTGATGCAAAACTTCACTTAATCCCTGATAGCAACTTCCTTGGAGAAGCCTCATACTCTCCAAAACATTGGTCCTGTATACAGTGCAGAGAAGCAGTTTTATACCAGCAGTCGGGCCTGCAGTTCATGCCACTGTAGTTTGAATAATAAACTCAGGAACCCCGAGAAGAGACATATAGGGCAATATGTGTCTTACTGCTCACAGAGGTTTTAAAAGAGCAAGTGTCCCTCTTTCTTCTGCCCACGCTTCCTGACCCAAATCCAACATGACTTCAGATGTTGCTGCCACCCACAAACAGAAATGAACAGATATGAACAGGGCTCTTTCCACCATGCCTTGTGCTTCTTTAACATTAGGTTGTTTGTGCCCCCAGCTGATAAAGCCTCCTCGTTCCTCCCTTCGTTCCTTTAAATCCTGTCATAAATCAAAGGGTGCTAAATGAGGACTTAACCTGAGTAGAATGTCCTCGAGGTCTGTGGAAGAAGCCATACATTGACACGTAGGTGTAAGGTAGGCAGAAGGTTCAAATGCTGCTTGCGTGCCACAAACTCAGTCATGTACCGTGACATGATCATGTGACCCCTGCGGCTGGTGTAAGCGCCATGGACGTGCGTCCTATATTTTTGTGTCACTGAAATACAAATGTGATGCATAAAATATAGAGAATATTACCATCCCCTGCTCAGCGGCCATTTAGACTCCACCCACTGTGAATGGTCCAACTAAAAGGTTGAACCGCAGTCCGCATGCTCTTAGCGCCAAGTGAGCTTCGACCAGCTGAAGAGAGACGGGTGCCGGAGAGATGGAGGTTTGATGCGGACGGCGCCTCCCAGTAACGGGCGATGGATCTATGACGATGCCCCCTAGGTGAAAAACCTTTTATGTTGTCCTGACCGCTGAGCCCGAGCAACATGGCTGATGCCCGGTGGAGCGGTTTAGTCAGCTATGGAGGAGATTGACTTTGGTTTTACCCCCTTGGCCGTCACCTACCCAGCCGGACATTGGACATTGTTTTTCCTCGTCTCTCTGCTGTGTCTCCTTTCCTTCCCCTACCTCCTCCCTCTGTGATCCTGTAGCTGCCTCCTCCCCCAACCAGCCCTGCCTCACTTTGTCTGTTTTGCTTTTTTTCCCTACACCCTTGTCTCATTCCTCCTCCCCACCCATCCTCATGCTCCTATTAACTCGTATCTGTTTCTATTGTATGCTATTGTAACTGATGTAACTATGTACAATCTGTTCTCATGTAAAGCGCTCTGATACCTCCAGGTCTAGCCAGCACTACGTAAAACTCTTCAAATAAATAAATAAATATTCAGAATTTGGCAATCTCAATAAGAACAGAAATTAGTACTCCCTTTCACACTACAAGCACCAGGAAGCTAACATCCGCCAGCAATCACAAAGCAGAAAATAACACCGAACCGCAAGGGAGTGGCGCAGCCCCTTGTCTTTCATCGCAGACCAATGGAAAACAGTACACGAGCCACAAGATTCCTGCAGAGTTTACAGAAACAAAAGCGATTTGTGTCTCATTCCGAAGCAAAGCCGGCCATTTCCAATGAGAAAAACCATCAGTTTCAGAATTCTCCAAGGGGCCACTCTTTCATAACACATCCTGGTCGATACGTGTACACGGCAGGCAGCAGCTGCGTAGTGTGCAGCTGGACAGTTGTAGCACACACGGTATGCTCTCTTTAATTTTATCTTCTCGACAGTGACGTTATTTATTAGCCCCGGTGATAATCTAAGAAGTGTGGTAGCCACCGTTTGGGTTCATTGCCTCCACACTTGCCTCACGCACAACCAGTGTCCACAGCGGCCAAATCACAGTAAAAAACAAGCATTTACAATGCAACGGTTTCGCCTTTGGAAAACTTAGAGCTATTGGCAATGTAAATGACAATGCCATTTATTTATCTGTTTTCAAAACCAACACAAATACAAATTGTCATTTACAGTACCAATAGCTCTAAGTTTTCCAAAGGCGAAACCGTTGCATTGTAAATTACAGTGGGGTAAACAACAATGTATATTAAGAACAAAAATGCAATTGCGCAATTATCGTTACATGTATTTATCACTACACCAACATAACTCATGATACATTGAAACTGTCACACATTAGGACATTCTCACACAGTGGGCTATATGCTTTCTGTCTTTCAAACATGATGGTGCAGTAGCAGTCAAGATGAATGTATTACCCTAAACAGTTGTTTTTTTCTGAATGTTGATATTTCAGGCTGTAGGCACCTTTCACGTCCCATGAAAAATTACTAAATCTAAACTAATGTTAGTGATAGATTAGTTACCCACATAAGCAAAACTTGCTAGGTTTAAAGAACCAGATTGTGAAAATATTGAAGGCAGGACCGATTTCACTTACATAATTGCCAAACAAGGCCCACCAAATCTAGGAGGCAGTCAGTATTCATACTAATAACACGTGTGTAATCTGAACAATGCAGCTCCTTATAAATGGCTCACATGACTTGCATGACAAAATTTGAAATTTCGCACAACAGAATAAATGCACTAAATCCGCCGTGTAAAACTGTATTTAAGCAAAAGAAAATACGCTGCAAATATCTGGAACACTCATAAGTAAGATACAGTACACCAATTTCCAATATGCACTCTTGGAGGCGTGACCGACGAAAATTTAAGTAAGCGCTCGAGATCACACAATGCAGCCAGATAAAAAAAAAAGCCGGCATGAAAAGCGAAATCTCTCGGTCTCCGGGCAGAAAATATGCTGCCTCACCATCTCTCTTAAACGTAATGATAGAGTTGTTAAAAGCGCCTCAATTCTTCTTTAGAACTGTGTTCGCAATATCATCTGTGTTTTGACAGTTCTGTTAGCTTTGGCCAAAACGGTGAAAGCTATTTATGGAACCTGGTAAATACTCATCTCCCAGGATGTGGTATTTACCACATGCCCTAATTACCACCAATTATGAGTTTTCCTCATTAAAATAAGGAATGACGTGAAATCGGGGCTTTCTATAATTTCATACCAAATTCTGCATATCTCGGAGTTCACCCCACATTTTCAACTAGTACGCTGCAACAGAGCTGGCCTCCCCGAAGAAATGCACTGGTGCTGTAAATACCACATCTCATAATTCCGATCACTACGTAAACTGGTATTTATACAGTAATGGGAATCTATTCCATAACTTGTAAACAGTGCCCTAGGCTCACTCAGAATTCTGCACCTGAAAATACCTAGTCATGTCTCAGAGCCTTACTCTTAGTAATATAGGGACTCACTAAGAGCTAAACAACCGCTAACAACCAGAATTATACAGAATTCTGCTCTTGATAATGCACAAAACCATCCACTACTTTGCACATGATAAAACATAGGCTTAATCAGAGCAGATCCATGAGAATAACCACATTCACTGAGATTTGTTCTGAAAATACTCAAGCTAGATCACAGCTGTGTTGCTGAGAATACACAGCACCAGACAATGCTGTCCAGAGATGACATCCAATAGGACAAATGCTTTCCTCAGAAAATTTCAGAATAAGAGATCTTTAATGCATTAGGTAAATACTGCACCCCAGAGTATCGGTACTTACCAGAGTGCTAAATGCTTCATTACATTCTGGGCCATTTGTTTTTGGGCCCTTGTGCACCCCATCTAGATTAGTTATTTTTTATTTTAACCTTGGAAGAGATAGCGCACGCACACGTCATCGTGGACTGGGGGAGATGCACCGGGGAGTGGGAGTAGAGGAGCAATCGAGGCACTTGAGGGGCGGAGGCACGAGGAACAAAGAGGACGGCCGACTCGTTTGCTGCAGACAGGGTCTCTGCAAAGTGTCACCTTCCATCTCTTTCCCTCGCAGGTCTCGTGCATGGTTTCGTGAGGCAGGTCACGTGACCGTGGGCTGTGTGGCATCTCTTCTTGAGAGGCTAAATAGGAGTGGCAATATCCTCTTCGAAAGACAATTGTCTGGTATAGGCATTGCTGGCTGAAGTTTTGGGATAAATTTGCAATATTTTTTGCCTCTGATCGCCGCTCTTGCATGGTTTCGAGGACAGGCTCGCGGAGTTTTCAGTCCAATGGTCTTATATTTTGGAGCTGGTGAGGATGGAGCCAAAGAACTGTGTGCTTTATTTTTGGTACCAAGGAACAATGTCGGTTCCGAGGCTGATTTTCTGGAGGTGAAGGTCCCTGCTGTAGGCTGATGTCTTGGCACCAAGCCAGAGGGTGGGCATCCAAATAAGTGTTGGTGCGCACCATGCCTTTGTGCAGTGGCAACTTGTGAGCCGTTTTATCAGCCAGAGCAGATTTTTGGGGCTTTGAGTCAGGGGTAGGTGTACTCATGGTCGGACGCTTTTTTGAAAGACCCTAGGCTGGCTCGATCTTGTTCTGTCTCTGACTAGGATTGAGATTAGTGGATGAAGGCGGAGTCCTGCTCGGCTGCAGAGACTGCTGCTTCTTCCCCGTCTGGCTGGCCAAAGATGTTTGGTGTGCTGTCAGTGTCTACGCTTCATCGGTTCCAAGGAGTTTTCTTAGGCTGGAATGACCAGCAGGACTAACCGGTATCTTCCAGAGAGTCAGGCAAGAGGCATACGTTACAGACTGAGGTTTGACCAGTGTAAGGATAGTTCAAATGGAACTTCAGACAGAAGCGGAACGGAGTGCATTCCTTCAGCAGCTCATTTTCCTGTTAGAGTTGTTAGATGTCAAGAGTTGTTAGATGTCAAAAAGGGCCCAGCCAGGCGTGGCCCCATAGGCCGTCAATAAGAGTCCAAGGACCTGACATGCAAAACTGTTCTTGTGCTCAGAACGCAGAAGTGACTACACGATCAAGATAATACCGTTGAGTTAGAAGATCTATAGACAAACAGAAAGGAGCCCAAAACTATCTCAAACCTGAGAGTGAGAGTACATCCGAACCGGTCAGCAAAAAGAAACAAAGTCAGGTCCCGGGCCGCGCTGTGATTGGCTGACGTCACGGGGGTGTCCCGGCCGGCAGCCAATCACAGCGCGGCCCGGGGAATGACGTCACGGGGGTGTCCCGGGCCGTCAGCCAATGACAGCGCGGCCCGGGACAAAGGGGCGGGGCTTAAAAAAGCCAGAGAAACGCCCCCGAATCGCGTTTTCTCGAGAAAGGGCGATTGACAGCCTCTGTCTCCCAATGGCTAGCCTCCATTTATGGAGCTAGCCAATGAGAGACAGAGGCGGGTCATCGATCAGATATAGAACTCAAGAGGTTTTTTAGCGCATGCGCACTACGTGCGCACTTGCAGGCAAAACCTAAAAAAGAACCTTCAAGAGTGACATAAAAAGACAGGAGGAGTAGGGTGATGGACGAAAGACAAATAAGGTATTTTTAAAACTTGGGAGCTCTGGAATTGGCCAACACCAGCATTAGGCAGCACTAGATTCTTAAGAAAACTTTCGGCCTGACACTTTAAAAAAATATATATAAATTAAACGTGTTCTAATAGCATTAAAACCCTCATGCTTCTGGCTCATATGGTTAGGTAATGCCTCTGGCATGTTATAGGTTCTCTCCTGTAGCCTAGACACAGTACCCTTACTGGATGGTTTACCTGTTGATAGTGTGCTAAAATACATTGTAAAATCCAAGAGAACTCTGTTACAATGTATTCTCCTTTATTTTGGTTATTGGACACTTTACAAAGAGTGTAAAATAAGGTCTACCCGTTTCTCCTTTGACTGACAGCAACACAAATACTGAATTATCACTCTTGACATGGGCGAGGAGTCATACAGTTAAGGGCAACATTTGTGATTTAACAAGTTCCACTTAAGAACATTTCCACAGCTTGTTTGTGAACATATTTTGCCCACTCTTTATGTAACGCAATACAAAGATACTAAATGTCAGAACCCATCCTCTTTATTTCATTAAGTAAACAAATCTGAAATGTTCGGAAGGGCAGTTTATGTCTTCATTCTCTTTCACCCTGGCTATGTCGTGTCGGAGTCCATAGAGAGGAAAACTGTTGAGGGGGGTGATCTTTTCTGGATGGTTTTGATGTATCTGATCAGCTCTATTTACAATGGGATGACGGAGGATCTAAATGGGAACAGGTGGTGTAGTTGAGGGGACAACAAAAAGCCTAGAGTGGGCAGCCAGCAAGCTTCCATGCATTAACTTCTGCCCTGAAAGCGAGTATCAGGGGAAAGAATGGAATAACCACAATGTTACGACATTGGTCTGACCTAGGCTATAAAGAGTGAAAGTTGAGGAGGTAGATAAGGGTGACCAGCAAGTGCCCACACCTTGCCTTCTATGTTGTAGCAGGAGACTATGGAGCTGCTGGAGAGGACAACAACTCCCCACACTGTACAGAATCACCACAAATGGAGTCTGTCACAAATGGACAACAAATAAAGCACTACACAGAAGCGTCAACAAATTGTCCTCTTGGCTAACAAAGAGAAAGCAGTGCATAATTTGAGCCGGCGGCTGTTGCAGGCAGGGACCACTGTCACTCAGTTTTGGGGGACCTGCACTTATTTTTCCTCATCAAACTTTGTGCAAGAGAGAAAAACAAAAGGTGGAAATAAGAAGGAAAAATAACACGAAAGAAAAAGATACTAGGCCAGGGAGTGTCTGGTGTTGGATGAAAGTGGATAGAGGTGGAATCAAGAATATGCAGCCTTAGTATTCTACACCTCTGCCATTTGATAGTACGGGTTGCGGGCTTCTGAGCAAACCTGTGGCCAATGGCACTTTTTCTTTTACAAATTAAGCACTACAAGAAACCCACAATGCACATATTAAATAATATTTTAGTAAATGCAATACAGTATTTTGACTCTTATAACTAACTCTGGGGGGTACTGAAAATTATTTTCTTGCACATTGAAAAGAACATTTAGAGCTACGCTAGTTAGGAAGGATTGCTTCAGCAGGAATTGGGTGAAAAAAATATATAAAACTTGCCAATTAGACTGCTTTTTTTCCGTTCAAACACTATTTTACCACCCTCTTTGGGCTGCACATTTGATAAAGATATATTTCGAAATATTTTTTCTCATGCATCCCTTTTATTTATATTACAGAGAATATGTGCACCGCATGCTGTAAAACAAACTTTTTGTACTTGATAATGTTGGACTTCACACTGTACGCCAATAATGAAAGACTTATGTGCCAGCATAACAGCCTGTTGCCTTCCCCGTTAACTCTGGTTCGTTGCCATGGGAACGTCCGGGATACATCTGTGCACAATTAATATTTTAGCACTCCGTCATTAGGTAAGGGACACTGTCGGAGTCAGTGGAAACACGACACAAAGGAAGCGGAGCCTGTTCACTACGGCTGTACAATGCTTTCACTTAACTTGCCCTGTGAGAGCCCCTTGTCGGAGGCTGCCCTGGTGAAAACGTGCTCACTGGTACATGTGTTTCCAGAGAATGCAGTGTAAAGAAGGGTACAAGATGAATACATTAACATCGGGGACTTCATTTCCCAGTTCTTCCAGGCCACTCTTCCCTTCCACACCCCACTGCCTGGACTACACGTCTGAGGATGTATCCCATCCGGCTGGTGGACTCAAGCCTGGGACTGGAGTCTGGTTTCAGTCACTGCAAGGCCAGCCATCCAGTACCTTAAATACAATATAAAAACGGTTTATTCTGTAGTGTTTTTGTGTACAAGAACCGAGAAAGGCTGTTCTTGTTCCTTGTACTCTCTTCCACAGACCTGCCGCAGGAATCAAGCCACGGAAGTGGGAAGGAGTGAGTATTCCACGTGCAGCACATGCACTTCTGTGGCCCGTGGGTGCTGCAGAACGCTGCACTAGCTTTTTCCGCACACTTGGAATAACACATGCTTCTCGGTTTGTCGTCTTCAAAAGACCAAGGCAGTATAGACTCGGATTCTTTAGTGGTATCATTTAGTTTATATCTCTCCATCTGGAGAGCTCCAGCCCTACACCTGCTTCACTGAGACTCCGCAGGGAGTTGATACCGAGTCAGGGTTCCCAATATTGTCATCAGTCAAGCTCCGACGGTTTATTTCAATCGAATCAGTTCCACAGGTAAACCTGCTGGTGATTGTCTAGGAAAACACGGCACTACTCAGATTCAGGCACCTGGGAACAAGGGGGGGAACACAGTGTCTGTTGTCAAGAGGTGCAGCGCATTAAAAAAGCCGCTTGTAAATACTGCACCCCGTAGCATCACCTAAAGTACTCATTAAATTCAACATAGGGTGAATCCGCAGTTGCCCAGCGGTGCTGTGTACCGCCAGCATCACTGCCCAAGACTGCAGGCGCCAGCAGAAAGGAGCCCAGGGAATGTTATAGCAAGGCGTGGCAGCACACTGGCCTACCTGACGTAGAGGGAGCGCTTCTGGCTGGTGCGCAGAGACCCCGAGCCCGAGCTGATGCTGCTGTTCATCATCTGCTCCCGGAGATCATGGATCTTTGCTTCGAAGCGGCTGTATTCTGAAAGAGAGAACAAACACGAGGATGAAATGCGTGCCAGAACGGACAGCCACTCTTGAGACCTCTTCTGTTCACGCACTGGCGGGGACTCAGGCGGCCAGCACCTGAAGGAATGTTGTTGCTACAGCACAGCACAAGTCTATAGCTCCTGAAAGCACTACCAGACATATTATCGTTTGTATGCTGCTCTCGGTAAAATATTACAAAAAAGACGGAAGTACACTTACGTTACATTCACATTTACCACAACCATGCATTTCATCAGATACACGGATATACCTATATTGATGCTGTCAATCAGAATATACAAACAAGCCAGAAACAAAATGAGAGGTTAGATATAAACAAATACACGTCTACAGAGGTTCAAGCACACTGACGAAAGGACACTTGTCGTGCCCGGCATCTCGCTGTTTCCCGCCAGGGCCGCCCCGCTCTCGGACATGTTCCGCTTCCTAGACTGCCTCCCAGACTCCGTCCAACCAATGGCGGCCATGGAGCGGCTGCCGCTAACACTCTGTACGTTAGTTAAAGTAATCCGGGTGCATTCTCCGTTCTTTATGTGTTAAAGGTGCAGCCCTTGCCGGCGTTACTCACATTGTCGTCCCCGGAGAGGTCGGGGTTGCTATTTTCATCGCTGCTTAGCTTCTGCTTCTTGCCCGGCATCTCGCTGTTTCCCGCCAGGGCCGCCCCGCTCTCGGACATGTTCCGCTTCATAGGAAATAAGACAAGAACAAGCACCTACGAGGACACAGGGGTCGGGAGACGACACGGAGGGCGGGAGATGACACGGAGATGACACGGAGGGCGGGAGGGGGGCGGGAGACGACACGGAGGGCGGGAGATGACACGGAGGGCGGGAGGGGGGCGGGAGACGACACGGAGGGCGGGAGATGACACGGAGGGCGGGAGGGGGGCGGGAGACGACACGGAGGGCGGGAGGGGGGCGGGAGACGACACGGAGGGCGGGAGGGGGGCGGGAGACGACACGGAGGGCGGGAGGGGGGCGGGAGAGGACACGGACGGCGGGAGGGGACACGGACTGCAGGAAACGTGCACAGGACAGCGAGGGTGGGGCGGGGAGGCACACGGAGGGGGCGGGAATGGACAGCGCATCTCCGCCCAGGGAAAAAATCTCGGGAACGCCCCCGAATCTGGTCCGGCCTTGACGGACAGATCCGGCACTCAATGGCTAGCCTCCATTTATGGAGCTAGCCAATGAGAGCCGGGGGACGTTCCCGAAGTGCTTAGTGTAGACATAGGATTTCACCTGCGCTGAAAAGCTGCGCAGAGCGCAGCCTTTCGGCAGGCGAAACCCAACAAGCTGTCGCCATTGCGCAAATGGGAAGAAAAAAAGTGCCTATGGACTAATTGAAGGAGACAGTATAACGTCGCAAGTAAAAGATCCAGTCCTGATGGGCGGTCCCAAAAGGAGACAGGATGGTAACAAGGAGGGACTAAGAAGCCTCATTATCAATCAGAAGCCAGCATTTCCCATGGGCGATGATGCCAGCCAATGAAAAATATGGGCGGGACTTCCACACCACTTCTAAAACATACCCTAATACTGCCTAAATACAGAGGCTTCAATTAAACACAGAGGAGGGCCGTTGGAGCATGCACAGTGAATTCTATTGCACATGCCAGTGGCCCTCTTTTGTGTTTACTGGCCCTCTTGTGAAATAATAGTACATTGACTACAAGGTCCGTAGGCTGCCAAGGAAGGTCTGCCCGGCCGCTGGCAGGCCGTACTATAAGTACCATGGCCATACAAAATGGTAATGGTCCTAATTCGAATAAAACAAATACATTTCTTTTAAAAGAAATCTATAGTCTCATAAAGGCCCTCTATGGAAGAGTGTGGTCATGTGCTCACCTGCTTTGCAGGGTTCAAATTATGGCTTCGGGGTTTGAATGACAAGTGGAAATTCTGGCAAATCAATTTACATCCCTGTCCCAAAAATTATAAATATGTGATGTAATATAACATAACATATAATGGAATTTCAATCTATAACACTCTTTTTGATGTATACCATCTTGTTGAGCTGGATATGCGCATTACGATTACCAATACATTATACTGTCAATGCTTATGTCTATGACAACCTTCAAGATTGTAAAAACTTTTTCTAGCTTTTTTCTAACCGATGAAACCTAAACAGTGATCTTAACCAGTGTTTAAGTTTGGTTTAGTAAAAATATATCCAAATGTGATCGACATGAAAAGCAGCAAATCTTCCACAATATTGTTCCATTTAGATGACAGATAATGCAAACCAAACAAACATCCTTCATTTGAGCGTCTCCAATTCTGTGGTTTGAGGTGTGCCCACTCCTAGGTAACAGATTTGACTGATTGCCTTTACAAATGCACATGAAGTACCCTGGAAGTTCATGTTTTGAAAGCACTGTAGAAGCACAACAATCTACACAAGCATTGGCATAGCCAATAGGTCTCGCAGTTGTTAGAGTTTGAGCCATTGGCATTGTAAATGGCACTGCCTTTTATTTGTGTTGGTTTTTAAAACGTAAATAAAAGGCATTGTCAATTACAATACCAATAGGTTTAACTCTCGCAAATGCAAGACCTATTGCATTAGTAAGTTGTTGGATGCAAAGTTACCAGACAGAAACCGCCACAACATTTCCAACAAATAATGCACTGCTAACCATGCCTCAGAAACAATCCTGCAAACCTACATTCAGAACATGCGCCGTTGTATGCATAATAACGTAAGAAGGAAAAGTGGCCGGTGGATATTGGGAGTGCATTCTCTGCTTTGGGGGTAGTTGGGTTTGGCGTCTGCATGCGGTCAGGTCGGGGTGTGCTCATGCTCGAGGGCTGCCTTCCAGTGGTGCGCATTGAAATGCAGTGCGTGCATCTGCCATCGACCGGGTGGCCCTGGGAATGAAGTCATCGCTGAGTGCAATGGGTGCACGCCCCGGGATTATTAATGGCCTCCACTCACACTGCAGGCAGGCTAACTGGGTGCATCCGTGCAGTCCGTGCATGCCACCGAGTGGGGAGAAACATGCAGGCTCCCGACAGAGAACACTTGGGACACAGGGGTGCCACCCTAGCCCCCCCAGCACTGATAGGGGAAACATACCATGTTGTAAACATGAGGAGAGGAGAAAAGAAATGCGACACGGCGGGCAGGGGAGGGGGCTGGAGGGGGAGATGTGCTGGGAGAGAGAGTGGGGAGGGGGCGGGTACAGGGGGCGGAGCAGGGAGAGCGGCAAAGAGGAGAAAAGAAATGCGACACGGCGGGCAGGGGAGGGGGCTTGAGGGGGGGTGTGCTGGGAGAGAGAGTGGGGAGGGGGCAGCAAGAAGAGAGGAAGGCAAACACTGAAGTCGTGCAAATGTTTAAAATAAACAAGACGGAGGTAAGGAAGAGAAGGGGAGGGGGGAGGAGAAATGCGACACGACGGGCAGAGGAGGGGGCCGAGTTAGAGAGGCCTGAGGCAGAGCGCACCATATGGAGAGTACTACCCTTCTACGTCCAATAGTAAAGTCGACCACAGGGATATTTTTGTAAAATATTCAGGCTGCAGATTGTATTTGCTTAAAACAGAATTTAATTTTGAGACAATACGTACATCGGCCTCAAAGTTTGTTACATTAACTCTTGGTCACTGAAATTTGCTTATTTTAGAGTAATTTTATCAACATTGGTAGAGTGCAGTATGGCCTCCTGCTGGGTGGCCTGGAGTACTGTGTGGGCTATTGGGGATGTGTGCTCTTGCGTGGCTCTTTCAATATGAGTCGTTTCCGGCACTGTATTGTGAGTCATCCCTAAGACGGCTATGTCCAGTGTCTGGTGTACAGGTTGAAGCAGGGTGGTAGAACCTTAATGATGGAGTCGTGGGTTTTGGGTTGTAGCTTGGGAGTGGTGTAGGCAGAGTGCTGACCTATATGTCTTAGGTCGACAAAGGCCAGTTTCCCAGCGGTTAGCCCTTGCTTGGAGTGTGGCATGTCCGATCGGTACTGGAAATGTCCAATTTGTTCGTAGCATGGCTGTATTAGTTCTGTTGATATCGATGCATCTCTTGAATGCGTGGCACGTCTGTGCCGTATTGGTGTGGGTGAGATGTTCTGTCCAGTGGGTATTGCCATCTTTCCAAGGCTGCTTTTGTTCATACTGGTCAGCAGATGGTCTAACATGAGGAGAGGAGAAAAGAAATGCGACACGGCGGGCAGGGGAGGGGGCTGGAGGGGGAGGTGTGCTGGGAGAGAGAGTGGGGAGGGGGCGGGTACAGGGGGCGGAGCAGGGAGAGCGGCAAAGAGGAGAAAAGAAATGCGACACGGCGGGCAGGGGAGGGGGCTTGAGGGGGGGGTGTGCTGGGAGAGAGTGGGGAGGGGGCAGCAAGAAGAGAGGAAGGCAAACACTGAAGTCGTGCAAATGTTTAAAATAAACAAGACGGAGGTAAGGAAGAGAAGGGGAGGGGGGAGGAGAAATGCGACACGACGGGCAGAGGAGGGGGCCGAGTTAGAGAGGCCTGAGGCAGAGCGCACCATATGGAGAGGGAGGGGGGTGGCAGTGGGATGGTGATTGATGGGTGGGGCAGTGCTGGGGAAGCCTTTGATGTGGCCTGGCGGCCGTGGAGAAAGTGCCCTGAAGAAATGCGACACGGCAGACAGGGGAGGGGGCGGAGCGGGGGTGTGGGAGGAGTGCGGCTGAGGGAAAAGACATCCAGGCGGCTGGGGGCATGTGCACGCGCTTTTAAGCTCAATGCACATGCGCATTGAGCTTAAAAGTCACGGGCACTGCAAGGAATCGCCACGATTCCTTGCTTCTTAGTTAAAGCTTGTTTAAGCCGCAATAGGCTCGCAAGCTCGATGCGCATGCGCATCGACAGGCGAGACCTAATAAATGGATGCACCTGTCCAAGATCCAACCCAAGTTAGGGTGACAAGGTCACTGTCACTTGTGAAAGAAATTAGGGGTGTAAGAATGAACGTCTTCAACTAAAAGCTGTACTCGATGGAAACATGACTGTCCTAAGCGTGCAGAAAGCAGCAGCTCCAATACCATGTGGCCATCATCAACCACAGGTCTCTCTGTGCTGCCACTGAGCAGTGCAGTTTAGAAGGGGACTACAGAATTTGACTAGGGACTCGCTTGCTTCGCACCCACTAACGGGCATCAGTTTGACAGGCAGGCTTTCCCTAATAATAAATATTTAAAATGAGGCAACCAGAATCTGTGGTGAGCTTTTTGGATCTCTACGGTCTTTGTACAATTCTGGGTAGGAAACCTCTGAATCACACCATGTTTAGGATTTGGCGTGAAAGCGGTGCAGACTCAATTTAAACATCTGGTTTTGTTTATAATTATGCCTCTTTAAAGTGAATTCAGCGTGAAAGATGTGAACAGAGATTACACATCTTTTCCTTTTTCTGACCCAAATCCCTTTGAATTCGCAGCAGAAATATAGAATACCCTAAAACCAAGACAGCTCCTGCTATGGGTTTCTGTCAGACAACACCTGCTGATAGCAGCTCATAAATAACACTGTTTAGTAATACAGATAGTGTTAAAGCTCAGAGTGGGAGGTCAAGAGCTGCCAAGTTCGGTACCAGCAAAAGGATGAATATGGAGAAAAAGGGCTACAGGGAGAGTGTCGATTAGAATAAACAAGTGGGTTAGGGAGAGAAAAATCAGAAAAGTAAGAAAAAGAATGGAAGGGGAAGAAGGAAGAAATAAAGGGTGAGAGGAAAAAGGGAAGGGTGGAAGAAAGGTGTGGTGGACAGAGGAAAGAAGAAATGGTGGATGAAAAGCAGGGAAGATAGAGGAAAGAAGGATGGGTGTAAGAAGGGTATGGTGGGTAGAGGAACAAAGGAAGGGTAGAAGGAGGGTATGGTGGAGAGAGAAAAGAAAGAAGCCTGGAAGGAAGGAGGGTATGGTAGAGAGAGGAAAGAAGGAAGAGAAGAAAGGTATGGTGGAAATGAAATTAACAAGTAAAGAAAAAGGGTAGAAGTAAGGAAAGGTATTAAGGAGAGAGGAAAGTAGGAAGGGTGGAAAGAGGAAAGTAGAAAGAGAGGAAAGAAGGAAGGTGGAAGGAATGGATGATGGAGAGAGGAAATAAGGAAGGGTGGAAGGAAGGTGTAGTGGAGAGAGGAAATAAGCAAGGGAAGAAAGAGGATGGAAGGAAGGTAAGATGGAGGGTGGGAAAAGTAAGAGAAGAATGAAGGTACAGTGGAGAGAGGAAAGAAGAAAGGAGGGTATTGTGGAGGGCAGAAAGAAGGAAGGGTGAAAGACACCAAATGAAAGTCATTCACACATTCACTCTTTTCCACACACATGCTCATCTCAGTATTCTAAGCACCTGCTTCATACATCTATATGCAGCACAGATGCCTGAACTAGACATTATCTTTAATCAGTGGAAGTTGGCACTACTGCTGCTGTCTGAGATCTCTTCTGCAGTGAATGCACTGTTGAGGCCTTCTGTGAGAGAGGTAAATGTGCTTGGCTGCTGCCCTGAAACACCTTTTCGGGGATGAAAGGAAAGTTTGTACACCTACTGCTCTATTTGTACCGGTCGGTGAGCGAGGGAAGCTTGCACTGCTGCTGCCAAGGTATATATGCTCTAGAGGGAGAGACGCCTGTACTACTACTATTTCGGTTTGCCTTCTCTGTGAGGAAGGAAAACTTGATCTATTGGTTCTCTCTTTTACTGAAAAGAAAAAAAATACTTAAATCTTCAGATTGTCTCCTCTCCTTGTTTTCTTTGAATGACCCTCTCCTTACCTTCCATCCGCTGTATGCCTCCTCTATCTGATTGCAGTCTATTTTAAGTCATGTGCATGTTTGCCTTAATCAATATTTTTGAATTTCTGCAAATTTCCCACACCTCGTCATACAAGTCATAACCTGTCCTTTGATAGGCATACCCTCCATCCTAGCACTGCAATAACTAATCTCCACTAGCCAATCCACCAATCCCACCTACCATCCACATGAACTCACATGCCTCCCCTCTAATGATCGGTATACAACCGTTTCAATGCAACTTTTACAACAAACTTCTTTTACAACGCAACTTTTACAACGCAGGATCCATTACAACAAATGTCTTTACAATGCATGTTTTTACATCGCAGGTACCTTTACAACACATGCCATTACAACGTAAGTATTGGTAAGTATATAATTATATTAAAAATGTTATTTAATTATTTTTATAAAAATAAATATTAATTAATTAATTATTACATTTAAAAATAAAATAATATTTATTTAAAAAAATAAATTATGTAATTCTATTATTAATTAATATTTTTACCCCTACACTATCCAGCACTTACCCTACTATTACACCCCCCTGGAGTTAGAATAGTAATTTTTACCCCTACACTATCCAGCACTTACCCTACTATTTCACCCCCCTGGAGTTAGAATAGTAATTTTTACCCCTACACTATCCAGCACTTACCCTATTATTACACCCCCCTGGAGTTAGAATAGTAATTTTTACCCCTACACTATCCAGCACTTACCCTACTATTACACCCCCCTGGAGTTAGAATAGTAATTTTTACCCCTACACTATCCAGCACTTACCCTACTATTACACCCCCCTGGAGTTAGAATAGTAATTTTTACCCCTACACTATCCAGCACTTACCCTACTATTACACCCCCCCCCTGGAGTTAGAATAGTAATTTTTACCCCTACACTATCCAGCATTTACCCTACTATTACACCCCCCTGGAGTTAGAATAGTAATTTTTACCCCTACACTATCCAGCACTTACCCTACTATTACACCTCCCTGGAGTTAGAATAGTAATTTTTACCCCTACACTATCCAGCATTTACCCTACTATTACACCCCCCTGGAGTTAGAATAGTAATTTTTACCCCTACACTATCCAGCACTTACCCTACTATTACACCTCCCTGGAGTTAGAATAGTAATTTTTACCCCTACACTATCCAGCATTTACCCTACTAATACACCCATTATTTTAAAACACATAAATTATTTAATAAAAAATATATATATATTTATTACATTTTTTTTAAGTAAAATTAAAATTAAATTAAATTAAAATATATTAATTTAAATTAATTACATTTCAAAAAAAATATATACTTACCAATACTTACGTTGTAATGGTATGCGTTGTAAAGGTACCTGCGATGTAAAAAAATGCGTTGTAAAGACATTTGTTGTAATGGATCCTGCGTTGTAAAAATTGCGTTGTAAAGGTAGGCGTTGTAAAAGTATGCGTCGTAACGTCATACATCCCTAATGATCACACCTAGCTCCTACTAATTAAATCTATCACAAAGAAATCGGAGTAGATGGAAGGAGTGGTATTCTTGAGAGCACAAGACTATCCCAGTAACCACTGATTTAACTGCTAACCTCGGGTTCCGGAGCCACGTCCTGCACAGTGTAAAGCGCTTCAATGCCTTGTTGGGGACAGTAAGCACTATATAAATGCAATTACAATTATAATAACATTCGAGGCTGCTGCTCAATGTGTACCTGTTTTGTGGCTGAGAGGCTTGAACCACTGTTGCTTAAATTGTAATTCTTCTGTGAAGGAGATAATCCTGTACTCATGCTATATTGTTCCTGTTCCATCTGTGATGGAACCTTGTACTGCTCTTCTTGCTGCCGACACCTGCCGTGTATCACTGCTTGGATCATAGAAGCTTGTAATGCTGTGTTTTATGCAGCTTCTATATTGTGTGTTAATGAAGCTAGATATAAACCTTTGCATTGCATGAGGGCAACATGATTGACATTTTCAATGCTTCTTTTAATCCGTGATGCAAAGACGGAATGCTCACAAAATGTGAACAAAGTTTGCTTTTGGTTTTCCATATGAAACGAGCAGAACCAACTTTCAAAATAGAACTGAGCATTTTGTAAAACGGTTTTGCTAAGGAGCTGCACGCCATTTGTAACACCGTCAACCAGAACTGACTTTTTAGCCAGTATCACTCTGCTTGGCAAAATTTGGAGACCATGGTGGCAGCTTTATAATCCAAAATAAAAGACCCAGAATGCAACAGGTTAGTATGTGGAAAGTCAAGAAGAAGCTGATTTGGAACCACTTTAGCCACAGTATGGAAAGCAAAATAAATTGGAATCTGTAAATGGGTGCCTTTTTTATTTCCCACCTCTTTCACCGTAATTCATACTTTTTTAGTCGGTAAAACCGTATATTTGTTTTACATTTTACTACGAAATGTGAAAGCAGTTATGCTAACAACACTAAGGGGCATATTATCAAGGACCGGTGTTAAAATTATCTCCGTTTTATCGGCAGGAAACTGCTGATAAAACGAGATATTGGGCTTGATACCACGCCCTTGTTAATTCCCATAGTAGCCCATGTTCAGATGTTAACATGGGCTTCTATGGGAATTAACAAGGGCTCCTGCCGATAAAACGGCGATAATTTTAACACCGGTCCTTGATAATATGCCCCTAAGTGACTGCCCCAGGGCAGATATCGCTTTTGAAATGTAGGTACATACACCTCACTGCTAATAAGTGCACATTAACAGTTACCCAAGATAAAGGGCGATGTTTAGAAAGCCCTATTTCCACAGACAGTGTGAGCCTCTGGGGGTTTGGTGGTGGTTATAAGACCACCTGCAAGTCCAAACCCTCCTGTGATACGGCTGTATCTGAAACGACAGGCGAAATTAGAAACAAAAATAAATGTGCTTCTCTTCTTCAGGAATTGCCAGTGTGCAGTTTGCTGTTTTACAATGAAAGGGACACTTCCGAACCTTGTTCGGTCTCTGGCCAGGGCCGGTGTTAGCGCTGGTGGCACCCGATGCGGCAATGTTTGTTTGCATCCCCCATCCGTGGTGGAGGTGGTGACTACCTCCACCACAGATTCTCTCACTACCACCTTTTAACAGTGATCCTCAAGCCTCCATGTCCACTCTCTTTCAGATGCATTTAATTAGCTGTATAGCACCAATCATACCAGTGTAGGGTGTCAGAGCACTTTGCATCACACCCACATTACACAGAGACACTCAATCATACGTGTGTAAATCAGTGTATAACAAATGTCACATAAGCCAGAGGACTACAAGGTCTAGGAGTGACATGTCATCCATACTGGTAGGCAGTATAGTTTAATAGCGCTTGGTCTGTAGAAGCACAAACTCAGAATTGAAAACGGAACACCATAGTTGGGGGTTCTCTTTAATAATAAGAATTAATTTATACGCAATTGAACCCTTTTTGCAACATTAATCTATGCTCGTCTAATCTATACGTTGCAGTGGGCATGCAGTTCTTTGATGACAGTTAAACATTCACTGTTCGATATTTGGATATTAACATATTTAACTTTGTTACTTGCAAGTAACAAAAGGATGTCTCTTAGAAAAGCAGAAACCCACTGACCTATTTACATTATAATTATTTTGGGATCTGCATGGCATACGTTTATTGCAGCAGGCATATTAACCCTCTGTGCTATTTTATAATCAACCAAAATCTCAACTAGGCAAAACTCCATCTCTCTCTAGGAAGAACATTAATCACCGGCGTTCTCTCGACATTTTTATTGTTGTCTGGAAATTGCTGGAGGCAAGAACCAGGGCAGCAGGTGCTTTTAAAACCAAAATAAACTTGCAAACTCGACGCCCCCTAAAGTCAGCACCCGGTGCGGTGGTGCCAGTCGCACCGTGCTAGAGCCGGCCCTCCCTCTGGCTAAGGGAGACAGCGTCCCCTCTCTAAAATTAGTGGGGGGGATTCCATCTCCGACATGTTCCCTAGATGTAACGATAGCACCGCACTTTTATGTACTAGGTGATTCCTTTAGTGCGCTCTACCATACCGCCCAACCAAAATACTAATTGGCCTGTCTTTTGCGGGAGGATCATGTGGGTTGCGTCAGGAACAGCGGCCAACCTGCATTAAAAAAGTATAGGAACTGTGATCTTGAGTGCTGGGGGGGGGGCGGGGTCAGTGAGCACGTGGATGGCACCAAAGGCTTGGCTAAAATCACAATACATTCTGTAACTGTTTTGTTGGTCTTTCACCTTCAAGTAACTGCATATAACATAATGCGCACCTTAAATGAAAAATAAATGCAAGTTAAACTAATCGTTAAGAGGTGCACCATTCTATGTTATGAAACCTCTATTGGTTAATGTGAACACTGCTCGAGTTTGTGTCTGTTACAAACAGCCACAGAACTGAATTCTGGTTGGTGCAGTGGAGAATAATGACTTTGCTGATACTTACCTGGGCGACCTGGGAGTACCGGGGGAGAGCCAGGGAGCAGCGCTCTTCTCCCGTCGTGGGCAGCAGCCTTCCAGCGCCATTCTGACCCTCACAGCCCTACGAGGACCGGGGACTACATCCCCCAGCGGCCCCACTGCGACCGGAAGTCGCGCACGCCCAGTCCCGCCCCCGGAGGTGCTCTTAGTGCACCGAGAGCCCCGGGGGAGCGGGGAACTTTGCTGATACTTACCTGGGCGACCTGGGAGTACCGGGGGAGAGCCAGGGAGCAGCGCTCTTCTCCCGTCGTGGGCAGCAGCCTTCCAGCGCCATTCTGACCCTCACAGCCCTACGAGGACCGGGGACTACATCCCCCAGCGGCCCCACTGCGACCGGAAGTCGCGCACGCCCAGTCCCGCCCCCGGAGGTGCTCTTAGTGCACCGAGAGCCCCCGCGTCGCGGGACGCGAGCGGGACTGCGCCGGGCTAAGCCCGGGCAAAGGGCGGGCCCTCTGTGGCCCTCAGAGGCCTGAGGAGGCCGGGACGGGCCACCCCACTTTGTCCCATCACAGAGGGAGGTATCGTGCTTCAATATTATTTGACTTCTTTTGGCATTTCTTTAAACTATTATAAACAAGATGTCTATATGGGAAGAACTCAACGCCCTGTGTGGTACAAAGTACGTCCCTGATCCTATAACCTCCCCAACTGTGGATTCTTTTTGTCTCAAAGCAAATGGCCCTGCTGATATAGCGTACAACCAAGTTAATGCTGCGCCCCTGGGTTCCTACAATAGATGGAAGCATGACATCGAAACTAACTTTGGGAACAATACAAGTAAACAAATACTGTGCACCAATGTTATACCATCACCTGCTAATCCAATAGCATTTATCGAGGACCCGGCCGCGGACAAACTAGAGGATCCTCTTTTGTCTCTAAATACGACTTTATTGGCCAAAATTGAGCAACAGCTGGTTGCTACCATCTCTCCCTTGGTCACAAAAATGAATGATTTAGGGGAAAGGCTGACCAATATTGAGTCAGTAATAAGAAAGCACCCGCTTCCAGCTACTATCATGGCCACATGCGTCTGCCCTAAACCTACCATCGCCCCCGAAATATATAAATCTGGCAATGGTGCCAACCAAATACAGCCATCATGCACACCTACTCTAATAGGCCCCAAAGTATTTGTCAAACCTGCATCAAAAACCCATACAGTGGCTAGATCCGCCTTGGCAAGAATGCCACATATCAACCTGCCCCCTGAGGCCGCCCCGTATGTGTCTGTCCTCTCTGGGGTCCCTGCCCTCACCCAGGGAACACGCGAATCCCAGCAGGATTTGCTAAATAAAGCCATCTATTGGCTAAAAAAGAATAGACCCTTGCCGCCGGGGCTAGACGGGGGTATCTTGAGTGTCAGGAGGGTGGGATGGTTAGGGACGCTACCCAAATGCACTGCTGGGGATCTGGTACTAATTAAATTTAAAAACACCAATGTTGCCCCCTTTTTACGAGTTTGTACCCCCAAAGAAAGACAAGGCACAATTCGTATTTGGGATCTGTATGATTTTTACCCGAGCTCCCCTCACGTTACATAGGACTAACTTCTAAGCTTTCAATGGTAACTGAATCTTGCACAATAATTGTTGAATGATGGTTTTTTACTGTGTCTATGAAACGAAATGTCTACGTTTTTTTTTTTTTTTTTTATTCCTGTATTGTTTATGCTTTTATGATTTTTAATCTAAAAATCGAATAAAGCTTATTTGAATTATTTGAATTTGACTTGTTTGTTTTAGTGCTATGAGGTCCCAGACTGTGACAGAAAGCACTCTGAATATGTAAGTTATTATTTTAAGCGTGCATTACATACAAAATAATATAGGCAGCAACATAAATGAGCAAAAAAGATTTAGGTAGAAGACTGATAAAAAGTGCTTCCAATATATACATTTTAGTAATAGACTGACCCTAGTGTAAACATTTTTGATAACTGTCTATTAAAAACATGTACTATACAGGTCCGTTTGTAACACCCTTGCCATTTCGCTCAAAAAGAATACATCTTTGTCCTGTGAAGTATCAAGAAAACGTCATCATTTAAAGCCAGTACCGACTTTCAAGTAGCATTTACATTTGCAGTTTAACGAATTGCGCACATTTTGTTTAGGTAGTAGACAGGCTGGCATGAAGGCTTGTTGCCAGCCCCTCCCTCCTTCGTCCTGGCATGGTTACCTTTTAAGAAAAAACTTAAGGGAAATATTTTTGTCAAGTTAAAAAACTATGGCCACGTCGTGCCCCTCAGATCCCACCCACGTCAATCTCTGATCAGAAACCCCACCTTTCTGTAGCTGTCAAGCTGACCCAAGGCCATGTCACAGGCACTGCTTTCAGCCCGTCCTGGTCTTCCCCCAATATTACTTTGAAGGCCCGTGCTAATAGAAAGACCAAACTTCAAGTCCCAGAATGCATAACACTGATGGATAGAGAGAGTGGTGAACTTATTTCTGAGATATGGCCAATGTTCAGCGATAGCTTGCTGTGCCTAAATTGATTTTAAACAGATATCCCTTCCACAGAAATTAGTCCCCGACCCGGATCCCTTCTGCATGTCCTGGTGCCGTCGGCCAAGCCCCACCTTGGTAACAAGTCCTGTCAGAGTCCTGGGAGGCCTGAATCCCCTTCAGTTAGCATGTCCCTAGTTATGTTATGTTATGTTATGTTAAAGGTGATTTGTAGAGCACATGTTCACCAGGTGGTTTCTTGGCACTAATTACGATGCCAGTTTTATCAAATTACGACAACACATGAGCAAAACTTGAGGTGCCCTGTGAGCCGGAGGCTTTGGTCAAAGGGCCACCCTGGACCTTCTCTGACGGGCACCCATGCCAAACCTGAGGATGAACTCTGACCCCGCACTATCCTTCCAGTGGCAGGCCCAAACTTCGACCTCACTTCCAACTCCTCCGCTTTAGGATAGCCCTTGTCATCCTAACTCCCAGCACAAGACGGACTTTGCAAATGCAATAGAGGAGGGAAGTGGACTAATGTGAATGCTGCAGGGGTGGCTCCTGCATTATGGCGGAAAGAGCTGAGGAAAAGTGTTCCACTGATCGGCATCATTTGTACCGAGACTCCATTGCTTTTTCATTGCAATCTCATGTCAAACACTTCCACACAACCCACCTGGTCGTTTCTGCTGATGCCTGAGGAAAATCTAACTAACACGACAACAGCCATCTTGCAGGCTGAATTTCTGCCCAGGAACTGTCGCACAGTCAAGCCCCCCTGTTCTTGCAATTCAACAGAAAGCCATGAGACACTCACACCCTGTGTAAATGATTTGTTTTCCATCACCTGCTCCCAGCCTGGTAAACATCCTTGACACCGTGATCAGGTTATCTGGACAATGGTCTGACTGCTGGGCCTTGATCAGGGTGAATAAACAATGACCTGAAAGACCGGGCTTTGATCAAGGTGATTAAACAATGACCTGAAAGACTGAGCCTTGATCAAGCCGAGTGAACAATGATTTGTGTACCAAGCCTTGACCAGGTCACCATCTACAAACCTCGTCTGGATCTGGTTATCAACTGCAAACACTGCCCTTATTGAACAATGAACTAACAGCCAAAAGACTGAGATGAAAAAGTATAAAAGGCTTGTAAGCTGCGGAGTAAAGCAGCAGCCTCCTCTGTCTTGTTTCTGACGAGCTTGGGACTCTGGGGCATATTACCAACCAATAGAGATAATTTTTGTCTCTAACTTATTTAGAGACAAAAATTATCGCCGCACATCGGCGATTTTTATCGCAGATAAACCTTGCTATTAGCAAGGTTTATCGCAAATGCGATAAAAAACGGCCGCAATGCATGAATATCACTGAAAAGTCAGCGATATTCATGCATTATCGAGCAAATGCTCTTAGCCATGTTATCCACCTCCCATTGGATAACATGGCTAAGAACTGCTCCTGGGCAAGTGTTAGCTTTTGGAGATATTCGCGCTTAGCGCGAATATCTCCAAAAGTTGGTAATAGGAGATAGCGATGTTAGCGACTGTTTTCAGTCACTAACATCTTGGCACGCCCACTTTGCATGTCATTAGTGATAAATATCACTGACATGCAAAGCGGGGCCCAAGATGGTCACTATCTCCTATTAGCTGTCGCTAACTGCTGTTAGCGACAGCTTGGTAATAGGGAGATAATTTTATCTCCGCTTTCTTGGCTTTTAAAGCCAAAAAAGCGGAGATAAAGGCCCTTGATAATATGCCCCTCTGTTCCATAGCCTGGGCTATTTGAATAAATCTGGGTTCCTCCTGAAGACGAAGGCTCCTGTGTCTCCTTTTACTACGTATGAAGGGTATGGAAGGCTTGGGCGGTTCCCCTGCCGCCAAGTAAGCATGGGCGGATCTAGCGGATCTCGCGTACGCGAACTTGCGGATTTACGGATTCGCAATCCGCGAAGATCCGCGAACTCTAGCGGATTTGCGGATTTTCCCGTTTTTTGTGTTGGCGCGTGTTCGCGCCGATTTTGGGACAAGTTCGCAATTGCGAACTTACTTTTCGGCTCGCAACGGCCGCGACTATGTTGTTTCTACGTCTGGTTTATCATCACAGGTTCACAGCACCCTCTGTTTCACCACTGCCACCCTCTGGGACACCCATGCCACCCTCTGGTACATCCTCACTGGCACCTATTAGGTTTATTTATCACTGTAGATTATGGTGGTTGAAAAAAGCAAGCACACCTGCCCTTCTTCAACTGCCATCAATTAATTTGTGTTTCATTAATGTGTCAGTAATTTTGAAAGTTCCAGTCTGGCTGGCACCTGCTTCCTTCCTTATCTGTAATTTGCTTTTTGTTGCAGTGAAATTTTTTTTTCACAGGACCTTTATGGTCTACTTGTAGCTATTCTATGAGCCTGCTGTTTGGGTCATAGCAGGGTCATAGAATAGTTGCAAACTCTGGAGGGGCCCATCAGGAAGCACTACCTTGAATGTTACTAATGTTAAGTTTGAACTTTTGCACCTGCTCATTCCTTTCAGTTTAGCTAAAATCGTTTTTTTCTGCAATTCCGCGCGTTTTTTGGGGCGCGAATCCGTGCGAGATCGATTTCGGAAGCCGCGAATACGTGCGAATACAAAATTGTTTTTTTTGCGACGTGTATGTTCGCGTGATCTTGCGCATGTTCGCGAGGCGCTTCTAGCTATACGTTTGCCAAGTTACCCTATCGGTCGTACACGGGCGCGGCCATCTTGTTGGCGTGACGTAATTCCGTTTCCGCCCGCTATGTGTAATCTCGCAAAGTGTGCTGCTCGCTAGTACAATTTCGCGCGTACTCGCAAGGAAAATCTCGCGCGAACTTACCCACGCGGTCGTGAACGGGCGCGGCCATCTTGTTTCTCATTCATTGCTATGGTTCTGGGCATGCTTTCTCTATCCTCTCTCAATCTCTGCCATCCTTTGCTTGTTTGAAGTTTTTTTGATCTAATTTTACTTATTATCTATCCCTCTATTTTTCTACCTCTATATTTTTGTGTTTTCTGCAGCTTTTAGTTACTTTTAAACTACTTTTTTAAACTCTTTTCTTTTCTTCTTCACTATTCTATTTCTTCTTTATCATTTAAGTTTATTTCTGCCCAGACCATGGTAAAGGGAGCCGGGAAGCACCCTGAGAAGGGGAAGGGTCCCGCACCCCGTGCCCGGCTCCCGTGCGGGCGTTTAAGGGGGGAGCAAGTGGTCCCGAGGGAGATCTTCAGCGCGGAGGAAGTGGCGGCACTGATCTTCCACGTCCAGCGCCGCCTCCCCAAGACGATCCTGGGAGGCGGCAAGATCGCGACCGGCTATGGCATCCGGGAGCGTCGCAAGCGGTGGGAGAAGGTGTGCCGGGCCATGTACAAGATCTCTCGGGTCCGGCGCACATATAACCAGGCCACCCACCGCTGGACCGATGTCATGGACCGGGAGCGGGACTTGCTGAACGCGCTCGGCGTAGAGGTCCCCGGGCTTGGTGAGTAGTAGTAGTAGTACATTTACTACTCTGTTTTATCCTGCTCTGTTATTTGCAAATCTTTGTTCTTTACCAAGAGCAATAATGCTGCCGATTACATTGAGGTAAATTATATTTCAAAATCTTCTATGCATTTCAGGTGCACTGCTCTCCTTCTCAGTAGCCTTGCTTGCTACTATGCTTCTTTGTTTTGTATGTTGTGTTCAGAAGCATTTCATTGGCCTGAGAAATTATGTATGAGTGTACTGTAAAGAAAAGAACTGCGTAATGCTAGACAGTAAGGGTCATATTTTCAATTACCGGCGCATCCCTGCAAAGTAGCAGGGATGCGGCAGTAATTGTGTGCCATGCCACCACCACCCATTGGCCCAAAACGTCACAGAAGCCTTACGCATCTGTGCCGTAAAGGCAGCGCATTGCTGGAGTTGCGTGCCAACGATGGCGCAGCTCCAGCAATGCTCTGGGGTACCCTATCTCCCCAATGCTGCATCAAGCCGTACGTCGGCTTCAAGCGCGCAGGGTTTGAGTCATGCATCATTGTCCTAAAAGTGACTGATTGACATCTTGTAGATTTCCCTCAGCCACTTTTAGGATTCGTTCCTGCGCAGGTACGCCCTCCCTTGCGCCGGAACGCCCCTTGATGGCGCAGGGCTTTACAACGTGATGCATCGCCCATATGCCCATATGTGTTTTTTTTTTAATATATACGCCGCACCAACACCATGGCGAGTCTTTTGTTCTGCCGCTGCGTCAGAAAAGGCACGCAACAATGGAGGAAAATGAGCCGCAACTTCCGCAAAGGACTTCTAAATCAGCCCCAACAGACTGAAGTCCAGTCCTTCCTTTAGACACATGGCTATAAGAAGAAATAGTGGCGGTGGTGGCGGGTGGATTGATAGTTTGAGTATTCACTGATCTGCAAGCAGGATGGACTTTGTCTGTCACGTGTTGCGCACTGCTGCCTGCAGTGCCAGGCCTAGGCAAACCTCTTTAGTAGTCTGTTTATTGAGTTACATAGGAACTTTCTAAGTCAACGTTCCGCAAATCAGGCAATACGAATAACGTAGTATACCACATGAGATAGATCCCGTGGAATAGTTGTCTATCTATTTGCTATTTTTCCAAAATATGTTGTTATTGTTCTTTTGAAATGTTTGATTTGGTTGAAAAATCTCATCCATGTTTTCTGGTTTTTCTTTCTTTCATGTTGTACATCAGCTCCCCCCAAGGGCAAGAGGACACAGGAGGAGGGTGCTGAGGATGCAGGCCAGGATCGGGCAGGCGAGGGCTCCTTTGCTGGCCCCAGTAAGTTTACATTTTAATAAACAGTACCTATTTTTTCCTAGCGTTCCTCATTAGATTTTTTCTAAATCGTCTTTGATCTTCTTGTAGACTGGATATAAATTCTTATCCTGCCTCGAATATGACTCCCTGTGGTATTACTAGACTATTCTTATTAGTCTGTCTGTGTAGCTAACTAAGATTGGACATTTGGCAATTCCATTGGACTCCCATTATATTCAGCAATACCTCTATGCACTGTCTCCTTACTGACTAGATAGTGTGGCAGAGTCATTCAGCTCCCGAAGTCACCGATTATAGATCCCCAATGATCTCTAGATTATCGTACGCAGGACAAGAGAGTAGTACGGAGTCACAGCACAGTCAAGAAGTGTCAGAGGCACTCATGCTTGCAAAAATTCCAAAACCTTTAGCTCATCCACTCTAGTCTAGAGGAACAAAAACCACAGAGTCTATTTAAGTTTAAAAGCTTTATTAAAAGTAAACACATTTATTAAAATCTACTTTGTCATAAAACTATTTAACTGTAAACGGAAAAGTGGTTAGTGCTGACGATTAATTGGACACATTTCTTGTGGTCGAGCCGAACTCTCACCTGGTTTGAACTTGATCCTGGTCGTGTTCTTAGGACTCAGGAGTCAAGCTTCTGTCTGTTAGGAGAAAAAGTGGTGCGTGTTAAAAATCAAAAGCAAGCATTCATCAGTTGTGCATAAAAGTGCAGCAAGACAACAGCCTTCCCTGGAAAATGGGACATTTTTACTATGGAGTAGACAGTCACAAATTATTACATTGTATTCTGTTTTTTTAACATTTCTCCTAGACCAAATATTATATAGTAGTGAGTGGTGTATTCTAACATTCTTAAATGTACTTTGTAGGTGTAACATCTGGTGACGGGGCCAGCGCGGAGGTGGCTGTGTTGGACCAGGACTCGGAGGCCTCTGGGGAGGAGGCGGCGGTAGAAGAGCTGGCGGACGTTCCTGTGGGGGATCAAACGGTGGTGGCGGAAACAGGTAAGCTATATATTCCTTACTTATTGAGATTGAAGACTGCATAGTGTGCTTTCTGCACGGGTGTATTAATTACAAATCAACCAGGTAGTAGCCTCCTCGAAATGTACTTCGACTTAGCTGTGAAGTTTTTGGTGAGAAGAATCCCAATAAGTTCTTAGACGAACGTGATGGATGGGATGAACGAAAAGCGAAAGAAGGGTGTAAGTAAGTGGGACGCGAACTTGTATGATGGCTGGCAAAGAAGAACGATATGTGTTTGCTTGGCCCCCGAGGTGGCTGGGAAGGAAAGAATATGGTATGGTGCATGGCTGGGTCAATGATGAAGCAAGGATGGGTGGAAGGACAGCAGCCTGGGTGGGTGAAACAGAAACTGTATGTGTGCGTATACTTTGACTGAATGGATGCCTGGAGCATGGTATTCTCTGACTCTTAGATAGCACATGTGTATCTAGAGAGAGTAGATGGTCGCCAGGTGAAGTAAGTGTTACCTTGAAGAGCATGTACCACCGCACCCGCACGTCCGTTCCAGTGCAGGGAAGGCAAAGAAAAGAAATTGTAAATGTGTCCAATACTACCATGAATAGTAGCAGTACTTTGTATTGCGTTTGCATTCACAGCATATATCTGGTTATTACGGTGGACACTCCGTACCTCTCTTAATAACTTTAGTTTACTTGTAGTACGTCATTCATGTGTGGGTGTATCACTGTTCACTCAATATTAAGCAAAGCACCTAAAGTCATCTCATCTGTCATTAAATACGTCCCATGTGAAGTGATAGATAATCAAATTAGTTAGCTTCTTCATTTTCCTTTTCTAGTACTCATTTGCACTGTAGGGTGAAAGGTAAATTAATTAAGCAGTAGCCCTTGTAACAGAGTATTCTCAGTGCCACCCGTAATAGAAAAGTAATAGCTTCACCACCTGCATGT
Organism: Lissotriton helveticus; assembly: GCF_964261635.1. Lineage (NCBI taxonomy): Eukaryota > Metazoa > Chordata > Amphibia > Caudata > Salamandridae > Lissotriton > Lissotriton helveticus. Next base: position 1,312,897,145 of record NC_136057.1, on the reverse strand, counting down.
ACTGGACCGGTACAGTAACGCAAGTCTGTCTCACTCATCATGGTGTGCAACTTTTTTTCTCGGGTGCAAGTTCACTGTGCTGTCCATGTCATTCTGCCGGCTTGCATAAGATAACGTACCCATTTCCCTAAACAAGAGAGAAGAAGAAGAATAAGACTGGTGTACTGTCATAGTCGACTGTAATGGAAGTCCATAGTGGTCGTAGAATTAGTTCATTAAACTACCACTACTGTTAGAGCAAGGATGCAGAAGTGGGAGGTTACATAGATACTGTCCTCAATAGTTATGTACTGTGCTTTCAATTTGCTACTTGTACTCTGTGACCCAACTTTCGGCTCAATCACTTTGTGTTATTAATAAGGAGCATTGGTTACAGACTATGTCTTTCTTTCTTCATATAGTTGCTCCTTCCAAATCAACAACAAGGAGGGAGCAGGCTAGATTGGCCCGGCAACGGAGGCTGGAGGCCACAGTCGCCGAATATCGGCGGCTGGTGGCCCTGGAGGAGGAGGAGGACACGCAGTCGAGCGGGGCAACATCCTCGACTGTGACCACTGCATATTCCTCCGTGACTAAGCCAGCGGGACCGAGCCGGGCTAAGAAAGACGACCGCCACCGCCAAGCAACCGAAATACCAGCTGCCCCCCACAGGAGCTGCAAGGAACGCCAACGCCGCCTACGAGTCCGCATGTCCAACCTGGAGCAGGAGGTCCTGAGGTATAAGAACTTGGTTAAGGGCCTCCGCTCCGAGCTTGCCACCCTCCGCAAGGAGTATGATGCCCATGCCGCATCATGCACCAGCACCAGCAACCTCCAGTAGTGGAGTGTCCCTTGCCCTTTTTTTATAGACTTTTGGGGGGTGGGATTTGGGAGTTGGGATCGTTTTGGGACGTTTCAGAGACAATCGTTGGGGTTAGGGTGGGTGAGGGAGATTATTTTGTTAGGGCTAAATAAATATATTTTTCAACTTTATCTGACCATACCTGTTTTTTACTGCTTTTCAGTCTGGTGGGTGGGGGGCGGGGGTGTAACAGTAACTTTGTTTTCCTGAACAGTCGTAGGACTTTAGTAGTACAACCGTCAATCTCTTGTCTACTCCGAAATAATACTCCATTATACTACCTCCCACCAAACGCTTATCTTACCTGTAATTTGTGTTAGAAATTAGGGCTAGGCCCAGGGCTGGCTCCAGGTGAAATGGGGATTAACGTTGTCAATCCTGGGCGGGTGACATTTCCTCATTGCGGTGGTACTAGTGGTGTGACACAGTGGCAGTTGCATGCCTATGGAAAAAAAGAAAACGAAACCTTGTTTGTCCTCCTTACTGTAGCATTACAACGGTTACGGTACGATCGAGAAAATAGCAGGTGACAGTACACTAGAACAGTGCCATAATGTAGCCTAACAAATGGTAAAGTATTTGCTTGCAAGTATAACTAGTACTTGCGTTGAATTTATTTGACATTGGCTACTACTACTAGAAGATATAGTACTGAAGCTGAGTAAGTCTAGAAGATATCCTCGTATTCCTTCACCAGCCTGTTGCTGCTATGACCTTATCCTCCCCAGCAAGTGTGTGGAATTATTGATGTCATTTTAGTCAGACATCAAGCAAAACAACACAGCCCGGGGGAAGAGGGTTAGGGTTTGTAAAATGGATGGGAATGGGGGTTTCTTTTTGGGTAGGTTTTGTTGCGAGAAGAAAAAAAAAGCAGAGCATGGACAAACAATAATTGAAGATACAGACAATCTTTGGTTACAAACTAAAGGTAAGCACATGCAGTCACACTCATAGAATAAAAGACAACAATGGATACTGTATCTGTATTGCGTATGTTGTTGGAGTTGTCCTGTTGAATTTGGTAAGTAATAAGCATGCAGCAAACAATTCCTCTTATTGGCGGCACTCCTCCATTCCAGCTGACGCTTCGTCCATCAATGTGGTGACCACTGACAGAAGACACCCTGTCCACTGCCTGCCTGGCGGATGTTGACTGAAACCCGGCCTGTAATTATTGAACGGAAAACAGGAAGTGCTATTACAATACCACTGATAAATAAATAAAAGGTATGTACGCTGTGTGGTGCAAAAAGTCACACTTTGATTTCCCTAATACACAGTACAATATTTTAGAAATTGCGTGCTCTGTCTGAGTCACCTTTTTAAGGATCAATAAGTATGGCCAAAATATTATAGCGGATCTTTCCCCTCAAGGTAGGTGTACTACTGTGTTTTAGAACAAAATTTGACCTAGAAAAAAAGGCTGTTCCTTATGGATTTTGTCCAAAACACTTCTATCCGGTATTAGACCTTCCCAGGAATGCCCCAGGAAAGACCCGCCGGCGCCAACCCACCCGCAAAAAACCACCCGACAACACCCCCAAACAGCGAAAAAGCTAAATCTCATACTTACAATATCTCTCGGCCTTCGGTCCAAATGCGGCGCTGTTCAGCTAGGTCATCATCATCATCAATCATCATAACTCCTGTTTTCCACCACGGATTTCCTGAAAAGCAAATGCAATCAAGATTAGACTGTCGCAGCAGTGCTTCGACAGAGACCCCGGCCGCAACCCACCCACGAACAGCAGGAAGCCCCCCAAAACGCTACATTGAGCAAGATGTCAGAAGAAATAGCAAAAAAAAGGCTGTTCCTTATGGATTTTGTCCAAAACACTTCTATCCGGTATTAGACCTTCCCAGGAATGCCCCAGGCAAGACCCGCCAACCCACCCGCAAAAAAACAACCGACAACACCCCCAAACAGCGAAAAAGCTAAATCTCATACTTACAATATCTCTCGGCCTTCGGTCCAAATGCGGCGCTGTGCAGCTAGGTCATCATCATCATCAATCATCATAACTCCGGCTTTCCACCACGGATTTCCTGAAAAGCAAATGCAATCAAGATTAGACTGTCGCAGCAGTGCTTCGACAGAGACCCCGGCCGCAACCCACCCACGAACAGCAGGAAGCCCCCCAAAACGCTACATTGAGCAAGATGTCAGAAGAAATAGCAAACAAAAGGCTGTTCCTTATGAATTTTGTCCAAAACACTTCTATCCGGTATTAGACCTTCCCAGGAATGCCCCAGGCAAGACCCGCCAACCCACCCGCAAAAAAACAACCGACAACACCCCCAAACAGCGAAAAAGCTAAATCTCATACTTACAATATCTCTCGGCCTTCGGTCCAAATGCGGCGCTGTTCAGCTAGGTCATCATCATCATCAATCATCATAACTCTGGTTTTCCACCACGGATTTCCTGAAAAGCAAATGCAATCAAGATTAGACTGTCGCAGCAGTGCTTCGACAGACACCAAAAATTACCCACAAACCCCCGGAACCCCGCCAAAGAGCACCTCAAAGGCAAGCAAGTCAGCAAAAACGGCAAGAAATTTCCACCTCATATTTGGTCCAAAACACTTTTGTCCATTATTAGAGCTTCACAGCAATGGGCCCAAATCCGTCAACTCACCCGCAAAGAAGTACAACACCCCCACAAGTGCTGAGTCTTTCTTCATTGGGCGTAATCCAGCACTCTGCTTGGAGGGAAATCGCAGTCTGGAGGAGGAGGATAGAGGAGCATGTTCTTCGGAACTTGTGAACCTGAGGAATGTAGACTGCGGCACCTTCAAAGCAATAAGCAAACAAGTGAAGACAGTTCTGATGATGGTCTTGTTTTTGGGATTAGGTGATTAAAGTTTGAATTAAATTAACTGTGCAAAACAAAGAAAGAGAGACACAAAGCACACAGGAATAAAAGGGAATAAGGACGAAAAAGAAAGTTCTTGATTGATTGTCTCATTTTCAGTGCTCGGTGTCAGGGAATAAGAACAAGATTTCGTCATCATACTCTGCGAATTCAGGCTGGATGAGGTCAGTGCCACCGAACAGAGAAAAAATCCCCTCATCTACGTTGCCGTCCTCCTCGTCTTCATGCGGCGTGCTTTCTCGTACTTTGTAATCAGGTGGTATGAGGTGCTGATTCATCTTGATCATTGTCAGCCGCTCCACATTTTTGGGCGAGAGGCGGCTCCGTTTGGGAGTTACAATGCCACCAGCAGCACTGAAAACACGTTCAGAAGACACACTTGCGAGTGGGCAAGACAAATAGTTTATAGCCAGGTTGTAGAGCTGTGGCCACAATTGTTTTTTGCCATGCCAATACTGCAATGGCTCCTCATTAACAAAGACCACTGTTGAGTCATTCATATAGTCCTGCACCTTCGACTCAAGGTCATCAACGGTTCCTCCACTTTGCTTACTTTTTGCTGTGGCTGTGACATTTTTTCGAGAACCATACCCCATCAAACTTAGCCAATCCTCCTCCGCAGCCACTGTTAGTGTTGTCATTGTGTGTGGTGCAGATGATCCAGTTGCCGGTGTCTTTAACGGCTGAGAGGTCACTTGTGCCCCAGCCACAGGTGCAGAAGTGGATTCTTGTGACTGGGGATGGCCTGCTGATGCTGATGCTGATGTACTGGCTTCTCCTTCAATAACCTGCCGTTCTTTTTCAAACCTCTTGGCTGACCAGGCTAACCAATGTTTGTACTTTTGAACATCTGCATCATCAAAAGGAAAGAATGCTTCGCCTGCCAGCGCCTTTTTGTAGCGTGGATCCAGAATAGTAGCACAAATGTAATGCTGATCGGACTTGATCTTTTGAAGACGTTCATCACCACGTAGGCGCTCTAATAATTTCTCTGACAAAATGAAATGGTTTTTTTTTTCTTCATCTTCTTTTTCAAACTCAGAAGACACCGCCATCAGTTGGTGCTCCAGCATGCACAACAATGGGATAGCTTTTCCCAAATTACAGTCCTCCTGGCTGACTGCACGCGTGAAGAACTCAAAAGGACGAAGCATGTCTGTCAGGCTTTTAACTATGTCCCATTGCGCCGCAGTCATCCGCAGGTCCTCCTTCTGAGATTTACCCTCTGTGAAGAAATAGTGATCGAGTACCGTATACTGCTCATACAGACGCTCAAGCATGTAGAAGGTTGAGTTCCAACGTGTTGCCACCTCCTGGATGAGTGCTTTCACTGGCATTCTACGTTGAAGTAGCAGTCTCCGCAGATGCTTCCGGGCCTTAAAAGAATGGCTGAAATGGTTGGACATTTTGCGGCAGGTGGCCATTACCGCGAACGCTGCACTGTCTCTATCACTCAAGAATTTTTGAACTACCAGGTTGATACAGTGCGCCAAACATGGCACTCTGAAATAGCCACCCTCCGACATGGCCTTAACTACATTGGAGCCATTATCCGTGGAAACATAACCAATCTTGCGTTTTAGGGGGGATAGCATTGTCAAGACCTTTTTGTTAAACTCTTGCAAAAGGTTTTCTGCTGTGTGACTTTTCTCCAAGCCAAACATGGCTAGTGTTGCATGTTTCCGAGCAGCTTTGAAAACTTTGTCCGGGTCAACACCTGCGTTTAGCTTTGCTTTAACACCTGAAAAAGAGACCCAGTGTGCAGTGATGCACATGTAATCATGGCCTGGGCCACTGGTCCACATGTCTGTTGTCAGATGTATTGTGTGAACAGCACTCTTCTGCAAAGCTGCCCCAATCGCCTGCAGCACATCTTCATGTAGTGCTGGAACCGCAACTCTGGCAAAATAGAACCGGCTCGGAACTTTCCATTTAGGGCAGAGCGTTGCCACTAATTCAAGAAAACCTACCGCTTCTACAAAAGAAAAAGGTAGAAGGTCCACAGCTAGCATTTTAGCCAGCTTAGTGTTATACAGACGCGTCAGTGGGTGGTTGCGTTCATATGGCACGTCTGAAGTAAGCATTGTTCTAATGTTGCCCTGGACCAAGCATTTACGGGCTGATAATGACTTCGTTGACCCAATTTTGCTCGCTGGTGAACTTTTGTGCGTTGGTGTCTCACTCGCTCCAACACTCTTAGTGTGCCTCACATTGGGTGTGCTGCTGACAGGGGTACTGGGTGTAAGGGAAGTGTTTGACACGTCTTCTTCCTGCTCGTCATCATCAGATGAAACATCAACGTTTCCTTGATTTTGGCCTTTCTTGATCGCATCTAGGTGCGCAAACCATTTGACAGCGTGCTTTCTCTCAAGATGACCACTCTGGCCGCCGGTACCATAGTTGGTACCTGACTTACCACGACTAACTGCAAGCTTACAAAGGGTACAAATGGCAAACTTTGGATTTTTGGGACAAACAGTAAAGAAGTCCCAAACTGGGGACTTGAAGTGTCTGTGGGACCTGGAGGAGGCGGCGATACTGGTGGTGGTGGTCATGAAGCTAATGCCAGATGAAGTGGAGGATCTGGATTGCCCAACTTTTGTACGTTTTGCACTTTCACCGCCACTAATTAAGGTCGAGGTTGACGGAGGTCTCTTCTTGCCAGAAAGAAATATGGAAGCGGGACGAGTTGGTGTACTACTTAACTCCAATGATTGTGGTGTTTCCACTGCCTCCTCATCGACAACATCATCATCATCATCACGCGCAGCAGCTCTTCGGGCTAGGGTCAAAATGTCTGTTTGCTGCATGCCCGCTGGGGCTGCAGTGACCTTTATGATGACTGGGTCGTCGTTGGCAGAATCTTCATCAGCAGCAGTATCCGCCACTTCTTGTTGAGCCTCATCACACTCCATAACTCTGAGACTTTGGACGAGCTTCCTTTTACGCTTAACTACCTTTGTTGGATCATGGTGTGCCTCACTCTCAGACGGCTGTGGTGCTGGTTCCCAAGTTTGATCCGTATCATCAGAAGGAGGTGTGCTTGAAGAGGATGTAGACACCACCCTTGATCTCTTCCTTGCTAGGGTTGTGGAAGACAATGAAGGATCATCAGGAGGAGTGGCTTCCTCAAATGATACCTCGCCTTGATTGTCGATTTCCTGATGTGCCCCTACTTCGGGAGGAACAACTATTGTGGGCACTTGTGACCCTCCATGCACCTCTGCTTGCGCATCTCCTTGCGCTGCCTCTCCTTCCACATGTACTTGGGCTTGTACTTGCACATGTGATTGTTGTTGCGGCTGTGGTTGTTCAACACTCGTCAGATGAGCTACAACAACCTGTGTTGATTGAGGGACATTGCTGCTGCTTTCTTGCGATGAGCCAACATCACTGGTCGATGGTGATTGAAGAACTATACTGGCTGCCTCTGCAGCACTCAAGGGCTTGGACTTAAGTTGGCGTGGTGGTGGTGGTGGCACTGAGCCCAATGGAGCGGGGGGGGTGCTGCCAGCTTGGTCCCCAGCAGATCCCGCTGCTGCTGCTGCAGGCATACTTTTTTTTTTACTCCCAAAAAAAGGGGCGGGCGGCACACCAGTCTCCTTGGTAACTTGCTTCTTCTGCTCCTTACTGGCACCTTTCTTGCTAGAGGAGCTACGGGTTACTTTTTTTGGGGCCATCCTCTTCAGAGCAGGTCAGCAGGCAGCAGTTGCACGAGTTGCAGAGGGTTCTGTGTCCAGACGTGACGTCGCGTGACGTTATGCTGCACACACCGCTGCAGGACTTCTTCCTGGCACTGGTGGTTCTCTTGAGTCTTCTTGTGCACCTAAAAGCAATGGAAGACAGAGGAACATCAGTTCAGTTATACACCCCAAAAATTCGACAAAACACAGAAAAATGAGCACAATCCCATGCCATCCTTGATGTTTACATTGAAGACACCCCACAGAAAGACTACGGACATGCAAGTATGCAACACTCACTACCCCTGGGCATAATGGATGAAAAGTAGGCAAAATAAGTGCAGGCCTCAGACACTGCCTCTCCTCAAAATGGCCCCTTACACCCCAGGCACATGTTGCCTGTACCAGCCAGCACTCAAGATGGCCACCACCACCACCCACATGGCCAGTCCACATCAACAGTACACCCCCAAAAAACAGAAAAACAGCCAGAAATCACCACAATCCAACACCATCCATGATGTTTACATTAAAGAGAGTGAGACCACACCACAGGCACACTCAGTCCATGCACCACCCACCACCCCTGGGCAAAAGGCCACACCAGCAGCCCCCCAAAAACGACAAAAAACAATAAAATAAGCCCAATCCCAGCCCATCCATGGCCTCAATTATGTTTAAATTCAAGAAGACACCCCACAGAAAGACTAGGCCCATGCAACACTCACCACCCCTGGGCAAAGGGCCCCACCAGCAGGCCCAAAAAAACGACAAAAAACAATAAAATCAGCACAATCCCAGCCCATCCATGGCCTCAATGGTGTTTAAATTCAAGAAGACACCCCTCAGAAACACTAGGCCCATGCAACACTCACTACCCCTGGGCATAATGGATGAAAAGTAGGCAAAATAAGTGCAGGCCTCAGACACTGCCTCTCCTCAAAATGGCCCCTTACACCCCAAGCACATGTTGCCTGTAGCAGCCAGCACTCAAGATGGCCACCACCACCACCCACTTGACCAGTCCACATCAACAGTACACCCCCAAAAAACAGAAAAACAGCCAGAAATCACCACAATCCAATGCCATCCATGATGTTTACATTAAAGAGAGTGAGACCACACCACAGGCACACTCAGTCCATGCACCACCACCCCTGGGCAAAAGGCCACACCAGCAGCCCCCCAAAAACGACAAAAAACAATAAAATAAGCACAATCCCAGCCCATCCATGGCCTCTATTATGTTTAAATTCAAGAAGACACCCCACAGAAAGACTAGGCCCATGCAACACTCACCACCCCTGGGCAAAGGGCCCCACCAGCAGGCCCAAAAAAACGACAAAAAACAATAAAATCAGCACAATCCCAGCCCATCCATGGCCTCAATGGTGTTTAAATTCAAGAAGACACCCCTCAGAAACACTAGGCCCATGCAACACTCACTACCCCTGGGCATAATGGATGAAAAGTAGGCAAAATAAGTGCAGGCCTCAGACACTGCCTCTCCTCAAAATGGCCCCTTACACCCCAAGCACATGTTGCCTGTAGCAGCCAGCACTCAAGATGGCCACCACCACCACCCACATGACCAGTCCACATCAACAGTACACCCCCAAAAAACAGAAAAACAGCCAGAAATCACCACAATCCAATGCCATCCATGATGTTTACATTAAAGAGAGTGAGACCACACCACAGGCACACTCAGTCCATGCACCACCACCCCTGGGCAAAAGGCCACACCAGCAGCCCCCCAAAAACGACAAAAAACAATAAAATAAGCACAATCCCAGCCCATCCATGGCCTCTATTATGTTTAAATTCAAGAAGACACCCCACAGAAAGACTAGGCCCATGCAACACTCACCACCCCTGGGCAAAGGGCCCCACCAGCAGGCCCAAAAAAACGACAAAAAACAATAAAATCAGCACAATCCCAGCCCATCCATGGCCTCAATGGTGTTTAAATTCAAGAAGACACCCCTCAGAAACACTAGGCCCATGCAACACTCACTACCCCTGGGCATAATGGATGAAAAGTAGGCAAAATAAGTGCAGGCCTCAGACACTGCCTCTCCTCAAAATGGCCCCTTACACCCCAAGCACATGTTGCCTGTAGCAGCCAGCACTCAAGATGGCCACCACCACCACCCACATGACCAGTCCACATCAACAGTACACCCCCAAAAAACAGAAAAACAGCCAGAAATCACCACAATCCAATGCCATCCATGATGTTTACATTAAAGAGAGTGAGACCACACCACAGGCACACTCAGTCCATGCACCACCACCCCTGGGCAAAAGGCCACACCAGCAGCCCCCCAAAAACGACAAAAAACAATAAAATAAGCACAATCCCAGCCCATCCATGGCCTCTATTATGTTTAAATTCAAGAAGACACCCCACAGAAAGACTAGGCCCATGCAACACTCACCACCCCTGGGCAAAGGGCCCCACCAGCAGGCCCAAAAAAACGACAAAAAAACAATAAAATCAGCACAATCCCAGCCCATCCATGGCCTCAATGGTGTTTAAATTCAAGAAGACACCCCTCAGAAACACTAGGCCCATGCAACACTCACTACCCCTGGGCATAATGGATGAAAAGTAGGCAAAATAAGTGCAGGCCTCAGACACTGCCTCTCCTCAAAATGGCCCCTTACACCCCAGGCACATGTTGCCTGTACCAGCCAGCACTCAAGATGGCCACCACCACCACCCACATGGCCAGTCCACATCAACAGTACACCCCCAAAAAACAGAAAAACAGCCAGAAATCACCACAATCCAATGCCATCCATGATGTTTACATTAAAGAGAGTGAGACCACACCACAGGCACACTCAGTCCATGCACCACCACCCCTGGGCAAAAGGCCACACCAGCAGCCCCCCAAAAACGACAAAAAACAATACAATAAGCACAATCCCAGCCCATCCATGGCCTCAATTATGTTTAAATTTAAGAAGACACCCCACAGAAAGACGAGGCCCATGCAACACTCACCACCCCTGGGCAAAGGGCCCCACCAGCAGGCCCAAAAAAAGGACAAAAATCAGCACAATCCCAGCCCATCCATGGCCTAAATGGTGTTTAAATTCAACAAAACAGTTGTATCATGCACCCCTAACCAACCCTGGTCCTACTGGATACTGTGGCTACCCACAATATAATTTATTTAATGTTCTGAAAAAGTTCCAAAATTTTACTTGCAGCAACTGTAATGCCCCAAACAAACTTACTTGTGAAAGTTGATTTCTAATCCAAAAGTGATCCAAAGACAGTCAAAAAGGCCTCAAATCCAAATATCCAGCAGCACCCACAAAAAGTAATCCTTCCAGCTCCAGATCCAAATGAAAGTGACCAGGAGATGGACAAAGCACTGGGAGGAGCCTGCTGGACAGGAACAGGAAGTTGGAGACTGTGGGGCACTTCCTTCCTCCCCCCCCCCCCAAAATGGACTCCTTGCAAAAAAAAGGCCATGCAAATGTCAACCTGAGGAGTGATTCTGATAAAAATCATAATTTTCTGAAGGTTTATCCTGTTTGCTGGTGATTTTCTTGTGCGAAATTGCAAAATCTCTATTTCGCAAGTGCGAGATTGTTCCTTTCCGCCGCAACTACGTGTTCGCAATTGCGAACTCTCGCGAGGTGTGCTGTGCAAGGTGGCAAGCCGCGAGTACGTATTCGCGGGCGCCAAACTCCCGCGGGAACACGCAGCAAGATCTAAAATGGCGCGTCACTCGCAAAGAAAAACAACTCGGCAAACGCTAAATGACGGAAAGTGAACGCCGTGCACCACGCCGCGCGCCGCAACCAAGCAAAAAATCCGCCGCGAGCGGATTCACGGATTTTCGACAAATTCGCGAGCGTTCGCGGATTGCGGATTTGCCGAAAATCCGAAAAATCCGCGAGCGGAGCGGATTTTACGCCCATGCTTACCGCCAAGACCCAGTAAATGGGTTAATCCGGTTCTTCAGAGCGTCGCCCCACTGCCCGCAGAGGCAAACGAAAAATACAATAATCTTAATGCAAATCATTTTATTTTTCATCCTGTGGCTATGTCTTGAGGCGGGGCAAAATGGGGTGGTGATGGATGGAGCATCTAAACCAATCAAACACTCACACCCAGTCAAAAGATCTGGGTTTGATCCATCACCGTTCTTTAGCCCACTCTGCCACCCCAGTTCAGTCATGGCTATATGCAAATCAGTCTAACCCTGTGCCTCATGGGAACAGGCCAGCCCGAACTGCCAAGCCATGCCTTCCCTGGACCGTAAACAAGCTTCCGGGACCGCTTTCTGGCATTACAGCCGTCTTCAGCCCGGCTTGCTTGAATCCAGTGGCAAAGTGAGCAAGGGACTCACGTCTGAGCATACCCTGCCACACTTATGGCGGCCAAAAGCGGTACAAAAGGGGGTGGTGATGGACGGAGCATCTGAACCAATCAAACACTCACACCCAGTCAAAAGATCTGGGTTTGATCCATCACCGTTCTTTAGCCCACTCTGCCACCCCAGTTCAGACATGGCTATATGTAAATTAGTCTGACCCTGTGCCTCATGGGAACAGTCCAGCACAAACTCAGCATTGCAGCAGGGTAGGAGGAGTGGTGGGCCCTGGGCATGACGGTTTGGCTGGCTATCTTAGGATGGTCAAACCGTCATGCGCACTGACATCTCTCCAAGCCAGCTATGTTGCTGGGTGGAGAGATCAGCGGGCACAGGCTCCCAGCTACCAAAGGAGCTAAAAAAAAGCCTGTTCCGCCCAATCTTGACACTGCTGTCATGGTGAGAGCAGCCTCCGGTTGGCTGCAGGGGAAATTGTGAGCTTCAGTCTGTGCCCAGAGGAGAAGCTCGGCAAGCAGAGAGGCGAGCAGAAGACCAGCAGGTACGTCTTTTTTTATTGTTTCAAGCCCCTCGTGCTGCCCCCTCCCCCACACTGCCCCTGCCCCATCACATTTTCTTTACACCAGCCACGCAGCTACTGGTGGACAAACCTAATGCATTCTGCGCTGCCCCCAACAAAAAATACTAGAAGTCCGGATCCGAGTGGCCCAGTGAATCCAGTTGAGTAGACGTGTCATCCTCAGTTGTAGGGGAAAGAGAGCGGGAAATGTGGCTTCTTGGAGCATGCAGCATCCCTCTGGAACTCACCTACTACAAAACTCAGGGAAACTTGCCTCTTTCAGAGCCGTGTTCTCTTGTATTTCTTTGGCCTCGATCTGTAGAACCAAGAGGTCAATTAAATAGTGGAAAGCCACACTCTATAAAGTTTAATAACGTAATAAGGTTCTTCACTGTAGGTCCTCGAGGCCAGAACTATGCCATATTTTAAGGCACTGCTTAATTTGGAAAATAATATGAGCTAGGGCTCAAAGTTCTGCTCAGAAGCCCATGGCTCATGTTATCGAAAGTTGGGTTGCCAAATGCCAATGCTGTGTAGCCTAATTCCACCTCCTGCTTCTGTTATCCACTTACAGACACTTCCTTCCACTTTATTTCACTCATTTTTTCAGCTGTGATTCCCTCTTTTGTCAATGTTGTTCTTTCTTTCTCTTACTCCTTCATTCCCCTTTTTTCTGTTTTCCTCTCTCTTTCTCTGAATCAAAGCCTGTTGAGGTAAACTAAGTGCCCAGGGTCCCCACCTACAACCACCGGGTCAAATAAAGCACTGTTTTCAAAAAACCCACGCACTATGTAAATGAGTTCCATACAGATTAATCATATGCAAATTTATCTCACATAGAAATCCTAAAATTCTGGCATATTCCTTTAGAATCAATGTCCCTCCTTTGTGGAACCCACTACTGTCCCCGTTTGAACTACTGTTCACCTCCTGGCATTCAGGAAGAAGTGGGAGACCCAACTCTTCAAACACTCTTTAGTACCACATCTACCCCAGTCTACCATTGTACAGCAGCGGCTGCAAGGTTATGTGCAAATTCTGGTGCAAATTAAGGGCGTAAAAAGCACTCTCTGATGAATCTTTATTTCCAACTGAGATTACTCAACGAACTTCAATATATTTCAATAAAGTGAAGCAGATTAGACTCCACAAGGATGGCAGAGTGTGGTTGAGTTTCAAACCATGAAGGTTTATCACAGGATTAGCAAATTACAAAATCAAATAAATGCATTAGGTATAAATTCAATAATCAATACATGAATGCATTAATCAATATATTGTTCAAAACAATTAAAAGGTCATAAAACAAAGACAAACTATTATAAAATTGCCTTGAAAGGAACGTTAAGTAAAATCGGTTCTCCCATAAAGAGAACACCCTATTCTGCTATATCGGGGAAAGATTCTTCTAGTAAGTTATGAAAGAGATATTGTCAGAAAAGACATCTGAACTTTCGCAGACTTAATATTTGCTCCACATACGAATGCTTCCCATATAATGGACCAATCAAGTTAAGGCACACACAGATAATAATTACTTTCTCAAGCTCCTACACAATGAGGAGACTCTAAGCACCCTTCAAACTTACAGTTATCTGCAACATAATGAGATGCATTGGAGCAAGCTGTACTCTGCAAGTGCGTTGCAACAGCTCCTAGCACATTCTACATGTGAAAGAAAACAATTTCACATGAGAATGGAAAACCAAGGGCACATCAAAATAATACATATGAAGTCAGCTTGCCCTGGGATAAAGAAAGACACGTGATATGAAACAAGGCAGAAACCACATTTAGCCATTTTAACATACAGCCTGACATTAGCTGCTTTCAATCTAAACGTGAATAATACACAACCAGTAGATTTGTGTGTTACGTGCAAATGCAGATATAAATGAAAATCTCTTAATATAAAAAATATCGATGTGACAAAACACTTTCATGGATAATTAAATAATTTTGTGATACATGCATAAACTCCTGTTTATGCATGGGTCACAGTTACGAATGTGAAGGTATTTAACGCATCTAGCTTCTTTAAATTTCGGCTGGTCAAACCTGCTAAAATATAACAGGGAAATGTGTACGGTATTTACCACATAATCCGGATTTTGGTGTATTAAACACCAAAATCTGCATGTTATTCCCCATATTCTCATAATAGGTTTTATTTATCGCACCTGATAAATAACGAACCTAGTGGTATTGTTATTTATCAGGGGCGATAAACAACGCCTCAACTCATAATCAGGGCCATAGTGTTTCATCTGGGACTACCGTTTTCCAGCCCTCACAACCTTTTGTCAGGTATGTCCCAACAGGAACCAAGATGCTGAACTTCAGGGCAATGTGTCACTTATATTAGTTTATTTTCATTCTTGTTAGCAAAGGGTCAATACTGATTGGTAGTAAACTACAAGATTAGAAAACAGAAGAGGATATATATACTGGTGTGTTGTACAAACAAATATCCATTTGTTTCAATGTGGTTTAACTTTATTTTCAATCTTCATCAGGAATCACTCATTTTGGTTTTTAGGCCGAAGCCCACCAGACAGCGCAGCTGTCACATTTGCTGAAGACATCTTGGGGACATTTGGAAACATTCCCTGGCAATTCATTCTGCCCATTGCTTACCATTGACTTTGTGGTTCGTAACATACATTTGCTTGCTTTCTGTTTGCTGGCTTTATTTGTTTTAGGCTGTCCAGCTTGAGTCTGTCCCTTCCATGAGGCATAGTCAAGGGCCCCTTTTATTCTTCCATCAGTACTCCTTTCTGTAAGCAGGCTTTTAAATATGTTTCTTATCTTGTCACTTTGCTGTGCGTTTGGGGACAGAGGTCAAATGTCAGGATCTTTCTTTTGAGGGTTCTTGGTGTTTACTTTTCTTTCTCTGACTTCTAACTTAGAGGACTAATGTGACAACCATGCTGGGTAGTGGGAGCATGCTGGAGGAAGACTGTACAATGTTAATTTTTTTTTAGCCCAGAACATGTAAATGTCTGTAAATAAGCAGTGTAGATTTTTCAGAATATATCTGAATTAGGAAAGCATTTTTTTTTGTAATTCTGAAGTATGGTGGAAACAAATATTTTAACACTGCACTCTACACAATGCACTCCACTCTGTACCACTCCACTCTCTGTCAATCCACTCTGCGCCACTCTAATCTACTTTGCACCACTGCACTCTATACCACTGCACTCTATTCCGCTCTACGTCACTGCACTCTTCCCTGCACCTCTCCACTATACGCCTCTTCACTCTACTCTGAAACAATCTACTCTATGCCACTGCACTCTGCACACCTTACTCCACTCTGCACCACCCACTCTACGCCACTGCACTCTACAGTGCATCATTCTACTCTATGCCACTCTATTCTGCACGACTGTACTCTACGCTACTGTACTCTAACTACTGTGCGCTATTCCACTCCAGTCTACGCCAATGCACTCTACACCACTTTACTCAAAAGCAATGCACTCTATGCCACTGCACACTACTCCATTATACTCTACTCTACAACACTCTATGCCACTACATGTTATGCCACTATAATCGACACCATTGCACTCTACATCACTGCACTCTACATCACTCTGTTCTACTCCGCACCACTATACTCTATGCCACTATACTCTACAACACTCTATGCCACTGCACTCTACACCACTCTACAACACTCTACTCTGCATCTCCGCCACTCTACTCTGTACCATGCAGTCTATGCCACTGTTCTCTAGATGGCCCACTCTATTTTATGCCACTCTCCTATGCTCTATGCTAATGCACTGTACGCCACTACACTCCACAACACTCTAGCTTGCATCACTCCACTCTATGCCACTGCACTCTAGGCCAATCCACCCTAAGCCACTCTGATCTACGCTGTGTCATTGCCTCCAACCACACTGCACTCTATGCCACTCTTCTCTACACCACTGCCAGCCTTGGTCCGTGCAGGTAACAGCGGTGGGGCGGTGGGGCTGGGTAAGGGGGGATTTTCAAGGGACGATGTGAGGGAAAATTAATTCCCTTACCAGGCCCCACCGCTGTTACCTGTACGGACCACGGCTGACCACTGCACTCTACCCTGCACCATTCCACTCTAGGCAACTTCACTCTACTCTGAAACAATCTACTCTACACCACTGCGCTCTATGCCACCCTACTCTACTCTATAACACCCCACTTACACCACTGCAATCTACTATGTGCCTCTCTACTCTATACCATTTTACTCTACATCATTCTGCTGTAAACCACTGCATTATACGCCACTGTACTCTATGCCAATAGGCTCTACACCACTTTACATGAAACCAGTGCACTCCACGACATTTAAATCTACTCTGCATCACTGCACTCTACACCTCTATACTCTACTCTGCAACACTCTACTCCACTCTACACCACGTTGCTCTACACCTTTGCACTCTAAGTCACTGCACTCTAAGCCACTCTATTCTACTATGCACCACTGTACTCTACTTCACAGCTTTCTATGCTACTAAACTTTACGCCCATGTACTCCTGCATCACTCTACACCACTGCACTCTACACCACTCTACTCTGCAGCACTTCATATTACACCACTGTACTCTACCCTAAGCCACTCTACTCTAAGCCACTCCACGCCAATGCACTCTACCCTGCATCACTCCACTCTATGCCACTGTACTCTACACCACTTCACTCTATGCCACTGCACTCAACTCTGTGCCACTTCACCCCACTGCACTCTATCCTGCACCACTCCTTTCTACACCACTCCACTCCACAGTATGCCACTTCACTCTATGCCACTGCAATTTGTGCTGTGTCACTCGACTCTATATAACTCTACTCTGCACCACTGTACTCTATGCCACTGCATCCTGTGTCAATGGACTCTACACAAATGCACTCTACACCACTTTACTCAAAACCAATGCAGTCTGTGCCACTGCTCTCTACACCACTATACTCCACTCTGCAACACTCAATGCCACTACACTCTACATCACTTTACTCTAGGCCACTCTATTCCGCTCTATGACACTCCACTCTGACACTCTAGGCCAGTGTTTCCCAAACTGGGGTCCGCGGACCCCCAGGGGTCCATGACACATTCCCAGGGGGTCCGCAGGCAACAGTTTTAAAAGCACAGAAAAGTTTATTGTAAAATTAGCAGCTTTCCAGCAACAATAAAAGTGTCAAGATAAAGCCAGTGATTAATATACCTGCTGGAGCGTGAGGAGAGTTTTGTTTAGTGGCAGCTTTGACTTAAACATGCATTTTAAAAAGCAGCATTTTATGTGCATAGGTTCGTGGTTACTGCTTTGGTCACAGAGATTCTTTTGTTACTGTGCACTTCATAAGTGACAATCGTAATGTAGCAGTGGGACCTATAAACTGTCATCAAAGAGCTGCTTGCAAACGGCATGGTACCAGTTAGTAACTTTCGTTTTTTCCCCGTTATTCATTATCCTGATGCTGCTAAAAAGATTTATTTGGGTGGAAATACATTTTTAATGTTAAAGTCAGTGCTAGCCACTGTGTTATGTTATGAATCCTGAGTTTGTGCTTTTTCAGACCAAGCACTCTTTAAACATTTTATATACACACTGTTTTACATGTACGATTCAATGTCTCTATATGTGTGTGATGTAAAGTGCTCCGACATCCTACAATGGTATGAGAGATGCTATAAAACAAATGAAATACATGTGACAGAGGGGCTATTACTTCAATATAAAATACTAAGGGCCAGATGCATGATCCATTTTTATATGCGCGAACGGGTTCGTGAACCCGCTTTCACATGCAAAAACTAATTGGGCCATGTACATTGCCTATTTTGCGAGTCGCAATTTGTTTGCGACTCGCTAAATATGTTTTGCAACTTGCTATTTGGAAGGGGCATTCCCTTCCAAATAGCGAGTCTTAAAACCATGTACAAATGTTTTGCGGTCGCAAAACACTCACAATTACCACTTACTTCAAGTAGATGGTAATGCATTCGCAAATGGGAAGGGGTCCCCTTGGGACCCCTTCCCCTTTGCAAATGCATGCAAAATTATTTTTTAAGGGCAGGCAGTGGTCCCAGGGACCTCTACCTGCCCTTAGAAAATGAAAGGAAAACGTTTCATTTTCTTTCTTTTTTTAATGCATGGTAAATGGGCTGCATTTTTTTTAAACTGCGTTATTTAAAAGCAGTCCCAGACATGGTGGCCTGCAGATCCCAGCTGGCCACGATACCTAGGAGGGCTGGCATTCCCAATAGGCTTGCAAAATGCAAGAAGCTCATTAATATTAATGAACCTCACAATTTGCGACCTCATTGGGAATCCGAAACAGTGTTAAACACACTGTTGTACATTTCATTTAGCGACTCGCAATTTGCCACTCGCAATGTGTCGCCAATTGCGAGGCACTAAATGAACTGGTCGTACATCTGGCCCCAAAATCCTTAGGGGCAGATTTACAAGCCCCTTGCACCTCTTTTACGCCGCCGTTGTGTCACTTTCGTGATGCAGCGGCGGCGCAAAAGATGCACCATGGTGCAGGGTATTTACAACGTGACGGATCTGGGAGATGCGCCACGTTGTAAAGCCCTGCGCCAGAAGGAGGCGTTCCGGCGCAGGAACACCTCTTAAAAGTGGCTGAGTAAAATCTACAAGATTTCACTCAGTCACTTTGGGGCCCATGCTGCGTCAAAACCCTGCGCCTTCTTGAAGCAGGCGTAAGGATTGATGCAGCATTAACAAGATTCGGCCCCCCAGAGCATTACTGGAGCTGTGTCACGCATGCGATGCAACTCCAGCAATGCGCCACCTTTACGGCACAGATGCGTCATGCATCTGTGCTTTTTTGCCCCATGAGGCGCAGCATTGTAAAGGCGGCACATCAATGGTGGTGGAGGCATGGCGCACAATAAGTGGCGCATCCCTGCTGATATGCATGGATGCGTCACTTATTGTAAATCTGCCCCTAAGTACTTTGAGTATTTGTTTTGTGTGCACACGTTTGTATTTTTTTCAAATTACTGTTTTAATATTTGAAATGTAACTCATACAAATTGCTTGGGGGTCCCCGGCTTCCAGTGGTGACTCAATGGGGGTCCTCAGGAGTCAAAAGTTTGGGAACCACTGCTCTAGGCTATTTCATTAAACTCTACTCCACTCCACTCCACTCTATGCCCCTCAACTCTCTGCCTCTCCATTCTATGTCCTTCCACTTCACACCACTCCTCTTTATGCCACTTTACTCTAGGCCACTCTATGATATGCCTCCCCACTCTACTCCACCCCACTCCACTCTGACACTTTACTCCATTCTATGCCACATTACGCCACTCTATGCCCCTGCACTCTACAACACTCTACTCCACTATAAGCCGGTCTACTACACTACACTCCACTCTAAGATGCCCAATGCAACTTCCTTTACACCACTCCACTCCATGCCACTCTACTCCTCTAGTCCACTCTATGCCACTGCACTCTATGACAATCTACTCCGCTCTATGCTATTCTACTCTATGCCACTCTACTCTACACTACTCCCTCTACTCCACTTTATGCCACTGCACTCTGCTCTACGCCACTTCATTAGTAAGTCCAAAACTCTAGGCCACTCTACTGCACTACACTCTACTCCACGACACTCTCCTTTATGCCACTAACTTTTAGCCATGATGAACAGTATCCACGCTGGTTTGCAACATGGCTAAAACACATTGGCAAAGCCAATAACTCTTGCATAGGCGAGACCTATTGGCTTTGCCAGTGCTCGTCTTAAAGGTAGCGTGAAGTTTGAAAAACACTGTCTGTGTCAGGGGAACAAAACGTGAGGAATTTTGAAGGCGTTCCCCACACACCAACCCACTGGTTTATGAATAGCAGGATTCCTAGTTTGGCCTGCCATGCAGAGTTTCTTATTAGGGGGTTGTCAACCCACGGCGCCAGGAATATTTGAGAACTCGGTTTCTCGGCAGCGGGTGGGGGAGGGGTGGGGGAGGTGGTGGTGGTGGATTTGTGATGTATCCAAATAGAACCTCATGTTTAGAACATAATTGCCTGTTTTGACAGCTAGGGCCTGCTGCAGCGTGATGTGTTTAGGTTATTATATTGAATTACTTTAAATCGTTGTTAAGAAGAACTCACTCTAAGGGCAAGAGTAGGTTAAGACAAAATGGAACCTTCCTGATAAGAATCATCCATGCAGTATCGGCGTCCCAGTTTCCAAACATTTCATAGGGCTGCGAGTTTCAATATTTGTTTAATGACAAATGACAAACACTGCACACACGTCGAGGCAGTCGCCTGATGCCAGGCCTGATACCTAAGTAAGGCAACTTTTAAAAATAAGCTTACATTTAAACTTTTTCTTTTTAAATGGATCTAGAGTCAGCCCATACCAACACCCCGTAACAACACCAAAGAGCAGGGCCGGCTTTAGAGCTGTTGGCTGCGGGTGCGACAATTCTTTTTGGAGCCCCCCCCCCCATGTCCACCTCCTCGGATTCCCTATCGACCCCCGGGCAAAAGTGCCCCTCATCTCTCCATAGCCCCTCTCTCACATACATTTCATTTGTTTTAAAGCACTGGCAAAGGCAGGCTTAACTGTTAAGAATGTACATCCACCCAAACAAACATGTTTCAGCAGCATTAGGAATAGATAATGAAAGACTGGGGGAAAAACAGAGGGTCCTGAACTATTTTACGCCGTTTGCATGCAGCTCTTTGATTACAGTTTGTAACAGTCACTGTTCTATATTAGGGTTGTATCTTATGAACTGCTGTAGCAAAAGGACCACTCAACTATTCACACAAAATACAGACCTGTGATCTGCACGTACATGTTCTTTGCAGCAGGCATATTAACCCTCTGCGCTACTTTATGGCGAGTCAAAACTGCCAGTAGACAAAACTCTGATCTCTCTCTCTAGTAGGAACATTCATCACAAGAGTTATTTTGACATTTTTGTTGCTGCCTGAAAACTGAGCACAAGGAACTCTGCTGCATGTGTTTTTAAATTGTAAGTTATTGCAAAGCACAGCGCCCCCTCCCTCAGGTCAATAAATAATAAGCCCACCTCTCCATGGCAGAGCCCAGCGTGGCTGCACCAGTTGCACTGCCCTAAGGCCGGCCCTGCTGAGGAGGGAATAACATATTATTTCCTGGCAATGTAGTCAGCAAAGTGCAGACAGTACGTCAGCAAGAAGCATGACCTCCCGGACTCCCACAAAGATAGCAGTGCAGGCCTCTTGGAGACTGGTCCTGATCTAGTTATATTACTGGAAAGGTTTCTTCTGATTCAGTGCAGTACCAAGTTTGCAGCCAAAGTGGGTGCAGGTTGAGACCCTGAACATTCCCTCACAACCGCACATATCAGATGGACCAGTGAAAGCTCCCTCACAACCTCTTAGTACAGTGGTTCTTAACCTTTTGACTTCTGTGGTCCCTCACTTAATCTTTACTGGAACCTGGGGGGCCCCCACAGAATCATTTATGAAATCCAGGAACCCCCAATGAGTCATTACTAGAAGCCAGGGAGCCGTTCTAATCATTTTTGATGATTTGAACTGCAAAAAAAGACACTAAAAATGCAGAAACAAGCATTCATCAAACAAATACACATATGAAATATTCACAAACAAATATAAAAAAATAATTTTTTACATTTTGATGAAGGTTGGAGCGTTTCTAAATCCAATTGAGGACACTCATCTTCCGTACTATATTCTGTTTGATGGAACTGCACTGCTCCCATAAATCACTTTGAGGATACTAACTTAGATTTTAGCCTCCAATTTGATATTCCTTCACATTTACAGAACATTTTTAAATGTTAGTTTTTTAATTTTTCTTTCTTATATTATGTAGACTTTATTAATCTTTTAATATTATTTCATTTTCTAAGCAGCCGTGGACCCGCTGAGTAGGCTTTGCCGACCATAGATTAAAAACCAGTGTCTTAGAAGTTTAGGGTCATAGAAAGCTCTCACACCTCTTCAAGGACTGAGGCCAGAATTAGCTGTCTCCCAACTGCTTCAGCGATTGGGGTCAGAGAAAGCTCTCTTGCAAAGGCTCAGAGAACAGGAACCAAAGAAAGGTTCCCCACAGCCGCTCAGAAGGGAGGGACCAGAGAAAGCTCTTTCACAGACGCTTAGAGAAAGGGACTAGAGATAATTGGAAAGCTAGGAGGAGATGGGCAGCACACCCTTATCGTTATATACACGGCCAATGTAAAAGCCTTAGACCCATGAAATCAATTTCTCATGTACTTATTTTCTTTCAACACCAATTCTTCTTAAATATAATCCATAAATTCAAACACAAAAGCACAGTCAATAATGGTTGATATCTTCTTATGTTTTTCTTTTATTATTCTTTTTTTCTCTCTTTATAGTATTCAATCCAGACAAGAACTTCTAATTGTGATAACAAAGGGACTAGAGATAACTCTCAATCGCTCAGAGGAGATGGGGCAGAGAAAGCTCTTTCAAGTCTACTCAAGACTGTTGACCGGAAATGCATTGCAAAAGCAGCTTGTACACAGGGGTGAACGCTCTGCCACATCTGCTCAGAATAGGGTGAAAGGTTGTGGAGGAGAAGTTGTTGATGAGAACATAAGTATTGGAAAAAGCTCTCTGACAGATGCCCATAACGAGAAGAAGGATCTAAGAAAATCTGGTCATCACAGTATGAAAGAATCAAGGGGCCTCATTTATGAAAAGTGACGCATCGCTGTGTGAAAACAGCGATGCGTCACTTTTCACTGCGCACTCCTTGTGACACCAATGATGCCTCATATTTACAGTATGACGCATCATAGCGCAAGGGGTTACAGATACGTCAGTATTTCTGATGTATCTGTATGGCGCAAAAGTGACGCATTGCTGGAGTGTGTCACAAAAGTGACGCAACTCCAGCAATGTGTCCTTTCACATGGGGCAAGCCCCATGTGAAAGGGCCTGCGCCAGTC
Source organism: Lissotriton helveticus (assembly GCF_964261635.1). NCBI lineage: Eukaryota > Metazoa > Chordata > Amphibia > Caudata > Salamandridae > Lissotriton > Lissotriton helveticus. The sequence continues at coordinate 1,312,873,856 of NC_136057.1, read as the reverse complement.
TTACGCCTGCTGTGAGGCAGGCGTAAGAAATTGACGCATTTGTGTACTAGAAGTGGTGCAGTGAAATCTTATAGATTTCACTGCGTCACTTCTATGACCCTTTCTTGCGTCAGAATGCCCCCCCTGCATAGATTATACCTGGCGTAGGTATAATGTAGCGCAGGGGTTTACAAAGTGACGCATCTACCTAGATGCGTCACTTTGTAAATATGGTGCAACAAGGCCCCTTATTTACGTTGCTGGTGCGTCACAAAAAGGACGCACCGGCGGTGTAAAAGTGACGCACGGCCTCATAAATGAGGCCCTAGGTGTATGGGAAGGTTTGAGGAACCAACCAGTGTTCACCACAACAATAGACCATAAGGTAGATTTTCTCATTTTGACCAACACCGAGATGCAAGTTGAAGACCGAGGATAGACCCGACTCTTCTTTGGAGTGTTGCTGGATCCGAAGGCTGTAGCCAGAGGCGGTAGGTGGGTCTTCAGCCTTCTGTGGAATCGCGGAAAGTGTTTGAGCATGAGGTGAAGGGGGAGAGTTACAAAGGCTAGAACATTGTGTATAGCTGTAGATCAGGCGGAATCGAGTCGGAGGGGTGGGCAGTTGGTTCAGGACGATCTATCCTAGGGGGGTGGATTTTAGTGTAAGGTGTCAGTTCCCCTTAGGGGGTTTCTTGGCTCAGAAAGGTAATCTGTGAGCAACCATCTGCAGCAAGGATATCCAGATGCTTCGGTTTGCCTCCCATGCCCACTGCCCCTCTGTCGCCCTTCTCAGTCCCACTAGCCTGGCACCAGATATCCTACTAGATAAACACATGAAGAAAATGCCAGGATTACTAGAAATGAAACTTGAAGTGTGTATCAACCATCTCAAGAATCTGACGCACAAGGAGACAAAGGAAGTGGATAAAGAATGTAAACATATCTGACGCAATGACATCACTTCTGTGTACAAGATGGAGGAATGTGAGCAAAGTATCATTTTTCACTTTCTAACATTAGACAGACACAATTCATTCTAAACAACTTGCAGGATGACTCAATGAATAAAAAAAAAACAGCTCATGACGTGTACTGAGCTGCAGGTCACATGTTTGAATTTCGGATAACTCACTGTCTCATCTTTCCAAGAAGGAGTGCTATTAAACCGAGCAATACTACTAAGTGAATAGTAGCACCTTGGAGAGCTTAGAAACGGTAGGAGTGTATGAAGCACTATAGGAAAGCAAGAAATAACTTTTTATTTTAAATAGGCTCAAACTTTGGGGCTAAAGATTTGCTACACTTGTGTAACCCTCTTCAGAGTTCCAGGTGCTACACATGGTATAACAACCTTCGGAGTTACAGGGCCTTTCAAAGCCTTTCAGCACAGTCTCATCTCCAACTGCATCTTCGAGTGGGGAGCCTATCAAGCATCTCCCCAGTTTCTCAGTAAACCCATCCACCTCTGTAGGATGAGTGTTTAGAGCTTGTTTTCGTGAGAAGGCACAGGGTACACATGATAGGTTGTATAAATATGCAGAAGTGTGACAATAGTTATCTCATTCCCACTGTGTAGAAAACCACTAGTTCTCATTATTTCTCACTTCATGCCCAAGTGGTAGTTCGAACATATGTTTTTACTTATAGGGATATCAGTCCATTTAGGGCAACTCCTGGAAACTTTGTGAGTGGACAAACATTTGTCTGATACACCATTCTGACGGGTTAAAAACACAATTAGCATATTTATGGTCATAAAATATCCACTACTTATACAAATGTGAAACTCCTTATGATTTGATGCAGATCACAATTTCAGTCAGGGAGCTGCAATATGTTGAGAATGTAGATATGTGGCTCCCAACCATCCGATTCAAATTTCAAACTGGACTATCAAAGGCAGCACGCTCCATATGCTGCACGAAATGTAACCCTGGCGAAAATCTCTTATTTTAAGTACAGTGTATGATCCAAGTTCAAAGTCCTTCACCCACTATGTCAGTCAGTCATCCTTCTGACACAAATGTTAACCGGAGAACAAGCAGTCGTGGGGAGTCAGAAATCACACACAAATCAACAGTAGAGCGAAATTAGTTTTTGTCATGCAGAGTTCTATTTGAAAAGGTAAAACAAATAGTGCTCGGAAACAAAACATATCGATCATGTTGATTCATACATCAGGAAATTATATCAATATACAAACATTCAAGTTGACACAAAGTATATATAAGAGCCTTGATATTGTACAGACACTGAAGTTGACGACACGTGTTTTGCAGACTTGTGTCCGCTTCTTCAGGGCATAATGAATTCTAGGGAAGTGTAATCAGTTGAACAGTCACTTACAAAAACAAATATCTACTTCTCTCAGGTTTTGTCAGGCGATGTGATACAAACCTGCAAGGCATCATTCAATGTCACTGGTTCATAAATCAAGAGCTCCTGGTGAAGGTCAATCACTTCTAATTCAAAGTCTCATCAGAATGAGACGTGGAGCCACACACTAAAACCCCTTGGGGGCATATTACCAACAAATAGCGATATTTATCGCTAAGTAGGGTTAGCGCAATATTTTTATCGCCGCGCATCACCGGTTTTTATCGCTGAGATAACTTGCTATTAGCAAGGTTTATCTCAAAAGCGATAAAAATCAGGTGAAATGCGTAAATATCGCTTAGAATACAGTGATATTCACGAATTAGCGACGAAATGCTCTTAGCCATGTTATCCACCTCCCATTGGATAACATGGCTAAGAACTAGTCTGAGCAGGCGTTGGTTTTTGGCGATAGCGAGAATATTTCCATCGCTACGCCTGCCTTGCTAATAGGCGATAGCGACGTTAGCGACTGCTTTCAGTCGCTAACAGGTTGTATACGTCCACTTTGTATGTCATTAGCGATAACTATCGCTGGCATGCAAAGCGGGCCCCAAACCGCTCGCTATCGCCTAAAAGCTGTCAGTACCATCAGTTAGTGACAGCTTGCTAATAGAGCGATAAAATTATCGTCGCTTAGCGGCCAAAAACGGCCGCTAAACCGGCGGTAATTGCCTATCGCCACCCTTGGTAATATGCCCCTTGGTTACTGAAAACCCGCATTCATCCAACGTGGAGTTACAGTAAGGGTCCAGCCTTAGGTGAGGTAAATCATTCGTCCAAAGCAACACAATCCCAGTATCTCCAAGCTATGTCACAATGCTACAAAAGCTTCCACATCAAACCTACCCCTGTTTTTAGTGATACCAGTGAAGTCAGATGCTACTTTGCAGGTTCGAATAACATCGCCTGCCAAAACCTGAGAGAAGTAGATATTCGTTTTTGTAAGAGACTGTTCAACTGATGATACTTCCTTTGAATTTCTTATGCCCTGAAGAAGCGGATACAAGTCTGCGAAACACGTGTCAGCAACTTCAGTGGCTGTACAATATCAAGGCTATTAAACTTAGTGTCAACTTTAATGTTTGTATATTGATATAATTTCATGATTTATGAATCAACATGAAAAATATGTTTTGTTTCTGAAGGCAACTTTAATATCTGTACAAAATCAAAGATCTTATATATATATATACTGTGGCAGCTTTAATGTTTAGATACTGATCTAATGTCATGATGAATGAATCGACTTGATCAATATGTTTTGTTTCTGAGAACGATTTGTTTTACCTTTTCAAATATAATTCTGTATGACAAAAAATAATTTTGCTCTTCAGTTGATTTGTGTGCAATTTCTGACTCCCCACGACTCCTTGAAAATCTCTCCTGACATGACACATGTCAATTTGTTCAAACATGTTTACATGACTAGATCAAAGAGAAGCAAGTAGCTGACAGGGTTCAAACCCCCAATTCCACTCTGTATTTACATTCACCTACTGACTGATGTCTGTTATAGGCGCACAGACCACACACTTTGCCGGGGCAGCAGAAATGAGAGGTAAAGGGTCACTCACTCTCTCTGCAGGATGCATAGGGCGCCCCAGTTGTTCTGAGCCCTAGGAGCAGATGGGCTCCAAGAATGTGTTGTTTCCTCTGCAAGCCGAGAACTTTAGCACCATTGTATATAAAGACGAGCCAGCTGGGATTCGCTTGCAGATTTTGTTTGCAGCGTGGGGCACTGGCCTACCTTCCTCGGTAGTCAGAACATAAAACCATCACGTACGTTTCACAAACTAAAAGGATATTTTTGTAATTAACGATGTTTTCATTAATACTCAGAAAGGGATTTCGACACACACAGTGTATATATTTTTAGCCAAATACTGTTTTATTAACACTTGCATCTCCCAGAGACCATTCCCTACAACATGAGCTTCTAGAGTGCATTATCACTGAGATAGTTGCCCTTCATTCTTTTAATGCACCCTTGCCTAGGGCTCTGCTGGCACAACGTGGGCGGCAGATAATTATCACATAATAATGCTGTCTAGAATATTTAAGTCTATATTGTTTGCCTATATTCTTTCTATTAAAAAACTTCATTTAAAGATGACGCGCCTCATTTATGAGGCCGTGCGTCACTTTTACGCCGCCGGTGCGTCACTTTTTGTGACGCACCAGCAGCGTAAAAAATTTACATTGTTGCACCATATTTACAAAGTGACGCATCTAGGTAGATGCGTCACTTTGTAAACCCCTGCGCTACATTATACCTTTGCCAGGTATAATGTATGCAGGACGGCGTTGAGGCAAGAAAGGGTCATAGAAGTGACGCAGTGAAATCTATAAGATTTCACTGCGCCACTTCTAGGACGCATATGCGTCAATTTCTTACGCCTACCTCACAGCAGGCGTAAGATTGATGGAGGCCCTTTCACATGGGGCTTGTCCCATGTGAAAGAACACATTGCTGGAGTTGCGTCACTTTTGTGACACACTCCAGCAATGCGTCACTTTTGCGCCATACAGATACATCAGAAATACTGACGTATCTGTAACTCCTTGCGCAATGATGCGTCATACTGTAAATATGACGCATCATTGGTGTCGCAAGGAGGGCGCAATGAAAAGTGACGCATCGCTGTTTTTCACGCAGCGGTGCGTCACTTTTCATAAATGGGGCCCGTCATATGAAGGAGTGTACAAAAAACATTATTTTCTCAGGCATTAATGCAGACAGGTGTTTGGGTATCATTTTGAGAACATACTCATACACATCTTCTAGGCTTCCTCACATGGTTACTTTTTCAAGGAGATGATCACTAGTGATAGAATGGCATATATATCGACCCGCTGGCCATATGCAGTCACATGTCAGCTAGTACTGGGGTTTCGTCTGTAACCAGTCAATATCATTATATGTTGTCCTGGTTAGGGGGAAGGACCGAGCCGGCTGTGAGAAGCAGCTGTTTGGAGGGGAGCAGATGCGTCACTGAGGATTGTCTCTTTACTTGCGATTGGGTCAGGAGACCGGGGTCCACAACTTCTCACATTGGGCTAGCTGATCTCTTCCATTGCGTAGATAAGCCAGACTTTAGTCCCCCCAAAACCCATATTTGGAAGGTCAGGGGTTCTCCATTTGTGACCTCGCAAACGTTTGGAAAAATAAAAACATTTCTCCCTAGTAACACCTGCCTAAAAGAGGCGACTTTTTTTGGGGGCTCATCCTAACATTGTTAGTAGATAGGGCTTTGCGTCAAAAACCGCGGGTGAGACTGTCCACCAGGCGCAACGCCCATTGGGCTCAAAGTGCTTCAGCCCCCCCTGTCGTGTGTCAGCCCGGGCTGAGACAGTTTCCCAGGCTGGTTACCGTCTTATTGCAGCCGCACCCGTTTACTTGACAGGTCTTTAAAAGACCATTTACTTATTAACGAAGCTTTGTTATGTTTTCACTTCTTATTAGAACCCCTGTATCTCCACTCTGCCTATTGCTGTAAGAAATAGCCCCCCCCCCGAAATTTCTATTAGCCCCCCCTCCAATTGTTTCTCTAGTTGTGCCTCTGATGTCCATGTACCACCCAGGGAACACCACCTTCATGCAAAGTAATGCATAGTAGCAAAAAGTAATTCAAAGGAGCACAAAGTAATGCATAGTAGCAAAACGCACTGCTATGCATTACTTTCAGGCATCTTGAAAGCAGTTCCCAAATAAACATTTTGTGCCATTTTGCATCACACTTGTCATGCAAACCAGATGTAAAATATTAGGTAATCTGCCTCAGAGATTTTTAAGTAAAAATATAAGTGTGTCTAGTGGCAGCTGACTGTCTGAATATTTGTGATGTCTTTGATAAAGGATATGACACCCCTCCAAGGACTCCTTGCTGCACTCGCATGTACAGCACGAGAAGGTATGATTCCACTTTGTAGTGTTCCCTCCATCACATGGATGACCTGCCAAACATCGCTTTCAGTCTCAAGCATGAGGACCACCGTAACTTTCCATTCCATGCATTTTCTTTATATTGTGTGCTAGTCGAGGATTTGGTGCAGTGGCGTAACGAAACTTGAGGGGGCCTCCCCTGCAAACTACATGGAGGGGGCCCCCTCACATCCTCCGTGCCAGTCTAGAGCTCTCAGGCCAGCGACCCGCCATACTGCAGGGGATGCGGGGCGATCGTTACGCCACTATCACCAATCCAGCCGTTATAAGTAACACTGGATGGTGGAGTTAAAGGTTGGGCTTAGTCTGCCAGCAGGCTATCATAGGTGGTGGTCCATTCATTACAGGGTCCCTGCCATCAGTAGGCCGGGGAAGTTTGCCCAAGTTTAGGTGGGTTTCCTGATGCAGACTCCTGTCATGATATACAACATCGGGTCCACTCATCGTTCAGTTTTGACAAAAGTGCATCCACTGCTCCTTCTCGTTTCAATTTTAAAGCATTAGACAATGCGACAATGCAGTATTTCAAAAGCAGATGTAACTACAAAGAGCACATTTTGATAATACATTTTTATTAGTAGACAAAAGCAATCTTAAGAGGCATTGCATAGCTTCATACACACTGTGACCCCAATTCCATCAGTCTCTCTCTCTCTCTCTCTCTCTCTCTCTCTCTCTCTCTCTCTCTCTCTCTCTCTCTCTCTCTCTCTCTCTCTCTCAGTCAGTCAGTCTCTCTCTCTCTCTCTCAGTCAGTCAGTCTATCCCTCTCTGTCATTCAGTCTCTCTCAGTCAGTCAGTCTCTCTCAGTCAGTCAGTCTGTCAGTCAGTCAGTCTGTCAGTCTCTCTCTCTCTCTGTCAGTCAGTCGTTCTCTCTCTCTCTGTCAGTCAGTCGGTCTCTCTCTCTCTGTCAGTCTCTCTATCTCTCTCTTTCTGTCAGTCTGTCAGTCAGTCAGTCTCTCTCAGTCAAACAGTCTCTCTCTCTCAGTCAGTCAGTCTATCTCTGTCATTCAGTCTCAGTCAGTCAGTCTCTCTCAGTCAGCCTGTCAGTCAGTCAGTCTCTCTCTCTCTCTATCAGTCTGTCAGTCAGTCGGTCTCTCTCTCTCTGTCAGTCCCTCTCTCTGTCAGTCTCTCTCTGTCAGTCTCTCTCTCTCAGTCAGTCTCTCTTCCTGTCAGTCCCTCTGTCTGCCAGTCTCTCTCTCTCTCTGTCAGTCTCTCTATCTCTCTCTTTCTGTCAGTCTCTCTAAGTCAGTCAGTCTCTCTCTCAGTAAGTCTCTCTGTTTCTGCCAGTCAGTCTCTCTCAGTCAGTCTCTCTCTCTGTCAGAGTCCCAGTCTCTCTCTCTCTCTGTTAGAGTCCCAGTCTCTCTCTCTTTCTCTCTCTGTCAGTCTCTCTCTGTCAGTCAGTCTCTCTGTGTCAGTCTGTCTCTGTCAGTCAGTCTCTCTCAGTCAGTCTCTCTCTCAGTCAGTCTCTCTCTCAATCAGTCTCTCTCAGTCAGTCAGTCTCTCTCTCTTAGTCAGTCATTCTCTCTCTGTCAGTCAGTCTCTCTCAGTCAGTCTCTCTCTCAATCAGTCTCTCTCTTAGTCAGTCATTCTCTCTCTCTGACAGTCTCTCTCTCTGTCAGTCAGTCTCTCTCTCTCTGTCAATCAGTCTCTCTCTGTGAGTCTCTCTCTCTCTCAGTCAGTCTCTCTCTCTCTTGGTCAGTCTCTCTTTCTCTGTCAGTCTCTCAGTCTCTCTCTCTCTGTCAGTCTCTGTCGGTCAGTCTCTCTCTCAGTCAGTCTCTCTCTCTCTCTGTCAGTCTCTCTCTCAGCCAGTCATTCTCTTAGTCTCTCTCTCTCTCTCTTAGTCTCTCTCTCCCAGTCAGTCAGTCTCTCTCAGCCAGTCATTCTCTCCCTACCCCAGTCATTCTCTCTCTCTCTCTCTCTCTGTCAGTATCTCTCCCAGTCAGTCTCTCTCTAAGTCAGTCAGTCTCTCTCGCAGTCAATCAGTCTATCTCACTCAGTCAGGCAGTCTCTGTCAGTCAGTCAGTCTCTCTCTGTGTCAGTCAGTTTCACTCTCAATCAGTCACTCTCTCTGTCAGCCAGTCTCTCTCTCTCTCTCTCTCTCTCTCTCTCTCTCTCTCTCTCTCTCTCTCTCTCTCTCTCTCTCTCTCTCTCTCAGTCAGTTTCTCAGCCAGTCAGTCTCTCGGTCAGTCAGTATTCAGACTCTGAGTCAGTCAGTCTCTACTTTCTCTCCACTGTCTCTTTCTCTCCATTCTCTCTCTCAACTCTGTCCTCTCTCTCTCCACTGTCTCTCTCTCCACTCTCTCTCCACTGTCTCTCTCTCCACTGTCTCTCTCTCCACTGTCTCTCTCTCCACTTTCTCTCTCTCTACTCTCTCTCCACTCTATCAATCTCTCTCTCTCCACTCTCTTTCCACTGTCTCCCTCCACTGTCTCCCTCCACTCTCTCTCCACTCTCTATCTCCCTTCTCTCTCTCTACTCCCCTGTCTCTCCACTGTCTCTCTCTCCACTGTCTATCTCTCCACTCTCTCTCTCTCCTCTCTCTCTCTCTCTCCACTCTCTCTCTCCACTCTCTCTCTGCTCTCTCTCCACTCTCTCTCCACTCTCTCTCCGCTCTCTCTCCACTCTCTCTCCACTCTCTATCTCTTCTCTCTTTCTCTTCTCTCTCTCTAATCTCTCTCCCCACTCTCTCCACTCTTTCTCTCCACTCTCTCTCCACTCTCTCCACTCTCTCTCTCTCTCCACTCTCTCTCTCTCTCCACTCTCTCTCTCTCCACTCTCTCTCTCCACTCTCTCTCTCCACTCTCTCTCTCTCCACTCTCTCTCTCTCTCTCCACTCTCTCTCCACTCTCTCTCTCCACTCCCTCTCTCTCTCACTCTCTCCACTGTCTCTCCACGCTCTCTCCACTCTCTTGCTCTCCACTGTCTATCTCCACTCTCTCTCCACTCTCTCTCTCTCTACTCTCTCCACTCTCTCTCTCCACTGTCTCTCTCCACTGTCTCTCTCTACTGTCTCTCCACTGTCTCTACTCTCTCTCCACTCTCTCTCACTCTCTCACTCTCTCCCTCCACTCTCTCTCTCTCTACTCTCTCCACTCTCTCTCTCCACTCTCTCTCTCCACTGTCTCTCTCTACTGTCTCTCCACTGTCTCTACTCTCTCTCCACTCTCTCTCTCACTCTCTCTCTCCACTCTCTCTCCACTCTCTCCCTCCACTCTCTCCACACTCTCTCTCTCCACTCTCTCTCTCCACTCTCTCTCCACTGTCTCCCTCCACTCTCTCTCTCCACTCTCTCTCCACTCTCTCCCTCCACTCTCTCCACCCTCTCTCTACTCTCTCTCTCTCCACTCTCTCTCTCCACTCTCTCTCCACTGTCTCCCTCCACTCTCTCTCTCCATTCTCTCTCCACTCTCTTTCCACTCTCGCTCCACTGTCTCCCTCCACTCTCTCTCTCCACTCTCTCCACTCTCTCCCTCCACTCTCTCCACACTCTCTCTACTCTCTCTCTCTCTCCACTCTCTCTCTCCACGCTCTCTCCACTGTCTCCCTCCACTCTCTCTCTCCATTCTCTCTCCACTCTCTTTCCACTCTCGCTCCACTGTCTCTCTCTCCACTCTCTCTCTCCACCCTCTCTGTCTACTATCTCTCCCTCTACTCTCTCTCTCTCTCCACTGTCTCTCTCCACTCTCTCTCCACTGTCTCTCTCTCCACTGTCTCTCTCTCCACTCTCTCCCACTCTCTCTCACAAAGTAGTGTGTGTTGTGTGCGTCCGCAGAAATGTTTCCAGGGGGGGGGGGGCACATTTTTAACTTCATCACCATCCACCTTGCACCCTTCTCCCCTCTGCCTTGCACCCTTCTCGCCCTCCCCCTTGCACCCTTCTCCCCCTCCCCCTTGCATCCTTCTCCCCCTCCGCCTTGCACCTTTTTCTACCTTGCACAATTCTCCCCTCTGCCTTGCACCATTCTCCCCTCTGCCTTGCACCATTCTCCCCTCTGCCTTGCACCCTTCTCCCCTCTGCCTTGCACCCTTCTCCCCTCTGCCTTGCACCCTTCTCAGCCACCCCTTTGCACCCTTCCCACTCAATGGAGGGGGCTGCCACCTGGAACAATGGCACCATTTCAAAAGCATGATGGACTAGGGCCGGCCCTGACTGGGCCCACACCAGACACACTGGTGATCCAGGGGGGGGGGCAACTGCCCCCCCTTTACCACACCTGCGGACGCCCACATGGTGCGTTCTAACAAGAGTGATTACCTGAGGACACCATTTTGCTGCCTCATCCCTTCTCATATGAACATTGCCCTGGAGAATGCTGTCTCTGGGGCCCTGACCCCATCCTTGTCTCTTCTCAGAGGAGCAGAGCCCTGTGGGGAATGCTCACTCTGGGGCCCCCACCCCCATCCTTTTTCCCTTTTTCCAGCCGGGCTCTGACTGAAGAGAAACAATGTAACTTGTTACATTGTTTCTCTTCAGTCCACGGGCGAGGCTCAGAGCAGGCTGCAGACAGCCTGCGCCTGCTTTAGAGGGAGAGAGGCTTGCTTTAGCGCAAGCCTCTCTCGCAGCTCTCACTGAAGAGCTGAGGGGGCCTCCTTCCTTTACTGAAGAGAGTGGGACTCCCCTCACCGCGGGGGCTGCGGGGGCGTTTGTTACGCCCCTGTCAGACATTAGTAGGTTCTCCATCCTCATGGTGTTTCTGCTTGCACCTTCCTGAAATTTAGCCAATCATGCCCAATGGAGTAGTTGTTTCAGCCTATGTAGATCTCTTGGTCCCGGCAGAAATTCTAATGCACATCGGTGTCTTGTCTTCAAGGGGATATTACCAAATAATTGATAAAGCTGAGTGGTTACCCTCCTCCCATTGTAGATACCGCCTATCTGTTGTGCCTGGTATAAAATCTGGATTGTGTACAATCGGCCTCAGAGGGCATGGGTGGGTGGTTATCTGACCAGTTATTGCTGCTTTGTTCCAGTAGGCTAACGTGATTTTAGTAGACAGTATGAGGGACCACAAATGGACTATCAGAGGCACCCTGAATACTTCTTGTTCCAGCCCCCACCTGGGTCTATTGCAAGCCAGGAAAGACCAAGCCAAGGCAGGTGCATCTACCAGTGTCTGGGACTCCCAAAGCACCACCCTGGGACGTCTTAAAAAGTCATGATTTGACCACTTATGGTGTTTTATTATTCCAAATAAACACCCATGGTTTCTTTTCAATAGATTTTATAATTTCTGCAGGAAGCAGGAGTGGGAGGGCTCTAGCTAGGTAAAGTAGGTGAGGTATGACGTTCATTTTTAGGTTGCAGCCTACTAGACAGCTGTCTGGTTTGGTAAAGACATCTTGGGGACATTTAGAAAGCTGATCTAGGAATCCATTCTGCCTGCTACTTGACATTGGCTTTGTGGTTTGTAACTCACATTTTCTGGCTTTCTATTTACTGGCTTTATTTGCTTTAGGGTGTCCAGCTCGAGTAAACCCGCCCGCTGCCCAAACCTTGTTTACTGAGGCTTCTGGAGCAACAGAGACTGAGGGAAATAATTAATTAATTAATACGTTTATTGCAAGACTAATTAAAATCATTGTAACTCTTCAGCCAGTACTATCCTGATATAACTGCGCATAATATTGTATACTGCCAAAGAACCGAAAGTTCCGTAATCTAAAAAAAGATAAGAAATGTTTTCAAAGAGTGTATTGTGGGTTTCTCATACGAATTGTTCATTGAAGATGTGAAAATAATGGCAGGCTAAAAACCTTCTGTATGTGTTTAAAAAGAAGGCAACTTCAATCAGCAGCACAGATCCATATACAGTATGAGGCCTCAGTCCTATGACAGTGTTTTGTAAAAAAAGCTTTACATGTAAGTTAAAAATGATCAAAGCATTATGTTCAACAGTTCTATTAAAAAAAGGAGCAAAATACAACGACCAGCGTGTCGAAACCTTGTGCAAAAGAGTAGGTCAAAATGCGAGGACAGATAGTTATTAGAATCAAAGCTTGTCTATTGGTCTCCTTGACAGTGGTGGCTGGTGACATTTGAAAGTGGTGGGCGTAAACATTTTGTCATAGTGCACCGTGGCCAGCGAGCAAGCCCGAACATATTAAGGGGGGTAATTTTGAAAAAACAGTGGGTAAATGGTGCATTTTCAATCAAATTTGAGAAGCAAGATGGTTAATAGAGCAATTGTGACCCTTCTCCGGTCGAAAGTCCTGACTCCTTCCTCCGGTTTGGTAATCTCCTCATACCCCTCCCACCTTTGTTGGGATCTTACGTCCACCCACCCCGTGGTAAGCAACACTTTCCAGTTTATAGTTACTACGCACCTCCTGTAAAACAGTCCCCACCCTGAGAACAGTGCAACTACATAATCCCTGCCCTACACCTCGCCAAATGGGCTTTGTCCCCTTCTTGTCTTTCTGGTAAATCACCTTCGAATTCAGAGCCTGCTGTTTGAGCGCTTAAGTCATAGGGCACATATATCAAGGAGCACACGTCATAGAACACATACATCTGGAAGCATTTATCTCATGGAACATATATGCGGTCATGTCTTGGGAACACATATCTCAGGGAGAATATGTCCCAGCCTGTTCATGCGTTTCTACTCTCCACTATGACTCTTTATTTACTGTGTTCCTCCGCGGATGTCCAAAGAGCACCTCAGCAATTGCAGACCCCTAATCCCTACGCCCTTTTTTGTTCTCCGTGCTTCACTCCCACCATTCACCCCAACACATCCTGCTCTCAGACCAGGCTGGGGCTGCTGCTGGGCAGACACGCTCGGTGTCTGTGGCCTGCACACCACGTCTCAGGCTCCCTGCCTTATTAACACTGAAGACCTTGTCCCCTGAGTGCCGGTGAGACTGTGTTGTTCCCCGACATTTACATCCTGTGCCAACGCTGTTTTGGTGGCCTGACCTGGCACCCCGAGGACATCTGGGTGTGAGCAAATAAAAGTCCCATTCAGGAGCCCCAGAAAAGCAGGTGAAGAACATTTCAACACAGTTTTTAATTTTCAGGAATGACGGGGAGGCGGGGCAATGGGAGGGGGAGAGAAAGGGTAGATTAAGGAGGTGCTTGTAGCAAACCTCACTTTCCTGCATCTTGAGGAACTCGGACAAAGGGAACGTAGGCCTACACATCTCAAAGTGGCAGAAAGAGAGAAGGTGTGGTGGAAAGAAGGCGGGGAGCGGAGGAGAACGGGCCTCATAGGTGGTGTAGAGAACGGGGGGGGGAGAGGGGGCTTAGGAGGATGAAGAGTGAATTAGAGAGAGAGGAGGTAGAGGAGAAGGCAGGAGAGGGCGGGGAACAAGACAGACACCAATGACAGTTTACACAAAGAAGAGAATGAGACTAAAGCAGTAGTTGAAGTGGGCGGGAACGGCAGGGCACGGCGTGCCCCTACTTCTTTAATTCTGTAGATTCCGTTCCCCTACTTTTTTATTATGAACATGCGTCCCTGGACGTCAGAAATATTCTATTCGTGGACGGGCGGGGAGGGGAGCAGAGAAGGAAAAGGTCTCTGTCTCTTACTTCCTGCCCAGACAAGACAAGGAAGGTGTCCGCTTCTGCTCTGCTGCTGGCAGCTGCCCCCTCTTTCTTACTACTATTCCCTCTCGTTCTGTCTAACTCCTTCTCACTTTTTCGAAAATCATGAATCAAGAAATGGTTCTCACCATCTCTTCCTGTCGTCCATTTGTACCCCTGTGAAATGGATGCAAAAAAGAAAACCACTTTTGCTGGAAATGCCGTTTTGACATTTTTCTATTCCAAAGGGCAGCCTCGGAAATAAAATGTTCAAACTCTGAAAAAAAATTAAATAAAGCAAGATGGAGTGTTCTTAAAGTGGCCAGATAATTTTTTTCAAACCCCAACACATTAGCGCCACTTTACAGAGTTTTCCAGTAAAGCGCTACTTTTGTTTTCTTGTCTTTCTTTGAACAGCATTGTTTTCCTCCAGTACCTCCTACCTGGAGGTACTGCAATACCTGGTTGATGGGTGGATTGGAAAACGAAATGTGTACGGCGTGTTTGTGTTCACAAATGTGGTATTTTGAAACCATACTGCTTTCGTTTTGTAAGCATATAAGGAGTGGACATTGAAATGGGTCCTTTCTGGGCCCTGTAGTTATGTCCTTTACTTTTCAAGCAAAAATACTTGCTGATTTCTGAATAATGACTGTAAAAGCGTTAAGTTCACCATGTTCCTGCTTACATTTTACATGCTTTATTAAATCTTTCATTCCTTATGAGTGTTTGCTTTTTCCAGGATTTTGTTACCTTTTCTTTTAGGCAGCATATTGCTCTTGCCTAGTGTGTAATTTGAATTGAGTCACATCCAGTTACTTATAGCAGGTCAAATTGGATTGTAGCTGAAGGCAGTATGAGTTTCTCTCAGTGGGGCAGTATGGTGTTCGGTGAGAGAGCAGATGTAGCACTGGGGGCAGAGCTGCTAAATTTAGACCTGGGGAACCAGGTTCAGCCTTCATGAACAGTCCCCCAGACCACTCTCCAGAGGGAGCACATTCCCATGCCAGACCTTAGAAGGCATCAGAAAAGCCCTGGTGTGTTAGTACCAGCAAGTGGACCCTAGCAGTGGCAAGTGTGGGTTCACCTTGAAGGCTTGCCCACCACAATCCATACTGAAGTTCACCTCCAGTCTTGCGGGCAGGCCTACGAAGTAGCAGACCCTAGAGCAACAGTGACTCTGTCACTGAGGTCACAGGACCCCTGAGAAGAGCTGGCTCTAGGGCGGTGCGACTGGTGTGACTGCAACAGCCGCTGACTTTGAGTGTGGGCGTCGTATATTATGGTTTTAAAAGCACTTGCTGCCTCCTTCCTGACCGCCAGCTATTTTCTGAAATAATAAAAATGTCATGATAACTCTGATGAATAAACTTCTTCCCAGAGCGAGATCGGAGATTTGTCTAGTGGAAGTTTTGACTCATGGAAAGATAGCGCGGAGGGTTAATGTGCCTGCTGCAAAGAAAATGTACCAGGCCCATCACAAAGTACACATATTGCAAATAGGTCAGTGGGTTACTGCTTTTGTCAGTGAGATCCTTTTGCTACTTGTAAGTTAAAACCTTAACAAAGAACAGTGAGCTATTAACTTTCATCTAAGAGCTGCATACAAACTGCAAGGTATAAACTAGAGCATTATGTTTTTTTCCCTAAGCCTTCGATTATCCTAATGTTGCAAAAAGTGTTATTTTTTATACAAATCAATAATGATTTTTAAAGAGAACCCCCAATCATGGTATTAAGTTTTAAATTCTGAGTTTGTGTTTCTCCAGGCCAATCACTATTAAACTATTCTGTCTACTAGTATGGTTATCATGTGACTCCTACACCTTGTAGTCCTTTGTCTTATGTAAAATTTCCTATACAGTCATTTACATACATAAAATTGATTGTCTCTGTGTATATTGCTGACGACAGAAACTCCATGGCTCGGAAACATATGGCTCGTGCTTCCACTTTTAAGCATTTTTGGGACATTCTGTGATTAAAATAAATTCACAAAGTGGAATATGTTTCTAATGTCATAAATTCTTTATTTAGTTCAAAAAAGGGATTCTTTCTTCATAAAAACAAACTGTAGCCGGTGCCGGCTACAGTTTGTTTTTATGAAGAAAGAATCCCTTTTTTGAACTAAATAAAGAATTTATCACCTTTCCACTGAAGACTCATCATTTACCAGGACTCTATGAATGGAATACTGAGATGCAACATTGTTCACTATAACTTGCTACAATGTATAACAATAGATTATTTCCACTTTGTTAAGTAGTGCTGGACATTTCTTTGATTTATGATTGTTTGAGACTTGTTAGTCTTAGGGAGATCGAGGGGTTTTGGATCTCCAGTCCCTAGCACCTTAAATTCTGTAAATATAAAATTGACACTAGTGGATAAGTGCAATTGCCTATAGCCCCAAACGCCTGTGTTCAGTGTGTATAAAATGTTTCTAATGTCAATAGCTCATATTAATCGTTAAATAATCATGTGTATCCATTGGTTGAATTACATAACATAATAAGCTGTAACTGGTCAGTGAAATGCCACACAAATACTAAAGATTGGTATGTTTTGCGCATCCTGGCCACACCTCTAACTCCGCCCATTGATCCAATCCTCAGGTTATTCCCGCCCTCTGATTCTCCGCCCACAGTTCCCCTACTTTTTTTCCCCACTTCGACCACTGGAATAAAGACCTTCAATGCCGACCTCCCATGCTTCAGGCACCATTGCATTTTCTCGCCAGTTATAGGACTGTCTTCCACATGTGCACCGTGGTGGGCTTACTAGGGGCATACGTTGAAAGAGCACGTGAAGACAATAATGCGCATATGCTGTCAACTTTCAAACATTATTTGGCATGCAGCACTCTCTCAAAAATCTCTTGACAGTGAGTTAGAGGGAAAATGTGCACGGGAAGGGTCATGATTAAGAGTGCCAGATTGCAAGAAAAAGTCCGAAAATCGTCTACTAAGTGGAAGGGAGGCGCTTCAGTAGTAAAAAAAAAAATTTGTATGGGGCACCGAATGCCCTTTCACCGATCCTGTCTATATTTTGTAGGCAAAGTGATTACAACCACACAGCACATTGGGTGAAAAAAACCAACAAAAGGCAGACTTCTCCTTACAAAAGGGCACCACTAACAACACATAATGCATGTATTGTCTGCGGCCTGGAAATATGACACACTCTAATCACAGCGCCTGCGCGTGCGGAATCGGTGCTATTGAGCCCCGAGAGCCTTGTCTGGCTCCAGACCACAAGGAGTTACGGTCACTCGGGGTCTCCAGGTGTGCAACATATTGTCACCATTCTTGTTCTTCCCTAGCGGTACGATATGCCACATATTATACCTGCCCTAAGTAACTAAGCCTTTTCTGCAGGTCACTGATTGGGCATGCTCCCTTGAACCTCCGAATGTCAAATATTTCACATGCCCCTCACCCTATGTGTGGCACAGGATTTCACCTGTCCCTCTAACCTTTCTGCGTGTCACTGGTTTTCCCCGTCCCCCTCACCTCTCTGCATGCCACTAACTTTCAGTGCCCTCATCGCCCTTCTGCACATGCCTGATTTTACCTGACCCCCCTCCTTCTGTGAGTCACTGATTTCCGAAGCCCTCATCGCCCCAGTATGTGTGGTTTGTCATCCCCAGTCTCCATGTTGTTTTTTAGGTCGAGGACCTAAAGGCTGCACTTGCGCAGTCTTTGGTCGGAGATTTAATGATTTTTAGACGGGGCTTGGAACCCGCCTCTCTCCTCCACCTCTTTTCCATTGGCTGGCTTCCTAAACGGAAGCCAGCCATTGGAGGAGAGGGGCGTCACTCTAATGAAGCCCCGTCTCTTTCGGATTCGGGGGCGTGTTTTTGGTGTTCTTTCGCCCTGTGATGTCACCCGTCACTCAGAACGCCAAAACACGCCCCCGAATCCGAAATTTGCAGACGTTTGCGGCCGCCATTGTTGCCCGGATCAGCCTCGCTGGTAAGTTTCTTTTGCCCCTGATTGTGCCGTTTTTCTTGTTCCTTTTCACTCCCCAGCCAACAGGTAAACCCATGCTCCTACCACAGTAGCCACAATAATATTTAGAGAGGTATTCAATAAAAAATATTACAGAGTGCTGGCGAAGAATAGATGATGCACGACTCGAAGGAGAGAGTGTTTGGATATTCCTCAAAGCGCTGTCAGAAGACACCAGCTGCACAGCCTCCGGTAGCGGCGGGCATGCCAATCACAGCGGCCTCCGTTTACAGCACGATTAGCGAGCCTCACCCCCTCTCTGTATCATCGCTCCTAAATCTCCCTCGTGTTTTGTTTCCTCTCCGTGCTGTCCTCGGGTCTGTAAACTGACATCTTTTTGTTTCAAAAGTTGTCACACTTTGACACAATAATGGCCGCAGGGCTGTTGTCTGTCCTTTCAAGTGCGATGGGGAACTATGTGTGCGCTATAAAGGCTGCAAGATAACGAAATGTGGTCTTGGTGCGGGGGTTGTGTGTCTAGGGGCGCGTGGGCTGTGCGTGCCGGTGTCTGTGCGCGCGGTGTGTGTCTGCGCACACGCAAGATGTGCATAGCAAAGTCCCTTTCTGTTCAGAGACGTGCATAATTAGAAAGAATGTTTCCCCTCCACTCGGCGCTTCATGAAAGTACATCAGCTGCCCCCTTCGGCTCCCTTTTCTATGAATTCATGATAAATGGCACCTGCATACCCGACTGTTTCTGCTGCAATCTCACACTTTAGGCGGGTGCGAACGATAAATCAGCCGGGTGCGAGACAGTGCAGATGTGCCTGGAAAGTCAAGAGAGACACTGGTGCAGGTTTCATTAAGACCAAGTCTGGAGCGCAGCGATGTCAGGGGAGTGCCAGGGCGGCTCCTGCAGAGGGTGCTAGATTGGCATTGAAAGGAGCCCCGGGGGTCCCATTGCCACTTTACTCTTGCAATGCAAGGCTTGGGCGTGCCTTTAAATGGGACAGCAGGTGCAGAGGCCCTGGGGCCGCGGGACCCAAGGGTCCCATCGCACCACAGCTGTGGCTGACTTTAACCTTCCAGCCAGGCGCCTGGGCAGCTCGTGGTCTGTGGTTGCACGGGGGCCCAGGGCACTTTTCTACACCAATAGGTGGACTTTTCATGAGAAACACAATCCAGGAGCACATCGCCTTTTTATTTGCTGCCCAGCTGTATAACACAAACCAAAACATCACAGAGAAGCCCTTCCAGCTGTTCCATCACGTAGACCACCTGGACTCCTCCAACAGCTTTTCCGTCACCAATGCCTGTAAGTAGAGGTTCTATCCTGCAAAGGCGGCGTGTTGTAGAGCGAGCTGGCTGGACCCTATGGGTTCCACGCACGCCAACCCGTGGGTGGGTGCAGCTAAGCCAGCGGCAGCTGTATTCTCTGCCCCCACATAGTTTGTATTAGAGTGTTTCACACCCACACACCTGCATTCACCCCTACAGTATGTGGGCCATCCATGTGCCAAGTTTGTGTGGTTTGCTGATGTTACTTCACCTACTTCTGCATGTCTGGAGTTAGTGATGTGCTAAAGGTTAAAGTAAAGATCAAGAGTTTGGGGTTTTCATTCGGTCTAGACAAATATAGAAGAGAGGGTTGATTGGAACTGGATCCTGAGGTTGGAAGAGGGGAGCAATTTACTTCTGCCAGTGTTGCAGTTAGGTGTTGTGGCAACCCCTGATCCCGCCAGCCTTACGCTATCAGGCACTTGATGAAAGAGCTCCATTAAAGAATATGGACTGCACCCAGGTCCGCCTTTTCCACTCTTGTTCTCCAAGTCAAGGTTTAGACCGCTTACTTTCACAGTGCCTCTGCCACCCTGTTTGTGCTGTTTTTCTTGCCTCTGCCACCCTGTTTGTGCCGTTTTTCTTGCCTCTGCCACCCTGTTTGTGCCGTTTTTCTTGCCTCTGCCACCCTGTTTGCGCTCGTTTTCTTGCCTTCTGCCCCCTGATTGCGCTTGTTTTTCTTGCCTTCTGCCCCCTGATTGCACTCGTTTTTCTTGCCTTCTGCTCCCTGATCGCACTCGTTTTTCTTGCCTCTGCTCCCCTGATTGTGCCATTTTTCTTGCCTCTGCCAACCTGTTTGTGCGGTTTTTCTTGCCTCTGCCACCCTGTTTGTGCCGTTTTTGTTGCCTCTGCCACCCTGTTTGTGCCGCTTTTCTTGCCTCTGCCACCCTGTTTGTGCTGTTTTTCTTGCCTCTGCCACCCTGCTTGTGCCGTTTTTCTTGCCTCTGACACCCTGTTTGTGCTCGTTTTCTTGCCTTCTGCCCCCTGATTGCACTCGTTTTTCTTGCCTTCTGCCCCCTGATTGCACTTGTTTTTCTTGCCTTCTGCCCCCTGATTGCACTTGTTTTTCTTGCCTTCTGCTCCTGATTGCACTCTTTTTTCTTGCCTCTGCTCCCCTGATCGTGCCATTTTTCTTACCTCTGCCAACCTGTTTGTGTCGTTTTTCTTGCCTCTGCCACCCTGTTTGTGCCATTTTTCTTGCCTCTGCCCCCTGATTGTGCTTGTTTTCTTGCCTTCTGCCACACTGTTTGCGCTCATTTTCTTGCCTTCTGCTCCTGATTGCACTCTTTTTTCTTGCCTCTGCTCCCCTGATTGTGCCATTTTTCTTACCTCTGCCAACCTGTTTGTGTCGTTTTTCTTGCCTCTGCCACCCTGTTTGTGCCATTTTTCTTGCCTCTGCCCCCTGATTGCGCTCGTTTTTCTTGCCTTCTGCCCCGATTGCACTCGTTTTTCTTGCCTTCTGCCCCCTGATTGCACTCATTTTTCTTGCCTCTGCTCCCCTGATTGTGCCATTTTTCTTGCCTCTTCCAACCTGTTTGTGCCGTTTTTCTTGCCTCTGCCACCCTGTTTGTGCCGTTTTTCTTGCCTCTGCCACCCTGTTTGTGCCGCTTTTCTTGCCTCTGCCACCCTGTTTGTGCCATTTTTCTTGCCTCTGCCACCCTGCGTGTGCCGTTTTTCTTGCCTCTGACACCCTGTTTGTGCTCGTTTTCTTGCCTTCTGCCCCCTGATTGCACTCGTTTTTCCTGCCTTCTGCCCCCGATTGCACTTGTTTTTCTTTCCTTCTGTCCCCTGATTGCACTCGTTTTTCTTGCCTTCTGCCCCTGATTGCACTCTTTTTTCTTGCCTCTACTCCCCTGATTGTGCCATTTTTCTTGCCTCTGCCAACCTGTTTGTGCCGTTTTTCTTGCCTCTGCCACCCTGTTTGTGCCATTTTTCTTGCCTCTGCCCCCCTGATTGTGCTCGTTTTCTTGACTTCTGCCCCCTGATTGCACTCGTTTTTCTTGCCTTTTGCCCCCTGATTGCACTAGTTTTTCTTGTTTTCTCTGTTACTCAGGAGTGCATCTTCTGTGGCCCTCCACTGCCCGAGAGAGCAGAGGGTAGGGGGGCAAGCCCGTGCCTTGGGCATCCATAGCTACCCCGTGTGTGCTGACAGAGATGGGTGGTTGTCCTGCATAGAGGGATTTTTTGAGAAACGTTGTGTTTACGTGAATTTAAAAGACTTGCCGGGAATAGGACTATTGATTTGGGGGCATGATGAGCATTGAGCAGGCCAGGGTTTAATACCTATTATTAAGCCCTATATTATTAGTCATATCACACAGAATGTTTTAGTAGATGTCTGACAGCCCGTGCGGGCCCACCGGACTTTTGTCATCCTGTTTCCTCTGCTCCGCAAGCCATGGTGGAGTTGGTAAACGACCTCATGCAGCTGCAGGCCGTGGGTGCGTGGAGGGACCTGACGACCAGCGACCAGCTGCGGGCCGCCACCATGCTGCTCGACACCGTGGAGGAAGGGGCCTTCGTGCTGGCGGAAATAGGTCTGGAGAACACAGACAACCACCGTGAGTACCACTTTCGTCCCCTTTTAGAGTCACACAGCACGACGGAGGGCACAAGCACACTCTTGCCTGGCAAAACTTAAACTATATTGTGTAGGTAGCAATAGCGTTTAGTGGTCCCACAAATGAAGCAAAACGTTTCTTTTGGGGGTCTAAAGAACGTTATCAAACCTCTTCCAAGTAGAATTCATCCCTAAAGCACTACAGCTGAATGAGTTAAGTGAAACCCTAAACACATTCTTTAACTCACTTATGCAGTGATCAGCTAACACATACACACTGCATTTATGTTGTGTGTGTTTGCGTGGCTCTGTCTGTGCGTGGCTCTGTCTGTGTGTGGCTCTGTCTGTGTGTGTGTGGCTCTGTCTGTGTGCGTGGCTCTGTGTGTGTGTGCGTGGCTCTGTGTGCGTGTGCGTGGCTCTGTGTGTGTGTGCGTGGCTCTGTGTGTGTGTGCGTGGCTCTGTGTGTGCATGGCTCTGTGTGTGTGTGTGTGTGTGCGTGGCTCTGTGTGTGTGTGTGTGCATGGCTCTGTGTGTGTGTGTGCGTGGGTCTGTGTGTGTGTGCGCGTGGCTGTGTGTGTGTGTGTGTGGCTCTGTGTGTTTGTGTGTGCATGGCTGTGTGTGTGCGTGGCTGTGTGTGTGTGTGTGCATGGCTCTGTGTGCGTGGCTCTGTGTGTGGTTGTGCGTGTGTGTGTGGCTCTGTGTGGATAGCTTTTTTTGTAGGTGGCTCTGTGTGGGTGGCTCTGTCTGTGTGAGGGTGGCTCTGTGTAGGTGGCTCTATGTGAATGACTCTGTGTGGGTGGCTCTGTATGTGTGTGTGGGTGGCTCTGTATGTGTGTGTGGGTGGCTTTGTGTGTGTGGCTCTGTGTGGGTGTAAATGCAATAGGTCATGCATATGCGAGCGATTAAGCTATTGGCATTGTAAATGACAATGCCATTTATTTAACGATTAAGCTATTGGCAATGTAAATGACAATACCATTTCGTTATGATAAAAAAAAATGTCGTGAGCAATGCCAATAGCTCTACCTTTAATAATGCTGAGACCATTGCATTGTAAATGCTTGTCTCTCTATCTTACGGCGGACACTGCCCTACGTAAAACCGTAAGCCACTGGGGCCACGGCAGTGGAGGCGCCGCTGTCCAATAGGAGCCCAGCCCGGACAGGGGCTTGTCTCTGAAGTGCCATTTCCACCCGGGGAGGTTGTGCGGGCACGGCTACAGGACTGACCAGGGGCGGCTGGTGACATTTGAAGTGGTGGGCATAAACTGATTTGCGCCTCAACTTGCCTTATTGATGTGCCAACTCTAATCATTCTGGCTCCGTTCCTCCTTCCTGTATTGCTTTCTTCTCTTTCCCTTTTCATTTTCCCTGTCACGTGACGTCTCTTTGGCGTGAAAAAGTCTTTGGCTCGCGGCAGCTATAATAGTTAGAACCCAGGCCCGGCCCCCACTGGCCAGCAGCAGATAGTACGGGTGTTTGTCACAGTCAGACAGAGCTTAATATCAAGTGGGCAGAGCCAGAGAGGCGAACTGCGTGAAGAAAAACAAAATAGACAAAATAGACGTAGAAATGGATTCTGCCCATTCTCGTGAGGACACACACACACCAGCCCTGAGCCCTCCCCCCTGAGAGCTACATTTCTTTTCGGCAATATCCAAGCGACAGGTTTCCGACACGAAAAGTTCTCTACCTGAGCTTGAGAGACGCCTGTTGGGGAACACGACTAGAGGTCGCTTTTCGAGGCAGTGCAGTGCCTGCCTTATAGGCAGGGCCATGGAATTGTGCGCAGGACTGGACCTAATTATTATGCGTCAGGGTAGACCAAATTATGTGGCAAAAAAGGCCACTAATGTGGGGTACTGTGGCACATTTTATTATTATTTCGACGCAAAATACACAGTCTAAGCACAGATTCCACTTACTTCATACTAGCTCACATCTAATACAGCAATAAGCAAACAGCCTCTCAATGCGTATTTAGTAACTTTTGACTTGTTTGAGTTAGAAATAATTTTTGTTTGCTAAATTCTGAAGATTATGCAACCCATGGGTGGTCGACTCAAGCCTGTGACACACAATCCCTTATTACCGCGGCAAGCCGGCCACTACTAACACACGCACGAGAAACAGTCAGCGAGACTCTCTTACTTTTAATTTTTTTCGCAGCGGCAGGAATGATGGATCTTGTATCTCTCTCTTCTACAGTACAGTGTCTACACTGACTTGACTAGTGTAGTAAGTGACTTGTGACTACACGAGTCCAACTGCAAGTGAAGTCCACGAGCGACGACGACGACGACGAGCAGCAGGCCAGGCACCAGCAGACTGTCCGGTGTGTGTCTCCAGACATACTAGGGAGCGAGCAGCCAGACAGACCGTGTGCATCCCGAAATGGCCAATCACTACATGGCTTCACATGAAGTCACACAGTGATTGGCCATAGAAAGTGCGGCTGCTGCAGTGTGCCACCACCCACGCGCGGCACCCAATATGGATTGCAGTGCGGTGGACCAACCAATCCTGGCGCTGCATGCAGCGCCAGGATTGGCTAGGGGGGCACAGATACTGTGAGAAGTTGGCCTGGTATATGATGCTCACTAGTTCTAGTGATCACCTTGTACCATGCCAAGCAACACTTATGATGATTGGTTGTAAGTCAACTAAGCATGGGCGGATCTAGCGGATCTCGCGTACGCGAACTTGCGGATTTACGGATTCGCAATCCGCGAAGATCCGCGAACTCTAGCGGATTTGCGGATTTTTCCGTTTTTTGTGTTGGCGCGTGTTCGCGCCGATTTTGGGACAAGTTCGCAATTGCGAACTTACTTTTCGGCTCGCAACGGCCGCGACTATGTTGTTTCTATGTCTGGTTTATCATCACAGGTTCACAGCACCCTCTGTTTCACCACTGCCACCCTCTGGGACACCCATGCCACCCTCTGGTACATCCTCACTGGCACCTATTAGGTTTATTTATCACTGTAGATTATGGTGGTTGAAAAAAGCAAGCACACCTGCCCTTCTTCAACTGCCATCAATTAATTTGTGTTTCATTAATGTGTCAGTAATTTTGAAATTTCCAGTCTGGCTGGCACCTGCTTCCTTCCTTATCTGTAATTTGCTTTTTGTTGCAGTGAAATTTTTTTTTCACAGGATCTTTATGGTGCTATTCTATGAGCCTGCTGTTTGGGTCATAGCAGGGTCATAGAATAGTTGCAAACTCTGGAGGGGCCCATCAGGAAGCACTACCTTGAATGTTACTAATGTTAAGTTTGAACTTTTGCACCTGCTCATTGCTTTCAGTTTAGCTAAAATCGTTTTTTCTGCAATTTCGCGCGTTTTTTGGGGCGCGAATCCGTGCGAGATCGATTTCGGAAGCCGCGAATACGTGCGAATACAATATTGTTTTTGTTGCGACGTGTATGTTCGCGTGATCTTGCGCGTGTTCGCGAGGCGCTTCTAGCTATACGTTTGCCAAGTTACCCTATCGGTCGTACACGGGCGCGGCCATCTTGTTGGCGTGACGTAATTCCGTTTCCGCCCGCTATGTGTAATCTCGCAAAGTGTGCTGCTCGCTAGTACAATTTCGCGCGTACTCGCAAGGAAAATCTCGCGCGAACTTACCCACGCGGTCGTGAACGGGCGCGGCCATCTTGTTTCTCATTCATTGCTATGGTTCTGGGCATGCTTTCTCTATCCTCTCTCAATCTCTGCCATCCTTTGCTTGTTTGAAGTTTTTTTGATCTAATTTTACTTATTATCTATCCCTCTATTTTTCTACCTCTATATTTTTGTGTTTTCTGCAGCTTTTAGTTACTTTTAAACTACTTTTTTAAACTCTTTTCTTTTCTTCTTCACTATTCTATTTCTTCTTTATCATTTAAGTTTATTTCTGCCCAGACCATGGTAAAGGGAGCCGGGAAGCACCCTGAGAAGGGGAAGGGTCCCGCACCCCGTGCCCGGCTCCCGTGCGGGCGTTTAAGGGGGGAGCAAGTGGTCCCGAGGGAGATCTTCAGCGCGGAGGAAGTGGCGGCACTGATCTTCCACGTCCAGCGCCGCCTCCCCAAGACGATCCTGGGAGGCGGCAAGATCGCGACCGGCTATGGCATCCGGGAGCGTCGCAAGCGGTGGGAGAAGGTGTGCCGGGCCATGTACAAGATCTCTGGGGTCCGGCGCACATATAACCAGGCCACCCACCGCTGGACCGATGTCATGGACCGGGAGCGGGACTTGCTGGACGCGCTCGGCGTAGAGGTCCACGGGCTTGGTGAGTAGTAGTAGTAGTACATTTACTACTCTGTTTTATCCTGCTCTGTTATTTGCAAATCTTTGTTCTTTACCAAGAGCAATAATGCTGCCGATTACATTGAGGTAAATTATATTTCAAAATCTTCTATGCATTTCAGGTGCACTGCTCTCCTTCTCAGTAGCCTTGCTTGCTACTATGCTTCTTTGTTTTGTATGTTGTGTTCAGAAGCATTTCATTGGCCTGAGAAATTATGTATGAGTGTACTGTAAAGAAAAGAACTGCGTAATGCTAGACAGTAAGGGTCATATTTTCAATTACCGGCGCATCCCTGCAAAGTAGCAGGGATGCGGCAGTAATTGTGTGCCATGCCACCACCACCCATTGGCCCAAAACGTCACAGAAGCCTTATGCATCTGTGCCGTAAAGGCAGCGCATTGCTGGAGTTGCGTGCCAACGATGGCGCAGCTCCAGCAATGCTCTGGGGTACCCTATCTCCCCAATGCTGCATCAAGCCGTACGTCGGCTTCAAGCGCGCAGGGTTTGAGTCATGCATCATTGTCCTAAAAGTGACTGATTGACATCTTGTAGATTTCCCTCAGCCACTTTTAGGATTCGTTCCTGCGCAGGTACGCCCTCCCTTGCGCCGGAACGCCCCCTGATGGCGCAGGGCTTTACAACGTGATGCATCGCCCATATGCCCATACGTGTTTTTTTTTAATATATACGCCGCACCAACACCATGGCGAGTCTTTTGTTCTGCCGCTGCGTCAGAAAAGGCACGCAACAATGGAGGAAAATCAGCCGCAACTTCCGCAAGGGACTTCTAAATCAGCCCCAACAGACTGAAGTCCAGTCCTTCCTTTAGACAGTCACATGGCTATAAGAAGAAATAGTGGCGGTGGTGGCGGGTGGATTGATAGTTTGAGTATTCACTGATCTGCAAGCAGGATGGACTTTGTCTGTCACGTGTTGCGCACTGCTGCCTGCAGTGCCAGGCCTAGGCAAACCTCTTTAGTAGTCTGTTTATTGAGTTACATAGGAACTTTCTAAGTCAACGTTCCGCAAATCAGGCAATACGAATAACGTAGTATACCACATGAGATAGATCCCGTGGAATAGTTGTCTATCTATTTGCTATTTTTGCAAAATATGTTGTTATTGTTCTTTTGAAATGTTTGATTTGGTTGAAAAATCTCATCCATGTTTTCTGTTTTTTCTTTCTTTCATGTTGTACATCAGCTCCCCCCAAGGGCAAGAGGACACAGGAGGAGGGTGCTGAGGATGCAGGCCAGGATCGGGCAGGCGAGGGCTCCTTTGCTGGCCCCAGTAAGTTTACATTTTAATAAACAGTACCTATTTTTTCCTAGCGTTCCTCATTCGATTTTTTCTAAATCGTCTTTGATCTTCTTGTAGACTGGATATAAATTCTTATCCTGCCTCGAATATGACTCCCTGTGGTATTACTAGACTATTCTTATTAGTCTGTCTGTGTAGCTAACTAAGATTGGACATTTGGCAATTCCATTGGACTCCCATTATATTCAGCAATACCTCTATGCACTGTCTCCTTACTGACTAGATAGTGTGGCAGAGTCATTCAGCTCCCGAAGTCACCGATTATAGATCCCCAATGATCTCTAGATTATCGTACGCAGGACAAGAGAGTAGTACGGAGTCACAGCACAGTCAAGAAGTGTCAGAGGCACTCATGCTTGCAAAAATTCCAAAACCTTTAGCTCATCCACTCTAGTCTAGAGGAACAAAAACCACAGAGTCTATTTAAGTTTAAAAGCTTTATTAAAAGTAAACACATTTATTAAAATCTACTTTGTCATAAAACTATTTAACTGTAAACGGAAAAGTGGTTAGTGCTGACGATTAATTGGACACATTTCTTGTGGTCGAGCCGAACTCTCACCTAGTTTGAACTTGATCCTGGTCGTGTTCTTAGGACTCAGGAGTCAAGCTTCTGTCTGTTAGGAGAAAAAGTGGTGCGTGTTAAAAATCAAAAGCAAGCATTCATCAGTTGTGCATAAAAGTGCAGCAAGACAACAGCCTTCCCTGGAAAATGGGACATTTTTACTATGGAGTAGACAGTCACAAATTATTACATTGTATTCTGTTTTTTTAACATTTCTCCTAGACCAAATATTATATAGTAGTGAGTGGTGTATTCTAACATTCTTAAATGTACTTTGTAGGTGTAACATCTGGTGACGGGGCCAGCGCGGAGGTGGCTGTGTTGGACCAGGACTCGGAGGCCTCTGGGGAGGAGGCGGCGGTAGAAGAGCTGGCGGACGTTCCTGTGGGGGATCAAACGGTGGTGGCGGAAACAGGTAAGCTATATATTCCTTACTTATTGAGATTGAAGACTGCATAGTGTGCTTTCTGCACGGGTGTATTACAATTACAAATCAACCAGGTAGTAGCCTCCTCGAAATGTACTTCGACTTAGCTGTGAAGTTTTTGGTGAGAAGAATCCCAATAAGTTCTTAGACGAACGTGATGGATGGGATGAACGAAAAGCGAAAGAAGGGTGTAAGTAAGTGGGACGCGAACTTGTATGATGGCTGGCAAAGAAGAACGATATGTGTTTGCTTGGCCCCCGAGGTGGCTGGGAAGGAAAGAATATGGTATGGTGCATGGCTGGGTCAATGATGAAGCAAGGATGGGTGGAAGGACAGCAGCCTGGGTGGGTGAAACAGAAACTGTATGTGTGCGTATACTTTGACTGAATGGATGCCTGGAGCATGGTATTCTCTGACTCTTAGATAGCACATGTGTATCTAGAGAGAGTAGATGGTCGCCAGGTGAAGTAAGTGTTACCTTGAAGAGCATGTACCACCGCACCCGCACGTCCGTTCCAGTGCAGGGAAGGCAAGGAAAAGAAATTGTAAATGTGTCCAATACTACCATGAATAGTAGCAGTACTTTGTATTGCGTTTGCATTCACAGCATATATCTGGTTATTACGGTGGACACTCCGTACCTCTCTTAATAACTTTAGTTTACTTGTAGTACGTCATTCATGTGTGGGTGTATCACTGTTCACTCAATATTAAGCAAAGCACCTAAAGTCATCTCATCTGTCATTAAATACGTCCCATGTGAAGTGATAGATAATCAAATTAGTTAGCTTCTTCAGTTTCCTTTTCTAGTACTCATTTGCACTGTAGGGTGAAAGGTAAATTAATTAAGCAGTAGCCCTTGTAACAGAGTATTCTCAGTGCCACCCGTAATAGAAAAGTAATAGCTTCACCACCTGCATGTACTGGACCGGTACAGTAACGCAAGTCTGTCTCACTCATCATGGTGTGCAACTTTTTTTCTCGGGTGCAAGTTCACTGTGCTGTGTCCATGTCATTCTGCCGGCTTGCATAAGATAACGTACCCATTTCCCTAAACAAGAGAGAAGAAGAAGAATAAGACTGGTGTACTGTCATAGTCGACTGTAATGGAAGTCCATAGTGGTCGTAGAATTAGTTCATTAAACTACCACTACTGTTAGAGCAAGGATGCAGAAGTGGGAGGTTACATAGATACTGTCCTCAATAGTTATGTACTGTGCTTTCAATTTGCTACTTGTACTCTGTGACCCAACTTTCGGCTCAATCACTTTGTGTTATTAATAAGGAGCATTGGTTACAGACTATGTCTTTCTTTCTTCATATAGTTGCTCCTTCCAAATCAACAACAAGGAGGGAGCAGGCTAGATTGGCCCGGCAACGGAGGCTGGAGGCCACAGTCGCCGAATATCGGCGGCTGGTGGCCCTGGAGGAGGAGGAGGACACGCAGTCGAGCGGGGCAACATCCTCGACTGTGACCACTGCATCCTCCTCCGTGACTAAGCCAGCGGGACCGAGCCGGGCTAAGAAAGACGACCGCCACCGCCAAGCAACCGAAATACCAGCTGCCCCCCACAGGAGCTGCAAGGAACGCCAACGCCGCCTACGAGTCCGCATGTCCAACCTGGAGCAGGAGGTCCTGAGGTATAAGAACTTGGTTAAGGGCCTCCGCTCCGAGCTTGCCACCCTCCGCAAGGAGTATGATGCCCATGCCGCATCATGCACCAGCACCAGCACCCTCCAGTAGTGGAGTGTCCCTTGCCCTTTTTTTATAGACTTTTGGGGGGTGGGATTTGGGAGTTGGGATCGTTTTGGGACGTTTCAGAGACAATCGTTGGGGTTAGGGTGGGTGAGGGAGATTATTTTGTTAGGGCTAAATAAATATATTTTTCAACTTTATCTGACCATACCTGTTTTTTACTGCTTTTCAGTCTGGTGGGTGGGGGGCGGGGGTGTAACAGTAACTTTGTTTTCCTGAACAGTCGTAGGACTTTAGTAGTACAACCGTCAATCTCTTGTCTACTCCGAAATAATACTCCATTATACTACCTCCCACCAAACGCTTATCTTACCTGTAATTTGTGTTAGAAATTAGGGCTAGGCCCAGGGCTGGCTCCAGGTGAAATGGGGATTAACGTTGTCAATCCTGGGCGGGTGACATTTCCTCATTGCGGTGGTACTAGTGGTGTGACACAGTGGCAGTTGCATGCCTATGGAAAAAAAGAAAACGAAACCTTGTTTGTCCTCCTTACTGTAGCATTACAACGGTTACGTTACGATCGAGAAAATAGCAGGTGACAGTACACTAGAACAGTGCCATAATGTAGCCTAACAAATGGTAAAGTATTTGCTTGCAAGTATAACTAATACTTGCGTTGAATTTATTTGACATTGGCTACTACTACTAGAAGATATAGTACTGAAGCTGAGTAAGTCTAGAAGATATCCTCGTATTCCTTCACCAGCCTGTTGCTGCTATGACCTTATCCTCCCCAGCAAGTGTGTGGAATTATTGATGTCATTTTAGTCAGACATCAAGCAAAACAACACAGCCCGGGGGAAGAGGGTTAGGGTTTGTAAAATGGATGGGAATGGGGGTTTCTTTTTGGGTAGGTTTTGTTGAGAGAAGAAAAAAAAAGCAGAGCATGGACAAACAATAATTGAAGATACAGACAATCTTTGGTTACAAACTAAAGGTAAGCACATGCAGTCACACTCATAGAATAAAAGACAACAATGGATACTGTATCTGTATTGCGTATGTTGTTGGAGTTGTCCTGTTGAATTTGGTAAGTAAGTTGCATGCAGCAAACAATTCCTCTTATTGGCGGCACTCCTCCATTCCAGCTGACGCTTCGTCCATCAATGTGGTGACCACTGACAGAAGACACCCTGTCCACTGCCTGCCTGGCGGATGTTGACTGAAACCCGGCCTGTAATTATTGAACGGAAAACAGGAAGTGCTATTACAATACCACTGATAAATAAATAAAAGGTATGTACGCTGTGTGGTTCAAAAAGTGACACTTTGATTTCCCTAATAGACAGTACAATATTTTTGAAATTGCGTGCTCTGTCTGAGTCACCTTTTTAAGGATCAATAAGTATGGCCAAAATATTATAGCGGATCTTTCCCCTCAAGGTAGGTGTACTACTGTGTTTTAGAACAAAATTTGACCTTCCCAGCAATGCTCCCACCAAGACCCTTACTAAAGCCAGTCGCAAAAATGTAGAAGAACCCCAATCATATCTCCAAAAACGATGCCTAGCAGAAAAATGGTTACAAAACGTACTTTGAAAGTAACAGTAGGCCCAAATACAGACCGTGGATTGTATTCAAACCACTTGCAAGCAAGCAAAAGTATCCATAGCCAGCATCGCTCCAACAGTGCTCTACAACAACAGAACCGCGTTGCAATAGAACCCCCCGAAACACATGCAATCCTGCTGCTAGGGCTAACCATAACGAACCCTAACTTACAAAAAGTGCCAAAACTGGTGTTTCCTTATGGATTTTGTCCAACAAACTTCTAGCCGGTATTAGACCTTCCCAGGAATGCCCCAGGCAAGACCCGCCAACCCACCCGCAAAAAAACACCCGACACAACACCCCCAAACAGCGAAAAAGCTAAATCTCATACTTACAATGTCTCTCGGCCTTCGGTCCAAACGCGGCGCTGTGCAGCTAGGTCGTCATCATCATCAATCATCATAACTCCTGTTTTCCACCACGGATTTCCTGAAAAGCAAATGCAATCAAGATTAGACTGTCGCAGCAGTGCTTCGACAGAGACCCCGGCCGCAACCCACCCACGAACAGCAGGAAGCCCCCCAAAACGCTACATTGAGCAAGATGTCTGAAGAAATGGCAAAAAAAAGGCTGTTCCTTATGGATTTTGTCCAAAACACTTCTATCCGGTATTAGACCTTCCCAGGAATGCCCCAGGCAAGACCCGCCAACCCACCCGCAAAAAACCACCCGACAACACCCCCAAACAGCGAAAAAGCTAAATCTCATACTTACAATATCTCTCGGCCTTCGTTCCAAATGCGGCGCTGTTCAGCTAGGTCATCATCATCAATCATCATAACTCCTGTTTTCCACCACGGATTTCCTGAAAAGCAAATGCAATCAAGATTAGACTGTCGCAGCAGTGCTTCGACAGACACCAAAAATTACACACAAACCCCCGGAACCCCGCCAAAGAGCACCTCAAAGGCAAGCAAGTCAGCAAAAACGGCAAGAAATTTCCACCTCATATTTGGTCCAAAACACTTTTGTCCATTATTAGAGCTTCACAGCAATGGGCCCAAATCCGTCAACTCACCCTCAAAGAAGTACAACACCCCCACAAGTGCTGAGTCTTTCTTCATTGGGCGTAATCCAGCACTCTGCTTGGAGGGAAATCGCAGTCTGGAGGAGGAGGATAGAGGAGCATGTTCTTCAGAACTTGTGAACCTGAGGAATGTAGACTGCGGCACCTTCAAATCAATAAGCAAACAAGTGAAGACAGTTCTGATGATGGTCTTGTTTTTGGGATTAGGTGATTAAAGTTTGAATTAAATTAACTGTGCAAAACAAAGAAAGAGAGACACAAAGCACACAGGAATAAAAGTGAATAAGGACGAAAAAGAAAGTTCTTGATTGATTGTCTCATTTTCAGGGCTCGGTGTCAGGGAATAAGAACAAGATTTCGTCATCATACTCTGCGAATTCAGGCTGGATGAGGTCAGTGGCACCGAACAGAGAAAAAATCCCCTCATCTACGTTGCTGTCCTCCTCGTCTTCATGCGGCGTGCTTTCTCGTACTTTGTAATCTGGTGGTATGAGGTGCTGATTCATCTTGATCATTGTCAGCCGCTCCACATTTTTGGGCGAGAGGCGGCTCCGTTTGGGAGTTACAATGCCACCAGCAGCACTGAAAACACGTTCAGAAGACACACTTGCGAGTGGGCAAGACAAATAGTTTATAGCCAGGTTGAAGAGCTGTGGCCACAATTGTTTTTTGCCATGCCAATACTGCAATGGCTCATCATTAAGGAAGACCTCTGTTGAGTCATTCAGATAGTCCTGCACCATCGACTCAAGGTCATCAACTGTTCCTCCACTTTGCTTACTTTTTGCTGTGCCTGTGACATTTTTTCGAGAACCATACCCCATCAAACTTAGCCAATCCTCCTCCCCAGCCACTGTTAGTGTTGTCATTGTGTGTGGTGCAGATGATCCAGTTGCCGGTGTCTTTAACGGCTGAGAGGTCACTTGTGCCCCAGCCACAGGTGCAGAAGTGGATTCTTGTGACTGCGGATGGCCTGCTGATGCTGATGCTGATGTACTGGCTTCTCCTTCAATAACCTGCCGTTCTTTTTCAAACCTCTTGGCTGACCAGGCTAACCAATGTTTGTACTTTTGAACATCTGCATCAGCGAAAGGAAAGAATGCGTTGTCTGCCAGCGCCTTTTTGTAGCGTGGATCCAGAATAGTAGCACAAATGTAATGCTGATCTGAGTTGATGTTTTGAAGACGTTCATCACCACGTAGGCGATGTAATAATTTCTCAGACAAAATTAAATGTTTTTTTTTTTTTCATCTTTTTCAAACTCAGAAGAAACCGCCATCAGTTGGTGCTCCAGTATGCACAACAATGGGATAGCTTTTCCCAAATTACAGTCCTCCTGGCTGACTGCACGCGTGAAGAACTCAAAAGGACGAAGCATGTCTGTCAGGCTTTTAACTATGTCCCATTGCGCCTTACTCATCCGCAGGTCCTCCTTCTGAGATGTAGCCTCTGTCAAGAAATAGTGATCGAGTACCGTATACTGCTCATACAGACGCTCAAGCATGTAGAAGGTTGAGTTCCAACGTGTTGCCACCTCCTGGATGAGTGCTTTCACTGGCATTCTACGTTGAAGTAGCAGTCTCCGCAGATGCTTCCGGGCCTTAAAAGAATGGCTGAAATGGTTGCACATTTTGCGGCAGGTGGCCATTACCTCGAACGCTGGACTCTCTTTATCACTCAAGAATTTTTGAACTACCAGGTTGATACAGTGCGCCAAACACGGCACTCTAACATGGTCACCAATGAACATGGCCTTAACTACATTGGCGCCATTATCCGTGGAAACATAACCAATCTTGCGTTTTAGGGGGGATAGCATTGTCAAGACCTTTTTGTTAAACTCTTCCAAAAGGTTTTCTGCTGTGTGACTTTTCTCCAAGCCAAACATGGCTAGTGTTGCATGTTTCCGAGCAGCTTTGAAAACTTGGTCCGGGTCAACACCTGCGTTTAGCTTTGCTTTAACACCTGAAAAAGAGACCCAGTGTGCAGTGATGCACATGTAATCATCGCCTGGGCCACTGGTCCACATGTCTGTTGTCAGATGTATTGTGTGAACAGCACTCTTCTGCAAAGCTGCCCCAATCGCCTGCAGCACATCTTCATGTAGTGCTGGAACCGCAACTCTGGCAAAATAGAACCGGCTCGGAACCTTCCATTTAGGGCAGAGCGTTGCCACTAATTCAAGAAAACCTACCGCTTCTACAAAAGAAAAAGGTAGAAGGTCCACAGCTAGCATTTTAGCCAGCTTAGTGTTATACAGACACGTCAGTGGGTGGTTGCGTTCATATGGCACGTCTGAAGTAAGCATTGTTCTAATGTTGCCCTGGACCAAGCATTTACGGGCTGATAATGACTTCGTTGACCCAATTTTGCTCGCTGGTGAACTTTTGTGCGTTGGTGTCTCACTCGCTCCAACACTCTTAGTGTGCCTCACATTGGGTGTGCTGCTGACAGGGGTACTGGGTGTAAGGGAAGTGTTTGACACGTCTTCTTCCTGCTCATCATCATCAGATGAAACATCAACGTTTCCTTGAATTTGGCCTTTCTTGATCGCATCTAGGTGCGCAAACCATCTGACAGTGTGCTTTCTCTCAAGATGACCTCTCTGGCCGCCGGTAACATAGTTGGTACCTGACTTACCACGACTAACTGCAAGCTTACAAAGGGTACAAATGGCAAACTTTGGATTTTTTGGACAAACAGTAAAGAAGTCCCAAACTGGGGACTTCAAGTGTCTGTGGGACATGGAGGAGGCGGCGATACTGGTGGTGGTGGTCATGAAGCTAATGCCAGATGAAGTGGAGGATGTGGATTGCCCAACTTTTGTACGTTTTGCACTTTCACCGCCACTAATTAAGGTCGAGGTTGACGGAGGTCTCTTCTTGCCAGAAAGAAATATGGAAGCGGGACGAGTTGGTGTACTACTTAACTCCAATGATTGTGGTGTTTACACTGCCTCCTCATCGACAACATCATCATCACGCTCAGCAGCTCTTCGGGCTAGGGTCAAAATGTCTGTTTGCTGCATGCCCGCTGGGGCTGCAGTGACCTTTATGATGACTGGGTCGTCGTTGGCAGAGTCTTCATCAGCAGCAGTATCCGCCACTTCTTGTTGAGACTCATCACACTCCATAACTCTGAGACTTTGGACGAGCTTCCTTTTACGCTTAACTACCTTTGTTTGTTCCCAAGTTTGATCCGTATCATCAGAAGGAGGTGTGCTTGAAGAGGATGTAGACACCACCCTTGATCTCTTCCTTGCTAGGGGTGTGGAAGACAATGAAGGATCATCAGGAGGAGTGGCTTCCTCAAATGATACCTCGCCTTGATTGTCGATTTCCTGATGTGCCCCTACTTCGGGAGGAACAACTATTGTGGGCACTTGTTGTGACCCTCCATGCACCTCTGCTTGCGCATCTCCTTGCGCTGCCTCTCCTTCCACATGTACTTGGGCTTGTACTTGCACATGTGATTGTTGTTGCGGCTGTGATTGTTCAACACTCGTCAGATGAGCTACAACAACCTGTGTTGATTGAGGGACATTGCTGCTGCTTTCTTGCGATGAGCCAACATCACTGGTCGATGGTGATTGAAGAAGTATACTGGCTGCCTCTGCAGCACTCAAGGGCTTGGACTTAAGTTGGCGTGGTGGTGGTGGTGGCACTGAGCCCAATGGAGCGGGGGTGCTGCTGCCAGCTTGGTCCCCAGCAGATCCCGCTGCAGCTGCTGCAGGCATACTTTTTTTTTTACTCCCAAAAAAAGGGGCGGGCGGCACACCAGTGTCCTTGGTAACTTGCTTCTTCTGCTCCTTACTGGCACCTTTCTTGCTAGAGGAGCTACGGGTTACTTTTTTGGGGCCATCTTCTTCAGAGCAGGTCAGCAGGCAGCAGTTGCACGAGTTGCAGAGGGTTCTGTGTCCAGACGTGACGTCGCGTGACGTTATGCTGCACACACCGCTGCAGGACTTCTTCCTGGCACTGGTGGTTCTATTGAGTCTTCTTGTGCACCTAAAAGCAATGGAAGACAGAGGAACATCAGTTCAGTTATACACCCCAAAAAATCGACAAAACACAGAAAAATGAGCACAATCCCATGCCATCCATGATGTTTACATTGAAGACACCCCACAGAAAGACTAGGGACATGCAAGTATGCAACACTCACTACCCCTGGGCATAAGGGATGAAAAGTAGGCAAAATAAGTGCAGGCCTCAGACACTGCCTCTCCTCAAAATGGCCCCCTTACACCCCAAGCACATGTTGCCTGTACCAGCCAGCACTCAAGATGGCCACCACCACCACCCACATGGCCAGTCCACATCAACAGTACACCCCCAAAAAACAGAAAAACAGCCAGAAATCACCACAATCCAATGCCATCCATGATGTTTACATCAAAGAGAGTGAGACCACACCACAGGCACACTCAGTCCATGCACCACCACCACCCCTGGGCAAGCAAAAGGCCACACCAGCAGCCCCCCAAAAACGACAAAAAACAATAAAATAAGCACAATCCCAGCCCATCCATGGCCTCAATTATGTTTAAATTCAAGAAGACACCCCACAGAAAGACTAGGCCCATGCAACACTCACCACCCCTGGGCAAAGGGCCACACCAGCAGGCCCAAAAAAACGACAAAAAACAATAAAATCTGCACAATCCCAGCCCATCCATGGCCTCAATGGTGTTTAAATTCAAGAAGACACCCCACAGAAAGACTAGGCCCATGCAACACTCACCACCCCTGGGCAAAGGGCCACACCAGCAGGCCCAAAAAAACGACAAAAAACAATAAAATCTGCACAATCCCAGCCCATCCATGGCCTCAATGGTGTTTAAATTCAAGAAGACACCCCTCAGAAACACTAGGCCCATGCAACACTCACTACCCCTGGGCATAAGGGATGAAAAGTAGGCAAAATAAGTGCAGGCCTCAGACACTGCCTCTCCTCAAAATGGCCCCCTTACACCCCAAGCACATGTTGCCTGTACCAGCCAGCACTCAAGATGGCCACCACCACCACCCACATGGCCAGTCCACATCAACAGTACACCCCCAAAAAACAGAAAAACAGCCAGAAATCACCACAATCCAATGCCATCCATGATGTTTACATCAAAGAGAGTGAGACCACACCACAGGCACACTCAGTCCATGCACCACCACCACCCCTGGGCAAGCAAAAGGCCACACCAGCAGCCCCCCAAAAACGACAAAAAACAATAAAATAAGCACAATCCCAACCCATCCATGGCCTCAATTATGTTTAAATTCAAGAAGACACCCCACAGAAAGACTAGGCCCATGAAACACTCACCACCCCTGGGCAAAGGGCCACACCAGCAGGCCCAAAAAAACGACAAAAAACAATAAAATCTGCACAATCCCAGCCCATCCATGGCCTCAATGGTGTTTAAATTCAAGAAGACACCCCTCAGAAACACTAGGCCCATGCAACACTCACTACCCCTGGGCATAAGGGATGAAAAGTAGGCAAAATAAGTGCAGGCCTCAGACACTGCCTCTCCTCAAAATGGCCCCCTTACACCCCAAGCACATGTTGCCTGTACCAGCCAGCACTCAAGATGGCCACCACCACCACCCACATGGCCAGTCCACATCAACAGTACACCCCCAAAAAACAGAAAAACAGCCAGAAATCACCACAATCCAATGCCATCCATGATGTTTACATCAAAGAGAGTGAGACCACACCACAGGCACACTCAGTCCATGCACCACCACCACCCCTGGGCAAGCAAAAGGCCACACCAGCAGCCCCCCAAAAACGACAAAAAACAATAAAATAAGCACAATCCCAGCCCATCCATGGCCTCAATTATGTTTAAATTCAAGAAGACACCCCACAGAAAGACTAGGCCCATGCAACACTCACCACCCCTGGGCAAAGGGCCACACCAGCAGGCCCAAAAAAACGACAAAAAACAATAAAATCTGCACAATCCCAGCCCATCCATGGCCTCAATGGTGTTTAAATTCAAGAAGACACCCCTCAGAAACACTAGGCCCATGCAACACTCACTACCCCTGGGCATAAGGGATGAAAAGTAGACAAAATAAGTGCAGGCCTCAGACACTGCCTCTCCTCAAAATGGCCCCCTTACACCCCAAGCACATGTTGCCTGTACCAGCCAGCACTCAAGATGGCCACCACCACCACCCACATGGCCAGTCCACATCAACAGTACACCCCCAAAAAACAGAAAAACAGCCAGAAATCACCACAATCCAATGCCATCCATGATGTTTACATCAAAGAGAGTGAGACCACACCACAGGCACACTCAGTCCATGCACCACCACCACCCCTGGGCAAGCAAAAGGCCACACCAGCAGCCCCCCAAAAACGACAAAAAACAATAAAATCTGCACAATCCCAGCCCATCCATGGCCTCAATTATGTTTAAATTCAAGAAGACACCCCACAGAAAGACTAGGCCCATGCAACACTCACTCACCACCCCTGGGCAAAGGGCCACACCAGCAGGCCCAAAAAAACGACAAAAAACAATAAAATCTGCACAATCCCAGCCCATCCATGGCCTCAATGGTGTTTAAATTCAACAAAACAGTTGTATCATGCACCCATAACCAACCCTGGTCCTACTGGATACTGTGGCTACCCACAATATAATTTATTTAATTTTCTGAAAAAGTTCAAAAATTGTACTTGCAGCAACTGTAATGCCCCAAACAAACTTACTTGTGAAAGTTGATTTCTAATCCAAAAGTGATCCAAAGACAGTCAAAAAGGCCTCAAATCCAAATATCCAGCAGCACCCACAAAAAGTAATCCTTCCAGCTCCAGATCCAAATGAAAGTGACCAGGAGATGGACAAAGCACTGGGAGGAGCCTGCTGGACAGGAACAGGAAGTTGGAGACTGTGGGGCACTTCCTTCCTCCCCCCCCCCAAAATGGACTCCTTGCAAAAAAAAAGGACATGCAAATGTCAACCTGAGGAGTGATTCTGATAAAAATCATAATTTTCTGAAGGTTTATCCTGTTTGCTGGTGATTTTCTTGTGCGAAATTGCAAAATCTCTATTTCGCAAGTGCGAGATTGTTCCTTTCCGCCGCAACTACGTGTTCGCAATTGCGAACTCTCGCGAGGTGTGCTGTGCAAGGTGGCAAGCCGCGAGTACGTATTCGCGGGCGACAAACTCCCGCGGGAACACGCAGCAAGATCTAAAATGGCGCATCACTCGCAAAGAAAAACAACTCGGCAAACGCTAAAATGACGGAAAGTGAACGCCGTGCACCACGCCGCGCGCCGCAACCAAGCAAAAAATCCGCCGCGAGCGGATTCACGGATTTTCGACAAATTCGCGAGAGTTCGCGGATTGCGAATTTGCCGAAAATCCGAAAAATCCGCGAGCGGAGCGGATTTTACGCCCATGCTTAAAGTCAACCTTGTAGACAAGCTATCCTAGGGGTAGCATGGACTAAGCAGTCTTAGGCTAAACTCTGTAAAGGCATGTGAAGCAAGCTGTTTTACCATACACAATCCCCTTGAATACCTAATGAAAGGACACCACACAGATATATATTGAAAATATATATAGATTTATTTCTACAAATATCCCCTATACTCTTTATGAGCACAGAAGCAAATGCGTTAAAACAAAACACAGTTTAAGTATACAAAATTTGCACGAATATGGATGAGCCCTAGGGGCCACCTAAACCATATACTAAAATAGTGGTATAAGGACCACTATGGGAAAAGGAAAGAGGCCTAGGGCCTGGGGAATCACTGGAGCTGTTCGGGACTAGCAGTGATGAAGTCGGGAAAGGCCCACGGGACTCGGGTGCAGCGCTTAAAGCGCACGCATGCACCAATGCAATGTCAATGGTGCGTAAAAGTTACAAAGTTAGTGTTTAAGGAACCTTCCGATAGACCTACAAGAATAAAACTTTAGACACAGGCACTAGAGGTGTACACCAGTGTGGGAACACCGGCGTTGCTGAGTTACCTCACCCACAGGAAGCGGCTGCACAGGTGCGAAGTAGTGTCGGGTTTCATCACGCAGGTCGATGGTGCTTGGAGCTGAAGATGCTGCAGGCGGGTCGTCGAGGAGAGTTCCGGTGGATCCAAGAGTGGATCTGAAGAGGTGAAGACCTGAAAGCAGAGGGGACAATGTTCAAAGTCACTAGCCAGTGACTACCGTGGCACCAGGATGGAACCAGGCGATGTCGGGTGCAAACAGGTGATGAAGTAAAGATTGTCTCTGCAGCCACGTGGACACGAAGAGGTCAGGGACGTCCAGGAGTCGATCACAAGCTGTCCCACAAAGGCTCTCGCTGATGGCGGTGTCGGCAACTTGATTGGAGCAAACAGGCCTTGGCTAAAGCAAGCCACGCAGGAATCAATGCAAGCTTCTTTCTCACTCAGACCAGCAAGGTCAGAGCGGGTGCTCCTTTTCAGGGGAGCAAGGGCCAGTCTGGAGCAACCAGACCAGCAGTGTAAGTTGTAGTTTTCGTCGCCAAGATGGCCGCTAGCCACGTGGCAAGTGGCCGGGATGGCGCATCGAGTGGCAAAGTGCAAAAGGGCCCCAAGCAGATCGTGGAGACGCTGGGGGGCTGATCTTCGGTGGAAATGCTGCTCGGTGTTGGGGCTTCTCAAACCCCAAAGCACAGCATTGAGGGTGCCTCGGGTGCTGCGCAGTCAGCTGCTCGGGGGTCTTCCAAGATGTCCGGTCCCACGTCTCTCGGTGCCTCCACGGGTCTCTTCTTTGACTGTGGATCGGGCTGTGGATCGGGCTCTGAGATGTGTGGGAGTCTGGGTCTTGTCAGGCTCTGGGCTCGGGCTCCGGCGGGAGGTGGCGGCAAAGCAGACATCGAGTTGCTGGTTGGTGCCTGTATTCACAGGGTGGTCACTCCTTGGCCACAAGGGAGATTCTCTTCCGTCTTCTGTGCAGCAGAATGTCGAAGTCCAGTCTTCTTCTTATTTTTAAGTCGAGTTCAGGATGATCTGAAGTCTTGGGACACAGCTCCTACTCTTATTCCAAATCTAGGGGCCGGATTACCTGCTAGGTCCCTCCTCTGGGTGGGACCAGGAAGGGGGGTGGTTACACCCCCTTTCCTTTGTCCAGCTTCGCGCCAAGACTGGGGCTGGAGAGCCCCAGCACCGGTTTGAACTGGCATATGCACAGGGACACCTTGTGTGCCCCAGGCATGTCTGATTATATTCAGCCCTGTCCTACCCAATACACAAAATCCTGTCTGGGGTGGTGCTAGCAACTCCCAAGGCAGGAAACCCTTTGTCCAAGCTGTCCTCGCTGGAAGGACTCCCAGCAGCAGGAGGTCAGACTTGTGTCTGTGGTGGCAGCATCCATTTTGTGATGCTGAGGCTCTGTTTAACTTTAACCGGGGTTCAGGTTATGTACATGTCGTATCCCTCTAGAAGGGTGGAATGCTACCCCCGTCGCCAGAACTGGCGAGGGGGTAGTATTCCAATGCGTATGACACCTTACTCGACATGTTTTGATAAAGCCAAACCAAAGATAGCATTTAACCGCGAGGTTCATAATGCACTTAAGAGTATATGGTATGGCAGTATCATGAAACAGCTAAAGGACATGGTTCCGAAAGCTGCAGACAGGCTCAGCTCATGCCAGAGCACCATCTCACATATTTCCAAGCACTCTGCCTCCAGGATTGATGAGGCCTTCCATAGGAGTGGCTGATAGGAACATATGTGTCCATTTTAGGTTAGGCATAGGCATACTACACCTAAGTAAGGGGTGGTTACACCGACTTACCCCAGCTGAGTGATCAGCCAGTTGTGTCAAATATGGAGGCCATGCCAGGGGTAGCACAATACGT
Organism: Lissotriton helveticus; assembly: GCF_964261635.1. Lineage (NCBI taxonomy): Eukaryota > Metazoa > Chordata > Amphibia > Caudata > Salamandridae > Lissotriton > Lissotriton helveticus. The sequence goes on along the minus strand of NC_136057.1, from coordinate 1,312,831,395 downwards.
GCTGTAGCCCCTGGTAGGCCTTGGAAGCACCTATGCCCTGGGTACCTGGGTACACTGTTACAGGGGCCAATAAGGTGAACCAGTTCCAATTTCGTAATGCCCCTAAAGTGCATTGGCATTAATTTAGAAAGAGAACAGCAGGCTGTGGGTCTGATTAGCAGGCCCACAGCCACATTAAGTCATAAACCAGTGAAGCAAAAAGCAAAAATTTGGGGTGACCATAGGATAGCAGACCCTACTCTCCTACACAACCCCCCCCCCAAACGCAGGGACATTAGACTAACCTTGACCAGTTGTGTCTTCATGTTCTAAGTGGAAGTACCTGGAGAGACCATCTGCATTACCATGGTCAGTCCCTGGGCGGTGCTCCACTGTAAAGTCCATCCCCTGTAGGGAAATGGACCACCTGAGCAGTTTGGGGTTTTCACCCTTCATCTGATTAAGCCATAAGAGGGGCTTATGGTCGGTCTGAATCTTGAAGTGAGTGCCAAACAAGTATGGTCTCAACTTCTTCAGGGCCCACACCACAGCAAAGGCCTCCCTCTCAATGGCTGACCAACGTTTCTCTCCGGGGGGTCAGCCTTCTGCTAATAAAAGCAATGGGCTGGTCTTGACCATCTACATTAAGTTGTGAAAGCACAGCTCCCACTCCCAACTCAGAAGCATCTGTTTGGACAATGAACTCTCTTGAGTAGTCAGGACTCTTCAGGATAGGTGCAGAGCACATGGCCTTCTTCAGGTCATCAAATGCCTTTTGACAGTTTACTGTCCACTGAACCTTTTTGGGCATCTTCTTGGATGTCAGATCATTAAGAGGAGTCACAATGGACCCATAGTTCTTAACAAACTTCCTGTAGTACACAGTCAGGCCCAAGAAAGCTCTGCCCTGAGTCTGGGTAGTTTGAGGGGACCAGTCCTTTATGGTCTGGATCTTACTCTCCAGTGGTTGAACTTGGCCTCCACCTACAAGGTGGCCCAGGTATACAACCTTACTCTGCCCTATCTGGCACTTGGTTGCCTTGATAGCGAGGCCTGCCTTCTGCAGTGCCTCTAGCACTTCCTTCAGGTGGACCAGGTGATCCTCCCAGGTGGAACTAAAGACAGCAATATCATCCAGAAATGCTGCTCAAAAGTCATCCAACCCAGTAAGGACTTGATTCACCAACCTTTGGAAGGTGGCAGGTGCATTTTTCAAACCAAAGGGCATCACCACAAATTGGTAATGCCCACCTGGGGTAGAAAATGCTGTCTTGGCTTTAGACTCCTCAGCTAACCTGATTTGCCAGTAGCCAGCTGTCAAGTCAAATGTGCTCAAATACTTGGCAGAAGCCAGTTTGTCTATGACAGGGGTCTCCAACCAGTAGCTCGGGAGCTACTGGTAGCTCACCAGCACTCTCAAAGTAGCTCTCAGAGGTGAAGCCAAACCAAGCCAATCTCAGAGATTCTGTGTATATTAAAAAAGACAGCACTCCTCATTTCACTACCCTTAAGAGTTACAGGCAGCCAAACCAATGGCAGGGCCTGTTGATAACACTCAAACGCACACTGTGGTGGCCAATCAATCAATCAGGGATTTATAGAGCGCACTACTCACCTGTGAGGGTATCAAGGGGCTGGGGTAGTGTGTGGGGGGATTTGGGCAGCTCAGGTCATTCAAAAAGCCAGGTCTTGAGTCTCTTCCTGAATGCTTTATGTGTGATGCTGATGGGGAGTTTGTTCCAGGTATTGACCATGATATAGGAGAAGGGTGTGCCTCCTGTTCTGGATCTGTGAATGCAGGGGATTTCAGCCAAGGCCTGGTCAGCGGAGCAGAGGTTTCTTTTGGGGGTGTAGAAGGAGATTCTTTTGTTGAGGTACTGGGGTCCAGTGTTATGGAGGGATTTATAGGCGTGTGTGAGCAGCTTGAAGGTCACTCTTTTTTCGACGGGGAGACAGTGGAGGTCTCATATATGCTGGGTAATCTAGTCTTCTCATGGGATGCTGAGGATGAGTCTGGCTGCGGCGTTCTGGACAGTCTGAAGTTTGTGGAGTAAAGATTTGTTGATTCCAGCATAGAGGGTGTTCCCCTAGTCCAGCCTGCTGGTGATGAGTGACGGTCTTCCTGGATTCAGGGGGTGGGTCCATTTGAAGGTCTTGCTGAGTATGCTGAGGGTGTTGAAGCATGTGGAAGCTGCAGTGTTGGCCTATGGGTCTGCCACATGAGCCATCTTTGTCCACTTTAAATCTACCTAAGAAGGAGATTGGCCATTTTATCCGCCCTGCTCGATCAGTTGCACAGTGTGTGCCATCAAAGAATAGTAGCAGCAGTAACCAGGGCTGACCCACCAAAGGGTGTGACTGCAAGAACTAGAGTGAAAATGTGTTAGGTGGGAGCATGATCAACCAAAGAGCTGAGGAGAAGAGAGTATGCATCCAGGGCAGAGAAAATTAAAAGCATAACATTCATTTTTGTGTGGGTGTGTTACATTGTGTCCTTCCCAAATAAACAGTGTTGATTCCTTAAAGCTACTCCTAGCTTCAAGGACTGCCAAATATGTATGCTGGTCTCCATCATAAGAGTATTATCTCTGACACAATTGTGCCCATTCATGGTATAATTGTGCCATAGCCATAATATTTTCGTCCTTGACTATTTTGGGCATACAAGTCTAGTAATTACATACTTGCTGCCATCACTGACATATTAAGAGCATGACTGGCCTTCCTTTAGCCATTCCTGACAGAGTGGCAACCGCTTCTCCCATAATAATCGCCATAACTGATATATGTTGGGCATCCAGCTGTGGCACAGTGGTAGCCCTGGTTTAATGGTGGGCATTATTAGCATGACAGAGACATTCTTAGTGTTATGGTGAGGAAGCATGGCCTATGATTCCAATACCTAGGTATTTGAAGCATAATTTGTCCATGAGAGGGATTTTTACATGGCGGTACTCAATGAAAACAAAAAGATGATGTTTAGGGACTGTGTATTTTCTAACAATGAAAACTGATTTGATTTTTAAAGGAAAAAATTATGCTTTTTCAGAAAAGGTTTCTTTTCTGCAAAATTGGGTTTTATTTGCTCAAAGTGGAAAGGGATTTTGATTGAAAAATATGTGTATTTTCAAAAATTAATATGCTAATGAAGACAAAATATTGCAATTCTAAAACACATTTAAAGTTGTTCGCTGAATGATAATTCAATTTGAGTTGGGGAGACTTACTGCAGTGGTAATACCCTTTGTGGCACACAGAATGTGATGATTTGAATTTTACTTGATTACAAGCATTTAAAATTGATAAACGTCTTCCAAGCATTCCCCTGATAACTTCACCTGGAATTTTTGGGTGGTTACTACTGATAATCGTGCTTAGGGTGGTCATAGTGTAATGTTAATACATATCATCAACATTTTACAGTGATAAAATATGCTAGTAGCTCAGCAGGACTTTTTTTGAGCAGAATTAGCTCTCACTACAGAAAAGGTTGGAGACCCCTGGTCTATGAGCTCATCTGCCCTTGGAATAGGGTGTGCATCTGTCCTGGTGACAGCATTGAGTCCTCTGTAATCCACACAGAACCTCATCTCTCTCTTCCCATCTTTGGTGTGAGGTTTGGGGACCAGAACCACTGGGCTAGCCCAGGGGCTCTCTGAAGGCTCAATGACACCTAATTCCAGCATCTTTTGCACCTCAGTCTTGATACAATCTCTGACATGGTCAGGTTGCCTGTAAATTCTGTTTTTCACAGGTAGACTGTCACCAGTGTCCACCACATGGGTACACCAGTTAGTCTGACTGGGTGTCAGGGAGAACATATGTCGATATGCCTGTAAAACTTGTCTACAGTCATTTTGCTGATGTTCAGTGAGGCTGCCATCTAAGGCCACATCATCAACTGAGCCATCTTCAGGGTTCTGAGTCAGCAGGTCTGGGAGAGGGTCACTCTCTTCCTCCTGCCCCTCATCTGTAGCCATGAGCAAGCCCATGTCTGCCCTGTCAACATATGCTTTCAGCCTGTTAACATGGAGCACCCTGTGGGGGCTCCTGTGAGTTCCTAGGTCCACCAAGTAGGTGACCTCTCCCTTCTTTTCAATGATAGTATGGGGTCCAGACCATTTGTCTTGGAGTGCTGCTGGGGCCACTGGCTCCAACACCCATACTTTCTGTCCAGGCTGATATTCAGTCAAGACAGCCTTTTGGTCATGCCAAGCTTTCTGTAATTCTTGGCTAGCCTCAAGGTTTTTGGATGCCTTCTCCATGTACTCAGCCATCCGGGAGCGGAGACCAAGTACATAGTCCACTATGTCTTGCTTGGGCTTTTTGAGAGGTAACTCCCATCCTTCCCTCACCAAACACAGGGGTCCTCTTACAGGGTGCCCAAACAACAATTCAAAGGGGCTGAAGCCAACCCCCTTTTGTGGGACCTCTCTGTAAGCAAACAGAAGGCAGGGTAGAAGGATGTCCCATCTTCGCCTGAGCTTTTCTGGTAATCCTTTGATCATACCCTTTAGGGTCTTGTTAAATCTCTCAACAAGCCCATTGCATTGTGGATGATAGGGAGTGGTGAACTTGTAGTTGACACCACATTCCTTCCACATAGCTGTTAAGTATCCTGACATGAAGTTGGTACCTCTATCAGATACTACCTCCTTAGGAAACCCCACTCTGGAGAAAACTCCAAGGAAGGCCCTGGCCACAACAGGAGCTGTTGTGGTCCTAAGTGGAATTGCCTCTGGGTACCTGGTGGCATGGTCCACCACCACCAGTATGAATCTGTGCCCAGATGCTGTAGGGGGATCCATTGGTCCTACAATGTCAATCCCCACTCTTTCAAAGGGCACCCCCACCACAGGTAGTGGTATCAGGGGGGCCTTTGTTGTTCCACCTGCTTTGCCACTGGCTTGGCAGGTTACACAGGAGCGACAAAACTCCTTTGTATCTTCAGACATGTGAGGCCAGTGAAAGTGAGGGACAAGCCTGTCCCAAGTCTAATTCTGGCCTAGGTGTCCTGCTAAGGGAATATCATGGGCCAAGGTGAGAAGTAAGCCCCTAAATTGTAGAGGTATGACCAACCTCCTGGTTGTACCAGGCTTGGGGTCTCTACCCTCTGAATAAAGGAGCCCATCATCCCAATACACTCTATGGGTACCTTGAGCATTTCCAGCAGCCTCAGCAGCAGCCTGCTGTCTGAGGGGTTCAAGAGAAGGACAGGTTAACTGAGCCTGCCCCAAGTCTGCCCTAGAAGGTCCCCCTGTCCCCAGAAACTCAACCTGATCAGGTTCAAGCTCTTCAGGGACAGTTCCTTCAGGGGTCTCAAGATCATCTTCCTGTGAAGGCTGATCCTCACTTGTAGGCAGTTGGGAAGGCAAAGCCTTTATCCTCCTGTTCTTCTTCTTGGAATGTGCTTGGTCCTTTGTTCCAGGATCCAAGACCTGAGGTTCAGAGAGGCACTTTTTGGCCTGTGACCTGGTCACAGCAAGGACATGTGATGATATCCCTAACATCTCTGCATGAGTCCTGTACTCAACTTCTGACCATAGAGAGTTCTCCAGGGCATTGCCCAACAAACATTCTACTGGGAGATCAGCACTAACCCCAACTCTTTTTAGGCCAGTTACCCCTCCCCAGGAAAAGTTAACAAGTGCCACACTATGTGTAGTAGTGACATTGCTGGCATTGGTCACCAGGTAATTATCACCTGGTAGGTATTGTCCAGGGTCCACAAAGCTAGATGTCACCATAGTGACACTGGCACATGTGTCCCTGTAAGCTTGAGCCACTTTTTCATTAATCAAAGGCGTCTGCCTGTACTTGCCCAGATTACTGGGACTGACAGTAGTGGACAAATCAATCTCCACATCACAGATCAGAACAGCCTGTGTAGGGGTTCTGACTAGGCCAGACTCTCCCTCAGTTCCCAAGGTGATACCTACTACCCCCTTAGTTTGTGGACCAACACTGCTAACTGTACTATTGGGTGCAGGTGCCTTAGGGGCTGCAGTGTTGGGGGCGCCACCCTTTTTACACTCACTGGTCCAGTGAGAGGTGTTTTTGCAAGTACTACACCAGGGTTTTCTTTGACCTTCTTTCTTCTTCTTCTTGGAAGTTTGGGACCCATCCTCAGTATTAGTTTGGGGCCCTGTTGAAGACTTCTGGTCTTTAGCTTTCTGCTCCCCACCCTTCTGGTCTGTTTTCTTTTGGTCACCACCCTGGTTCTGGTTCTGGTTCTTTTGCTTAACTCTGGTTCTAATCCATTTGTCTGCCCTCTTTCCCAATTCTTGGGGAGAGGTTAGATCTGAGTCAACCAAATGTTGCTGCAACTGCTGGTTCTGACAGTTATTTAAAATCTGTTCTCTCATCAGTAAATTGTACAATCCTTCATAGTCTATAACCTTACTTCCCAGCAACCAGCTCTCCAGAGCCTTAGTGGCACATTCAACAAATTCAGACCAGTCCTGAGTCTGTGTCTTCTGGGTATCTCTGAACATTAACCTGTACTGTTCAGTGGTTAAGCCTAACCCATCAATCAGAGCACTCTTCAGGACCAGGTAGTTTCTAGAATCCCCATCACTAACTGTGAGGAGTCTGTCTCGGCCTCTACCTTCAAAGGAGAGCCACAAGATTGCTGCCCACTGCTCCTGAGGGATCTGCTGTACTCTGCAGGCTCTCTCAAGTGCAGTCATCCATTTGTGGATGTCATCCCCAGTCTTGTAGGGGGGCACAATCTTACTCAGGTTTCTATTGTCATAGGACCTGTCTTTATCCTTAGGGATAGTGCTGCCACCAGTGGATCCTAATCCACTCTCTCTAGGCTGCCTTGCTCTAGCAAGTTTCTCTTTGGCCAGGGCAACTTCTAACTCTTGCTTCTGGATCCTAAGTTCAGCCTCTCTCATTTTGGCCTCATGTTCCCTTCTCTGAGGGCTAGTCAACCCCCTTCTGGAGTGACCATGAGAACCTCTAGAAGCTTGGGAGTTATTGGATTCACCTGAGTGATTCCTCCTCCTCCTTTGCTCCTGGTTAAGTCCACTTGGGGTCTGAATGGGTTGGACCCACCTTCAGTCCCATATAAGCTTAAGTTAGCCTGGTTACGCCTGCTGACTAACACCTGACTATTTCTCTCATCATCAGACCCACTTTCCTCCTCCTCTTCCTCTTCTTCCTCATCCTCAGGCTGAGTATCTCCAGTGACCTGGTTTTCCTCATCTATCTGGATGACAGGGACAGGGGCATCAGTGTTATCATCTTCTGTGGGAGAGCCTCCATCTCCATTCCCTGAGGGGCCTGGTTTGAGGTCTTTAGAGCTTCAGACTTTTCTAAAAGCTCTCTGAGGTGATCTGCTGTAGGGGTAGGACCCGTTTTGATTCCTCTTAAGGAACACAGCTGTCTCAATTCTTTAAAATTAAAGATAGCAAATTTGGATGGTGCCCTTGGAGGGTCACTCTCAACAGAGATAGGTCCAGTGGATCCCTCTGCTCCAGACATTGCTCTATTGTGGGTGGATATGTTGCAATCTACCTACACTGGTGTTTACCTACTAAACCTATCTAGTAGTTGTAGTCAGGGTGTGCTACTCCCTATCCTCTACAACAACTAAGTTCAGTAGAACTTAAGTATATTAGTCTTGTTTTAGTGTACCTATCAGGTACCTGTATGATCTTTCAAATGATACTTTCAAAGATTGTAATGGTAAAACAACAGCAAGCTCAAATCCCAATCCGCTGCTCACCAATGTGAGAAGTTGGCCTGGTATATGATGCTCACTAGTTCTAGTGATCACCTTGTACCATGCCAAGCAACCCTTATGATGATTGGTTGTAAGTCAACCTTGTAGACAAGCTATCCTAGGGGTAGCAGGGACTAAGCAGTCTTAGGCTAAACTCTGTTAAGGCATGTGAAGCAAGGTGTTTTACCATACACAATCCCCTTGAATACCAAATGAAAGGACACCACACAGATATATATTGAAAATATATATAGATTTATTTCTACAAATATCCCCTATACTCTTTATGAGCACAGAAGCAAATGCGTTAAAACAAAACACAGTTTAAATATACAAAAGTTGCACGAATATGGATGAGCCCTAGGGGCCACCTAAACCATATACTAAAATAGTGGTATAAGGACCACTATGGGAAAAGGAAATAGGCCTAGGGCCTGGGGAATCGCTGGAGCTGTTCGGGACTAGCAGTGATGAAGTCGGGAAAGGCCCACGGGACTCGGGTGCAGCGCTTAAAGCGCACGCATGCACCAATGCAATGTCAATGGTGCGTAAAAGTTACAAAGTTAGTGTTTAAGGAACCTTCCGATGGACCTACAAGGAAAAAACTTTAGACACAGGCACTAGAGGTGTACACCAGTGTGGGAACACCGGCGTTGCTGAGTTACCTCACCCACAGGAAGCGGGTGCACAGGTGGGAAGTAGTGTCGGGTTTCGTCACGCAGGTCGATGGTGCTTGGAGCTGAAGATGCTGCAGGCGGGTCGTCGAGGAGAGTTCCGGTGGATCCAAGGGTGGATCTGAAGAGGTGAAGACCTGAAAGCAGAGGGGACAATGTTCAAAGTCACTAGCCAGTGACTACCGTGGAACCAGGATGGAATCAGGCGATGTCGGGTGTAAACAGGTGATGAAGTGAAGATTGTCTCTGCAGCCACGTGGATACGAAGAGGTCAGGGATGTCCAAGAGTCGATCACGAGCTGTCCCACAAAGGCTCTCGCTGATGGTGGTGTTGGCAACTTGATTGGAGCAAACAGGCCTTGGCTAAAGCAAGCCACGCAGGAATCAATGCAAGCTTCTCACTCGGACCAGCAAGGTCAGAGCGGGTGCTCCTTTTCAGGGGAGCAAGGGCCAGTCTGGAGCAACTAGACCAGCAGTGTAAGTTGTAGTTTTCATCGACAAGATGGCCGCTAGCCACGTGGCAAGTGGCCAGGATGGCGCATCAAGTGGCAAAGTGCAAAAGGGCCCCACTCAGATCATGGAGATGCTGGGGGGGTGATCTTCGGTGCAAATGCTGCTCGGTGTTGGGGCTTCTCAAACCCCAAAGCACAGCATCGAGAGTGCCGCGGGTGCTGCGCAGTCAGCTGCTCGGGGGTCTTCCAAGATGTCTGGTCCCACGTCTCTCTGTGCCTCCACGGGTCTCTTCTTTTCAGGGACTGTGGATCGAGCTCTGACATGTCTGGGAGTCTGGGTCTTGTCAGGCTCTGGGCTCGGGCTCCGGCGGCGGCAAAGCAGACATCGAGTTGCTGGTTGGTGCCTGTATTCACAGGGTGGTCACTCCTTGGCCACAAGGGAGATTCTCTTCCGTCTTCTGTGCAGCAGAATGTCGAAGTCCAGTATTCTTCCTATTTTTAAGTCGAGTTCAGGATGATCTGAAGTCTTGGGACACAGCTCCTACTCTTATTCCAAATCTAGGGGCCGGATTACCTGCTAGGTCCCTCCTCTGGGTGGGACCAGGAAGGGGGTGGTTACACCCCCTTTCCTTTGTCCAGCTTCGCGCCAAGACTGGGGCTGGAGAGCCCCAGCACCGGTTTGAACTGGCATATGCACAGGGACACCTTGTGTGCCCCAGGCATGTCTGATTCTATTCAGCCCTGTCCTACCCAATACACAAAATCCTGTCTGGGGTGGTGCTAGCACCTCCCAAGGCAGGAAACCCTTTGTCCAAGCTGCCCTCGCTGAAAGGACTCCCAGCAGCAGGAGGTCAGACTTGTGTCTGTGGTGGCAACATCCATTTTGTGATGCTGAGGCTCTGTTTAACTTTAACCGGGGTTCAGGTTATGTACATGTCGTATCCCTCTAGAAGGGTGGAATGCTACCCCCGTCGCCAGAACTGGCGAGGGGGTAGTATTCCAATTCGTATGACACCTTACTCGACATGTTTTGATAAAGCCAAACCAAAGATAGCATTTAACCGTGAGGTTCATAATGCACTTAAGAGTATATGGTATGGCAGTATCATGAAACAGCTAAAGGACATGGTTCCGAAAGCTGCAGACAGGCTCAGCTCATGCCAGAGCACCATCTCACATATTTCCAAGCACTCTGCCACCGGGATTGATGAGGCCTTCCATAGGAGTGGCTGATAGGAACATATGTGTCCATTTTAGGTTAGGCATAGGCATACTACACCTAAGTAAGGGGTGGTTACACCGACTTACCCCAGCTGAGTGATCAGCCAGTTGTGTCAAATATGGAGGCCAGGCCAGGGGTGGCACAATACGTGCTGCAGCCCCTGGTAGGCCTTGGAAGCACCTATGCCCTGGGTACCTGGGTACACTGTTACAGGGGCCAATAAGTTGAACCAGTTCCAATTTCGTAATGCCCCTAAAGTGCATTGGCATTAATTTAGAGAGAGAACAGCAGGCTGTGGGTCTGATTAGCAGGCCCACAGCCACATTAAGTCATAAACCAGTGAAGCAAAAAGCAAAAACTTGGGGTGACCATAGGATAGCAGACCCTACTCTCCTACAGATACCATTCGCCCTTTTCAACCCCGGGGGCTGCAGCCCTGGGGGTGCTGTATGAAACAGCACACCTTGGGTCCCTCTCTAAGGGGGAAGAAGTAAGCGCATGTGCGGGCTGATCAAAGCCCAAAAATACATATGCGCACTACTGCTGCAGCTGAGTGTGGACTGTCACTCAAGCTGCAGCAGCCCAGCCCAGCCCCTCCCCCTGCCGCCGCACACTCCCATATTGTGTCGGTACTCGGGCGTGAGGTGACAACTGAACTTACAGACTGACTGACTGCAGTGCTGCTTTGCAGGCGCGGTGCGTCCACGCCACGAGGCTTAGTGGGGCTACGTCCCTATGCCCCAATGGACGCACCGCACCTGGGACTGACAGGCGTGCAGCTGTGGCGGAGCTCTGTGCAGGTGAGGCACAGGGCACAAGTGTCTCCACCTGTACTGTGCACAGGGTGACTGACTGCACTGCTTCGAGTGCAGGCACACATGGCAGACATGGGTGCGGCTGCAGCGAGAAACCATACACATCGCTGGGGCTCTTAGAAGGGATAAGTAGTGGCAGGGACTGCTATGTGACCTCAGCATTCCTACTCAATTTAACAGCGAATCTCTGAAAGGGGGCTGGCTACACGTTTTCCATAGTGTCCTGTGTGTGACCTCACCCCACCCGTGGCCGATCCCGTGTCCAGTGTAACACTGGCTCTTGGTGAAACTGGCGTGTATAAGTGACGAGGCAACAGAGGGAGTCTGTGAGTGGCCCAAGGTAGTGAGCTCACCAGTGCACCAGGCCTGACCCACCACCACAGCAGGCAGGTGGGTTATATGAGAGTCTAGCGGTGTACGCTCGTGTGCGCTGCGAGACCCATACTCTCTGATGAAACGCTTCACACGGGTGCCAAACCACAGCAGCCACGCTCTAGTCCACGACCCAGTGCACCGTGTAACACCATACATGTGCTCTATAATCAGTCGCGGCTCGCGTGGGGGGGGAGCGGGGAGTTAAATATAAGTAAAACTTACTTACCTCACAGCCGGTCCGCGTCACCTCTGCTCTCCTTGGCGCCTTCACGTCGGCACTGGAATGGACTGGCAGCCCCTCTCAGCCAATCCTGGCACTGCCAGCAGCGCCAGGATTGGCTTAGGGCACAGTTATTCTTCGCCCGCCGCCTGCCCATTAGGAGACCAAAGGGCTCCTAATGGGCATGCGCAAACAAGTGGAAAAACAAGTGCGCATGACTGGGCACGGGCAAAAAATTCGCCCTCCGTCCCCACTCATGCGCACTTGTGTTGTGCTGCTGCCCCCCACTGGTCTGACAATCATGTCAGTCAACATGACGCCAGACCGCCCACCCCCTTCAGACTCTGAAGGGGTGGGCGGTCCGACGTCATGCTGACTCACATAATTGTCAGTTCTCCCTCGGCGTCTTTGAACTTAAGTAAACTGATTTAGTTTACTTAAGTTCAGAGATGCTGAGGAAGTTGCGGGCGAGGGGGCTACGCCCCCACGCCCCAATGGAGGCACCGCGCCTGCTCCTTAAGCCACAGCGCAAAGTGATGGAGTGCGCCATGTGCGTCAATCATGATTAAAAACAACTTAAGACCATGTGCAAATATGCAGGATAAAGTGCAAAATCTCCCTCTTCCACTCTGATTGTTCACTAAAAGTGATTATTCAGAGGACATCATAAAAAGACTGTCATATCAACTTATTCTCCTAAAATGTGAAGATAATTACATAATGTACTCAAACTTTCGTGTTGGTTAAAGACTTATAAAAGAACTAGTGTCAACACCACCAGTTAGAACATGTGCAAATTCACGAAATGATGTCTGCCACATAGAGGCGGCACACTGGGAGGCAAAGTCTTCTGATTAAATTGAACTAATCTTCAGTTTTTGCTTTTGTGGAGACCTTGCCGCGAAGCATCTTTCAGGCAGGTTCTTGCCGCTGACATAAATTTGGTAAATTTAGCCAAGTCCTCTTGAACGGTGCTACAAAAGAGAGCTGAGACTGCTTATACACATGTCCAGACCCCCGTGGCCAGGAAAACTGGTCTCAATAGTTTTCATCGAAGCTGTAGCAGGGTTGGACAGCAGCATATGAGGTGCAGCAAGGACTCCTTTCTGTATTTACAAAGTCTTCATCTTAATGTTAATGTTAATGGAATTTATACAGCGCACGAATACCCGCGATTTCCAACTGAAACCTTATTCTTTTATTGGCCTGGCCCACAGAAGCTCACCCAGGCGTATCTTTCCCAGGGCTTGGCTGAGATATGGCTGTGATTTCTAGGCTTCATGAGATGTAATAAGGGCCCTATGCCATTGTTTTTCCTTATGTCTGGCGATGTCAGCTTCCGGTGATAACTGATGGACTTGCCTATTTATTGCACTTCTTATGGCCATGTAACTTATTCCTTCTGTTGTCCAGTTCTCAATGGCCAAATTTAAGAACTCCATCAACAAAAGGATAATAATAATAATAATAATAATAAAATTTATAAAGCGCCTGGTTACACTAAAAACAGTGTGTCCCCGCGCTGTGAAGACAGAAAGACCAAGCCATCTCCTAGACAGTCAGGTAGCAAGTAGGGGCAGACAGAGAGCCTCATCCTAGTTCGGAAAGAGGTAGGTTTTCAGTTTCTGTCGAAACCTCATCTCCGATGGTTCCATACGGAGCTCGATCGGTAGAGCATTCCATTGTTTACTGGACAGATATCTGAAAGAACGACCACCCATCCGCGCACGATAAATACGAGGAACCTGGAAGAGCATGCTTCCAAGGGACCTCAGATGTCGCTTGGGCTGGTACATGGTCAGTAATTTTTGGAGATAGATAGGCCCTTTTCCCTGCGCGATGCGGTGGGCCATGCACATCGTTTTAAACACAATGCGCTCACGGATGGGGAGCCAGTGCAGCGTAACTAGAGCACGGCTCCCTGAAGACTTCTTGGATAGATTCAATGCCAGCCTAGCAGCCGCGTTCCGTACGCATTGCAATCGGTGCAGTCCTTTTTTACTCAGGCCCATATACAATGAGTTCCCGTAGTCTAAGTGAGGCACAACGAGTGTATGAATCAGAGTTTTCCTACTCGTTGCGGGGAGTAGGTCCAGGGTTTTGCGCAGGCTTTTTAAGATGCCATAGCATTTGCCGGCCACCCCTCTAGTGTGGTGTTCAAAGGACAGGTTGACATCAAGTCTAACCCCCAGGTTTTTCACCTGCTCCGAGGGGTTAGGAATAGGCCCCAGTTCATAAGGCCACCACGCAGAGGACCAAATGGAGGGTGCTTTCCCCATCACAAGAAGCTCAGTTTTACTCGCATTGAGGCGCAGACAGTTGTTATTCATCCAGCCTGCCAATTCCCCTAGACAGGCCGAGAAATTCGCTGCAGCCTCTTCTGGGGGCTGGGACAGTGTCACCACCAATTGGGTGTCATAGCTTCCACTGCTCCTTATGGACTAGAGTGACTTCCAAGGCTCTTTCGTTATTGTATGAGAGTAGAGTGACTCCTGTTGTTCTCCTATAGGCATTGTAGAGTAGAGTAACTTCTGTGGTTTTTCATGAGTGAGCTGCAGTGTGGTGCCTTCTGATGCTGTCTACTGGGTACCATGTATATTTTTTGTTAATCAAAAAAGCCCTCTCAACACACAAGGTACAGAATCATTAAAGGCCATGTTGGTGACAGGCCGCTTCCAGGGAATCGTTTAAAAGGATAAAGATCACTTCATCCTGCAAAGGTTTACACCATCCACGGACATCCATCAACAGTCCCACGGCTTCCTTCAGCCCCTGAAACAGGAAGGTCTTGTTTTCTTGTAGGTAAAAACTAAATTAAAATCCAACTCAATTTTTGGCTGCCGTTAATAGATGTGCAGATGGCATTTCCCATACTCTTCTGTAGCCACTTCCTATTTAGAAAGTTGAAGGTAGTTCACAACAAGGAAAAGGGACCCAGTAAGATAAATGATGACATACAATTATAAAGAAGATACACTGATTTGTAAATCTTGCACAAGTAAAACATTTTAGGAACAACAAGTTTTATTGTCATTAAGAAATGTGCACATCTCATTTAAGCGGAGGATAAAAATTTGTTAAAGAATTTGTTGCTGACATTGACAAAGAATTGGGCAAAGGACGGGGCTTGAGCAGCTAGGTCTCCTTGGGATGAAGGTTTCACATAGAATAGTGTAAAGTAGGCTCATGGGGGTGGGGGACTTACTACTTTGCACCAGTCGGGAGAAAATGCAGTCATGTTCAACCGCTTTGACGCAGGCTCCCAGTTTAGGGTGACCAGATTTCCAAACATTCGGACGGACATGACTGCGATATAAAACGGGACTTTATTCTGGTCCAAGTCACAGAAAAAAACTTCACGTTTACAACACAAAAGGACTACATGGAGTGACGGCAACATTCCAGCCATATAGAGCTATAGGCTGTCAACACAGACCATAATTTGCAGTCATGTTACTTGAGAGTTAGACTACCACATGGAACCCATAACAGTTTTATTTGCAAACACTTTACTGTCATGATAAAGCTTAATTCAATACAGAAAAGCTCCCTAATATTACATTTTGTAAACAGAACACGTATTGCGAAAAGATTCACAAGCCAGAGATAATATAATTTATAATTGCATACGCAATGCAAATGTTCTCATGACGATGACTGTCATAATTTTTGGTTTAGAGTATTAAATGTTACAAAATATAAAGTACTAGCAGCCCGTCCCGACGTTGTCCGGGTATGAAATAGAATGTGTGTAATGTGTGTATTTGGCAAGGGCAATTTATTTTGAAATCTCGCGGTAGACAACATTTTTTGTTTCATTAGAATCGGGACGGAGAAGGCCCAGCTGCAGCCCTGGTTGATGTTAGCAGGCGCGTGTAATTGGTGTAGTGATCCGCCGCCTGATCCCGGCTACAGCCCTGGTTGATGTTAGCAGGCACGTGTAATGTCGTTGAATGAGAGAGTTATCAGACGCGGGTAAATCCGTTTAATGAGAGAGTTGAGTGACAGCGAGTAGGAGAGGCTGCAGTAATTGTCCCCGCAGACACGCTCATTTGCGTGTTCCCCCGCTTGAGGCTCAGATGGAGGCCTGTTTGATGTTAGCAGGCGCGTGTTCCCCAGCTTGAGGCCCAGCGGCAGCCCTAGTTGATGTTATCAGGCTCGT
Source organism: Lissotriton helveticus (assembly GCF_964261635.1). Lineage (NCBI taxonomy): Eukaryota > Metazoa > Chordata > Amphibia > Caudata > Salamandridae > Lissotriton > Lissotriton helveticus. The sequence continues at coordinate 1,312,815,767 of NC_136057.1, read as the reverse complement.
GTAATTAGTGTACTGATCCGCCGCCTGAGCCCGGCTAGAGCCCTGGTTGATGGTAGCAGGCGCGTGTAATTTCGTTGAATGAGAGAGTTCAGTAACAGCGCGCAGGAGAGGCTGCAGTAACGTTACTTACCACGCCTCCATCTCAACGCGTTTGTCATGCCCCCAGCACACGGCCACAGCAGGCGATCTTCTGATTAATGTACGACCCACATGGCATGAAGGGCGGAAAGTAGCACACGCCCCCAGCGTTTCTCACGCACCCAGCGTGCCCCTTGATGCGGCGCAATTGCGTTCACATGGCATGAAGGGCGGACACCCCCCCCAGCGTTTCTCACGCCCCCAGTGTGTCACGCCCCCAGCGTGCCCCCTGATGCTGCGCAGCAACGTAATTGGCGCTTGTATGTACAACTCACATGGCATGAAGGGCGGACACATGCCCCCAGCGTTTGTCACGCCCCCAGCATTTGTCACGCCCCCAGCACATGCCCACAGCCCACGATATGATGGCCGTACCACATGCCCCCAGCGTTACTCACGCCCCCAGCCCACAGCACAACGCAGACACGCCCACAAGGGACTACTTTGCTGGCTCGGTTCTTTTACCTTTTAAATGTATAGGGTGGCCGTCTGCATAGCCTATGTCCTTCTGCTGCAATTGCCCTTTCCAACGCTGTATTGGGTGTTGTGATTGGTGCTGTGGTTACTGAGATTACCCGCCTCAAAGGTTTGGGCTCTCTCTTTATAATATTAGTATGGATTACATATGTTTTAATTTACTATATGTGAGTATTGATGTATATAAGTGATTATACGTGAGAGTGTCAGAGATTGGAAGAGTTCCTGTATAAATAAGTATGTGTTTCTATAAGTGATTGTTTAAGAGAGTAAGTATGTGTACGTTTCTGTAAAAGTAAGTGTAGTGGTGTATGTATGGCTGTATATGCAAGTAAATGGATGTTTGATAGTTTATTTGCATGTGTGAGTATGTGTGTGAGTAACTGTATGGATGAGTATCGGTGTGTAACAGGATGTATAGTGGTAAAAGTACATATGATGAGTGAGTACATGTATGAGTGACTATATAGAACTGTTGATGAATGAGTGGATGTGTATGTAGATTTTGGAATTACTGAATAGGTTGTTCTAACTGGTATTGGTATCTCCATTTTTTTGAAAATTTTAGTTTCTATTTTTGAAGGTGTGTATCAAAGGTTATATTACGCTGAGAGGAGGTCTGCCACACTTTCACAAGGATGATGTCATCAGTGATGTCATTTGAGATGTCATCAGTGATGTCATGAGTGATGTCACTGACCATGTCATGAGTGATGTAATATGTGACATCATCAGCAGTGCATTGCGGGCGCGCCAGTTATAGTTAGCTGAACTAACTTTAACTGGGGAATTTCAATGGTTTTGTATGAGTGAAATGTCCAGCTAACTATAACATGTATGAAACCTATGGTTTTTTCAGTGAATTTCTAAGGTTTTTTAAATGCTAATTCCCAACTATAACGTGGCTGAAACCTATGGTTTTTTCAGTGAATTTCAAAGGTTTTTTAAATGCTAATTCCTCACTATAACGTGGCTGAAACCTATGGTTTTTTTCCATGAATTTCAAAGGTTTTGTAAATGATAATTATTATTTATTTATTTTTTTAATAAAATTTTTATTGAAGAAACATAAATACAACAAAACAATCAAACTTCACAAGGCAAGGACATAATAATACATTGACATGGGTCCGTGTGTGTGGAGCTCAAGGGTTAAATCAGTATAGCACCATCGGAGAGAACGGGGGGTAGGGGCGGACAAGGAAACAAGCAAACAGAATATAATAGATAACGAGTGTATGCCAATTAGGGGGACAAAGACACATCAATGGTTACATCGTGTGGGGGAGTACATATATTACCACGGTAAGCATTCCACTGGGACCAAATTCTACCCCATTTCTTGGGCCATCCCCGGGAAAGGTACACAGTTTTCTCCCGGAACATGCACCAGTCCATGTTGTCTTTCCACGTGGACAGGGTAGGTGGTCTATGAGAAACCCAGAGCTGGGCAATGTCCCTCTTCGCAACCATATTTCCAAGAGTCGCCCATGTGATCTGAGTTGAGCTGTAGTCATTAGGCTCCCAGACATTCAACAGACAACGCCTGGCCTTGGGCAGCAGGGACACACCCGTGACACTCTTCATGACCTCATGCACTCGAGACCAGAATCTGACCACCTTTGGGCAATCCCACAATATGTGGAGAAAAGAAGCAGACATCCCACAGCCACGCTTACATAGCCCACCCAAAGAAAAAACCATTCGAACCAGGCTAGGCCCAGTGACATACACTCGATGAAGTATCTTCAGTTGGACGATTCCGCAGTCGGGCAGGAATGGCGGCCTCCTTAGGAGAGGACAGCGCAGATTGCCAGTCCTCATCGTCCAATTCAAGTCCGTCAGCACCCCACGAAGCCCGGAGGCGGACCAGCAAGTCAGCTCTGTTATTAATGAGTTTCTTGTAGATGAGAGAGATCGTGCTGTCGGGCATGTGACCATCCAAAATACGGTCCTCCAAAGGGGAAGACTCAGGGATATCGACACCCGCTGCAAACACAGACAACAGAGCGTGGCGGATCTGGGCATACCTAAAGAATTCAGTATCGCCAAGCTCATACTCAACTCCCAGTACATCAAAGGACTTAACGGTACCCTTCGACCACAAATCGCCCACTCTGCTAATACCGATCATAACCCATTTATCAAATCCTTTCGTTCTCCACAGATGGCCCAAGCATTCCGAATCATACAAAGGGGTGGCTTGAGTAAATCTGCCCCGCCAGCCCAAAGCCGCATTTGCATCATGCCACACTCTCACAGCAATCTTGGTGGGACCGGTCAGTGCTCCTCGGAGACCACCAGAGTACAACGCTCTGCTAAAGGTCCCCCCCTGGCAAAAGAAATCTATCCATAGAGAATGCCGGGGCAGGGCCCGGTGCGTAGGTCGCGTGGTTGATTGCACTCAGCTGAGATGCCCAATAGTAACGGCGGATATCCGGGAGGGCTATCCTGCCATCGTACCATGGAAGAGTGAGCTTAGAAAGGGCGATACGGGCACGCCCATCCCAGACCAGTTGTCTCTGCAGGCTCTCCACTTCACAGTAAATGATAATTTTTAAATGTATTAATTGTTATTTTTTATACTAATTTACTACATTGTTTTAAAGTATTTATTTTTAGATATTTTATTTTTTAAATTACATTACATATTTTTAATATAAATTGGAAAAAAATGTTTTTAAAAATATTGAAATTCTAATATTTTATTATTTATTTAATTTTTTTTAATGTATATGGTGGCCGTCTGCATAGCCTATGTCCTTCTGTTGCAACTGCCCTTTCCAACGCTGTATTGGGTGTTGTGATTAGTGCTGTGGTTACGGAGATTACCCGCCTCAAAGGTTTGGGCTCTCTCTTTTTAATATTAGTATGGATCTTAGAAAATATAATTTGACAGAGTATAACATATATCACAAGGTGCAAAGAGCTTTCATATACTGTATTTTTTAAATATTAAACATTAAAGAAAACAATGTATTTGAACACTTTCGAGTTCCAGAAGTCCATGCAGTGTAGTCATTTATTTTAGAAGAAAAAAAACATGTGAAGTGCAAAGTGTCACCGCCAAAGACATCACATTCAAAACGTCAAACACTTAAATAAGTATTTTAAGTGCACCGTGTAGTTAAACGTGTCCAGTTATTATTAATACAAACTACTAGCATTAAAGTGTTCTGCTAGCGTAGGCCAGTATCTGACAGTGAGGAGACCAACAACCGGTCTCTCCCGTCTCCCCACTAACACTAAAGCCAAAACCTGGTCTCTCCTGTCTGCCTGCGCTGGCGTAATGTAAGAAGAAACTTTCTCTGCCTCCTGCATGGGCCATAAAATGGTCTATATTACCATCAAGACAACAACTTCTGACAGTCTGCTTTGTAAACCTGGTCCCCCTATCAGTAGAACTCGGAGCATATTACAAGCCCTTATCGCCACCAAAACGTCACTTTTTTTTACATTGGGGTGGCGATAGGGGCTCCTCCTTGTTTACAGGGCAGCTTTAAGCCTCTTGATGTGGCTTAACGCTGCCTTGTAAATAAGGCATTCTTGCAAGCTATACTTAGCGTGAAAGGGGCGTGCAATGGGTGTTGCGGTGGGCATTCCGCCGCAACACCCATTGATTTTGACACTTCCCCATATTTACAAAAGTGCCGTAAATATGAGGCAGCGCCAAAATTAAAACCAAGGAAAACCTGGTCTTAGCAAGGCGCAACAAGAAGAAATGCTTTATTTCTCCATATTTTTGCTGCTTTTATGTGTGCTGTGCTGTGAAGCACACAGAAAAATAGCAAAACGCCAATTAGTGTTTATGTGCAGGAAGGTGTCCCTTCCTGCTCATAAACAATCAATTTAAAAATTATGAGTTGCAACTTCTATGTGTGCTGCACAAAGCAGCTCACATGGAAGTTACAAATCGCCATTTAAGATTGTTTATGTGCAGGAAGGGACACCTTCTTGCGCCTAAACAATCATTCTCCACAACACAGGGGTGCCTACGTTGGCGCTAGGCAGCTAAATTTAGCGCCAGCGCAGGGGGAAAGGCTATTGTAAATACGGTGCAGCCGTGCGTTTCAGAAGTGGCAGAGCGCGGCATTAAGCCAAGTATGCTAACGCCGTGCTCCGTCACTTCTTAGTAAATATGCCTCCTGGTCTCTTCTACCGCTAAAGAAACAAGCATTTTCAATGCAATAGGTCTTGCATTTGTAAGAGTTTAATCTATTGGCATTGTAAATGACAATGGGGCATATGTAGGTAATTTTCATTTTGCGATTCTCAAATTGCGATTTTTAGGGAATCGCAATTAGAGAATCGCAAACGAAATGTAGGTAGGATTAGCACATTTTATTGCGAATCCCACTTATTCCTTATTTGCGAATCGCAAATTGCGATTCGCAAATAAGGAATACTTTCTCATTCATTCCTATGGGCTAGAAGGTCCATAGGAATGAGTGGGAAGACATTCTCAATTTGCGATTCTCAATTAGAGAATTGCAAATTGAGAATGCAATTTCAAGGTTGTAAGGGTGTCAGTAGGACACCCTTTTGCACCCCCACTGAAATTCACATGTGTGCACATGTGGCCCCCATACATGCCCTAAGGGCATGTATGTGACCTACATGGCACTTTGAAAAATGCCAAAAAGTGTATTTTTCAAAGAAATCTCAAAATACCACCAACCTGAAGTTGGTTGTATTTTGCGATTCCTTAAGCCAAAAGTCGCACAACTTGGGTGCTTCCTACATTGCATTTAAGGAATCGTAATTTGCGATTCCTCAAATGCAATAGCAAAATAAGGAATCGCAAATTTTGCGATTCCTTATTTTGCATGTGGGTTTTTGTGTGCTACATAGCACACTGCCCTAATTGCGATCGCAAATGCTGAAATTCTGCAAATTTCAGCATTTGCGAGCGCAATTAGGCTTCCTACATATGGCCCAATGCCTATTATTTATCGTTTTTGCTAATTAAAACATAAATAAAAGGCATTGTGATTTACAATGCCAATAGCTCCAAAACTTGTAAATGCGAGAACTATTCAAAGAAGCGGCACTGTCCCGGGCAGCTCGGAAAGTTAAAGCGCACATGGCAGCCTGAATGTTGCAGGAAAACATGTTGATACAAAAGTGTTCGTCATCAGGGATGCCATGTACCAGTCCTGAACGTTCACTTAAACACACAATGCATTCTGGGAGCTGTAACTCTGGCTCACCAATGTACATGTTGGGCAATTGAATTCTTCACTACTTGGCACTCTTATGTAACCTCTATTACACTGCTAAAAACAATTTTTGAACAAAAATATATTTCATTTACATTCAGCAAAGGCATCAAAATCAATTTTCTCAGAGCTTAAGTGCCGTTCTGTAACATTGATTGGTACACAAGTGTTTATTTAATTCTGTTTTACATATGCCACAAAAATAGCAAGGTGGTATCTAAGTTGATTAGCATACGGGAGAATATAACCCATAATATGCTGGTCAACAAAGTAGATTAGATTAAAAACGCTGTATTTACTTACAATTACATTTTCAAATATCATCTTTACAAAATAAAAAGAAAACACAAATGCGTAGATAAAACCATGCTGCAGGCAGTTCCCGTAAGTGTGACGAGCCCTTGTGTACAGAAGTTAAAAATGTCCGTTTTAATGTACTGGTACCTCCCCCAGCAAGTGCGACTGTGGTCGCGAGCTCCCGAAATAGGCGCGCGGACGAGGGAGTATCAACTGAAGCTCCTTTATCAGGATTTGCCCCACCCTGAGCTGTGCTATGAAACCGAGCGGCTGGAGTTCACGCTTCACAAGACAACTATTAATAAATAAATAACGCCTACTTCTCGAGACTACGGTTGCTACTATAACAGGGAAATAGATTTCCTGATTGATAACAATGTTAAGGGTGTTTTGTGATAACAGGTGACACCTTCCAGACACAAGTATAAAAAGTCACGGGACTGTGTGGGACAAAATATGATTTAAGGCCCGTGTGGAAGATCTATAGCTTTCAAGGAAAGATGGCTAATGTCCTTTTAAAATCTCATAAGCTATTGCAAAGCAGTGGTGACGCAAGCAGCAGGCTAGGGTATTTTGGCTCTTTTCAAATTCTCACTTTTTAGCCAATATTTTGCAAACTTTGAGTTTGAGGGACATGGTTAAAAAATTTAAAGAAAATTCACAACCCCCAAAATGCATGCACATTGGTTGTGCCACAAGAGATATGCTTAATGATGGTTAGTTAGTCACGTCACGTGTTCGTCCTTCCACGTATTTCACCCGTTTGGCTCTGGCGCATACGTGTTTTGGCTTTTTCCATGAATACTGAAAGCTGCCAAGGTCCATTTCAAATCCTGCAGAGGGTTCACAAGCAAAAAGACTGCAATCACGCGTGGCCGAACTTCACTTTGCACTATTTTAAACAGGTAACATGAACCTGAGTGTCGTATTCTACTGCATCAGCTCGGTAATGAAACACGCAGGAGACCAGGTACAAGATTGCAGGTCTTTATTATCATGCATGCTCAGGGGCACCTCACGTCTGTCCTCGTCGTCGTCCTGGTCTTCAATGCCCCCTTCCTGTCTGTCCACAGGAAGTCGTGTCCAGTGACCTGGACGCTGCCCTGTGACCCACAGGGTCCTAGTGCCCCGTGTCGGTGGTCAGGTCACCACATCTCCCCCTTTGTTCCAAACAGAACGTCTTTGTGTCACATGTGCAAGTCCTTGGCACAGTACCTCCTGACGAGGCGATAATAGACCGATGGTGATGGAGTGGAGAGAGAAAAAAAAGAGGGAGAGAGAGAGAGAGAGAGAGAGAGAGAGAGAGAGAGAGAGAGAGAGAAGAAAGTCTCTACATTTCTTCGAGTAGTCTTCTTGTCTTCTTGCACTCCCTTTTTGGTCGTTGTTCTCTGCTCTGTTCTTGTCCTCCGTTTTCCTCTTTTGGTGGTGTTGTCTCTCTTGTTGTCACTTGCTCTCGGTCTTCTGTTGTTGTTGCGCGTTCTTCCTCTTCCACTTTGAATTCCTTGAAATGGGAACTGTTTCTTGTTATTCTTCTGTTGTCAGAAGCTGCAGTCACCATTGACCCTTTTACGTCAGTCACAACCAGCGGGTCTCTTGAGAATGGGCTGTCCGACTTTCTTTGTTGTTTCTGTCGCACTACCACCAGATCCCCTTCAGTCAGCTGGTGTTCAGTTGCATTTCTCCTTTTGTCAGCATATTCTTTCATTCTCTTTTTCGCTTGGTGATCTCTGTCTGCAATGTCACTTCTGGTCGTACTTTCCGTTGCGTCTATCTGGGGTAGCCTTGTTTTGCTCGATCTCCCTAGCACCAGCTCTGCTGGGCACCTGCCGGTGGAGCTGTGAGGGGTATTCCTGTAGTCTCTGAGCACTTGACAAAGCGCTTGACCAATTGATATCTGCGTTAATTTTGCCCGCATTTTGGCTTTCTTGATAGTCCCCATAAATCGTTCTGCCATTCCATTGGCCTGTGGCCACAAAGGGGTTATTTTCCGATGCTTGATCCCCAGATATTCCAGGAATCTACGGAATTCCTCTCCCGAGAAGGGAGGACCATTGTCTGTTTTCAGTGTCTGCGGGGAACCCCAGGCGGCAAATATGTCGTCTAACACTGGTAGTGTAGCACTTGCCGACGTCGACGATACTTCTCTCACTATTGGGAACCTTGAAAATTCGTCGATGACCACTAGTAGGTACTTTCCATTCTCCAGTGGCCCATAGAAGTCTGTTGCAAGCTCTGTCCATACTGCAGGTGGCAGTTCCGATATTTTCAGGGGTGTCGGTTTGGCAGGAGGTCCTGTTACTTGACAGGTGTGACAGTGCGATATCTCTTCCTCCACCATGTTGTCCAATCCCGGGAACCACACTTTTTCTCTCAACATCTTCTTTGTTGCTACAATGCCTCGATGCGACTCGTGTGCTAGTTCCACTGTTCTCTTTCTTAGTCTACGTGGTATTACTATTCTTGAGCCCCTCATCAGGATTCCCTTTTCCGTTTCAGACAGTTCTTCGCTTATCTTTTTGAATGCCAGTAGTTCCTCTTTATTGACTCCTTCTTCTGTGATGGTGTTGCTGTTGATGTGTCTCCACCTCTGCTGCCGTACCACCACTCCGATGGCTCTCATTGTCGGGTCTCCTTTTGTTTCTCGCTCAAGTTCTTCATTTGTTATTGATGCCGGAGTGTTCTGTCTCACAATGAAGTTTAGATATTCTTCTGCCATTGTGGGGCCACCTTTTTGATAGGGAAGCGGATGCCGTGACATGTAGTCCGCTGGATTTTGATCTTTCCCTGGTTTGTGGGCAATCGTGAAGTTGTAGTCCATCAACCTGATCCCCCACCGTTCAATTCTTGGTGGTATCTTCGCCTTTGGGTTTCCATATATTGTTACTAGGGCTTGATGATCTGTTATTATCGTGAACGGTTTTCCGTATATGAACATGTGGTAGTGCTCACATGCCCATACTACCGCCAAGCTCTCTTTTTCTGGTTGAGAGTATGCCCTCTCAATGTCCGACAAGCTCTTGCTTCCGTAGGCCACTATCTGCCGAGGTGCGTCTTTTCCTGGCTTGTGTTGTGCTAATATCGCGCCCAGACCTACCGGGCTGGCATCCACTGTCAGTTCGGTGCATAGTCTCAGGTCGAAATAGGCCAGGTGGTCAACTGCCGTTACTGATGCCCTTATCTCTTCGAACGCCCTTTGACACTCTGTGGTCCACTCGAAAGTTTGGCCCTGCTTCGTCAATTCTCTCAGTGGCATGCTCACTGTCGCGAAGTCCTTTATGTATCTTGCACAGTAGCTGGCAAGGCCGAGGAATGAGCGCACGTCAGCGACATCTTTTGGTTCTTTTGTTTTTTCAAGGGTGTCTATTTTGCCACCATCTGGTCTCATTCCTTTCTTCGAAAAAATGTGTCCGAAGAATACTAGTTCTTCTCTGCCCAGCTCGCATTTTTTCTCATTCACTGTTAGGCCCACCTCTACTAGCTGTGAACACACTTCTCTCAAAGCCTTGTCGTGTTCGTCATCACATTTGCCAAACACCAGGATATCGTTACTATAGTTCAGACTGTTTTTGATCGGTCTGATGATCTGCCTGATTGTTTCCTGGAAGATCTCTGCTGCTGACGATATTCCGAAACTTAACCTCTTGTAGCGAAATAATCCGAGGTGCGTTGAGAAGGTCGTGATGTATCTGGACTGCTGGTCCAGCTCCAGTTGGTGGTACCCTTTGCATAGGTCGAGCTTGGAGAATTTCCTCATGCCGGTCAGGCAACTTATCATGTCATCTAGATGCGGCCCTGGGTGTCGTTCTCGTTCGATGGCCGTGTTGGGTATTCTCATATCCACACATATTCTTATTTGGGCGGCGTCCTTTTTTGGTACCGCTACTATTGGGGACACCCATGGCGTTGGCCCTTCTGCTGGCTCGATGATGTCCTGTTCTAGTAGTGCCTTTATTTCTTCTTCTACCTGAGGTTGTAGATGAATGGGCACCCTTCGGTGATGCTGGGCCACAGGCCTGACCGACTCATTTATGTGGAGTGTTATTTGTCTTCCTTTCAGCTTTCCAAGTCCGTTTGTTAGTGCTGGGTACTCTTGTAGGATGTTCTCTCTGTCCGACATGTGATACATCATCTTTAGTAGGCCCATGATCTTTGCTGTTACGTTGCTCAGTAGACATGGTGCGGGAATGTCTCCTCGTAGCACATGTATTTCTTCGGTGATAGTCTTGCCCTTGTGCGTCATGGTATCCGTGAATTTTCCCATGTTTGTTACTGGATTCTGTGCACCCCAGGTGAATACTTTGACATTTGACGGTCTAAGTGGTGGTTTTTCTTCATCTTATCATATTCCGTGGCACACATGATGTTACACGTGGCCCCGCTATTAAGCACAAATTCTGTTTGATGGGGTCCCACGTCGATGGTCACCCAATCCGTCTTTTTTATTGACTTCCTATCCACTAGTCTGATGTGCTCCTCTTCATGCCCTTCTTCTGTGGACATGAGGTAAAGGCGTTCTACCTTTCCAGCTGCTCTCTCTTCTTCTTCCTCATCTCCCGACTCTGCCGACGAGCTTCTTGCGGTCGCTTCCATGTGCCGTACATGCCTGTTTGTTGTCGCTCTTTGTTTTCTTCGTTCATTTTTGAAATGTGCCCCTTGGCACATGGTGGCAAAATGGCCGCCTTTGTTGCATTTTCTGCATGTCTGACCGAATGCCGGGCATGCTCCTCGGTGTGGAAAGTCCAGACCGCACCTGTAGCATTGAGAACCTTCTTTCCTTGTTCCTTGTTCCTTGTTCCTTTGATCCTTTCTTCCAGTTGCCCGTCTTGCGGGTATCTGTCATTCGGTGTATCTGTTCTCCTTTTCGGTCCATCTGCCTGGCTTGCACCATTGCCCTAGCTTCCTCTCTTGCTAAGTCTAGAATTTTTTCTACGCTGGTCGGTTCTTTAAGTAGTCTTGTGCGAAATTCTGTGTCGCGACAGCCTTCTATCAATCTTAGGCGAAGGGCCTGTTCATTGTCAAATTTGTCAAATTCACAATGAGCCACTAGCTTTCTTAGTCTTGTTGCGAAGTCATCCATTGACTCATGCAGCTGTTGAAATGCCATGTTGAAGTTATATCTTTCAAAATCGACGTTCCTTTGGGGGTCAAACTTGGTCGTGAGACATTTTATCAATTTGTCGTATGTTTTTATTTCGCTCGGGGGCAGTGTTATGAGGAGGTCCTCCACGTCATCCCCCGCTAGGTTTAGGAATAGTCCTAGTTTCTTTCCGTCCACAACATCGGTCGCTTCCACGTAGCGCTCGAATTTCACGATCCACTTCTCCCATCGTATTCACACTTGTGGTTCTGATATACTGAACGGTAGTGGTGTGCGATACTGCGCACTATGCTTTGTTTCTGGCATTTTCTCTTTCTTTTTCCCTTTGTTGCCTTTGTACTTCTATTTGTATTCTTGCCTTTCCTCTGGCTGCCCTTTTGCTCCTTCTTGTGCTCTCTTTTGTCCTTTTTATTTGCCCCTGTTCTTTTTCTTTCTTTTTGGACCACTTTGTCCCTTATTTCGGCACTTTCCTTCTTCTTTGTGCTTTTTTCGACTTTTTGCCTGGTTCTAAGATGGCCGCCCGTTTTTCGGCTCTTCCGATTGGTCCGGTCGCCTGACCTTAAGATGGCCGCCAAGTCTCGCGATCTTTCACGCCCAATCCTCGTTTGCCTGTCTTTAAAATGGCCGCTCCGCTTTGCTGCTTTCCGATTGGCCCAGACCGCCTGACCCCAAGATGGCTGCCGAGACTCTCGCGAGAGCTCACGCCGATTTCACTTGTTCGCGCGCTTCTCTTTAGCGCTTACCCGATCAGGCGGGGGGCTCAGATGGCGGTCTTTCCTTCGGTCCGCCGCCAGTCGGGGTGGGCTCCCGCTTCAACGAGATGCTTCTCTTCCTTCTGTGTCGGCGATGCAGGGTGGGCTCCTGTTTTCAGTTGTGCTTTGTGCGAGGAATGCACACGCGTGGGATCATCAAACGCCTCGTCGCCAGTTGTCGTATTCTACTGCATCAGCTCGGTAATGAAACACGCAGGAGACCAGGTACAAGTTTGCAGGTCTTTATTATCATGCATGCTCAGGGGCACCTCACGTCTGTCCTCGTCGTCGTCCTGGTCTTCAATGCCCCCTTCCTGTCTGTCCACAGGAAGTCGTGTCCAGTGAACTGGACGCTGCCCTGTGACCCACAGGGTCCTAGTGCCCTGTGTCGGTGGTCAGGTCACCACACTGAGCAGGGCCAGCTGAAGGCATTAGCGAGTTACGCAAAGGCCCAAGACCTCTTGTTTCAGAGGGGTGACTGAGCCTACGTACAAAACTACTTTTAATTACAAAAAAAAATACAGGCCCTTGATGCCTGTTCTGTGCCTCTAGGTACAGTATGCAAGACAATGCTCCCTCCGAAGTAACTCCTGTTATATACAGTGCTTAGAAGAAAGATAAAGGCGCTAAAGGAGAGCCGAGGAGAAAAGGGATGAAGAAGGGCACCTAATGTATTTTCGCCCTGGGTGCTCTCTTAGCATAGGTCAGCTCCGAGCCTGAGTGTTATGAAAGAGTCCTGAAATGAAATAATTCAATCAGGGGACATTGAGGGCATGAATTCCTTGTGCCTGCCCATTCCTGCCAGCATTTTACTTCTGGAAATCCCTGTATGCCCCGTTTAGCAAATACAGTGTGACATGAACATCCTATGTATTTACACAGGCACAATGCACAGCTTTCCCCTCTGTATGGGTCTTTTTAGGTCTTGCCTACCAGAGAGCGCATGCTGTCTAGTTGCACAAGACCTATTGTGACCTGAAAGATATCCAGCAGCCCGCCCATTGCTTACCATTAGTTGGCTTTATTGTCATGCTGATTTCCTTGCCTATTCGATGCCTTCCTCCTCCTTGATTCATTGGTTCTGTGATATTTTCAAAACTAAAGTTTCATGTTCATTCACTAAGTTTTGTTCAACACATAATCTGAACAGCTTTCTAATACAATGCATCCCCAAAAATGTAAAGGGGCATAAATGTCCGTAGTTTTGTTCTTATATAGGAGCTGCTAAATAACTGTGTGGTAAAGGCATAGAAAGTGCAATTTTCAAGCAGTAGGGGCCATATGTACCCAACAAATTTTCCCATAGACACAGAATGGGTAAAACCCTTTGATACATCTGGCCCTAGGTGTCTTTAGGCAAGCATTTTCAGGTATGTATAGCAAATGTTGTTGCTTTAGGATGAATGCTGTGCCCTACCTAGCACACTGAAGGCCGAGGAAATGGACAATCACCACACCCTGTATGCTAAACCAGTTGGAGGCTCTGGAGTTCACCTGTCTAACCAGCTCTTTGGAAGTCCCTGAAATTGTTTTACATGGCCCTTCTTGAGCACAAGTCATTAATTCCTATACCTGTTGAGGATATGGCAGTAAGGTAAAAAGACAACAAGATTTAGAGCATGTGTGTTGGGAGATGCAGTTGGCTGCGGAAGCAATGTTATCTTTCCTTGTGGCATGTGTCTGGTCCATGACTTGCTACCCTCCAGGCCATAGCAGGTACGAGAAGGCTGAAGGGGAAACCACCACATGGGCCGGTCTGGTGCCAGGCTCACCGGCACAGTCTCGAAAAACACATCAGAGCTGTGTGGGAGGACCAGGCCTGGGGCACTGCCTGGCCCAAGCCAGGGACCCATCACATAGTGTGTTAGCCTCAGTCACACTACGTCCAGGACCTATCTGCAACCCTGTTCCTTAGCCTGGAAGCACTTGAACTGGGCAGCCAAACAAATGACTGGCAGGTCACTAGTCCATGCTTTGGCCAGGCCAGGTCCCAAGTTGAAGATTTAAATTAATGAAGTTTCTTGGGTCGCTTTGCGGTGGGCTCAGGTTCCTGCGCTAGTAATGCCATGGCCAAACATTGGCACCTCCTACCTGCACTGCTTATAGGACTACTGGTTCTACTGTATTCTTCAACCAAAAAACTGCATCTTGTTTTTAACTATTTTGAAAACATTTTACTTGCTCAGGCTGTCTTTCATTTTTGTTGGCTGCCTCCAATCTCTGCAACGGAAGTGAAATCACAGGAGCACAGGAAGTGCAGTTTGCAGATACATGACAGCAGGAAACGATGTTGGGGAAGGCACCAGTAAAGGTAATCTTTCACTTTGTACATTTACTGTGTGAATAGATGTGTAGACTGCACTTCCTGGTCCTATCTCAAATCAAATTAGGTGTTTGTTAAGCGTGACTACTCACCCGTAAGGGTCTCAAGGCGCTGTGGGTGTGGGGGGGTTCGCAGGTTCCAATCCATCAAGAAGGGGGTCTGTGGAAGAGCTAGGTTTTGAGGTTTCTTGCGAAGATGCGGAGCGATGTTAAATGTCTGCGGTGGAGCGGAAGGTCTTTCCAGGCACTGGCCGCGTGGAAGGAGAAGGAGCGACCTCCCGATCTGGTCTTTCTGGTGCGGGGGACCACGGCATAGGAGAGCTGGGCTGATCGTAGGGTCCTTTGGGGTGCGTGGAATTTGAGTCGGCTGTTCAGGTATGCTGGTCGGGTGTCGTGGAGGGCCTTGTGAGCGTGGGTTAGCATCTTGAAGGTGACTCTAGCTACGATGGGGAGCCAGTGGAGTGTGCACAGGTGCTGGGAGATGAGGCAGTGGCAGTGGCTTGGCAGATTGAGGACCAGTCTTGCGGCAGAGTTTTGGATTTTCTGTAGCTTGTGGGTGAAGTTTTTGTTTATTCCGGCATAGAGTGCATTGCCGTAGTCGAGCCTGCTGGTGACCAGGGCGTGAGTGACTGTCTTTCTGTGTTTGAGGGGGATCCATTTGAAGGTCTTACGTAGGAGGCAGAGGGTGTGGAAGCAGGAGGCCGAGACGGAGTTGATCTGGAAGTCCATTTTGAGGTCTGAGTCCAGGATGATTCCCAGGTTGCGTGCGTGGTCCGTGGGGGTGGGCAGGCTTCCGAGGGTGAGGGGCCACCAGGTGTCGTTCCAGGCATCTGGGTTTGGGCCCATGATGAATACTTCCGTTTTGTTTGTGTTTAGTTGTAGGCAGCTGTTTTTCATCCATTTGGCGACGGCTTCCATGCCTTCTCGAAAGTTGTGTCTGGCGGTGTCAGGTTCGTTGGATAGGGAGAGGATGAGTTGGGTGTCATCTGCGTATGACACAATGTTGAGTCCGTAGGTTCTGACAATGGGTGTGAGCGGAGCCATGTAGACGTTGAAGAGCATAGAGCTGAGGGAGGACCCTTGGGGGACTCTGCAAAAGGTAGGTGTAGGGTGAAAGAGGGGAGTCTGACCCGCTGCGTTCTGCCGGAGTGGAAGGAGCGGATCCAGTCGAGGGCCTTGTCTTGGATCCCTGCATCGTGGAGTCTGTGTATTAGGGTGCGGTGAGAGACTGTGTCGAACGCCGCTGAGAGGTCAAGGAGGATGAGGGCTGCTGTTTCTCCTTTGTCCAGTAAGGTATGGATGTCGTCTGTTGCGTCAAGGAGAGCGCTTTCCGTACTGTGGTTTTTTCTGAAGCCGGATTGGGATGAGTCGAGGATGTTGTGCTCTTCGATGAATGTGGCGAGTTGGCTGTTGATGGCTTTCTCAATGACTTTCGCTGGGAACGGGAGCAGGGAGATGGGTCTGTAGTTTTTGAGGTCGGTGTGGTCCCCCGAGGGTTTTTTCAGGAGGGGGTTGATTTCAGCGTGTTTCCAGTCATCAGGGAATGAAGCAGTTGCCAGGGAGCGGTTGATGGTGTGGCAGAGCATGGGTGCGATGGTGTCGGCAGCTCTGTTGAAAATGTGGTGGGGGCAGGGGTCCGTGGGGGCCCTGGAGTGGATTGACTTCATCGTCTTCAGTATGTCTTCGGTGGTGAGGGCGGTCCAGTTGTCGATCGCTGGCTTCAGGGTGTCGGGGGTGGTTGGTGAGGGTTCAGTGTGTTGGTTGTCTTTGTCCAAGTTGTCGTAGATGCTCTTGATTTTGTGGTGGAAAAAGGTGCTGAGTTTGTCGCAGAGGTCTTGTGAGGGAGGGATGTCGGTGGACTTGCTGGTGGGTTGGGCGAACTCCTTGATGATGTTGATGAGTTCTTTGATGTTGTGTGCATGAGTGGAGATTCTGTCTTCAATCGCTTTTTTCTTCGTTTTTCTTATAAGTTGGTGGTGGGCGTTGGAGGCGGCTCTGAAGTTGTTGTGGGCTTCTATGGATTTGGTGTTCCTCCAGGCCTTTTCGAGGTGGCGGCAAGTGCGTCTGGGCTCTCGAAGTTCGGTGGTGAACCATCTAGCTTTCTTGGCCTGAGTGTTGTTGTTTTGCTTGAGGGGGGCTATGGTGTTGGCGCTGTCGGAGATCCATCTGTGCAGGGTTTGGGCTGTGGTGTTGGTGTCGTCGTTTTCCGCGATGGTTGGGGTGTAGTTGCTGAGTGATGAGGTTAGCTGGACGTTGGTGATTCTGGTCCAGTTTCTTCGTGGGAGCAGGTGCTGGTGTCTGTGGATGGTGGGTGTTCTGAAGGTGAAGTGGACGCATCGATGGTCAGTCCTTGGGAGTTTGTGGTGTGGCTGAAGGTGATGGAGTTTCCTGTTGTGAAGAGGGCGTCGAGGGTGTGTCCTGCTGAGTGCGTGGGTTCGGTCACGATCTGGCAGAGTCCAATGTTGTGGAGGTTGTCCAGGAGGGATGTGGTGCTGGGGTCCAGTTGGTTGTCGAGGTGGAAGTTGAGGTCTCCCAGTAGAGTGTTGTTGGTGGATGCGATGGCATGCGGAGAGATGATGTCCGTGATGGAGTTGGTGAAAAGTCAGTGGGGTCCAGGGGGTCGGTAGATGAGGGATCCACGGAGGGTGGAGGTAGGGCTGGCCAGTATATTGAAGTGAAGGTGTTCCATCAGGTCTGTGGGCTCGTCAAGGAGTGTGCTCAGGCGGAGGGTGGATTTGTGGATGATGGCTATTCCTCCTCCAGGGGGGGTGGGGCGGTCCTTCCTGGAGATCTTGTATCCTTAGGGAATGGCGATGTCGGGTCCTGAGGTGGTGTTGGTCCAGCTTTCGGTAAAGAATGCTACATCCGGGGTAGTGCTGTCGAGGAGGTCCCCGATTTCGGTGGCGTGTTTGTGGAGGAATCGGACGTTGAGGAGGATGCATTGCAGGGTCTTTGGTTCGGTTGTGTTCTACCGCGCGGATTGCGCTGGGTCAGGTGTCTTGGCGGTGCTGTAGGTGTGCCAGCAGCGGTGACAGCTGAAGGGTCCGTGGGTGTCGGCTGGTGATGCTAGCTTGCAGTTGTTGTTGCGGCCTGAGTTGAGAGCATGGAGTGCCGCTGGGTCGTAGCGTTGGCGGTGCAGAGATCCATGGTTCCTGGCGCTGGTCGCAGTCGGGTCACGGACAGGCGCAGACGGGCTTGCCTTTGGCGCCCAGGCGGCGCGGCCACTGCAGTGGCCGCCATCAAGTAGGGGTCGGGGAGGGCTGGACAGCTTCGAGGCGGGAGCGGGGAGGGGAGCTGGATTGGGCCAGTCACACTGGTCGTGCTGGTGGGGAGGGGCCGCGGGGGCAGCAGCGGCGGGGAAAAACGGGCTAAAAAAGGCAAAAGGAAAAAGGTAAAAAGAGAGAGAAAAGTGCAAATAAGGCAGCAAAAGTGCAAGAAAGAGTGGAGGAAAGACACAGAGGACACAGGAGAGTGAAAGGGGGAGATTGAGATGAGGAGAAAACGACAGAAAATGGAGGTTAAGACCCAGAAGGAGAGTGAAGGGGGGGAGATAGAAGTAAGGGGAAAAATGAGTAAAAAAGGAGAGAAAAGTGGAGCAAGAGAATGGAGACAGAGGTCCAATGGACCACCAGGGATGAGGCGCAGGTGAAACCTACGGGTGGAGGAGGGCCTTGAACACCAACACTTGAGAGTGCAGGGGCTCGGAGGAAGGCCTCACTTGATGGTGGAGCTGAGAGGGAGGGATAGTAATTTCACTGACAATGAGTCAGTGGTCTTGCTATCTGATGCAACTTCCAGTTTCAAAGAAAACTCACAAAATGAAGGACAAGCTAAAGGCAACAGAAGGCGTCATATGACAAGGAGACTGTGGAATGTGTATCCAGGGCCGGCTATAGGACAGTGCGACTGGTGTGGCCGCACTGGGCACACACCTGTGGAGGGGGGCACTGTGACCTCAGGGGGCGCTGTGTTTAGCAATATCTTACGATTGAAGAGATGAGGGACACTTTTGCAGGTGGTAGCGAGAGAATCCTAGGAGGTGGTCATGGGACGTGGAGGCGCCAAAAGTCATTGTCGCACAGGGCACCACCAGCGCTAAAGCCGGCCCTGTGTGTATCAGAAGAGGAAGGCGGTGCCCATGTCACTGATATGGAAGATTGAAAATAATAACGCGGGATATTTAGTGACAGGGTGCAGCGAGGAAGCGTGGGGACTCAAGGGAAGACCTTATAGGGAGACTAAGTAGCGATGTGGGAGTGGAGAGAAAAGGTGGGTGGAGGGTTTTGTTAGCGTGGAGCGGGATTACACTACAAAGGGATGTGGCATCCTCCCCAAGGCCTTGTCTGCCTGCTATTTCCTGGAACTCAGAATGTGCAATCAGTCCTCTCTCTAATGGAGTTTGGAACAATTAGCTTTCCCCCCCGGAGACTCTAAGCTTGCATGATGCTCAGTCTACAGCACACTGAACTGTCCCTCACCAATCAACCACAGGGGATCCATTAAAGACCTCATCACTCCTCTGACTCAGGTCTGAGCAATACTGGAGAGTGAAGGGAGAAAGGGCGCATGATCCCCGACAGACAGCAGTGTAGCTTAATGCACTCGCTGCATAGCATAGCCCTTTGCCATTTGCAGAGTAGACTCTTTGGGCTGTCAATCAAGGGTGTTTATGAATGGGGCAATAAAACGTTATTTCAAGGGAATCGAAGCTGCAAGGTAGTGACAGATGCCTTCAGTTGGAAATATCAATGTGCGGTTCTGTTGTCAGAGTTGGTCCGTAATTATTTATTGTAGCTTAATTCCGAGCTGGGAAATTAGCCAGTGATATCAAACTGCTGTAGCATTCCGGTGTCAGAAGCAGCCTGATCGACTTACTCTCTTCGTCCATCGTTGATGTCCATCCTCTGTCTCTATGTCTCTCTCCTCACACCGACAAGGCCCAAGTGACGCAGTCGATGTTCAAAAGCTGTTTCCGAATAAATTCCCGCCTTACGTCATTTCCCACCTCCCTAGCAACTGGGCCGGCGTACGAGTGGTAATTTGCTACCTGTTACCTCGGAGTCTTTGTTGAATTTTGATAAGATTTTTCTGTACCTGGGGGCCTCTTCGGTCGCCGGGATACAGTGACTGAATTCGCCTGGCGCAGTTTCTCCGCCATCCGCTGTTGTGGTGCAACGTTCGTGGCTATACTGTAACATGATGCTAAACATAACGGTACGACGCAAAGGGGAGCAAATTAGGTTTTGCGTGACGTCTGCACTCAAGGTACACTTTCCCAGTACGCATTTCTACGCCATGACAACCCGCGCCAAATGAGTCATTTGGCGGAAATCCATGCTATAGAACTCGGCAACACAAATCCATTTGGCATTGTGCTGACGTCAATATCCGGTGCAACAATATAATTGGCAGAAAAGCTGATCGACGTTGCTGTTTGTACCACTTTGCATCGCTAGAGTGCCCTTGGAAACACATAGTAAAATCTGGCCGAACTTTGCCTCACATCAGTCATCAGAGAGCTTAGAATCCTGGGCAAGTGAAAACCCTAAAATAACCAATGAAAGTCAAAATGAATTGTAAACAGTACACAGTACACCCGATGCCTCCAGCTGGTGGCTTCTTCTTCAGACATAGTTATTTTAACTTTTATGAGGTAGGAAAAAAAGTTCATTTGGTGCCTCTAACTGGGGACATCCACTTAAAATGTGGCCATTTGGATGAATGTTCAGACGGAATGCCACTTCACGCGAAACCTCCAGCTATTGATATTCACTTGTGACACAGTAATTTGGCCCCGTGTCTTTGTAATGACAGCTAGGCCACTGGACGCCTGCAACTGGTATCCATTAGAATGTGGTAACGTTTGTGAATGCTCAGCCCGGTGGCCTGTTTGATACCTCCAGCTGGTGTACCTCTACGTGATATGCCATCTTTTGGATGTGGTGAAGATTTTTCATTATTTTACCCTTTGCACAAACATTTGCAGTAATCTGCACCAAGTTGGACATATATTGAGCGTGATTTTTACATTAAAGTTGACCATAATTAATCTAGGCCTTGATTTAAAACCACTCATGTTAAGTCGAAACGTTTTCCAGTCTGCTGTGTATTTTTCCTTTCCCTTGTTTCAGGAGCCAAGCTGCAGCACTACATGTTAATTCAACTGTATGTATCATAATGGTTTGAGTTTCTGTGTGAATGTTCTGTGTTCCTTGGTGAGCTGAATAAAGAACCTCTGCACCTGTAAGAAGAACATGCTGTGACCGAACTGTATCATCCTACTATAAGATATCCGTTGAAGGTCCCGCAGAAGAGACTTCCATTGTGTGATGGCTGGGAAGAAGGGTGAAACTAGTTTAGTCAGAAAGTGTTCAATCCTGATTGGTTCTCTTCCTGGGAACCGTAGTGGTTTGCTCCTCACTGAAAATAATTGTACGTGTTTAATTGTGCATTACCGCGTTAGTTAGATTTAGATGCCCTTCCCACTCTCCTCAGAGGAGACATTGTATTTGCTCTTGCCTTGAAGAGTTAGACTCATGTGCAAACTCATTCCTCATTTACTTAACTGAATCTTCATTTCAATCTGCCTTTAGTGGTTTTATCTGCTGACACATTTTGCTTGATTTTTCCCAATTTCCCCACCTTTTTAGATTAGCCTATTAGGGAACTTCCCTTAACAACTTTAAGCAGTTTGTCTTTTTACTTGCTATTTTGAATTTAATTGAATTTTACTAACTGATACATTCATGTATTGACTACTGACAAATTTGAGTGATTTGTGTTTGTAACTTTGCTAATCTACTAATAAACCTTTACGGTTTTCAATCCACTACTCTCTGTCATCATTGTGAGGCCTAATGCACTTCACTGGTCTTTATGTATGCAACTTGATGAGTCACACTTCAGTCAGGGTCTAAACATCAATTCGATCGAATGCAGCTTGCACTTGAGTTTGCCCCAAAGATCTGTATCGGGCAAATCATGCTGCAATAGATACACATGTGGAACAATGCCAAATTTAAAAAGAAGAAATTTTGTAATGCTTTTCAAAGCGGTCTTTCTACTGAGAGGGTGTTCCAGCTCATGGTATGATAAAACGTCTGTGATGCTTTTCACTAAAATAGGTATCGTTATAAGTAGGCTCACCAACAGACCTCCATTAATTCTGACAAGCAATTCTTAAGACTTCGCTTTGGGTTGATACCATCTGAGACTACAATCTCCATGACTGTCCAAGTCTTTGCACAAGTGCAACAGCCATTTTGGGTACAGTAGTGTGAACAGTAATAATTCCTGGCGTTTTGGTCTGCCTTGACAGCACAGCTGTTCCCGGACATTATGAGATTACCTAAAAAAGGGCTTTAAGCAGCAGAACCAGGAGAGGGGCTTTGGCTCACCCATGTTGGTAGTCAAGAGTACATATTTTGATTAGGCAGAAATTGTGCGCTACCACAAAACATAGTTGCACTACACCCAGTTGTGTTGATTTCATTTATCCAGCTGCCTGAGATTGATCTTTCTGGGGCACACACAATCAATCAATCGATCAGAGTACTTGTAGAGCGTGCTACTTACCCGTGAAGGTCTCAAGGCGCTGGGGGGTGCGGGATGCTGCTACTGCCCGAAGAGCCAGGTCTTGAGGAGTCTTCTGAAGGCGAGTAGGTCTTGGGTCTGCCGTATGTGGGTGGGGAGGGTGTTCCAGGTCTTGGCGGCGAGGTAGGAGAATGATCTGCCGCCGGGGGTCGTACGTTGGATGCGGGGAACAGCGGCGAGGCTGGAGGAGCGGAGCTGACGGGTGGGGGTGTGGAAGCTGAGTCTGCTGTTCAGGTAGGCTGGTCCGGCGTTGTGGAGTGCTTTGTGTGCATGGGTGAGGAGTTTGAAGCTGATCCTCTTGTCTATGGGGAGCCAGTGTAGGTCTCTCAGGTGGGGGGTGATGTGGCTGTGGCTGCGGCAGGGGACGATGATGATCAGTCGGGCGGAGGCGTTTTGGATGCGTTGTAGTCGTCGTTGGTGTTTGGCTGGGAATCCTGCGTAGAGTGTGTTGCCGTAGTCCAGTCTGCTGCTGACGAGGGCCTGTGTCACCGTTCTTCTTTTTTCGGTCTGGATCCACTTGTAGATCCAGTGGAGCATGCGGAGGGTGTTGTAGCAGGAGGAGGAGACAGCGCTGACCTGCTTAGCCATGGAGAGGGAGGAGTCGAGGATGAATCCTAGGTTGCGTGCATGGTCGGTGGGTGTTGGTGCTGTTCCCAGTGTGGTCGGTCACCAGGAGTCGTCCCAGGCTGAGGGGGTGGGTCCGAGGATATAGTAATGCTATTACAGTGTCTTAGATAACTAGATAATTTACAGTGTTTGTCTCTGGCAGTAGCACAAATGGGAAGAGGTAAGCCATTAACTTTAGGCTTAACTTTAGACTTAACTTTCACTTGACCTCATATGAGCAACAGAAAAGAGCTCTCAGAGTCCTACTGAGATAGCGGCTTAGGCTCCACCACTTATTGGTTCCCCCTAGTACAAGATTTGACTGGGCCCAACTTGTTTTCTTCCAGTAAAAAGGCTGTTAGTATTGCATTGTACTAAAGTTTATACTGAGTACAGAAGAACTGAGTTGTTTATGGCGGAAAGCCAATGAGCGTGGCTTTAGGACCAATCTGTTTATTATGAAATGTTATGATAAAGGAACTGGTGTATTTACAAAGAAAAGCACATGCTAAATTTGCCAGACATTTAAATGTGGATTATTATTATTCTGTTTAAAGCTGCCATATAATAATTTTGTTACATGGAAGCTCACAGATAAGGAAAAGGTTTGGACGTTGGCCACCCAGTGTGACAAACCATGATTAGAGAACATTTGCTCTGTGAGATTTCTTGTTAGGATGTCTTAGGAGAGATAGTGTTTTGCTAAAGCAACTATAATTTTGTATACCTTTCAAATTTCAAGATTGTGTTTCTGATGGTTGCCTTGTGGAAAAGCTTATGCTCAGAACTGTAGGCCTGAGTTGGGTATAGTGACAAGGCATGTGTCTGTTTGGTGCACTGGAAATGTTATGTCCAATGCCATAGTTTGGTCTGCTTTTCCTGAAACTAGTGAATGTGAATTAATGGAAAAACGAAAACTAGAAACCACACTTGAGGAAAACAATCATGGAAAACCAATTATAAGGAAAGACAATTTTAAACAAATGCAAATTAATAAAAAATTAAACAATATATTTTAAAGGAAATGTAATTGTAAGGAGAAAACGCAAATTGCTTTAAACTTGTGTGAACGTAGGGATAGAGAGGGATTTTGGGGTTAATTATTAAGTGATGTTTATGGGTGATTTTTTGAGATGATAGGAATGGTCAAATCTCAGGCATAGACAATGGCTTTTAGGGTTCATAGACACATGAAGTTTAGGTATAGCAAGAGCCTTTTTTTTTATAGGGATCCGGAATGGGTGGGTGGAGTTTAACACTGGTGAGGTTTTTTAAGGTTCAATGATTTGCAGAGTTTAGGAATGGTAAACAGTTTTAGGGCTCAGGAATGGGTGGTGTTTTTTGGGGTGGTGTAGATGAGTTGGTAGTGTTAATGGACAGAAAGAGTTTTAGGGTTCAGGAACAAGTGGAGTTTAGGGTGGTGAGGAATTTTAAGGGTTCACAGATGTGTGAAGTTTCGATGTAGAAAGGAGTTTTTAACGTTCAGGGATGGGTAGAGTTTAGGGGTTGTAAGGGGTTTTTAGGGGTCAGGGATCGATCTTGTCTATTTGTGGTGAGTATTTATTTAGGGCTCAGGGATCGGTGAGGTTTAGTGTTGGTGAGGGGTTTTATGGTTGAGGGATGGGTGGGGTTTAGGAATAGAACACGTTTTTTTTGAAATTTCAAGAATGGATGGAGTTTAGGGGTGTGAGGGGTTTTAGGATTCAGGAATGGTTGGAGTTTAGGGATAGAAAGCACATTTATGGTTCATGGATGGGTGGATTAGAGATCAGGGATGAGTGCAGTATTGGTGTAGTGATGTTTTTTAATTTTAAAAAAAAAGTCTTTTATTGAAAAGCTCAATAGACAGTTCAATAGCATATGCAGAGGCATGCACCTCGGGGATACATTCACATTGGTCAGGAGGACAAATATCAGTGTGGGGCAGAAACCATCATACAGACGAAGGGGAATCAAAAGAGCACCATTCTTTAATCAACCGAGGCCTCTGCAGCTCTGCAGGGCCCACCATTGCCTCCCTGTAAGTTCGCCATGGCGCCCACACCTTCTCCCATTTCTTGATGCACCCTCGACTGTTTCCTCTACCCTCTGGCACCAATCTATGTCCTTTTCCTATTCTGTCACTGAAGGGGGAGGGGACGCCCCCCACCCCTTAGCAATGCTGCGTTTTGCGATCCCTGCTGCTAAAGTGAGCCATATGGTGATATACTTGGGCCAAACTGTCTCTCCCTTAATTATAAGTAGATGCCATTTTGCATCAAGTGGCACGTCGGTACCCACCACCCTGGCCATAATTGTCGTAACTCTGCGCCAGAACCGCACAATTTTAGGACATTTCCATAGGATGTGGAGAAAAGTGCCCTCGCTGTGGCACTCTTGGATGCACTGTGGTGGTGGCGCCCTGCCAATCCTATTCAGAAGCATTGAGGGGTAATAGGTGCGATGCAAAATCTGGAGCTGGATCAATCTAAAACGCACTCGTATTGCTATTTCCCTCGGGCCTTGGAGCGCCTACTGCCACTCCTTGTGCTCTATACTGCCCAGGTTGTCAGTCCAGGCGGCCCGCAAGGTTAGCAGTTGGTCGGGCAGGTTGTTCATGAGCTTCCGGTATATTGTGGATGTTGTTTTCTCGGGATAGGGTCAATTAATAATCTATCCTCGAAGGGCAAATGGTCAGGAAGGAGTGTATCTCCTTTTAACTGAGTCAGCAGGGCATGTCTGAGTCTCAAATAATGAAACCTCTGGGTCTCAGCCAGCTTAAACTCCTGCTGCATGTCCTCAAACGAAAGTGGGGCTCCGTCCCCCCACACATCCCCAAGTCTCTTTATTCCTATGGTCTTCCATCCCATAAACCCTTGTAGCAAGGCCACCTCCTCCAATCCTGCAGTAGACCACAATGGTGTTATGCTGGTCAGTTTGTTGTGCCAGTGAGGGTTTTTTAGACTTGAAGGATAAGTGGAATTTAGGAGTAGAAATGTCTTTTAGAGTTCAGGGATGGGTACAGTTTAGGGGTCAGGGATGGGTGTAGTTTAGGTGTAGTGAAGGGTTTTTAGGGGCAGGGATGTATTTTATTTAAGGATTGTGAGGGGTCAGGGAAGGATGGTATTTAGGTGCGGTGAGGGGGCAGCAAATTAAAAGCTTTTAAAGTAATTGTTTGACAATGTAAAAATTATAAATTCAAAATAATGACATCTGTAGTACAGACCTGAAATAAATACCTCCAACAAAAACTCTTCTGAAAATAAGATCCAGAACCATTCTATTTACACCATAGAAAATAAACATGTAAAAGCCCATTTCTTAACAAAATACATTTGATAAATTGGTTTTTATAAAATGGTAAAGGCCATGATTCTTGAGGGATTGTATATTGTTTTGTAAGCTATATTTCCCAACATATTCAATGACTGCGTGCAAGATGTTGCCAGTCTAGGTGCACTTGAATAAGCCGGTGTTGGGTAAAGTCTAAAGTGAAATGTAGTAACCACAGAGGCAGTGGTTAATGAATAAAAGGTATTTATTCAGATAAGTACAGCTACACAAGTGTACAGCAACCCCCAGCTTCATCAACTGACCATTCTCTCAGAATCTCCAGTGATGTCATACCATGGCATCACTGGGTTCTACAATGGGAGAATTAAATCTCCACACATCTCCCCCCTTACAAAGAATTGCAATAAAACAAAAATGCTTATACATGTTAAAATCAATAACAAGAACTGAATATACCCAACAACAATAACATAAGCTCATAATAAAATTATTTTACATTTGCATCAGTTGCTTAACAGAGTTAGGAACATCCACTTTGCATAAATTACCCATACTCCACATTTTTCCATCATCCAGAGTTACTACTGAGTTTAACACCTTTATCACTCTTTGAGGTCTGGAAAACTTGCTCTCACCTTTTCTCACAAATCCCATTTTCTTTGTAATCACCTAATCACCAATAATGATTTTAACATCCTTCACTCATTTTCCTTCTGTCATAACCTTTTTTGTTCCTTTCTTGAGACTCCTTAACTCTTTCTGCTATTAATTCTCGATCCACTCAGACTTGATCTTTCTTTTGCAACCACACAGGAGATTCTTTGGTTGCTGGTTCTCTTCCTTTTAAAGCCACAAAAGGTGATACACCAGTAATAGTATGAGGAGTCACCCTGTGAGCCCAGATCATCTTGTCTAGTTCCCCTCTCCACTTTAAACCATTACTCAAAGACAATTGAATGTTGACCACTATGATGCGATTAACTCGCTCAACTAATCCATTAGCTCGTGGTCTGAACAACGCCACTCTTTCATGCTTTATACCCAATCCCGTAAGAAACCTTGACATCATACTCGAAACCAATTGTACTCCTTTGTCCGTAACCAAACACTTTGGCACCCCTTCTTCTAAAAATGCACCCTTCAAAAACTCAATCACTACTTCTGATGTAATATGTTCTACTGGTTTCACCAAAAACCATTTACTGTGGTAATCAACTAATACAATTATAAATCTGCTTCTCACACCCAATCTTTCAATTGGCCCTAGAAAATCCAACGCAAATTTTTCCCAGGGTCGATTGGGAATACCTACACAACCCAGTGGTGGTTGCCGGATTACCCTAGACTTGTCGCTATTACTGCACGCTTGACAATCCTTTACTACTTCTTCTACCTCTCTATCCATTTCCGGCCACCAAAAATTCCGTCTCAATCTCCTTTTGCACATGCTTCTCCCTAAGTGTCCCTCGTGTACAAGTTTGATTCATTTACTTCTTAACATCTTTGGTGGGACTACACGATTGCATCTCAAGACTTTATCTGTATGAATACTTAACTGGTCTTTGACCTTTAAATATTTCTTTAATTCCTCATTCAAGCTCATCACATCTCCTCAACCATCGCGTATGACGTCCTTGAGCTCAGTGTATTCCTTATCACAGCTCAAGGCTTCATTCCACTCTTCTTGTTTCAAGGCTAAATCCAATTCATTGACAATACATGGAGATTCCACCTCAGATACCAAAGAAAAATTCTCTTCTTCCTCCACAATTGGCATCCGCGACAAGCAATCAGCTATGATATTTTTGTTACCTCTAATAAAATCAATTGAAAAGTTGTACTCCATTACTGACATCAACCATCTAGAAATTCTTGGAGTAGCATTTCCTTCAAGACCCCTTCCACCTTTGAAGATGTGCACTAAGGACTTATGATCGGTTCTCAAAACAAAAGGCAGTCCCCATAAATAAAATCTAAAATGATTTATCCCCCAACAACAACCCAAAGCTTCCTTCTCAATGGTTGAGTAAGACCGCTCTGCTCCCTGTAGGCGTCGTGACGCAAACCCAATCACACTTTCTCCTTCAGCTGTTCTTTGGGTTAAAACCGCACCTAATGCAATATTACTGGCGTCAGTTGTTAATATTGTTTTCTTCGAGACATCAAAGTGGGCTAAAGTAGGTGCAGTAACCAATGACATTTTGACTTTTTTTTCGATGCCGTCTCACATGAAGCATCCCATTCAAATAACACTCCCTTTTTCAATAACATCCTTATAGGCTCTACAATATTTGAGAAGTTAGCTACAAATTTCGAACAGTACTCTGCTGGACCAAGAAATGATTTCAACAAGTCTTTATCTGATGGTTGAGGAGCATCTATAATTGCTTTTACTATACTTTTCTTAGGTCTTATACCACCAGCAGATATCTCATGACCAAGGTAGTTCACTCGGTCTTTTCTCAGTTGACACTTTTCTTTCTTTATCGTTAGACCGTGATCAGCAATCCTTCCCACAACTTCATTCATTAACTCATCATCATCTTCAAAAGACTTGCCTACAATCATTATGTCATCCTGAAAACACAAAACGCTATGCATCCCTTGAAATATATTTTGCATAACTCTTTGAAACACCGCAGAGGCTGAAGATAATCCGAATGGCATGCGCCGATAGCGATAAGCCCCTAATGGTGTGACAAAGGAAGTTAATGGCCGTGACTCTGGCGTGGGTTTGAATCCCATCCCATCCTCGTCACCATGAAATGTAGTAACCACAGAGGCAGTGGTTAATGAATAAAAGGTCTTTATTCAGATAAGTACAGCTACACAAGTGTACAGCAACCCCCAGCTTCATCAACTGACCATTCTCTCATAATCTCCAGTGATGTCATACCATGGCATCACTGGGTTCTACAATGGGAGAATTAAATCTCCACACCAGTGTTAAAGGGTAAAGGTTTCATTGGGAAAAATATTGCAAAGCCAGTAGGGCTGAACTACTTATTGTAAAAAGCATACGTTAACGACAGTAGGATTTTAAGAATGGGTTGCTGTTGCACTGTGCTAAAGCCTGTTGGCAGGCATTTTCTTACATGGAATTTCACAGATTACTGTTGTAGGCAAGGGTTTTCTTGTTGGTGATCCACCTAAACAAGCTATGGAGGTAGAAGATAGGAACTACCATAATCCTTGGAGAGACAGTATTTTGCTTTGTAAACTGTAACTGTATACATTTGTACTTTTGTGACTGTATGCAGGATGGCTGTGAGGTGGAAGGTTATGCTCAGTTCAAGTGACTTGAGTTGGATATGGTACCAAGCCAGTGATAAAGCCTATAGGCCTGATTGTTTATTATGAAAAGTTACAATAAAGGCAATGGACCTGACATATTAATTGCAAAAAGCATATTAAAGTCAAGAGACATTAACGGGTGGATTGTTACTACTCTGAATTAAAACCTAAAGGTAGGGTTTTGTATTACCTGTAATCTAATAGATTACCATAGTAGGCAAGGGGGTCTGTGTTAAATACCCCCCTCTGACAAACTATGACAATAGAAAATGTGCACTGTTGCAATCCTTGTTAGTTTGTTTTAGGAGAGATAGCATTTTACTTTGCCGACTGTAATTTTGTATATATTTGTAATTTATGACTGTAGACCTGATAGCTGCCTTGTGGCAAACCTTACGCTTAGTAGATGAGGCCTGAGTTGGTTATGGTGACAAGCAGTGGTGGCTGGCATGGAATAGGGGTGGGGGGTGGAAGAGGGGTTGGAAAAAAAAAACGTTTACTTTTAAACTGACCGCCGTCTCTCTCTCACTTTGCCGCTCTTCTTGGGAGTTCTGAACTAGGAAGCCCCCAGGCTCCCCATAGCCAATCAAAATGCTCCAATGCAGTGTTGTGATTGCTCTGAGCACAGTGGTTCAGCGCTCAGACGGGAACAGGGAGCCTATGCATGTTCCTCATGAGGCTGTGCATTACAGGCTGGTGGGGAAGACGCACAGTGCGCATGACTGTTAGGCTTTCCCAAAACGGCAGGCTAAGCAATCATGCATACTTGGAGTCTGCAAACCACTCCTCCCCCCTGTGACCCCAGCCTCTCCCCGCCCTAACCAAAGAAAAATAATATGATAATAACGAGGTTATTATCATTTTTAAAAAAAATTATGCTCTGTGAGCAGTGTGGGGACCCTCCTCCGCCTTAGCGGAGGAGCTGCCCCTAGTGACAACTCAATGATAACAACTACATGTTTGATAGGTCTGCAGGCAAATGTTATGCAATATGCCAGTGGTCTGGCCTGTTTATTATGAATAGATGTTACAAAGGCAGTAGGCCTGGATTATTTATTTTGAACAGCATATGGTAAAGCCAATAGGCCTCTAACAGTGGATTGTTATCACATTATGTTACAAGCTGTAGAAAGGTATTTAGTTACATGTAATCTCACAGATTACCATATAGGCCAAGGTATTTGTGTTGGGTTCTCACGCTGATAAATGATGGGATTAGAATTTCACTCTTATGATTCTTGTTCCGCCCTATTGAGACATGTAAATTATTTTGCTAACTGTAATTGTGTACATGTTAGTAATTTTATAAATGCAAGCCTGTTGTTTGCCAGTTTATGTGCAATTCAGTAGGCCAGGCTGTATATAGTGTCAAGCCATTGGTAACGTCTAGAGGCCTTATCAGTTCACTGGAAAAAGGTACATTTACAATACCTTTGCAAGACAGACAACCGTTGCTATGGTTATTTTTATTATTGCAAGCATATGCCCGTCATGTTTAGACTGCAGCATATTTTCTTTTTTCAACTTGTATTCTTTTAATTTATCTTGCATATGTTGTTGAGTTTGTGTGTGTTTTATTGCATTTATCAGAGATTGAATGCAATAATCAATTAGTTGATTGATGAATGGATGTATGAGTGCAAAAATGAGTGACAGAGTGCGTGTATATTGATTTATTGAGTGCCTAAACGCATCAATGAGACAAAGGGCACTTTCATTCATATGGCAGGCATATTGACATTGCCAATGCCTGTCTCTGTGTGTTATTAGAATGAAGTAAAACCCCAGCTGGTTTGAAGTTTGATTTTTTTTTCACCGCAGCTTTATACTTGCGTAATTTTCCTGGTGGATTTGAGTTGGTGCTACAAACCTAGAGCCTAGGTAAAAAGTCTTATGATACCTGGAGCAACAAAAAAAAACACGCTCACAGAATGGTATAAGTACAAAAGCCAATTTTAATTGCAAGCTGAAAGAGAATAATTAGTGGTCGAAAATGAAGTATTTGGGAATAACTAAAGAATATATATTTTTATGTATATGGTTTTTTTACAGCATCGTTTCATCCAAGGGTATTTTACCACTGTACAAAGAATATTAACTAGATATACAGGACAGGATTACTTAGAAAAATAAAGAGTTAAACTAGAAGAGTCAGCAAAGGGTAGGGCTGGAAATGGGGCCGGGGGAGGTTAAGCATGGGGGGGTGGGGGGAACAATGCAAAATGAGGAGAACATATTGTTGTCATTTTGAAACAAAATGAGGCCAAGGTGACCCCAAGAAGCAGGGTGGGTAGTGTGGGAGTAGAGTATTTGAGAGTCTAAGGTGTGTTGGTTCCTGGCAATCACGTGAGCTGTGCAGGATGACCATTTGTAAGGTATGAAGTGAAGAGGAGACTCTTAAGGATACATCATTAAAGGAACATAATTAAAGGAAAATTACATTTGGACCAGAAATTAATTTAGGCATATTTAAGACTCCAAACTTTCTCATTGATTATCCACAAATCAGATATCAGACTAACAATATGAAAATTATTATTTGACTGTTGGACCTGGCCCTTTTGCAGGGTTATCCACAAAATGTTTTCCTTCTTCCTCCAATTTTTTCTGACCTCTTTTTGTTTGCTTTAGGACCATGGGCACTTTACCAGTGTTAACCAGTGCTAAAGTGCATATGCGCTCTGTGTAAATTGTATTGGTGGTTTATTTATCCATATATGCCATGGGATATATGCCGTGATTGGCATGTATCATTTACTAATAAGTCTCTAAAGTGGACCAGATGTGCCCAGGATCTGTAAATCGAATGCTACTGGTGGGCCTACAGCACTGATTGCGCCACCCAGAGGGCAGCCCTGCTACCATATCTCAGACTTGCCAGTCCAATGTCTGTGTGTACAGTTTTAAACTGCCATTTCGACCCGGCAAGTGCAACCACTTGCTAGACCCAAACCTTCTCTTTTACTACATGTAAGGCACTCCAAAGGTAGGCCCAAGGTAGCCCCATGGGCAGGGTGCAATGCATTTGAAAGGTAGGACATGTACTGGTGTGTTTTACAGGTCCTGAGATTCCTGCTAGTGAAATACTGCCAATTTCGTTTTGCCAGGACTATCTTTCACAGGGATTATCATTGGAGCTGCCTTGTAACTTCTTACATGTGTAACTTGTAATTGGGAACAGATAGAGATTTGGAGTTTGGGGTCTCTGAACTCCCAGTTGAAAAATCCATCTTTTGGTGAAGTTGGTTTTTAAATGGCATGTTTGAAAATACCACTTTAAGGAAGTAGGCATTTTCTTGCTTTACCATTCTGAGCCCCTGTCTGGCTGTGGAATCCACTTCTGGGTTGGATGAAAGTTGGGCTGTTTGTGCATTCACTCTGGACAGTCACACAAAGGGAGCTGAGGTGTGCCTTGCATATCCTGATGGGCCACCACCAGGCTGATGGGTTGTCCTTAACTAGACTGGTGAGAGGAGTTGTCACTGACACCTGAATAGAGCCGTGCATGTCCTCACATAAAGTTGTCTCCACCCCCCTGTAGTGTGTCTAGAGCCACGTCAGGGAGTGGCAGGGTCTTGAGAGCTACGGCGTCTTTCCTTTGATGTTTGCCTACTTCAAAGACAGAAACTGGTATAAGTACTGGAGCTGTGACACCATAACTTCAGAAAAACATCTGGACTAAAGGGAATTCTGCCAAGAAAACCTAGATGCCGTAGGAGGGACTGAAACTTTACTGGTAGCTTTGTTGTGCTGGCCTTCTGCTTGTTGCTTTCTGTCTTGGGCAGTGAAAGGACTGGACTTTGCTTTCTGTTTCCTGCTTCCAAGGTTCTCCAAGGGCTTATGTGTGCCTACCACCTGTTAAGAGGTCTTAGGCCCATTAAAGACTTCACCTAACAGTGCCTGGGCTCCTCTGTGGGAAGCCCTGAATTGCCAAGTAGTGCAAAATCCATTTACTGGGCCCTTGGTACGGGAATCTGGTAAATCTGAGAAGAAAATTCACACATCAACTATCAGTGCCCATTTTTGGGACGTGGTTGAAAAACCAATGCCTCCTGGTGCCGTGGCCGAAGAATCGATGCAGCGCCTGCCGTGAGGCTGAAAGATCACCAGAACACAAGCCCCAAGCATTGCGCCACCAATGTCCGTGGCACACGCTCTGACTCTGGGGCTGAAGAAATAGACGCATCACCTGCTTGGCAGCTGTGAAATCGAAGTAGTGCCTGTTCTGCTGCATTGATACAGCGCGTCTGGATGTTTGACTCATCGTCCCTGGGCGCCAAGTTCTTCATCGGCGTTACCCCACAGTAAGGAACCAAGTCCGTGTGTCCGGATATCAACGCATAACCTCTCCTGATAGTAAGGAACCAATGCATCACCTCCCCTGACAGTAAGGAACCGATGCATCACCTCCCCTGTGCTACGGTGAGGAACTGACACATCACCTGTGATGAATGGTTAGAGCGGCAGACCCTGATGCCGAAGTCTAGCCCGGGACCAGGGTTCAATTCCCCGCCTCGGCGGGTCTTGAGCTCAAAAATTCCACGGACCTGATAATTCTCGCCTCAGTGCCTATTCCAATCATGGAGTCCCACTCTGCAACTCTGGGCAATAGCTTGCTTAATCTCCACAACGGCCCCCACAACGCTAAGGATGCCTGGCCTCCACCTTGGGGGTGCCCAGGAGTGGACACCTCACAGGGAAAGCCAGGATGGGTTCCACAGCGGTATTCGTACAAGCGCCTTGAGACTCTTGCGGGTGAGTAGTGCGCTATCCAAGTATCAATTTTCATTTACAATTCCCGCCTCGGCGTGTCTCGGGCTCAATTTCCTCGGACCTGATAATTCTCGCCTCGGTGACTATTCTAACCATGGGTCCCAAGCTGCGATTCTGGGCAATAGCTTGCTTAATCTCCACAACGGCCCCAACAGCGCTGGGATGCCTGGCTTCACCTTGGGGGTGCCCAGGAGTGGGCATTTCACAGGGAAAAGCCAGAAAGGGTTCCATAGCGCCGAGACACTCATGAGTATAAGTGCGCTTTACAAGTACGAATCATTTCCTTTCATTTCATTTCACCTACCCTGGCAGCAAGGAATCGATGCATCACCTCTCCTGGAAGTAAGGAACCGACGCATTGCTTTGTTTTTCCGGGGCTTCACCTCCCCTGCACCTGTTTTTGTCTTTGATTTTGACGCATCAAAGGTACTTTATGCTAAAAGTGACACATCCATATATTTTCATGAATTTAACTGTTTTTAACATTTTGAAAGTGTTAGCTGCACTTGTATATGCTACATTTTTGTTGTTGTGATCTTGTTTAATTCCGATAAATATAGGTTATTTGTCTAAACTGGTGTGGTGCCCATTTGTAGTGTATTCACTGTTACTGCATGTGTTTGTCCAAATGCTTTACACATAGCCTCTGAATTAAGCCTGACTGCTCGTACTAAGCTACCAAAGGGGGTGACCAGGAATTTTCTTAGCTGTTTAGCTCCCTTAGCCTGACTAGAATAAGGCTCCCTACTGGGACAGGGTGCAAACCTTTGCCAACTAGAGACTCCCATTTCTAATAGTAACCTTACCAATCCATGAAGAAGTTGTCTTGTTTTAGTGCAAATAATAGTTCAGGAAGAAAGGATAGAATGTAACACACAATACTGTTTACCAAATTTCTTGAAAATCAGAATATAATTCTATGCATACCAGTATATCAGTTGAAGGTAGTGTTGAGCATGGTATTGGTCAAGTATCCAATGGGAAAGAGAGGTAAACAACAGCTCTATCTCCCGATGGCTGCAAACATGCTAACCTTGTATAAGAGATTAGGGTGATGTCATAATATCATTTATTACTCAAACCCTTTGTTTTTTATTCTCGTGTAAGTGTGAATGATGACTGAATAACTACCAAACATATTTTCTACACCTATAGTCGTTTTCAAACTCTGACTTTTCTCAAATACCACAAACTGCTCTACAGCTTTGGATGAGATTGCCACGCCACATAAGTTGTGAGCGAAGGAAGGACCCAATGACAAAGCATGCTTCCCCATGTGGGTGAGGATTATGTATCCCTTTTTGAAAAACAAAATCTCTCACTGGTTGTCACTGTGCCACCTAATAATGCCCATTTAGGAGAGTTAAGTGTCAGACTACGTTTAGGGGGTCAGGGCCAAACAGGTGCTACTGGGCCTAGCCATGATGCAGCAAAATGGACGAAGTACAACACCTTCTGCACTTGACTCTCAGTAGCAGCAATGGCGATAGTAACATGCTTTCCAGGGAGGTCCTTGAGCGCAGGTCTCAAAAGTCACACACGACAGCATGCAGACACGAACAATTCACTGGTGCAGGGCCTTTATACCGAGGGAATGGTATTTCCCCTCTTTCCCTTCTCCCTCCTCCCCCTTCCCTGGGCTCAAGTCTGTCTTTGGGCAAGAGTAGGTGTGGGGCGCAGGTGCAGCGCCACCTCTCTCTAGAGTGTGTGCACTCATTTACTCATAATAGAGTCAACTGTTTGTTTATATTATCAATGTGGCTCTTCGTCAAAGTACCGTCCATGGCAGGGAAGACAACACATATATATCTGTTTTCCTCTTCCGGAGGCATTCGCCACACAGGCTGCACACATTTGAAAACGCAGGATGTTAACAATAAGGCCTGTATTACTGCATAGATGCAAAACGTTAAACAAGTGGACCAGTAGGCCTCCACTCCAATGACACAGAGAAAAATGTCTAGTCACTATTACTGAGTTACAAGACATGGTACACTTCCTCCGCTGCTCTACATGGTACTCCCATGACAGGAGTAGTGGTCCACTGTCAATCAAATAAGGGAATGCTTGGTGTCCCTCTCAAGGTCCAGGAACTCACTCATGTCAAAGGAGAGGCCTAGGACTTCGCACACTCACTATATATGTACAGGGCCAAAATCAAAATGTGTTGTTGGCATTTCACAAACAGCAGACACGTGTTTCGCGTCCTGCAAGGTTATATAGCCTTGGACTTTCTCAAGGCTCACATGCACACTGGATAAGTCCTCCAGTTTAATATTATCTCTTAGTGAGCCCCTTATACACTCCTCTTAATTCAATGCAGGATGTCAATTTAGCCTGTAACGTTTGACTCCATATCACATCACCCCTCGCGTGTCGGCTGTTTATGAAATGCCAACAACCCAAAATATACAACGGAATGCGTTATGACTAAAGGAATGATGCTCATAACTCACTAAATGAAATTTTAAAACAGTTTGCAATGCAATTCAAGGACGCAACCCAAGAAATGAATTGAGGACAAATTATGGAAAATAAAAATAAAAGAATCATATCAAGGATAAGATATATCTGTTTCTTTGTTCAGGTAATGTAATCATCTTGGTAACCACTGAAAGTGTATAATTTTTGGGTAGTCACACAATTTTTCCCTACTTTCCACACTTGAGAGAGGAGCAGTTGGTCGAAACCTCAAGAGTGGACTACCCCCTGATAATAGAGCATCATTCAACAGAGTAGGAATGTTGGACCTCTACGTATTGTTTAATACGACCCCTACTTTAAGTTATTTCCCTAACCTAGGGCAACCCGACCCTCATAGTCATAAGAATGCTATAGGCCAACCTAGGTCCAAAGGGTCGCGTCCATGTCTGATTGACAGGATTTTCACTTAAGATAAATTTGCATACCATGAATCTGAATGGAAGTCGATTAAACAGTCAGTGGTTTTCTTCAAAATCTGGTATGGACCTACCCATCTACCACATTTGCTACGGACTGAATGCTTAAAGAACTGGAGGATGATTATATTATTTAACAACAACTTTTGTTGTGTTCTTTTCACAGGCGCAATTCCCGCTGCATCCCCACTCTATGACTACTGAATACATCACTACTCATTCAATAATAGAAAACACAAGTGGATGCGATAGGGCCAGTTATGTCACAGTCAAGGAAAATCTAGGATATGATATCATGGTCTCCTGTTTCATTGCCCAAACAACTGGAGAGCCATGCCAACTTTGTGATTTTCTGCCATAAATTACACCATCAGTAACCATTAATATGCCACCCGCAGAAACAGATGAGCCTGTCTTAGCTCTTAAGATGTTAGGTGTCATTATTACCCGAATGAACTGAAAGCCAACCTTTGTAGCTATTGTTACAGGGTGAAGATTGAGTGGTCACTGCTAGGCTTTGAACCAGTGACCACCGAGTTCCTCCAAGTGGCCCTCAAGTTGCACCCAGACCTTTTCCTCAAGTCACTGAACTATCTGACGCTCACTGCCAGACACGTAGAACAGGGACATAGGGGGAGTTATAATTAGCCCTGCTCCCTGACACTGATCTATGCACGGCTCTTGCAGTCCCACGAGTCTGTAAGACATGCAGCAGAAAGGCATGACTGCTTCACATCAGCGTATCTGAGAATACACGCTTGTTCTTGAATTAGCTGGAACAGTTCAACAATTACACCCCTTTACCCGATGGACGCCTCGCCTTTACGACATCATGAAGGGGCCCTGCTGACTGCTCACGGTCCCTCAGCGAGGCACTCGCCTCTCGTGCTCTCAGGGAATGATCCCAGCATCACGAGCCCCGGGGGGCAGGAAGTGACGTGATTCTCTCTGCACAGCCGGAGCTATCATCAGCCCTGGGCTGACAGCCTGAATGATGAGAAGGATCATTACTATTTTGGTCTTATGGCGTAATAGAACCTTCTGGAAACCTACTCACCCCAACGAGACCGTAATCCCCGTCTCCGCCGCCAGCTCACATTACCTCAGTTAAGAGCAAGGCATCTGCTGTTTATACCCGGAGCTTAAGGTAATGAAAAGTATTCGGTGCATTTTAATTTGTAGCGGGCTCCACCGACCTTTCCTGGAGCTGAGAGGTGGCCTTGTGCCTTCATGTGTTTATGTGCTCTGCACGCAGGCGTGTGTGCGGTGTCAGAGAACGTGTTCATAGGAGCTGAAGTTGGTAGGCTTTGTGTCACAGTGAAACGGCCTCCGCCCATAGGAGGATCCCTATAATACAGTGACACTGGTTACCCTCATACACTAACAGACACTCACTTGCCCTCAGCGCAGCAGCCCCTTACCCTAGCAGCCAACATGGGCGCAAAATGCCCTCAGTCCATTCCATGGCTTCATAAGCAGTCCTCGAAGGGAGCAGGGCCTCACAGGTGGGCATAGTCTTCTCAGCCATTGCAAACCCTCACACATGACCTCATCCTGAGGCGTGGTGAGAGAAAGTGCCATCAGCCCTACCGCCCTCTCACATGGTGATGGAAGGATTTTTCAGCTTAGCGTCCTATCTCAGCGTGACCGACACAAGATGTCCTCAGCCCCAACAGTTCCCCACAATAGGACCAGAGCCCCTCACACTGTCAGGCGGGCTGTCACGGGCACCATAATACTAGGTGGCATTCGCCCACCCTGTCCTTAGAAGGTTTCCACACATTCATCCACTCCTTGCCCTAGGGCCTTTTGGGACACCATTGTTCCTTGGATAACTCTGGAGAGCAAGAATACCTGCCCTAGATACACTGCTAGCAACGTCGCGTTATGTCTCTGCAGGTGTTTTACTTTAATAGCGCACGCCGAGTATGCATGTTCACTGATGAGGTAAAAAGAGGCACCCAAAGTGCACTCCTCCTTTGGAGAGGGACTATTGTCCTTTCATTGGACTTAAAAAAGACTGGCGGTGGTGGCAGCATTATTTTAGTAAAAGGGACATGCTTTTTGTGCCTATTGCCCTCAGGAGAGAAATGCCTACAGGCCTCTAGAATCAAAAAGGCTGCTAGTCTCTCTCAACTGCATCCTTTGCTTCAACATGTAGGGCATGGGGGAGCGCGTGTGCTCACTGTGCTTCTTGACATATGGTTGGCATGGGGAGAGAGAGGGAGTGACAAAGAGAGAAGAGTGAGTGTGTGTGAGAAAGAGAGAGATCGGGTTTTATTTCTTCTCTTTCAGGGCAAAGGAATGCTCCTTAGGACTCAAAATAGTGGAATGCCATGTAAGAGTGGAAGGCCTGCCCAACAGTTCTCCTGCCCATTTATTTGCCCTTAGCAGCAGGCCTGGACGATTCCTGAAACTTTCTCCCAGAGGTGTTTACAGTTGTTGGGGTCTGGTGGCTGGCGGTAGGGGGTGATGAAACATCATGTCTTTTTCTCTTTTAGAACCTTTCTGCCCCCTGCCTCCCAAATTACAATTCTATGGTGGCTTTTCCTTCCCTTTGAAGATGGCCTTTATGGTCCACACTCCCTCCCAAACAAAAAAGGCATACACCGCCTGCAACCAGCTTTACACGAGTGTTTGAAGAAGGCACCTCAGCCTTCCCTTATCATACAGTGATCATGGAGGAGGCATGCTCGATGTTTTTGGTGGAGTCTTCCAAAGACTAAACTTTGTAGAGAACCGACTGGCCAGCAGGAGGATAAATACCATGCAGATGCTCTGCTCAGTGTGGCAGGATTCTCATTGGCCAGTGTCAGGAACCACACAGGGGAATGGATCAGAAATACTTGAGCCCTAAGGCTGGGGTTGTTAATTGACAATCTCCCCATCAGGGTGGGGGCAAACCTAAGACAAGCCCACTGCAAGGAGACTTGTTTACAGCCTGCAGAAGAGGGAACTGTCGTCTGGGTACAGGATATTACTAGATTGCATCCCCACAGGTGAGCCTGCTTTTTGGAGTCATTGGCTCAGCTGTCTCCGAACTAAGGGCCATATGTATCAAGATACCCATTTGCGATTCTCAAATAGCGATTTTTAAGAAATCGCTATTTGAGAATCGCAAATGGGTATGTATGTACAAAATCGCATTTTTTTGGTGATTCTTTAGAATTCCTTAATTGCGATTTGCAAATTGTGAATCGCAATTAAGGAATACATTCCCATTCATTTCTATGGGCCAGGAGGCCCATAGGAATAAATGGGAAGTTATTCTCAATTTGCGATTCGCAAATTGCGAATCACAAATTGAGAATAATTTCAAGGGTGCAGGGGTGTCCAAAGGACACCCTGTTGCACCCCTGAAATATGCATGGGTGCACATGTGGTGCACGTACATGCCCTAAGGGCATGTATGTGCGTCACATGGCACTTTGAAAAATGCAAAAATGTGCATTTTTGAAGGAATTCGCAACTTACCACCAACTAGAAGTTGGTGGTAATTTGCGATTCCTTAAGGGCGTTTTGCTAATTTTTTTTGCTACGTACATTGCATTTAAGGAATCACAAAATTTGCGTTTCCTTAATGCAATTGCAAAATAAGGAGTCACAAATTTTGCGATACCTTATTTTGCACCAGTTTTGCTTCATACATTCCATTTAGCAAATTCGCATTCGCAAAGGCCGAAATTCTGCAAATTTCGGCCTTTGCGATTGCGAATTTGCATGATACATATGGCCCTAAGTAGCTCCCATCGGACATGGGTCCTGCTGGAAGTGATGCATCTATTGTGAGGGAAAAGGCCAGCTCACTAGCAACAGTGCCCCTGGATGAGGACACAATCTAGGAGAGGACACCACAGTTATGCAGGAAGGACAAAGAACTGAGATCAGTGCTGCATGTGGCCCATCTGCCCCTGACCCCCAATGTCCAACAGGCAGCCCTCAAATGGGCCTTGAACTGCCTGATACTCCTTCCTGGCCCGAAGTGGCCAGTGGCTTCTAAGATGAACAGATGCCCGCAGACTGCTTGAACATGTGACCTATAATGTCTGCCTGTGTGGGTGCAGATGTTTTTGAGTCCAGCTTTGTTTGGCCTGTTGTGTTGCCTGTGAGTTGGACTGGCCCTCGCACAGGCAAAGTAGATTGCATACAACTGGTTCCCGGATAAGTCCTGAGAAGAGTGCAGCATTGAAATATTTTAACTGCGACAGGTGGTTTCATAGCTATGGGCATTTTAAGTGTGCCAGCTTTAAACTATCCTAACTGCATTGTAGTTGCAGGAATATCCATCCTGGATGTAAGAGTTCTTTGAAGTGTGCGTCATCAAAAATATTGAAATGCATTTGCAATTTCAATTGTATTACCTTATGAATAATTTCCCCCATTTCCCTGCTGTGCTTGAGATTTCCAGGAAACATCTTAAGCCCACCACCAGCCAGCCTCCCACTCATCTCTATGTCTCATGCACCTTTGATAAGTCTCCATGTGTGCTGGGCTCTCCGTTCGTTTTGGAGGTGGGCTTTGAGTGCTAAACCCACTGAAAGCCAAGGAGTGGTCCACTGGCATCTGGGTGCGACAAGGGGTTTTCAGGGCCGAGGCAGTGCACCCCCAAAACCAATCTGACGGGAAAAACTGTGTGCATGGGACCACGCAGGGTCAGAGGTAAACCCACCCAAGCAAGCGAGCTTCCTCAGGGCCTCACTGCCATTCAAAACCTCCAGCCTCGATAAGAAAGAGACCACAAGCTCTCTTTGGTGTGTATACAGCCGCAGGTTATTATATAGACTGGGCATATGCTTTCCATGCTGGTTCAGAATTCGTCATGAAGTGTCCGGTCATTAATATGCCCCAAAGCATCGAATGGACAGCACCCACATAGTAAATCATAAATTAGTCCCTGAGGGATCATACATCATTCTGGATTGTCCCATAAATCATCTTATGACAGTAATTGTTCGTGGGCTGCCTTTTGAGCGCCGCGGCTTCTAGGCTTCCCTTGCTACCGATGTCTGGCATTCACGGCCCTCTGGCCAGGGCCAATCAGCAAGTGCCGTGCCCGGCCTGCACTGACCCCGTCATGGCCCTCTGTTTGCCGCTCAGTGTCCCTGCTGTGAGGCATCCCAAGAGGCCATGCGTGGGCAGTTTCTTTTGACTCTAAAGTGTTATTATCTGCATGCCATTGTTGCTGTACACCGCCGTGCTCCACGTCCCTGCCGTGAGGCATCCCAAGGGGCAAACTGTCCTGATCACCTTTATGGGTGCTGTCCATCATTCATGGTCCCTGCCGTGAGGCTTCCCAAGGGGCAAACTTATCCTGATCACCTTGGGAAACGGCCACTACAACGCGGCCGTTTCCACAGAAACATTAACCACGCATGCATTACAACGCATGCGTGGTTACCACGAAAGCCTTTACCACGCATACCTTTACTGCGAGGTACGTAGTAAAGGCATGTGTGGTAAAGGTTAACATTAAAAAAGGGGGTTGGGGGGTCTCCCCCCCCCCAAAAAAAAGAAACTCACCTAATGTCACTCGGCGTCGTTTAAGAGGAAACGGAAAGAAACTTCCGCTTCCTCTTAACGACGTACGACGTCACCACGAACAAAGAGAGGAAAAGGTTATGCGTTGAAATAGCATTCCGTTGTAACGCATGCGTGGTAAAGGCATGCGTTGCAACGGAATTCGTTGTAATAACATACAACCGATCACCTTTATTGGTGCTGCTGTCCATCATTCAGGGTCCCTGCCGTGAGGCTTCCCAAGGAACAAACTGTCCTGATCACCTTTATTGGTGCTGTCCATTATTCAGGGTCCCTGCCGTGAGGCTTCCCAAGGACTTATGTGAAACTTATGGCGTTCCCCTGTCCTTGATCACAGCGGCTGTGAAGCCCGCGATTGGTAGGTGAGGGTGGGTGGGCCGACGATTGTGGCAACACTGCTCAGTCTCTGCTTTCCTCTCCCTTTATCCTCGTGCGCCCCATGTCACCGCATTGGGCACTTTCAATCCACCGGCCAATGCTGTGCAGGAAATGTTTCTTTTTTTTTTAAACAGATTTTATTTGTCAAATACTGTGCAGGGAATTTCGTGGGCTCCCAACTGCCCACCCTTCTGCCCTAGGGGTGCGTTAGTCGCGATCCCCTCGGGGGTCTGGCCTCGCTTTCCCGGGCCCGCGCTTCAACACATCGAAACGGGCAAGCTTCCTCAGGGTCTCACAGTCATTCACACCCTCCCGCCTCCTTAAGCAAGAGACCACAAGCTCTCTTTGGTGTGTATTCAGTCGCAGGTTATTATATATTCTGAGCATATTCTTTCCATGCTGGTTCAGAATTTGTCATGAAGTGTCCGGTCATTAATATGCATCAAAGCATGCAAGATCCTCAAATGGACAGCCTGCACATTATAAATCATAAATCAGTCCTTGGGGCATCATACATCATACTGGACTGTCCCATAAATCATCTAATGACAGTAATCGTTCTTAGACCGCCTTTCCGATGTGTGGCATTCACGGCTGGGCCTGGGCAGCAAGTACACCTGCATTGATCCTGTTGTGGCTGTCTCTTTGCTCCTCATAGTCCCTGCCATGAGGCATCCCAAGGACCCTGCTCAGCAGTCTCTTTTGACCATAAAGTGTTATTATCTGCATTTTGTTGCTGCTGTCCACCACCATTCTACGGATATATGATGTTTCAACGCATACTTTTACAACGCCTACCTTTACATCGCAAGTTTTACAACGCATACCATTACAACGCATAATGCTTTTGGGTGCTGGATAGTGAATAGTTTAATTTACTATTCCAACTCCAGTCCCCGTGGATAGTAGGGAAGGTGTTGGATAGTACATTAAACCTATTCCCTATCCTAGAGCGCCCCCCCCCAGCGCTATGCGTTGTAATGGTTTGCGTTGTAAAAGTTGCGTTGTAATGGTAGTTTGTTGTAAAAGTTTCGATGTAAAGGCTGTATACCCCATTCTACTGGCTACTTTCACGACCGCCGTCAGCTCCCCTCTTTCCATTCTTACCAGAAGTCATCTGTGAGAGCCCGCAATATGTTCAGTAGGTACACGTCCTTTCCAGCTCCTGATAAGTGAACCCAGTCGTCTTTGTAATAACCCAGGAGCTTAACATGAATAAGGGCATGCCTCACAATCCCCAAGCTACACTCTTGCAAAATTTGGACAAGGAAATGTTACGTTTTCTTCTGGATTTCCCTAATGCTTTGTGGCTTGAACCCCCCCACCCCCTCCTCCAACTGTAATGGCTTGTGACCTCCATCTCCCAAGATGCCTAATCTTCTTTTCGCTTATGCCGAGTACTGCGGCACTCGTTGCTACCCCTATGCAGAAAGATGAGAGCCGAAGGACTACGATGATAGGCCAGGGCGTTCCAAGGTTGCCCTCATCACCGCTGAAAACTGGAACCTACTGAAGCATGTTCCGTCTTGGTGTATGAATAGTGGAAGACACCACCCCTCCATGGCCCAGATAGTCCTTGGTTAGGCACACCGGGCAGTGTGCGCGGGATGCGATGCAATCTAGACAGGTGAATTTGCTCCTCCCTTCTTGGTCGGTTTTTGGCTGCCTTAGTCTTATTATCATGTGCCTGTCATATAACGTGACATCCTCCAAACGCAGGCATGCTATGACTGGGTTGGACCTAGCGGAGGCTACCTGCTTGCTGATCCTGTAGGCCCCAAAGAACACTAGTGCAAAAGAGGCCCTAAAGAGGGCCACTTCAGCCTCCGATTTGCAAACGTCGGGCATTGCCCCCAACCTGTTGAAAACGATGGGCTTCCTTGTGTCTTTGGCCCTGCCTTGGATTCTGCCCCATCCGTGCATGGCTACGTGGAGGTAGAATAAGTTGTTGGGGTCTTTTCCCATATGTAACTTTGAAAAGTTAGCAACAGCGCCCATGTGTTTCTGCGCCCAGGGCTTTGACTTCTTGTTTTTGAATGCCTAAAATGTAAATCTCTCAACCTGTTCGCTGTCGGCTCTCTCCACCTGTCACTACCAATCATGACCCCCTGAAAG
The DNA here is from genome assembly GCF_964261635.1 of Lissotriton helveticus. Classification (NCBI taxonomy): domain Eukaryota; kingdom Metazoa; phylum Chordata; class Amphibia; order Caudata; family Salamandridae; genus Lissotriton; species Lissotriton helveticus. The sequence goes on along the minus strand of NC_136057.1, from coordinate 1,312,770,994 downwards.
CATGCCCAGCACTTACTATATGAGACGGCGGTCTTGAGCGTGAGGGTCTCGTCAACCATGATGGCTAGGTCTGGTCTACTAGGCACCATAGCCTCGTGGGAAACAGCATAATCTCCTGCTCTGCTTGTGATGCCAACTGCAAGAACTTTGTCCACTGAAAACAAGAGAGGGCATCAACCACTGAGTTATTGCACCCAGACACATGTCTCGCTCTTATTGATGTCTACGCTCAGTTGGCAACCTACCAAGTGTAGTAATACGTCTAACACATTGGGACACTAGGCAACGTCCAGATTTATGAACTGCACTACAGCATAATTATCTGACCACAGCGTTACTTGTTGGTTGGTTAACTTGTCTTTCCAGACTGAGAATACCACCACAATAGGAAAGAGTTCTAGCAGTGTTATGCTTCTGGTCAGAACCCTCTCGTGCCGTGAGGCCGGCGCCCGGCTGCGCACCGAGCCGTGTCTATTGTGGCTCTGAACCCCTCGTCACCTGCAGCATTGGGGAAGAGTTCCAGCTGTTCAGCAGTTACCCAGGGCTCGCGCCATACTAGCGTTCCATCAAAGTCAGCAAGAAAGGATTGCCATATTTGGAGGTCCCATCTTACCCAACTCATTAGCCTGATCTTTTAGGGCCAGATGCGAGTAGCAAATTGCGTCATTTTGCGACTCGCAAATAGGAATGTACAACAGTGTCTCAGGCACTATTTGTGATTCCTAATAGGGTCGCAAATTGCCTGCCTCATTATTATTCATGAGGGAGGTGCAATTTGAGATCCCATTAGGAATGGCCAGCACTCCCAGGGATGGTGGCCTGCTGGGGTCAGCAAACAACCATGTCTTTGACTGCTTTTTAAAGAATGCAGTGTTTTTTTTAAATGCATCCTGTTTTCCTTAAAGGAAAACGGGATGCATTTAAAAAAAAAAATGAAACGTTTTTGTTTAATTTTTTTAAGAGTAGGCAGTGGTCCATGTGACCACTGCCTGTTCTTATAAAATATTTTCTGTGCCAGTGAGAAAGGGGAAGGGGTCGCCTGGGAAACCCTTCCTGTTTGCAAGTGGCTTACCACCCATTTAAAATGGGTGGTAAGCTGTGAGTGTTTTGGGGCCAATTGCATTGGGACTTGCTATTAGGAAGGGATGCCCTTGGCACGCCCCTTCCTAATAGCGAGTCGCAAACCCTCTTTTGCAAGCTGGTTACAAAACCCTCTTTTGCAAGTCGGTAATAGGTTACTGACGCGCAAAATAGGGTTGGTACATGGGGCAGACCTATTTTGAGGGCGCAAACGGGCCGATTTTCCGATTCCGACCACAAAAAATGGGCGTACATCTGGCCCATAGTGTTTACTGAGGCCTCTTGTCAGCCATTTCAAGTGTTTGGCGAACATCTGCCCTGCTGGGATTACCCGCCCTGCACAGTTGAACTTGCTCAACAACTTCTGTATTTCCTTTAGGATTGCTTTCTTTTTTTCCAGGAGGTCTTCAAATAATTGCCTTAAATCCGCTATTTTCATTGCTTGCAGTGGACATACAATATCTACGAGTCTAGCTCTATACCTAAAATGACCAGGTGTGTTGATGGGCTTTCCATCTTATCATGTGCAAAGGCACCCGTGGCTATCCGGCTAAAGCGATAAACTGGCCTACGAGTGTTGCGCACTGTGTTGAACCTGGGTCCCCTATCAAAAGGAAACCATCACAGTAATGTAGATGCCTCCCCCCACCGAGCATCTCTCACTAAGTGCCCATTCAAAAAGGTACTGAACATTTCGAAGTACGCACAGGATATTGCACAACCCATGGGGAGGCATCTGTTGTAGTAGAACAAGCTGTCAATCTGGAAACCCAGCAGGTAGTAACTATCTGGGTGCACCTAAAGGAAGCGGAAGGCAATATCTGCTTTGGCCATAAGTGCCCCTCTACCGGCATCCCTCAGCATATCCACCACTTCATCTAGCGTGACATAGGACATTGAACATTGTTGTTGGTCCAACCCGTCGTTTACTGACTCCCCTGGAGGGGGTACAACAGGTGGTGAATAAGTCTTTTCTAGCCCTATTTTTTTGGGGGGACCAGCCCGAGGGGCGAGACAACAAAATTCTCCAAGGAATGGTGTTCAAAGGGGCCAGCCAAGCGGTCTAGCTGAAGCTCTTTGGACTCCTTACTCCTTACAACCTCCATGTTCTCCTCCACTGGCCTAAGGTTCCGGCTGGAGCCCCCATCTGGAGGCCATTATATGGAATATGGAAACCCTCTTTAAAGCCTTTTGCTAGTAGCTGTGCATGCCTGTCACATTTTTTGCGAAATCGTGTGAGCTGTGTAACTTATATGGGGTGGGAGCTAGGCTTCACTACCTCTTGTCTGCTCCGCCTGCCAGTGGGAAACATCCATAACAATGCGGGCATTACCCAGCACTGCTATTACAACGCTGCTATTACAACGCAAGTCGTTACAACGACTTGCGCTGGAGGGAGCTGTAGGATAGGGAATAGTTTACATTTCTATCCAACACCTTCCCTACTGTCAACGTGGGCTGGAGTTGGAATAGAAAATTAAACTATTGCACTATCCAGCGCCCCCCAAAGCAAGTCGTTGTAACGACTTGCGTTGTAAAAACTGCGTTGTAATGGCATGCAGGGTAAAAGCCCGCGTTGTAATGCCGTACAACCCCTACCAGTAATCTTCCCGACGGCCCCCAGCGCCTTGAGACCTTTACTGGTGATTGTGCGCTTTACAAATGTGGACTTTTTTACTTTACCAGTGGTGCGTTCGCCCAACTGCTTTTTTGGGGGTCTCCTTCTTGTGGCCACTCCTACTTCCCCTCTTGCATTCACTGACTGGATGACGATTGCAGCAACACTGCTCAGACGCTGACTCGGGGCTTGGGCATGTTCTCCAAGTAGGCTGTAATGCAGACTGCATGAAGAACATGCAAAGTGTGGAAGACTGTTTTGGGCACCCAAGAGGGCCGGCCAAGTGGTCATTGCGCACTTTAGCAGGGTGCTATCACTCCTCCCCCGCCCCCTCATTCAAAGCTGTGGGCGGAAGTAGGAGAGTTTAAAATGATAACAACACAAGTTATTATCATTTTATTTTCCCTGTGTTGCACTGCCAAAAAGCAGTGGGGCAACTCTCCCCAACCTTAGGGAAGGAGCCACCACTGGTTATTATAATTTTATTTTCCCTGTGTTTCACTGCAAAAAGGGGTGCATTAATTGCTGTCCTCTCTAGGGTCCGGTATTGCCATCCTGGGCATGCGCTTCAAAGAAATGTAACAGAAAAGGAACGCGGCCAAGAAGTGGGTCGGCTAAGCACTTTCAGACTTATTTCTTACTAAAAGCCTTTATCAAAGTCCATAAGCAGAAGTTTATTGATAGTGAAGACACGTTAGTTATAGCCAATAGGCAGACGCCAGTTCATGGAGGAAGCCCTTTTGATGAATGTAGCAGGCACTCATTTTATATATGAAAAGCATGTTCCCCTATGTGCATTTGTATTCTGATGTATGGTGGTAATTCCAGACATATCGTAGGCCCTTTTGGAGCAATGCTGCCTAACTTTGGTGTAATACTTGATTTGCCTTAAGGTTAATATAGCTTGCACCATACATGCCAATATTTTGGAACATAGACTATAAAAATAAAAGCAGGGGAATTTATTTCCCCATTGACGTCTATTGAAGCAGATACTATAAAGAACAAAGGTCCTAGTAGTAAGGGAGCACAATAGTGTAGATTCGATTTATAGACCAGAATCAGTGCTATAAATTAGATTAACTCCGTGTACCCAGCCGGGCCACGGGTGTTTATTTTGTAATAGATGTAGTAATAACAATTGACATACAAACAAGTGATAGGGCACAGTCCTGTACCTATCATTCAAAGCAACAAAAAGTGGAGTGAAGGAAAGAAATAACAGGCAAAAAGAGATGGAGCCAATTTTGTGGCTTGCAATCCGTTACATAACATGGCAAGCTCACAATTACAGTTACTACAAAGGATTTAACACAATGGTAATATATGTAGTACTGTATTTAAAAGGTCGACGTTTCGATCCCCTGGCTCCTAATAAACCGGGATCATCATCAGGACTATTGTGATTCAGCCGCGGTGCGTCCATTGGGGCGTAGGGGCGTAGCCCCACCAGCCACATGGACCCGAATCGCGGCCGCCAGCCGCAAGCTGTCCTATCTATCTGAATAAAATACATTGCAACCAGCAACCAATCAGCCGCTGGGAATTGGGGGGGGTGGCCTGCTGCAGCTTGAGTGACAGTCCACACACTCAGGCTGCAGCAGACCGTAGTGCGCAGTCCCGCTGGGGAACTTACAGTGCGCGTGCTTGGGATAGTTGGCAACTATCTCAAGCATGCGCACTGTAAGTTCCCCAGCAGGACCCAGGGGTACATGCTCGCCTGCCACAGCCCGGGTTTACCAAGGGCGACAGGGCGAGCAGCAAATGTGCCCCCCTAGCCAATCCTGGCGCTGTATGCAGCGCCAGGATTGGCTGGTCCACCACGCAGCATCCATCATTGGATGCCGCGCGTGGGGGTGGCTGAAAAATTCCTGCACTGAAGCGGTATTGGATTCGGCCGGAGCGTCTCACAGACATTGCTGTTCGGAAGGCTTGCCAGCCCGACACGCTAATGAGCACACTGAGTTCCGAGGGGCTTGCAATGACTCTGCAGAAGTACATGTAAGTCTCGGTAGGCTGGATGGGGTGGGGGCTGGTTTTCCGACAGAGGGCCGGTTTAGTGGCTGGGGGGCCGATTTTCAGTCCGACCGTCGGACCGTGAGAGGCGTGAGCGTTGCTGTTTTAGCAGGGCCAGTGCCCCCTCAGTGATGGTGTGGGAGAGGTCCCTTCGATACAGGTTTCTCATTTAGGAGTAAAAGTTGCGGGCCCGGAATAGCCATGTGTTCTTAATAAAATCCCTTGCTGCCAGAGACTGTGCCTGATTTCATTCCCTTTCACCGGAGTGTGTATTTCGTCATCTGTAAAGGATGCTGGGAGTAATCGCTCTTCAGCATGATTACTTCATAGGAAGCCCATCAGCCCTGAAGCCCATTGCCTCGTCATCACCATGGGCAGTATTTTACTGGATCTCTCCCCTCTCCATATCTTTTGCCGCTGCATATTTGGCCGTGAATGTAACTCCCCTGTCTGCTTCCTTCATGAATTCTTTAAGTGCGGCGCCAGTTGTGACCTATAGTATTGCATCGCCTGAACCGTGTTTTTTAAAGCTCAGTTTTAATTTCATATTCCTTCTGCGTCAAAAGGTGTGTTCTAATTGATTTACGTACCTTATCATGTCATACCTCACATATATAACTGACTACCATTTTGAGTGCTTCCCATACTTTTCCTGGACTCAAGACTGACTGTTTTCCGTGGTTCCTTTGCAGGGTATATCAGTTAATCGATACCCCAAATAAGGACTTAGGGACATTGTGTATTCTCAGTAGGTCTAAATTTCCGGAACCTGACACACAGTATCTTCCCAGCATATAGGTTTGTAACCTTTAGTACGTTAAATTTTGCCAGCAGGCAATGTTTTGCAGTGGTGACAAACTTCACAACTTGGTGAAGTTGCACAGTCTGGCACCTTTGCACAACTTTGCCAGCGGTTTTCTAGTCTTGGACACTACTAATTTGTTCTTCAGGCAAATTTGCCAATATTTTTACGGAAAATAATTACCATAACTTTGTGTGTATTTAAAAAGTCTTGGCACAAAAAATATTTTTTGTAGACATTGAAAAACTCTTCAGGAATCTTGTAATGTCCTTTTAGTACCACGTTCCTAATTTCTAATAAGTTCCTTTGCAATCACTCCTACCAATACCATGGGATCTCACTTAAACCTAATTACTCTGCTGATCAGAGAGACAATCTGGTCAGACATGCTATTGAATCAGTTCGAAAAAGCAAGTAACCATCAGCTAAACCAAGATGTACAAGAGCCAATGATATGCAGAGTGTTTTTTAAAGCTCAGTTTTAATTTCATATTCCTCCTGTGTCAAGAGGTGTGTTCTAATTGATTTACGTACCCTATGATGTAATACCTGACATTTATAAATTACTACCATTTTGAGTGCCTCCCATCCTTTTCCTGGACTCAAGACTGAATGTTTTTAAATTAAAGTCAGTCTTTAACAATTGTCTCAAGTAGTTCATTGCAGAATCTAGCAGTGTCCTTCTGAGAAGGGGAAGGTTATTATCTTGAAGTTTGGGGCATGAACTAGGGGTGTAACCAATCTGACCATTAAGGTATCTTGTGCCTAGCCTGAAATCTTGAGGATAACTTTTGAATCGAGGAGTGAACTGTGAATGCTTAGGTCATGGGATGTCCAGGGTGCACAGCTGCAAAAAGAACAATTGATGGACAGAATGCAGGACAATGTCATACATTCACCCCAGTACAGAGATCTGGGCATAAATCCATTCTTTTTCTGCTCACCATGCCATTTCAGTTTGGACCCAGCCATATGCAAATCAATCTTGACCCTGTGCCCAATGGGAACAGTCCAGCCTGAACTGCCAAGTCAGGTCTTCCCTGGATTGGAAACAAGCTTCCGAGGACCGGTTTCAGGCTTTCAGCCCTCATCAGCCAGGATAGCTTGACTCCAGTGGCATGGATTGTCCCGTTGGGGGTGGGTGGGTGCCGCAGCATCAAGCTATGGGGCACTGGCGTGGGTGCTGTGGGGCAGCTGCGCATGCCATGTGCCTTGCAGGGAGATTCGTTGGCATCTGTGTTGGGCCAGTCATGACTATTGGCATCACGGCGGCTCTTTGATGTAGACCATTATCGCATTTTTTAAGCTCTTGGCAAAATATAATAGTGAAATTTTCTAGAGCCTGCAGTAACACCAGAGAGTTTCCTAGCACTAAGCAGCTCATCCAGAACTCCCCTCCAGCACTCCCCACGTGGAAACGCATCTGCGCTGGAATACCCGAGAGGTGTACAACTTCCAGTGTGAGGTAATGCCATGCTCTTAGCCACTCTTATTCACACAAGTGGATTTAGTTCAAATAGGTGTATTAATTGGCATGGGAACTTTTTTTTTTTTTTGGCACAGCACAGTTGTTTACAAGACCTCAAACCTGCACTCAGAGTCTATTGGGGGTGGGGGTGGATTTGACGGTCCAGAGGCACTGAAACACCTGCCAAATATTGTAAGAAGCGCCTGACATTTCTGACAATAACTTTACAAATGCCCGACTGTCCGAATGGAGCTCTCGGTCAGACACCTCACTGGCAGAAAAGGTTTGGGGAAAACAGCCTCTTCCACAGCCTCAGTACATCTATTCAACCCTTTACCAGCCATCCACAACTTTTCTCCTTCTACTGCTCTCTGCACCACAATACGAGCACATCCCAGGCCCTGCTGAGGACACAAACACACTGCTCATCTCCTAACCAACAATAATGAGCTTTCAGCCACACTTCGCTCCCCCATTGCTCGCCATTTCTCCCACATGCATCTTCCACCCTCTGCTGCAACATACTCAGTTCAACACACATGGAGTACTCTGCAGTCGTCATCCAAATTACTCCTCCTTCTTTACATATATATCACAGCAACCAACATGTGCATGCCAGCTAGCGAACAGAGCCTCGTGGCCATCATATTGGTAGTGATGAGATATATAATAGCAATGTCCAATTATATAAAGGTAAAACACCATTCTCTACATCCATACACTACAAATGCAAGATGTGTATGAGAAAGTGAGGTTTTTCAACTTTTGTGGTAAGGCAAAGTGTTCACTTGCGTTCACAGAAAAATTAGGCCTTACACTTCACAATATGGTTAACGTGCCTGCCTTGTATTAATGAATACTGATGTCAGCAGAGTTGTGCATCTTAGCCAATAAACAGTGTTAGACGTCATGATCTCATTAACTTGGACTAAGGTCTTCTCCTTCAGCGTGGGTTACTTCCTGGTTCTGGGCATTCTGGGTGACTGTTGCTCTATTTAGGTGGTTACATGCATGTGTATGTCTCTGATATTCCTGGATTAACTGCTATTTTTATGTTATGTCTCTTTCGTTTATCATGATTGTTTACTAAACCAGCATTCACCTTATTTATTGCAGTTGGCTGATTACTTTCATTTCAAAAAAGGAATTTCCAAATTTAATTTGAGTTCTTGTTGATTACTTTCGAGAAGGTTTTAGTTGCATTTGCTTTTGATTGGGGCTGACTTCGAAGTCTGTTTGTAAATGTTGCTGCTGACCTTGTTCCCTCGTGGGTTCCTTGAGTTATAAGTGCTTGTTCCATTTATTTACGTACATATGGTAAGGTAGCTCATTGGGTGCATGCGTTTGTTTTCCTGTGACTAGTTTGTTATGATATAATTGTCTTATTTGCAATAGTTTTCAGTACACAGTTTGCTCAATCAGTTATGATTTTGTGTGACTACCTGGATTCCTGGAGTGCCTCTGACTTCATTCTGTTTCTTTACTTTTTGTGACTGTTGGTCCTGCGGGGAAACATTTTCAATTTATGTTGTCTTGTTTACTGGGAGCATTGCTTTTATTTTCCTTTAGTGTAATAGGCTGGCTGGTGAAGTGCACTTTCCATAGTGTGCAGTCACTTCAATTTGCCTTTAGGTGACTACCTGGCTTGATGGTGGTTTTCTATTTGATTTCATGTAACTCCTTGTCTTGATGAGTGCATTGGTTTTAGTTTGTTTGAGGTAACTGCTTCACATGCTGGTTTCATCACACAGCTGACACCCACCCTGAGAAAGCCAGAGCTGCCCTGTTAGTGGTATCAACACCAGTGCGCTTAGGTTCCTTACAGCTCCTTCACTTGAAGTGGGTTACCACCTATCCGTTACTTTTTGTATCCTGCTCGTACCAACTCATATCCAGACCCAGACCAGTCCCCACAGTTGCTCCGGATTAAGGGACATTGTCATGTCATCTCAGGCGCGATGTAAAGACTCCCAGTGAGCTGAGGACTCTTTTGGCTCAAGAACCAACTAGCTGGAGACCCTTGTGGTTGTTTAAAGATTTAAGATCAGCCTGTAACGCAGTCTTGAGCTTGTTAGGTGACCTCGATTACAAAGTGGCTGTGCCAGATGTCCCATTATGACCCCTTTTGCCTGGCTCCCCTTCAGACGCACAGGGCAAAAAAACTGGTTTAGTTTACTTTTGTATGGTTGACTGCATGCACTGTTTTGCTGGATGCATTGCTTTAAGTTACTACTTGATGCATTGCTTTCAGTTTGCTTTCAAGTAATTGCCTCTCATTTTCCTAATGCTTTGTGAAGGCTGTTTCCCAACTGCTGTGAAACTTCTTCTACTCTTAGAGCTGAGATTTTCATGAAAGTCCTATAGTCTGAATTCAGCACCTGAGCGTAATAGGACGGAATGTATGAAGCTCTGTGGTTATACTGAATAAGCAGCTACCTATGTTATGCCATCTATTAATGTAATAACTGCACTTTCACAATTGCTTTCTCAAATTTGCTTGAAATTTGCTTGAAAATGCACGATTGCTTAAAAATTCAGATTTTTCTTCTTTTTTTTCCAAAATTTTCTTGGGTGGGGGTAATCCCCCCAAACCCCCTTTTGGGGTTCGGGCTCGCTCGCTGCGCTCGCTCGCTATGGTGCAGGATGCAAATCACTTTGCGCCCCACCACTTTTAAATGTCAACCACCGCCCCTGTTGTGATTAGTTGCCTGGTGTAGTTCCAACCTGTTAATGGAAGAGGAAAAAATAGAGAAGTGCATAGAGAAAGTCAGGAAGGTATCTTTGGACAGAAATAATAAGGTTGGGCAGCATGTCATTACGTCTGGTACACATTACTTCTGGTACATATACATCCCTGTCAAGCCTTAATTTAAGTTAAAACAGCTCTAAAAGAGCGTGTGCAGCCGGACTCATGCGAGAAAAAGGTGATGGAGCCAGGTGTGGTGCGGAATGGCCGCCATTGCCACGATTCAGTGGAGTCCGTCCTCTGTATCGAGTATGCAATATTACAGGCACTCGCCCAAGTCCACATAGTTGTCATCCAGCATAGCTGCACGAAGGTGAGACCATCGCGCCATCACCTTGCCAGATATCTCGACTCTTCGAAGGTAAGCCAAACCCGATGCACTCAAGGGGCCCAGCACGATCTCTGATCCCTGCCAGGGGCCACTTCCCTTACCCGTTCTCCCCTTTTCTCTTAGGGCATCTCCCCATCGTGGGACGCCCGTGGAACTTAGAGCACGCAATTTGGGATCCCCCTCGCGGCTCTTCTTCAATCCGGAACCGGACCACGGCTCCTCCAAAACATGGAGCTCGCCCATAGCCTGCCAAGAACAAGTACGGCTGTACTTGTATCAAACATCACTCAGGTACGCCCCATTCTGAGTGTTTTAGCCGCCCCAGCCGAATATTATTCACTGCACTAATCACCTTGTACACCACCCTTCTCTCAATAGGAATTTCCTGTACCTCGCTATCGTTGAATTGACCTCAGACCCCCTCCAAGCTGTGTGGCTCCCCTTGCCAGCAGCCGTATTCCAAATCCACAGGGTCAGTACTTTTAAGCATGACGATGCATGCTTGCCTGCTCAATCAGCCCGTTCTGCCACTTCACTCCTTCTGTTCTTATATTACAGAAACCTTCTCTAGAACAATTGTCACCCACAATATAGATCACTGTGCCGTAATCGTGAGTCACAAATCTGACGCATAGTTACCAAATCGTTGTATATAAAACCATTCCCACACCGCCGTTTTTAATTCCGCACTGCGCCGTTATTTTCATGACACCTGGCTCCATCACCTTTTTCTCGCATGAATCCGACTACACACGCTCTTTTAGAGCTCTTTTAACTTAAATTAAGGCTTGACAGGGATGTATATGTACCAGAAGTAATGTGTACCAGACGTAATGACATGCTGCCCAACCTTATTATTTCTGTCCAAAGATACCTTCCTGACTTTCTCTATGCACTTTTCAATTTTTTCCTCTTCCATTAACAGGTTGGAACTACACCAGGCAATTAATCACAATAGTCCTGATGATGATCACGGTTTATTAGGAGCCAGGGGATCGAAACGTCGCCCTTTTAAATACAGTACTACATATATGACCATTGTGTTAAATCCTTTGTAGTAACTGTAATTGTGAGCTTGCCATGTTATGTAACGGATTGCAAGCCACAAAATTGGCTCCATCTCTTTTTGCCTGTTATTTCTTTCCTTCACTCCACTTTTTGTTGCTTTGAATGATAGGTACAGGACTGTGCCCTATCACTTGTTTGTATGTCAATTGTTATTACTACATCTATTACAAAATAACCACCTGTGGCCCGGCTATGTACACGGAGTTAATCTAATTTATAGCACTGATTCTGGTATATAAATCGATTCTACACTATTGTGCTCCCTTACTACTAGGCCCTTTGTTCTTTATAGTACTTGATTACCCATGGTCCTGGTTTATCCATTGGGTCCCCTTGTGTTTTATAAAAAGTCTATTGAAGCAGAAGCAATTTCAGTCTAGAGAGAGCAAAAATAAATCAATTTTTGTTTTTAAAAATTGTGCACCTCCCGCCTAAATCTGGTTATTGGCATGAATGTTGCATTGCCATATGGTTAGTAGTTCTTTACATATTTTGTGGGTCATGGAGCAACGATTCGCACGTAATGCGACTTGCTTGAATTCAGTCCTCTCGACATAACGTTAATGTACTAATCAACATGTTTGTATTATTAATATCGCATTACACAACATCTGAGTGAAGCTTGCATATGTGCTCTTACTAACGATAATCCGCTTGCATTAATATGGCCGCTGCTACGCGGGATTTCTTACTGCGCATGCGTCTGTCACACTCACGTGACATGACGTATCTTTCGCTTGGAGGGAAACTTTTGCTTCTGCGCATTAAAACTAAGATGGCTGCTCTGTGTTACAGCTTGCACTAAGCTTGCACTGCTGCTTTTGCTAAGCTGAGCGTTCTGCTTAACACTAACGCAATAGTTAAATATAAAGTAATGGGAATAGAGTAGAGATAAGTGGTATTCAGTGTATTAATTTATTCTTTGTTCTAAAACGGTTTCTTTTCTGCTTTACTATCAGCTCGTGTTTGGGCCTGAAATGTATCTGTGACTCCATTTTGAAACCCACTGCACTCCATATTGAAACCTTTGAGTCTGAGCACCAGAGTCTGAAATCCATCGAGTCATGGCATTGAATGAGTGCCAGGGACAGTTTTGACCAAGATGCGCCTTGGAACCTCACCTCCTGAACTCTACGGAGGAAGCAGAATTCTCCTATGAACTAAAATGTAACCAATATTGGAACATTCCTTGTCAGGTGGAATAAAATATACATGGGAAAATAAAAATTGATGGGTGGGAACGTTAATAGAATATTCAATAGAAAAGTTTCATTTTAGTATGGTGTGATGACCTCTCCTCATTCCTTGTCCAATCAAAATTGGGGATCCTTTGGAGTAGTGTGGCTCACTGGTTAGAGGCAGCAGACCCGAGAGCAGAAGTCGGCCCGGGACCAGGGTTCAATTCCCGACGCGGCAGGGTCGTGGACCTGGGTCAGCGGACTCGATAATTCTCGCTTCGGTGCTTACTCTTATCAGGGGTTCCACTCGGCAACTCTGGGCATTAACTTGCCTAGTCTCCACAACGGCCCCATCAATTCCGGGGATGCCTGGCTCCACCTTGGGGACTCCCAGCAGGGACCATCCCACAGGGAAAGCCAGGACGGGTTCCCCAGAGTTATACAGCGCCAGGAAACCTATGGACGGGTAGCAGTGCGCTTTACAAGCTCAAATACATTTACACATACATTTACATTTGCACTTGCAACATTGGGGGGTGGTACACTGACCTGAAAAATAGTATAACTAGGGTAGGCTTAGCTAGTTAATTTGTCTGACTTGTCCGAATAGCTGACCTGTCACTGACCCAACGCACTCAATAGGGATCAAGAGAAGAGGTGCTGGCGGAGCACTCTGTCAGAAGGTTCGAAACCCAGATCGGGGTTTGCAAGCTGAAGTGCTGGCGAAGCACTTTTTCGGAGAAATCGATAACTCTTACCGGGTTCTGGCTGTTAGCTGCAGAGAGGGAGTAATGCAGGCATTGCAACTTTAACTGTGGGTGCCGGTCTTAGCCTGTGGTGGTCCTGTCCTGATCCAATTTGGCTTTACCTGTCCTGATTCTGATCTTCACCTGCCTGCCTTTATGGTGCCTGCAATTTTGGGGTTCTGTCCTTTAAACTGACCCGTGGCCAGGGTTAGTTCTTCACACCATTCTAGGTAAATATTCAATGTGGGTATATCATTGTTCTGATTTCTTCGCTCTTCCCACCCTAATGTTAAATGATAAAGGTTTCGCATATTTCCGTATGTCATTTTACTGCTTCTTCTCTCTCTCCCCACCCTAATGTCAAATGCATAAAGACTGCCTTATAAAATCTTTGCATATTTTTATTCTAATCGTTATCTTCCTAATTGAGAATTTTCTATTGCTTAATGCTCTGATTAAGAAATTTAAAGAATTTTAGATAAAGAGTTTAAACACTTCCCGAGTTTGTGGTTATTATATGAGTGCAAATGTTATTTTCCTATTATTCTAACACCCTTGATCCCTTAGGACTTTAGGTACCGACTACAAGGATTAGTAAGTCAATGGTATAGGTCCTAAATGAAATTCATACATCACTGATTAGAGTAAGTGCACAGGTTACCTGATTAAATCTCATCATATGTTGTTTATGGGCCCAGGTGAGTATGGTAAACCGAGTCGGGTGACCTGCGCGCTCTATCATGGGCATTCTTGGCACAACAAAGCACACCCTGGTGTAATGCTTTCACTAAATGGTACTGTTAATCCTTGTACTGGTAATCCTTGTCGTTTTACTAACGCTATCTGTAATATTGGTGGACTGTGTCTGTATCCAGCCCTTCTTTACCTGTTAGTCCACTCAGGCGTTCACCAATTCATCCAGCCATGCATTCAATAGATCAGTGCATTCTCTTATCAACCATTCGTTCATCCCTCAATGAACTCAGTCATTCCATACTTACCTATGTTCTCAGCCAGTTCCTATCCATGCCCTCAATCAGTTACAGCACTCAAGCATTCATCCAGCCTGCCCCTCATTATTAAATGAGGGACAGGCCCACCACTAACCCAACCACTCACACAAACTGAAAATCATTGAAAAACGACTTTCAGTTGAAAAGTGCCAGACCTACTGGCTTTGTTAAGGCTTTATTGTGCACACCAGCAAAACTCTCCTCTTGCCAAAGTAGGGTCGATCTGGATTCTACTGATGTGAACTTTGAGAGTTGCTTGCTATAGGTTCACGGATGAGCTCAAAAAGGGGAGAATTTGTTCCAAATACCTTTCCAATCGTATCAGTATTGGTATAATACCATGAGTCCTTTGCCAACCCCTTCTGATAATGTAAAAACCTTGGTTTAATAATTAATGCCGCTTCATCCAGGATGGTCAGATTGCTTCTTACAAAATCCTGCTTTCACTATTGGCGCATCCTGAAATTCACGCTTTGCTTATTTACAATCGTTCACAAGATATTGATTATCCGTGCTTTTATTACCTGATGGCTTGATTGCTGCAATGCTGTCTTCCTGGGGCTGCATAAGGCTCCCTGTAAGATCTGCAGTTGATTCAGAGCGTTGCAGCCAGAGAGCTCCACTGAAGCCAAAGCAAGCATTAGCTGCACAAACATCAAAGCCCTTCCTTTGGTCCACACAACCATCTTTCATGTGCTCAGGGGGAGATTGTGCAGTCGATCTTCCAGCGGACGAAGCTTGAACCCTACTGGTCAAGCAAGAGCTGTGTGTTTCAGTAAGATCATTGACCGCCATCTGTCTGTGTGTTTTAAAGTCTTTCAGAGCTGAGCAATAATAAATTAAGTACATTGGGGCAGATTTATGTTAACTGGCGCATCCCCAGGGATGCGCCAGTTAACATGCGCCACAGTGCGCCACTGCTCCGCCACCCATGGTGCGCCGCATTTATGATGCGGCGCACCATGGTGCAAGGCAGTGAGGATGCGTGACGCATCTCTCGACGTACGGGCGGCGCATTGCAGGAGTCATGTCGCAAGTGCGACATGACTCCTGCAATGCACAGGAGCCACCTATTCAGTGCATGGTGCGTCATCCTTACGCCTGCTCCAAGCAGGCGTAAGGAATTGACGTAGAAAGTGGCTGAGTGAAATCTCATAGATATCACTCAGCCACTTTTAGGAGGCCCCCCTGCGCAGGAACGCCTCCTTATGGCGCAGGGCTTTCCAACGTGACGCATCTCTTAGATGCGTCATGTTGTAAATAGGGCGCATTGTTTGCGCCGCCATTGCGTCACATTTAGTGACGCAATTGCGGCGCAAGGAGGCGCAAGGCCATCATAAATCTGCCCCATTGAGTCCAAGGTGATTTATTTTGCAGTGGGAAAACTACAATGCATCTTAGGGGCATATTTACAAGCCTCTATCGCCACCACAGTGTCACTTTTAGTGACGTTGTGATAGCGATAGGAGCTTAGCCTTATTTAAAAGGTGGCGTTAAGCCTCTTAAGGTGGCTTTACACCGCCTTGTAAATAAGGCACCCTTTCACGCTGTATTTAGTGTGAAAGGGGAGGGCAATGGGTGTTGCAGAGGGTGTTCCACAACACCCATTGATTTTGACGCTGCCCTCTATTTACAAGGGTGGCGTAAATAGGAGGCAGCGCCAAAATTAAGACCAGAGAAAACATGGTCTTAAACAGGCAAAACGAGGAGAAATGCTCTATTTCTCCTCGTTTTTTGCTGTTTCCATGTGTGCTGAATTGTGCAGCACACATAGAAACAGCAAATTGCCATTGATTGTTTATGTGCATGAAGGTGACCCTTCCTGCACATAACCATTGATGACGTTTTGCAACTTACTTCTATGTGTGCTTAAGCAGCACACATAAAAGTTACGAAATGCAATTTAAATTGTTAGGTATATAACGCATTAATATTATTGTGATTATTTTTTCAAAAGTTATATAACTATTATATCATAAAATAATATTCATTTTTATCCATACATACTTTTTAACATTAAAAAAATTCTTCCATATTTTTAAAAAGTCAAAATAACTTTATGTATTTTAAAATCATTTGCTACAGGGATCTATTTTAAATCCCTGCCTCCATTATCTTCTGTGGGAGAATGTTGCAGTATCAGTGGTTGGCCATGTGCAAGACCACCACATTATGCGATTATGAGGACGCTGCATTTTTTGCATAGGTATAGATTTGTCGCATTTAACACATAATCATTTGATGCATAATCTGCAGATTTGAACCCTCAAAAATGTGTTCCTAGCTCAAACTGTTCAAAAGTTACTAAAAGTGCAGCAGCACAGCATCATTTGGCCCTCCCCTGCTGCATAATTCCAGTGGCCCTGGCCAGGTGTAGATCTAAGCGTACTCCAGATTCTGGTCTGTAGGTATACCCTTTTGTGGGTGGATGTCTGTCCGGTCTAAAACCCCTCCTTAACCCTGCCTAAACCCCTTTCATTTAGCAGTAGACATTTCCAATTTTCAAGCCTCCCTCTTCGTCTCTTCTATATTTACCACTTAGGGGCCGATTCCGATCTCGGTTGGAAAGCACTCCGACCGAGCCCGATCCGGGGTGTTTTCCGACCGATCAGGACTCCTGCAGTCTGACCGAGCGAGTACGATGCGGCCGTATGCTGTCGGACTCGGTTTGGTCGGACTCCCATAGAAGTCAATGGGAGCCGATGGTACGATGCATACATGGGCTCCCATTGACTGAATGGGTACGTTGCGGACAAGTGCGCCCCCTACAGTGGGTACGCGTTGGTGCCATCTGCCTGTGTTGGGGAGACCCATGGGTCTCCCCCTGTGTCCGTGTCGTAAGGCTGCGGGTAACAGGGGGTCCGATGCGGACCCCCAAAGTCCAACTCCGGGAGCTTTTGCGAGCCGGAAACTCCGACTCAATCCGGCTGTCAGAATCGAGCATCGTACTAGCTCGGTCGGAATTCGCCTCCATTGCGTGCCATGGTTAGCTTACGGCCGAGACGTATGGAGCGGTTCGGTCCCGGAAATGATTCGGACGGAGATTTTGCGCTTGTTCGCATCGTACTTCGACGTCCGGACCCGTGTACGAACCGGATGGAAATTCAGCCTCCAAATCCGATCTGCTAATGCCGAACCCGATTCGGTGCCCTTCCGACCGAGATCGGAATCAGCTCCTAAGTAGTAAGCTTACATGTGTGAGTATCTCCCCTTAAAATGATAGGAGAGGTGGAGGAAGTTGTAATAAGTAATCCTACTATAGTACTACTTACGTACTACAAAATGCAGGTTGTGAGTCAGGGCCACAGTATTTAGCTGTGTGTCTAATACTGTTTCATTTTACAGTGAAAACTTTGGCTGGAATGTTATTGACTATTATTCAAGACCACTGGAATTACGCTGCAGGAGAGGGCTAAAATATGTGGTAGAGTTGACAAAATTATGTGTCAAGAAAAGCCAAATTTTGTGGTGAAATGCACATTTTGATATAGTATTACTTCATTATTTTCTCACTTTTACACTTGTTAACACTGCCTGGGCATAGAATGCACCTCATTAGTACTGGTCTAGCACTCAAATATAGCAATAAGCAACAGAAAGGTGACCAGTTTTTTTTTTTAATTGTTTAAAACATTTTGTGATAAACAAGAAAAAACAGAGAAAATGCATTGCATAAAGGTAGAACAGTTATCGACTTGACACATGGCACATTGTGATATGAAAGCAAATATATAGCGAAATAACAGCATTGTATGATTGGAAAGGTATGGCAAATAAGCCTTATGGTATGGAACAATCGTAAGGTAGTACACGAACTTCAGAAAGCATGATGAGTTGATGTGTGGTATATAAACAGCATATTGTTTAACTTGGGTCTTCTGATTCCAGGGTGAGTAAGTAGTCTCTCAAAGGTTGCCAAACATATTTGTGCCCAGAGGTGAGGCGTTGTAGCTGTGCATAATCTTTACTGATTTTGTCACATTGAGTCATGCTTTTGAGCCATGCAGAATCTGTGGGGCGCGTCTACTTCCCCAGTGCAAGCCAGGCCCGTTTAGCAAGTAATGGTGCCACAGATGTAAATCTGGGGATAGATTTTGAGATGGGGTGTATCCCAGCAGCACCACCAAAGGGTCAGGTGCGACTGTGGTATCCATCATAGTGAAGATTAAAGAAACAGAAAGTGATCCAGTATTGTCCTATATATGGGCTTGTCCAGGTTAAGAGTGCAAAAGTAGGGTCCAGGACGTGACACTTGGGACATTGGGTCGAGCATGTGGGTTCAAACCATGCGATGTCTTGGGTAGTGATGTATGCCCGATGTAAGAACTTAAAATGTAGAAGTTTCTGTTTATGATTGACAGATATGAGCTTGGTTTGGAAGCAACAATAAGACCACATTTTGTCAGAGAGTGGATAGCCCATCTCAGTACCCCAGGCCTCTCTAGAGCGCTTGGAGGAGTCAGGTTTCATGGCCAGGCAGGTATGATACAGACTAGAGATTAACTAACCTCCGTCCGTGTTGATTATGATTAGTGAAAGTGGCGGGAAGTCATCTGGGGTTAGAGGATATGTGGGTATGGGGGAGTGTAGGGCATTATGGAGCTGTCTTAGTACAAAGTGGTCCATGTAGGAGGCATTTTGAAAGCGTGCGTCATCGGTATTTTTTAGGACATGGCCATCCAGGAATACTTCTTCTATGGTATGCAGGTCATGGCGCTGTAAGTTGCGTTGGGTGAGTTTCTCGCTCATGAGGAGGAGCCAGGGGTTATGGGCCAGTGGGAGGGTGGGGGTGGAGATGATGTCCAATCTCAAATCATGGCACAACTTCCGCTATGCCCAGCAGGTGGCAGACAAAGTTTGGATATTAGAAGGGTCCATAGGGATGCCCTTCAGTAGTATGGATGAGAATTCTCCAAGCTGATCTCTCTCTAGTTTGAGATAAGGGACTCAGGTGTCTGGGTGGTACCAAAGATACGCAAATTGGTAATGTACTACAAGATAATTAAGGTGAAAGTCTAGGACCCAGAAGCCGCCGCATTCGTAAGAGAGAGTTAGGGTATCCCACTAGATACGAGATTTGCAGCCGGCCGACATTAGTCTCAATAAGAGACTGCGGAAGGCCTTAAAACTGCTGGGTGAGTGGTATGGGAATATTTAGGAAGAGATATAAGAAACAGGGGAGGACAACCATTTTAATTATCGCCACTCGCCCTGCCATAAAGAGCAGAAGTTTCATCCAACGTTCCATTTGTGTCAAGAGTTTGTCGATGGATGGCCTGTAATTGAGCTAAAGTATTTGGTCTTGTCTCTATGTAGGTGTAAGCCTAGATATTTGGTGGTGGGATATTTGGTTAAGGAATATTCAATAGCTACAGGGTGTGAGCCCTCAGTTAAAGGGAAAAGTCCAGTTAATATGGAGACCCGAGGGACTCCCAAAATTTAGAATTTCATAAATCAGAGGGATGAGGTTGTAAGAGGGACGATGGACAAACAGTAGTATGTTGCCCGCATACATTGAGAGTAGGAGGAGACAATGTGTGATTTGAAGGCTACGGTTAATGTGCCTTTCCTGGAGGTCATGAACCAATGGGTCCATTGCAGTGACAAACAGGAGAGGGGAAAGGGGGGAACCCTTTCTGGTTCCTCTAACAAAGGGAAAGGTGTCAGTGAGTCAGCCATTCACTCTCAGGTGTGCCACCGGGTTGGACTACAGGAGCTTTAACTAGGGAGAATAAGCCATGGGGGAGACCTAGTTTTGACAGCATCGCCCTCAGGATGGTCCACTCCAGTGAGTCGAGTACCTTTCTCAGTGTCTAATAAGGCCACTTCTGCAGGAGTTGTTGGAGAGATCCTGTTAAATACCACAAATATAGTCTACAAATTAAGGGAGGTGGATCTATCAGGGAAAAAAGCGGACTGGAAGGGGGAGATAATCTGCTCCATCAGCAGAAACAGTCTTGTGGCAAGGACGTTGTCTAAAATCTTGTTGTCTAGGTTGAGCATTGTCAGAGATGCTGTTCCCAGTGGTGATGTGACGTATTCACTGAGGTGGATAGGGGGAAGTAATCCTACAAGTGTGCAACCAGGATGCCCCCCCCCCTCGTAACAACTGGCAGAGGCATCTTTCTCCATATATGACACCTCCCTGTCAGTCAGGTTGCAAAACTCAGTCATTAGGACCGAGCGCCTTTGTAACTGGAGGGCACAGCCCGGTTGGGAGTCGGCTTGGTCAATGTCCTGCAGCTCAGATTTGTCCTGGATCAGTTGGGCGCATATATCTCGAAGAATGCCTGCATCTTTAGTCACTCAAATGTTTCCTCCCTTTTATGCATTGCCTTCTCTCCCTACCCTTGATTCCCTCCCACCCTACCTTGGTGTTGTGACTTCGTCCCCCCTACAACCCCACTTAAGGGAACTCTGCCTGAGGATCTCTACTATGTGTGCTTATTTTTGTTTATAGGGATAACTCTTATCACTAGTATTTGCAGTAGATCTTTGTACCATCTACCGTTCCTATGTGACCCTTGAGTATATCCAGTCATATCCCTTCCCTACGCATATAGAGATAACTAATCACTAGTATATGCAGTAGACCGTTGTGCTCTCTTCCATTTCTATGTGACTCTTAGAGTATATCCATGTGTATCCCCTCCCTATGTATATAGAGATAACTCTAATCACTAGTATATGCAGTAGACCGCTGTGCTCTCTTCCATTTCTATGTGACTCCTAGAGTATATCCATGTCTATCCCTTCCCTATGTATATAGAGTAATCACTAGTATATGCAGTAGACCTTTATACCATCTTAGAGTATATCAACGTGTATCGCCTCCTTGTGTGACTTTACATCTTGTACATTTGCAATTTTTTTCCGTGTGTATCCTTTTTGTAACGCATGTAATCCTAAGTCCTTATGTTTCTCAACTGGTGCTTATGTAAAGCGCTCTGACACCTTCGGGTAAAGTTTGCGCTATAGAAATCGCATAAATAAATAAAATAAATAAATAAAATGCAGGTGCCACAGATGTAGGCTTAAATGCCTCATGTAGAGTGGCCTGAGTCTACACCGTCCCCGCATTTAAGGCAAAATATTCAACAATAAAGTAGTGCAGTTCAGTGCGGAAGAACTGATCGTGTATGGCCTAGCCACGGAATCTCCAGGAGTGTTCTAGTCTGTCACCATAGGGTACATCCAGCCCCAGGAGTACCGGGCAATGGTCAGACAGAGTACGCATGAAATGCCTGACATCTGTGGTCCAGAGCGAGGCGTTAGCAGATAGGAGCCAATCATTGAGCCGCGTCCACATATCACGGGGAGCTGAATAGATGGTATAGTCCGAGGAGGAAGGGTGATGTGAGCGCCAGATATCGCTGAGGGTGTAAGTGTCTGCAATATGATGAAGGACCCCCCCGGGCATCTGGTTTACCACTCGATTGTACACTGGTGGAGTCTACTTAGGGATTCTGTATTATGTTGAAGACCCCACCATTACAATCAGATCCGCCTCCGCTCGGCCCATATGTACATATATATCATTGAAAACTTTGGCGTGTCAACATTTGGAGAATAGACATTAATCAGTAATGTACGTTTTTCAGCCCAGGTGTCAGTCAATATAATATAATGGTCCTCTGGGTCTGCGTGGCTGGTGAGGAGGGAGAACGGGACTCTTTTATGTATGAGGATACAAACTCCCTGGAATAGGAACTATAGCAAGAAAAGTAACAGTGTGTATGCCAAGTGGACGTAAATGTCTGGGAGTCTCTAGGTGGGAGATGAGTTTACTGAAAATAGGCTATTTTGGCCTCATGTCGGGAATGAATGAATGAATGAATGAAAATAATTTATAACGCGCAAAAACAATAACCCGAAGGTATCAAGGCGCCTAACAATAAAATCAAAAAGTAGAACCAATCATCCATTACACATAGGCTTGCAGGAAGAGGCGAGTTTTAAGTGCACCACGAAATGCCTGCAATGTGGGTAGGGACCTGAGATCCAAAGGGAGTTCATTCCACCATTTAGGGGCAAGGGTGGAAAAGGCCCTGCCACCCCATTTAGCTCTTCGTATACGAGGGGCTGACAGAAGTAATTTCCCGGAGGAACGCAGGTTCCTTCCAGGGATGTAATTAGAGATGATGGAGCTTACTCCAGAGTCACTATTTTTTGTGATGACTCTATAGGTCATACACAGGACCTTGAACCGCACTCGGTATTCTACCGGAAGCCAGTGCAGTGTTTTCCTGGCTAACGTAGCCGAAGTACGTCTGGGAGCGTCCAAGACAAATCTTGCTGTGGCATTTTGGACCACCTGTAAGCGCTGCAGGAGGCTCTTTTTCAGCCCCGCATACAACGCGTTACAGTAGTCTAGCCGCGAGCTTATTAATGCCACAGCTACCTGTTTTCTGGATTTTAATGATAGATATTTCCTAATCCTTCTAAGGATATGGATTAGGCCCCAGCAGGTGGAGATGGTTCTGCTCACCTGTCCATTCATATCCAGAACCGGGTCTATCATCACCCCCAGATTCTTGGCAGATGTTGTAGGGGAAGGGCAAGCTCCGAGCGAGTTGGGCCACCAACAATCTGACCAGATGTTATTGTTCCCTCCAAACACCATCACCTCAGTCTTCTCCCCATTCAGTTTGAGAGAGTTCTGAATCATCCAGTGACCAACCGCCTCCATACAAGATCTAAACTTGGAGGCGGTCTGCACATCTGAATGGGAGAGAGAGACGAGGATTTGGGTGTCATCAGCATAGGAAACTACCTCCATCCCGTAAGATCTTATAAGTCTGGCCAGGGGGGTCACATAGATGTTAAACAGGGTCGGACTAAGAGCCGACCCTTGAGGGACCCCGCATAGCACAGATCGGGATGGAGATAGAAACTCGCCCAGTTTGACTCTTTGCTCCCTCCCAGCGAGGAAGGATATCAGTAGATCCAAGGCCGCCCCCCCCACCCCCACGTCCCTCAGACGAGATGTAAGTACTGAGGGGGAGAGGGTGTCGAAGGCAGCAGTCAGATCCAAAAGGACCAAGAGGGTGGTCTGGCCCCCATCCACTGTCCTACGGATGTTATCAAGCACAATGGTGAGGGCCGACTCGGTGCTATGTTCCCTCCTAAATCCATGCTGGGAGGAGTCCAAGCAGCCCGAGCATTCCACGAAAGCCGCAAGATGCTTGTTCAGATGAGCTTCAAGCATCTTTGCCGGAGCAGGAAGCAACGAGATTGGGCGGAAGTTTTTTAAGACCTCCGGGTCGAGGGAGGCCTTTTTTAGCAGTGGTTTTACCACTGCCTTCTTCCACTCCAACGGGAAGACACCATTTCTTATAGCTAGATTCATTATTTCTAGCAGCGGTGGTAAAAGGGTCTCCCTACACTGCTTGATGATTTTCAGTGGGCAGGTATCCAAGGGGGAACCGGATTTGATCTTATCAGTCAAGATTTCAAGATCCTCAGAAGTAAGGGGTGGAAAAGAGTCCAAGGAGCCCAATGAAAAGAGGTTAGTGGCTGGCATGCTTATCTCAGCCATGTCCGTGGGCACACTAATACAGGCTCTTTGTTTTTCAAGAGCTAAGTGGATGTCCTCTATCTTAGTGTGGAAAAAAGAGGCAATCCTATCGCATAGATCCTGCGAAGGTACGACAGGGTCAGGGGCCTGTAGATTGACAAGAGAGTCAACGATTTTGAAAAGCTCCTTCGGCGAAGAGAGCGAGGATGTCAGGGTCACAAAGTAGTCCTGTTTAGCCTGCACAATCTCAGCCTTATATTTCCTGATAAGGTGTTTATGAGCCTCTTTATTCTTGAGGTCCCAACTGGAGTGCCAAAGCCTCTCCTTCCTCCTTACTTCTTGCCTAAGGAGCCTAAGGGAGTCGGAGAACCACGGGGCAGATGGTCTCTTCCTGGCTCGGCGACGAGTCAGTGTAGGGGCCAGTTCATTCATAGCCTCAGTAATAACATACTCAAAGTGACCGACTGCGGTCTGTACATTATCCATGCCCATGGTAGAAAGGCTAGCAGCCCAGGGTTCAAACGAGTGATTGTTAATATTCCTAAAGTTTCTAGCCATTTCCACAACGTGATTTCCCTTCTTGCCTCCTTCCTCCCTATCATACTCCAGATGAAATGGAATGGCAAGGTGGTCGGACCAAGACAAGTGCAGCGGATCCTTAGTGGTCAGGCGGTCGTCATTTGAAAAGATACCATCTAACGTATGGCCTGCCCGATGAGTGGGCCCGCGGACTAGCTGCACCAGTCCACAGGACGCCAGCCCTTCAGTAAGACTTAAGGTGTCGGAAACATCATTTCGTTCTAGGTGGTAGTTAAAATCGCCAAGGATGGTGAAGTTCTCTCGCCCAAAATAAGGTTCCAGAGCCTGCAAAAGACTGGAGGTAAAGCCAGTTCGCGGGCCTGGTGGTCGATATAATAGAATGCCATTAAGAAAAGGGCGCTGTACTACCTTTATAGTAAAATAGAGGGCTTGAAAACACTCTGGGAAGTCAGGAATAGGTACAATATGGCATTGTAAATGATCTTTATAAAAGATCGCTATGCCGCCTCCCACTCGACCCTGCCTGTCAAGTCTAGCCAGGCAGTAGCCTTCCGGGGCTGCTTCAAGTAGGTCAGGGCCAGACGACTCTTTAGCCCATGTTTCGGTGACGAATACAAGATCAGGCTTTCTATCCGAAACCATCTCCCTGAACATTATCTTATTTTTAACAAGGGAGCGGGCATTAACCAGAATGCCTTCTACTCCCTTGCTCCTAGGTCTAATAGGATCCGAGTGGCCAGGATGACCAGAGGGGAAGTGTTGAGGGGGGTTGATTAAACTAGGATTAAGATAGCAGCTACATTGTAAAGGGGAAAGAAAAGCAGCGGGTTCAAAAGAATGCATGCAACCTGATACACGAGGCTTCAGGCGCAGCATTTCCTGAAGGGAGTAGCTGTAGAGGGGGGGTATATTAAAATCACGATGCAGAGTCCAGCCGTCCAGCGCGTCCTCAACGCGGACGGGCGCAGACGGGCTGGACTCTGGCGTGACTCCGGCGTGGCTGCGGCGACCACGCTGCGCGCAAACGCTGCGCGCCATTACAATCGGTTGATATAGGGCTCTAGGCAGTCCAGCTGACTGCTGGAGCGCAGGACAATGGAGCGCTTCCCCGACCCTCCCAAGATGGCGCCCAATCCGAACTAAAGCGCGAGGGACCGGCCCGCCCAAGTAGCGGTGAGGGAACAGTTTACATGCGGCAATGCGGACAAGGATAAAAGCAGGGGAGACAGTGTTCCAAAATGAAATAAATAATAGGACAAAACCGGGATTTTAAAAATGCGCGGAGCGTCTTAAATGCAAGCCTAGTTGTAAGGAGAAATTCCAAGCAAGGAGAGCCTACCTCCAGTCTTGTTTAAGTACTGATTCTCCACTGTCCGCAGCTGCTCTGAGCGACAGCCTCTTGGCAGTCCAGCTGACTGCTGGAGCGCAGGACAATGGAGCGCTTCCCCGACCCTCCCAAGATGGCGCCCAATCCGAACTAAAGCGCGAGGGACCGGCCCGCCCAAGTAGAGGTGAGGGAACAGTTTACATGCGGCAATGCGGACAAGGATAAAAGCAGGGGAGACAGTGTTCCAAAATGAAATAAATAATAGGACAAAACCGGGATTTTAAAAATGCGCGGAGCGTCTTAAATGCAAGCCTAGTTGTAAGGAGAAATTCCAAGCATACGAGAGAATATATTTACCCTCACGTGGATTGTTAATGCTGTGGATATGCCAAGTGAGGAGGGGGATGTCTGCCACCCTCTCTTGGATGTCACGTGTTGTCATCAGTGCTTAATTTGTGCCGGTGCTAACCACCAGCACTCATTTCTCAGGGCCGGGTCTATAGAATTGAGAGCCATGGGTATGTTGGTGTTGCAGGTGCCGACTTTTAAATGGTGGAAGTTCTTTCGTTGCTTTGGTCAATCGGTGTTGGTCAGCTGCAGAGAAAGGAGTGAAGCGATGCGGGCTGTGGTCGGAGGCAGACTCAAGGCTCTGCCGGGGGCTTGGGTGTCCCCATCCAAGCCCCCGGCCATAAGTGCGAAGGAATCTTCCAGAATACAGAAGGAGCAGCTGAGTTCAACGAGAGGACACAGAGCAAGCAGAGCAAGTGGCAGAGGAAACCATTGTTAATCCCCTCAACCTCCTGTGAGCAAGAGAGGGCTGGGTAACAGGTCAGTGCAGTTGGGGGCCAGAGATTTCAGACAAGCAATGTTAGAACCAGAAAATGGATGATCAGTCTTCTTTGTAAAAAGGGAAACATGTTAAAATTATATACATCTTCAGTTTTCCCCAAGGTGACACATGAAAACTTCTTTGCTAACAAACGTGCAGATTGCTGCTGGGGCTTATTTATGGTAGGAATATAAACGACCGTGATTAGCACACAGTCAAATGCCATATTTTGTGTAAGCATTAGGAAAAATGTTGCAAAGTAATTTGTGTACACTTGTATACAATTACAGTAATTTTTTTTTTAAAGACCTTTATTGTACTAAATGCACCTTACACAGCTTACAGCTTACAACCCCTCGGGGCCAGCCGCGTAAATCAATAATCATACATAACAGTATCAGGTGAACACAGCCGTCTGGCCGACAACCTGGAGGTCCGGCGGCGTAATATGTATCGTGGGTAGCATTCATAGTGTAGCAAACCACATATCTCATCGAACAAATAGGTCTGTGAGGTTTTTAAGTTTTGTAGAGCAATAGTGGGGGCGTCACGGTCATTAGCCGGATAACAGCCCGTACCCATGAGCGTATATGACTAGTAAATATGTCTATGGGTATCTTCCCCCATGGGGATGCGGGGCATCGACGTGGAAGTGTTGTGCGATACAACATCGCAGATTCGTTAAGGATGAATTATTGCATAGTTGATTATACCTTGTGGGAGAATTTCGTGAGGACGGCAGCGTTTGGCGGGAACCGCCTCAACCATGTCCATCTCACTCAGCAGTCTCATGTGTGTGGCTTCCCCCAATAGCGGTGGTTTGAGCAAGCTAGCTGGTGATGTGAAATACCATCCGGATCCACCCACCCAGCGTCGGGCAGTAAGCGTGTGTGGCTGCCGGTCCCCTTGTCCGTGTTATGGTGATATCGTGTATTGTTGTATACAATTACAGTAATGCTATTAAAATGGCGCCATCTGTGGATGCAAGGCAGATATGTGTCACAATCAGCAAGCCCAGACAGAACACAATGCAATGCGTGATATGACACTGTTGTAAGTAAATGCCACTCCGGGGAAGAGATAATCGGGGACAATGATCCCATGAAAAGCCAAATGCTCTCTGATGAGCTCTTTTCCTTTGTGATGGACATATGTTTTAAAGTCTACTTTTGAAATATCTGATCAGCCATAACAAACAAAGACAAAAAATGTATGGCATCACTCAGCAATTACATATGAGATCCTTTCTAGCATGGCACACCAGAAAGAATACGCTTTTCAGAGATTCAGCAAGCAGCACTTAATTAATGCATTTCATCTAATTAAGGAGAGCAGAGGCTGACAGAACAAGGACCACGGTTTATAATTTTGAAGTTAAGACATCTGTAATTGAATTCCTCCACACTCTTCACTAAGTTGGCTGGCCTGTCATTCTTTCAGTGTTTGCTTTAAAATAATAAATTCCAAAGTATAAATCATTAAGGGCCCATATTAGCTCTCCGTACATCCAGTGGTCTCTCTGTATATGTGTTAGCCTGTCAGCTTAATTGTTTGTTTCTATGCCTCCAGGTCTGTGTCCTAGTCCGTGGTAGGTAGAGCCTCCAAAACAGTGCACGCGCTGTTGTGAGGCATATTGTGGGCTTTCTAAGAACATACAGGAGCTTAGAGCCCTCCCATTGATTACCACTGATTGGCTTTCCTGCCATTCCTTTTGCCTGATTCTTATTCAATGGTTTTCCTTTTCTGTCTAGTGTCTGCCCCAACCAAGAGCACTGCCAATCTACTTGCATCCTTCTGAGTGCTTAGTTTGTGCCGGTGGTGTCCCACAAGAAAGCCTAGGGTCTCGAGTTCGGTAGAGCCAACCCTGGGCTCCCCCTCTTTTCAAAACATTTGTGGAACAGAGGAAGGTAAACTCAGAAAGGGAAAGCTTACAGCGCTTCCATCTCTGACCCCGTAGGGTTTGGTATCTGCCCCCACCCAATTGGTCTGGTGATAATTATAACTTTCTGGATTTCTGGAGGAAAGGAAGTAAGTTAACCTACAGAAGTTATAGAGATCACCCCCTCTCTATGCTCCTTCCTTAAGGTTCAGTCCAAAAAGGCAGAAGCAAATACCTCCATATCCAATTAGTTCTCTCCTAGTGGTCGGAGCAGAGTCACAGGAAAGCTACACCAGAACTGTGGAGGGGGCTGGGGAAAAGGGGAACTCCCTCGGTATCTGCCTTTCTTCCCCCATTCACACATCACTCCTTTGCTTCTCTCCATTCTTCCTTCACTTTCTGCCCTACGTTCGTGTTTCCTCATAATCACTGACTCCCCTGATTAACTGCTTTTAATTTTTCATCTTTCATTTCCACTCTCCTTTCACACGCTCCCCGTTGTCTGCTCTTCTTCCCTTGCCTTTCTCCTCTTTCCACTTTTCATTCTCATCGTTCTTCATTCCAATCTTGCACTCCCATTCTTTGTCTACCTTTGTATCTATCCTTGCCTTCAGACCTCTCCTTCTTCCTCCCTTTCCCTTTTATGTTTTTCCTCCTTGTACATATCTTTATATCCACTCCAGGAATCTGTGTTTGATTTCAGGGTCATACATTTAAATCTTGGTGTGGCCACTCAGTCTTTCATCTTTCTGGGTTCGATAAAATGAGTGCCATTGAGCTGGGTGCCAATGCCCCCTCTACTGAATATATGCTTTACACACATACATGGTGTGTTAAGGACACAGAAATTAATTTTAATCTTTTATTTTTCAATTTCTTTGCAATATTACACTGTCAAGATCAAGATCAAATAACCTTTATTCGGATATTACATTATCCATAAAAGTACACACATAATTACGTACATGGTCAAGATAAAGTCATATTAAAATACGGTAACAATACTACATTTTCCTGGATAAAAACAGTGACAGAAAAAGTGTGAGGTATCATTAATGTCTGAGTCCACAAATGTCTATTTCTGTGGCTTTATCAAATAAAATGTACATGTGCAGGAATCACCATTGAACTAGCAGCAATATATACATAGAGCATATGTTTAGCAGCATTATTTTAGGCACAAAGTTTGTAAAGTGCGTAGAGTTTTGTAAGGTGCATAGAGCATAAATCCTAGTTAATAAGCTATCTAGGTAAAGTGCAGAATGCAATGTCAGCCAAAGAGCAAAAGTAGGCCGTTATCTATGCCTCCGTGTTTACAAATGGAAATACGGGGAAAAAAGTGCAACTGTGCCAGGTACTGATATATAAGGTCTCTAAAAACGTGTTAGCCAGATATGCATTAATTGTCAGGTTATTGTGATTCACATATTTACAAATAGCAACATGGGTTAAAGTGCAATTGTGCAAAGTGCAAAGAGGCCTCCTCCCAGTCTGTAAAGATCACATTAGTCCATGTAAATAGATATTAATTCATAGAAGTACGAGATCGAATGGCCATTTTTTAAAAAGTACACACACGGTGTATTAATCCATCATCTTTAAGCTGCAAAACAGACTTAAATGCCACATTAAAATCCTTTATGCCTTTAGCTCTAAAGAATTGTATAAGGAGGGACTTGCTGTAGTTTTGATAATAGGTCTAAAGAATGGTATCAGGAGGGACTTGCTGTCATTATTCCCTCTGTCCCTGCTTCATCCAGTACCTTTCAAACTCACATCCATTCCCTTGACCTCTTTTCCCATCTTTTTCCATTTTCTCTTCCTCCGCACCTCCAGCCATACCTCCTTTCTACTTTCCATTCTTGCTTCCATATATCCTCATTCATTCCCCATCCTTCCTCCCTTGGTGCATTTTTACGTCTATTTATTCCTTACTTTCTTTTTTCCCCACTCCTTCTTTAATTTCATCCTTTCTTATCCTCAACCCTCCTTCTGCAGTTCTTCCTCCTTTTCTCTCTTCTTTCTATTCATCCATTACACATCGTTCACTTCTTTTCTCGCACTATTCCTTAATTTCTTCCTTTCACTTTCTTTTCTTATTTTCTCCTTCTTTCATTCATTACTTTGTTTCCTCACTCCAGTACTCTCCTTCGCGCCTGCATTTGTTGCCGCCTTCTTTAATGTATTGCTTCCTTCATCCCTTCCTTTCTTTTGAACAGCGCAGTGCAAGCACATTCTCTTTAGTTTGCAAAACTGCTTCAAGTCCTCAAATGGCCTTTCCCAAAAGCTGCATTTTTAGATTTACACACATTCTTTAATTTGAGTTCATTTTTAAGTTGTTGTCATAGGCTTCCTATATGTTATATTATGTTATGTAATATTGCTTTGTATAGTGAACTAATCACTCAAGAGGATATCCAGGTGATTGGGCAGATATGTAAGTGCGAGGCAGCTGAGGTCCTTATGTGAAGAGCCAGGCCTACAGCTTCTTGCGGAACTCAAGAAGTGAGGCGGTAGCTCTGATGTGTTGAGGCTAATGGGTGTGGGTGGAGCCAATACATGAAGTGGGTGGGGCCACCGGAGGAAGTAGGAGGAGACGGGGAGTGGGTGTGGCCTCCTAAAGAAATGTGAGCACCTGCACTTAATATTTTACAAATTAAGCACTGGATGGGGCTGGCCCTTAGCTTTGGCAGCGGCTCTGCTTGCATCACTTGCCAGTCAGTGCAGCTGAGGCAAACAGAGGCTGCAGTCGCTTAAGGTCCCCTTTCCTGCGTATGCCTGAGAAGCTAGGGTTACCAAGTGGCAGTGTGTGCATGTCACGGCCTTAAAACGAGAATATTGTAAAAAACAAAAAAAGGTATATTGCCCTTTCAGATATAATTTCAAAATGGAAAATAAAAGACAATTTGATTACAAAGTACTTTACAGATGTGTAAAGTCATTATAAAACATATTAAACAAAGTACAAGGGAGAATTGAAAAATTTGAAAGAATTGAATTATGCACAAATTCTACTCAAATACGATAACTTGACCCTCCCACAATATCGAAAATGTAGCTGGTATTTTTCTCTGACAAATTTGGCAACCTACAAACAACGGTGGATTTGTGGGTCGAAATTAACAGGGATGACCAACGCGATGGGGGAGATGTAAAGGGGCGAAACACTTTTCAAAGCATATTGGCAAGGGTGCTATGAGCCCTAATGCAAGCACAGAAACCCCCACACCCTACCCTATGGTTGAGTAGCAAAAGCTAGTTATCTTTAGGATGCAAGGGGGCTTTTACTAATGGCTTCAGTGCTACTGCACCTGCCTCAGAACTAACACCTATACCCCAGGCACTGACTTAATGGCAGTGAATTAGACACTCGTGACTAGTTCATGATGATGTCAAGTTCTTTGGAGTTTTGAAAAGTAATTAAGCTCTTTATTTCTGTACACCTGAAAACTATGTAAGTGCTTGTATGGAAATGTGCTGTGCTCTTTCAAGGCGCTTCACGCTGGCTGGGAAGAGTACTTTACCAATGAAAGAAGTTTTTATGGATCTATTTAAACCATCTCGGTTGGCTTGGATTCAGAGGAGTCGATTGCTTGGGGCAGAGGTCGAAAGTTTTAAATAGTCTTAAGAGTGAGAGCTAATAAGCATATTAATGAGATCACACACAATCAAATGAAACAAAAGTCCCCAAAAATATCTAATGTGTTGCAGTGCATACCCCGTACTCACACTAACTCATCACTCAAGAAATTCCACCTCTGCACCAACAATATCCATCAGCATTCCTGTTTTACACCCGCCAGCAGTTTTTTATTGACTTTTGATGACAACACCCTGCTGTGGGTACAAACATTCCCTCCTTCCACCACCTCCAACTGTGCACAGCTGTAATACTTCTGATTTCCTTTCCTGGCCCCTTTCAGCAGTTTTATCCTTACTTCATTACCTACCACCACCAGAAATTGCCTTTCATTTCTACTCTCATCAGGTCTCTGCTCGCCTTATGTTTAGACTGTTTGTCTTTCCCGCCTCTCATATTTTCATCTACTACATGTACATTCTCTTGCATCACGTGACAGAACCATTCTGGATTAAATCTAGAATTTAATTTAAGTCCACTAAGATCCTCAAATAATGAACAAACTGTGATGGCATTGGGACCTAATCTGTAATTCTTAATCATACTATCAAAACTCTACTTGTTATACTAAATATATTTCTCTATTAAACCATGGAGATTCTTTTTAAGGATTTAAATTCTAGGTGAAATCAGCATTATTAAGTTAAACACTGTTTTACTGACGGCGAACAGACCCAGTCTGAATAGGAAGAATTGACCGCTTGTAGGAACCAGTAGACAAAAGAGCAATACCAATAGCTTCAAGAAGTTAGGGGCATATTATCAAGGGGGGCGATAGAAGCGGCGATAATCTGTCACCCTATTAGCAAGCTGTCGCTAACAGCAGTTAGCGACTGCTTGTAGGCGATAGCGAGCGGTTTGGGGCCTGCTTTACATGTCCGCGATATTTATCGCTAATGACATGCAAAGTGGGTGTACCTTACCTGTTAGCGACTGAAAGCAGTCGCTATCGCCTGTTACCAACACAGGCGTAGGGATGGAAATATTCACGCTAAGCGCGAATATCTCCAAAAACTAACGCTTGCTCAGACCAGTTCTTAGCCATTATATCCAATGGGAGGTGGATATAATGGCTAAGACCCTGTTAGCGATAATGCGTGAATATCGCTGTATTCTCAGCGATATTCATGGATTTTGCCGCTATTGCCAGGAATTTTATCGCTTTTGAGATAAACGTTGCTAATAGCACGTTATCTCAGCGATAAAATCTGGTGATGCGCGGCGATAAAAAAATTGCCGCTAAGCCTACTTAGCGATAAATATCGCTATTTGTTGATAATATGCCCCTTAGTGCGCTAGGCTACTTGCCAATCCAATCAGGCAGACTCCAATTCACCCAGAGGGCAATTTTTTCCTAAACCGGAAGAGTCACCTAGTAAAGTCAGAGAAATATTCATCCATGCATTATCTGTACAAAGCTCTCTTTCCTACATACACTTATTTAACACTCATCATCACAATGTTTTAGAGACGTGGCCTCTGCTTGCCTGAAGTTCCACATAAACATACTAGTTTAATAATTAGGAATTGCAGTTATGTTTCTAATATGTCACGACAAATAATGTGTTTCCTTTAATTCACAGATGTTTGCTGTTCTTCTACCCTTCAGAGTCCTCAAAAAACAAAAGCCAGGTCATGGACGAATGCAAATATTTGCCTCACCAAACCCGGAGAACTTCTTAATGCCTAAGGTATGAATACGCAAAAAAGAATAGCTTTAGAAACAAGCATTGGCACAGCCAATAGGTCTCGCCCTTGGGACCTCATAAGTGTTTAACCATGCAACAGTTAATGTTGTTGCACCAAGTAGATTGTGCTGCATAACTAAATACTTTTTAAGGTCCCAAAAGCGAGACCTATTGGCTATGCCAAAGGCCTGTTTTGGTTGGCATGGGAGACTAAGTTATTTGCCCAGAATCACAGAATGTGGAGTTGACCCCCAGGATCGAACCTTGGTTTTCCAGCTCCAAAGTCGGCAATCTAGCCGTGAGACCACATCCTCTCTCCTGATTTCCCAGGTTTGTTTCATAAAGTGCTCAAACTAACCTCATAATCTCCAGAATTCCCAAAAACCTTGCGAGTGGTCCACCCTGCACTCGTACTCTCGCATATTACATGCTCCGGAAGGCGCACCCCTCACCCAAGTGTACAAAGTCCCTCAATGGTGCCCACTCTGCCTTCACACTCACCCACCCCACTCTCACACTTACCCACCCCACCCTCACACTCATTCACGCCACACTCATATTTGCACATGTCGCCCTCACACTCGCTCAGGCCTCTTCACACTCACCCACACCGCTCATATACTCACTCATCTCTGTGCCATCACACTCCCCCACCCCGCCTACCCTCTCGGCGACGTCACCTCACACTCGCCCACACTGCCATATCCTCACTCCTTGCCCTCTCACTCGTCAACTCTGGTTTCTCACTCCTAGCAGCGCAGCGGGCAGCGCGGCAATCTCACACTGGATCTGTGGTGCGCACACTCACACCCCCCCAAGGCCCACTGCATCCTATATTTAGCGCAGTTTGTTTTTCCAAATTGTGACTTGATTGATCTTCATCAGATTACAAAACCCACATGGTGTACATTCCTCGCCGAGGGATGGCCCAGACTCCAGCGGGGGATCTTCCTTGAAAACAGGCTCATTTCACTGCGAACTTCCGGCCTTGACTGGGACCAGCCTCGAGTGGCATCAGGGGTCGGTGTGGACCGTGACCCCGGAAGTTTATTATTATTAACCCCAGGATTCCGTCTAGCTGTGAGGGCTGCAGACTGAAACTAGTCAACCGTGCATGCTGGAGTTTGAGGTCACATTGCGTTTGAGGTCAGGGTGTAGGCCCTGAGAGCTGGAGTTTGAGGCCACAGTTTAGTCCAAGCTGGCTGGGGTTTGAGATTGGACGAAATGCCACACAGGCTGGAATTCGAGGTTAGATGCTAGTCTACCTGGGACAGAGATTCAGGCATGGCGGGTGGGAGTCTGAAGGGAGAGGCAAGCCTGCACATGCTGGTACGAGGTCACTGT
Source organism: Lissotriton helveticus (assembly GCF_964261635.1). NCBI lineage: Eukaryota > Metazoa > Chordata > Amphibia > Caudata > Salamandridae > Lissotriton > Lissotriton helveticus. The sequence goes on along the minus strand of NC_136057.1, from coordinate 1,312,736,164 downwards.
CTAATATTAGACTTCATTAACCCCATGTGGTCTAGGCTCCAGCCGATGCAAGTCTGCCTCCATCCTCAAATTCCTGGCAGACCCATGGGCAGAAAAATCAGGTTAGAGGGGGCAGGCCCATTGGCTGGAATTTCGAGGCTACATCCATGGGAGGCATGAGCCGGATAGTTGGCCACAAGCTAAGCATCAATGGCGGAATCCGAGGGCAGAGGCTTTTAATAATAAGAACATGGATTTGCTGCATGCGTGACTTCAGATATCGCTGCACACCTTGCTCCTGCGGCACATCTGGCACCTTTTCCGGGATGTGGAATTCTGAGGAATCACAAAACCAACACTTATTTTTATTTTATTTACTTATAAAGTTTTCTATAGCGCGAACAAGATCTAGACGTCATTATTTCCTCTATACTCCTAAACGGGCTGTACAGACACACAAAAAACCCCATAAGCAGCTGTGCCCACGTCAGAGAGGACCCACTGTACCTTAAAAGCCCTCGGTCGCGGAAGGAGGAGACCGGGCAGGTGAGGGCCCTTGGGGAAGCAAGAACACTACAAAGTTACTCCCAAAATGATATCAAGCAAGAACGGCCCCCCCCCTTCCTACTGTCCCTTAGTTATTACGCTTCTCATTACCACTTTATTAATGTACACATTGCTGAAACATTTATCATGTTTGAGGAAGAGAGAGCGTGAAAGAAAAATAATGCCTTCCTCAATAATTAGTGTCTAATTTAGTCAGTGGCGAATGCAAAATGATGCCCCCCCTGCAGAATGTGAGGAGGGGCCTCTGAGTCTCCCATGACTCACAAACATTAATTGGTCTTGAGGTGAACGGGGTCCCGGCCCCCTGAAGGGTTAGGGGCCATTTTAAGAGGTGGGGGCCCCCTTGCGCGACAGGCGCCTGACTGACGCTCCTGAATGTAATGTAGAACCCAAAGGCAATTCATTTTTTTCTCCCACCTTGTTGCTGAAAGATCAGCCAAAATGTATAGAAAAATACGCGAGAAACTCTCTCATGCTGGTTGTGAGGTAGGTGTTGTCATCTATGCACCTACACAGGTCTCATGACTGAGTCTGCAACTGTTATATGCCTAAAAAGTGCCTTGGCGTGTCAGCCATCCAAGGTAAGATGTCTCACTCCTCAGCACTACCAGCGAAAAGGGAAACATCCCCCCCACTTTGGTGAGCCACCTGGAACCTACTATACACCTACCATTGTCTCTTGGTGCAATCTGGGATCCTCAGTTGTGTACTGGTTCCCCTCTCTAATGACCAAGGATAAGACATAGAGTTTAATGGGTGAAATTGATGAAGCAAAGCTTTGCATATTTTGCGGCTTGCCGAAATCAAGAACCTCGTTTATGTGTAACAAGGTAACCCGTGTATGTTTTACTAACATTTATATTTAGTTTGGAGAAAGACCGTGAAGCTTGCACATGTGTTTTACTAAAATAATTACTCGTGTCCCCTAAAATGGCCGCTGCTTGTATTTTAGTTACTGCGCATGCGTCAGCCACACTCACGTGTCCTGACGCGTCTGCAGAAGTGGAGGGAAAGTTATGCGCATGCGTAATTCATAGCTGTGCTTATCATGTGGTACTGCTCGTGCCACTGCTCTTGTGATTGTGTCAATGTAGCTAACATTTAATGCAATAATTTTATTTCTTGATGATGAGTTAAAAGTACAAACCTTATGATGTGTTTTTCATAATGACATTATTATGTATTAATTTGTTTTCGCTTACTTTTCATGTACCGCGGGAAATGGGGGTCTGAGTGAGAGGAGAGCCATATTGGAGGTCCCTTCTGCGCCTGTGCGACATTCGGCAGCACGAGGGACCTTGGCTGATGGAACATAGCCAGCTGGCAGTGATGGGCGAGATGCTCCTGAGAAAGTCACCTCTGCCCTGCGAGAACAGCGAATGTGGCTTCTTATATGATACATTGTAATGTTGCGCTACTGTTAGCTCATGGGAACCCCAAATCTGCTAGGCGGTACCCAAATATGTAAATGAAGGCTTCAAATCGTGTATTGTGATTGGTGTGTTACCCAAACCCTACCTTAGGACCAATCGAAATTGAGGGATTCTGACACTTTGCAACATTGGGGGGTGGTACACTGTCCCCAAACTGTATATCTACCCTGGGTTCACCTAGTGAACCGTCCGACTTGTCTGGTTTAGCTGACCTGTCACTGACCCAACGCACTCAATAGGTGACTGAAGATACAGAGCGCTGCGGAGCACTCTGTCCGAATTTGACCATAGGCTAAGGTTTTACTGAACCTTAAAGTGCTGGCAAAGCACTTAGCTGGGAGTTCGCTGACCCAATCGGGGTCTTGATCGATAGCTGCAGAGCGGGTGGAGCGCAGGCGTTGCTTCCGAACTGTGGGTTCCGGTCCTGTCCTGAAGAGGGTCCTGTCCTGAGGGTTTGCTGTCCTGTCCTGAGGGTCCTGTCCTGATTCCTATTCCGAGGGTATCCTGTCCTATCCTGGGTGTCCATTCTGCACCTGCTGTCCTTTAAGGGGTATCCTTCCTTGAGGGTTTCCTGTCTTTAACTGACCCGTGGCCAGGGTTTGGTTTCCACACCTTTTCTAGGTAAATATTACTCTGAACCTCTTGAAATTCTTGCACCTTCTGAATTTCTAACTTTTGCTTAAATAAAGTCAACATTGCATATGTTATATTTCCATGCCTTTCCGCAACTATTGAACAGTCATTTATAAATTTTGCAAAGTTATTCCTATGTCTTCTCATTTGTTAGAAATCATATTTTGCATAGCAGTGTGTCATTTCCTGATATGGTCTAGAACTTCGTTGCCTAGGTTGTTCAAAGGCCCTTTCACCTTAAGTGAAGCGTGTTATTCATTATAAATTCTTCTATAGTCACACACACTTAGTCTATCACTGTCTAGATAATACTGACTTATATAGTATCTTTTCTCGTTACATTTTATTAGTACTTTGATGATTACTCTGTCATTATTTCTTTCTGCCTATGTGATTTATGTTATCTTGGTTATTGATTGCCTTATTTTACTGTATCTCATGCAAGAAAATATTGAACTTTAGATAAACATTTTAAAACTTCCAGTTGTCCGTGGTCATTTAAACAGTATTTGAATGGTATTGGTGGGGTTGGTATTTTGCTGCCTTTCCTTTACAGCTAGCTCCCTGATTCATTGTGGTCATTAGGCACCCGCATCGGTGGATGGTAAGTCGGGTGCACCGAAATTTGGTAGCAGGGAACACACACACACCAACTTGATAGAGCTCGTGAAGTCACCTGATCGATGTATATGGTGATTTGAAAAGTATATGGGCCCTGAAGCCGGAAACGGCGAAAACTGTTGGTCGGGTGGCCTCGCGCGCTCTATCAGTTTTCTGGTAGCTAGAGGATGGTTAGGGACTAGTTGAGAGTAAGGCAGGACTAGTTAGACTAGTTAAGTCGGAAGCTGCTATTATATTAATGCTGCTATAAGAGCGGCTGTTCTGAGGGAACTGATCACTCTCTTGTGAATACGCTGCTGAAACTCATGAATTATTGTATTGTTATTATTCTTGTTCTTATATTGTTATATGTACTAATCCATGCAATTGTCAACCGTCTTGTTTCTTGTTGTCCGAACTCCCCGGGGAATTGAAAGGGCAAGTGGTGAATAGAATCCATTGTCCTGAGGTCACAGGTTCGAGGAAAGTTAGGTGCAGGTTAGGATAACCGGGAAGCACTAACTAGGGTTTTCTGAATACATGTGTGAATAAATGACAGTAACGGGGTTCATTGGCAAAATTCCCATAGTGGCGTAACCTAGTAAGGGTCACATCGGAAGAGTAGCAGGTTCCTCGGAGCTAGCGTGAAAGCAGAGGGGTCCGCTGAGAAACCTTAAACTCGGAATATATCCCGGAAAGAAGTGGATGAGTTTAGGGGAATAACAGGTTCACCGATGCTAGAGTGAAGGGTAGGCGGAAGAGATCTGCCCGCAGCGAGTGAAAAGTAAATGGAAGTAGTTTACTTGCAGCAATAGAATTCTTTCTCTGTCTAGACACTTGAGCACTGTGGCGAATGTGTATTTGTTGTAAAATAACCAAGCACTGAGCACTTTAAAAGAAAGAAAGTTTCCGTTACCTTGTGAAGGGAGGGAGTCAGTCGCGAAGCGCCTCTGACGTCACTCTGTGCCGCGCTGGGATTGGTGGACGCAGCGGGCGGGTAGCGGAGCTGAAATTATAAAGGAGGGGTGAGCGCCGGAGCGTGGGAACTGTCTCACGAAGGGGCCGCGCACCCATTGGCGGAGCTTATTTTGTGTCGCGCACCCATTGGTTGCACGAATTTTCTGAAGCACGTTCTGATTGGAGGTAGTTTGTAAACAAAGTTAGCGCAGAAGTCGTATGTGGCACTCGCGGACTACAGAGACGCGACCTGATCCAAGGCATCTGGGGTTTGAAAGGGATCAGTGGAAGGCTAACAGATACGATATTATGTACGGAACCAAGAGAAAAATGTCCCTTGTAAATAAGGTGAAAAATTATTTTAAAACGGACAAACCGATTAAATCTAGGGAAGGTGTTCTTGTCCCAGCACCCAATACTCCCGCCTCATTTATGATGTTTGACCGAGGGTACAATACCTGTGTGTGGCTGGAAAATTGGGTGAAGTATACAAAGGATGACGGAGTATTGGCGTTTCCGTTAGATGGTACTTTCAATGGTAGGATCTTATTTAATTTAAGAACCCGAATGAATGAGCTGCATCCCAGACCAAGACTAACGCAGTATGAGGCATTAGAGGAATGGGAGATTGAGGCTTTTGAAAGAGAAAGACCCCGAATGGACAAGGGTTTGACCAAGTGGTACCCCAGGCTGAAACAGGAGTCCAGGGACAAAAGGATGAAACAGTGGAGACAGAGTATGATTGTTGAGGGTCTGTTTCCCATGATGCCAGCATGTCATAACCCTGCAGCGGGTGAGAAAAGTACTGAAAAATGTAAGCATTGGGGGGCCCTGGGGGATTCAGATGATGAACTAATAGATGACATCTGTACCAGAAGTCCGCCACCTTACAATGAGGGAACCCGACCTTCCAGTGTAGGAGATGTTCCCCGACGCCACTTCCTAAAGGAAGAAGACAGGGCCCTGGGACTGGGAGGGGGTGGTCAAGTATTACCCTATTCTGAGAAACCCGAACTGGCGGAAACAAGGGATATATATCCCAAAGTGCCCGCAAGTCAGGAAGAAAAATATCCACGTACAAAAACTTTTTTTCCCAGACCCTTGTATGAAAGCGAAGAGAAACCCTCGAATTCAGGACTGCCTTTTGTCCAACCTCCATATGGGGAAGAGCGCAGGTCCTTTAATACTGGAACTCTATTCCCGAAACCAAATTATGGGGGAGGACCAAGTGAAACGCATCCTACTGCCCCGAGTTTTACTCCTCTGCCTACTGCCCCGAGTTTTACTCCTCCATTGACCCCACAGATATTACATGACACAACTCTAAGAAGGGTACTAGTGGAAAAAGAGCAAGAGGCTCTAGCTAGACAAAGAACAGAAATAATTCAGAAAATTTCTCAGATAAATACCAGTCCTGAGGCATTGACTATTCCAGTAACTATTGGACCGGTGGTCCCGTTATACGGAAATGGTCAGGGAAATCCGATTACTCCAGTTATGACCCCAGTCATGGCAACACCGAGACAGGAACCGATCATCATAGATGATCAGTCCAGTGAATGCGAGTCTGAAGTTGCGTTTTTGGAATTGCCAAACAAACAGACTGTAAAGGGAACACAGCAGAGGTATAACCCTTTTAATACAAAAGAAATTAAATTAGAGACAGCAACAGGTACTAGGAATGTCTCTCTGGTAACTACGGATGAAATTGAGAGTTGGAGTCGTGAATTAGAGAAGCAGACTCCGCAAACAAAGCCTTTAGACCTCTACAAGCTGAGGGTTGAAATAGAAGAATTAATGGCAGGAAATGTGGGGTTGGATCGATTAAATACCTACTCTGAGGAAGAATTGTCGTTCATATGTAAAAGCTTTACAAGGAACACCAGAGTGCTCCACGAAAAACTGACCGAAACAGCAGTTAGTATGGGGGTAGATATCTCAAAATCCAAGCCCTTACAGAAACCGTACAGAGCAGACTTCTCAGACAAAGATATAGAACACCTGAATGTGGCAGGGAAGAAGTTGCAGATTAAAGAATTAATGGGGGTACTGCAGAAATGGGGAGATGTGGAAAAATGGAGAAGCAGGTGGGCGAAAAAGAGGGAAGAGGTTCGCTCCCGACAAGTGACTCCCGAGTTTGCTTTAAGAGAGGTAGAAAAACCTGAGCAGTTATGCCCCATGCGCGAAGTTCCAGGAGGGAAATATGTGCATGTCCCCTGGTCTAGGCAGGATATTGTGTCCTTCACGAACGATTTTCCAAAATTAAGAGAGAAACCAGTTGACTGGTACCGGCAAGTGGAGAGGTTCGTGAAGGTACAGAAATGTCTGTGGAAAGACCTGGATGGGTTTTTCGACATTGTGGTTCCAGTAGATTTATGGACCCAGTGTAAAATAGCCATAGATTGGCCCAGTGAAGAGTATCCCAGAAACAAGGAAACAGGGGAGCCATCAAAGGATGTCATGCGAAAATATGAGCAGGTAATTCAGCACTTGAAAGAAAAGGTGCCCGCAAAGGAAACTGATTGGACAAAAATAGATAGAACAACACAGGAAAGGGACGAGACAGTGCACTCCTTCTATGAGAGGTTATTGCAGGTATTTAAAACATACAGTGGTATTGACAACATCGACCTGAAGGATATGACGCACTTTATTTACAGGTTTGTAAATGGTTTAAGACCTGAAATTTGTCAGTGGATAAAAGACAATAAAATCTGTTGGCATACTAAGAAAATGGATGAGGTCCTGCGGTACGCTAAGTACTGCGAGGACGAGATGGCAGAAAAGAAAAAGGCCCTTAAGGAGAAGGTTATGTGGGCTCAGGTGAAGCTCGCAGAACAACAGGAAAAACAATTGAGTAACATGGTTAAAAATGCTGAGAACAAAGGTCCTGGGGGAGGGGGTGGAGGAAAGCCCCGGCCCAAATTTAGCAGGGAAGAGGCTATGAAAAAATTTCCCTGCCATCAGTGCGGCGAAATTGGACACTGGCGAAACGAGTGTCCCCAATTAGTCGATGTTAATGAGAAAACTCCTGATTTAATTCCACAGACGCAGAAAGAAAGACCAAGAAAGACTCAACCCCAGGTAAAAACAGTTCAGGTGCCTCGAGCACCCAAGCAGGTATACAGGGGAAGACAGGCAGAAAATGAAGAGATAGAGGTTTGGGAAAGCGGGGAGAACAGAAATACAGCAACTTCGCAGTATCTGCTGAATGATACCTTCCTTTGTAATGATCAGGACTGACGGGGCCTGAGAGGGGAGGACGAGGAGTGCGTACTTGGCGCTTCCTTGCCGGTAGACCAGTCTGGACCATATATTGAAGGAAAGGTTGACGGAAATGATGTCACCTTTCTGTTGGACACTGGCGCTACCCGTTCTACTGTAAGAACAGTGGACGTTCCAAACCTACCCCTCTCGGGAGAAAATATCCAAGTAGTAGGTGTATCTAATCAATTGATTAGTACTCCTGTTACCGAACCAATGGAGATTTCAATTGGAAATTTTAAACAGATGCATAGATTTGTCGTCTGTGACACCAGTCCAGTAAATTTACTGGGACGTGATTTGCTGTGCAAAATGAACTGTACCATCTTTTGCACACCAAAAGGTGTTGAAATACAGACCCCAGATGAAGACGGCATTTATAAATTATTATTGCTTAGACCTGACTCAGAAATTAAAAGATTGACCCTGCAGGACTTGCCCCAAGAACTACAGGAAGCCGTAAAGCCAGAGGTGTGGGATTTCACTGGAAAGGATGTGGGGTTGATGAAAGATGTGGACCCCATACAAATAGCCATCAAGGACAATGCAGTATATCCTAACACTAGGCCCTACCGAATGAATGCTGAAGTGAAAGCAGGTGTCACTCTGGAAATACAAAAACTATTGGAAGGAAACATCATACAGGAAGTGATGAGCAGCCCATGCAACTCACCGATTATGGGCATCAAAAAGCCTAGTGGCAAGTATAGGGTAGTGCAGGACCTGAGAAAGGTTAACAAAATTGTAGTTCCTTGCTGCCCTATTGTCCCGAACCCTGCAGTAATTCTGTACCAGATTCCTTGGGATGCTGAGTGGTTCACTGTGATTGATTTGTGTCATGCATTCTTTTCGATACCCCTGCACCCCGACAGCAAATTTCTTTTCTCATTTGCTTTCGAGGGTCACGTGTATTGTTGGAACAGGGTCCCTCAAGGGTATACAGAGAGTCCCTCTATCTTTAATCAGATCTTGAAGAAATGTCTAGAGACTTTGACCTTACCTGGGAACTCTGTCTTAGTGCAGTATATAGACGACCTTCTATTGGCGTCTAAAAGTCACAGGGACTGTGTAGTTGACACCATTGCCCTCCTAAATCACCTGTGTGAGAAAGGGCATAAAGTGGCCCCTGACAAACTACAGTTCTGTGCAAAATCAGTGAAATATCTAGGACACCAGATAGAAAAGGGTGTCAGAAAAGTCACCTCAGAAAGAGTGAGAATAATTCAAAAGATGCAGTTGCCCCGTACTCAAAAAGAAGTCAGAATGTTCCTGGGTGTATTAGGGTACTGCAGGCAGTGGATTCTGGGATTTGCAGCCTTAGCCAGGCCCTTGATAAAAATGACCACGAGAGGAATGCCAGATGTTGTACAGTGGGACGATGAAAGTCTAATGGCTTTCACAAGATTGAAAAACTGTCTGTGTACAGCCCCTGCGTTGGGAATGCCAGATTATTCCAAAGAGTTTGCACTATTCTGTGACACTCGCGATAATTGCGCATTGTCAGTCCTGACTCAAGAACATGGCACAACCAGGAGGCCTGTGGCCTATTTCTCTGCCACACTGGACCCAGTAGCTGCTGGGTTACCAGGCTGTCTGAAAGCAGTAGCTGCTACCTGTGCAAGTTTGGAACAGAGTGAGTCCATTGTCATGGGACATCCTGTGACCGTGTATGTTTCACATGGAGTGGTAATCTTATTGACCAGAACTAAAACACAGTATCTCACCCCTAGTCGGCTGACTAAATACGAGAGGATTCTTGTGGGTGCAGCAAATGTGAGCATTGTCAGGTGCGGTATTCTGAACCCTGCCACCTTACTCCCCGACCCCTTGGAAATGGAAGGTGGGGATGATGATGAACATGATTGTATTGATCTGACAGAGTTCAGTACCAAGCCACGCCCTGACATAAAAGAAGTACCATTGCCTGTGCATGATAAAGAACTATTTGTGGATGGTTCCTGTCTAAGACATGAATTAGGAGGCTTGAGTGCTGCTTATGCAGTAGTGTCTTTCACAAAAATTGAACAAGCAGGTTACCTATATAACATCAAGTCTGCACAAGTAGCCGAATTGATAGCCATGATAATGGCTTGCAAAATTGGGAAGGACTTACGCATAACAGTGTATACTGACAGTCAGTACTGTTATGGCGTTGTGCATGACTTTGGCCAATTATGGCTGCAGAGGGAATTCATGACTTCCTCAGGTACTCCCATTCGGAATGCAAAAGTTGTTCATGACCTTTTAGAGGCCATCCAGTTGCCCAAAGAACTGGCAGTGGTAAAATGTACTGCTCATCAAAGGAGCATGGACAGAGTATCTCTGGGAAACGATTATGCTGATCGAGTGGCTCAATGGTGTGCCAAAGATCGGTATATTGTAAATCCAAAACGAGGGGGGCCAGGAACCAGCTGCCAGCTTCAGGTGTTTGAGGAAGTGCCTACATGGGATGAGGTGAGAGAGTGGCAGGAGTCGGCTCCTTGGCAAGAAAGAGAAAAATGGAAGGAGGATGGCTGTAGACCGAGGCGTGTGGATGGTGTCATCATAGGTCCAACTGGTATGCCTGTGTTACCCCGACACTTGCTTGGCACAATGGCAAGATTAATACATGAAGGATCACACATTGGTAGGGATGCCATGATTCTGGTATTTCAACAGACTTGGTACAGCAAGAAATTCAGGAAGGTAGCGGAGTCCCTCTGCCAGAGGTGCCTGTCATGTCAACAGATGAACCCAGGCAAGAGGACAATGGTTGAACTGAGCAAGATTGGGAGGTCAGGGGGTCCCTTTATAAAAATACAGATTGATTTCATCACCATGCCCCATTGTGAAGGAAAGCGATATGTCCTTGTCATTGTGTGCGTATTTTCGAAATGGGTAGAAGCTTACCCTACTCCCAAAAGTGACGCACTGACAGTAGCGAAGTGTTTACTAAAAGAACTGATACCTAGGTTCGGAATACCATGCATTATTGAATCAGATAAGGGTGGACATTTCCAGAATGACATACTGGCTGAACTCTGTAAGGCCTTTGGAATAAGGCAGAAACTCCATTGTGCATACCACCCAGAGGCTTCTGGAATAGTGGAACAAGTAAATGGAACTATCAAAAACAGACTAGCAAAGCTGACAGATGCTACTGGCATGAACTGGGTGAAGGCCCTGCCCCTGGTCCTGATGGGACTGAGAAGTGTTCCAGACCGCAAGACAGGCCTAAGTCCCCATGAAATCATTATGGGAAGAGTGATGAGACAAGCATGGGTGCCAGGAAGCAAACTGTTGAGTATTACTGATGATTTGGTGCTTGAATACTGCAGAAGATTGGGTGACCAAGTGCGTTCTATCTCTCGCCAGATTGGAGACGACGGCATCCTTAATCCAACGACTCCTCTCCACAACTTGGTTCCAGGAGACTGGGTCAAAATAAAGAAGCACACTCGATCAAGCTGTCTGGCACCAAGGTGGGGAAAGAAACGCCAAGTAATCCTGGTGACAACCACTGCAGTAAAAGTCGCAGGTGTTCCCCAGTGGATCCATGCCGGACACACCCAGAAGGTATTGCCAGACAAAGGATTTGAAGAACCAGGGCAACCAGCAGAGGACCCTGAAGGAGTCAGACCAGTAGCAACTGACAACGAGCAGCCCAGCACCAGTCAGGTTGCAGGAACAGCAGACGTTGGCCCAGGAGTAGTTGACTGCGAACTGCCAAGAACCCAGCCTGCTGAAGAGGTCCAGGAAACTGAGCCAGGAGTAGCTGAAGACGAGCTGCCAAGCATATGGCCAGAAGAATGGATACCGATGATTGATCTGACTGAAGATCCTATCAGAACAAGAGAACGACTTAGTGAAGGTAGAGAGTGGACTAGTCAGGAAAAGCAAGGCACAGGCGAAGAACCTCAGCCACTTGAGATTCAAATCAAAACTGAGGAAGGAGAAGGTCAGACAGGGACAGAGCACGTGATTGATACAGATCCAGTGAATAAGACTGAACAAGTACCCGATACTGAACAAGTACCCGATACTGAACAAGTACCCGATACTGAACAAGTGCAGGATACAGAGCAAGTGTTTGAAACTCCTCCGCTAACTCCTGATGTGGATAAGGGACAGACTAGACCTAGAGTAATAGTTCGAGCAGAAGAAAATCAAGAGATCGAAGTGCTTGAACAGGATCAGATAGGGTTAGAAAAGCAGGTTCAGGAAACAGAAACAGAAACAGAAACAGAGACAATTGAAAGCCAAAAACAAAATATTCCTGAACAAGGCCAGATTAGCAACCAGGCAGAAGAATTTGATGCTAGCCCTGGAACTAGTCAGATAAGGGAAGTAGGAGAAGAAAGTGGAGAAGAATTACCACAAGATAAAGAAAACAAGAGAATAAGAAAAGAAAGTGAAGTCCAAGTACCAACTAAGAGACTAAAGAAAAGAAACAACCTTGAGCCTAGGTTTGTAAAAAGACTGAGACTAAGGATAAAGACAGTGGAAGAAAAACGTGCAGAAGCAAGAAGAAGTGCTCGAATAGCAGAGCAAGAAGAGGATTCTTCCAAAAGAAGGAGTGAGCGAATAAAAAGACAAAACAAAAAGTACAAGTCTCCTGAATGGACACTGGTTTTGGAAGAACTTGAAGATCTAGATATAACTGACGTAAGCGACGGAGAGCCCGTCCCAGAGTACTCAGCTGAAGAGGAAGACGAACCACCGTGAATTTGCACAAAGTAAGCTAGTTGTGTAAAAAGTAAAAAAGAGGGGTGAGAACACTCCTTCTGAGCTAAAATGTCTGATTCAACAGTGAATGGTAGACCTAGTTGCAGCCGTTTTAAGACGTGTTGCAAGGTGTGTATATGTAGTGTAGTAGTACTGATAGTTATCTGGATAGGATTAACAATTTTCATTCCCTTTGCTGTAAGTAAAGATACTAACATTGTCCCTACTGAAGTTGTAAATACTGACAATGAGGAGCTGACAACACAGAGTGTAGAAAGACATGAGAGAGCATTGAGACAAACTAAACGAGACTTAGAAGCATCAGATGAGAAAGGACTACATTACCATGGAATGAAAAACAGGACACATTTGAATGTTTTCGCAAACTTGTTAATACACTATGTAGAGACTATGGAAATTGAAGATTGCTATGTCTGCATGAAGCTACCTACTTCGGTGGCTGAAGGCGTGACATACCATCATCTGCCATTGACATATGGAATTTCCTGTAGCATTTTAGCTAGTTTATTTTACAAAAGGGGACCGTTACAGTATTATTACTCTAACAATGACGTGATCTTTTCTGAACTTCCTATACGTGGGAACTTGAATCCTGTACATACCAAAACTGACACCATAAGATATATGGGAGACTACTTTCTGACTATAGGGAACATTGACATAGCAGACGCACACAGAGATAACTTGACTTGTTCTTTGCGTGAGCAGGAAAAGATGTTCCTGAACATGGCAGAGAAAAGGAGAATTAAAATTCAGAAGAAGGCTAATGACGAAAGTCAGAAAAAGCCAAAGTGGGCAGAAAACATGGAAGGCACCTCATCTGGTGGAGCGGGTCCTGCTCTGTTGCTGGATTTTGAAAAGAAAGGCAAGCTATGTCTTCACCGCGAGAAGACTAGCTATTATAATAATGTTTTCATTGGTTCCAGTGAATGCGAACACAATTACAAGGTAATTGGAGGTTGGGGTTTTAAAAATGGGTCAGAGCCTGTGTTTCCTGGAATTTATTATATTTGTGGGGACAAGGCTTATTTCAAATTGCCGGATCACTGGTATGGAAGCTGCTACTTTGGCATTGTTTTCCCGAAAATATACCATGTGAATGGAAAAGCTGGAAACAATGAAGATACTAATGGCTTAGTGCGTAGTAAAAGAGAAAGTATAGGTGAAATTATGGGTAGTATTTTCAGTGCACTGATACCTGGAGTGGGAGTGGTTCTGAACACTCACAGAATTTGCAAATTGTCTACTATAGTAGATGTGCTGTCTACTGAAACAGCTCATGGATTTCTACTGGTCAATACCGAAATGGTTGCGATCAGATCAATGGTTTTACAAAATCGACTTGCTCTTGACACCTTATTAGCGAAAGAGGGCGGAGTCTGCCGGATGTTGAAGGCGCAACATTGTTGCACTTATATTCCGGACAAAAGTGTACAGATCAAAAGATATGTGAAAAAACATTACTAATTTGGCAAAGGAACTCAAACCACTCGAGGTTGATAGTGCCTGGAAGAGACTGGTAGATGGTCTCTCAAATGTAGGTCATTGGCTTGCTAGCATAGGTAAAAGCTTATTATTCAAAATTCTGATGCCAATTGGTATTATAGGTCTTATTATACTTTGCATTTTCTTATGCTGTAAATACCGCAAGCGCACCAAAAAGCATGAGGTAAATGCAAGAGGAGTGAAACGAAGTGTGGATGAGATTGAATTAGAGGAAGTGAATGATCAGATATACAAAAAGGTGAAAACTTCTCACCCTGCTAAAACTGAAAGAGAAAAGTTAGAGCGGTTGCTGGAAGAAATAGAACTTTATAAAGTGTGAAAGAAAGTTGGCATCTGGTTCCAGTATAATTTGTGATGATAGTAGATATCATCAAAGAGGGGATTGATGAAGCAAAGCTTTGCATATTTTGCGGCTTGCCGAAATCAAGAACCTCGTTTATGTGTAACAAGGTAACCCGTGTATGTTTTACTAACATTTATATTTAGTTTGGAGAAAGACCGTGAAGCTTGCACATGTGTTTTACTAAAATAATTACTCGTGTCCCCTAAAATGGCCGCTGCTTGTATTTTAGTTACTGCGCATGCGTCAGCCACACTCACGTGTCCTGACGCGTCTGCAGAAGTGGAGGGAAAGTTATGCGCATGCGTAATTCATAGCTGTGCTTATCATGTGGTACTGCTCGTGCCACTGCTCTTGTGATTGTGTCAATGTAGCTAACATTTAATGCAATAATTTTATTTCTTGATGATGAGTTAAAAGTACAAACCTTATGATGTGTTTTTCATAATGACATTATTATGTATTAATTTGTTTTCGCTTACTTTTCATGTACCGCGGGAAATGGGGGTCTGAGTGAGAGGAGAGCCATATTGGAGGTCCCTTCTGCGCCTGTGCGACATTCGGCAGCACGAGGGACCTTGGCTGATGGAACATAGCCAGCTGGCAGTGATGGGCGAGATGCTCCTGAGAAAGTCACCTCTGCCCTGCGAGAACAGCGAATGTGGCTTCTTATATGATACATTGTAATGTTGCGCTACTGTTAGCTCATGGGAACCCCAAATCTGCTAGGCGGTACCCAAATATGTAAATGAAGGCTTCAAATCGTGTATTGTGATTGGTGTGTTACCCAAACCCTACCTTAGGACCAATCGAAATTGAGGGATTCTGACACTTTGCAACATTGGGGGGTGGTACACTGTCCCCAAACTGTATATCTACCCTGGGTTCACCTAGTGAACCGTCCGACTTGTCTGGTTTAGCTGACCTGTCACTGACCCAACGCACTCAATAGGTGACTGAAGATACAGAGCGCTGCGGAGCACTCTGTCCGAATTTGACCATAGGCTAAGGTTTTACTGAACCTTAAAGTGCTGGCAAAGCACTTAGCTGGGAGTTCGCTGACCCAATCGGGGTCTTGATCGATAGCTGCAGAGCGGGTGGAGCGCAGGCGTTGCTTCCGAACTGTGGGTTCCGGTCCTGTCCTGAAGAGGGTCCTGTCCTGAGGGTTTGCTGTCCTGTCCTGAGGGTCCTGTCCTGATTCCTATTCCGAGGGTATCCTGTCCTATCCTGGGTGTCCATTCTGCACCTGCTGTCCTTTAAGGGGTATCCTTCCTTGAGGGTTTCCTGTCTTTAACTGACCCGTGGCCAGGGTTTGGTTTCCACACCTTTTCTAGGTAAATATTACTCTGAACCTCTTGAAATTCTTGCACCTTCTGAATTTCTAACTTTTGCTTAAATAAAGTCAACATTGCATATGTTATATTTCCATGCCTTTCCGCAACTATTGAACAGTCATTTATAAATTTTGCAAAGTTATTCCTATGTCTTCTCATTTGTTAGAAATCATATTTTGCATAGCAGTGTGTCATTTCCTGATATGGTCTAGAACTTCGTTGCCTAGGTTGTTCAAAGGCCCTTTCACCTTAAGTGAAGCGTGTTATTCATTATAAATTCTTCTATAGTCACACACACTTAGTCTATCACTGTCTAGATAATACTGACTTATATAGTATCTTTTCTCGTTACATTTTATTAGTACTTTGATGATTACTCTGTCATTATTTCTTTCTGCCTATGTGATTTATGTTATCTTGGTTATTGATTGCCTTATTTTACTGTATCTCATGCAAGAAAATATTGAACTTTAGATAAACATTTTAAAACTTCCAGTTGTCCGTGGTCATTTAAACAGTATTTGAATGGTATTGGTGGGGTTGGTATTTTGCTGCCTTTCCTTTACAGCTAGCTCCCTGATTCATTGTGGTCATTAGGCACCCGCATCGGTGGATGGTAAGTCGGGTGCACCGAAATTTGGTAGCAGGGAACACACACACACCAACTTGATAGAGCTCGTGAAGTCACCTGATCGATGTATATGGTGATTTGAAAAGTATATGGGCCCTGAAGCCGGAAACGGCGAAAACTGTTGGTCGGGTGGCCTCGCGCGCTCTATCAAACTCACCCTGATCATTTTTCATCCATTTGTACTATTGTGGAAAAGCACATCGCCTCTTCCCTATCTGTTGACCAACGGATCCCTCGACCCCTCACAGTCCGGGTTCCGAGCAAACCACAGCACCGAGACCGCCCTCATCGCAGTCACCGACGACATCAGGTCCCTGCTCGACAACGGAGAAACTGTTGCCCTCATCCTCCTGGACCTCTCAGCAGCCTTCGAAACTGTATGCCACAGCACCCTAATACAGCGCCTCAGCAACACCGGAATCCAAGGAGCGGCCATGGAGTGGATCACCTCGTTCCTCGAAGGAAGAACTCAGAGAGTCCGCCTCCCCCCTTCCGATCCGCGGCCACCGAAGTCATCTGCGGCGTTCCGCAAGGATCCTCACTCAGCCCCACCCTCTTCAGCATCTACATGAGCCCTCTCGCAGCCATCGCACGCCAACAGAACCTCAACATCATCTCCTACGCAGATGACACCCAGCTGATCCTCTCCCTCACCAACGATCCCGCCACTGCCAAAGCCAACCTCCAGGAAGGAATGAAAGATGTCGCGGAATGGATGAAGCTCAGCGTCTGAAACTGAACTCAAACAAGACGGAAGTCCTCATCCTCGGACCAGCTCCACCGCCTGGGACGACTCCTGGTGGCCCCCTGCCCTGGGCACCGCACCGAAGCCAACGGACCACGCACACAACCTGGGCTTCATACTGGACTCATCCCTCACGATGACCAAGCAAGTCAACGCCGTCTCATCATCCTGCTTCAACACCCTGCGCATGCTCCAAAAGATCTTCCGGTGGATCCCCACCGAAACCAGGAAGACGGTCACCCAGGCCCTCGTCACCAGCCGTCTGGACTACGGGAACACCCTCTACGCTGGAACCACAGCCAAACTCCAGAAAAGACTCCAGCGCATTCAGAACGCCTCAGCACGACTCATCCTGGACATCCCTCGCCACAGTCACATCTCGGCCCACCTGAAAGACCTGCACTGGCTCCCCGTCAACAAGAAGATCACGTTCAGACTCCTCACCCACGCACACAAGGCTCTCCACGACACAGGCCCGAAGTGCCTCAACAGCCGACTCACATTCTACACACCCACCCGCCAGCTCCGTTCCGCCAGCCTCGCCCTCGCCTCCGTGCCACGAATCCGAAAAATCCACCGTCGGAGGAAGATCCTTCTCCTACCTGGCAGCCAAGACATGGAACTCCCTCCCCACCCACCTTCGGCTGACCCTGGACCATCTCTCCTTCAGGAAACAACTCAAGACCTGGTTGTTCGGGCAGTAGCGACCCCCCCACCTCAGCGCCTTGAGACCCTGATGGGTGAGTAGCGCGCTATACAAATTCTATTGATTGATTGATTGATTGATCCAAGAAGAGTCACTGGTCAACAGGATCATTTGAAAGCCAGTGAAACAGCTAGCTGGTGGTGCGACTCTTGTCTCCCACAAATCTTTAAGAGCTTCCTTCTATCAATATCTGCAGGAGTCATACTAGTCAGAAAACTGGTCAACAACTCCTTATCAACAGGTGGTTTCCCAAAACACTTAAAAAGGTGTATATATATCCACGAATAAAGAAACACAACTTGATCATCAATACTCCAACAATTACGGACCAATACCAAATGGGCAATTCTTGCCCATTCGTACAGACATCAGAATTAATTGAAAATAACCCCCTACTCTCTGACTTCCAAAGGAGTTTCCTCCCTAGAAGAGGCACTGAATCAGCCCCAAGTGCCATCTGGGATGAGTCCCAGTGCCTAATTTGGAAAAGAAAGAAGGCCGGTGCCTGAAGCCCTGCTCAGAAACCTGTGGGTCGGTGCAATTAAAAGTTGGCATGCTGAATACCAAGGCTGGTAGTCTTAAATCCACCTCATTCCTCTTTAATCCACTCCCAGACACTGACACTCTCTGCCCCTTTACTTCACTCTTGCAGCTTCCTGCTTCCTCCCTTTGTGATGGTTTTGCTGTCTTTATATTCCTCATTCTTTCCAGTCTGTGTGTTTTCCTACTCTTGGTCTCAGTAAATGTCTGATGCAGAAAAATAAGTGCCGGTGTCATACACCGGCAAACCTCGGCTCGAATTAAGCAGTGTGGACGACCTTAAAAATACAGTATACCAAATTAGGGTCACTGCTCTTGGAACGTTGAGCTGCATTCGACAATGTCAATCATGACACATTAACTCTAAGCCACAAAAAAGTTGATAATGAGGATACTACTTTCATTTGAATCTCTTCAACAATGTGACAGATATACCTAATTTCTCATCAAAATAATACATCAAAAATCATCCAAGCTCTTTATTAACATCTAGATAAAATCCTTGACAGAAATAATCAACTGATTTGGCTTCACTTGCTATAACCATGCTGATGATAATCAGAGAGATCTCATACAGGAAAACCCCAAGGACGTTGGAATACAAAAATGTTCAGCTGCCTCTTGCCCGTTGCTTAGTGGATGGCATAAAGCCACCTCAAATAAACAGCTCCTGAACTATGATAGTTGCCTGTGGCTACTGGAAAAACGTATGAACCTCTAAGTACCATAGCAGATCAATCAGGACCACCACCAAAAATAGCCAAGGAGGTATGAAACCTTGGTCTTGCCACTGACTCCAAACTGATCATGAATGCCCAAGTGGCTAAACTATCCAAATCAGCATTTCCTGCCATGAAAACACTACAACACTTTATCACACACCTAGGATTCACTCAAAAGGTTCAAGCAGCAATGTTTCTTATCCAATTAAAACTGAATTATGATAAAGACTTTACCATGTCTCACCCTTATCAACCGTGAAAAGATTACTGAGAATTCAGAACTTTGCTGCCAAACTAGTCTCACATGTAAAGGCACGGGCCCCTATCTCCCTGCTTTCAAGCTCCCCTCTTCAAGGTTGTCAGAAGATCCACATTCAAGCAGCTTTATATCATCCACAAGGAAGTAAATGGTAATGTCCCAGTATTCATCAGGAAGAAAATCACTAAAAACATCCAACCCAGGAACCTATGAAATAGACTGTCACTTCATCTCACAATACTAGTATACAAGAACAAAACCCTTGGCAACATGTCTTTCTCTCTACAAGCAGCCAGATGTGAAACTTTTCTTTATCTACCAAAGATAATGGCTACTGAGTCCCATAAGACCTTTAGATGATTGAATACAAGCTGCCTCTTTCATACATGACCACAAGGTTCACAAGCAACAAATTAAAGCAGCATCACGGTGGCCCTCATCTTACTTGACCTCTCTGCAGCCTTTGACAGCATCTCCCACCGCACTCTCACCACCAGACTCCATGATGCCAGCATAAAGGGAACTGCACTCGACTGGATCCGCTCTTTCCTCACCGGCCAAACCCAAAGAACAGACTCTCGCCTTTCCTCTCAAAACCCAGAAAGATCAACTGCAGAGTACCCCCAAGGATCGTCTCTCAGCCCCACGCTCTTCAACATCTACATGGCCCCCCTCGCCGCCATCATCAGACAACATGGACTCAGCATAGTATGCTACGCTTACAACACCCAGTTCATCCTCTCACTCACGAGGCAACTTAACATCACCAGACTCAGTTTCCAGGAAGGAATGAAAGACGTTGCATCCTGGATGAGCAGCAGCTGTCTGAAGGTCAACTCAGAGAAGACAGAAGTCCTCGTCCTCTGACCAGCCCCCTCAGCATGGGACAACACCTGGTGGCCCTCCACCCTCGGCAGCCCCCCTACTCCCATGGACCATGCCCGCAACCGCTGCATCATACTCAACTCCTCCCTCACCATGACCCAACAGATCAACCCTGTCTCCTCCTCATGCTACAACACCCTCCGCATCCTTTGCAAGACCTTGAAGTGGATCTCCGCCGGATCCAGAAAGACCGTCACCTACGCACTCATAACTAGCAGACTGGACTGCGTAAACGCCCTCTATGCCGGAATCTACAAATCCCTGCTCCGGAAACTCCAGACCATCCAGAACACCGCTGCTATTCTCGTCCTCGGCATCCCACGACATGAACACATCACCCAGCACCTACGGCGCCGCCACTGACTCCCCGTCAAGAAGAGAGTAACCTTTAAGCTACTCACTCACGCCTACAAATCCCCCCACAACACTGGACATCAACGAAAGAGTCTCCTTCCACGTACCCAAGAGAAACCTCAGCTCCGCCGCCCTCGTCGAAACCAAGCGCATACGCAGACCTAGAACGGGTGGAAAAGCCTACTCCTACATTGCAGAGTTGCACAACCCCCCCCCCCACCACCCCCCAGCGCCTTGAGTCCCTCACAAGTGAGTAAGGCTCTTCACAAATCCCTGATTGATTGATTGATATAAACAATAAGATACAAAAAAACACAACCCTTCAACCTATTTGCTAGTCCACTAATGGACCATGCACTGGAGAAGAGGGCAGTCTAATTATAGAAGGCCCAACCAATCTCAGAGGTCCACACCAATCGCAACACCCAGAGAATTCCACTGATCCAGCTTGTTAGAAAGAGCAGACACAGCTCCCTCTACCGAAATATATCTGTATATTACTTTTGAATGTGCTTGCATATACTATGCATGTATATATGTATATATATATATATGTATGTCTTGATATGTCAATATTGTATGCGTTGGTAGATATATATACATAGATAGGTAGATATATTGCAAATGGCGGTTGCGGCTGAACAGAATTACATCAAATTTTGCAGAAAGCTAGATCTTTACTCAGAAAGCGTGCTTTTTGTGATTTGGTGTAATTCAGTTGGGCCGTTTTTGAGAGATTAAGGGTCAGAATTTATAAATATCTGTTGATGTGGGACTCCTGTAGAACTCGCAAGAGTATCACTAGAAAAAAAATCAAAATGCCTGGCCTGGTTGGTCAGTCATGCGGGAGTCCGATGGGACCGAACAATGTTATTGGCAGCCACAATCAGAAGAAAATGTTGCGCCTGCCATTACAGGACTTTGGTACTTGGTCCCCGAGTCCTGATAATATTTTTATAACGTTAGAGAATAGGGCAGAGTGGGTATACCCTGACTGCTAACTCTTGAGTGGTGGTCCAAGAGGGACTACTCCAGGGGACTATTATTTTTAAAACAATTTTGTGGTTGGTCACAGAGTCATGGAAGTCCCGCAGGACACAAGGGAAAAAAACCGAAAGAAGGGTTTGTGGCTGAAGGCCATGCGTTCAGGGGTGGGGGTTGGCTGCCATGGGGGGTTGGCACAGCCTTCCTCCAGTACAAAGCACTTTGTGCATAGCCAAACTTATTGCCAGTTAACCAGAAACAAGTGGTTAAGCCCATGCTGCAGACAATCTTTGCCCTGTGATATATGAGGCCATATGCAGGTGATGCCTTCAATGAGATCATGTGAGATGTCATCAGTGATGTCATTAATGATGTAATTGAGCATGCTATGGTGCACGTTATAGTTACCTTGCCAAACTATAACTGCCATATTTCTGTGTTTTTGGGTTTAAAATGTTAATTTACTTCTTACATTGTCACCCAAGTATAACATCCCTTTAACCTTTGCTTTTTGCAGTGAATGTGTATACACTATACATGTTTATGTAAAAACAATCCATTCCCTTTAACGCTCATCCTGATTGCTACCCAGCCTCTGCACGCACTCCCATCCCTCTGGTCCGAATCCATAACTACTTTCAAACCTCTCTCAATCTGTCTACTCATCCACCTACTATAAAACTGGTGTAAATGCATCAGATCTCGGGAGCACAAACATAATCCAAATGAAGAAGCAAAGAAATTCCAACAATTTACTACCAGACTCTCTCCAACATTGGATTCTGAGTTAGCCTGCTACTTTGGAGCACACAAACTCTACACTGCAGTCGACACCACAACCAGCGCCCTCCCTCATTTATACACTGGAAGATTGCGTCCTACTTGATAGCTCACTTTAAGAGCGCTTTGAGGCCATGCCGAAAGAGACAAAAAGCTCCATAGAAATGCTATATATATTACAGCAGGAGAAGAGAGTTGGCAATCTGTGATATAAACCTTGAGTTTGTTCCTCTCAGCTTCACTTTTTATGTCTCCGCCTCTTCCAGCATCTTCTGCTCGTTCGTCCAATCAGAGCTGATCTCCCTGAACAGGGCACAAGTCCTAAAAAAAGAATTGGGGGGACTAACCTAGTTAGTCAGTCCGCAAGTGGCATCGCAGCATGTGGCATTGCATCGCGTGACATCACAGGAAGTGGCAACTGCAAACACAACAATGATGGACAGAATGTGTATCAATGTCACACATTCACCCCAGTCCAAAGATCTGGGCCCAAATCCATCGTTTTTCCACTCCACACCACCCTGGGTTAGACAATGGCGATATGCAAATCAGCGCTGACCCTGTGCCCCATGGGAACATGGGGATGCTCAGACGTGAGTCCCAGGCACTCCACACCACTGGAATCAAGCTAGCCGGGCTGATGAGAGGTGTTACCTCGAAACCGGGCCGGTCCTCGGATGCTTGTTTCCGTTCTGGGAAGGACATGGCTTTTGTAGTTCGGACTGGACTGGTCCCATGGGGCACAGGGTCAGCGCTGATTTGCATATCGCTATTGTCTAACCCAGGGTGGTGTGGAGTGGAAAAACGATGGATTTGGGCCCAGATCTTTGGACTGGGGTGAATGTGTGACATTGATCCACATTCTGTCCATCATTGTTGTGTTTGCAATCACAGGAAGTGGCATCACAAGAAGTGATATCAGATCTTAAGCCCTCACATATAGGTTTAGCAGGTGTATCATGAGTACATTTGAGCACATTTCGAGTATACTTGCAAACACTCCTGATTTAGGCAGAAGATTCACACTTTTGTACTCTACACATAAAACAATGTTGCCTTTTGTTAGCGTTAAGCTTTCTATAGCCATAGTGCCTTAAAAGAAATAGCGATATTTAAATTATTACAACGCCTCCTCAAGGGTAATAAGCGTATATAAATGCAATTTATTTTGTGCAAATACTGGGAAAGATTAACGTTCTAACAGTGCATGCAAATCTCCTAAACAGAGCTTGAACAAAGTGAAAAGCTGCCTCTCCTGAATATATGTGAAGTGCTAACAAGGTGCGAGCCTTTGTTTCCCCTCTGCTGTATTTGCATCAGGTGTGAGGCTCCTGACTGCTGCCAGCCAGGAAACTTCAACAAAAGGAGGCTTGATGACCCCTGAGACTCGGCCTTTGTCATGGCCGAATATCCCAGCAGGAGTCAGAAATAAGCGAGCCCAGTCCAGCCTGCATGTTGTTGTAATCGAACGCAGACAACAACGTGCAGGCGCTGCTTAATGTGTCCAGGTGTTTGGAAATTACACTGGGGCGAATTCAGCATCTTTTTAGGGGGGCCCAAATTCTTAGCAGGGTGGACGGCATCCACCCCGTGAAAGTAGTGGGGGGACGCCGTCCACCCGCGTGGACCCCCGACTCGTGCCCTGTCCCTGAACCCCATGTAGTCTCCCTAAGGGCCCAGGCCTTACCAAGAGTCTGAGCCTCCCTATCTGGCAACAAATGACACCAAATCTCCCTACACAATTTTCAAAGCCATAAAACGTCCCACCAAAAAAAGCTAAAAGTGCCAAACAATTCCTAAAGGCTTGTAAATGTTTGTAAAGTAATCTGCATTCTAGAATGAATAAAATAGCTTATAACTTTTCACAACTCTTGGTTCTTTGAAGCCAGTTTCACATATACCCCATGCACCTCCCCTCACATGGGAAGCACATTCTTCACTTTCTTTGCTCTCTATGTTCTCTGCTCTTTATTTTCTCTTTTCACTTCTCTCCTGCTGCGCCTCTCCTTTGGGGCACACCAGTAGGTGAGGGGGGGGAGCACTGACACAGACAACCAAATTGTGTGAAAAAGGCCGCTTTATTGGAATCAGGTGCACCTACAACAATGTCCCACCTGGCCTGTGCCGAACAAAACTACTGCTCACTAAATAACAACTGCCTGACAGCCCCCCACCCCCACCCCTAAAGTTAACCCCAACATTGCAACTGAAAATACAACACATCCGCTCAGCAACCTACCCCTCTACTGAATGCCACAGTGACCTCCATGACCTCAGCCCCGCCTACCATACAGTCCTAGGCCTCCAGCAAAACCACCCTATCTCCTTAGGAAAGCGCCCCCAGTAACCGCACCTGTTCCAGCGACACCACAACTGAAACCCTAACCGGTGCACCATCGACCAACAAAACCCCTCAAGACCAGGCCAAACCCCACCACCCCAGAACCACAGAGAAAATAAAAAAATTTGGGGAGGGTGGGTGGGCCACGAAACTGCCTGCGTCCCTGGCTGCTGTGTCACTGCACCACAAACAGTGTGCAGTGACACAAAATGGCCGGTTAAATACCTAGCCAGCCCAAAACAAGCCCAAAGAGCCCAACCAGCCCAACCAGCCCAAACTCGCCAGCTACGGCGAGCCCCGGAGGCCAAGCTTCCCCCCCCCCTCCCCTGGTGCCCCAAACTTCCCCGGGGGGGAGAGCCTCCCGCTGGTCGGCCACCCCCCCAAATCCCCATTAGGGCACACCAGTAGGTGAGGGGGGGGAAGCACTGACACAGACAACCAAATTGTGTGAAAAAGGCCGCTTTATTGGAATCATGTGCACCTACAACAATGTCCCACCTGGCCTGTGTCGAACAAAACTACTGCTCACTAAATAACAACTGCCTGACAGCCCCCCACCCCCACCCCTAAAGTTAACCCCAACATTGCAACTGAAAATACAACACATCCGCTCAGCAACCTACCCCTCTACTGAATGCCACAGTGACCTCACCCCCGCCTACCATACAGTCCCAGGCCTCCAGCAAAACCACCCTATCTCCTTAGGAAAGCGCCACTCGAAAGTCGCTTACGACTTTCAACCCCCCCCCTAGGACTCCTGCCTCCTGGGATACCTGAGCACCCCCAACGCCCCATCCAAAGCCTCCTTCATCTGGACTATGTACAACTCCATGCCATACCTGGACAGGTGAACCCCATCCTCCCGGAAAAAATAGACCGCGCCGTAGCGCAACTCCTGGTGCTCCATCCTCCCCACCCCCTCCCTGGCACAGAACTCACGCATCTCCCGATTAATTTTCCTCCGTGCACTGTCTATGGCTCCTGGGCGCTCCGCCCCCCTCCACACCCGCCTGGGAATAAACTCAGACCAGATGATATGACAGCCCGCCCATTGCTTCTTAATTTCCCTCAGGTCCCTCTTCATCTGCTTGAGCAGCACCAGCCCCTTGCACTGCACCAAATCGTTCTCGCCCAGATGAATCACCACCACATCCGGGCACACCCCCCCTCTCACCACCGTGTTCAACAAGGGCAATAACTCATGCCAACGCCTACCCTCTTTCCCCCTCCAGTGACAACGGTACAGCCCTGCATCCAATCCCAAATTGAGTGTCCGATGCCTGTCCCACTCCGCCTGTTCAGCCCTCTTGACGAATGAGTGTCCCACAATATATACATTCAAAACAGCCACTTCCGGCCCGCCACAGCACCTGTAAAGACAGACATATCAAAATCGGGAATCACTGTTACAACACCCCCTCCGCCTCCCTCAACCGCACATACGTCCTGTAACAATCCGACTTCCACCGTCCCAGCCTCTGTATCTCCTCCTTACCCCAACCCCTCCGTGCCGCCTCCGTGGCCGCCCCGATCCGAAAGGAATGCGTCCCGAAAGCCAGCGGGTCCTCACCCATGTACCGCAGGGCGCGCCGCAGAACCCCCAAAGCCTGAGACGCTGTCACTCCTTCACCCCCACCCCGACCAAAAACCTCCCCCCCGTTCTCGCCACTGCCTGCCATCAACATCCTTCCCCACGCTGCCGGGCACACCCCCTCCCGGCCGCCCGGTCCCAGTACCACCCATGTCCCGACCCCTCCTGGTCCGTCTTCGAGCGCCGCAAACGCACCGCCACCTCCTGAGCTCGCACCTCCACATTCCCCCACAACACCCCCCGCCCTCCCTTTGCGCCCAGCAACTCCGACACTCGAAACGCTCCAAAGAAAAGCCAGGACATCAAGGTAGAAAAACGCACCGCCTCGCCCTCATCCCTGCACACCACCGGGAGCGCGCCAATGACTCCTTCCAGCAAATCCACCGTGATGGGACGGCGCAGCCGCACATTCGCACCCCTCTCTCTCGCCCACCCCTCCAGCAGCCTGGTCCCCAACTCCCCCGCCGACGGGGGGTAGCCCCACCACAACTTTCCCATGAACGCCACCGCCGACAACTTGCCCGCAATCGACACCCGCGACAGCCCTCTATCCATGAGCGCCAGCATGAACCTTACCACCTGTTCCTCGCGCCGCCACCGGTCCCCTTGCCTCACCGCACCTGACTGCAGGAATTCCTCCACGCTAGCTCGTATGCCTTCCACGTGGACACTGCAACCGACGCCTTTACCAACTGAAAGACCCGGCCTCGCCCACCGACCACAGGTCCTCCGGCACCGGCGTCCTGACTTCCTCCGCTGCCGTGGCTAGCCCATGGAACTTCTCCCACTGTGAACGAGACAAGGCATCAGCAATGTCATTGTCCACTCCTGGAACGTGGCGCGCCTGAAACAGTATGTCATTCTCCAAGCAACGCAAGACAAACACCCTCATCAACTTCAGAACCTGCGGGTCCCGAGCCGACTGCCTGTTCACCACCTGCACGACGGCCATGTTGTCCACTCGAAACAGCACGCGCTTGTGCGCCAACTCCCCCGACCACACCGTGACTGCCACCACCAAAGGGAACAACTCCAAGAACGCAATGCTCCTCCCGCCCGCCTGCCAGTGCTCCGGCTATTGCTCCTCACACCATTTTCCCTCCCAATACCGCCGCATCCGAGTACATGGTTACATCCCACTCCCAGTCCTCCGCCGGTGCCATGGGCACACCATTGAACCGTTCCAGGAACGCCCGCCACATGCGCAGATCCTCCTTCATTCCCGCCGAGAGGCACACATGGTGATGAGGCAAAGTCAAACCGGATAACGCCAATCCCAAACGCCGGCAAAACGTTTGGCCCGCCCGCACCACGCGGCAAGCAAAATTCAAATGCCCCAACAACACCTGCACCTCTCGCACCGTCACCTTCCTCTTTGACAACAGTCCATCCACCAGAACCAGCATCGCTGACCTCTTGTCTTCCGGTAGGCGCGCTTCCATGGCGACCGAGTCGAGCTCGATACCGAGAAAGGACAACACCGTACTGGGACCGCACGTCTTCTCTGGCGCCAGGGGAACCTCAAAGTCCCCCATCAACCCGGCCAAACCATCCAGCTGCCGCTGACAGTCCTCCGCACCGGGCCGCCCCACCAGGAAAAAGTCATCCAGATAGTGCGTCACTGACTCCGAGCCTGTGCGCCTGGAAAAAACCCACTGTAGGAATGAGCTGAAACGCTCAAATAGCGCGCATGAAATGGAACACCCCATCGGCAGCGCCTTGTCCACAAAGATGAGACCTTGGAACTGGATCCCCAGCAACTGGTGATCCGCCGGGTGCACCGGAAGGAGTCGGAACGCCGACTTGACATCGCATTTCGCCATCAGCGCGCCCTTTCCCGCCACCGCGACGAGACTCCGCGCCACATCCACTGACAAGTAAGTCACCGACGCCAAATCCGCTGAAATGTAGGCATTGACTGACTCCCCTTCCGGCCAAGACAAGTGCTGTATCAGTCGGAACTGCCCTTCCTCCTTCTTGGGCACCACCCCGATGGGGGAAATGATCAAGCCCGGCAACGGCGGCGCCGTGAAGGGGCCTGTCATCCGGCCCTCTCTGACCTCTTTGAACAGTTTCTCTCTCACAATGCCCTTGTGCGCGTTCACTGACTTCAGATTGTCCGCCCAGCGAGCAATCCGAGGGCCCTCGTACCCCAGCCTAAACCCCTCCCGAAAACCACGACGCAGCACCGCAGCATCCTCCGCCCGCGATCCTAACCGGCGTACAAGCCTTTTCCCAGAGCCCCAGCTCCCCCCCCTCTGCCCCCTCCCCTCCCCCCACCCTGTCCCCCTCTGGCTGGAGCACCTCCCTGCACGGGCTGCTGCCCCGGCGGGCCCCCGAGCCCCCGAGCCCCCAACAACGCAGCACTGGATGCCGTCGTCCGCACGACGAGCACTCGTGCCGGAATCGGCAGGTCGCCCGCCCGCAGGCTCCTCTATTAAAGTCCCAGCAGGCCCCGACTGTGGCCTGGCTGCCATAGTCTCCCTGCCCCACCCCCCCACGGGTGGGGCGGGCCACAAAGGGGGGCGGCACCAGCGGCAAACCGCTTGCCGTGTAAATGGTGCTGCCAAACTTGGCCCTACCCATCGTCTGCTGGTACAGATCCGAATCCAGCTCCCCCCATTGCGCTTCCGGGTCCGCCGCCATGCGCGCCTGGAATTCCTCATCATAGTGTGACCACGCATACCCGCCGTAAGTCACCTGTGCCCTCCGCACCACATCCATGTATTTGAACAGCGCGACGGACCGGTCCGGGAATTTCTCGCAATACACGCTCGCGTATATGAGGAACGCCGCTGACTAGTTGTCTAGCGTCAGGGGCACCTTTGGGCGCCTAGCTAACTCCTGCTCTTCTTCCTCCGACCCCTCCTTGGACGTCAACTCCCTGTGGAGAAGCTTCAAGATGTCAATGTACTCCCCTTTCCATATCTTTCCCTCGTTGCCGCCGAAAGGTGGGCCCCCAGCGGCTTGGTCAGCCCCATGTACGGTAACTTACACACCGGTACCACACAACTCTCCTTCCCTCCCCCCGCCGTCTCCTTCTCTCCAGCCGCCGCCGCCCGCGCTCGGCCCGTCTCCACCCTGCGCCACGCCGTCCGTGCCCACTCCCGCGTCCTGCACGTACCGTCCCCGCACCAGCCGCCATCCGTCTTCCCCTTCGCCCCCCGTCCCCACTGAAACATGCACCCAACGCCGCCTGCCACTCCCCGCGCCGTCACCTGTCTTACCTGGCGTCAAGGTCGGCGTCCTTGCTGGATCCCGCCGCCTAACCAGTGGAGCTGAGGGGGCCGTCACTCTGGGCGCTTCTTGCCTTGCTGGCACCTGTAATACACTGTTAACAACATTACCAGACCCCCCGTCCTCCCGAATCTCGGCTTCCTCCTCCGACTCTTCATCAGCCGGCTCCACACCACTCCGGCCCCCCACTTGGGGTTCTAGCCGGCTCAACCCCGCTCTCTCACGACACACCCGCATCAAATCCATCAAGTCCACACTCGCCCTCCCATCTTCAACGCCCGCAGTCAAATCAGAAAGATTCGCATCCATCCTCACTCCCCCACCCCCGGCGGCCGTAAAGACCCTTCGGGGAGGGGCCGGCGGAGACGCATCCCGCCTCCACTCGCCTTGGCCATGATTCAGGTCCCTCGCTGGAGCTCGGCCGCCCGCACCAAACAGAGCCGGCCCATCCTCTCGGTGGGTGGGAGCCGCATGCTGCTCCCCCGAGCGCCTCGCAAACAGCTCCTGCCAAGGAAAAAAGTCCAGCATGCCAGGGAGAAAACACCCCCCTTCTCCCCCCCACGCGCCGCCCCCTCCCCCGCCCCCCCATCCCATAGCCGCTCCAATCCCCCATCCTGCCGAATGACCTCCGCGCCGCGACGGGATCCCCCCGGCCACTAGTTCCCAACCCCCCTCCCCGGCCCAGCCCCACGGCCCACCCCACCCCCCGTAACCCCAGCTCGGCCCCGCACCCCCCCACACCCAAGCCCCCCCCCATGCCGCACCCCCACACCCCTCCCCCTCACCGTAACCCCCCCTTTGCCCGCCACCTCCCTCCGCCCCCCCTTCCCCCTGCCTCCCCTCCACTACCCCCACCGACCCACCCCTTTATCCCCGACCCACCCCTCCCGCCCGCCGCACCGCCGCCACCGCGCACCCCCCCCAGCACCTCTGGTGTGCCATGCCCCTCCGCCTGGCCCCTCCCCCCGCCCCTCCCCCGCTGCCCCGGCGACGCCATCCTACCCCGGCCCCCCATGCCCCCCCTCCTCCGATGAGGACGAACTCCAGTCCAGCTCCGTGTCCGCCCCCCTCGCCCCCCACCTCCTCCTCCACATTGGTCTCCTCAATCAATAGTGGCGAAACCGCCCCCCCCCGGCCCCCCATCCCCTCCCCCCCACCCTCCCACCTTGCTCCTCGCGCCTCAGCCCCCCTCCTCCTCCTGCACCGCGTACCCCCTCCACCACAGGCCCCTCACCACCCTCAGCCCTCTGTCCCCCCACCCCACTCCCCCCACCCACCCCCGGCAACACTACTTGGTCCCCCACATCAACCCCCACCCCCCCTGCCCTCCCAGCTCAGCCACCGCCTCGCGGGCCGCCCCGACCCCTCCCCCCTATCCCCCAACCTCCTCAACAAACTCAAGGGCCCGCTTCTCCCCCTTCCGCCCGGCCCTCTTGGCGCCTCCCTTCGCCTTCCCACGCGGCGCTGCCTCCTTGCGCCGTCCTCCGCCCCTCGCTCCTCCGCCCCCCCTCCCCCCCTCCCCCCCCGCTGATCCAGCCGCGGCCGCGACCGAGGCGGCTCACACGCCGCCACAGCCGCAGCGGTGCCGTTGACAGCGCGCCGCTGTGGCCTTACCTTGAGGTCGGGCCGCACGATGTCCAGGCGGCCCGCCTCGCTCAATAGCCGCAAAGCCTCGGCCACACACGCATCGGAGCACTCCGCCATCACGCACTACGCACCAGGAATACGCCGCCTGAACCGAAAGCGCACGACCACGCTCACCGCACGCCCCAGCTACAGTCCGCCACGCCAATCCACGAAAAGGACCACGAAACTGCCTACAGTCCGCCTCGCGAAGCAACGACAAGACCACGAAACTGCCTACGTCCCTGCCTGCTGTGTCACTGCACCACAAACAGTGTGCAGTGACAAAAAATGGTCGGTTAAATACCTAGCCAGCCCAAAACAAGCCCAAAGAGCCCAACCAGCCCAAACTCGCCAGCTACGGCGAGCCCCGGAGGCCAAGCTTCCTCCCCCCCCTCCCCTGGTGCCCCAAACTTCCCCGGGGGGGAGAGCCTCCCGCTGGTCGGCCACCCCCCAAATCCCCATTCTCCACACAGACCCCACGGGCTCTTTCTGTTGAACACGGAAGACTTCCCAGCGTTTAAGATTATTTTGGAAGGAAGACACTGCACAGAGAAGGCCTTCACATCTGGGTAAGATCAGTCCTCGGACTGACCCACGGGAGGTGAGGGAGGACAGGAGGAAGGTGAGGGTGAAAAAGGAGTGAAGGGGGGTGCATGGGGTCCTCCTCAAGGAGGAGTTGTCATTCTATTAGCATTCTCTAACACTGAACGGAGTGGTTAACCCCTTCGACGCTCATGACGAGCTGGGCTCGTCATGGCGTAGCCTCCTCGCACGCTCATGACGAGCCCAGCTCGTCACGTAAAGTGCGCTTTCGCAAAACCCAGCGTACGGGCGGAATTCCGCCCGCACGCATGCGGTTAACTAAACAGGAAAGTTTATCTGCAGAACTACTTGGGTTGGGTAGGAGTCAGTAGTAGGTCCTGTCTTTTGGAGGCTACTGGCCTGCCTGAAGTCACTTTTTGAAAATGCGCAACTTAAACCCTGCCTTCAGATTCACACCCCAATTAATGTTTTAAAGCTTCCCACATTTGATTCACTTAACCAATCAGGGGTTGTATTATGCAATGCACCACATTTTCCTTTCTAAAAGTGCGGCCGGCGCCAACAAGGTGAGTGTGCCGCCGCGATACATTGAATGTGCTGCCCCAGGGTAGCTGCGAGCTCGTGCTGCCCTGGGGGCAGTGCATTCAAGTGGAATCGGCAGAGGCTTTGAAGTAGCTGCTCCTGTTTCACTGTGCAGGCGGCAACCCTCCTGTGCTTTTAAGAGGGGCGGGAGATTCCCTTGCAGGCGGGTGACGAGAGTGACTGCACCCACCTTCAACATAGGTCTGGGTGGGTACATAAGACCCCTTTTTCTCCTTCCAAAGGGCTGCTATCAGGGTGTCACAGACAGTGCGTCTCGTGACAGCTTTTTTGCATCTGCGCCTGGGTCTTTAATACAGCGTGGGCGCAGTGGTAAAGGGATTCCCTCATTTGCATGGGGAAAGAACACCCTCTGGTGATATCACTGGCACTATATGTGCACCAATGCTCTCTGTATTACAGAAAGGGCTACACTAGTGTCTGCGGCCCTTTCTGTTATACCAATGCGCACGGAGTCGCGCAAAGCGGGCACACATGGGCACACATGGGTGGAGAAGTGTGGCTCACTGGTTAGAGCGGCAGACTCTGAAGCAGAGATCAGGCCCGGGACCAGGGTTCAAGTCCCGACGCGGCAGGGTCTTGGGCTCAATGTCCGCGGACTCGATAATTCTCGCCTCGGCGCCTACTCTAATCATGGGTCCCACGCTGCAACTCTGGGCAATAGCTTGCTTAATCTTCGTAACGGCCCCTACAACACTGGGATGCCTGGCTTCACCTTGGAGGTGCCCAGGAGGGGCATCTCACATGGAGAGCCAGGAAGGGTTCCACAGCGTTATACAGCGCCGGGACGCCCCGTTGGGGCAGCTGTGCGCTTTACAAAATACACTACATTTACATTTACACATTTTTCCATAATACAGTCCCACAGTGGATACCTACCAAAGTGTGGACACCATCACCCATTTACAAGCAGTGAGAGATGGCTGGACTGGTGATTAAGTGGACCAATGCCTCCACTGCAGGATTCAAACGTATTTAACTTTATAGTTAGAGTTTACAATCTGGTGGGTCCATTCAGCCTTCTATCATCCCAAGGACAATACGATGAGTATCACTGAGTGAGTAACAACAAACATCTGTTATCCAGCCCCAAGATACCATTATGGGATATTATTCTTGCTATGAGAGGTGCAGAGGTCACGCAGTGGGTGAAAATCTTTGATGACCAATTGTCCTAAATTTGCCAAAAACAAAGTTTAACTACAAAACGGAATTAACCGCAGTATTACCACCATTAAATAACCACCACCAATAGTATTTGTAATCATTTATTTTCATAATATGGGTTTTTAAACCACAAACTGGTATGTCATCGTCAGATATTAATTTTACCCAAAGTCAACCACAATTGTTTTATAGACATCGCAAGGTTAAAAGACAGAGTGGATTGAAGTGGCACCGATGTTTAATAAACTACACCAACGTCAGTGATTTAGTATAAGTATTTATTATGTAAATAAGGCCCGCAAGCAGCAGGTAGGGGAAGGTGGAAGGAAGATGAACAGCTGATGAAGTACGCAGAGCGTTAGGTGACGTGCAATAAATATTGTGTGAACATTCCACACGACGTAAGGGAAAGGTGATAGGAGAACATGGTGCAGCCAATCTGTCTACAACCTAACTTGCCATCGACATCAATTAACACATCTCCCTTCTTTAGGGATAAACAAAATGAGACTAATACATTACATATTCTTGGTACATATTAGGTAAACGAGAAAATCTTCCTGAACTGGTGCATGTTCCATCATACATATTTGTGGAAGAGGCCATAGTGCCTAACTCAAGATCACGTTCAGGAAACACACAAATAGGTGCTCTTGAGCTCTGAGTATCAGAGTGAACCAAATCATGTATGTTGCTCTCACTTTCCCTTCTAGACACAGTATGTGTAGCAAGCCTAGATTCAATATTATCAGATTCACAACCATCATTTAGTTCCAAATCATTAGAGTGGTAACGTGTTTCACACACTGAACTCTTAAGAGGATCAGATCCAAACCAAAAGGAATGTTGTTCTGAATCTAAATTTTCATCTCTAGCTCCACCCATGAGATCTTTTTGTCCAGGTTTGAGTTTTACAACATCGCTTTTGTTTCTCCACCCTAGGTTATTTAAACGCACTGCGCTATCAGATACTTCCACAACTTCACTTGGCTTATAATACTTAGATTCTCCTTTCTGTTGAATATGTGGTTTTTTGACAATAACCCAATCGCCCTTACTTACTTCTTTAACGGTGGCTCTTTGTATCTTGTGATGGTATTCTTTTGATTTAAGTTGGTGCTTTTGAATTCTTTGTCTAACCCCAAGTTGGGCATCATCAACTTCCATAAATTTAGTGTTACTTTCTTCAGAAATAGCAAATTTGAGAGTGAGAACTGTGTTACTTTGTCTTCCTCTCATGAGAAAGAATGGAGAATGTCCGCTATACTGTTGGTGATGTTGTGGTATGCATCGATTCTCTCCTGAGTGAATGCTTTCACCAGAAAACCAGAAGTGATGGCAAGTTGTATCCCTTCTTTTAAGAAACGATTGACTCTTTCAACTTGCCCATTAGATTTTGAAGAATAAAAAAGAGTATTTTCTTGCTGGATGCCACATCGTTTTGAAAATGTTACCATCCTCTCTGAGGTAAGTTGTTTCCCATTGTCAGAAACTAATGTAAGTGGAAGTCTTTCTAATGAAAAACAATTTTCCAAAAATTCAATTACAGAATTAAAGTCTATGGTTGATACAAATTTAACATAAATCCATTTACTATAATAATCACTTAAAACAATTAACATTTTTCAATCATGTTCTAAAATGTTGAATTGACCAGCGAAATCTATGGCAACTTTGTTCCACGAAGTATTGGGAATATGCACTAATTGCATTTCCTGTACTCTGGGTTTCCAGTTCTTGTCTGACTTTAAGCATACTACACATTTCTCAACCAATCAATTTACATCGGAATCCAAACCTGGCCACCAATGTTATTTTTTAAGCATTTTGTTTTGTCATGGTGGAGCCCAAATGACTGTTATGTGCCAATTCAATCAACTTCTTCCTAATTTTGATTGGAGGAATTAAAAGATCTCCTCTTAAAAGAAAACCTTTTTCTATACATAGGTCATCAGCAACTTGAACAAACGTTTTGAGTTCAGAAGATAAGTTCCTAATGGGTGGCCACTTACTTAATATATATTCTTTAACTGTAACAAGCACTGGGTCATTGTCAATCAACTTTAACCATTCTGAACCGCTACAAACTTGTTCAATTTCATTAAAATCAACTATATAAGATACAACACATTCCGTGTCTTCTTCTACTTTTGGTTCTGAAAAATTCAAAGGTAAACATGACAAAAATCTGCTCTCACATTGTTTTTACCTGAAATATGTTTTGTAGAAAAAATGTACTCTTGAAGTTTTGCTAACAGTCTAACTAACCTGGCAGAGGCTTTACCATTACCTCTGCCTAAACCATCCATCATAAAGGTTAGAGGTTTGTGATCTGTGATCAATTCAAATTGTTTACCCCACAAGTACATTTTGAGCTTTTCAACCGCCCAGACATAAGCAAGTGCCTCTCTCTCGATTGTTCTGTAATGTTTTTCGGATTCATGCAATCTTCTGGAAATGAAAGCACTGCGTGTAAATTTCCTTTTACCTTTTGTGTGAAAACAGCTCCTATACCAACTGAGCTTGCGTCCATCGTTATAATATTGGCACCTTCAGAATCATCTGGTTTTAACATTGGAGCCTCTACGATAGCATTTTTGACATTTGCAAAGGCAAGATCCTGACTACTAGTCCAAATACATTTTTCACCTTTATGTAATAGCATACACAAAGGCTCCACCAAATCGCTGTAATTTTCAATAAAGTGTGAATAATATTCACTAAGACCTAAAAAAGATCTAAGTGAACCTTTGTATTCTGGTTTGGGGGCCTCAGAAATTGCTTTGACTAAGTCCAACTTAGGTATGATACCACTTCCACTTAAAATATGACCTAAGTACTCTTTTTTCCATTTGGAGAAATTTACACTTACTTTTAGAGACAGTCATGCCCCTTTCATTTAATTTGTGTAGCACCAATCCTCTTCAATGGTACTGGCATGGATGAGGATATCATCCTGAAATTTCTATACACCTATTACACCTTTAAAAATTATTTCCATCAACTTTTGGAAAACGCTAGCTGATGATGCCAATCCGAATGGTAGTCTGACAAATCTGTAAATCTGTATGATTCCAAGGGAGTAATGAATGTGGTATAATCTTTTGAATCCTCAGATAGTTTTACCTGGTGATATGCCGATTTGAGATCTATTAAACAAAAATACTTGGATCCAGCTGTGACTGCCAAAATGAATTTTGGGCAGTGGATAACAATCCAATCCACCAAAATATTCTTATTTAATGATCTCAAATCCGCACATAAACGCATTTCGCCATTTTTTTAAAATCAAAACCATAGCAGAAACCCATTCTGCTGAGTCAGCCTGCTCAATAACTTCTTCTTCAACTAATTTGTTGAGAGCATTCTGCAACTCGTTTCTGACAGATAAGGGAATAGATCTCACCTTATGTTTCACAGGTATCGCGTTTCTCTTCAACTTAATCGAATGTTCAATTCCCTTGACACACCAGATGCAGTCTTCAAACAGTGACTCATATTTATCAAGTACAGGTTCTGCTTTGTCCAAAGAAGAATATGAAACAGAATAGGTAACAGTGGAAACAAAAATATAATCTAAAACAATAGGATCGTCAGTGCCTGGTTTAAGAATTATACTAAAACGAGCTAGGTCTTTCCAGCCTACGATGTTTCTACCTCTTTCAGCTACATAAACTTTGGTTGTAATGAATATTCCTTTAATACTTAGTTGATCTTCAAAATAGCCCCACATGTTAATGTCAAAATCACCAAATGCCTTTGGGTTGACATCGGACGCAAACAAATCTATATGTGGCCAGAATTCTAATATTTTTTGTTTGAAACAATAGTAATGGGTGAACCCAATTCCGCCATAATATTTAACTCAACTTTTCCAATGTATGCAATTCCCAATGGGCCTTTGATGAGATTACATGGATCATCAATTGTCAACACTATATTGGAACACATATCTTCATCGAAATCCTCAGCATTACTAACTTTACCCCGGTGGAAGCGATTGGGTTTCAAATTTTTACAAATACCTGCAAAATGCCCTACCTTTAAACATTTGGTGCATTTCTTCCCCTGTGCCGGACATCCCAAGAAATGCGCTTTATGATTCCTTGAATCACACCTAAAACAAACAAAATGATTAGAATCTGAACTAGTATTCTGTTTGCCTCTTTTTTCATTTCTATAATCATTGTTCTTTTTCTCATGCATATAAAAAAAGTTAGTCTTTGAGTTTCTTTCTGATGAAAGTTCCTTTGAGCTTTCAAGTGAACGTTCTATTCGTTTACCAATGTCCATAGCTTCCTGAAGGGATGGGTTCCTTCACGCCAACAGCCTCTCCTGTATCTTTTTTTCAAAACAAAAAAGAAACTGGTCTCTTATAGAGGTTTGTAGACTGTGTGGGAAGTATTCTTCTTCTTTCATCATTTGCTGCTTGATTCCCCACCTGTTCTCTCCACCGACGCTCGTACACTCGCTACTGCCTTTTATTAATGCTACCTAGAGGCTCAGAAATCGCACTGTTACTCTCTAGTCAGCAGTCTTTTTAAAAGGGAAATTATGGTATTCGCAATTGCCCATATGTTTTAAATTCCGTTCCTAGGTAGTAAAGACTTGCGCATTGTACTCACCTACCTTGTGTTGTGTGCCACGCCTCACCCGTTCCACCACGGAAAGTTCCGATTGAGTGGAGGGAGTGCCGCCCACCCAGGAAGTGACGTCAGAACCCAGATCAGCTGGCCCTGATGGAAAGGTTAAAAATCAATGCCCTGGCCGACGCAGAGCGGACGCGCGGAGTGGGCGCGCTGCTGGCGCGCCAAAGGCAAGCCCGTCTGTGCCCGTCCGTGCCAGACCGCCACCAGAAGCCAGACACGCGGCCAGTTCTCTGACTGCTCATGCCCTTGACTCAAACACTAGGATTACCTATTCCAACATGGACCTATTACTTATTAGGGATGGGTCGCCCACCCTGAGGCTGGCCTGTGGTTCTGAAACAGATCCTCATCACTTCCCCCACATCTTGGAAGGCCCTCTCTCATATATTCATTGCGGCTTTCAAAGCCGGACCACGACTTCTAGTGAGCCTTGTATTAACCATACGGACAACTTCCCTTTAATCAAGACCAGTTGGGATTGTTTCCTAGCTAATGTCCGTTCGTTCCCCAAACATGCCACAAATATTTGGTATATTTTAACCACATCTTGCCCTGATATAGGCTTTCTAACTGAGACATGGCTAAAACCATCTTCCACCCCTGATATTGCCATGGCACTTCCTGAGGGATACCGCCTTAATATAACTGGACAGACCCCATAAAACTGGTGGAGGGACGGCTGTCATTTACAAGGACCCTATAAAAGCCACCATAATAGGTCAACATCTTAGTGACAAAATAGAAATTCTTATATTCAGATTGGATCTACATGCACAACTGAGCTGGAAGGGAGCTCTGGTTTACCGCCCCCCGGCCCTCTCTCACGTTCTATCACCACCCTCATGGATCTGATTGCTCCCCATTTAATTTCATCCAATACATTTCTCCTTCTTGGGGACTTCAACGTCCACAGTGATGATCCTCAGGATCTGGACGCCAGCACCTTTCTTAAGGAAATGGCAACACTGAACCTTATAAGAAAAAATAATGCTCTCACACACAAGGCTGGTCATTCTCTGGACCAGGTACTATCTAATTCCAACGAGACCATCTATAAATCCACCTACCCCCTAATCTGGTCAGACCATTCGATGGTCTCATTTGACCTGATGGGTCCCCGGGAGTATGTGCATAAAAATTCTCCTGCAAACTATAGTCACAGGCAATGGCACAAGCTCACCTCCACTCTTTTTAATGAAACTTTGACCCCCCCAACTATTTACCCACTGACACCATTGAAGGACATTTTAGGACCTTTCAAGATTCTATCAGAAACACCATAGATACCCTGATTCCTATGAAACTACGGGCAGCACCTCCCACTCGTCCCCAGACCCCCTGGCATTCATCAGAGCTTAGAATAGAGAAGAGTAGGTGTAAAAACCTTGAACGCCTTTGGGGCCTCTCTAAGAACATGCTGGCCAAAGGAAAATTCAAATCTGCCCTTGACAACTATCACAAAAATCTTAGGAAAGCCCAGAAGAATTACATAGCTACCCAAATTGATCAAGCAGATAATACACCAAAAACTTTGTTCCACATTCTCAGTACTCTGATCAAACCCAAAGCTTGCAATCCGGAAGAAGAGTTTTCCCAATCCTTATGTGACAATATTGCCGACCACTTTACACATAAAATAGAGCAAATATACAACAAAATATTTTCCTCTAATAATAACTCTAGATCTTTCCCTATGCAAGGATCCCTTGACCCCCTAGCCTGTACATACTGAAAGATTTCCCTCTCCTCACCATACAAGATACAGAGAACCTATTAAAATCTGCAAAATCCGGTTCCCCTCTAGATCTTATACCAGCTAAAAGCGTAAAAAAACTCGCCACAGAATTGGCGGAACCCCTTTGCCCTGTTCTCAACTGTTCCATTAGCCAAGGCACACTTCCTAAAGAATGGAAAACTGCACAGGTCATGCCAATCAAGAAAAACAACAAATCGAATGTTGTCACAAACTACCGACCCATCTCACTGCTTCCTCTGTATAGCAAATTGCTAGAGAAACATATTAATAAGCACCTCTCAGTCTTTGTGGAGTCCTCTAACTGCCTCGACATTTTGCAATCAGGGTTTAGACCTCGGCACAGCACCGAACTGGCCTTGATCAATGTGGTAGATGACATTTGCATGCAAGCGGACGCAGGCCGGGCAGTAATTCTTATACTGCTCGACCTGTCGGACGCGTTTGATACTATCTCCCACCAGATCCAGCTAGACAGACTACATTCTATTTGGCATCCGGGGCACTGCCCTTGATTGGTTGAAGGACTTTCTCAAAGACAGAACACAAACAGTTAATCTTGGACCTTTTAAATCTAACACCACATCGGTAACTAAAGGGGTTCCCCAGGGCTCCTGTCTCAGCCCGACCCTGTTTAATGTGTACATCGCCCCCCTAGCGTCACTCCTTAGGAACATGGGGTTTAATCCTATCTCCTACGCAGATGATACACAACTTCTTCTGTCTTTTGATAAAAATAACCCTAACATCCAAGATACATTTGCTAAGGGAATGAAGACAATCTCTTCCTGGATGAGCTGCAATTTTTTGCAGCTCAATACGGGTAAAACGGAAATTATGCTCTTCAAAGATGCCATGCTTCGCTGGACCCCCAGGTGGTGGCCCGAAGAACTCGGTGCAGCCCCCACGCCCAAACCAGTAGTCAAAAACCGTGGGGTTCTCCTAAATACCAACTTGAATATGGATGAACACATAGGCGCTACTAAACGAGCATGCTTTCACGCTCTTAGCCTATTGCGCAAAGTTTTCCATTTTCTCCCCTCTTCCACACGAAAGACCCTGATCCAGGTATTGGTACTTAGCCGCCTGGACTTCGGCAATGCTGTGCAGATCTCCGCAAAAGAATCTGCTCTTCAGAGCTTGCAGGTTGTATAAAACACGGCGGCCCGCCTGGTTACGAGTTCCTTGTATCGTACCCCCTCTCTTCCTCTTCTACGCAAACTCCATTGGCTTCCCATTCGCAAAAAAATACACTTTAAAATCTGTTGCATAGTATTCAAAAGTCTAAACCAACTGGGACCAGCCTATCTTGTCAATAAACTGTGTAAATATACTCCCTCACGTACTCTTCATTCGGAAGGGAAAGGTCTCCTTGTGATTCCCCGTATTAAACAAACCAGAATGGGAGGCAGATCTTTTTACTATCTTGGCCCCAAATTCTGGAATGATCTTCCTCTGGATATCCGTTCTTCATCTAACTATTTGACTTTCAGGAAAAAACTAAAAACCTACCTGTTCTAATTCTGGATGACTTCCTTCTGTCTACTACCTTTTAGCAATGTCCTAGCGCGGAGATACCTCATTTGGGGTGATTCAGGCGCTTTACAAATTACATAAATAAATAAATATACATCTACCACTTCATTAAATTTGCATTTGGTGGCCAGAACGCGTAAACAAGCAATGTATTCTTCGATCGTTTCTGTTCCCAATTGTTTTCGCATGGCAAAACGATGTCTACCAATCATAATGTTTGGCTCCTTTCCAAATTGCTTTATAGCTTCCTGATACTCATTGAGTGGTATGAACTGCCCAGGAAGTACTTCCTACTCTGGTTCACTATCAAGAATCTATTGACCTGCGACCCCTAACAAACCAAACATAATGGCCTTTTATCTTTCCGGTTCAAACTTTTTTCCATCAATGGCCACTAGGTAGTTCTCAAAAGCGCGTAACCAATTTTTCCATTTCATAACAGGTTTGCCAGGGTTAGTTAAAAATGCTGAAGGTGCACTGATATTTGAATTGTTAGACATTGTGTCGGTCACAAAATAATCTTGTTCTTTTTTGATGAAGGAAGCAATTTTGAAGAATTTAAAAATATTGCATTTGTACTATTTAATAAATGAATAAATTCAATTATTTAGTAACTTAAAAGCGATACGTTTTAAAAAAAAATTCCTAGAAGATGTTAAATCTTGAAACAATGAAGAATTAAGTAACAAGTCAGAAAGCATGAAGTTTTAACTATAACAAGCTCTTAGATCGCGTGCACACTTGGAATTAAAAGTTCAGAAACAATTACCTTCGTATAATTTCAAAGGAAAAATCCTGTGCATGCAGATCGGTAACTTGGCTGGAAAATCCGAACTTACTTGGAATGTGTGAAAAACAAAATGGAGTCACGCAACGTAATTGCATGCACGCACACATTGGCAACACCGAATACGTCACACTAAGTCAGTTACAGCTGATACTGACGTTGGAATTTGACAGTTGATTGACGTGAAAATGACAGTTACCTCGGAGCGTTGTTCTGCCGTTAACGGTCTTCCTGCCACATTAATACTCCACAATACCAAAGGGGATGATGGACGGAGCGTTCGAGCAAATCAAACACTCACCCTCAGTCAACTGATCTGGGTTTAATTCATCACCATTCTTTAGCTCACTCCACTACCCCAGTTCAGACATGGCCATATGCAAATCAGTCTGACCCTGTGCCTCATGGGAACGGTCCAGCCCAAACTGCCAAGCCATGTCTTCCCTAGACCAGAAACAAGCATCCTGGGACCGGTTTTGGATACATAACTTTCATCAGCAAGGCTATCTTGAATCCAGTGGCAAAGTGAGCAAGGGCCCCACAACTGGGCATACCTTGCTAACTTAGGGCGAACAAAGCGATACCAAAGGGGATGATGGATGGAGCGTCTGAGCAAATCAAACACTCAGCCCCAGTCAACTGATCTGGGTTTAATTCATCACCATTCTTTAGCTCACCCCACCACCCCAGTTCAGACATGGCCATATGCAAATCAGTCTGACCCTGTGCCTCAGGGGAACAGTCCAGCCCAAACTGCCAAGCCATGTCTTCCCTGGACCGGAAACAAGCATCCTGGGACCGGTTTTGGGTTCATAACCCTCATCAGCCAGGCTATCTTGAATCCAGTGGCAAAGTGAGCAAGGGACCCACGTCTGGGCATACCCTACCAACTTAGAGCAAACAAAGCGATACCAAAGGGGATGGCAGTTCAGGCTAGACTGTTCCCATGAGGCACAGGGTCAAGACTGATTTGCATATGGCCATGTCTGAACTGGGGTGGCGTGGTGAGCAAAATAACGTGGATTAAACCCAGATCTGTGACTGGGGGTGAATATTTTGCCAATGTGCAACATTCCATCCATCATCTTGTGTGTTTTGCTGTTCGCCCTATGTGGGAAGGGTATGCCCAGACATG
Source organism: Lissotriton helveticus (assembly GCF_964261635.1). Classification (NCBI taxonomy): domain Eukaryota; kingdom Metazoa; phylum Chordata; class Amphibia; order Caudata; family Salamandridae; genus Lissotriton; species Lissotriton helveticus. The sequence continues at coordinate 1,312,693,255 of NC_136057.1, read as the reverse complement.
GGTCCCATGCTCACTATGCCACTGGAGTCAAGCTATTCTGGCTGATGACGGCTGATAGCCAGAAACCGGTCCTAGGATGCTTGATTCCGGTCCAGGGAAGACATGGCTTGGCAGTTCGGGCTGGACTGTTCCCATGAGGCACAGGGTCAAGACTGATTTGCCTAAGGCCATGTCTGAACTGGGGTGGCCTGGTGAGCAAAATAACGATGGATTAAACTCAGATCTGTGACTGGGGGTGAATGTTTTGCCAATGTGCAACATTCTGTCCATCATCTTGTGTGTTTTGCTGTTCGCCTGTGTGGGAAGGGTATGCCCAGACGTGGGTCCTGTGCTCACTACTCCACTGGAGTCAAGCTATCCTGGCTGATGACGGCTGATAGCCAGAAACCGGTCCTATGATGCTTGATTCCGGTCCAGGGAAGAAATGTTTGGGCTGGACTGTTCCCATGAGGCACAGGGTCAAGACTGATTTGCGAATGGCCATGTCTGAACTGGGGTGGCGTGGTGAGCAAACTAACAATGGATTAAACCCAGATCTGTGACTGGGGGTGAATGTTTTGCCAATGTGCAACATTCCGTCCATCATCTTGTGTGTTTTGCTGTTTTTTCCTATGTGGAAAGGGTCTGCCCAGACGCGGGTCCCGTGCTCACCACACCACTGGAGTCGAACTATCCAGGCTGATGACGGCTGATAGCCAGAAACCGGTCCTAGGATGCTTGATTCCGGTCCAGGGAAGACATGGCTTGGCAGTTCGGGCTGGACTGTTTGTTACGAAGAATACTCCACACAGGTGTATGTAAGAAGAGGAGTTTAATATAACCGGATTCTTCAGTGCCAACTATTGGAGTGAGCTCCCCAACATTCCAAGGCGAGCTTCACTCCCAACATTCTACAGGAGGGAGAAACCAGGTAAGGGGAAAAGGAAGGGGGAGAGGGGCGTACCATGTTACAACACACCTCCCTATGTAACACAACAATTTGGGTAATAGCAAAACGGCAGTGATAAGACCACAGCCTAGCTTTTGACTCAAAGAAATACAAATGAGAGAAAGATCCAAAACATGCCGTAAAATTACAATACATAGAAATTGCAATAAAAACCCCTGGCACAAACCATAAGTTGGAGGGGCAGCGGTGAGCACAGAAAGGTATACATTACATGCTGTAGTCAGCTTGCCATGCCGGACACCTACGTTGCAGAGCAACTCTTCCTATACTTGAATCACCCTCTGTTTCGCCAGAGTCATCATTGCTAGAAGATTTGGAGACATGAACATTAGTGCAACGAGCCAATCTATCCATGCTCCACAGATTGCCATCTTCTAACAAAACCGAATTGTTGTTTACCTTTCTTATTCTGATGGGTTTTGAGAACACGGAAGGTTTAGACTTCAATAGAGTGGGGTTCTTGACCACCACCCAATCCTCAACCATCCACTCTCTGTCCCTTGTACCCCATTTAGCATCATACTTGTCTTTATACTTTGCCTGATTTTCTTTCACCTTCTCTGAAACCTGGTTCCTGTCAACCCACACAGGAGAACCTCCATTTAACCAATTGGGGGTGAGCTTTGAACCAGGGTTCCTGCCTTTAAGAGAGGTAAATGGGGAGACTCCTGACACTGAATTGGGTGTGATGTGATATGACCACAACATCTTCCTTAAACAGTCTACCACAGAATCTTTAGTTGACACAGCTAGTTGAATGGTATCCTTCAGCATTCTATTCGCCCTTTCTACTAACCCACTGGATTTTGGCGAGTACAATGGAGATTTGATGTGAACAATGGATAAGTCATTCAAGAATACTCCCATCTCATCTGAAATAAATTGCACCCCATTGTCCGTCATCAATTCACTGGGGATGCCCTCTTTTGAAAAGGTCTCTTTAAGAAACTCGATGAGGAAAGCAGTGGATATGGAAGGGACAAACTTAGTGGTTATCCAATGGGAATGATAGTCGATTAGAACGAACATGAATTTTTGAGAAGGGTTTAACATATTCAATGGGCCAATAATGTCCATTCCTAGTTTATCCCAAGGTTTGGTAGGCACGGTGACAGGGACCAAAGGAGCTTTACGGACATTCTTGGATTTGTCACTAGTACCGCACTCAATGCAATTTTTCACAAGTTCTTCAATTTGTGTGTCCATTTTTGGAAACCAATAGTTTTGTCGAATTTTACTTTTCGTCAAACTTCGACCCGGGTGACCTTCATGCCCTAACTGTATGATGTGATCCCTCATACCAGACGGAGGAACTATCTTGTTACTTCTCCAGACCATGTCTTCCACTATGGAAAATTCATCCTTCACGCACCAGAACTCTTGGATATCCTCTGGCACCTCCTCTTTTTTCTCCGGCCAGCCCTTTGAAATCATTACTCTCACTTTGTGCAACACATCATCTTCCTGGATTGACTTCTCCCACTCCTCTTTCTTTATGGACGGGACATCAACCGCCAGGATGGTTTCTTCTACTTGAATCTCCTCAGGTTCATTTTCCAAAACTGGCATACGCGACAGACAGTTTGCCAAGGAATTCTTTGCGCCAGGAACATGTACAATGGAATAGTTGAATCCTTGCAGTCCTAGTACCCACTTGGAGATGCGTGGAGTAGTATTTTCTAACAGTTTGGTAGCAAACAACGGGACCAGGGGTTTGTGATCCGTCCTTAAACAGAACGGAATTCCCCACAAGAAATACTTAAAATGGTGAATTGCCCAGTAACACGCAAGTGCCTCCTTCTCGATGGTGGAATAATTTGCTTCTGCAGTCTTCAAAGTTCTTGAAGCGAAGGCTATCACTCTTTCTTCTCCGTTTACCAATAGAGTCAAAAAAGCTCCCAAGCCTTTATTACTGGCATCAGTTGAAAGTGTGGACTTCGCATTGGGATCAAACGTGTGCAGAATAGGAGCATTCACAATGGCTTCTTTGACGGTTTGAAATGCTTGTTGGTGTACAGGGCCCCATTCAAACTTGGTTCCTAGTTTGAGCAGATCACGGAGAGGTTGTACTTGGTCGGCAAAGTTCTTCACAAACTTCGACACATACTCAACCAGGCCCAGGAAGGATTTCAATTCATCTTTATTTTCCGGAGCGGGAGCAAATTTGACCGCGTCCACCAAACTGGCCTTGGGTTTGATACCTTCGCTCGAAATAGTGTGCCCCAGATACACCACCGTCTGCACCCCGACCTTACATTTTTCTTTCTGGGTCGTGACACCCGCTTTGCTGAGTTTTGACAGAACTGTCTCCAAAACCTTGTTGTGCTCATTTTCAGATGCTCCATAGAGTAAAATATCATCCTGAAAGCAGATAACATTTTCAAGGCCTTGCAGAATATTTGCATTATGCGCTGGAAAACAGCAGCCGCTGAAGCGAGTCCAAATGGTAACCTTGAGAACTGATATGCACCAAAAGGGGTTCTGAATGACGTGAGGTGCTTAGAATCAGGGTGAAGGACAACCTGGTGGTAAGCCGAGGACAGATCTTGAACAGTGAAATACTTTGCTCTTTGAATTCCCATCAACATTTCATTAATGTTTGGGAGGGGGTGTCTGTCCACCCAGATGTTGGCGTTCAAGTCCCTGAGGTCCACACAGAGGCGGATGCCCTTCCCCCCCTCTTTTGCCGCTACCACAATGGGGGCCAAACACTCTAAGCTTTGTATTCACTCTATTATTCTGTTTTCTTCCAGTCTGTTCAACTCTTCCTGAAGGGGTTCTCTTAGCAACAAAGGGACAGACCTTGCTTTGTGTACGACTGGTTTTGAATTTGATTTAAGTTTGATCTTGTGGAGGAACCCTTTAAGTTGCCCTAATTTGTCAGTAAACACCTCCGGGAATTTCTCACAAATCTCCTTCCCTACCGTAGGCCTATCAATCAACAACACCTCTTCAGGAGCATTCGGATCTAATTTGATACCTAGGTCTTTTTGGTGTTTCCACCCCAACAAATTTGATCCATTTTTTGTAATATACACTTTTCCCAATGTTGACCTATTTTTAAAATCAATCTGCATTAACAACATTCCAACCAAGGGAATGGGGTCAAAGGTGTATCCCCCTGGTTTGATATCCTGAGGCAATAGATTATACTCTTTATGGCCTGACTTTTCTTTGAATGCAGACTCACTTATGAGAGTGTAAGGTGAACATGAATCCGCAAAGACATCATAAGCCACATTGTCCAGTAATATCTTACATTCAGGATATGCATTAACGTTCTGTTCACCAATGTTCAGCACTTGAAAAATAATGTCCCCTTGCAACGGTTGGTCCAACTCTTGGACCACCATGTGAGTGGTACTTTTCTTTTCGTGGCATACCCTAGAAAAATGGCCCCTTTTTTTGCAATTACTGCAAGTGACCCCTCTCGCTGGACACTTTACACCATTCGCTAGATGGTTTGGGTTACCACATCTATAGCACTTAGGTTTGTTGTGCTGAACACTGTGTTTATTCACCTCGGGTTGGTTAGGCTTAATTTTAACATCTCTCTGACCAACCTTATTCACACCATAGTCATTGACTAGTTTAACTTCACCTGCCTCCTTCATTTCATTCGTACAGTAGCTTGTGTGCTCAATGCTGATGGCAATATCAAGAGCTCTTTGTAAATCAGGGGCTTCTGCTAGGAGTCTCTCCTGAATTTTCTTTTCACTGGTGCATCTAACTAATTGGTCCCTGATTAAGGACTCCATAAGTTGACCAAAATCACACGTGGCTGCCAAACCCCTCAACACTGCCACATAATTCTTTACTTTCTCGTTTTTACCTTGAGCCCGCAAGAAAAAGAAAAATTGATGGCGCTCAAGAACTATATTAATCCTGTCCCCAAACTGTTCTGCCAATTTTTTCACAGTAGCCTCATAAACATCAGGTTGAGCCCCTCCATCACCTCCCACATTGACATTAGCACCATCAGCAGCTACTTCAGGTAAGTCTTCGAACACATCCCTTCCATATTTTCCCAAATTATGCAGTAAAATGTGCTGCTTCCTTAAAGATGAAAATCTATTTCCTCCTATAGCAATTAAATAAGATTCAAACAAATTAAACCATTTTTTCCAGGGAATAATTGGATCACCTGCTTCATCCAAAAATGGTGGTGGCTGAGACATATTCAAGGCTGTCATGATGATAGCTAGAGAGAGAAGAAAAAGAAGAAAAATAGAGAGGGAGAGAAAAAGAAAAAGCAGAAAATATGAAGAAAGAATCCCCAAAGTGGTAGAAATCAGAAGGATAGAGGGAAACCCGTCCAATGGCTTTGAACCTAGGATGACAAACTATAATGACCTGGCCTAGGTAAAGAAAAATAATTTGCAATGCTGTGCCAAACTGCGAAGAAGAAAAAAAAAAAACAGGAGGCTAATTTGGTTAACAGAATACAGTTGAATACATGGAACTGAAAGTACCCCTATAAATATAGCATAAGCCTAGAGTAGGTGTATAATATAGGATATGCAAACACTTCAGGTTATAACAGAAAACGCACCATACCTGTTTTTACCGTTCACAACTCAATTCAATAATACATTAAATGCACATTTGATTCGTTAAAACATGTGCACCCCCACTCCTTACGGTTCAACAGCTTTGGGTGACCACTACAATATTTGTGAATGGTTCACAAGATGACACACCAATTTAAAGAAATGTCAGTCACAGTCACCCTAAGACAGCTAAACGGCACCCGCCAAAAAAAAATATGACGAGCGCTGTCTTCCAGAAGTAAAATACCGTTCCCTTCACCGGAGTGCCGACGATCCAGTCATTCACCAGTTCCTGTCAACAGAATAGCTTCGCAGAACGGAAAAGTTAAAGAAAGGAGAGAGGCTTCCTCCACAACGTCTCCTACCTCACTTTTGCCCCACAACAATCAGAACTGGGGAGTCACTGTAAGAACGTAGCCACACCAGAGGGCTCCGGTTACACCGCCGATCAAATCGGGACCAGGGGGCACACACCAACTCGTCTCATTTACCACGGATCAGTTTACCAGTAAAGGACTGAGGAACGCTGTAATGAGGCTGGCGGGACTCACAACGCTGACATCATTTCTCCTCACCACCTCGATCTGCCAGCAGTCCGTCCTCGATCGCGGTCCGTGACAGATGACTGACGTGACAGGTATCTCTTGAACGCCGCTGATTCTTCGACGTAGACCTCCCACACCAGCTACCATTCGGAATGAACAAGCGTCCCGTTGCCTTGGGAACTCCGTAGTTGAAGATCTGACGTGACTGAAACTGCACGGGGTCAAGACAGGTTCACCATCGTGTCGATGCCAGGAGGAATGAACTCAGCGTCCCGTTGTCAAGGAAATTCCTTGTCATCCCTAGACACAGCTCTCCATAAGGATCTTACGAATGCTGCTGAGACGCTATAATTTCCTTGCCTCTGACCTTATCTGAATCACCGATGCCTTAAAACTTCGATGAAACTCACAGGAATTTCTTCATTAAGTCAGAACCAGGACAGGGTGAATACGGCTCCGCTCCGCCTCTCTTCAGATTCAATGACTTCTGTAGTTGGCAGGTATTACAGGGGAAAGAATCCAACCATCCCCAGCACGGTATAAGTCGCCAAATTGTTACGAAGAATACTCCACACAGGTGTATGTAAGAAGAGGAGTTTAATATAACCGGATTCTTCAGTGCCAACTATTGGAGTGAGCTCCCCAACATTCCAAGGCGAGCTTCACTCCCAACATTCTACAGGAGGGAGAAACCAGGTAAGGGGAAAAGGAAGGGGGCAGAGGGGCGTACCATGTTACAACACTGTTCCCATGAGGCACAGGGTCAAGACTGATTTGCATATGGCCATTTCTGAACTGGGGTGGCGTGGTGAGCAAAATGATTCAGAAAAGGGGGTGGTGATGGACAGAGTATCTGAATTAAGCAGAACACTCCTACCCAGTCAAAAGATCAGGGCTTGATCCATCACCGTTTTTTAGCTCACTGCACCATCCCAGTTCAGAACCTGGCTACTTGCAAATTAGTCTGTCCCTGGCCCAGTGCATCATGGGAACAGGGCAGACCAAACTACCAAGCCAATTCTTTACTGGAAAGGAAACAATCTTCCGGGGACCGGTTTCTGGCATTACAGCCGTCTTCGGCCCGGCTTGCTTGAATCCTGATGGTGCAGTGAGCAAGGGACTCATGTCTGAGCATACCCTTCCACTCCTATAGTGGCCAAAACGATTCAGAAAAGGGGGTGGTGATGGACAGAGCATCTGAATTAAGCAGAACACTCCTACCCAGTCAAAAGATCAGGGCTTGATCCATCACCGTTTTTTAGCTCACTGCACCATCCCAGTTCAGAACCTGGCTACATGCAAATTAGTCTGTCCCTGGCCCAGTGCATCATGGGAACAGGGCAGACCAAACTACCAAGCCACTTCTTTACTGGAAAGGAAACAAGCTTCCGGGGACCGGTTTCTGGCATTACAGCCGTCTTCGGCCCGGCTTGCTTGAATCCTGATGGTGCAGTGAGCAAGGGACTCATGTCTGAGCATACCCTTCCACTCCTATAGTGGCCAAAACGATTCAGAAAAGGGGGTGGTGTAGGAGTGTTCTGCTTAATTCAGATACTCTGTCCATCACCACCCCCCTTTATGAATCGTTTTGGCCACCACAAGCGTGGAAGGGTATGCTCAGATGTGAGTCCCTTGCTCACTGCACCATCAGGATTCAAGCAAGCCGGGCCGAAGACGGCTGTAATGCCAGAAACCAGTCCCCGGAAGCTTGTTTCCTTTCCAGTAAAGAAGTGGCTTGGTAGTTTGGTCTGCCCTGTTCCCATGATGCACTGGGCCAGGGACAGACTAATTTGCATGTAGCCAGGTTCTGAACTGGGATAGTGCAGTGAGCTAAAAAAACGGTGATGGATCAAGCCCTGATCTTTTGACTGGGTAGGAGTGTTCTGCTTAATTCAGATACTCTGTCCATCACCACCCCCCTTTATGAATCGTGGTGAGCAAAATGACAATGGATTAAACTCAGATCTGTGACTGGGGGTGAATGTTTTGCCAATGTGCAACATTCCGTCCATCATCTTGTGTGTTTCATTAATACTCCAAAGCAACTATAACATGAAATCGACATGCAGAAAGTATATGAAAATTAGAAATTGTCCACACCTACCACAGACAAGAATACGTAGTAACTTGCCTGTATTTAATCTTTAGACGAATTTGACTCCCGACGTAAGAAAAATTTGCATAACAGCTGATTCTAGCTTGAAGCTACAATAAAGCAGGATAACACGAAGGAAGCATAATTAGTGAACATTCAACCCTAAGTAAACAAATTACTTAGCGACTTGCCTGAATAGAAGCTTTAGGAGTCCTCGATAATTTCTTCCCCAAATCAACTTCAGCTGAAGCGGCCTTTCCAATAAACAGCTCATTGAAGTGTCACCGATGTTTAATAAACGACACCAACGTCGGTGATTTAGTATAAGTATTTATTATGTAAGCAATGCCTGCAAGCAGCGGGAAGGGGAAGGTGGAAGGAAGATGAGCAGCTGATGAAGTACGCAGAGCGTTAGGTGACGTGCAATAAATATTGTGTGAACATTCTACATGACCTGAGGGAAAGGTGATAGGAGGACACGGTGCAGCCAAGCTGTCTACAACCTAACTTGCCATGGACATCAATTAAAACATGGATGAGATTTAACTAAAGCCCCGACAACTGTCCATGTCATCAGGACATCACATATCCATTCCTAAGATATCATTGGGCAGCCGTATGTATTCTGGGAGTTGTAGTCTTGCTTTGCTACAAACGGACTAACACACCTGAAAACCAGGATTTGGTCAATTGAAACGCTGGAAAGCGGGTATCTTGAAAACAATGACTGAGGGGGCCCACCTAGAATGCCATGCTATTCCCAGAATTCCGTAGCAGACAATTAACCCACATAGGTATACACAAAACGGCCACACATTAAGACTATTCTCTGATGATTCATTTGTGATTACTCACAGCATCAAGGCCATCTCGATTCTCGAATCAAACATTTAATATCCAGATAAAAAAAAAACATTGCAACCATTATAAAGATGTACATTAAAATACTTGAGAGCCACTTAACGTTTAACTTCCAGGCCAGTTATCATTTAATATAATTTTTGCTTCTTGATTCAACAACGTTCTTAGGATATATAGAACAATATATATAGATATATAGAACAATAATGTATTTAGTTTCATATTTGACTCTTATATTGTTATTTGCATATTACTGCACACCATATAGACTCCATGGAGGTCTTTTATTCAGGTATGTTACCCTAGATTATGGTACAAGCTTTAGCAGCCAGTCGCTATGGAGGTTGTGAATTTGAAATCGAGGGGGCAACGATCACAGTGCAGGCCCTATTACAGAACGTGCCCCAGGGGTGCCCCAGGCTTGTGCACCCACTTTGTGCGCCCCTAGGGATGTTGGTATTACAGAAGGGGCCAGAGATTCTTGTGCGCCCCCTTCTGTAATACTGAAAGCGCTGGCGAACATATAGCGGCAGAGCTTTCTCAAGAGGACATTTCCTCATTTGCATGGGGGCATGACCCCATGGAAGCGCGGGAATCCCTTTGCCTGTGCACCCTCGCCGTATTATAGAACCGGGCACAGAGTCAAATAAGCTGTCACCTAAAAGGTGGCACCCTGTCAGTGTGCCCCCTGATGACAGCCCTCTGGAGGGGGGAAAGGAGATCCTGTGAAGTGCCCCAAACATCCTGTCGCAGGTGGGTATAGTCACTCACTGCACCCGCCTGCAAGGAGATCTCAAATCCCTCTTTCAATTGCAGCTGGAGTGCTGCCTGCACAGTCATGTTATGTTATGTTAATTAATTTGTAAAGCGCGGCTGTTACCCGTGGGTGTCCTGGTGCTATCTGCTATCCTGAGATTGAGGGAGATTGAAGGTAGGAACTAGAACAACCATGTTTTGAGCATTTTCCTAAATGGTAACAGATCCGAACAATTCCTCAGGTGAAAGGGAAGCTGTTCCACAGTTTTGCGGCACCTATCACAAAGCTTTTCCCACCCCAGCGGGCTTTTTTCACTGGTGGGACTCTCACCAATGTCTGAGCTGATGAGCGTAAAGGCCTAGTTGGTAAATACCATTGAAGTTGGTCCTGTGAAACATGGAGCAGCTTTTAAACAGCTGCTCTGTATTTCCATTGAATGCGCTGCCCCCAGGGCAGCACGAATTTGCGGATGACCTGATGGCGGCTCATTCTACATGATAAGGTGCACTTTTCCTGTTTGCAACCGGCTTACCTGCTTAAAGGTGCGCCGTTATGCAAGCAGGAAAAATGCACCCTTTCTATAATACGGCCCCTGGTGTTTGCAAATTATGCTGTAAAGCAGCTTCCAAGAGGACTTGGTTGGCTATGGTAGGCTTCTAGGAGCATTTGTGCACCTGAATCGTTGTCTGTGTTCATACCAACTAGTGCTAGACGGTGTAATCCTCCAAATCCAATCTCTTTCTCTGCTCAGACACTGCGGAAAAGAGCAGGCACCGATTACACAATGACGCAATGTTACAAGAAGGTTTTAAAAGGAAGCCCTAGAGCATAATATTGAGTGCATTCTGGGCCCAGGATTGGCTCAGCTTCCTACCTCGCCCTGGAGGCTTCTCAGTGTCATGTTAGGCCACACAACACAGTATACTTAAGATGCGAATGGCCTCTCCTTATTGCTCTAACTGAGGCATCCTCGAAGCCACAAAAGTGCTATGCAAGCAATCTATAACAAGCATCTGAATGAATTGCCTCTTTGAAACAGCTGTACTTCCTAAAAGATTCCCTTATTAAAAATTACCCTCTCTATTGCTTCCTCATTGTACATGCCCACTTTTCTATTTTATCTAAAATATATTTTATTTTCTACCATGTATTTGTGTTGGCACACAACAAGAAGGGCATCTCATATTCGTTCTTTCGCACTGAGCAAAACTTTACGGGTGTTTACAATACATTCGTGCTACACTTGCCTCAGAAATTTCTAACATGGATGCACTTTGTTCATGACACAACATAACACTCATAACACTCATGTGCTACATCTCTGACATATCAATTTACTTTATTGTTTTTTATAAGAATTATTGTTGTATCTTAAATGAGCTATGACCAATAACCACCATTGCATAACTGTGTATAGTTTTCAGCAGTTTTCAAGAGTGACTGTCTTTAATTGCTTGGGGCAATGAAAAAAAAGCAACTGAGAGATGGCTTGAAGAAAGAAAAGTAATTGGTAGATGGCTTGAAGAAACAAAAAGTAGCTGAGAGATGGCTAGAAGAACAAAAAAGTTACTGAAAGATGGCTTGAAGAAAAAAAGTAACTGAGAGATGGCTTAAAGAAACAAAAAGTAGCTGAGAGATGGCTTGAAGATGAAAAAAGTAACTGAAAAATGGCTTGAAGAAAAAAAAGTAGCTGAGAGATGGCTAGAAGAACAAAAAAGTTACTGAAAGATGGCTTGAAGAAAAAAAGTAACTGAGAGATAGCTTGAAAAAACAAAAAGTAGCTGAGAGATGGCTTGAAGATGAAAAAAGTAACTGAAAAATGGCTTGAAGAAAAAAAAGTGGCTGACAGATGGTTTGAAGAAAAAAGTAACAGAGATGGCTTGAAGATGAAAACAGCAAATTAGAGATGGCTTGAAGAAACAAATAGTAGCCGAAAGATGGCTTGAAGATGAAAAAAGTAACTGAGAGATGGCTTGAAGGTGAAAAATGTAACTAAGGGATGGCTTGAAGATGAAAAAAGTAACAGATGTTTTGAAGAGCACTTTACGGGAAAGCGGCACACAGAGGTGATTACCAAGCACATGGATAAATCCCAGTGAGAACATAAGCGTACTCCATGGTTTTCAGGGCAGCCACGTTTTGAAGGTGTTATTTACTCCAAGTATCAGCCCTGGTAAGATGGATATGAAATCCTTGGAAGTGGATCCATAGAGTCTGTGCCAGCCACATTGTTAATTGGTGCGCAGAACATTCTTAGGCATCCAACCAACCTAGTGTTCTATGAAGAATGGCCTTAGTAGCAAGAGGAGCTGAAGCAAAAAAAGAGCCAATTTTAAATAGATAGTTTTCAACACAATTATGACCCAACAAACCCAGCATGTTAATGATAAATTTGCTGTGCTTGACCCACTGCTTCCCCTATTTTCCTTTCAGTGAATACACTGCCCTTAAATCACTTTGGATTTAAAAGTAACTAGCAGTTTCCATTTGAATTATGTTCGGTCACATTATTGGCTACTTTTTGGAGACCCATAGATACTTAAGGCTCCCCACAAAATATCAACAACACTACTTTCTGAGAATTTGATTTGCGTATTCTGGCTGAGGTTAATGAAATCTCTTATCCCATCTGCAAGTACCTACATTTCATCATATTGCCAGCGGGTACAGCTGTCGCAACAGCAGCTGCCTACAACCATTACTCAAGACATGAGTTTCTTCATCCATGCGAGCACGACTTCACACGTTTGTTCTTCAAAAGAAATGCTCCTAGAGAGAAGATCTCTTGTGTTTTTTCTCTGTAATGCAGTTAGGTATTCTGCCATAAAGTTTTGAAAATGGATTTGGGGAAAAAAGATCTTTCCAATATGTGTTCCGACAATCCAGCTGCTCCTCTTTGCATCTATAAAACATGAGAATAGTAAGAAATGTAATGATTTCATGTTGCCTGTTGGTGCTCTTCTAGTCCTCCATATTGTCTGTCTGTCTACACATGATCATCTTGAGATGTTTTTCGTGCATGGTTAGATATCCTGAAAATATGAACTCTTCATCTACATTTAGTACCATCAGTAGCGATATATGCTCACTGTAATCACACTAACCATTAGAACTGGTCTGATGGAAAGTTGTCCGACCTTTGCTTTGGGTTTCAGTCGCATTTGACGTAGACTGTGTTCCTGGTGGCATTGCATGTATAAATCCATGCAGTCTGATGTCTGCATAGGTGTACGGGTTGGATCAGTGTTTATGGTTACGTTGAGATGGCACAAACTAGATGACCCTTACCCGCGTCCTCCATGTGTAAGCCTTAAGACAACCGCTGCCGAATCCAGTAACAGTGCTCTGTTTGGTGGGACAAGGTTCTCCCAACTTGATTTATATGTCTCACCTATTCTGACCTTTTGTTAACTTACAGTGGGCTTAAGGCTGGTCCATTACTTGCCATTGGTTGGCTAGGTTGGCTATATTGGGGAAACATCGTTTACCCTGCAGTCAATGCCACAACCTGCCTTTACTCCGCAGTCACTACCCCGACAGTGACATTACCACACGTTCCTTTACCATGCAAGTCATTACAATAACTTGCTTTGTTGGACTGGTGTTGGATTTTAAGTCCAACACCTTCCCTAATGATACACTGACTCGAGTTAGAATAATAATTTATACTATTTCAAAGTCCAGTGCCTCCCTAAGGCAAGTCGTTGTAACAACTTGTGTGAAAAAGGAATGCGTGGTAATGTCGCAGTCGGGGTATTGTCTGCGGGGTATGGGCATGCGTAGGAAATGCAAGTGGGGTTCTGTAATAAATCCGCTATATTGTCACTCTCATTCGCATGCTTTTTATTCAGTGGCTTGCCTACTTGTATTGTGTTTGTCCCTACCCTGAAGCTTACCCTTTTTACAATACCTTCAACTGACTGACTTGTATCCTTCCACAGCTCCCTTAAGGGACTATATGTATTTTGTAGCTCTTTTCCTGGTGTGCTCTGCCTGCCCCATTGATGTGTTCTTCCCCACCCCACCTAGCTTGTCTGCCAAAGCAAAGTCAACAGGGATATTTTTGCTGGATCATGGCTGAAAGTAGACTTCAAGAGTTGTTTTTTTTATCTCCTGCCTTCCACATAGTGCATGAAACAACAGACATTAGCACACATAGGCGTTTATGTTGCTGGGGGAAATTTCATCTTCTGCACTCAGTGTGTTTGTGTCTGAGACAGAAGGTGTACTTAGCATGACATCACTTGGAGGACTATAGATCTGCTTCCAGGGCTAATACATTTAGAGCAAATGGCTGAATTTTGCGTAAAGTAAATTAGGCCCTGACATGACTTCCCATTATATTCTGACACTTTCTTATTCGTTTTAAATTCTGTTTAGAGTTTACTAAGTTAAAAATCTTAGAAAAGTAAGCCATGCCATTTATAAAGATTGGAATCATTGAATTCAAGGTGCGGATTTGAGATACCATAAAATATATTTGCTTTTCTTTCCTCCAGTATTTTCAATTTTTTTTCTTTTTTAAACAATATTTTACAGACAAGCAGTCTAAAATCCAACAGCTCAGCACTTGTATTATAAAGACGAGACCTGTTGGCTTTGCCACTGCTTGTTGGTATAAGCAAATGAGGCACTCTAGTGGAATTACAGCTCCCTTTTCTGAGAGCACCTGAAGAATAGAACTTCCCTGAAGGAATAAAGAACCATAAACACTTTTTGTCGTTACCTTCCAACGACATACAATACATTTCCTGAACAGGGAGAAGTGTGCTATTGGCCCCAGTAGAAAGATATTATTAAAGAGCAGAGTGGGACAAAAGATATAAAACAAGGGTGCAAAGTTTGACCCTTTGTGGGTCAAACTTCCCTATAACCTATCGTATGCCCCATCTGTGTACCCAGCTATGATGTATGCTGTGTTCCCAGTGTTCAACAAATGATGCTGGTAAAACATGCAATGATAAAAGCTAGTGAAATTTAACATTATGTAAGATACATGCAAAGTTATTTCACAATTATCAAAACTATGGGAAACATGGCTTTAGGCGCTTTCTGTTATTTCCTGTTCGGCAAGTTATGCAGTCAAACCAGCAAATGAGGCCATGACAGATAGGGAACGTAAGCAGCAGAGGCATGTAGCAACAGCAATTTTCTTTCACGGGGTTAAAGAGAGGAATGCCAGTCAAGCGGGATGCAGTCCAAACACCCTCTTATTCACATAACACAATACACTTAACACAACTTCATAGCCACAAGTTATGCTTTGTAAAGTGAATTTATATCATGCACGTCTGCGTTAGCACAGGGCTTACCAGTGCACTTAACAAAGAAAGAAAGAAAGGAAGGAAGAGACCAAAGCCTTCCAGCACTAAAACAGGCAGGCCTTAAGCTGTTTTCTCAAAGTGATGTAATTCATGTTACTACGAAGGCTTATTGGAATTTTATTCCACAGACTAGGCCCCAGACAAGAAGGAACTACCTCCCTGCCCAACTAACTTAAACCACGTTATAGGTGCCAGGGTATGCTCAGACGATCCCAGACACCTAGTGGGACAAGAGGGCAGTAGGAGAGAATTGAGAATAGGAGGACCTGGGGCAGTAATATATAGTGCCCCGGGGGTGCAGCGGGTGTTTGCATCCAACTTTGGGCGCCCATGGGGCACTTTGGTATTACAGAAGGGGGAGCTGACGCTTGTGCAGCCCCTTCTGTAATACCAGGGCCGGACCAGGAACCAAAACCGGCCCCGGCAAAGTGCTCGGCCGCCACCCCCCCCCCCCCCCCACTCGGGGGGGTTGGAGGTGACACCGAGCTCTTTGCAGGGGCCAGTTTTCGGCCGATTTTGGTACAGGGCCGATTTTGCAGCTATGCTGCAAAAACGGCCCTGTAACAAAATCGGCCCCCAGGGGCCCAAAACCGTCCCCCACCCGTGCGGCGCACCGGGGGATTGCCCAGTGCCCACTATGGCCAGTCCGGGCCTGCCAAGAGCCCTGGTGTACATAAAGAATCATCGCTATCTTCAGGTGGCATTCCTTCAATTGCAGCGGGGGCGTGCCCCATGCAAATGAGGGATTCCCTTTGCCTCTGTGCCTACGCAGTATTACAGACGGGGGCACAGGGGCAAAGAAGCTTTCAGGGGGCGCACTCACAGTGCACTGTGAGTGCGCCCCCTGAAAGTAGCTCTCTGGTCGGGGAAGGGAGTCCCATGGACCTCCAAGACATCTCCTTGCAGTCGGGTGCTATCACTAACTGAACCCGCCTGCAAGGGGATCTCTAATCCCCTTAAAAGTGCAGGTGTATTGCCACCGGCACTGTGAAAACACGGAGTGGCTGTAAAGCAGCCGCTCCATTTTCTCACTGAATGTGCTTCACCCTGGGCTGCATGAGTTTGCGGCTGCCTTGGGAGCTGCACATTCATAATAATTGGCCGCATTTTCATTATATGCCCCGGGAGCACCTTTTAACCTGCGCAAACATTAAAAATGTGCCTTGTCTGTAATGCAGGATTAATTTTAGTTACTGATGCTGTTTTTTCCAGGCAAGCTTTCATAATATGCTTGAAAAAGAATTGCTTTAGCATTATTTGTCAGTACAACAACTCATATAGTTTTTGGTTTCCTATACATATGAAAACATTAGCCTTTTTCAAAAAACTGTACACAACAAATTTGTCAAATAATAATTTTTCAAAACACGGTGTATAGTAGAAAAAAACATTTTATCATAGTGAAAACTCAAGGGGTACTGAAGTTGATCAAGTGCACAATGTAACAGGAAGTTGTATATTTAAACTATTATTAATTATGCTTGTCAGTGACAATTGAGTACACTTTTTTTGTGAAATATGGATGAAGCAAAACAAGAGAATAAAACAAACAAGTATTGCCTATACAAATGTGATACAGAAAATAAGTGCAGTTGTCAACGTTTGGGGCTGTCCTCTATTCGACCATCTTCAGGACAGGGGCGTAACAAACACCCCCGCACAGGGCCCCCAGTCTCCAGTAGGTGAAGGGGGGCCCCCTCAGCTCATCAGTTGGGATCAGATCTGTAAGAGGATCTAAAGCAGCTGCAGTGTCTGCAGACTGCTCTGAGCCCCTGCTCTGACCCACTCAGGACCCTGACAAGGGTGGGAGTGGGGGCCCTCAGAGACAGCATTCCCCACAGGGCACAGCCTCTGAGAGGGGAGAAGACAAGGATGGGGGTGGGGGTCCCAGAGAGAGCAGGAGGCAGCACAGAGGAGAGCTGACAGGGGAAAGGATGGGGTGGGGGCCCCAGAGAGCAGGAGGCAGCACAGAGGAGAGCTGACAGGGGAAAGGATGGGGGTGGGGGCCCCAGAGACAGCATTCTCCACAGAGCACTGCCTCTGGGAAGGGAGAGGACTATAATGGGGGTTGGGGTCCCAGAGACAGCATTCCCCACAGAGCACTGCTCCTTTGAGGCAGCACAGAGCTGACTTAGGCCAGAAAGTTTGCAGCTCCAGAAACAGGATCTGCAGGGACGCATTGGAAGGTGAGAGTTAGAGCTATTGATATTGTAAAGTACAATGTATTTTACCTATGCATTTTCCGTTTGGGGTGGAGGGAATGTGTGTGATGTCAAGTGGGCATATATGGTTTAGATTGGAATTGTTCGTTGTGGAATTGTGTTGTGTGGATTGTATCTGTGTAGTGAAATAATGTGACATGGTGTGCAGTGTAATTATGTGGTATTGAGTGGAGTGGAGTTGTGTGTCTTGGAGTGGTATTATCTGGAATGGTATTTTGTGTTGTGGAGTGGTATGTAGTAGAGTTTACTTATGTGGTGTGCTGTTAAATATTGTAGCATGGTGGGGAATTTTGTGGTGTAGATTAGATGTATGTGGTGTGTTGTGCATTTGTGGTGTTAGTCTGAATTATGTAGTTTGTTGTGAATTATGTGGTGTGGAATGGAAATGTGTAGAGTTGAATTGTGTCACGTGGAAGTTGCGGTGTTGAGTGAAATTATGTTGAGTGGTATTATGAGGCATGGTGTGAAGTGTAGCTATGTGAAGTGTTGCTACGTGGCATAGACTGGATTTATGTGGAGTGTATGTATGCAGTATGGAGTAGAGCATAATTATGTGGAGGTTAATTATGTGGAGCTGAGTGGTATTATGTGGAGTGTTATGCTGTGATAAATTGTGTGGGGATGAATTGTGGAATTGTGTGACGTGTGGAATTATGTGGCATGGTGTGGTGTATAATTATGCGGAGTGGAATTATGCAACATGTTGCAGAGTTGTATTTTGTGGAGGGTAATTATGTGTTTTAGATTTGAGTGTAAATATGTTGTGTGAAGTGTAATTATATAGGTTGAAGTTGAATTATGTGTAGTTGAGTTGTGCGGAGTGTAATTATGTGGTTGGGAGTTGATTTATGTTGTGTGGAATGTTATTCTGTGATGTGGAATTATGTGGTATGGAGTGAAGTGGAAATATGTGTATTTTTAGGATTGTAATTATGTGGTATGGAATGTTGTAGGGTTAAATTATTTATCGTTGAATTGTGTGGTGTGGACTTATAAGCAGGTGCGCAACACAGTCCCCAGGGGCGTAACACAGGCCCCCGCAGCCCCCGCGTTGCGGGGGGCCCTGTGCTCCAGGGGCCCCCCCTCATCGGTGCCAGCAAGTACTACACATCCGTGACCGTCTGGGATAGGTAATTAATTAATATAGGGAGGTTATGTAACTTACGCTCGCTCTAGACTTTTCTTCATAAATTAAATGGTAAAATGTAAAAAAATGGTAATGGTGCACACTGCGCAGTGTGCAGATGTCTCCACCCCCGCATCTGCGCAGTCTTACTCTTCACCCTTAGGGTGGGGCTGGTGACCAATTGTCATGCGCATTGCTGACTGGTGAAGCAAGGAGGCATCCCAGAGGCCAGAGTGGAGACAATTGAGAGGTAATGTGCGACGGCGACCACCGGCCATAATGTAATTATTTCTCTGGCTAGCCTTGTTTGCCCTGTTTTCTGCTGCCCGCGCAGGTGAGTCTGTCTTTCTGTTCCCCTAGTTTATGCAACCCCCCCCTGCAGACAAGCAAACCCCACCCAAAATTCATTGCGACGACCACTTGTGTGCATAAGGTCTCCAGTTTAGAGTGAAGCTATTTAGTCAAAGAAAAGCGCCTTTGGTACGTGAAGGTTGTTTGGAAAAGGGGGGGTTATGTTACACATTAAAGATTAATAGTGCGTGTCATCAGTTCATCAGTTTCACCTGCCATTTATGTTGAGTTGCGGATTTTACAGAAAACACAAAAATTGTCATTAAAGTTTGTGGGTGCAAGAAAATGTACCCTTCACCTATGAATTTACAGCTTTGTCTGTGACTTTGGGAAAAGTTTCCCGGTTTCTCCCGACTTTGTCAAGGCAAAGTGGTACCCACTTCCCTCCAAAATTGACCCGATTTCTTGTCGCTGATTTCCAGTTGCCGAGTGATGTCAGTTCTGAAGGGGCGGGTCCAGCTGAACGGGATATCAGGGTGTGAGTGGGTAGAGTGGGGGGAGGGTTGGGGCAGAGAGGGTGAGGATTGGGGCTGTGGTGGCACTTGCAGCTTGCAGAAAAAATGGTTTCTAGCTGAAACAGATAAAAGTTACTAAAATACAGCAACATGCATTGCTGCACAGTCGAATTCCCTTCGCTAAAATTCACAGGCCACCTTACAGACCTCCCCAGGCAGAGAAACCAGCCAGCCCACAGACCTCCCCAGGCACAGAAACCTGCCAGTCCCACAGACCTCCCCGGGCACAGAAATCGGCCAGTGCCACAGGCCTCCCCAAGCAAAGAATCCTGCCATCCCACAGACCTTCCCAAGCAAAGAATCCTGCCAGTCCTACAGACCTCTCCAGGCAGAAAAACCTGCCAGCCCCACAAACCTCCCCGGGCACAAAAACCGGCCAGTCCCACAGACCTCCTCAGGCAGAGAAATCAGCCAGTCCTACTGACCTCCCCAAGCACAGAAACCTGCCAGCCCCACAAACCTCCCCAAGTACAGAATCCTGCCAGCCCCACAGACCTCCCCAGGCAGAGAAACCTGCCAGTTCCACAGACCTCCACAGGCACAGAATCTGCCAGCCCCACTGACCTCCAGAAGCACAGAAACCTGCCAGTCCCACAGACCTCCACAGGCACAGAATCTGCCATCCCCACAGACCTCTCCAGGCAGAGACATCTGCCAGCCCCACAGACCTCCCCAAGCACAGAAATCTGCCAGCCCCACAGATCTCCCCAAGCACAGAAGTGTTTTAATCTGTGATAGCTTTCTTGTGAAAGGCATACAATATGTATCTGAATCAACTCATGACGATATGAGCCAAATTCTCAAATCGACTGCTTGGTGTTGTTCCCAAAATATACAACTGATCCTTGCACTTAATGCATCAAATGGCACTCGTTCACTCCTCTCAAACAAGCCGATTGAGAGGAGTAAACGTGTGCTTTAGCGATTTTGCAGAATACTGTTAACCCACTGCTACACTACCATTCAGATCCCCATTTGATGCATGTAAACGACCCTCATCTTTCTCACAAAGATGTCTGCTAGCACATTACACTTATCATTTGAGGCGTCAACCAAATTAGTCTTATCCCACACATTTAACACTGGCAAAAATGTCTTTGGCAGAATTCTGACTAGCCTCAATTGCAGGTTCGAAGTTAACGTGTGCCTTTTTAACCCTCTTGTGATCATTTTTAATGGCTGCTGAGTGAACCTTGTTAGCAGTGGGGTCATGAAATGTATGCTGTGCACCCTCAAGAACCCTACATCATTATTTTTGCCCAACTAGGCAATTATCAAACCAAGAGTCAAATGGTTTCTTTTCAGGCTTTCCCACCGTTTCATGGATAAGAGTATCAAGTGAAGTGGTAATACAAGAATGATGTTCATCACCAATTCTTCTCTGTAGTTCATGCTTTAATAGCAAACAAAATGTAACTTCATCAAGTTTACTCCAGGGTCTAATAATGCATGATCTAAAATTTATCAGAGGTGGTGGGTACTTCACCACCAGAGTTAAAGGAACCGCATAATGATCAGTCCAATATATTGGAGCTGGGGTTTGAAAATTCAAGAATGCTAAATTGGAAAAGACTGGATCCAAAATATGTCCTGCTTAGGGATGTACGTTGTTACAACGCATGCTTTTACCACGCATGCTTTTACAATGCAGGTTTTTCAACGCAAGTCGTTACAACGACTTGCGTTGGGGGGGTGCTGGATAGTGAATAGTTTAATTTACTATTCCAACTCCAGTCCCCATGGATAGTAGGGAAGGTGTTGGATAGTAAATTAAACAATTACCTATCCTAGAGCGCCCCCCAGCGTAATTCGTTGTAATGACTTGCGTTGAAAAACCTGCGTTGAAAAACCTGCGTTGTAAAGGCACTGCGTGGTAAAAGTTGCGTCGTAAAGGATGTTTCCCCCTGCTGAGTGAGTGGATACTTTAACTAACTGGATTAACTGACTAGCTTCCAGGTCTTTACCTAAATTTGAAATATACACAGACTTATCAGTCATAATGTAAATTCAGATTTCCATGTATAGCATGGGGTGCAATCATCTCCACCATGGCTTCCAGAAAATACTTTTCTTGCCCAAGGGACCGGTAAACAAGTGCTCCGAGAAAGTGAAATATTTTCGTACAGACAATAGGAAACAGGGCGCTGTCACAGTCTGGAATTATGGTCTAAGGTATGCAAGTAAATTTCTTTTTGATCATAGTAAAGCATCTGTCCCTTCTACTGATTCTATCCAGACTCTTCATACTGTGCACCATTGGAAGTGCACAAGCAGCATCTGGAATAGCACGTTGATTAAGCCAGGTTTCTGCTACAGATAAGGCATCCGGATTGTGGTCCACAATAAAGTAAAAAAATATTCACTTTATAGCTAACCAAAGAGCAACTGAGCAGGGAAGTAAAATATATACTATGCCTAGGAGGACTATTACAATCTCTGGCCCCTGGCACCGTCCAGGCACGGACGGGTACAGATGGGCTTGCCTTTGGAGCTTCAGTGGCACATCTGTGCATCAACCCTCTTTTTAAGGAGAATGACCCTTGAAAATCAGATCCTGCAGGTCAACTAGACCTCATGTGATTCAAAAATATCCTCCAGGAAGGCACAGCCAAATTTGCTGCTATAGCGCGACTCCTTCCACAACTGACTACATACCAGAGCGGAAGTACCAAAATTAAGGTAAAATACACCATAAGCACCCAACAAATCCCAGGAGTTAAAAAATAACATGTATTTATTTTCAAAAGAGAATAAAATAGTGCTAGGTAACAAGCAGGCAAAGCATCTTACTGTCTTACAAGTGGAAACCAGAAGCAACACTTTCTCCAGGCAGCACAACCTAGTAGAAACACATATAATTAGGAATGGCAAGCAAAACACACAGAACGTGGCATGCAATAAAGTGCTATAAAAAGAATTAGCTTAACTTATAAAATTGTGAGTTGCTTGTCTCATGAAGGCATGCACGCTATTGCTCAAAATGCCTCTGTTCTTACATTTATTTCAATGAATCATAGCTACAGAGAACGGTCTACTGGACAGCGGTCACTAAATAGGTCTAATTGTGGGTATCCACAGGGAGCTTAACACCAGAAAGCTGGGCACAAATCCTCCAAGCTCACCTTGTAATGGTATCTGAACACAGCCTGAGTGGCTTTTCAGTGAGTTAATGTAACTACTAAAGCGATCTGTAGATGAACCACGAATCCCAGTGGGCAAATCAGGCTTTGTGTTTGCTTTGCAAGATCATTTACCTGACTTGAATTGGGAAATCGCCTACATTTTGAAACCATTGTTACAACAAAACTTCAGCAAAGTGCCAATATTTCAACTTGTTACCCTCTCTTGAAAGCAGGAATGGAAACAAGTCGAATTGTCAACATCATAAAATACCTGGTATAAGATTTGTACTTTTCATTCACACATCCGGCACCAATCCACCCTCATCCATCCACTCGCACTCACACATCCATCCCTTTGCACCTGTCCTGCACTATTGCCTCCCACTGTGTGCACGCACCTGTATAAGGCACTTGCTTTGTCAGGATTTGTTGATTACTGTTGTTTATAGTTCTTTGGAGGCACACCCAGACCCTGGGGCATATTAGCAAGAACCTCGTTAAAATTATTGCCGTTTTAGCGTCAGGAAACTGCTGCTAAAACGGCGATAATGGGCTTGCTGATATGCGTTATAGAATTCCAATAGAAGCCCAGGTTAGATGTCCTTCACATGTTACCTGGGCTTCTATTGGAATTCTATAACGCATATTAACAAGCCCATTATGGCTGTTTTAGCGGCAGTTTCCTGCCGCTAAAACTGCGATAATTTTAACAAGGTTCTTTCTAATATGCCCCATTATTTGTAAAAAGATTCCACAAGCTACTCTGGAGCCCTCCTCCAACTGCCGAGCAGTCTCATCTCATGATTACTTGTTCATGACTACTTCTTGAGTATTTTTTAAAGTCCATCACACCTTTCCTCTAAACATCTAATGCTTTTATAAGATCCATGTTAACCCTTCCCCCCCGTGTTGGCTTACCCTTGGTATCCTTTTGGATCTTGATCCAGATCTGGACACAGGAGGTCAAGCAAGCCCTGCCCTCTCCAGCTCACTGCATTGCCTTGTCACACTGTTTGCATACTCTGAGGTCACTGGATAAGAGGCACACAAGGACATTCTCATGAATGAGTGAAGACTAGGGATACCTAAACTCATCTCCTGTATCGCACCGATTCAACAATCCCTCCACTCTTCAGTTTTTTTAATCCCACCTAAATTCTTACACTTTCCTAGATGGGTGAATTTTTTTGTAGATTTCTTTTAAATCTGCCACAAGTGCACGTTCTCCGTGTACCCATAGGTATTGCTAATATTGTCAAGTCCTGACCCTGACACCAAGTGTAAACCCCAGTCAAGGGAACCCTTTACTGCCTAACTCGTAGCAACTTTGTTTGCGCCACCTTGGTATACATACATCCCCCTCCTTTGGAACCTCTCTACGCACGTCCATTGGGTAGAAACAAAAATCTAGGCGTCAGACCCAACTCAGACCTCAACATGAGCATCCGGTCAAGGCTAAAAAATCAATCAAGACTGCCTTCTCTCCACCGAGTTGTGGCAGTCTCAGACTTAACTGCTGCTGCCTTCACCTATGCAAGCAGTCTTTATTTACTTTAACCTCCAAAACCACTAAGCAAAGAAGTAGCAATTTTTCAATCATCAAATTTTATTTGCGCAGTATTCTTCTGGACATTTGTTACTACCACAGTACTGAATAAAAACAAGAATTGTAAAGTGCATAATATCAACCGGAAAATTATTGCGCAGCTCAAAGCTAAAGTACAATTTCAGAGCACCAAGCCATGTAGGATGCTTGTGTGCGACATTCCCAGTTGAAAATAAACTTCAACAGAGCCAATTCACACTAGTGCAAGATAAACGTTCAATTAAAAAACACATCTGCCTCAAGTTGCGACTGCTGAAACGGTACACGAAATTTTGAAGATAAAAAGTGCTCATCAATAGGAAAGGTTCAATAATGTTCTCTTATCGTCGGAACAATCACCAATAGTTTTCCAATTTCTTCAAATCTGCTAAATAAACTTCAGCAAAGTCAATTCAGACTAGTACAGTGTAAAAATTCAATTTAAAAACGTCCCTCCCATAAGTCAAAACAACTAAAACTGTACCAAAAATGTGGAAGGGAGAAAGTACTTATCAACACGGAAGTTTGGATAATGGTGCTTGGACCCCAGACTGTTCATTTCCCTCAAGTTCTGTGTTGTTCTGATTTAATCACTGACCCCCTATTAGAAGACATTTAGCAAAACAAGCTATAGATTGTAGCGAGACCCTTTCATATAGAACAGTACTGCTTGTCAGCAGGTTCTGATGCAATTTGAATTGAAAATATTTCGAAGGTATATTCTGCGTCACGGCAATAAGACGAAACAGATACATAATATGTGCAAGAAGTCTTCCCGTGGGTAATGACACAGCCTGCAGGCCTTGTTCTCCCTTGGTGGTTGCCATTTTGGTAAGTCATCAATTGATGGCAACATTCCGAATCTGGTTTGAAGCACTTTAATTTTCAATGGTTTTCTCAGGATAATGTTCATGTTCAGGATTGCACAATAGCAGCCCTGTAAGTGTTAATGGTCATCCATGCGTGTTTGCACAACCTGAATTTTACTTTGTCTTCCCACCAGGAGATCCGTCTTAATTGTTTATTTAGCTCATTCTTAAACAGCTGGTGCGGCCCATTAGTTTTCCAGATGTTTTATTTAAGCTGTCATTTCTGCTGATCGGCTATTTGTGCTCTGAGAAGTGTTGAGAGTGGTTTCTTGCCATAGTGTCTCTCCTAATGCGTTAGCTTTTGCCTGGTTTAGTAAAGAAGTATATGTGACGAGGGCCCACTCTTGTGCAACTTCCGGTTCTAGTAGGCCGGATTTAGTCGAATCTGCGCCGGTAAAGCGCTTTGTGGTAATCTGAAAATGAGACGATAGACTTTACTCTGGGCTTCATTCGAGAAGCTTGCAAATTTCCCAGGGAAGGTTTCTAAGCCGTCAGTCAGCAAAGGCAGAAACTTTGGGGTAGATTTATAAGCCCCTTACGCCTCTTTTACGCTGCCGTTGCGTCCCTTTTGTGACGCAGCGGTGGCGCAAAAGATGCGCCATGGTGTGGGGCATTTGCAACGTGACGCATCTGGGAGATGAGTCACGTTGTAAAGCCCTGACAGAAGTAGGCGTTCCTGCGCAGGGAGGGGGGGGGGGGGGGGCGTTCCGGCGCAGGAACGCCTCCTAAAAGTGGCTGAGTGAAATGTACAAGATACAAGATTTCACTCAGTCACTTTTGAGCCCATGCTGCGTCAAAACCCTGCGCCTGCTTGAAGCAGGCGTAAGGATTGACGCAGCATTGGACAGATAGGGCCCCCCAGAGCATTGCTGAAGCTGCATCGCGCTTGTTACGCAACTCCAGCAATGCACCGTCTTTACGGCACAGATGCGTCACGCATCTATGCCGTTTTTGCCCCATGGTGCGCCACATTGTGAATGTGACGCATCCATGGTGGCGGAGCTGCGGCGCACAATAACTGGCGCATCCCTGCTGATATGCAGGAATGCGCCACCTATTGTAAATCCGCCCTTTTGCTTTTATTGCTGTTTCCAGAGGCTGCCAATAGGGGCTATTCCCGAAGACAACTACCTCCATTTTCTTGAGGTTTATGATCAGCTTGTTGGAGGTGCAATATTGAAATAAAGAATTCATTAGGTTTTGTAGACCTAAGCCTGATACATTCAAAAGGACAATGCCATCAGCCTATAATAGTGCTGTTATAAGTTCTTGGCCTAATTTTGGTGGATGTGAGCGGATGGAATGTAGTTGTACACTCAAGTCTGCTAGACATAGATTGACTAGAGTGGGAGCCAGGACGCACCTTGTTTGACATCTCTCCCTCTATCTGGATTCTGGATTTCAAAAATTTTGCAGCAAACTGGCTGGCACAACTAGGATCCCTGGACCCCGCCCAGCTGCTGCTAGCCAGACTCATCAAATTGACCCCACATGACCACTACGGTTAATGGAGACCATTCTTTGCATGAAAAACCAGACACCGACACAGTGAGGAAAGTTAATTGCACATTTAGCTTAACCCATTTTGTATTTGCTTGTGGTACTTTGTGGTAACACAATTTGTCCCTGAACTGTAACTTGGCCTCAATATTATACATGTTAAGGTGCCACAGGATGATGTTCCCTCCCTTATAAATCCATATTTGTAAAGCGCAAACTATTCACCCTTACGGGTCTCAAGGCGCTGGGGACCGTCGTGGAAATTAAGTGAGCTATTGACCAGAGTCAAATGGTGCTGAGCTAAGCTGCCACCGGAGGGATCGAACGTGAACCCTGTGCTCCAAAGTCAGCTACCCTGGCCGCTGCACCACACCTCTTATCGGACTGACGTACCACAATGTTCTGACTTTAATTTTTTCAACAACTTGCCGATATTTTAGTCCTTGCCTTTTATTGCCACTTAAAAGGTTCTCCGGAGACATTAATGATAGTGTCTTTAAATCATTTATGACAAGATCTGAACATATATCTATAGGCATTTGCCAGTGCTGTCAAATTTATATCATACATTTTTTATGAGAATGTGCATGGACCAATATGGAGTACAATATTGTACTCCATTAGATTTAGAAACACCATAATATCTCAAAAATGTTTTAATGACAATAATGGTGGTATAAATATTTTAATACAGCACCAGCACTTTAGCAAACTGTGGCAGCTCGGGTAGAATCCTTTAATTGAACCAATCATGGTAGATTGAGCCGCGACGATAAGGATACTACCATTGAACAGCACTAGCACGTTAAACCCATTTGATCAAGATATGTTCATTTGTAGTTGTAGTGAAGTATGGTATGACACAGCACGAGCACTTTGTATATAAAAAAAATGGTAAAATAAATGAATAAAAATAGAAGATTATGAGCTGAAATCACGAAGGAGAAAAAAGTTAAACAAAGAAAAAAGACTTCTGTAGCAATCTTGTGCAAAAAGTGTTTCTACTAAGTTTACTGTGTTTAAAAATAATGTGTCCCACTACTTATATGGTGGGAGCAATGGCGCCTAGTGTGTGTGATCAAGGCAGCAGGAACTGCCAAAAACGCGTTACAGCTAAATAAATAAACATGCCATTAACTTTCCTCGCAGTGTCGGTGTCTGGTTTTTCATGCGAACAGAGCCGTTCGCTGCTGGGTGCGTGCGTGTGTGTGTGTATTTATTTTTAAGGCACGTGGTTGTGCAATGAAGAATAGTAAATCTACACTTATCTTCAACATATTTTGACTCTTGATATGAATGCCACAATATTTTTCGATATTCCGACGTACATCTATCCCAAAACTGTAAAGGATACCCAGATTCCGATTCCTGAAAGGACCGTATAGTCGGAGAAAATGTCCTGTAATAATGTTTGTAACATTACCTATCATATCATAAGTATTCTGACTCTCACACATTAAAGGAACGTGTTCAAGTAAAACAAAAGAGCAAAACAAAGAAAGTTTGAGATTGACAGCAGCTAACTACCTTTTTACAGATTCCTTCTGTGAATCCTGCGAGTGGTTCAGCTATTTCAGGCCTTGTGTAGCTATTTCAGTCCTTGCCTTCTCACCGGGCACTTGAAAACATTCAGCCCAGAACTGTGGAGCTGGGATCAAAGGCTAGCGCTGGTCTCTAGTGCCTTGTGTACAACAGAATGGTGCCCACAAACCTCTTCTTAATTACTGTGTATTAACTGCTCAGGGCAATGCACAAGATGTCGAGCCAATTGCCACCCTTTACCTCTCTAGCTGCTTCAGTATTGTTTCTGAGTCCGGAGTCATCGGAACGCAGTTGGTTCTACTCATCAGTTTCGCGACACCTGCAAAATGTCGCACAGGACACATTCACCAAAGAGGAGACCCCGGTGAGTCTACCCCTCACTATGGTGTCCTACCCCTTCATTGCTTTCTTCATCCGCCACCTTCAGTCCTTCCAAGGTCGCCAAACGGTTTAGGGCCGCCATTTTGTCATTTCCTGCAAGAGAGTGAACATGTAAGGTGTGTCTTTGATAATGGTGGTGGAATCGCCCCAGTTTGCTCTCACCACTCGAAGCAGAGGTCCACTTTGCCCCAAAGCTTTAGGTGTTGCCTAGAATGGTACAAGGTAACTGTATTTTGTTCTTACCAGGCGATTCCGAGTTCTGTATGTCAAAATTGGGTGATGTCTTGAGCTTACTGTCTTACAGACGAGTAAACTCACTTGTTTTAGTCCTTGTTGACACGTTTTCCCTAAATGTCTCCATGTAACGTGGAAAAATCTGAATGGGGAAAAAGCCCAGGCCCACGCGCCATTTGCACTCACCTCAAATATTCCGAAATCTGTAGAGGCACACAGAAGGAGGTGGTATGTGTGTAATAGTCATCACCTTTCATTTAGGTGCCGGAGCCCCTCTGGCATTGGCTTCATCTGACCGAGGATATAGTGCCATTTATGTGAAGAGAAATTTAAATACGGTTTCAGAGGGTGGAGCATGTTTTGCAAAACTGTCTCTTTCCATTGGACATTGTCTCACAGTATCCCCAAGTCCTTCTCCCTCACCTTTTGAAATTAGAAATTCAGTTGATCCTGGGTGGTGGTCAAAAACGTGTACATCCGGAAAACTGCATGGGCTGAAACCATCTTCTCTTTTAATGTAGCCTTATATCCCGCCGTAGAGGGCTATACTGGCTATTAAAGGCCCTCTCCAGCGTTAAAGGCCCCGAGCCGAAGGCGAGGGCCTTTAACAAGGGAGAGGGACTTTAAAGGTGGTATAGCCCATCTACGAAGGGCTATAAGGCTATTAGAACATTCTGTAACTAGAGGACAGAATTTTCTAACAAAAAAACAAAGCCTTATGGGAGCGTAAGGGGATTGGAATCCCCTCAGGCTCCCTGAAGCCTTTGTTCACAGCCAGAGCTGTGAACAAAGAAACAGTGGAATGTTGGAGCTCCAGGCTTATACCAGCCATTATAAGCCCAGAGCACTCCATTGTTTTCAATGGAGCTCCCAACATTCCAATGTTCTAATAATTTTTCAAAATTAATGTGGGGTCTGATGGAAGCTTGGTTTACCTACAGCTTCACTTGTGCATATTGAAGTGTTTCTCTTGCCTCTAAAATGGGACAGTGCAGAGGTGCAGTTCCCCTAGTGAAGTCTCCATGAGTGTTTGTGGTCACTTAAGCATCAGGGATTGTCTGTCTTTTCCAGCCAGCCCAGTGCAGTATAAATCTAATGTGTGTTGCCTAATAAATTCGCAGTAAGTCTGAGATCGCCCTCCCACCCTGCTGTGGGGCGAAATGATCTGGTTAGAAGTTATGATTGCTCTCCCCTTCCAATGTTAAATTCCCTTGGGTGGGCGGAACTCACAGAGTTTCACTCTGTGGAATTTGGCGGAGTTACATAAAAACTCAGCGAGATTGCACGGAGTTCCGCCAAAGGGAGGAAATTATGAACTGCGCTTCTTACGCTGCAATGTAGCACCAGTAGCGTGAGCAGCACTGAAAAATCAACTTCAATGGCACCATGGGGTGTGTAAGGCACGCAGCCATTCAAGTAGATTTTACTCACACTTGAGTAGAAAATCTACTTGAGCAGCAGCAAATCTACTTGAGAAGAAGCCTCCTGACTGCGACGGCTCATGACCACCCGTGACCGCCCACGTTAGAAAAGGAAGCTAGGGAACGCCAAATCTCGCTCATGCTCATATTTCTGGAGACTCACAGAAAACATTCTACTACACTGCGATTGGTGGAATTTGGCCGGAAATCCACATTACAAGAGTAACACGGAGTTGCCAAATTCCACCAATTCCACAGGTGGAATGAAACATTCAGGCCACCCCTACAAATTACAGCATACGGTTTGACGTACCTAGAGAAGAATGAATGAATGAATGAATGAATGAATGAATGAATGAATGAAAATATTTGTAAAGCGCGCGATGGCCAAAACGGCTTCCTGGCGCTGGGAGCTCTAAAGAACCGGACAGACAGGGCCAGGAGGATTAGCGGGGGTAGGCCAGGGCAAACAGAAAAGTTTTTAGCGCTTTACGGAAGTGTGAAAAGATAGGGATCGAGCGCATAGAAGAGGAAGAGAGTTCCAGAACCGGGGGGCAAGAACAGAGAAACGGGTTCCACCAGTGCGAGATTTGTGAAAACGGGGAACAGTGAGGAGGGCAGAAGATGATGAACGGAGAGTGCGGGCAGGGGTGTGACGGGAAATCAGAGAGTTGATGAAAGCAGGTGCAGAATGATCAAGGGCCCGATAAACAAGGCACCCTAATTTGAACAAAGATCTCTGAAAAATGGGCAACCAATGAAGGGATTTAAGGACGGGAGTGATGTGATGGGTTTTGGGCAGATGAAAGATGAGACGGGCAGCCTGATTTTGGATAGCTTGTAAGCGGCGGGATTCATAGGCAGGAATGCCAGCGAACAAGCTATTGCCATAATCAAGGCGGGAGGTAATCAGGGCAGAAATAATGATTTTAAGGGAGTCAGAAGAAAAGAAACGAGAGATTTTCCGGATCATCCGGAGGGAAAGAAAACAGGAGGACACCACGGCACTGACCTGGCCATGCATGGACAGGTCCTGTCTGACCTTGATGCCCAGAGTTTTAACGGAGGGAACGGGGGTGGGAGGAGGGCCAAGAATGGAAGGCCAGAAAGCAGGGGACCAGGGGCTGGATGAGCCGCCAATCAGGACAAGCTCAGCTCAGAAGAGGCCTTTTAAAAAGGTGGGCTAGTGCCTGGATAGTTTATTGTCAGAAGAATTGACCTTTTTATTAATGCTGTTTCATCACAAGTTTCTGCCAATTGTGCAAGTCTCTTAAGTTCACCTTGACCAGCTCAGTGTAATCTATACCCAATAGACCATAGGATTTACAGACGAGTTAGATGTTTAGTACTGTCATCTTATTCCACTGAAGCAGTGCTTAATTTGTAAAAAAAAAAAAAATTGCCAGGGCCCTTGTCAGGAGATCACTGCAGTTTGACGCACCCATTGCTCCCGCCACCAATGCTAAGGACAGTACCAACACAACCACGACCCATCACAGTTACAAGTGTGACAATTCAGAAAATGTGAGGCCCCCAAAGCTATAAGAATGGTTTATGTGGCTGGTATAAGTCATTTTAATGTATATAGAATTAATAACATTTTTTTCTGTCAGCTGCGGTCCGTGCAGGTAACAGCGGTGGGGCGTTGGGTCCGCGTGAGGGTGGGATTTCGAGGAACGATGCAGAGGGAAAATTAAATAAATAATTCATTTTCCCTTGGCATTGTCCCTTGAAATCCCCCCTCAAGCGGCCCCACTGCTGTTACCTGCACGGACTGCGACTGGTTGCAGTGTTCATCTCTAAATTCGCCGCCAGACAGTGCCACAATGTGGCAAGCTGTCAAAAGTGCCAGTGTTGACAAAGAAGTGTGGGAGCAAAGCACCGGAAACCACCGGCCTGAATTAAGCACTACGCTGAAGAAAGGTATCTTTAATGATGTCATCCGGTCTACAACGTCAGATTGGGCACCTCCGATTTGGCCATTTTGATCTTAAATCCCGAGAGAGCCTGCTAACATTCCAATTTTTCTATTAGGACTGGTATTGAGGCTTCAGGCCCAGAGGGAAAACATTGTTGATTTCAGAACACCATTTCCCAGTTTGATGCCTCACTTAATTTGATTGACTTGAATTCGTTGAGTTTTAAGCTCTAATTAAAGGCCAAAGAACTACGCTGGAAAGTCACTTTGTCTGAGAGTTGCCTTTCTGACTGATCCTAGCCAGAGGAGAAACATCTCGTGTGTACCCTAGGGCTACAGATGATGTCACTATAAATTTTTCATTATGAATTAAAAAAATTCTCTTACTGTTTTCCAATGACGTCATTCAGGCAATTTATAAAACTAATGTTGTGTGTGGAATAACAAGGCATGTAATATTATTATATTAATATATAACATTAATAGTATTTATTGTAATGCTTTTAGGCAACATATACACATAGAGGCACAAACCTTAGGCATACAAAAAAAGCCATTGTAAATCATGCCACGTCGTTGGAGGCACACACATCTGCACTCTGGACCACAGACACAACTACAGAGTGGACAGCTTGCTACAGTGTGTTCAAGTATGAGCAAATAGGGTAGAAAGGTCTTTAAAATATACTATACCATACAATTAGTATTTTCACTTCTCACAGTACTTCCAGTCATGTTCAAGTTTTAATTTATTTTGCAATTTCATTATGCAACACAGCAACTAAACTAATGCAATTAGTTGCTAATCCTGATAAAAAATGTTATAAACACATTCTATGAAATTCGTCATTTTTAAACATAACTCAGTTGTTAGCGTTGTGTTGACTTAGCTCCACTGTATCCTTCCTGTGGAGGACAAAAATAGGGATCACTGACATATTATCGATTGCACTAATATAGAATTACACAAATATCGAGGATAAAATATCGAATACAAAAATATTGAATTCCTATCTACAAACAGGTAAGTACAAAAATATCAAATCAAAAATATAGTTTAAAAAAATATAGTTAGTCAAAATATCAATTTTTTTGTCTTAAAATAATTTAAAATTAATGAAATATTAAAAATAATTAACTAAAATATACTTCAAAATAATTAAATAACCTTAAAATTATTTTTAAAAATTAAGTTATAAAAAAATATTCAATTATATTTTTCAAAACATATATATATATATATATGAACATAATATTAATAAAAAATATACAATATTTTTACCGTAGGATAGCGGGAGGGTAAAATGTACTATTACCACTCCAGTGAGTACAACAGTAGGGAAAGCTTTAGATAGCGTAGGGGTAAAAATGACTAGTCCCACTCCAGAGAGTGCAACAGTAGGGAAAGCGTTGGATAGCGTAGGGGTAAAAATTACTATTCCCACTCCAGAGAGTGCAACAGTAGGAAAAGCGTTGGATAGCGTAGGGGTAAAAATTACTATTACCACTTCAGTTAGTGCAACAGTAGGGAAAGCATTGGATAGCATGGGGGTAAAAATTACTATTCCCACTCCAGAGAGTGCAACAGTAGGGAAAGCGTTGGATAGCATAGGAGTAAAAATTACTATTCCCACTCCAGAGAGTGCAACATTAGGGAAAGCGTTGGATAGCCTAGGGGTAAAAATTACTATTCCCACTTCAGTGAGTGCAACAGTAGGGAAAGCGTTGGATAGCGTAGGTGTAAAAAATACTATTCCCACTCCAGAGAGTGCAACAGTAGGGAAAACGTTGGATAGCGTAGGGGTAAAAATTACTATTCCCACTCCAGAGAGTACAACAGTAGGGAAAGCGTTGGATAGCGTAGGTGTAAAAAATACTATTCCCACTCCAGAGAGTGCAACAGTAGGGAAAACGTTGGATAGCGTAGGGGTAAAAATTACTATTCCCACTCCAGAGAGTACAACAGTAGGGAAAGCGTTGGATAGCGTAGGGGTAAAAATATTAATACCAATAAAAATTATTTAAAAATAATTACCAATTTAATATAATATAATAATTAATCGATTAAAAATACAAATTAAAATTAATTATTAAAATTCATTACCTATTAATACACATTAATTACCAATTAACAATTAATTAATTAGCAATTGAAAATTAATTAACAATTAATTCAAAATAAATACCAATAAATAAATTAAAATATTTAATTAATTTCAATTATATTACTTCCCACCCTATTTCCCTATAAACCCACAACCCGCTACGGGAAATAAATGTATAAAAATAACATAATTATCAATTAATCAATTAATAAAAATGAAATACCAATTAAAATTTAATTAATTACCAATTAAAAATTAATTAACAATTAATTCAAGATAAATACCAAAAAATAAATTAAAATATTTAATTAATTATAATTAAATTACTTCCCACCCTATTCCCTTATAAACACACAACCTACTACAGAAAATACATTAATAAAATTAACATAATTATCAATTAAACAATTAAGTAAAATTAATTGCCAATTAAAATTTTATTAATTGCCAATTAAAAATTTATTAACAATCAATTCAAAATAAATACCAATAAATACATTTAAATATTTAATTAATTATAATTAAATTACTTCCCACCCTATTCCCCTATAAATCCACAATCCGCTACAGAATTAAATTACACAATAATTAAATAGCATAAAATTAATTACTTAAAATCAATTATAAAATAAATATACACTTTTCACACACATACTAACATACAAAACACTTAAAAAAATCGATATTAATAAAAATTCAATATATTTAATACCTATATTATATACTTCGATATTTTGACTTTCTATATTTATGAAAATCGATATTAAATTACTTACCTTAAATTCGATATTTTTGTTGACTATATTCTGTCCATTTGATATTTTGTCCATTCTATATTTTGACTTCGATATTAGTGCTATTCTATATTTTTGATTCGATATTTTGTCTGTATACTCAAAAATACATAATAGGCCATATTTATCATTATTTCACGCAACGCAGAAAGACACCTTGTTGCGCTGTACTGCTCAAAAGGGAGAGGGCAGGAATGCGCCATATCTATGAAGTTATGTCGCATTCCTGCTCTCTAGCTGCGCTGGAGCACAAACTGCTGCCTAGCACCTGCGCAGGCAAGGGTGTCTGTGTTACAGGTAGGATTGGTTTTGGGCAGGAAGGGATGCCCTCCTGCACAACAACAATTCTCTGACTCCTTTACCTCTTTCTACCTGTGCTGCAGAATGCAGCACAGGTAGAAAGAGGAAAAAACAAGGAGAAATAAAGATTATTCTCCTCGTTTTGCCTCCCCTGGGAAGGTGTAGCATTCAATGCATTCCCATCATTGGTAAATCTGGGAATGCTTCAGAATCCATGGGTGGATGCGTGGGAACATCCACGCTCCACCCATGGAACGCCTCCCTGGGGCAGAGGAATTCAAGGCAGTGACATGCACTGCCTTGCAATACTCCAGATTTACAGAACCGCACAGCTTCAAACAAGGTGGCATTGCATGGCTTGGTAAATCTCATAATAGGTGGCGCAATAGTGACGCAAAACTCTTAATAAATGTGCCCTAAAATGTATAAACGCTCTGCGTCAAAACTGCATTATATACAGATGGTCAAGCCATTAGAATCTAAACCTAATCCTGCTTTTGCGCAAACCTTCTAATGGGCTTAAAAGAGCCCAGAATATAAGAACTTCAGCTTAGAATTATTAGTCAAAAAAGTAGTAACATATCGGTGGAAGATAAAGAAATGTAGGTAAAGGAAGAAATTAATTGATTTTGCTTTGGTTAAAACCTATCGGCAGATTTATATATATTTCACGCAATGCAGCAAGACACCTTACTGAGCTGCGCTGCACCGCACTGTGTGAAAGGACGAGGGCAGGTATGGGTCATATTTAACATTCTATGGTGCCTTCCTGTCCTCTCCTTGTGCTGGCGCAGTTTTAGCTGCCTAGCGCCAATGCAGGCACCCTTGCATCATGGTGCTTGGCGGCCGGCGTTGCAGGCAGGGTTGTCTTCTGCAGGAACGGACACCTTCCTCATAAAAACAATCCTCTGAGGCTTTTTCTTCTTTCTATGTGTGTTGCAGAATGCAGCACATGAGAAGCAACAGGGAGAAATAACAATATTTCTCCTCGTTGTGCCTCACCTGGGAAGGCGAAGCATTTTGACGCATTCCCAGGTCTACCACTCATGGTAAATCTGGGAATGCTTCAGAATCCATGGGTGGGGGCATGGGAACACCCAGGCTCCACCCAGGGAATGTCTCCCTGGGGCAGAGTAACGCAAGGCAGCGACTCGATATCTTGGCTAACTGCACGTCCTGTACTTCTTTGATGCCATTTCCTGTTTCAATAGTTGAACAACATTAATATTACAGAACAACATTTTGAAATGAGCAATAGCAAATCCAATATGCCTGGTCTCAGCAAGCATGCATTTTAAAATACTTTTATGCAAACATATCCACTAGGCAAAAAATATTGCCAACAAGCTACAAATAAATGAGGTACCCAGCAGCCCTGGTACTCCAGGCCTGGCTCTGAACTTTTACTCCTGTTCTGTCAATTCTGCAAGGTCAAATGAGGTCACTCACAGCAAATGAAGTGAAGTGGGCTGGCCCATTGACCCATACAGGTGGTGGGTGGAAGAAAAATGTGAATGACATTAACACTTGAACGGATCAATGGGTGAAGAGGGCCGACCAAAAGCTCCTATAAGTAAATATATAGGCTTGCATTTTTATTATGATTTTTTTGGCGAACTCGTGGCTGGTTAAACATCTAATGCTGTTTTTAGAGCAGATCTAAACAAGCGAATGTGTCCTGCACCATCTCGAGCTTCCTCCCGCGGTCAAATATTCAGAAACGCTGATGGAGATTCTAACGCCTCGAGGGTCAGATATTGATGGGGATGGATCTAATAATGGTTGGGAGAGGTCTTCTGCTCCAATGCTGCATCTCTTTAGCCAATCGTTAATTGGCCATTATCTGACTATTAAATGGACGTAATTGTACTCTTACAGATGTGTAACAGTTGGAAATTGATGGAGTGAGAAGCACGAAAATTTAAATGTGTAGGTATGTCCGCAGGATTTAATTTAGGAAGAGAGCCGCACATATGTAGGAAGGAGTCTGGCAGACTCTCAAATTCGCCTGACAACTGCAAAGGGTTGCCGCTTGTGGCGCCGGGCCTGGATATGCAGCTCAAGATTTCCACTTCCTGTGGTTACAGGAGATGCTCTGGCTCGGGTTCTGAAGATGTCTCCAGCAGCTCCTTCTCTTTCCCTTGAATAGCCCCCTACACCACAGAGATGCCAGAGGATGCAAGTTTACTTTGGCCTTTGCTGACTGGAGGCAGAGCTCCGGCACCTGTTATACACCAGCTGACTGACCCTGTCAAGTCAATGATCTTGGGTGCAGCTTACACAATGACTGGCCTTAACCGCATCGCTGCGGCGGCTATTCCGCCGCAGCGCTAAGGGGGCGGGGGGGCACGTGGCGCGCCCATGCTGGTGACAAAACCGCTTCGTCACCAGCCGCGGTTGAGCTGTGCTCATGACGGAGCGGTTCCGACATGGCCCCGCCCGCTTAATAGAACGCGCCGCGCAGGTGCAAAATCAGCACCGCGCAGGTGCAAAATCAGCGCCGCGCAGGCGCGTTGGGCGGGCCATGATGGAACCGCCCTGTCATCAGCACAGCGCCACCGCGGCTGATGATGGAGCGGTTCCGTCATCAGCACGGAAAGGGTTAAGAAAACAAACCGAGGCTAACATGACCCCGAGGAGGCCGTAACTACGTAGTAGATGTAGGTATGGAAGAACGTGGCACTGCAGGAACGTCGAGCTCGCCTGTAGTGCAATCAGGCATTACCCGCCGGGCTAAGCTGACAGGTCAGTGCCTGGGCTGGTATTTTGGCTGTGTTTGGTCCTGCTTTATCACATACTGGGCTGGTTTTTACTGTTGGTTTCCCTGATAATAAAACAAACATTGCCTGCAGCAAGCTCAAACCCGTGTAGTCTTTCATACTTGCAAAACACTTCTACAGTGCGTCTTTAAAGCCACAATTTGAAAACATGGGCCACTTTTTAAATTCCCTAATATGGTCCCCTTTCTATTTTGGTGCACGGGCCTACTTCTTTCCCAGTCAGACCCTGCCTTCATTTCGTCCAGAACCATGCGCACCTCGCGCGCTCAGAGCCTTCCACATACAAACATAGGCCGCGCTGCACTCACGCACTCCCAAACCACACGTGCATGTCCCGCGGGCAGCAAACTCTCACAGTTGAGCGCTGTGAGGCCACACAGGAGGCAGCAGAGCACTTTACAAACCTCAAGTGATAATAATAACAGGATGTTGATGTAGTGAATAATATATATTAGCTAGTATTCATGCGATGTGAACTTAGCGACTCAGAACAATACACTATGGGAGACTGTACTTATTTTTTATTTTTTTTATTTTACAGAGTTTTATATAGCGCAACTTGACCCGAATAGGGTATCAGAGCGCTTTACATAGCACCGGTTGCATTACACGAGGACACATTCATTTTTGTGAATACACTTATTTGAATGCATCTGCACTGCACATATGTACATTTTAACCACATGGGGGATAAAGTCAGTTGCCTAGAGTGACAGGATCCTCAAGCGCTGAGGCCAGGTTTCAAAGCAAGGTCCATAGGTAGACTTCTTTGCCACTAGACCACCTTACTGGCTCGCCCACTTCTACTAAACCTGAAGCCCAAAGGATTACGTATGTGCAGTGAGGTAAATTCAAAGTGCACAAACGTGCCTGTTGTCACGTAAGAATAGATGCTCATGCTCTTTACACATTCAAACTTTCCCCGGAGAGTGCCTCTCCTGCAGAGAGAGAGATGTGTGTGTTTGTGTGTGTGTGTGCGCATGCGTGCGCTGTGCGTACGTGTGCATAAATGCTGGCAGAGCTTTCAGTGAATGGGTTCCTGACAGTGCTCAACCCCTGCAATAATATACATTAAAAAGGATCCTTACTTGGCCCTATATCTGCCATGGACACATTTAGGTGTTCCTGTGACCCCAGGGCTTGCCCATTGCGACCCCTGGCAGTGCCTTTGCGACCCCTGGCCTCAGAGGTGGCAAAATCAGTGCCAGGAACGTATGGGCAGCTGCCCTTCTGGTTCCATTTTCCTTCTTTTCCGTCAGTTTTTTTTTTACTATACTCATAGTGAATAATATCCACCATTAGTGTAATAAAAAATGGAGTAAAATTAGCTGGAACATGACCCTAGCTGGCAGCTCAGGCAAGTAGAAAATTATTTTAAATGTATATTGTGTGCGTGAGTGCGAATGTATGTGTAAGCATCTGTGTCTGAGTAAAAGTAAAGATCAAATGGCATGTGATGTCACTTCTGCTATCCCTGGCATTTTGGTGAATTGACATCCATGAACTTTAGAGGCAAAAACATTGATTTGTTTTCTGGACAATGTGCACAATAAACTTGTAATAAACTTTAAGCACAACCCACTCAGCTGTGCGGTTCCCTGTTGCATTTCACAGGGTTTATTTTGTATTAAATAGTATGTGTACCCATTTCTTAGGAATATTTTCTCAACCATGACGGGGTTCTGTATTTCTTGTTATATATGGGTCTTGTACAGCACATATTGCAAAATGAGTGACTTCTGGGTGCCTGGCTGAGTTCAGGGTGTGGATGGGTGTTCATGCCAGGGCATGATCAAGAGCTCTGGAGTTGAGGCTGAAGGCAGTGTGAGTTTCTCACGGTGCCTCCCGCTGTGTCTCAAAGAAATTCAGACGTCATGCTCATCCAATCCTTGGGTTTGCTGCAGAGAGCATGGAACGACGGCCAGATTATGTGCCAATTGTAATTGTTATTCTACGGGAAAGTGTGTGAAGGAGATACACAGCTGTTACAATGTTGGCAGCACCCAGGGGAAAGAAAATATACTGTGTGTTTGCGAGAGTGAAAGGGGTGGTGAAGTGGAGAGACGAAAGGATATACATGCCGGAAAGAGTGAAAGGACATGCGCCTGGAGGGACTTCCGATAGGGAAATATAAGTGACTAATTCAGAGAGGGAACTACAGGGGAAAGTGATGTGAAGGCAAACATGGGAGTTGCTAGTCTTTTACCTGATATTAAATAAATATATGTGCACTGGTAAAGACAATAGGTCTGACTAGTTTGTTGTTTACCTGTAGTGTGATCCATTTGGATGCACTAAAAGAAAGCACAGCTGCAGGTACCCAGATACTGGTCAGATGGCACACTGTGTCGAGCATAGGATTCTCGATCATGTTTTGGGCACACCTCTAGGCCACGTCCCCTGTGAAGGGTTCCTAGTTATTTTATTTGTTCTTGCCCCCTCCCCCCCCACACAGCTTTTTGTTTAATTCATTTATTTGCACCACGTCCAGAGCATTGAGAGTAGGTGCGTGGATGGTGGATGAGTGTAAGTGGAAAGCAGGGTTGAAGCTGTGCATGGTGGGTCATGGTGTGGGTGGTGCACCACTGTTGTGGGTGGCAGGGGCAAGATGTGGCTACCAAGGGAAGTGGTTGTGAAAGGGGGCATTACTCTGAGTGGAAGTTGGGTGGTTGTAGACAGGTCAGACTGGGAAATCGGTGCAACCTTGGCAAAAATGTTCAAAGCACCCTCCACCACCTTCCTTCTTTCTTTTTATTCTTCTATCCATTATCTGTCTCTTTCCTTCTCTCTTTTCCCCTCTATGTTCTCTCTCCATCCTCTCGCTCTCATTCCTTCTGCTCTCTTTCCCTGCCTCCTCTTTCTCCCTCTCTCCTTATGCTCATGAGAGCTGGAGGCAATGACAGAGGCACTAGCAGCAGCCCTGCCCTGCCCATCCTCAAAACTGTTGTCCAATGATTCAATAAATGTCCAGACCAGCCCTACTTGTGGTTATCATTTGGCCTGAAATTGTGAGCATACAGTGGTACAACACCTGAACCCATCCCTGGACCATAATCATCCCTGGAATTGCCTAGTTTGAAATCCTGATTTAGTAGGCTGGCAAAACAGACTGCCGGGCTGGGAAGTAGGATAGGCAGAAGAGCATACTCAGCTAGATACTACATCATCATGCATGGGACCAGGAGACTGCATTATAGCCTTATAGCCCTTCGTAGCTGGGCTATACCGGCTATTAAAGGCCTTCTCCAGCGTTAAAGGCCCCAAGCCAAAGGCGAGGGCCTTTAACAAGGGAGAGGGACTTTAATAGCCGGTATAGCCCAGCTACGAAGGGCTATAAGGCTATTAGAACATTCTGCCTCTAGAGGGCACTATGTTCTAACAAAAAAGAACAAAGCCTTATTGGAGCGTGAGGGGATTGGAATCCCCTCCGGGTCCTTGAAGCCTTTGTTCACAGCCAGAGCTGTGAACAAAGAATCATTGGAATGTTGGAGCTCCAGGCTTATACCAGCCATTATAAGCCCAGAGCACTCCATTGTTTTCAATGGAGCTCCCAACATTCCAATGTTCTAATACTGAATATCGAACCCCAGAATATTGTGGTACAAGAATATCAAGGACAGAAATCGAGGGACAAAATATTGAAAGGTAAGTGCGTTGAGGGAAGTATAGATTTACTATATATAACTCCATATCTATGTACTTTGAAGATATATGTAGTGCGTAAGTACAAACATGTGGAGAAAATCTAGACTTACTTGTCTGGACATATTTTTTTAATATTTTATCCTCAATAGTGTGTTTGATTCCCATTTAGTAAGTTCTGAGTCAGAAACTATTTTATTTTCGTTTAAAATCTGGAAATTTTGCAATAGATGATAGCTTATGGATCAAATGGAAGAAAATACATAAGTATGCAGAAAATGCTGCAGCCACAGCATCGCATAATTCTAGTGGCGCCAGAAGAGGGACAGACAGCTAATGAAGAATAAATAGGCTTCCTCGACAGAATGCTTCGTTCCTGAAAGACATGTAAATGTCTGCAATAGATTAATTGTTTGGAAGCCAGCATTAGTTTTTAAATGATGGAGTCATTTGAGCTTTCATGGTGACAAGGAATGAATTGCAAGATCTGTGACCTTGAAGAGCCTGCAACAGAACGGTAAAGCTGAATGTGGCATAGGTCAGGACTTAAGTGAACTGAAATGCTGATTTACAAGGTTTGCAGCAACTAATATTGCTGCACTGCGTTGCGTGAACTGGAGAGAGCAGAATAACACCACATCTACTAAGATAAGGTGCTGGTTCTCTCTTCCCCTGCGCCAATGCACACACCTTTACACACAGTGCAAAGGTGTGTCTGTGAGATGTCAAGCATACATTTTGTACTAGAGGAAGACTTTCCCAGTACAAAATTATATTGTTTGACAAAGTTTAACACATTTCCCACTTTGTATGTGTGCTGTACAATGTTACTTTTTTGTCACAAAGTCCTGTCTACACTTATTAGGTCAAGCCTTGGCAGCGCATGTGCTGCTTTGCGAGACATGCTGTATTGGAGTATGGATTTGATGCCCCGCCCTCTCTCCGCCAATATTTGTCATTGGCACGTGTCATTGTCCTTCGAAAATGTTGGCTTCCGATTCGTTAATAGGCTTGTTAGTGCCTCTTTAGTACCGCCTTGTCTTCATTTGTAACCTTCCATGAGGACTGGCCGTTTTACTTCGGTTGTTACACCGGTCTGTCAGCACTATTTTCTAAAATGAGTTTCTCCTACTGCAGGCACTACATACTTTCCTGCAATATTTTGTGCATTCAGTGTGCC
Source organism: Lissotriton helveticus (assembly GCF_964261635.1). NCBI lineage: Eukaryota > Metazoa > Chordata > Amphibia > Caudata > Salamandridae > Lissotriton > Lissotriton helveticus. The sequence continues at coordinate 1,312,650,587 of NC_136057.1, read as the reverse complement.
ATGCGCTGTTTCACATGGTGCTTTTACAAGAAAAGCCTTTGTTTGTCAACTTGACAAACAAATGCTTTTTTTGGTAAAAGCGTCCCATACCGTGCTTTCACTTTAATAGCGGCCACGTACCTTTCTTTAGACACGGCTCGTCTAAAGACAGGAGCATGGCTTCTTTTAACGTGAAAGCACAGCATGGGGCGCTTGTAAACAACAAGCATTTGCAATGCAATATATTTCGCATTTTTGAAACGGTGACCTATTGGTATTTTGAATGACCATGCCTTTTATTATTGCAGTCTTTTTAAACACATAAATAAAAGGCATTGTCATTTACATTGCCAATTTCTTAAAATCTCGCTATCGCGTTGCAAATGCTTGTTTTAGGTTGCAGTCTACCAGAAAGCACAGCTGCCTGTTATGCGAAAGACATCTTGCGGAGTTTCAGAACGTTGACCTGAGAATGCATTCCGCCTGGGCCTCACAGAGAGCCTCTCAGAGCAGGCCTTGACCCCAAACTGCGCCTGAGATATGAAGAGCCTGGGAGCTGCAGTACTTTAATCCAGACTTAATCCCACTCCGCTCTTTGTTTGGTTTCTCGTCATTTTGGTTTATATAATTTCACGCCGTGCCCGTATACAAGGCCCGTGTCTACAAAGGAACCTCTGGGCTCGAGGGAGGGGTGGAAGTGGGTGGGACATGTGGTAGTAGGCCCACAGCCCTTCCTAATAAAGGGAATCAGAATGAGTGACCGCTCGGTTTGAGGGCTAGAGGGGTGTGACAGATAACAAAAATATATGCTCACCAGTGGCGGCTGGTGACTCTCGAAAATGGTGAGGCATTCATTTGGGTACTTGTTGCTGTTGCATTGTGCTTTATCTCTTTCCCTTTGGTCGCATCCCCTTCAACCCACTCCCCAAAACAGAAGATTTGTTCACTTTTACTGTAAATACGTATTATCGTGGATGCATGGTGGATCAATCAATCCGTTAATGCGCTGGATCTTGAGGATCAGTACAGGGCTCAACAAGCTTTCTTGCTTCCTGCATTTCACACAGAGACCTGCAGGTGTATGGGGCTTGCATACGGCATTACACTTTATTGTTTAAATAATGTGTCTTTAGTGAAGCGAGGCTGCAATGTTGGGGCTTTTCATGCACACAAGTCCCAACTTGCAAAATGTACAAGATCTGACACCCCTTCGATACCACATAAGAGGCAGCAATGCACTTTACATATCCATACTAATATTATAAAGAGAGAGCCCAAACCCTTGAGGCGGGTAATCTCAGTAACCACAGCACCAATCACAACACCCAATACAGCGTTGGAAAGGGCAGTTGCAGCAGAAGGACATAGGCTATGCAGACGCCCACCATATACATTTAAAAGGTAAAAGAACCGTGCCAGCATAGTAGTCCCTTGTGGGCGTATCTTCGTTGTGCTGTGGGCGTGTGCTGGGGGTGTGACAAACGCTGGGGTCATGTGGTACATTCCGCCCTTCATGCCATGTCTCATATTGTGTGCTGTGGGCGTGTGCTGGGGGCGTGGGCGTGTGCGGGGCACGGCATTACAAAAACGTGTGGTACGTTCCGCCCTTCATGCCATGTCTCCTATCGTGTGCTGGGGGCGTGGGTGTGTGCGGGGCGCGGCATTACGAGAAAAAAAAAGCAAGCGTACATTTTAGCTCCGGGTGTGCTTGCCCCGCGCTCCCAGTGCCGTGGACTTGCTTTACTGTATGTAGGTCAGGCATGGCGTTATTCCCAAGGGCCGGAAGGAGCGCAAACAGGGGCCATTGTGCAGGAAATCTAATCTCGCCTTATCATCCAGTAACGCCTGAAGCGCACACTGGAGATTTACCACTTCTGTTGCGCACAGGCCTCGCACGACACACATCCGGAAACAAGGCCCGCCTCCACGGAAATAGCAAGAAAGGGCCTATCCCTCCCCCGGTAAGTACATTGCTGGCACGGCGGGCCACATCTCCAGCAACATACTCATATTGTTTCACCACCCATTTGAAAAATGCACAGGTCTCTCTCATTGATGGCCAGCACCGAGATACACTTTTAGACACACCTCCCACCAGAAGTTCTATGGAGGGCGCTCACATATTAGGATTTAGGCATTTGTTATGGTAATTTTTATTGGGCAAAATTTTGTGTTCTGGGGCCGTGGACAATGGGCGCGACAATCGGCCGGCAGCAATTCATACCCGGACAACGTCGGGACGGGCTGCTAGTGCAGAATAAAGTGCAATGGACTATAATGTAGAAACCTAATGTACTCCGGGAGCTGTAGTTTTGTTTTATTTCAATAGATCCTTTTTTGGAGAGTGGTGGTCGATTGTAAAGTGAAAGGCCGTGGCTACACCGTTGTGATCTCGGTGACACCCAGTTACCTGGTAATAGCATCTCTTGTCAGGACTCAGGGGTCAGACTGGGATGACTGCCTCACAGAATCAAAACTGATTGTTTGTGGCTTGCAAGAGGGTTGATAACGTCCTCGATTGAGGGGTTAGCTGACGGCAGGCTGACCTCCCTCCGCACCCTGTCACTCATATAGAGAGTAGATATATCCTCTAGTCCCCCCTACCCTAGACGAAGCGGTAATTAATAGAAGAAACTAAAGTGCGCCATTAAACCGACTTGCAAGACGCTTCACCAAAAAACTGAGGAAGCATGTTGATAAAAATTAGAAGCAAACATCACAAATGCACTATCCTTGAGGAGCACACGCACTCCAATTCTTGTACTAAACAAGATCATAAAATATGGATCGCTTTAATGTCACAACATTTCGAAGACCTAGCGATGGTTGCACATAGGTCAGAGTCCTGAAGAAGGCCTTGTAGGACGAAACGTGTTGGCTACTGTGGCTACTGTTCATTAGCGCAATTTTTAAAGAAGAAAATGAATAAAGAACGATTGAATAAAGAAGTCTTCTGCATATGTATTAATTAAATGCTGCGTGCTATGTAGTTATGAACGCTACTGGTGTGAACAGGATAACAATCTATGCAGAACTTAACTGCATTTTACTTGATATATCTATTAATTTTAACTTGTTAAAAATAACTGAATAGCCACGTTTTATTATAGAAAATGCCAGTTTTGTCTATGCTATATATCTGTTATTGATTGGCACAAAGTCATTAGCACACACAAACACGATAAAGGCCTAGCGTTCAAACGAAGCATTAACATGGTCTATTATTTTTTGCAGTTTTTACATTGCGAGAACTCGAACAGACAGTATTGGAGCACTTTACACAAGTACCAGTTAAATTTCTTTACAAAATATAAATAAAAATGTCATCTTACATCGGCGAGCCACTTCTTTACTTCATGCGGGCTGACTCTTCAAAATCCACTCACACTGCGCTTCCTGGCTGTACTGAATTGCTGAGATTGCCGGGCATCTGGAAACTAAAGCGTCACCATATCAGCCAATGAAAGCATTACTCGCATGCTGTTTATAATAGTAAAGTCCATAAGAGCAGTGTGACTATTGGCTGGGACAGGTAAACACAGCACTCCATCCGAGACCTATGAGGCTGTGTCTCTGCTTCCCAGCTGCCTTTACATCAATGACTGGGGTAGCCTGAACTACGCATGTTGGGCTGGCCGATAGCAAAAGACCAGCCAAACTGACATGCGCAATTAGGTTACACAGCCTCAGCTGGTTGCCTGCAGTAAACAACGCCTAAAGCAAGAGACAGTTCTGTGGTAGCCTTGCCTAATAAAGGAGAACTGGAATCCACTTGCGAGGGTTGTAATGGCTCACAGGTAGGGGGCTCGCAGGTAAGGGGTCAACGCCCATACCGCCCTATGGAGAAAGTACCCCTGCCCACTTTTCAATCCACCAAATCGCTCAGTAGACTACCACTATACCCCGGGACCACACCCTGCAGAAAGTGGTGAACCCCCCTGAGACTTCCATATTCACAGGGGTTTAAGCCCCCACACACCGCAGAAGGAAGGCCCCAGCAGGGCCCGTGTACGCCCCTGGCACAGGCCTGTCTTTTGCTTGTACTCAGTCCAGTCTTTCCCCTGCTAAACTCCCCACGTTGTCTCTCCACCATATTCCCAACCCCTTTACGTATCTCTGTTCTCTCCGTGTCCTAGGCCAGCTTTCTGTTTGTTTCTCCTGCACCGACCGGCGAGGGTCGGACCTGGGGAGGGACACTGCGTCAGCCTCGCCAGTTTACAGCAAACAGTCTGCACTACAGGAAAGACTGACGCAGAAGGGAGTTTATTGGGTGTAAACGCCCTGTGTAGGAATCCATCTGCCTTTCGTCTCTCTCATAATCATATTTATTTCTGGAGATTGAACCACGCATAGGCACCTGGTGCCTTTATACCCGGACAGGTCAACATTTCAACTGGAAGGCGTGCCCCTGCGTCATGGACTGGCGGCAGTCTCTCCCTCGGCGGGCAGGCCCTGCACCGCGGGTTTCCTTGTTTACAATGTCCCTTGACCAAAATGGCGCCTCGCTAGACCGGGTGTCTGTGTTTATTGGCGTATTATTGCAACTAGCGTGAGTGCTGTGGTTGGACCTGCGTGAACGTGGCTCAGTGGAATCCCACCAGTGGCACGGCAGGGGTGCCAGGACCGCCTATGCAGGTTACGAAAATGGGCACCCATGCACCAGTTTGGGTGGTGTATTACAACCTTAATTGGTAGGCATGGGATCCCTCAGAGCCATGGGCCCGGTACCAATGCACCTGCTGCACTACTGTTAGCTGTGCCATGGGTGTCCCTGTTTCTGGTGGGCATTGACATGCCGGATGTCCAAGTCGCTCTAGCGATGTTCATTGAGCAGTGCTCTGCGCCTGCCCGAGGCCACCCGGTGGCCATCAGGAGGGCGGGCCCTTAGTCACGTAGGGCTGCCCCCGCCCCCCCCAGCGGGTATGTTGGCCACCCCTCCTATGGGCAGGCTTGCCCGGTGGAGGTGGGCGGTCCTGTGACGCACGTCCGGGGCACTGGCTGGGAGAGGATATATCTCACCCACTGGCCATTTTGCGGCCTCTTTGTCACTCCGGACGTTGCGGCAGACACGTCGGGACACTCTTTCGCCCGTGCGGCGGCGGGGACCATCGCACGGGCTGTGGCGGAGTTACAGGGCAATCCGGAAACAGAGAGGTGCAACACAGTACTTCAGCGGGCACATAGGGGTGCCAGAGCCTAACCTAGAACCTCATGGGAGGTCTAGGAATCCGAGTCGGCGCCCCAGTAGTCCTTCGGGCGGTTGTGGGCCTGTGCAACCGGGGGTTTGCCTAGATACGCCCCGCAAGGGGCGTGAGTAGTGTATTACCATAATGATCAGCAGCTGGGTGGTTCGCCACTGTGCTGATTTGCTCATCAGGCGGGCAGGTGGCGAGAATGCGGCCTGCCCTTGGATTGCCCGTAAGATATCCCAACGTGATTACATAATGTTGTATGTAACAATAAACCTGCAGCAATTTTTCCCAATCTTAACACTTGTGTCTGTGTGTTATTTGCGGGGTGTTTGTTATGTGGGGGCGGGGGGTTCCTGTGGCCCTGAAGTGACTATGCGCCTGCCCGAGGCCACCCGGTGGCCATCAGGAGGGCGGGCCCTTAGTCACGTAGGGCTGCCCCCGCCCCCCCCAGCGGGTATGTTGGCCACCCCTCCTATGGGCAGGCTTGCCCGGTGGAGGTGGGCGGTCCTGTGACGCACGTCCGGGGCACTGGATGGGAGAGGATATATCTCACCCACTGGCCATTTTGCGGCCTCTTTGTCGCTCCGGACGTTGCGGCGGACACGTCGGGACACTCTTTCCCTCCCTACCTCTAACCCTGAGTGTCAGTTGGGGGGGGCTCCTGAGGGAGTTTTAATGTGTTCCTTTTTTCGTTGCAGGCGGAGTTACAGGGCAATCCGGAAACAGAGAGGTGCAACACAGTGCTTCAGCGGGCACATAGGGGTGCCAGAGCCTAACCTAGAACCTCATGGGAGGTCTAGGAATCCGAGTCAGCGCCCCAGTAGTCCTTCGGGCGGTTGTGGGCCTGTGCAACCGGGGGTTTGCCTAGATACGCCCCGCAAGGGGCGTGAGTAGTGTATTACCATAATGATCAGCAGCTGGGTGGTTCGCCACTGTGCTGATTGGCTCATCAGGCGGGCAGGTGGCGAGAATGCGGCCTGCCCTTGGATTGCCCGTAAGATAACCCAACGTGATTACATAATGTTGTATGTAACAATAAACCTGCAGCAATTTTTCCCAATCTTAACACTTGTGTCTGTGTGTTATTTGCGGGATGTTTGTTATGTGGGGGCGGGGGGTTCCTGTGGCCCTGAAGTGACTATGTCATTTACGTGCCCCTGACTGCCTCTGCCCCTATCTACCCAGGCGGTGCTGCTTCTTAGACTGCAGGTTTATATTCCCTTTACTCTGTTTCTGTCTCACAGAACCAACTGCTCACCCTTCACCACAGCCAGGGCACAAGTCCTAAAAAAAAGAAGAGGGGGGACGCTGTCACCGGAAGTGACGTCAGGACAGGAAGTGGCGTCAGGAAAGGTGGCTTGCACCATCGGGCTCATGGCCTCCCCTCGCTCACCCCTTAGATGCGATTGCATCTGCGAAGCCAGCGCGAGTGCAGCGTCCTGTGAGCTCCGATCTCGTCCCAGAGAGGCCAAAGAGTGAAGCCCAGCTGATTGGCAGGGGGACGTCGTCCACCCGGTAAAATTAGTGTGGGGACGCCGTCCACCCTCGTTTTACCCCGACTCGAGCCCTGACCACAGCAAGCAGAGCCCAGTGGTGCCCCATTACTCCAGTGGCGTAACACAAAACAAAGGGCCCTACCTATATAAAGTAACAAGTGCCCTTGAGTCTCCCGCCATATCTCACAGATGTTGATGAACCTTGGCCTGACCAGCAGGGTGGGATTGGTAAGGCGGACACTCGGGCAATGGCCGAGGGGCTGGCAACCTGGGCGGGGGGGGGGCGATTTGGGCTGAGTCTGGTGTGTTCAGATGTCACCAGTGGCCCAGTGGGATCCTGAGTGGCTTTTCTGGAGGCAGATGGGCATCCATTATCTCCCTTTTATCAACGGGCAGAGTTGTCACTCCCTTTCTTTCGCTGAGCCGGCCAATTAATGTATGCATATTGAGAGGGGGCCTGAGCAAAAGTGGCATCACTTGTTTTCAGGTGTTTATAAAAATTCGCTGAAGCAGTGTTTTGAGGAAAGGCAATATGCAAATGTGGGCCTCTTTTTTTGGTGTGTCCGGGCCGATTTCTAATCCCAATCCAACCCTGCTGACTGGGGGACACTGAAGGGTGGGGCCTCTCTGCGCCGCAGGGACTGCAGGGGCTTGTGTTTGGCCCCTGCATAGTTAAGCCACTCCACTTATCATGAACTACTGCATGGCATATTGCACCCAGTGTTCGAAGTGCATAAACAAACACATGGGAACTGTGACCCCGAGTGAGTTGCGGCGGGGTCAGTGTGTGTGGGGCAAGGTCACTGGTGCTGCTAAAAAGAAAAATATATACTTTAATTTTTGTTGGTCTTTCGCATAACTGCGGGTAAAATAACATACTCACCTTAAAGAACAAATAAACCCAGGTTAAACTAATCAGTGAGAAATGCACTATTTTATGTACTGAAACCTCTGTTGGTTAAAGAGAGCACTACAGATGTCTGTGTGTATAACTAGGGAGCCACAGAACTGCATCCGGGTTGTTGCAGTGGGGAATAGTGGTGTGTATTTTTAGTGCTAGGAAGTCGAAGTCCTCTGCTGTGATAGAAAACACTGCGAATATCTAAGTCATTTTTATAAACTTTCATTACACACATTATAAGACAGGCTGCAGCAAAATGCTCAAAAAATGTAGCTTTTAGATATAAAAGTGCCTTCAAACTATAATTTTTGTAGCAGTGGGTGTAGGGGCGGCTGCTGCCAATCCGACGTTGGGGGGGGGAGTGAGGGCAGCGTGGGGGAAAAATAATTAAAAAAATAATTCATGCACTTACCTTTTGCCACAATCCTCCGCGATCTTCTGCTCCCTCGCTGCGCCACGCCTCGCTGCTCCTAGCACTATAATCGCCAGGAGCACAGGTTCCCAGACTCCCCACGCAATCCTAGCGCTTCTCTCATGCAATTTCTCCCGGTTTCACGCTCCAGCAAGGACTGGGAGCCTGTGCCCCTGAGCATTGCTGATATCTCCAAGCAACAGCCTGTAGATATCAAAGTGCGCATGTTGGTTTGGCCGTCCATGGACGGCCGGCCAAACCGACATGCGCACTTTCAGAGCATTTCTACCACTCCCTCCCCTTGCTGCTGACACTGAGACATGGCCCCGCCCCAGACTGGAAGTCAAAAATAAAATTACAATAAAATAGTTTTATTGTCATTTTATTTTTCTTCAGTCTGCTGGCATTTCGCCAGTGGAGCGACGCTCCTACGCCATAGCGGAGATATCGCCCGAGTGGGGGAGCCAACAAATTAACCGGGAAAAGCAGAGCTCGCGCTATGCCAAGGGTCAGCTCTAAGAATCTGTGTCGAGCCCTGAAAATAATATTGGTTATGTGAATCATATAAGAATATGGTATGGTATTTTCAAAATTAGAAAACACATATTTCTTTAACACGCAAATGTTTTTCGCCTCAGTACATCAGATTATATTTCTGTATTATGAAGTATTTATTACTGTAAAGCCTCATCAGCTGGCCCATCACAGACAACTAGCCGCAGAAGCTTCAAACAAGTTGATGGGATCGCACCTAGAGCATTGCAGCAGGCATGGGAGAGCGAGAACCAGGTGTTTAGGAATCACAGGCACATAAAAACACAAGAACGTGTGACATGGGCCAGATATACACTTGTTCAAAACATCAGAAAACCAGAGAATCCCTATCAAGTCTCGCAATGTAGGCAATCCCACATCCAAAGAAAAAATTCCAAACCATCATTTGAAGGCACAATTAAATAACTGCACAAGGACTAGTGGTAACCCACCCCTCCACCACTACATCCACCCACCTACAAGTAGGAAGTGTAGTAACTGGCCTGTGCAGTTGGTGGTCCACTGCGAGCCCAAGTGGTAGCTACTCTTGCACAGCTGAGTTTGGGTTACCGAGAGTGTCAGAAACTCCTCTCCCCCACAGCGACACACCCCGCAGATGCAAGAGGCAGTGAAGACCTATACTGGCACCACACAGGCTTGTCTGGCAGGTCGCAAGACCACCCACCCTCCCACTTTTGGATATTTCCACTGTCCTGTAACACCACACTCACTTACAGGGAGAGGGCATGTCTGCAGACACCAGCACAAGCATTAAGAGGCCAACTAATTGTAGAATGTATGCCATACAAAACCTTTGTACATAACATAATCTGATGTAAGCACACTCTTAGTTATTACTTTCACGATATTTGCCTGATATCTGTAAGACACTGGATTATTAGTTTTTTTGAAAAAAATCTTTATTTAGCAAGGTTTCAGAGAAAACATTCAAAAACATCACAGTGAAACATACACTGTCCATGACATTAATATAACAAAGAACGTGCAGCTGTACCAACGTGTCCAGGGTTCTGTACGTGGTGCCTGTGATACTGAATGTATCCGCGTCAAAGTATGGACCAGGGGGATCTATCTGGTCCACAATAGAGAGTTACATCTGTCGCGACCTCTGACCCCTGCAGTTGCCTCTCCGAGAGGCTAGCTAGTGGCTCGGCTCCCCACATATTATCTACTGGAAGGTTCCCAGGGCAGGCTACTCCAGCCAGCCCCGGTCACTTAGGTCCCCGCCCACCCACAACCGTGTCTCTGATTACTGTTTGCTATTGTGGGTGGCCCCTGCGTCACCCACCATGAGGGCTGCGCTCCCTCTCCCGGTGACGTCACAGTCGGTGCCGTATCCAGCTTCTCGTCTTCCCTTCAGCCATGTCATGTATCGTGCGCTCCCATTCCTGGCAGCCGTCCTCCATGCTTTATCTGTTTGGACTTCTCGCAGGAGTCTCAGTTCTGCCCCAGACCATTCCATGAAGTAAGTCCCCGAACCGTGCCAGAATCGTAGGTCCGGTGGGGGAAAGCCACCTGAAAACAACGCCACGCTTTGCCAGCAACAGACCCGATTGAGCAAACTGATAACGTGCCCTGCCTTCTCTAGGGGATGGGATTAAGCCCAGGAGGCAGTGTTTAATCAAAGTTTCAAGCTGGGTATTAGTAACTCATGTCAGGTCATCAATAACCTCCTGCTAATATTGAGTTAGTCTGCCAGAGCCCCATAACATGTGTGTGAATCCTGCTACACCACGTTTACAAGGTGGATACTCGTCTGTCCAGGTAGGATACATTTTGCTAAGTCTAGTGCGGGCCAGGTACGAACAGTGGAGGACATAAAAATAGGCCAGCTTAAATTGAACATTTGGAGACACTTCTTTTGCCAAGGTGCAGGACTTGTTCCACTCTGCATCTGTGAGGGGCTCTGGTACATCTGCCCCCAGTTACCCAGTTTTTTGTTGTTGTTTTTTTTTAGGACACAGTCGCCATTTCTACCTCTAATAGGTTCCACGATGTACATCTAGAGCGTTAATGGAGCCTTCATTCTCCCCCCCTTCTTGTAGGTGGTACCGTCCTCGACTCAAACAAATAGTATAACAGTGTACAGAATATCCAGACCTTGAAAACATCAAGTGAGGCCAGGATCTCAGATATTGACAGGAACTCTTAGTATGAATATTTGGTGGTGTGACTTGAACACAAAAGAGGAATGCAGCAAAATAATAAAAATCTTTATTGTTTTTCTGCATGTTGATACAGACAAGTGACAGAGCCCTGATGAAAGTCCAGGAACTGGTTTCCTTGGACTAGAAACGCGTCGGCACATCTGAGGGAGCTATTTATAACACCAAGCGTTCAAACTGGCTGAAGCCGGTTGTCAAACTGTCTTCCAAAAGAAGTTTTGCTCCTTCTTTTTTGACTTTGTCTCTTTTCCTTCTTTTTTCATGGATATAGATTAGCTCTATTGGTTAAATGTTGTTCTAATTTATTGTATTTTGTATTATGTGTAGAATGTATGATAATTGTATATTTGAAACGTATATATTTTTTGTCTTGTAAATAGTGTTGTATAGATCCAATTGAAATATATTGAATGTATGTTTTTTCCTTTTCTGTATAAACCACAAAAATAATTGAAATACACGGAAGTAGACAGGTATAAATAAAATACCAGGTCAAACGTAAGAAATTTTGTTCGTCCTATTGCTCTAAAAAACTTGCTTCTTTTCGTTTTGAAAAAAAGGTGGGTGTAGGCATTTTGTGTTTTGTTAATCCCAGTTACCCAGGGCACGATAAGTAGTCTGTGGGTGGCCCGCCCTCAGGGCACGGTAGATGTGGGACACCGGATGTCAGGAGGAGCCAAGTTCCAACAGTGCACCCCGTGTGCTGGATTCCCGTGGCGTAGTCAGGAATTCTGGCCGTAGCTTCCTCACAACCCTAGCCAGAGCCACATATTGCAAGAACTGGCCTGGACCCACCCCAAATGACTTGCGTGCTTCTTGGAAAGTGAGACGGCCATCCGCCAAGTATATGTGTCTCAACAGCTCCCAACGCCCTCGCTCCACCTAATTAAGGAGACCTCATAGTCAAGGGCGGCGAACTGGGGGATCCGCAGCAGCAGGAGCTTTTTGGAGAACGGCTTTGCGCGAAACACCCTCCCAACGGCCCTCCCTCACGCCTGTGTGACTTGTTTTACTACAAACGGGTGGGTGCTGTTCTTCCCTGGGACTCCGCTTCTGGGGTCCCAATTAAAAGGCTTTTCTCCCAGTTACCCTCATCTGGGCACCATCCGGCCCCATGTTGTTGGAGTGAGGCTAGATAATACAACTCAAGATCTGGGAGGCCGAGTCCCCCTGCATGGGGTCAAGCTTGAGGAGCGGGAGGTCTAACCTGTTGCGTTTTTCCACCCAAACCAGGACCACTAATAAGCAGTCAAGTACCTTGAAAGTGTTCTTCGAAATCAGACACTGTGAATGCTGCAGCATGGTGAAGAAACAAGTTAACCCTCGAATCTTATCTATCATACCATCATCTACACATTCATCACCTCAGCAACATGCATACCCTGATGCATACAGCCTCAAGGGTCTGTATCCCCCTTGAGACCTAAACCCCCTCTAAACTCGAAAAGGTCAGATATAATAAACCCACTGAAATCAAGGTATAGCGCATACAAAATATACTTATTTTATTCAAACCGCAAGATTAAAAAGTGGTTCTTTTTAGGGAGAGACACACGAACAACTGCTCCTACTCGTGGTGTAGGAGACAATACAATTCCTAATCAATTAATTAATAACAACATGTAAATATAATACAATACAAACACATACAAAGTTCCTTTTTTAAATGTGACGCACCTGCGGTGCAAGGGGCTTTTAAATAAGCCCTTATTTTTACTCAACTGTATTCCTAAGGCAGACCAAAAAATGCAGCATGGGAATTTTAGCACGTCTGTATTGCACTTTTCTTGGATTTGCTCAGAGGCACTGTAGGGTGTTATCACTGTGCCGCTGCAAAATTCAATTTAGCAATTCATTAAACAAAGGATTTTATTCCCCACGTATTAAACCACACCCTTTGTTACATGAGCCACACCTCTAGTAAAAATTCCAATGGTGAGTGTCTTAGGCCACGCCCACTTCATTTTGCGCACCATATTTATCATTCCACTCAAAGCACTTATGTGGGCGCACATACTAGGGGAAAAAGCTTGTGTACGATACCGGGTCCAATTGTTCTTGTGAAAATCAAACCTTGAAAGCCGAACCCAACTGCTGGCCTTTGCCTTTAGTACAGGCAATCAGTGGTTAATTTGTAAAATAAAAAGTGCCAGGGATTTCCTCAGCGGGCAGCGCTAACAGGAGAAATGTGCTGGTGCAAACTGCCTCCTGACTACAGCCTGGCACGTATTATACTGGAGAGGACTTGGCCTAATGGCTAGAGCTGCTGTATTCGGAGCTGGGGAACCGGGCTTGAGTCTCAGTGTGGCTCAACATTCTGTGATTCTGTGGAAAACCACGTGATTTTCAAATTAGTGAGTCCGTCCATAATGGGTGCTATGAGCGCCGGTGCTGAGGATTAGGTGCCAGTGCTGAGCATCAGAAAGCACTGGCTCAAATAAAGCACTGCTGGCAAGTAATACTCGCAATGAACATTGCGCTGGCAGTAAACACAGAATGGAGAGGGGACTAACTCAGGCTTGTATAACGGGGCCCTATATTATTTTAACAAATTAGCAGTGTCCAGGAGAAAACATCTGTCCTTTTGTAGATGAGTAGGTCACATAAGATCTGGTGAAGACAGTATACAGCAAAAAATGTTTAAGGAACCTTGGGAGCAAGATGATTGGCAGTCCTCTGCCTCCTTCCCCGAGGACTGTAAATACGCTGAAGTGAGACCCTTACTGAAGAAACATTTTGCTGACTCAGCAAAACTGAAGAACTACAGCCCAATCTCCCTGCTCCCCTTTCTTGCCAAGGTTCTTGAGAAGGCAATCAACCAGCAACTCACCGGACACCTGTAACACAACAACCTCTTGGACTCCTCTCAATACGGATTCCAAGCCAACAACAGCAGTGAGACAGCCCTGATCGCATCCACCGATGACATCAGAGCTCTCCAGGACCATGGCGAAAAAGCGAAACATCCTCCTGGACCTGTCAGCCACCTTCAACACATCTCTCATTAGATCTCGATCAACAGATTCCACCTCATCGGAATCCAGGGAAACGCCCTCAAATGGATTGCCTCATACCTAACAGGAAGAACACAGAGAATCTGTCTCTCACCATTCACCTCGGAATCCAAGAAGATCATCTGCGGTGCCCCCCAAGGCTCATCCTTCAGCCCCACCCTCTTAAACACATACATGACCCCTCTGGCCAACATCGTCAGATCGCACAGATTTAACATCATCTCCTGTGCCAACGACACCCAGCTCATCCGCTCATTGTCCGAAGACCCTTCCACCACCAGAGCTAACTTCCATAGATGCATGATGAACGTCGTGAATGGATGAAGGATAACTGTCTCAAGCACAACATGGACAAGACCAAAGTACTTATTTTTGGGAACAACACCTCGCCTTGGAATGACGCATGGTGGCCGGCTGAAGTCTTATACCCCGTCCCGACAGACCATGCCTGCAAGCTCCTCATTATCCTGGACAGCAAGCTATCCATGAAGAAATAGGTAAACACAGTCTCATCCACCTGCTTCCACATCCTACGCATGCACCAAAAGATTTTCAGGTGGCTCCCAGTCAACACCAGAAGGACTGTCACTCAAGCCCTCGTCACCAGCAGGCTGGACTATGGGAACACACTCTACGTAGGAATCACCGCATGACTCCTGAAGAGACTACAGACCATACAAAACTTAGCAGCAAGTCTCATCCTTGACCTCCCCCGATGAACCCACATCATACCCCACCTCAAGAAGCTGCACTGGCTCCCGTATCCAGAAGAGATGCCAGTTCAAGATGTTGACCCATGCATACAAAGCCAGGCACAACGAGGGACCAGCATCCATCAACAAATGCATGACCTTCCACCAACTGACCAGACTCCTAAGATCCGCCTCCCTCTTCCTCGCAGACACCCTGCCAAGGCAACAGTTGAGGATGCTCCTTCTAACACCTGGCGGTCAAAGCTTGGAACAACCTTCCCCTGCACCTCAGGCCACCCACAGCTCCAGCAGTTCAAGAAAGGATTCAAGACCTAGCTGTTCGAATGAACAGATCACCACAAAGCCGCTAGCAACTCCAACGCCTCGAGATCCTGATTTGCCGTGCTTTACAAATCCTTGATCGATTGAAGGGGCTAATGCTACCAATTACTCTTTAGCATATTTTTACTACATAGACTATATGTGCCTGCATCCTTTCTGTGCTATAGGAGAGCTAAACAGCTCAGTGACACTAGGAGGATAAGAGGCAGACTGCCAAAGCCCCTTTACCAGGTCTACAGCATTGCAATACTCTAACTCTCCACCAGGTGCAACTACTGCACCAGTGTCAAAATAGGTTTTTCCTGACGCCGATGTGCACATGCGCACTCTCCCGAACTCCTATAAGTCTTGGCATCCAAAGGAAAAATCCTGGGCCATGTGATCCGAGAAAACACTCATTGTTAAGATACGAGGGCTTCGTGTAGAGAAAACATTCCAGCGTTCTCGTGTCCCCCGCAAGAATGTCCCACGCAAGAATGAGTGACTCAACCATGTGTTTAAGAGAAGGACTTCTTCCCATGGTCACGTTCTCCATTTCCCGCTCTAAAAAAATGGGGCAAGTACGTAACCTGGAATTTTGTTGGGATTTTCTTCTGCCGTGCACCTGGACAAAGAGTACTCGGAATGTACTGCCAATGCCTGGTCTGTGTTCCATGCACAACAGGCGTCAGCGTCCTGGCGCCCATGTAGGGACTGAGCAAGAGGCCTAGGCTGGAACATGCCAAGGGCGGGAAGGCCTAAGCTCCTTCTGTTAAATATTGTTGCAACATGAAAGTGACAGAGTACACGGAAAGGGCATGAATCAGGCCGATTTCAGCAGGTTCCAAAAACTCTGGCATTTTAATCCCGATGAGATATGTTCGCTACGGGGAGCCGGCCTACATGGCTTTGAAATAACTCTATTATAGAGATTAATGGCGGGAATCAGCCTGACGCGCCTAGCTCTAGGAATCCTTTTCTGACTTTTCCGGCTTCAGCTGTGTGGCTTGAGGAATTGAGTGCTAATTTAGAAAACTGACACAAAAGTACTTCTGTGTTGGATTCTAAATCAAACTAATTTTGTCACAAGGATTGGCTAAAAGAAAATGGCATGTCAGATATATATATATATTTTTTTTATCTGACAAATGAACCCTGAATTGAAACATTTGGAATTAAAAAAAATAATAATCCTGAATACTGTGAGCTCAATATTAGGAGCCAGTGTCACAAAGTACTTTTCTTTGGGCCAGGAAACCTATGTCTGAGGCCCCCACTATGGGACAGTGATATATTGGCAGTGGAAAAGCTTCATGGCTTGACCAGCTGGGACAAAGTAGGAATTACCAAACTGGGAGACACATGGCAGGAAGATGCTCCAATCCCCTAGGAGTCTCTCCTTGCGGAATAACGACACACACAAAGGCCTTCACATACATGTCAGGCGTGATCTATCTCAGAATGAAATGTGTACAATCATGGAAGAATCGTCACCATTATACGACCGACTACTCTTGGAACCCTTACTGAAAAAGGCTATATCGGTGACGTGCCGCAAAACGACAAGCAACGTAGCTGAGCCATTAACCCGTTTAAAAATGGATTGGGAGTCAGACCTTGGAGAGATTGAAAAGGGAGAATGGGAGGAGGCTTTGAGATCCCTGCGAGAAATCATAATTCGTGCAAGATTGAGACTAGTGCAACTCTGCATGCGACACAGGCCATACTATACTAGAGTGGCACTCTTGAGAATGAGCCGAGTCAGTGGCCTCCTATAGTTGTACAAGAGGGTTTGGTCAAAGAGGCACATTCTTGCACATGATTTGGGAATGTCCTGTACTCGAGTCCTTCTGGAAGGGAGTATGTGCAAGCCACACCCAGGTCATAGGAACACAAATAAGTTATACTCAGAAATTAGCCATGTTGAATATTTATTTGGGGGCAGGTTGTGTGTGAAACCAACAATACCTGAGAGTTGGAGCCCCAGAAGTTGTTTTGGGGTTGATAACCCCAAAATTACAGACAGGGTGGGTCTTAAGGCCTGGTCTGGTGGCTTCGTGGCCTAATGCACCCGTTCCAAGGATCTATGTTTGTACTCATGCTCAGAGGTCTGAGTTACTAAGTATCCAAACAGCCTGTTCAATAATATGAGTACTACTGAGTTGGGTAACACAAAACATCTGTTAGGGTGTCAAGAGGTGGCCATGCACTTTACAAATGGACTTGTTATGTTATGCTATGCTATGTTATGTGGCCCCAGTTGGTCTCATGTTTATCCCCGGTAGAAGAACGCCTTCTTTGCTCCTGGTGAAAGCAGGAATCATATAGAAACATGACCTGAAATTCCAGAGGGAGTAGCCAATCGGTTAGGATCCTGCCAATCATTAGTCTCTTCAGGAATTGGTCATGAGACGCAGTCCTAAACAAGCCGGCCACCTGAGGTTGTACAGGGAATCCGCTGCATCACATGGGTACTCCAAGGAAACAGTTTTATCCTACAGAACTAAGTTCAGTGAGGCACTTACTGCAAGCTCCCCCTCACATAAGGGTGTGTTGGCACTTCAAGAGGTATTAATAAAGGGTTGGAGTCTCTTTTTTATTACTATGTTCAGCCAGAGATCCCATTTGTGAATCTTAGAAGGTGTCATAGTTTGGTGCCTGGATCCCTCTGGCCTTTCTCAAGCTTGTGGCTTTTGTGGATGATTGTGCAGGGTGTATGTTACAACCGCACACGCGACCATCATACATGCTCACGAACACTACTTAAATGACAGTGTGAATTTTCAGGGCACTCAAAAATTGTTGGGTCCAACTGTGTCAATGTGATTATTTTACTTGTGGTGTCCTCAAGCCACCTCACAATTGAACTAAAATCTGAGCACTATGCACACTCTTTTCACACCTGACACGCAGCAGAGTAAAGAAGAGCTGTCAAGGCTTGCTGAAGGAGGTGGTGTGGACTAGAATCTCAGAGCTCAACAAAACACACAATAACAATTATTAAATCAATGTCCTGCCAGTGTGTTTACTTTTTAAAAGAAAACGTGTGTGGTGTACACACAATGCAAAAGTAATTTAAGAAACAATATTCAGACGCCTCTGTCAGCCTTCCGATTTGTCAGGTGGAAACAGGGTGTACACAGGGTCGGATTGTGATCACAATTTGGCCTGGGCACTGACGAAAATAGTGGCCCACATACACGGGGTGTAGCCCACATTTGCTGTGCGGGGCCCACATTTGCGGGGCGTGGCCCATATTTGCGGGGCGTGGCCAACATTCCCGGGCGTGACCCACATTCGCAAGCGTGCCCTTTCATGAAACACACAAGGAATGTAAGTGGGAGGATATTGTTCTTGGGAAGGACACAGGGCCAAAGTGACAATGTCCTACAAGCTGAGCACCTGAAAAACAGAGAGGCCCCTTTCTATTACAAAATTATTCCCCAGCCCCTCCAGTGTAGGAGCACCTAAAAAGCAGAGAGGCCCCAGCTATTATCCTACAAGCTGAGAAACTAAAAAACAGTGCGGTCCCTTTCTCTTAAAATATTATTCCCCAGCCCTCCAGGGCAAGAGCACCTGAAAAACAGTGAGGCCCCTTTCTATTACAAAATTGTTCCCCAGCCCTCCGGCGCAGGAGCACCCGAGAAACAGCGAGGCCCCTTCCTCTTAAAAAATTATTGCCCAGACCTCCAGCACAGGAGCACCTGAAAAACAGTGAGGCCCCTTTCTATTACAAAATTATTCCTCAGCCCTCCAGCGCAGGAGCACCTGAAAAACAGAGAGGCCCCAGCTGTAAGAGAGTAGCATCCTTAGGCATGATCTAGGCAGGAAGGCTGTTGTTGACTTGGCCAGGCTGCGTCTAATCTTGTACTGGCGTAGACTCTGGACTACACCTGAACTTTCACACTTGCTGAGGGGTTTTTGGACATTGTTAAAGCAGATGTGTTCCACAAAGTTGGATGGTTGAATGAACCCAGAGGAGCATTCATTCCCATCAAAGAAAGTCCTTAAAGAAATCTATTGGGAAAAGGTGGCCGCTCGAAACTGGAGCGATACTAGTACAGGGACTATGGCTGGAAGATTCCTAGAAGCAAAGCCCAATCCCAGCCTAGAACTCTACTGGGACGCTATAACTAGTCCGAGGGATAGGAAGTTGTTCTTCCAAACCAGAGCGGGTGCCCTTCCCCTTAGATCTCTGACAGGCAGGTGGGGTGGTCCATCAATTAGCAATTGCCCCTCTTGTGGAGCACACAATGAAACAATTGGCCATTTTTTATTTGCTTGTACGATCTATGCAGAGCCAAGACGCATCTGGCTTACCCCAATGTGCAAGAATTTAGGTACGACTAGTAGTGTGGTAGCTCTAAGAATTATATGCACTAGCACTTTACTGCCTATAGTAATAGCCACCGCCAGATATCTTGGTTGGTCATGGACTATTAGACAGAAGTTTTTAGGCAGTTGATTGTTTCTTTTAAGTCAGCTATCTCTTTAACTTTGTAAATGATGTTTTGCAAGAGTGTCTGCATTTTATCTGTAAATTCTTATCTCGCAATGAAATTAATGTATTGTATCTGTTTTAAGTCCTACTTTTAACACAAATGGTTTTTTAATGGTTTTATTGAAGATTGTATATGCTTTTATGAGTTAACCTCGAATAGAGCAAATTTGACTTGACTTGACTTGAGTAGCATCTGCTTCTTATAGTTACCCCCACTTTTTGCTGATGTTTCACTGTTTTTGACTTAGTCTGGCTGGGATCCTGCTATCCAGGACCGCAGCCTAGCTGTTTTCTCCTCTAAATTGATTGCATGTACTTTAGGTACACTCCAGATTGGATTCTGGGGTATCCCTGTGAGTCCCTAGTATATGGTATACTATGTACCCAGGACATAGGTACCCCAGAGACCTCTCAGGGGCTGTAGCATGTATTATGCCACCCCTGGGAGACCATTCAAAATGACACTACAGGTCTGCTACTGCAGCCTCTGTAAGGTGGTGCATGCACCCCTTACTTAGATATAGGTTCACTATATCTATCTTATGTCACTGCACATATAAACCTATCAGTCACCTCTATGGCAGGCCTTATCAATCCTGAAGGCAGGGTGCTGGGTTTTGTGTGAGAGGGTGCCCATGCATGAGCAGAGCCCCTCTGCAGCCTTCGGAACCTATTCTCCGGGGTTGTTTGTGATGCAGCCAACCATATACTTTTAAGTGCATTATAACCTTGCGGTAAATGCTAACTTTAAAACGGCTGCAAGGAAACATGTAGTGTATGGTGTCAAACACCTTGGAATCAAACCTCCCCGCCAGTAACTGGCAGGGGAGGTATGATTCCACCCTCCTAGAGGGAGAAATATGACAACACTGGTACACCTGGTACCAGCTTTCTCGACCCTGGCATCACAAGATGGATGCTACCAGCCACAGACATGAGTCTACCCTCCTGCTGCTGGAGGAAACTCCGGCAGGGAAAGGCTTGACAATAGGTTTCCTGTCACAGGGAGGTGTAACCACCTCCCAGACAGGCTTTATTGTATTGGGGCTGGGTGGGTGCACTCTCAGAGTGCTTTGATGTCTGCACTAGGGGCACATTTGGTGTCCCTGTGCATAGTCCAGCTCAAACCGGTTGCAGGAGCGATTTGCTCCTGCTCTGGTGTGAAACTGGACAAAGGACATGGGTGTAGCCACCCCTTTGTCCTGACCCTCCCATAGGTGGGTCCCCAGAGTTTGTCCTATCCCTTCCTTGGGTATAAAGTAGGAACCCCTGACTACAGGACTTTAGAATTTACCTGGACTAAACTCTGCTACAGAAGCCAAGTACTTCGATGATCTGCACGACGCTGGACGACTGAAGAATCTCCCTTGGGGTAAAGGAGTTACTCCCCTGCTAAGCAGGCACCTGAACGCATCTGACCGGTTTGCATCTACGAAGCTCCTGAGGACTCTGAAGATTTCTGCAATACAGGAGGTGGGTTTCGGAGGTCTCCAAGGTTGATCTGCGCTCTCAGCAATTCTGAGGCCCGTATCCTTCGTGGGGACCGTGCAACCCCCTGTGCATTGTGTACATTTGCAGCAGCATATGCTTTTTGGTGACCCGTGAGGCTGTGCTTTGTGCTACTTGTAGTCTGACCCCGAGCAGTGTTTTCACTGAAGATTTCCGGCCTACACTCCATGAGTGTTCCATGGGATGGCATTTTGTGATTCCTCTTGAGGTCCCTTCACGATCCCTGGTCCGTTGGCCTGTGGGCCCCTGTGAAGGTAACTTTAACTTTCTGTGGGCTTTCCTGGTTGCTTCAGATGTGCCCTGACTCTCCACTGCTTGGAGAGTCTCCAGGACCTTGCTGGTCCTAACAGAAGCTGATTTCCTCTGACCTCATGGGTTGCAGTTGCCATCATGGTTTTGGCAGCAGGGGTGGGGGGGATGGGGGCTGTTGTGGACGTTGGGGGGCCACGCATAGAGCACTGTTGCATGCCTCGCACTGAGGTTTGGGACTAGGAACATTGATGGAGAGAACTGCCCATGGTGAAGAACGCCTGGGAACTAAACCCAGAAATGTTGATCTATTATTCATGTACTGTACTGTTTTCTCGCCAGAAGTGTACTTGGATATTGACTGCTTCTGCTGGCCCACCTTGCTGTCTTGTTTGTGTGTTAAAACAATAAAAATATTTTTTTTTTAAATGGGTTGCAGTTGCCAAGGCTTGTTTGTGTTCCATCCGAACACTGACCCCCCCCAGCCCTCGACATCCTTCGTGGGACAGCTCCCTCCAGACTTTGGTCATTGTCAACGTCTCCTGGTCCCCGTGGCTGTAGAGTCAAGCATTGCATCAACTCACCTGAAGCACCCGACATCGGTGGGCATTTGTCTACCGAACCCCTAATCACCCGGAAGTGACCCAGACTCTGTTCCCTCTGCTTTCAGGTTCTTCTCATCTATGATCCAGGCTTGGATCACAACAGACACTTTTCCTTTTCACGGCAGCAGCACTTTTCAGCATCACGCCATTGAAAACTATGATGATTCCTGACATCACTTGACACCTATGCACCCGGCCGGCCTCCCTGGATTAGGAAATACGAGTACTCCAGTGCTCACAAGGGTGCTGGCCTTAGAACCTTCTACGTTTAAAAGGGTTTGCTTAAAGTCCTCTCCCAAGTGTCCTTAATCTTTAAAATTCCAATCGTGACTTTCCCATAGAGATGTACGGAACTCGCGCATGTGTTCTCACACTGCACGTGTCCCCCGTGGGTCCCCTGTGTCACTACCCTGGGTGCTTCCTTGGGGTCCCAGTGATTCTACGTGCTCTAGGCACTGTGTCTAGTCAAGTCGTGGTTGTTATACCACTTTCTTAGTATATGGTTCGGTCTCCTCCTGGAGCCCGCTGTGTATTGTGCTATTTACTGTTGTTCTAATGATTTAATATTGTGTGCTTTGTTCTCCAATCTCATAAAGTGGTTAGTAGAGAGTGTTTGTAATAAATACATATATTCTATATATTGCTTGTGTGGTTCTCCTTTCATTTGGTTATAATCTGGTAAAGGAAGCTGCTTTACATTCCTTCGAGACTTAGCCCGAAGGCTGCTCTCCACAGCTACCACTAGGATAGCTTTCAATAAAGGTTGTCTTTAAGCTAATCATCAATAAGGGTTGGTTGGACTGGTGCAAGGTGCCCACTAGAATTCTATAGGAGTGGGGGGCGGGGCCAAGGTGAAGATGCTGCGAGTTCCCAACATCACCTGGCCCCACAGAGAGACCCATTCTTCCTTCGGTGTTAATGCAAACACTATTTCAGGGCTGCATGGGCCCCAGGGGGGGTCCGAGGTGAAAATGGCTCAATGGCCTGAGCAACACCTGACCCCCAGGGAGGCCGATTTGTGCACACAATCACCCCTCCCCAGACCACCATCAGCATGATTGCTTGGGAGGGCAGGGGGTCAAGGAGAGGTCACAGCTGGTCATCTGAACAGCTGCACAGCTGATGGCTGCTTTCCTCTCCCTGTCAGTCAGAGAAGTTTTAAGGCATGGGCAAAGTGGGCTCTGGCCAAGGGCCCCAGCTTTTCAAGGACCCCCTGATAGAGTCAGCCATGTTCTGCAGAGAGTCTTGTCCTGATGACCTTAAATAATTCTTAAACAGATTGTTTCCAATACCGTTTTCTTTTCATTTATTTTTAATATAGGTGATGTGTTAGAGTCTATTATGGACACTTTTCAGATCAATGTTGTGTTAATGTTTCGTGAAACATGCATAAAAAAAGTTTCTTTCAGAACAAAACAGGACGTGGCATATGAGATATGAGAGGTTATTTTTGGTAATATTAGTGAAACGCTGCTGTGTCACATTGTTGAAAACACAGGTCACCACTTCTGAATATCAGATGTAAACACATTTAGAATTTGGATGAGTGTGCATGTGCGCTGGCGGTGACCTGGCCAAAGAGGGCATGAAAGAGCAGACATTGGGTCATAATTTCAAAGCTGTTCTGAACAAGGGCCCCCAATATACATTCGCCCCAGGGCCCCCAAATTCCTTAAGATGTCCTTGCTGTCAGTGCTCTCTGTGGACTGTGAAAGGGGGAAAAAACGGCCCACAGAGTGCACTGAGACACATGCCCGAGTGCCCGCAGTGCCAATCTGCCCCTGGGTGTACACAAAGCAGTCTCCCTACGGTGTTATTCATAGGTTTTTAAATGCCCTCACTACCGACCATTGAGTTTGGCTCAGGGTTTTTAAAGCCACATTCACTGCTGGTTTGTTTTGGCACAGTCTTTTTTTTTAAAGGGAGGGAAGAGTTAACGTTTCTTTCAGGGCCGGTCCTAGGCCTTCTGAGGCCCCGGGCGAAAGGGAAGATGCGAGGCCCCCCTTGTTGCATATTGCGTCACAAGAAGTGACATCACAGAAAGCGACATCGCAGTACTATTGATCTTATTTGGCATCACTGAAGCTAACTAATGTGGATATCAGTAACATGGACAAAAAGTAGAGGGGATTGAAAACACGTGAGCAAATATCAATTTATTATAAAAAGTAGATAAAATTAAATATTGCAATGAAACAAGGTTGAGAGAATGAACACAATGCTTGTTGCAAAATGCAGTGAGGTCACAAACTCCAAACCAGATCGCTTGTAACCACAAAAATGTTTGAACATCTGGCCCATGGCTCTTCTAGCTGACAAGTTAAAACTTTTTGATTCTGCTGGTTTTAGTTTGAAAGTGAAAATTACATAGATTGGTCCAAAGATCGCCGACCTTGCACCAGGAAGCTTAGCACCTACAACAGTGATTACTCAGGATCAGGCACGTTGCCCATTGGGCTCAAAGGGCTTCAGCATCTTTTTAATTGAGATTTTTCAAACAAAGAGTACAGGCACAGTATAGAAGAAAGAGGAGCAATCGCATAGTGGGGTATGAGGACTGTGAGACGGAACAGCATGCTTTGCTATCAAGTTGTAGAGTCAAGGTACCATCATGACGTAACATAACATAGTAACATTTAATCTTAGTATCCTAGGTCATAGGTGCTTGAGATGAGTAAGGAGCTATAAGAGGACTGGCGAGTGTTGAAGCGCAGAGAATTCTAGAGGAGGCCACCTCACCTACCGGTAGTGAACAGCAATGTAGAGCAGACTTTTTGTGCAGTGGCGAGCGTTACTATTACGTAATCTTTAAGGGTGTGTAATATACCGACCTTGGAAGGTTAAAAGTGTTAGCTTGCCTAGGCACGATTTACGTGTAGGAACCGCAGGTCAGGAGTGAGCATCTGATTTACTGACACATCTTGCCAGTAACGCATAAAGAGCATCTTCTGGTCTATGCCGTACTTCAGGACTAGAGGATAAAATGCATTTTGAAGCAATATGGTTGAGATGTGATAGCATGGCCATCGAAATGATCACTGCAAGAAGTCACTCAGCACCACCACAGCACCACTCAGCACCACCACAGCATCAGCGCCACCTCAGCATCACTCAGCACCACCACAGCACCACTCAGCACCACCACAGCATCACTCAGCACCACCACGGCACCACTCAGCACCACCACAGCACCACTCAGCACCACCACAGCACCACTCAGCACCACCACAGCACCACTCAGCACCACCACAGCATCACTCAGCACCACCACAGCATCACTCAGCACCACCACAGCCTCACTCAGCACCACCACAGCCTCACTCAGCACCACCACAGCATCACTCAGCACCACCACAGCATCACTCAGCACCACCACAGCACCACTCAGCACCACCACACCACCACTCAGCACCACCACAGCATCCCTCAGCACCACCACAGCATCACTCAGCACCACCACAGCATCACTCAGCACCACCACAGCACCACTCAGCACCACCACAGCACCACCACAGCATCACTCAGTGCCACCCCAGCATCCCTCAGCACCACCCCAGCATCCCTCAGCACCACCACAGCATCACTCAGCGCCACCCCAGCATCACTCAGCGCCATCACATTATCACTCAGCACCACCACAGCACCACTCAGCACCACCACAGCACCACTCAGCACCACCACAGCATCACTCACGGCCTCCACAGCATCACTCAGGGCCACCACAGCATCACTCAGGGGCACCACAACATCACTATGCGCTACCATAGCATCACTGAAAGCCACAGCATCACTCGTCGCCGCCACAGCATCACTCGTCGCCACCACATCACTCCGCGCCATCACAGCATCAATATGTGCAACCATTCAACAACAACTGGTTCAAATACATTCTCTCAATGTTTCAAGCTTTATTACAAATGTCACAAAACGATGTTAATATTTCACTTCTGTTCTTGGATTTTCTTCACAATAAAATACACTGAACATAATCTTCACAAAAGTTATTTACAAAAGTTTAAGCTGTTGCCATTATAAATTACAATCACTTTTATTTAAGTATTAATTAATTAAAAAATTAAAAGCCATTGTTATTTGTAATATCAATACATCTAAGTCACGTAAATACAAAACATGTTGCTTTACAAATGCTATAGGTGTCACATTTGCGAAAGTTATAACTATTGGCCTTGTAAATGACAAAGCTATTAATTTAGCTATTTTCAAAACCAAGACATAAATAATAAAATTGTCATTTACAAGACCAATAGCTCAAACTTTCCTAATGCGAGACCTATTGCATTGCAAATGCTTGTTTAAAAGGTCCACTATACTTAAACGGCAAGGTGCTGTTCTACTAGTAATTTATGAACGTGGTTTCCACTGCAACTGATTTTGCTTAACTTACTTTTTCATGTCTCTGCTTCCTGCCCAATAGCCACCGATGGCTACAATGCCCACATTACAAAGATGATAACAATTTTGTAGTCCAGGACAGGCTCATTGGAGGCATACATTGCCACCTTCACTAACTTGCCAAATGTATCACCAATATATAAATGAGTCCTGCTTAAAACCTACACTCTTTCTGCGCTTTCTGAAACAGACACCGAAGGCTACAAGGCCCAGGGAAGGGGGCCCCCACACCATGACCTTCCAGCTCGACACAGTGCTATGAGGCCCTGGGAGGGGGCCCCCCTCCCCTGGGCCTTCAAACCGTAACAAGGCACTTCCCAAGACACTGCAGAGAGCTCATCAGAGAGCAAAAAAAAAAAAAAAAAAAAACGTCAGCTGAAGGGGTCTGCTTCAATTGTAGCTGTACCTAGCTTAGATGGCAACAGTAAATATATTTTCGATGTGTATGTAATATTGCCCCCCCTGTCAGATCAGTACAAGTCAAATATTGCTTATGCATACATTTTAAGATACAAGACACTGCCCTACCAAGATTCGAAGTATAACAAAAGCCAGTTGATCTGGCTGCTCCCTCCTCCCCTCACCCACCTTCTCTTACCTGTGTCCGGCTGGTGCTCGAAAGAAACAAAGGGGCCTCTGTTGCTTGGATACAAAATGCCCAAACAGAGCCGAGAATGGCCGGTACTTAACCAAGGCGCCCGAGGCGCTGCCGGGGGCCCTGAAGTGAGCTGTGAAAGTGTGACCTTTCACAGGGGCGCGAGGCCCCCTGTGTTTTGCTGAGCGCGAGGCCCTGGGCGGCTGCCCACACTGCCCATGCCTAGCGCCGGCCCTGGTTTCTTTGTTTCAGCTGGTCCTAAGCAGCGCGAGCTTCTGTTTGCCCGTCATCCCGCCTCTTCCGGTGCTCACGTGCACACAGACTAAGAGCAGTGCACGCTGCATAGAGGAACGAGGAAGTGACCGTCAGATGCATGGAGGCTGTCCCTTCTGCCCTGTTTAGAGTGCACCGAGGTCCTGTACCCGCCAAACAGGGTGGAAGAGACATCTGACATTTTTTGGCCGGTGTCCTGCAGCCACCAAACTCTATATAAGGCCATAAATGGTTTTCTCCAGACAGTCGCGCTGAAATCCCCAAGCATTGGCAGTCTCTTCGTAGGGTAATCATGTTAAAAAGCAATACATTTAAAACGACTGAACGTGGTTGGAAAATGTTCAGTGCCGGCACTTCAAAGGCCTGTAACTTTGCTTTTGTAGAATGCGGCCGGGACCCCCAGATCCGAAGCGTGGGGAGCACAGTGGGGGGCCACCAAGGACTTCCATAAATCGGATTTCAGACTGGAATGTCTCCGCAGTCACTGCACAGTTATGCACATGGTTTTCGGTCCTGGGCTAATTAGAGCCTCCTCTAATGACCCCACTGATCAGATCCAGGCCGGGAGGGAGGACCAGCCAATCTTGAGGGCCTGCTGGAGGTCAGCCTGGGCATCAGGGACAAAGGGGGCTCACCAGAGATCCTTACAGGGCTCACCCCCTTTATGCCATGCACAGCTTTGATGTTGGGTGGATCTTTGTCCTTTTTGTGCCACTTTTACTCACTTGACCTATAGGCTTCAAGACTCCTCTTCTAGGCACTTTTCTTTTGCGGGGTACCTCCCTCTACTGCAAAGTGAGGTTCCTTCCTTCCAGGGAGTTCCAGGCAGCGCATCTAGCAGGATGCTGGACCTCGTACTCCCTTGCACAAGTCCCAGTGCCTCCAGAGGCTGGGCTAATGGCTCCAAAGGCACTCTGTCATCTCTAGCAGATGTGGTCCAGCAGTCCCTTCTCTTCGGCAGGCCTTCGTGCTCCAGGCAGTCCACGCCTCTCCTTGCAGGGGTCTCGGACCAGAATTGGTCCCAAGCAGAGGTTTTAGCCCTGGAGCTTAGCAGTTTTCTCAGGCACGCTGATGTGTGACTTCTGTCTCTCATAGTGAAGATTCCTGGCCAGGCCTGGACTGGCCATTGCGGGCACCGGGCAATCCCCCGTTGCGCCTCAAGGGTGGGGGCAGTTTTTGTCAGAGGGCCGTTTTTGCAGCATAACTGCAACATCTGCCCTGTAACAAAATCGGCCGAAAACTGGCCCTGGCAAAGAGCTCCGTCACACCCCCAGGGGGCTGGCCGAGCACTTTGCCAGGGCCGGTTTTGGTTCTCAGTCCGGCCCTGTTCCTGGCACCCAGTGGGGGAAGCAGCCCAGTGTCTATTGCCAGACTGAACTTTCTGAGTTTGTGTTATGTTCAAATTTTGTGGAGCTCCTCGAATCAGAGAATGCAGAATGTTAATTCCGGAAGCCCTCTCTGGAGCTGGTTTGGGTCAGTTATTCTGTCTTTGTACATTACGCTCAAACTGGTTCGCCTGTGGTCTTTGTTACACAGATCTAGCAGGACTGGGTGTCGACTGTGAGGGTGGGGCTGCCAGGACAGGGTGCAGAAGGCTAAACACCCCAAGCATTTGCAAAGCACTGGGTGTCGCTTTACTGATAGTTTGAGGTGTTGGCGTTGCAAACAATAATGCAACGCCAATAGCTCATACATTTAGTAAATGTGAGACCCAGTGCATTGCAAATGCTTGTGTCGTGAGCCAGCAACCACAATGTATGTCTCAGTGCAGTACCGCAAGCTGTTCCTAGTGGTCCCCAGTGACTAAGGCACCAGCACTGCTGACCTCTTTTGGTCACAAATAGTACTGCACCCTGCAGAGGATATGGTAAATCCACCCTACCCATAATGCATTGCATGCAAGACAGTACTATGAGTACATTCAAATAGCTATGTCCATATATACAATTAGTAGCTTTGAAATGTGACAAAATAATTATTACATTTATTTCGGATTTGGTTGTATTCTGTGTGGAGGTGATGAAGGGAAATTTATAGACGGTCTCATATAAATGTGAGATGTTCTAGTGAGCAAAGTAACCACTGCCAGACTAGAACTAAGTATGTGTTTTGCCTGAAACCTTTTAAGAAAATAGTGCCTTGAGGCTGTAATTTAAACCTAGGTAGTAACAACACATGTAACAGGGAGTGTTCTCATGGGAGGTTACAAGAAGAGACAAGGCTGTACTACAGAGGGACCACTAAGCCTGTTGACAAATAAAAAGCCAGCATTTACAAAGGGCAGAGACAGGAGCCAATTGAAATGATGGACGGAAAGTGGGCAGAGCTTTATGCACATATCCAGAATACAGCATGTCTCGAAGAGACCATGAAAGCGCAGCCTAGACGAGATCTAAAAATGACGGATGCTGGGTGTCCCTGTACACCAGCTAACTGACTGATATCTGGCCACAGTGATACTACTGTGGAAAGGGCAGGAAGATTCCAGTGCGTGCTCCCCAATAACAAAGGAGAGGCGCCGTCACCCCAACATCCTCCATACTGAACGGCTTCAATTAAATCTCAGGGGGAGGTTCAGACATGCTGCATCGGCTCTCAGACTAAAGAAAGGGTCAGGGGCGTCTCAGCTCAGCCCTCCATTTTGAGGTGCGTCTATAGAGAGGACTCCAAGATGGGTTACCAAGACCAGTAAGAGGAAAGCAGTCACTCATGCTATGAGGGGTGAACTTTGGGGGGTCCTCTGACCTCAGAGCCAAGTTTGGGGTCTCAGTCCAGTTACTTGGGAGTTCTCCAGTGAAGACGCGTATTCCTCGAGGTAAAATGCGCAACATTTCGTGACTTTACCAGCAGTCTGCCTTGGGCCTGATATGCACGCGGCACAGAGCCACGCTGGGGATATTTGTGTCCCAGCCATGACGCATTCACAAATACTGTGCTCATTGCCCGCTCTCAAACACCGAACTCCGACACTTCCAGCCCCCACTCTCAAAACACTGACACTTCCCGCTCTCAAAAACTAACACTTCCCGCTCTCATACTCCGTGCACTGCATTATATTTTAGATGCATGTACACGGGGATTCGCACCGCTTTTAATGAGACCCAGTATTACACACCTGTATATACCGGGCATGTAACACTCACATAAACGGCACACATCACACATTAACCGAAAGTAAATATATGAAACAGTGAAAAATACTGTATGCTGGACATCCTAACCAATGCTAAACACATGACACATTCAGAAATACTGTGGCATGCCACACTCACTAAGACTGCGTACTTGACACACTGACACCTGCTGCTCAAAATTAGAGCATATATGACTCGCATACACCCATTCAATACAACAGGCAAACCTGTCAGTCCCTGGTCATCACACAAACTCCAAAACGCTACACACGACGACGTACACTCATACTGCACACAGTACTCACTGACAGATGCTGCACTTGTGACACACATGACATACCCATAAATACCACACATGTTACATACGGAACATGGGACACTAACACCTAATGCGTGCGTGACACATTCACATACAGCCTGATTCATCAAGCTGTTTTGCGCTCGCAAAGGGCCAGATTCTGAGAATCTGGCCCTTTGCAAGTGCGATTTTTGCATTTGGGATTCATCATCCCAAATGCAAAAATCGCTATTACTGAAATCGCATATTTGCGAGGAATTGGATTTAAGGAATCTCTAATAGAGATTCCTTAAATGCAATTCATCAACCAATTAGAAATTGCGAAATCGCAATATTTGGGTGCAATTTACCACCAAGTCTGACTTGGTGGTAAATTGCGAAAAACGAGTAAAAAGCACTTTAGTGCATTTGTTTCTTTTGCATGTTACACACACACATGTCCTTTGGACATGTGTGTGCGCAACACCTGTTCAAATGTGCATTTAAGGGGTGCTACAGGGTGTCCTTTGGACACCCCTGGCACCCTTCAAATCGCTATCTTATTTGCGATTAGCAAATTGCTAATCGCAAATAAGGAATACTCCCCAGGGGAGTTTTTCCTTATTTGCGATTAGCAATTTGCTAATCGCAAATAAGGAATGTGTAGGAATCGCATTTTATTTTGCGATTCCTACATGAATACCATTTTGCCAGTCTCTAATAGCGATTCCTTATGAATCTCTATTAGAGACTCGCAAAACGGTTCCTTGATAAATCAGGCTGATAATGCCTACAAGACCCGCTCCCAAATATTGCATTCATGACTCACTCACAAAACACTGCACACCTGACACATTCGCAAACAGCCCACACAGGACATACAGCCTGATTCATCAAGGAACCGTTTTGCGAGTCTCTAATAGAGATTCATAAGGAATCGCTATTAGAGACTCGCAAAACGGTATTCATGTAGGAATCGCAAAATAAAATGCGATTCCTACACATTCCTTATTTGCGATTAGCAAATTGCTAATCGCAAATAAGGAAAAACTCCCCATTCATTCCTATGGGCCAAAAGGCCCATAGGAATGAATGGGGAGTATTCCTTATTTGCGATTAGCAATTTGCTAATCGCAAATAAGATAGCGATTTGAAGGGTGCCAGGGGTGTCCAAAGGACACCCTGTAGCACCCCTTAAATGCACATTTGAACAGGTGTTGCGCACACACATGTCCAAAGGACATGTGTGTGTGTAACATGCAAAAGAAAAAAATGCACTAAAGTGCTTTTTACTCGTTTTTCGCAATTTACCACCAAGTCAGACTTGGTGGTAAATTGCACCCAAATATTGCGATTTTGCAATTTCTAATTGGTTGATGAATTGCATTTAAGGAATCTCTATTGGAGATTCCTTAAATCCAATTCCTCGCAAATATGCGATTTCGGTAATAGCGATTTTTGCATTTGGGATGATGAATCCCAAATGCAAAAATTGCACTCGCAAAGGGCCAGATTCTCAGAATCTGGCCCTTTGCGAGCGCAAAACAGCTTGATGAATCAGGCTGATACTGTGCACATGACCCACTGGCACATAAGGCACGCCTCCCAAATACTGCGCATGTAACGTATGCACAAATTCTGCGCACCTGACACGCAATCACATCTACAGCACATACAAAAAGCACGTAATCCCTGCAGAAATAATACACCCACAAACACTGCATAGATGACAAACACAAGCAAACATTGCACAGGTAACGCACGCATCCACCCGTTGCACAAACGCAGTTACTGCACACATTAAAGCTGACTAACTGCACACACACATACGGTGAACATGAAATACTCACCGACACTGCATGCAGTTACACTCAAACTTCACACGTGCGGCATCCCTACACGCAAGGGCCGGAAACGACACATTTACAAACACCGCCAAATCCGGCTTACGTGGCACTCTCCCAGACCGTGCACACTTTAGCTCCCCACCACTGCTTCACACATGGCACAACTGCGATCACTTTCCCCTCTTTTACTTGTTTACTCCTTGTCTTCCCTCATCCTTCCCTCTGTGTCTCTGTCGCTCTCTCGCGTCTATCTCTGCCTCAAACTCCTCACCTTGCCTCTAACTCTCTCTCTTTCCTTTCTCCGACTTCCTACTTCTCGTGTGCTGGACTTTGCCTCCTTGTCTGCTATGTCACCATTTCCTTCTTGTCTCTCCTCCCTCGTATGTCCATCTCCCTCCTTCTCTGCCCCAGCCCTTCTCCTGTCCCCCTCTCTCCCCTTATGCCGGACTGCCCACTTCCCACTTTCCCCTCTTGTCTGGCAGCCTGGCTCCTGCCCTTGCACTTGACACCCCTCTGGCCCCGGCTGGGGTGGAGGGCTGACTCACAGCGCCACCTGCTGGCTGAGCACCAGGAGGCGGTGAAAGAGCCCGAGTGCGCAGCTCGGAGGACAGCAGACAGTCAAGTGTCCCGGCGAGGAGGGACCGGCACCTGGAGACTGCCCGGCGACATTAGCACCCGCAGGGGTCTGCACGGAGGCCTGGAGCGACCCCAGGAGCCCCATCCGACATAGGTTGTGAAGGGACCCGGGAGACCTGTCCAGCGACCCCAAGAGCCTGGGCGAGCCTGAAGCGACCCCAGGAAAACCGCGGAGACTGGAAGGATACCCCCAGAGGGGCGTCCACTGGGAGGCGGGAGGGACCCCTCAGGGACTCCTCGAAGAGGGTGACAGCCCTACAAGAACGTCTTCACGTCCCAAAGAACTTCCTTGGTTGATGGACGGGGTGTGAGGGTCATCTGGAAATATCTATGACCAGAAACCTAGCAGTTGAGCGACGAGACGGGCTGGTGGATATTTTTGTGCAGCCCATAGGAGCTTCCCAGAAATCGACAGGGTGGATTTCGCGACATATCGGAATATCTTGGATGTGGTGGGTGCCACGCGTGGTAGTGGACGGGCAGGGTTGCGGAGCAGCCACGCCCACATGTCATATCTCCTGCGTGAGCCCGTCCGATAAGTGTGGACGACAGAAGCGCCTCGTGGCCATGTCGCGGCGCACCCGCAGGGCAGGAGAAAGAGCGAGCGACAGTGGCATTTAGAAGGTAAGCAGGAGAGGTGCACTTTCGGGAGGCGGTGGGTATTGAATAAATCGTACCCCGAGGGCTGGTCGCGCGCCGCTGGTTAACCACAGTCATTTTTTATTATTAGTTGTAACTTTTTATAGGAGCTACGTGTTGCAGCGAAGTTACAGTGAAAACAGCACTGGTTATAACGCTTAATAATGCCTTTGGGGGTTACCCATGCACTCGAAGCTAAAGGCCCTAATAAATTGCCGCTTGGTCCTCGTATTAACAGAACTGTAGAGGTTGGAGAGCCGACACATTAACAGGCAATGCCGAGCCAAGGGTCTGGATTGGATGTTGTAGTCAGTGCACGAGCTGAGTCCTGAAAAGACTTGCTACGCAAATAATACAACAAAAGAAGTAAAATATGATAAAGTCTCTTGAAATTTTAAAAAACGTGTATGTCTTTAATGTTGTACATTGAGAAGTACTTATTAAAAGTGATAGTTTTGTACTTCTGGTAGTCTGCGCTCATCTTTGAAAGTGTTTTCACACGCGATAATGAAAAAAAAAGAGATTTTTGGGGGTAATAAAACATTTGACTAAGATCACACAATTTAAACGGGGAAGCCAGGATTTATCCAGGTTTTCTGGTTTGACTTTGTACAAATCAGCTACTAAATGGGTAACTATTCGTGTTTCCTTATGTGAAAGCTTAGTTCTATCTCTTAGTGCATTTTCTGCAGTCTTTACATTTAGCCCGCACCCTACCCGAGGATGAGTACTAGTTACATTACATAACGTCACACGCGTTATTTACAGGCACGGGGTGGTTACGCGATTTGCCCAGAATCGCAGGATGTTGCGCTGATGCCAAGACTCGAACCTGGCTCCTCAGACCTACAGTCTCAGCTCTGATCCTAACGCCACATCCAGGGTAGAGGAGTAAGGCAGGCAGAAGCCACATGAAGACTTGGCCCCTTACAAGTAATGCCAGTCAACGCCTGTCGCTAAAACGTTTTAACAACTAGTTTTATTATAGCGCGTTCCTACCGCTGATATGCAGTTTTATAGAGCACAGCCAACTCAATGACATTCAGTTTACCGACCATGTAAAGATGGATCACTGGGTTTGCCCAGCTCACATTTCAATAGTTACCGTACGGTCCAACGGATCTCCGCAGCTGGAGCATAACCCAGGGAGCTATCCAGCGGTTTAAGAGCAGCAGCTCACTCAGCGATAGAAGAAACCTGACACCTCTGAAGGCCGCAGCTACAGGGCGCACTGCTCTTTAACACCCCAAGGAACAGAGGAGTCTCTGTGGGTTAACACTGCCCCCTACAGAGTGCGTGAGAACATGTGCGCCCTAAATGTTCTCTTACCCGAACCCCGAGAGGGCTAGAGCAGGTTTTAGTCACGTGACATAAACGTTGCTGAATCCCCAAACTCCGCAAAGTGTCCGACAGCCTTTGAGCCCTAAGTGTCCGAGTGACCACTGAAAGTGTTTCCAGGGCGCGCTCTCCGGTGGATCTCTAGCTCTGCCGCGGTGCGTACCTGGGGCAGGATGAGGCGCCAGTGCCGGGGCGCCTGCACCCCGGTTCGCTTCTGTAGACCTACAGCGTATAAAGCGTAACACGACATGAATGCGCTTCTATGTCTAACTATTCCTAGTTGCTGTTTTAGAAGTTGCAGCTCGTGAACAGATCTCCCGGTTTATTTCATACATACGTCGATAAGCGCACGCACCACACCCGCCTCTCCATCCTGCAATCTCTGAGCCGCCCGTGGTCTCCAGCTCTACTCAGTATCAGCAGCCGATGCACGTCTTTCTGAAGGCGTCCTCTCCTCTCGTATCTATCTCAGCTGAAGTTGTTCCCAGAGTGTCTTTCTGTCTACGTTACCCTGTGCAGTCTCATCTCAGAGACTGTTATATTCACTCTTTACTCCAGAGCCCCCCTCTGCCTCTTATATTCACTCCTTATCCCCGAGACTCCCTTCTGCCTCTTATGTTCACTCCTTACTCCTGAACCTCCCTTTCTTTCGCCTCCACTTCAGTCTCCCATCCAGACCTTGAATTCTTGCATTGCTGTTTGAGTGACACGTGCATCTTCTGCTCCGCGTTTATACCATGTGGAGATGTGATTGTCTCTATTCAGTCCACCTCCTCCATCTTTTCCTCCAGAGCATACGTTTACACCCAAAAGCCTCTCCTGATATGTCTTGTGATGTAACACACGGTTACATACCATAGTTGCAGGCAGGGCCGGTCCTAGGCCTTCTGAGGCCCCGGGCGAAAGGGAAGATGCGAGGCCCCCCTTGTTGCATATTGCGTCACAAGAAGTGACATCACAGAAAGCGACATCGCAGTACTATTGATCTTATTTGGCATCACTGAAGCTAACTAATGTGGATATCAGTAACATGGACAAAAAGTAGAGGGGATTGAAAACACGTGAGCAAATATCAATTTATTATAAAAAGTAGATAAAATTAAATATTGCAATGAAACAAGGTTGAGAGAATGAACACAATGCTTGTTGCAAAATGCAGTGAGGTCACAAACTCCAAACCAGATCGCTTGTAACCACAAAAATGTTTGAACATCTGGCCCATGGCTCTTCTAGCTGACAAGTTAAAACTTTTTGATTCTGCTGGTTTTAGTTTGAAAGTGAAAATTACATAGATTGGTCCAAAGATCGCCGACCTTGCACCAGGAAGCTTAGCACCTACAACAGTGATTACTCAGGATCAGGCACGTTGCCCATTGGGCTCAAAGGGCTTCAGCATCTTTTTAATTGAGATTTTTCAAACAAAGAGTACAGGCACAGTATAGAAGAAAGAGGAGCAATCGCATAGTGGGGTATGAGGACTGTGAGACGGAACAGCATGCTTTGCTATCAAGTTGTAGAGTCAAGGTACCATCATGACGTAACATAACATAGTAACATTTAATCTTAGTATCCTAGGTCATAGGTGCTTGAGATGAGTAAGGAGCTATAAGAGGACTGGCGAGTGTTGAAGCGCAGAGAATTCTAGAGGAGGCCACCTCACCTACCGGTAGTGAACAGCAATGTAGAGCAGACTTTTTGTGCAGTGGCGAGCGTTACTATTACGTAATCTTTAAGGGTGTGTAATATACCGACCTTGGAAGGTTAAAAGTGTTAGCTTGCCTAGGCACGATTTACGTGTAGGAACCGCAGGTCAGGAGTGAGCATCTGATTTACTGACACATCTTGCCAGTAACGCATAAAGAGCATCTTCTGGTCTATGCCGTACTTCAGGACTAGAGGATAAAATGCATTTTGAAGCAATATGGTTGAGATGTGATAGCATGGCCATCGAAATGATCACTGCAAGAAGTCACTCAGCACCACCACAGCACCACTCAGCACCACCACAGCATCAGCGCCACCTCAGCATCACTCAGCACCACCACAGCACCACTCAGCACCACCACAGCATCACTCAGCACCACCACGGCACCACTCAGCACCACCACAGCACCACTCAGCACCACCACAGCACCACTCAGCACCACCACAGCACCACTCAGCACCACCACAGCATCACTCAGCACCACCACAGCATCACTCAGCACCACCACAGCCTCACTCAGCACCACCACAGCCTCACTCAGCACCACCACAGCATCACTCAGCACCACCACAGCATCACTCAGCACCACCACAGCACCACTCAGCACCACCACACCACCACTCAGCACCACCACAGCATCCCTCAGCACCACCACAGCATCACTCAGCACCACCACAGCATCACTCAGCACCACCACAGCACCACTCAGCACCACCACAGCACCACCACAGCATCACTCAGTGCCACCCCAGCATCCCTCAGCACCACCCCAGCATCCCTCAGCACCACCACAGCATCACTCAGCGCCACCCCAGCATCACTCAGCGCCATCACATTATCACTCAGCACCACCACAGCACCACTCAGCACCACCACAGCACCACTCAGCACCACCACAGCATCACTCACGGCCTCCACAGCATCACTCAGGGCCACCACAGCATCACTCAGGGGCACCACAACATCACTATGCGCTACCATAGCATCACTGAAAGCCACAGCATCACTCGTCGCCGCCACAGCATCACTCGTCGCCACCACATCACTCCGCGCCATCACAGCATCAATATGTGCAACCATTCAACAACAACTGGTTCAAATACATTCTCTCAATGTTTCAAGCTTTATTACAAATGTCACAAAACGATGTTAATATTTCACTTCTGTTCTTGGATTTTCTTCACAATAAAATACACTGAACATAATCTTCACAAAAGTTATTTACAAAAGTTTAAGCTGTTGCCATTATAAATTACAATCACTTTTATTTAAGTATTAATTAATTAAAAAATTAAAAGCCATTGTTATTTGTAATATCAATACATCTAAGTCACGTAAATACAAAACATGTTGCTTTACAAATGCTATAGGTGTCACATTTGCGAAAGTTATAACTATTGGCCTTGTAAATGACAAAGCTATTAATTTAGCTATTTTCAAAACCAAGACATAAATAATAAAATTGTCATTTACAAGACCAATAGCTCAAACTTTCCTAATGCGAGACCTATTGCATTGCAAATGCTTGTTTAAAAGGTCCACTATACTTAAACGGCAAGGTGCTGTTCTACTAGTAATTTATGAACGTGGTTTCCACTGCAACTGATTTTGCTTAACTTACTTTTTCATGTCTCTGCTTCCTGCCCAATAGCCACCGATGGCTACAATGCCCACATTACAAAGATGATAACAATTTTGTAGTCCAGGACAGGCTCATTGGAGGCATACATTGCCACCTTCACTAACTTGCCAAATGTATCACCAATATATAAATGAGTCCTGCTTAAAACCTACACTCTTTCTGCGCTTTCTGAAACAGACACCGAAGGCTACAAGGCCCAGGGAAGGGGGCCCCCACACCATGACCTTCCAGCTCGACACAGTGCTATGAGGCCCTGGGAGGGGGCCCCCCTCCCCTGGGCCTTCAAACCGTAACAAGGCACTTCCCAAGACACTGCAGAGAGCTCATCAGAGAGCAAAAAAAAAAAAAAAAAAAAACGTCAGCTGAAGGGGTCTGCTTCAATTGTAGCTGTACCTAGCTTAGATGGCAACAGTAAATATATTTTCGATGTGTATGTAATATTGCCCCCCCTGTCAGATCAGTACAAGTCAAATATTGCTTATGCATACATTTTAAGATACAAGACACTGCCCTACCAAGATTCGAAGTATAACAAAAGCCAGTTGATCTGGCTGCTCCCTCCTCCCCTCACCCACCTTCTCTTACCTGTGTCCGGCTGGTGCTCGAAAGAAACAAAGGGGCCTCTGTTGCTTGGATACAAAATGCCCAAACAGAGCCGAGAATGGCCGGTACTTAACCAAGGCGCCCGAGGCGCTGCCGGGGGCCCTGAAGTGAGCTGTGAAAGTGTGACCTTTCACAGGGGCGCGAGGCCCCCTGTGTTTTGCTGAGCGCGAGGCCCTGGGCGGCTGCCCACACTGCCCATGCCTAGCGCCGGCCCTGGTTGCAGGGGAGACAAGCAGGAGAACAAAAGAATTTGCGACAAGCCACAACAGGCGCTGGACCTAACAGCCCGCACTCTGCGCATGTCGACAAAGTCACAGTGAGTTCTCGTACATTTCCAAATTTGTGCAGGATCTAAAACCAGAACTACAGAAATGTTCTGTTAGACTCCCACAGATGCCAACATTTAGGACATGGCTTTGTAAATCATCGCACCCCACCAAAAAAGGGCCGAGTATGCTGGGAAAGTGGGCATGGTAATAAAAGTAAGACATCTCCAGGGCTGACTTTAGGAGGGTGCGACCAGTGCTTTTACACCTCGCGCCAAGGTCAAAGGGCGCCCTCTGCATGACAGGCTTGATCAAGATAAGAGCAGCCTAAAGGAATCTTACAACCGCATGATAACTCTGGTGGCTAATGCACTTGAGGGAGAGATCTATGATTTGCCTAGTCAGTTTTTGACTCATAGCAGCATAGGTTAATGTTCCTGCTGCAAAGCACAAGGCGTGACAGGTTAGTATTTTATGTAGATTGCTTAGTGGGTTACTGCTTTTGAATCAGAGAACCTTTTGTCGCTTGGAGTTTATAAGAGTTAGGGCCAGATGTAGGTCGCCAAATACCGGTCGGTAACGCCCGATTTCGGCCGTTACCGACCGATATTTGGAGTTTGAGATGTAGAGGGCCTAACTTTACAGAATCGGTAAAGTTACAGATTCGGTATATTTACCGATTTGGTAAAATACCGAATCGGTAAATTTACCGATTCTGTAAATCCAGATGTAGGTGGCACTGAAAACAGTGCCACAGGCCCTTAGGAATTCATTATTTACCACCAAATAATACTTGGTGGTAAATAATGAATTTCTGTGTACATGCACATCTGTGCATGTACACCGGTGCCATGTGGCACACATACATGCCCTGAGGGCATGTATGTGTGTCACATTGCACACAAGCCAGAATCAGGGGTGCAACAGGGTGTCAAAGTGACACCCTGTCCCCCTTGTAAAATCGGTAATTGACATTGATTCCTGTGGGCCTCAAAGCCCGCAGGAATCAATGGCAATTACAGAATCGGTAAATACCGATTCAGTAATTACCGAATCTTACCGATTCGGAAATTGAATAGGTAAAAATACCTACATCCCGATTGCCACTTCTTAAATGCCGAATCGGTATGATTCGGTATTTAAGAATCGGTAATCTGGGATTACCTACATCGGGCCCTAAGTCTTCTAATATAGCGCATTGTGCTATGAACTGGCTTCAAAGTGCTGCGTGAAAATTGAAAGGCAGAGGTTCAGAACCTTATGGCTTTTCCCCATCAATCTTTTATTATTCTAAGATTGCTAAAATGGGTTCCTTTGAGTAACAATACAATTTTGTTAGTAAGACACCACCATCATTGTGGTGCATTTATGGGAAAGGTTTGTGTTACTTTTATGGGGCATAGTTACAAACACTTTGCACGTGGTTTGCATCACAAATGTGATGTAAATCAGTGCAAATTGTTGTTTTGGGGTTTACTTTCCAGCACAAATCCTCAAATGCATTGGACAGTAGACCTTAAGCAATTCAAATAGCGCTATGCACTACTTTAAATCAAGGAACCGTACCGTGGGTGGTACATGGACGTTCCCAATGCACTCATCCCCAGGATTTTGATGCTAATCCCTATCTACTAACTTTCGTAGGAAGGGATTGACATATAAAAAATGATGCCTCCTCAAGGTAGGCATAAAGTTGGAGAAAAATATGAATTTTGTTCAAACCTTTCCAACTTTGCATGTGTGCTGCACCGTACAGCACACATAAGAAGTGGTAACGTGTCAAACTTTGACAAAGCATGGAATTTTGTGCTGAAAAATGTACTTTACAGTATAACATCTAACTAAAATACTCCTGCACTGTGGTACAAGGGTGTGTGCATTTGCACAAGGCAGACTAAGGTATGGCAGCACCACGGAAGAGAGCAACAGCTCCGTATCTTAGCAGATATGGTGCTTTTGTGCTCGCTCTTATTTCACTCCATGGAGTGACATAACTTTGGTTACTGTGCATCGTAAACACTTAGTTACTATGCCCCTTCGTTTCTCCAGACCAAGCACCCTTAACATATAATGCCTACAAATATGGATGACACGTGATTCCACTTTGTAGTCCTCATGGTCTTAAGAAATAATTGGTATACATTGATTTACACACCTGTATGACTCTGTAATGTGTTTGTGATGCAAAGCACTCTGACATTCTGATAGCCTAGCTGATGAGGATTATGAATCCGAAACCGGTCCTAGGATGCTTGTTTACGGTCCAGGGAAGACATGGTTTGGCAGTTCGGGCTGGACTGTTCCCATGAGGCACAGGGTCAGACTGATTTGCATATAGCCTTGTCTGAACTGGGGTGGCCGAGTGAGCTAAAGAATGGTGATGGATTAAACCCAGATCAGTTGACTGGGGGTGAGTGTTTGATTTGCTCAAACGCTCCGTCCTCATTTCTTTTGTATCGCTTTGTTCGCCCTAAGTGTGGCAGGGTATGCTCAGACGTGAGTCCCTTGCTCACTTGGCCACTGGATTCAAGATAACCTGGCTGATGAGGATTATGAATCCGAAACCGGTTCCAGGATGCTTGTTTACGGTCCAGGGAAGACATGGTTTGGCAGTTCGGGCTGGACTGTTCCCATGAGGCACAGGGTCAGACTGATTTGCATATATCCTTGTCTGAACTGGGATGGCTGAGTGAGCTAAAGAATGGTGATGGATTAAACCCAGATCAGTTGACTGAGGGTGAGTGTTTGAATTGCTCAAACGCTCCGTCCATCATCCCCTTTTGTATCGCTTTGTTCGCCCTAAGTGTGGCAGGGTATGCTCAGACGTGAGTCCCTTGCTCACTTGGCCACTGGATTCAAGATAGCCTGGTTGATGAGGATTATGAATCCGAAACCGGTCCCAGGATGCTTGTTTACGGTCCAGGGAAGACATGGTTTGGCAGTTCAGGCTGGACTGTTCCCATGAGG
This sequence comes from Lissotriton helveticus, assembly GCF_964261635.1. Lineage (NCBI taxonomy): Eukaryota > Metazoa > Chordata > Amphibia > Caudata > Salamandridae > Lissotriton > Lissotriton helveticus. The sequence continues at coordinate 1,312,608,661 of NC_136057.1, read as the reverse complement.
CACAGGGTCAGACTGATTTGCATATAGCCTTGTCTGAACTGGGGTGGCCGAGTAAGCTAAAGGATGGTGATGGATTAAACCCAGATCAGTTGACTGAGGGTGAGTGTTTGATTTGCTCAAACGCTCCGTCCATCATCTCCGGGTATGCTCAGACGTAAGTCCCTTGCTCACTTGGCCACTGGATTCAAGATAGCCTGGCTGATGAGGATTATGAATCCGAAACCGGTCCCAGGATGCTTGTTTACGGTCCAGGGAAGACATGGTTTGGCAGTTCGGGCTGGACTGTTCCCATGAGGCACAGGGTCAGACTGATTTGCATATAGCCTTGTCTGAACTGGGGTGGCCGAGTGAGCTAAAGAATGGTGATGGATTAAACCCAGATCAGTTGACTGGGGGTGAGTGTTTGATTTGCTCAAACGCTCCGTCCATCATCCCCTTTTGTATCGCTAAGCACTCTGACATTCTACATTGGGATGCGTAGCACCATAAAACAAGTAAATGTGAGAGAAGGACTAAGGAGAGACGAGAGGCACCATTGGAGGGTGGTAGTAAGGGAATCCGTGAAGAAGAAGGTCATAAGGAGGATCCGACAAAGATTGCCGTACCGGGTGCCACCAACGCTAAAACCTGCCCTCGACATCTCTGAAGTAGGGAAGTGCGGTGTTCATGTAGCATTCTTAGTAGGAATCACTGTAAACATACTGTGTTGAGCAAAGTGCTTATCAGGGTCAGAGAAGCATTCAATAGCCGAACAGAGCATGGTCAATAAGAGGGATATGGAGAGGACACAGCGAGTTCCACGATTGATCAAAACACCACCAGAACAAGCACGAGGCCCAGAACTTTTTTTGGGTTACAGAAAAACTTCCCTGCCCAGGTATTTATTAACATTGCATAGAGATAAAAGAAATGTTAAAAACATGGAAATCATACTATTTCAGCACACCGCTACAAACCTATACATTATTTTGATGCCGATATGTAGTATGCTAGAGAAGAAGATTGCTAATCAACCCTACCTCCAATGCATACTTACATTTTTTGTGAGCTCATGGTCCGATGCCTCCTCCTGTATTTTCCAAACTAAACAGCCCCCTGTGATGTGGAAAGACCACCTAAATTTGTATTCCCGAATCCCCCAATACTGGGAGCACGAGCCTGCTCAGATGCAAACCTCATTATCCATGCCACAGGGGCGGCTCTAGGCTCATGGCGGCCCTGGGCAGGGAGCATAGGTAGGGGGCCCCGGAAGAGGGGGTCCGGGCGGGTCGGAGCGTGGAGGCCAGGGAAGAGGGGGGGGTCAGGGTGTTTGGAAGTGGAACAGAGCTGGAGGCCGCCAAATCCCTGCCAGGGGCCGCCACCCAAATATGTATCCATCCTCAGAGGATTATTATATTAAGGATATTTATTGGCGTGGTGGCCCCTGGGGTTTGGCGGCCCTGTGCAGGTGCACAGCTTGCACATGCCTAAGGCCACCCCTGCATGCCAGAGTCAATCCACCCTTGAGACCCCAGGAGAGGCCCCAAACACGCGATGGATAGATGGGCAGGGCACCCGATCTATAGCTGGGTCTCTTGGGGTAGACTGCATCGCCCTCAACCCAAGGAGCCTGGGCCAGAGCAACAGGCCTGAGCAGGTGACTGGTGTGGGCTGGTGGCAGCTCTGAGGCCTGGCAGCAAAAGAGGCTGCATTACTTCAGACCTCCACTTTTAAAGTGGCCGAATCCTGCCCACCGCTGCATGCATCATGCGCAACACCCATCTGCCTGAAGCGCACCTTGACCCCTTGGAGAACAGGGGTTCTTCCACCCAGGGTCGGATTGGGATAAAAAAATAAATAGGTCCGGCCCCCAAAATAAAACTGCCCCCCCCCCCCCATTAGTGAACCAGATAGATAAAAAAGTATCCCACGTTTGAGAATCACTTTGCCACTGGATTCAAGCAAGCCGGGCTGAAGACGGCTGTAATGCCAAAAAACGGTCCTCGGAAGCTTGTTTCCGGTCCAGGGAAGGCATGGCTTGGCAGTTCGGGCTGGACTGTTGCTATGAGGCACAGGGTCAGACTGATTTGCATATAGCCATGTCTGAACTGGGGTGGCAGAGTGGGCTAAAGAACGGTGATGGATTCAACCCAGATCTTTTGACTGGGTGTGAGTGTTTGATTGGTTCGGATTCTCCGTCCATCACCACCCCCTTTTGTACCCCAGATAGATAAAAAAGTATCCCACGTTTGAGAATCAGGCCAGTTTTGAATTTGTCAAGACATGATGTATGTGTATTTTGTAAGGTATGCAAAACTGCATACATTTGTGTTTCCTGCAGGCAACGTTTGTGGTAATAGAGAAATAAACAGTAAAAACTGACCCACCTGGCCATAAAACAGACCCACAAAGTGCTAATAACCAGGCCCACATTCAGATATGTCAGACCAGCCCATCGGGTGCTGCCCGATTGCCCTATAGGCCTTCACGAGACTGCTGCCATTCCTTGGGCCGCCATCTTGCCACCAGTCCGTCCTAGCACCCCTTGACGCCCACCCTTAATGTCTGCAGCACCTATTCTGGGCGCACCTGGTGGTATTAGGTGCATCTCGCTGGTGATGCGCAAGATTACGTCAGTGTGGCGCATCAGGGATTGGCACACGCCACACACCAACCACAAATAGTGACTAAGAGCATCCTCTCTGGGACCAGTACCAAATGACCACAGTGTATTGTGGCACCACGAATCCAGGGCACCACCAGGGGTGCCAGTTACAGGTGGAACACTGGAGCTGTGCCAAAGTGAGGTGAAGTCCTGGAGGCAGAAATGTGGGCTGAGCTCACAGGCAGTTCTGGATTACCAAATAGGTAAGTAGGCACCAGCCTACGAGCCCCACTCCTTTTAGGGGCCCGCGACAACGGATCAAAATCTTATTGATTTGATCTTGAAAGAAAATTACAATCAAGCTTTCTTAATTAATGTTTCCAAAAGAAAGCAAAAATGAATTAACTCAAAGAAACGAAAACTTTACAATAAAAACTCTATAGAGAAAATACTGTATTAATGTAATGTACCCATTAACAACTTAGGGGCAGATTTACAAGCCCCTTGCGCCTCATTTGCGCCGCTGTTGCGTCACTTTTGTGACGCAGCGGCAGCGCAGATCCTGCTCCATGGTGCAGGGGTACTTACAACGTGACGCATCTGGGAGATGCGTCACGTTGTAATGCCCTGCGCCACATGTAGGCGTTCCTGTGCAGGGGGAGGCGTTCCGGCGCAGGAACGCCTCCTAAAAGTGGCTGAGTGAAATCTACAAGATTTCACTCAGTCACTTTTAGGCCCATGCTGCGTCAAAACTCTGCGCCTGCCTGACGCAGGCGTAAGGATTGACGCAGCATTAACTAGATAGGGCCCCCAGAGCATTGCTGGAGCTGCGTCGCGCTTGCGACGCAACTCCAACAATTCGTCACTTTTACAGCATCACGCATCTGTGCCGTTTTTGCACCATGGTGCGCCGCATTGTAAATGCGGCACATCCATGATGGCGGAGCTGTGGCGCACAATAACAGGCGCATCCTTGCTGATTTGCAGGGATGCGCCAGTTATTGTAAATATGCCCCCTAATACATAAACCAGAGACATCAGATTCACATAGTTTGTCTCTTAACCTCTTCGATGCGTCAGACGGCCCCCTGGCCATCCGACATCACAGTGGGCGTGCGCGGAGGACGGCCAGGTGCCGTCCGACCGCGCATGCTTAATTTTTTTCAGCACCGTGGCAGAATGTCCACCATGGAGAAGAGGTTAAAAGCTGTCTTCTGGCAGCTGTCAATTTGTAAAAAAATCCTGTGCATTTGGGTTTAGGAGATAATTTGTGAGGGGGGCACGACATTTTTGACTGCCTAGGGGGCCTCCACCTACTTTAATCAGGAACTGTCAGTGGGAGTTGTTGGGGGAGGTGGAATTAAAGAAAGTAGACGTATAGAGTACCATGTAAACAAAAGATCCAGATTTACTAGTCGTTCATGGGACACACAGAGTTGAGCGCGCCTTTAATTGGTGTATAAAAGCGTTTAATACATTTTGTTCGCAAAAGGATTTTTGTGCTCTGAAGATTGACACTAGTGAAGCGCTTAAACACTATTGCCGCGTCACAGGACATGGCTGATGATCTATACAAAGTGGGTATGATGAGGCGGAAACAGTACAAATGCCCTTAGGGTTCTAAAGTAATTAAAGTCACTTTATGCAGCGGGTGCTGGGTTTCTTTGGAATCCAAGCGCCAAATGAAAAATAGGCGCATAAAATTGTTAAAAGGCAATTGTGTGATATTTCTTTGCATATTATGCGTAATTTCTGTAAATTTACACATACGATGCAGTTTGTCCTTGGACGGTTGCCTGAGCCCAGAGACTTGTCCTGCGGGGGATACTTGAGTACAAAACTCAGGAAAGACGCTGCTCGGCCTTGCACTGTGGCACAACTCTGTTTAGAGTTGCGCAAACAAGGCTCAGTGTCGTCAGCACGCAACGAAGGGGAAATATAGTGCTGCGTAATTCTTGGCCCTTTGCGCAACGCAATGCTCCAGATGTATTTGTGAATCCTGGCAAGAGACAGCAAAGCCATCTTTTGAAGAAACACAGACTCCAAAATGCAGATTTCGGAAATCTCGGCCTCACATAAATATTTTTCCCAAAAACATGTTGACCTACATTTGTCCCTTTATCCTGCCAAGCTCACTTGCTACATATTTTCAGACTGGCTTAATTTAATTTTCCAACTAGAGTTGTAGCATATTTCAGGGTAAACGCTTAATGGCAGAAATGGGCGCAGATAATTTTTTTCTAGGGCTATATATATATGTATATTTCCTTTAGAGTTTTCTATAGCGCGAACTAGACCCGAAGATATCAGAGCGCTTTTACATAGCACCAGTTTCATTACACAAAGACACATTCATTTTTATTAGGCACGGGGAGATTAAGTGATTTGCCCAGAATCACAGGATGTTGAGCGTCCCTGCCAAGACTCGAACCCGGTTCCCCAGCTTCGAGGTCGACCGCTCTAGCCGTAAGGCTACATCCTATGCAAAGTTGCACTTCGGCTAGTCTATGTTCTGGAATCTATGGGGCTTATTTACAAGCCCCTTGCACCGCATGTGTGTCACATTTAAAATGGAAAAGAGTCATGTACCAGCGGCACAAGGGATTTGTAAATAAGCCCCTTTATTTTTGCAAAAGCTCTTTTTTGCATTATGGGTGTTAACTACTAAGGTTTTGCATAATTGTTCATGTGGTCTTAAGCAACACAAAGAATTGCGTCTATTTACTTAACTTTATAAAAGTCCATGGGTGCAGTGCAAAACAGCACAGTGCCACACGAACACCACAGCAACCCTTAGTATTCAACCCTGAAGAATTCACATGGTCCCTTCACAATGAAGGATCAACACCAGTGGTTAATTTGTAAAATAATAAGTGCAGCCTCTCGTGAGGAGGCAGCTTGCACCAGCCCGTTACTCGTGTTAGCGCCACCTAAAACAGAACCAACTACTAACCATGAAAGTGGGGAGAGGAAGTGACGTAATACCAGCTTCAGAGTTGGGGAACCACGTTCGAGTCTCGGCGTTGGCTGGGAATCTGGACAAATCACTTCATCTCCCGTGCCTACCATAAATGAATGTGTCCTTAACTGGTGCTCATGAAAAGCCCTGGTGTTAATGATCAAGTTCCAGTGCTGAGCACCAGAAACCACGGGCTCAAATTAAGCACTGATCAACACACTCCTTGCTCTAACACTTACACTCTGGCGTTATTCCGTGCAACTGGTGGTCACTGCTGAGTGATCTAAGTGGAGTTTCCTACAGTTTCTAGAGTAGGTCTTTGAGCACAGTTGGCATCAGGAGGCCACTGCAGTTTGAACCATCCAGTGCCCTTGTCACCGCTGCCAATGCAGAACCAACAAGACTACCAGCTTTCAAACGCTGCCAATGCAGAACCAACAAGACTACTAGCTATCAAACCCCCCAAAAGGTGACAATTCCAGGCCACCCAAAGCTATAAGAATGGATTGTATGGCTGGCATTATTATTTTTTATTGTATATTGAATTATGAAATACTTTGTTGATGGGCTCAACTCCATAATAGGCAAGCAGCGTCACCTGTGGTGGGCTGTCGTGCCGGTGTTGCAAATGAAGTACAGGCGATTAGCATTGACAAACACCAGCTCAAGTTAAACACTAGGGCTGTTTGTATGACCTAGATCTTGAGACAAAAGACTGAGGGCCTCATCTACAAGAAAATTATGCAACGCGGCACCACAAGCCATTTAGCTTCACCATGCTGCGTAATTTTCAAAGCACAGGGATGCATTGTATTAACAACAATCAGATGCATCCCTGTGCTGGCACACAATTGGCTGCCATGCGCCAGCACAGGCACCCTTGCATCATTTTGCAAGGGTGCCTGCACTGCGGCATGATAATTTTTGTGCAGGAAGGCACACCTTCCTGCACTAAACAATCATTACTGGCACTTTCCTCTTTCTATGCAATGCAGCATGCATAGAAAGAGAAAACAATGAGGAGAAATAAAAGTAAACCTGAGAATGTGTCATGTTACATGGATGTTGCGTGGGAACACCCACAGCAATACCCGTGGAACGCCGCTTTCACGCAGAGTAATGCGTGAAGGAGTCTATATTTGCAAGGTCATGAGAAGTCACGCAGAATGATTATGTGGCCATGTAAATATGGGCACGCCCATTGCGCCGCCAATGCATCAAGAAAAGTGATGCACCAGTGGTGCAATGGGCTTCAAAATAAGCCCCCAAATTGGTTTCTGTTTCTTTTTTACAGTTTTATATAGCTAGAACTCGACCCGGAGATTTTGGAGCACTTTACATGAGCACTAGTTACATTACTAAAAGACACATTCATTTGTTTGCAGGCACAGGGAGATTAAGTGATTTGGCCATCGTCATAGGCTTTTGAGCTGACCCCAAGACTCGAACCTCGTTCCCCAACTCTAAAGCCTGTAGCGCAGGCAGTTACACAACAACCTGAGGGTGACCTGGTCGATTCCATATCCCCCGGGACACTACCTCCCATTTATAGGTGCGTAGCATACCCCCTCTAAAAAATGTATGTTGTGATAAATAGTTGGGTGCAGGTGCTTTTCGTCGGATATGGGGAGGTTTCTGTCGGATTTCACCAGGAATTTTTACATACACAGACAAAACCGCACACCCAATCTCTCCCTCTCTCTGTTTGGAAAGACTTCAAAAATGTTGGTGATTTCACAAAATAATGTTTTCTCTCACTTAGTACCGCTACCAATCTGCATTCCTCTCCCTTTCCACTGCCCCTGAAGCCCCTCTCGTTGTATATGGTATTTTAACTTTATGTGCCAGTGTAAATGTTGGGAAATCTGAAGCTCACCACCTCACCCCCACCTCCTTCCCCGCTCAGTCCTACTGACCAAGCTCCGCCCCTGCCCGGTTATGACTGCTCATCTAACCACTGCATTCTGGGAATGTTGGTGCGGGTTCACGTTGACGGCAGCACGTGGACCCGAACGCCATTTTACAAGGACTGGGGAAGGAGCGCCAAGGTTAGAACTGTGTACTCGCAGTCACTTGGCGCCCACAATTAGCCCCCACCGCAGTGAAATCAGCCCCCAAGAAAAAGGCCACCCAACAACCCCTCACCCCCCTGCATTTGCTGCTTTCCCGTTGCAGAGTGCATCCCCCGGGCATCCACACACTGCCAAGCTCACCCTGTGAGGTCCTGGACCATTATATCAACAACCCAAATTTAGCAATCACCTCCCACCCCCTCCTTGCCAGAAAGAAGTGGTGGGGAAGAGGGGGGTCCGGGCTTCCTTAAACAGTGGGTCTCAGGGCGATGGAGATTACTCAACTCATAGCCCAGACCCAGAGAGTCTCTAAAAAAGTGTCAGGCAAACAGGCCCCTCTGCAGGAGTAAAATGCAAAGTGGAAAACAAACAGGGTACGAACAGCTCAAAAATGAAGGCGGCTTTGAACAGAGTCCCCGGCTGGTATTAAAACAGACTCACAAACAACCCCCCATGGCGCTTTGAAGTCACTCACTGGCAAGAAACAGAGCTGAACTTCGTCTTCATTCCAGCGGAGCGAGGGCTGTGCTTTACTTCACCCGTTTAAAGAGAAAAACAGTGTTTACTCCCTTAATGTAGGCCTATAAAAAGCCATGACCCTTGGTCAGGCCCGGACTGGCCGTAGCGGGCACCAGGCAATCCCCCGGTGCGACGCACGGGTGGGGCGGTTTTGGGCCCCTGGGGGCCATTTTTGTTACAGGGCCGTTTTTGCAGCATAGCTGGAAAATCGGCCCTGTAACAAAATCGTCCAAAAACCGGCCCTGGCAAAGAGCTCGGCGGCACCCACAACCCCCGGGGGGAGGGGGGCCGGCCGAGCACTTTGCCAGGCCCGGTTTTGGTTCCCAGTCCGGCCTTGCCCTTGGCCCGACTCTCTCGCCCCTATCGTTCCCCCGGCCCGCCAATCTGTGACTCTCTCTAGCTTTTGACCCAAAGCCCCCCTCCTATGTCGGCCCCCTGGGGAAGCAGGGTCGCAGACCAGTCTTCTCCCAGGTACATTCGCGCTGCCACGGAAGGACAAGGTGGGGGGAGGTCAATGGGGTGGGGTTAGGGGTGGGGCGGTGGTGCCTATAAAGTTGCTAGGGTGGGAGGTACTGGCCTCTTTCCTAGCACCACGCAGAACCGGGTTAGGGAGGGTCCTTATTTGGGTTAAATTGATCCACCTTGCAGATAAAAGGGCGAGTGGGTGGGAGTTATTGCGTGCCAGTTTAGGACGGGTTATACGACTCCAGGGTAGCGGATCTTTGGAGGGTTGGTGAGTCCCGGATGGGTGGAGCCACACCGGGGGGGGGGGGGGGGGGGAGACACAGGGGAATGAGGGCGGAGCGCAGGATGCAAGGTGCAGCAGAAGTAAGGCAAGAGAGGATGCTTAAGAGGGCTGTGAAGGTGAGAAGGGATAGATGGAGACGTTTACAGCAGGAATGGAGAGGAGTGAAAATGGTGAGACGGGTGGAGAATAGATGAGGGGTATGGGTTGTTTTATTGTTAAATAAAGTTATAGAGTTGAATTGTTATGTTTAATAAAGTTGGGAGTTATGATAAACTTGTCCTAATATATGGCCTTTTTCGCTTCAAGCCAGCGTGGAGTGTAGTTATTGCACGATGAGGCTGCTTCCATCATGCACATTCTTCCGTGCACACTGCACACATGCCCCACCCTCCTTAAAGGTCCACCCCGTCCCACTGTCACTGCAGACTGGTTCCATGCCCTCTAAGGTTCCTTCATGCCCCGGTCTCTCTTCTGACTGCCTCCACCCCCCCCACTCTTCCTGAACACTGTAACCATGGCCCACTCCCTCTGGAAATTGTTAGAAGCTCCACTCGTCCCCGTGGCCTACTCTCCCCCAATGGATACCCACTACCCCTGTAAGCCATCCGCATGCCCGCTCACCCGGCTGGCTGACTGTCTCGTGACTCTGCTGCTCTCCGCTCAGACTGTCCCCGTGCCTCTCTCTCCCTACAGACTCCCCTGTTCCCCACTCTCTCCTAATCTTGACCCCCAAGTCCAACGTTCTATCCAGACTGTGCCTCATCTTTGACCCCCCCCCCCCACCGCCTTGCCTCTTCGCCGCTCCAACCCCACCATCACAACAGGGGTCGGCCATCTCTAGCCTTGTGAATCCAGGCTTTTTCTCGTCTGCTGTATTTATTTATAAGGAGTGTTGTTCCAGCTGTGGAGGCTGGGACCCCCGCCGTGTACTGGCACAGTGCACTGGGAGGGTTGAAAGGCGCTCACCACGGGTTCACTGGCAGTGTGTGTGTGTTGGGGGGGGCTTGGGATCAAAGGGGGAGAATGAGAAGGGACAGCGACCTTTACATCAGCCTAAGGCAAGTGATTAAAGCCCCCCACCGTGCCACACCTGGGTAGTAAAAAACCAACGCACTTGGGGTGAAGTTAGCACCACAGCTTCCAGGCCCCGGTGCCAGTGTACCTGCTGCACCCTAAGCCGCAGGTGGTGAGGGATGGGTACTGGGTAGCATTTGGGAATTTCGTACTGCGGTCACATAAGTGCTGGAGTTAACGATTGAAGTGCACTGACAGACCTGTGTGTGGTCTCAGCGCTAACACAATTGTACTGTAAAACACAACACACTATGCAACACCTACACAACACCCCACAACTAGACTGATTTAAAGGCATACTGTTAACTGTAATTAGGCACTATACTCTATATTATCTCCTACACCTACCTCAAGGCGGATAGTCCCTGTACTGTACAAGCAGGTGGGCAGGGCTTTAAGTGGGAAAAAAAACTGGGCGTGCTCTAAAAGGGGCGTGACACATTTCTTAAAGGGGTGTGGCCTATCTGAGTAGGGGCGTGGTCTAAATCAAGATAACTAGCATTGTGTGCTTATGAAAATCCTGAAGTCGCATCCAGTCACAGAATCACCCAAAGTAGTGTTTTCCCATAGATCACAACTGTAAAACACCTTCTTATTACACTACAATGGATTAGTTGGGGCAACTAATGTGTAACTAGAGATGGGGTCAGCAGAACGTACTCAGGTCTCATCAGAGAGGTATAGCTTGGTTCCTATGACAATTGAGCGTGGTACCCACAACTGGGCGTAGCCGTTGCATTTAGAGAGTCAGTCGCAACAACCAACAAGGTGATGGGAATAATTCTAACATGAATTGCTGTCAAGTTTCGGACTCATGAATCCACTGAAAGCCCGTGCCATCCCTCAATCTCTGCACTAATGCACAGGATGGAAAGTGCCAACAAGTGCACAGGATGGAAAGTGCCAAAAGGCCCAGAAATCAGGTGAGAAAGAGAATCCCTCTGTCTTTAGAGGACCAGGGAATGGGAGCAGAAATGCAATGGCAAACTGGAGTCCACCTCCTTTGCACAGCTCTGTTTCAAGAGACATCATCCCCTGTCTTGGTGTTACAAGGGGAGGAAAGCTGACTGGCTGTAGGACTGAGGGAATGTGCTGTAGGACTGAGGGGATGTGCTGTACAGATAATACTGGGCATATAACAAGGAATACATTCCTTATGAAACAAGCCATACTGGTTTCAGCAGTGAGTGGTACAACAGTGACCCGGGTGCGTGCCAGGAATCTGACAGAAGGACCCGGCGCACTGCTGCAAACACACTTGTAAGACCCACCAAACAAAGTAGTCAAGAAGCAGCACTACAAAGGGGCATGGCAGGAGAGGTGCTAACAGTGACCCAAGAAATAGAGAGGGCATCAATCAGCAACTGCGAGAGCTGCCAACCAGATGTGAAATGAATTATAAACTGGAAAGCGAGGCCAGCTATTGGGCTAAAGTCCAGAAGAAGTCTTGAATATGGATCTCCCCCCAGTGGTGTAACAAAGGCCCCCCGCAACCCCCATGATGCGGGGCTCCCCAAGCTCCTGAGTGTGGTCAGAGGGGGCCCCCTCCATGTACTGTACAGGGGGGCCCCCTCAAGTTTTGTTACGCCACTGACACGTAAGTAGCAACAGGGCGACCTATAAAGAGAAGGCAGGCCCACCGGTAGCACGTGTGATCATAATCTCCCCCCCTGTGCAAACTTCGGTTACCGGTAGCCTTTAGATGTGAAGGGGGCTCTGCGGTCCGCGCTGATCTCCGTTGAAGCCGCTTTCACCGGTGGGACGCACCTCAGCCTCAGGTTCAGGCAGCTCCTTTCCTCGATGACGAGCGCGAGGGAACCTGGTTGCTAGGGGATGCCTCGCACCTTTCCAGACGCAACGTAGCGCCGCCTGACGAACCTCCGCGTTGCTGGGGGAAATCCTTGTTGCTGTGACCAATCCGAGCACGGCTCGGAAATGATGATCCCGGGCCAATTGTGGTGAATACTGGCAAGGTGTTTTCAAGGCTCCTTCTCTGAGCGGCAAACCCGGCCTCGGGCACACAACACAGCTCAAGAGGCGGCGGTGGAGTCAATGTGCACACAGTTCTCGGGGGCAAAGCAGGCGCTCCAAAGTTCCTCAGCGGTGCGTTTATCCATACACACAGAGCGCGAGGGACTCGATCTTGGGGCAGATCACGTTTGAGGCAGAGCAGGCCTCACTACCTTACGCCCCAGCTGTGTGCCGATGAGCACACCGAGACAGATTTCTCAGGGGGGCAGCTTCACGAAGGCACAGCGCAGAGACCCACACAACAGCTGGTAGGGTGGGTGCTGGAGAACTTTTGTATCCCTGAGTTCCCAGCTATTCTTAGGCCCTTGGAGACAGGCAGGCTTCAGAGGGGCAAAGCACACAGCACAGCTCCTTTTCAAGTTAGGGGGACACAGCACACAGCAGACAGTCCCTTCCTCAGCAATCACAGCAACTGTAGGTCAGCTCCCAGACACTGAGCACGGATTACTTCTTGATCACAAAGTTTCCTAGACTATTTTTACTGGGGCTCCAGTCCTACTTTTATACCCCAAAAATCTTTGTTCTTCTTGTGTGAGGGGTCCTGGACTCAATCTAAACCAGTTCTGGGTGCACTCTGCCAGTGCACCTCTTCTTCCTTTGTGAGTTTGGGCCAGAGCCATCAGACGCACCGCAGGAGGTGGAGCCAGCATTGTGGCAGGCAGGCACAGCCCTATTGAGACCCAGGTGCTACTCCTCCCACCACTCCACATGCAGATGGGTCTATTCAGCCTTGTGCTGACTCAGCCAGGATCCTGGAGCCGCCCCCAGCCCCTGTCACTCACAAACCAGACAGTCAATACACAACCAGGCAGAGGCACACAGAAAGGTTGAACAGAAAAATAGCCACTTTCTAAAAGTGCTATTTACAAACTTAGAATTTAAAAACCATCTTCACTAAAGGATGTATTATTAAATTCTGAGTTCAGGGATACCACATTCCATATGCCTATCTTGCCGTTATGGGAAGATATGCAGGTAAACATGTCACACAGCATTCCCCATGTTATCCTATGGGCAAGATAGCCTTTCAATAGTGAAAAACGAAATTGGCAGTATTTCACTATCAAGACATGTTACCCACACTAGTAACACCAAACAAAAACCGGGATGTCTGCTCACCCTACCTTTGACCTTTGATGCCCAAAAATAGAGCCCCCTAGAGCTCCCTTTCGAGGCCCTCCCAAAAAACTGGGGAGGCTCAGCCCCCCACAGCCCTCCCCCACTTAAAGCCCTGCAGGTGGGGATCAAAAAGCACCGGTAGAACTGTTTGATGGCTCCAGTACTGCAGCAGTCAGTTGTGTTGCATGGCAGGTTTGTGGTGCATCACCAAAGCTGTGTCATCCTACTACTGTAGTAACCTATGGTGTTCCAGGTTGTGACTGAGGTGCACTGGCAGAGCTGCGATGGGCCCCAGTACTGCAGTATGCATTGGTGTTGTGGGCGGGTATTCGGGTGCATCAGGGGATGTATGGGTGTCCACACTACTATAGTAGCACTAGTAGTATTATTAAGAGGTACATAATGTGAGAATATCTGCCTGCAAGGACGGTCGTTAAATAGCACATGTTCCGCTTTTATAATGATTCATGTCCCTCCATGTGTCCATTAGAAAAACTCCCTCCTTGCTTCAGACGAGCATCGCGGAGGAACACTATTCTCCCGCGCATGCGCGACAAGCGAGCCAGTATGCAGCACCACTGCGCATGCGCGGAGTCTATACACTCCACCGCGCAGGCGCTTGTGTCGTCTTACACGCGGATACTTACATCAGAGCAGACCAAGGGGGTATCCTAACAATCTATCCACCCCCTCCGCCGACTACTACCTACCGGAAGAGAAATGCATCCTACCCTTGCTAATTTCTATCCCGGCCCAGCCGACCTCGGACATTTATCAATGGCCGCTCTGGTCACACGCCAAAACCACTCGACCGAACACGCACATCGGTTTCGAGTTAATCAATTAAGGCTCCTCTAACAAGCCTCTGCCTCACTATATAAGACCCGCCCTGCCCTGGCTTTCCATTACCACGGAAGCCACTGACGAAGGAGGAAGCACTGAGGTGTGGGGGTTGAGTAAGTACGGCATAGCCGACAGTCCTGCCCTGGAATATACTACCTTAATCCACTCAGTGTAAATAGCTAATCTAGGTCCTGGCATTATTTCTCCATGTCTCCCCACAGTTGGACCCTCTATACCCTTCGCCCAGCTTGGCTCATGGGGCATTGTCTCATCATTCAATAAGTATGTATCAAAATTGAACAAGCAGTTTCTGACGCTTTATATTTTCTGTGTGTGTGTGTGTATATATTTTTATGTGTGTTTTTTCCTTCCCATTGGCACTCTGTGAAGTTACCTGGCCCCTCCAGGAAATCCTTGGCCTGCCAGGCAATAAGCCCTTGAAAGCTTTTCTCCACAGTTCTATATATTGTGTTTTTTTCATATTCGGCTATTCAGGTCCTCCCAAGAAATCTCTGGCGTGACATGTAACAGCCTAAAGTGTGTTTTCTTCCCCTATGTGTATTTTCATCCCTTACAGGTATTCATTAGTAAAGCGCATTGGGATCCGCGCTCTTTCTAAAATCCTGTGTTCTTATCCTTGCAGGCTTACATCATCAGTATTACTGACCGAGCTTTTTCACATGCATTTAAATTATGTATACACATTGATCGTACTCAACACTCTCTATCTGTGGGAGCGCATTAGTGAGTGACAGGGGGATCTATACATCCCGGTCCTGACGAAGGGGCATGTCGCCCCGAAACATGTTGACCCACACAGGAGAGCAAGACTAGTAACCCGATCTTGCACTCCGTCTCACCCCCTTTTAACGATACCAGCCAGTGCCTATTAAATAATTTTTTCTAAACACCAGGCCAGGTATTTTTTAATTTTATTTCACTATCTATCACTTTTGACCTCACTGACACTCACTTCATTATCACTCACATAGTACTCACAATTGAAAAGGTGCTCCGGCGTAGCCGCTTGTCGCAGCACTGCCCCGTCCCGCAGCGGGGGCGGGAAGACCCCGATGATGAAGCATGACACCAAGGGCCCTTTTGGTGTGTGAGGGGTATTTTAACACACTGAGTGTATTCCAACACCATCGGAATATGTATTGTATATTTGTTTCAGGTGGTCTCTGTTGATTATTTAAACGTTCATAAGAGGAGGATTAGCCCACCGCGGTGCCCTGTTGCACCACCTCTTCACTCCCTTTGTTGATATTTTTGGTTGAACAGAAAAATAGCCACTTTCTAAAAGTGCTATTTACAAACTTAGAATTTAAAAACCATCTTCACTAAAGGATGTATTATTAAATTCTGAGTTCAGGGATACCACATTCCATATGCCTATCTTGCCGTTATGGGAAGATATGCAGGTAAACATGTCACACAGCATTCCCCATGTTATCCTATGGGCAAGATAGCCTTTCAATAGTGAAAAACGAAATTGGCAGTATTTCACTATCAAGACATGTTACCCACACTAGTAACACCAAACAAAAACCGGGATGTCTGCTCACCCTACCTTTGACCTTTGATGCCCAAAAATAGAGCCCCCTAGAGCTCCCTTTCGAGGCCCTCCCAAAAAACTGGGGAGGCTCAGCCCCCCACAGCCCTCCCCCACTTAAAGCCCTGCAGGTGGGGATCAAAAAGCACCGGTAGAACTGTTTGATGGCTCCAGTACTGCAGCAGTCAGTTGTGTTGCATGGCAGGTTTGTGGTGCATCACCAAAGCTGTGTCATCCTACTACTGTAGTAACCTATGGTGTTCCAGGTTGTGACTGAGGTGCACTGGCAGAGCTGCGATGGGCCCCAGTACTGCAGTATGCATTGGTGTTGTGGGCGGGTATTCGGGTGCATCAGGGGATGTATGGGTGTCCACACTACTATAGTAGCACTAGTAGTAATGTTGCACATTGGGCTTTAAATTATTTGGAAGAGCTGTGTGTGGCCCCTGATTTTACCTCTCAACATTTTAATGGTGCAGAAGGTCACACAGAACAAACAAGTGCAAAATGGTGCATTTTTAAAATGCTTTGGTTTTGCCATGTTGGCAAAAAAAAGATTTCACAGATAGCCCTACAAGACTTCTCGTGAATTCATCTAATGCATTATTTGTTCCGCACCCAGCAAGCAAGCATGTAAAACACAGACTGCAGAAAAAAACTAGCAAAATCATAGACTCCAAAATCTTGATCTTACATAAATATTACACAAACTTCAACCTGCACCTAATGCCACTATCAAGCACTTGCTCTCAAATAAGCAAGGGACAGAGTTAGAATAGTAAACTAACCCATTATGAAGCAGTGAGTTGTGTTAGATTCTGGAATTAAATAAAAACAAACCTCCATTAAAATTGTGCTGCTTGAGTTATTCTTAGAAACAGCGTAAATGGAATTTAAGTGTAACTGTTATCATGTTCATAGACTTTATTGAGGATAATGGGTCATTTTCTGTGTGATGTGGTGAACTGCTGACCTTAGTGCACTGCATTAGGCGTCTATTTGTCTGGATGTGATATCTGTTTGCAGTACAAGTTTTAAAAATTGAGAAATGGATTTGTGGTGAGATTTCTAAAGCTGTTTATTACAGTGGAGCATCTGTACTGGTTTGAAAGTTACACCCATGCTGTCTGTATAGGAAGCTCAGAAGCTCAAACCAAAAATAATAAAGTATGGCAAAACGGCTGTAAGAATGGATAAAGCTTGGATTGACCACATTCTCCTCCTTCAAAATGACCGAAACAGGCGAGAAGAGACGCTAATGAAGCCTTTGAGATAAAGTGGTTTTGAGCTTGGGCCCAGAAATTCAGAAATACTATTTAAACTGGGTAGGAGGAATGAGGATGTGGGGATTTACAGAACACTCAGGGGCTCAAGCTGGGTAACATATATATATTCAATGGAAAAAACAAAGGTTAAAGTGGAGTAATACATGACAAAGGTAGTAAGATTTTAACTTATGTTAAAAACACCTTCGAAATGCATTGAAAAACCACAAGAATTTAAAAAAAAACAGAGATTCGCCTCTTATATGTAATTGACATAAGTATGTCAACGCAGACACTGGACCACACCCTGACATCAACATAGGGAACACCTTGATACTGTAACGGGGTACACTGCTATAACATGAGGGTGCACACTGACACTAGGACAAAGCACACAATTGCAATAGGTAGGTAATACATATCAACTGAAACAGTATATACGTTAACATCATAACATGGAACACACTTATTGTGTGACAGGAAAACAATGACAGTGGGCCAGGAGCACACTGAAACTAGCTCATGCAATACACACGCCATGGCAAGGAACCCGCTAATGCCATGGGAGACATTGTTTACATCAGATGCGCCACAACGCATTCCATTACATCGCAAGTTGTTTCAACGACTTGCTGTAGGGGGCGCGCAGGTGTTGGATTTACAATCCAACACCTTCCCTGCTGTTGCACAAACTGGAGTAGGAATAGTAAATTATACTATTCCTAAATCCAGCGCGCCCCCTACAGCAAGTCGTTGTAATGACTTGCGATGTAATGGTTTGCGTTTGACCGTGTTGTAATGGAATGCTTTGTAGCGCATTCGTTGTAACAAGATGTATTCTAATGCCATTAGGACAAGCAACACACTGACACTGCAGCAGGGAACTCACTGATGGTAGGGGAGAGAGCGTATTGACACTAGGACAGGAAGCCCACCAAAGTAAGATAAGACACCTAGATTCGAATAAGCAATACATTTACACCTTGAAAAGCAACATGCAATCTCTGGGACCAGCATCACGCTGACACCAGAACAAGGAACACTGACGCTAGGATGTGCAATACATTTACACTGCGACAAGGTAGACACTAGCTCTGGAATATGGGACCCTCTAACACTACGGATGACACGCACTGACACTAGGACATGAAATACACGTACAGTGTGGGAAGCAACACACTATCTGCGGGAATGGAAATACATCCACACTATATGATGCAGACCACTTACCTTTTGTGACTGCGACTACACGGGCACTGTGTCATACAAGTACACTTACACTGTGACAATGAATGCTCTCTCATTGAGAGTGGGAATAAACTGACACTATATGATGCAATGCATCTTACACTCTGGCACGGACACATACCTCTGAGAGTAGGAACGTATTTACACTGTGACAAGGACACAGTACCTCTGAGAATAACACACTTACACTGTGACAAGAAACACAGTACCTCTGAGAATAGGAACACAATTACACTGTGACAAAGAACACTCGACCTCTGAGAATAGGACCACAATTACACTGTGACAAAGAACATGCTACCTCCGAGAACAGGAACACAGTACCTCTGAGAATAGGAACATACTTACACTGTGACAAAGAACATGCTACCTCCGAGAACAGGAACACAGTACCTCTGAGAATAGGAACACACTTACACTGTGACAAAGAACACACTACCTCTGAGAATAGAAACACATTTACACTGTGACAAAGAACACTCTACCTCTGAGAATAGGAACACACTTACACTGTGACCAAGAACACACTACTTCTGAGAATAGGAACACACTTACACTGTGACAAAGAACACACTACCTCTGAGAATAGGAACATGTTTACTCTGTGCCAAGGAACACACTACCTCTGAGAATAAAAACACATTTACACTGTGACAAAGAACACACTACCTCTGAGAATAGAAACACATTTACACTGTGACAAAGAACACTCTACCTCTGAGAATAGGAACACACTTACACTGTGACCAAGAACACACTACTTCTGAGAATAAAAACACATTTACACTGTGTCAACGAACACACTACCTCTGAGAATAGAAACACATTTATACTGTGACAAAGAACACTCTACCTCTGAGAATAGGAACACAATTACACTGTGACAAAGAACATGCTACCTCCAAGAACAGGAACACACTACCTCTGAGAATAGGAACACACTTACACTGTGACCAAGAACACACTACTTCTGAGAATAGGAACACACTTACACTGTGACAAAGAACACACTACCTCTGAGAATAGGAACATGTTTACTCTGTGCCAAGGAACACACTACCTCTGAGAATAAAAACACATTTACACTGTGACAAAGAACACACTACCTCTGAGAATAGAAACACACTCACACTGTGACAAAGAACACACTACCTCTGAGAATAGGAACACACTTACACTGTGACAAAGAACACACTACTTCTGAGAATAGGAACACACTTACACTGTGACAAAGAACACCCTACCTCTGAGAATAGACACACACACACTGTGACAAAGAACACAGTACCTCTGAGAATAGGAACACACTTACACTGTGACCAAGAACACACTACCTCTGAGAATAGGAACATGTTTACTCTGTGCCAAGGAACACACTACCTCTGAGAATAAAAACACATTTACACTGTGACAAAGAAGACTCTACCTCTGAGAATAGAAACACATTTACACTGTAACAAAGAACACACCACCTCTGAGAATAGAAACACACTTACACTGTGACAAAGAACACACTACCTCTGAGAATAGGAACACACTTACACTGTGACAAAGAACACACTACTTCTGAGAATAGGAACACACTTACACTGTGACAAAGAACACACTACCTCTGAGAATAGACACACACACTGTGACAAAGAACACACTACCTCTGAGAATAGGAACACACTTACACGGTGACTAAGAACAGTCTACCTCTGAGAATAGGAACACAATTACACTGTGACAAAGAACATGCTACCTCCGAGAACAGGAACACAGTACCTCTGAGAATAGGAACACACTTACACTGTGACAAAGAACACACTACCTCTGAGAATAGGAACATGTTTACTCTGTGCCAAGGAACACACTACCTCTGAGAATAGAAACACACTTACACCGTGACAAAGAATACACTACCTACGAGAACAGGAACACACTACCTCTGAGAATAGGAACACATTTACACTGTGTCAAAGAAGACACTACCTCTGAGAATAGAAACACACTTACACTGTGTCAAAGAACACACTACGTCTGAGAACAGGAACACACTTACACTGTGACAAAGAACACACTACCTCTGAGAATAGGAACACACTTACACTGTGACAAAGAACACACGACCTCTGGGAATAGAAACACACTTACACTGTGACAAAGAACACACTACCTCCAAGAAAAGGAACACAGTACCTCTGAGAATAGGAATACATTTACTCTGTGCCAAGGAACACACTACCTCTGACAATAGTAACGCACTT
Organism: Lissotriton helveticus; assembly: GCF_964261635.1. Classification (NCBI taxonomy): domain Eukaryota; kingdom Metazoa; phylum Chordata; class Amphibia; order Caudata; family Salamandridae; genus Lissotriton; species Lissotriton helveticus. Next base: position 1,312,588,395 of record NC_136057.1, on the reverse strand, counting down.
ACACTGTGACAAAGAACACACTACCTGTGAGAATAGAAACACACTTACACTGTGACAAAGAACACACTACCTCCGAGAACAGGAACACACTACCACTGAGAATCGGAACACATTTACAAAGAAGACACTACCTCTGAGAATAGAAACACACTTACACTGTGTCAAAGAACACACTACCTCTGAGAACAGGAACACACTTACACTCTGACAAAGAACACACTACCTCTGAGAATAGGAACACACTTACACTGTGACAAAGAACACACGACCTCTGAGAATAGAAACACACTTACACTGTGACAAAGAACACACTACCTCCAAGAAAAGGAACACAGTACCTCTGAGAATAGGAATACATTTACTCTGTGCCAAGGAACACACTACCTCTGACAATAGTAACGCACTCACACTGTGACGAAGAACACACTACCTCTGAGAATAGAAACACACTTACACTGTGACAAAGAACACATTACCTCCGAGAACAGGAACACATTTACACTGTGTCAACGAACACACTGCCTCTGAGAATAGAAACACACTTACACTGTGACAAAGAACACACTACCTCCGAGAACAGGAACACACTACCACTGACAATCGGAACACACTTACACTGTGACAAAGAACACACTACCTCTGAGAATAGAAATAAACTTACACTGTGACAAAGAACCCACTCCTTCCAAGAACAGGAACACACTACCACTGAGAATAGGAACACACGTACACTGTGACAAAGAACACACTGCCTCTGAGAATAGGAACACACTTACACTGTGACAAAGAACACACTAACTCTGAGAATGAATAGAAACACACTTACACTGTGACAAAGAACACACTACCTCAGTGAACAGGAACACACTACCTCTGAGAATATGAATACATTTACACTGTGTCAAAGAACACACTACCACTGAGAATAGGAACACACTTGCACTGTGACAAAGAACAAACTACCTCCAAGAACAGGAACACACTACCACTGAGAATAGGAACACACTTACACTGTGACAAAAAACACACTGCCTCTGAGAATAGGAACACACTTACACTGTGTCAAAGAACACACTGCCTCTGAGAATAGAAACACACTTACACTGTGACAAAGAACACACTACCTCCGAGAACAGGAACACACTACCACTGAGAATCAGAACACACTTACACTGTGACAAAGAACACACTACCTCTGAGAATAGAAATAAACTTACACTGTGACAAAGAACACACTACTTCCAAGAACAGGAACACACTACCACTGAGAATAGGAACACACGTACACTGTGACAAAGAACACACTGCCTCTGAGAATAGGAACACACTTACACTGTGACAAAGAACACACTGCCTCTGAGAATAGAAACACACTTACACTGTGACAAAGAACACACTACCTCCGAGAACAGGAACACACTACCACTGAGAATCGGAACACACTTACACTGTGACAAAGAGCACACTACCTCTGAGAATAGAAATAAACTTACACTGTGACAAAGAACACACTACTTCCAAGAACAGGAACACACTACCACTGAGAATAGGAACACACGTACACTGTGACAAAGAACACACTGCCTCTGAGAATAGGAACACACTTACACTGTGACAAAGAACACACTGCCTTTGAGAATAGGAACACACTTACACTGTGACAAAGAACACACTAACTCCGTGAACAGGAACACACTACCTCTGAGAATAGGAATACATTTACACTGTGTCAAAGAACACACTACTACTGAGAATAGGAACACACTTGCACTGTGACAAAGAACAAACTACCTCCGTGAACAGGAACACACTACCTCTGAGAATAGGAATACATTTACACTGTGTCAAAGAACACACTACTACTGAGAATAGGAACACACTTGCACTGTGACAAAGAACAAACTACCTCCAAGAACAGGAACACACTACCACTGAGAATAGGAATACATTTACACTGTGTCAAAGAACACACTACTACTGAGAATAGGAACACACTTGCACTGTGACAAAGAACAAACTACCTCCAAGAACAGGAACACACTACCACTGAGAATAGGAACACACTTACACTGTGACAAAGAACACACTGCCTCTGAGAATAGGAACACACTTACACTGTGTCAAAGAACACACTGCCTCTGAGAATAGGAACACACTTACACTGTGACAAAGAACACACTACCTACGAGAACAGGAACACACTACCTCTGAGAATAAGAACACATTCACACTGTGTCAAAGAACACACTACCTCCAAGAACAGGAACACACTACCACTGAGAATAAGAACACACTTACACTGTGACAAAGAACACACTGCCTCTGAGAATAGGAACACACTTACACTGTGTCAAAGAACACACTGCCTCTGAGAATAGGTACACACTTACACTGTGACAAAGAAGAACACACTACCTCTGAGAATAGAAACACACTTACACTGTGACAAAGAACACACTACCTAAGAGAACAGGAGCACACTACCTCTGAGAATGAGAACACATTCACACTGTGTCAAAGAACACACTACCTCTAAGAACAGGAATGCACTTACACTGTGACAAAGAACACACTACCTCTGAGAATAGGAACACACTTACACTGTGACAAGGAACACACAAAGTCTGAGAAGGGCAATACACCGACACTATATGATGCAATGCATCTTACACTGTGACAAGGAACACCCTACCTCTGACAATAGGAATACATTTACACTGTGACAAGGAATGCACAATGTCTGGGAATGGGGATATTGTGGCACTATATGATGCTATACACTTACACTAAGACAAAGAACACAGTACCTCTGAGAATAGGAACACACTTACACGGTGTGATGCCAAGCACTTACAGTTCTTTGCGAATGGTAACACACACTGGCCCACATGCATCAATATCGGCTTTTGCGATTTCTAAATTGCGAAAAATAACGATTCGCAATTTAGAAATCGCAAAAGCCTATGCATGAATATTTTCGCTTTTTTTTTGCAATTCGGTAAAAATCGCTATTTTTACCGAATCGCATAAATTACCGAAATACAATTTAAGAATTCGCTAATCACATTGGTTCCTATGGGCCAAAAGGCCCATAGGATGCAATGGGAAGGCATTAGCAAATTGCGATTTTCACTTTGAAAATCGCAATTTGTTAATGCATTTCATGGGTGCAGGGGGGGGTCCAAAGGACCCCCCCATGCACCCCTGAAATGTATTTTTCGCATCATGTTTCACACACACATGTCCTAAGGACATGTGTGTCCGTAACATGAATGTTGAAAAAAATGCATTTTCAGCGTTTAAAACACTTTTTGCAAATTTACCGAGTGGTTCAACCACTCGGTAAATTTGACCCCCTAATTGCGATTTAGCAATTTTAAAAGTAATCATGCATTGCTTTTAAGAAATCGCATATTTGCGACTTCTTAAAAGCAAACGCAATTTTAGAAATAGCTAAAAAGTTACGATTTCTAAAATATCATGATGCATCCCAAAAAGCACTTTTGGAGTCCCAAACGGCCGATTTAAAGGAATCTCACTGTTTGCGACTCCAAAAATGCTTGATGCATGTGGGCCACTGTGACAAGGAATGCACTGCCTCTGGGGTAGTGAATACACAGTCACTTGGCCAGGAAGGCAAACACCTTGGGAAGTGAAACCCCAGTCCCTGGCACAGACACACAGGTGCTGTGTCAGCCAGAGAAGGACCCTGGGGGCAGCGGGTCATTATTTCTTGTTACCTGATTTCAAAGACCTGGGGGTTTCCAGCTGTGTCTAGACTTGTAAAGCACACGCTACCTGCAGCACACGTCCTCTGAGGAGACGGTGAGGTATGTAAACACGGGCACAGGGATGAGCATAGGGGCACGCCTGAGAGGCGCTCACATTCCCGAAGGAGAAAAACAAAACTTGAGAGGCCAGCATTCCGCAAAATCAGATTGTGTGGAGCGTGGGTGGGTGGAATGTATTTTCTGTAGGCGCTACGAGTCATGTCCTGATCCTCCGTTGCCTTTTCAGGCTCACAGTAGTAAATAGTGATTTATCAAATCGCCCGGTCACTTAAAGCACTAAAAAATCAATAGCATAGTACACTTCTCGGAGCACTTTCACAGCACTCTAGAGCATGTCCACTCCCAGGGCCCATCTGAACCCTCATCTACGGGGCAATCAAAAATGTGGAGGGAAAACAACTTCCCTATTGGCCAAGTATTGCCATGTCCATGTATACATCTCTATCTACATTCACACGTATGTGCATGCAAGTTTCTCGAATATCCATTGTACATAACCCCACTTATTTTACGCATAGCTCCTTGTGTGCCCCCGCCCCAGAAATCACTTCTAGAGACGCCACTTGTTATTTAGGTCTTTAATAAATCCACTTTAGGTTTCCTGACAGGTGTAAATGAGGGGCTCTAATTAGGACAGGGCCTGCCAAGGATGGGCCCTGGCAAAACAAAACAAAAACAGTGTTGCTGAAAAACAATTCTATCCTGTCAACCGCCCATTACCCTGCCCCCCATGTTCAAACCGCCTAATAAAACACTACCTAAATTGTTTTACTACTGTTAATCTGCGGTATCAAACCACAAGCAAAGTTCGAGGAGTGGTTGAATTAAGGTGTGATTTGCCTTGAAATGTTTTTTTGTGGATAATCACAAACTCGTGTCCGATTTTTACCCTCAGTGGAAATGGTTATTTACTCCACCAAGGGGCTGCAGTAACTCCCTAAGCAAGGGCAGGAGGGGGGTAGATCACCTCCAAATTTGGAAGGGGTGGAGGAGAAGGGGTTACTCCACGAGGAAACAGGGTTTCCCTGCGGAGAAATAAAAAGCAAAAAAAAAAAAAGTAAATTCCACTTTGGGCAGCTTTTTTCCCAGGGAGCTATTTTACATTATGTACAGATCCCACTGGGAAAATGGAAGGACTGGAATACTTGAAATTCACAGAAGTACTTCTGGGAGGCTGTGCCTGGACCAGCTTTCTAGGTGTACTCCTGTGAATCTCAAAATGTGCAGCTCAGTACCGGTTTGTGGGAGAACAGCTAGGGATTCAGATGTCCTGCTTTTTTGTGAGTCACCCCACCCTCAGCAAATACTCATTTCTGATACAGAAACAGTTGTGCAGCGTGTACAGCCTTCCATGGTTTGCTTGAGGCCATTAAACACCCTAATATCCGTCCCTAATGCTTTTCTAATGTGTTTTGTCTTCTGACGACTTCCTCTAATTGAAACCGCCCCATCATCCCCCCTCCAAAATATTAATTGATGTCGAGTTTCAGCTTCTGTTCACATCCTAGAGTTGTTATTTCGCAAACTGAGACCATTATCTCTGTTTCTATTTTAAGGAACTCCCGCCTCAGCCCAGAAGACTTCTTCTAACTTAAGGGTGTGGTGAGAGGAGCTCCAAGCCCCCTCCCGACCCTCAGATATGAGTGTTTTACTGGCCAACCGCACATCCAGGGCAGTGCTTAATTTGTAATTGTGCCCCTGCCAGTGCTGCCAATGACATAACAAACACACCCACGAACCATCACACTCCTAGAAGTGTGAAAATTCAGACTTTTCCAGCCCCCCAAAGCTATTCAAATGTTTTGGGTGGTATAATTTTCAATGCATGTTGAATGTATACACAACTGTTGTTGTGCTCGTCTGCAAATAAGGTAAACAACGCCACCATGTGGCAGACTACCATATGTGCTGGTGCTGACAATTAAGAGTAAGTGCCAAGCACCAGAAACCGCTGGCTCAAATTAAGCACTGATCCAGGGGTCCTAAATGTACGTCCTATATCTGAGCAGTCACTAATGACCAACCCGGAAGTGCCGTGAGTGGGGCGGAAGCCACGGGCTAAAGGACTTAGGCCGTAGGAGACCCGGAGCAAAGGGTAAGATGGATGGAGAGGGGGTAACAGGAGCAGCTCGGGGGAGGAGGTGAGGTGCTGAGAGAGAGAGAGCACTACACATCGGCAGACAGAAATGAGGAAAGCTGCAGAGATATATTCCACAAATGATAAAATCAGAAGAGAGCGCTCTATGTCCTGCAGAAAGGACTGTTAAAATGTAAGTTGGCGCTTTTCAATTCTATGCCAAAAGTAAAACAGGCTGCATAATAGCATTTTTGATTGCTGTTTGATCATTCCTGAATGTTTAGAAAATCAACTGTTTGAAATGTTTATATACTCTTTTCTCTCTCTCTTCTCTCTCTCTCTCTCTTCTCTCTCTCTCTCTCTCTCTCTCTCTCTCTCTCTCTCTCTCTCTCTCTCTCTCTCTCTCTCTCTTCTCTCTCTCTCTCTCTCCCACCTCCCCTGAACAGTCTCCATTGGGTGAGTCTCTGCCGGTTGAAAGATTGAATGAAGGGGCTGATGCTTTGCACGTCCTGACTGTGCTGGTTCCCCTGTCCAACCAGGCACAATTGACATTAAGTATTCCCTCCAAGAGTGCCCGTGGGGTCCCCAGCATATGTGGATGGCTGCCATCCACATATGCTATCCTTGTTCTATACTTTTATAAATAGCTGCTCCCTAACTTGGGTCTAGGTTTTCATTGGTTGCTTTGCCTATCCTCATTCTAGGCTCATGTGGGTGGCTTTCCCATACCATAGGCTAACAGAGAGAGCTGCCTCTACCCTTGTTTTAGGCTGCCATAGATTTCTGCACCCTATCCTTGTTCTAGGCTCCTATCAATAAATACCTGCTAACATTGTTCAAATCTCGCATACATAAATGCCTTCCATCCTAGTTGTAGGATTCAATAGATGGTTGAACTTTCTCTGTGTTTAAGGCTATGGTTACTTTCCACTGTTCTTGTTTCTTAGAGTATTTCCATATGTTCTGCCTTATTTTCAGTTCTCTCCATGCCAAGGTTCTGATGAGTTTTCCATATGTTTTCTTCTAGTGCTCCATGGCTGCTACTAACAGGGTCCAGTAAGATGTTTGCCCAGCACCAACAGAATCTCTCCCTGCACAGCCTATACGATGCCTTGGACAACTCCTGCTGCAGCGGTTCGCATGAGCTCGGCAATGCATCTGCGTTTCCGGACAGCAGCTCTGACATGGCTGTCTCCACCCAGCCTGTCTCCTCAAGATCCCGCTCCGCGGCCATGCCCAGTTTCTCGATGACGCTGGGCGCCATGTCCAACATCATTGCACTAGTTATCCTTGTCAAGTCCTACGCTCGCTTCCGCCGCCGATCTAAGGCCACCTTTCTGCTCTTCGCCAGTAGCCTGGTCATCACTGACTTTGCTGGACACATAATCCCTGGTGCCTTTGTACTGCGCCTCTACGCCGTCCACATGCAGTGGAAGGAACTTGACCAGACGGGCTCCATATGCCAGTTCTTTGGTGCCTGCATGGTCTTCTTTGGCCTCTGCCCACTTTTCCTGGGCTGCGTCATGGCCATGGAGCGTTGTGTCGGAGTAGCCCGCCCGCTGTTGCATTCTTCAATTGTTACTTCTACGCGGACTAAGCTCACTCTACTGGGCCTGTGGACCTCTGCCTTGCTCATTGCTCTTCTTCCTATGCTGAGCTTCGGCCGATATGATATGCAGTATCCGGGGACATGGTGCTTCATCCATGTCAGCCCAACGTCAAACTGGAGAGAGATCAGTTTTGCGCTGCTCTTCTCGCTACTGGGGCTGGCCTCGCTCTTTGTGGCGCTTGTCTGTAACACTGTGAGTGGCTTGACTCTGGTACGTGCCAGGTGGCGCAAGAGAAAATGCACCCGTCGGGCCAAGTCCCATGACATCGAGATGGTCGTGCAGCTGGTGGGAATCATGGTGGTGTCCTGCATCTGCTGGAGCCCCATCCTGGTGAGTAATTGTCATAAGCATGTGGGGGAAATTGTCAGTGTGGCTTCCATCAAGTGCCCACATGGTGGATGTCACCATGATCTCCACCATTGATCTCTGGGGCCTATATCATTGAGGTCACTTCTACATGGCTCCATGGATGATGTTGGCAAACCTACAAAAATATTGTTCCATTGACCATACATTTTCTATTATTAACTCCAATAGGGGAAATAATTTGGTAAACAACATTTCAGACTCAATGTTTCTCTCTCTGACAATGGCAATCTGATACTATATAAAATAATTTGCAATAGAAAAACAGATTAAAGCAAGTAAGTATTGAAGCCTTTGTAAAAGTCAAGAAGATATTGTTTTGTTTGGTCTTTTAATCATACATAGAGATTAAAAACAATTGGCAAGAAATAGGAATCTTGTGGTAACCCATTGGGAATGTTCTTGGTTGTTGCCTTCCCCAATTTCAATCTCTGGCATCTTCTGTTAGAGAAAAAGTACTTTAATCAGCTACAAGCCCCCTAATCCCCTAACGCCCAACAGATGCCCTCAAATTCTCCTCCTCTTTGCTTGTGAGTGGAAAATGATTAAGGGTGCCGAAAGCACCTGACAGGTCAAGAAGCATCATTAGCCACCACGATTAGCACTGGGCACTTTAAGTTATCCAACTAAGGAAGGTGGACTGCCCCATCCCAATTTGAAGGAATTCTACTATGCTAAATTTGCACATAACACGTATGGATTTTCTAACCATCTTGACTCCTTTTGCACAGAAAACTTCTTTATAACAAGAATACTGAAGGAATGTCTAATCTCGGACACAATGAGATTAGTGAAAATTCCCAAAGAAGTGTGGTATAAGGTCCTCCAGTGGTCTTTTAAACAGAAAATACAACTGTTCATATATTACGATATACCTTCAATAAGTGGTTCTATGCCCCTGACAGACCTATAGGTCTGGGAACAGAGGCTTACCCAACCTAATATTTCAGGGAAATGGGAAGAGAATGGCTATCTAACCGTGGGAGATTTTAGTAACTCTGATACTTGGAAGGAATGGACAGAAATCGAATGTGGCCTGAGCCGTTTAAAAAATATACTTAAGTGGTCTTTCCTTCAAATAAAACACTTTTTAACGAATTTAGGGGCATATTATCAAGAAAGGCGATAAAATTATCGCTGCTTTAGCAGCAGAAAACTGCCGCTAAAGCGTTGATAATGGGCTTGATAATATGCCCCAGTGAATTCCCATAACAGCCCAGGTTCTGGTGTAAACCTGGGCTGCTATGGGAATTCACAAGGACATATTATCAAGGTCATTATCGCTGCTTTATCTGCAGTTTCCTGATAATATGCTCCTTAGACCTGGTCAAACTCTGGGCAAAACTAACATTTAGTGAGGCTCTCTTGGAAACAGGTAGACGTGGATCAATAAGTAGGTGGTTACAATTCCCTAACAAATATAAATATAAGCGGGTGTATGAAAATGCCCAAGATAAATGGCTAAGGAAAGTAGGCCTCCAGGTCTCAAGGTCGGTTTGGAACAGAATTATTAAACACAATTCAATACTTCTAGGAGGCGCCAGTTTTAGGAAAATGCAATATTACACAATAAATGGTTATTGTATAGGGCCCCAGTCTTTCTGCATAATATATATCCTCAGATTGAAGACAAATGTTTCCAGAGCTTAGCAGAAGGGGGAGGCAACTGGACCAATATTGTAAGGGAATGTCCGGAAATTAAATATTTCTGGGAAGAGATAGAAAAATACTGTAAACTTAAGTTAGGTCCTAGGACAACCATTGATAGACATATTGCAACTCTGGAATATTCCCCAAACATAACTGTTAGCACTCCACAAGCGGAAGGCCTATATATTTTAGCACTTGTGGCAAGATCACTAATATTGCAGAATTGGTGGAGTGAGAGTATACCTACATTTTACCACTGGCAGTCGAAATTGTATAAAATCCGAGAAATGGAAAAACGTTATGCTGTACGATCAGGCTCCTATAGAAGATTTAGGACCCGTTGGAAATCTATAGGAAACAAGTCAGCAGAGAATCAAAATGAAATAGAAGGTGGTCATTTACCTTAAATTTGAGATGTGTAATTTATTTATAAGGTTTTGTGTAATATGTGCTTTTATTCCATCGTTTCAAGTAATACACTCTACTTTCATTTAATTGAACTATATTGTATTGATTTATTATGTATATTTGAGAATATGAGTTAAGATAATGATAGTAAAATGAAATCATATAGACACTTTACGTATATACGATACTGTAAAATGAACTTTCAATAAAAATATTTCATTACAAAAAAAATGAAGCATCATTAGCATAGGATCAGCAGTGTCGATACTGAGAATAGATGTATGTACACCGAGCCAATCCGGTCTCCTCCAAGGACGAAATTCTGATTGCTGCTCCCCAAGAAACTTGTTTTCCTCAATAAAATCTTGCAGTTGGTTGCAAGCTGACTTGTTCAACTATTTCAATAGGAATATGAAAGAATGTTAGAGATGGGACAATAGTTTTGCAGGCCTATATCATTTAACAAGGATTATCTTAACAGAGGAGAGACCCACCTTTCTTTAAGAACGTCAGGAATCTAACCACATTTAAATATCCCATTAATAAGCTCCAAAATACATTAGGCTAACTCTTCACGCCCTTCCTTCATAACTGCTTTTCGGCAATAATCATAGATCGTACTATTAATGGACTCATTAGAGATATGGTTTCCTGTAATATCATGGAATGAGAAAACCACCTCCAGCTATACCTTTGGGTGTTCCCAAATCTAGTTGGGGGAATAATGGACCAAATCTGATCAATTTTGTGTGAGAATTGAATATTTTTGCTTACTATAAACAATAGTAAAATACATTTAGAGGTGAGGAGTATTATACATGCAACTATAACTAAAACCAACAAAAATCCGGAGTTAAGATAAAGAATATAAAAATGTAACTATCAGAAGTATTCATTATAATTAGCCATGTTTATTACATAGATAGCACTATAAAGAAAATATAAACATGGGGTTTTTTATTGTGCATAAGCGCTCCATCTTTGGTGGCTCTTAGCACCCCACAGGCTGGCCACCATCAGGCTGGAGACTAAGAAGTGTAAATAGGGAAGAACAAGGGAGCAAGCCTTATCCATCTAAGCACCGAGGATCTGTTTGAACATCACAGTGTCTGTAAGAACCTCCCCTACATTGATCTAATTTAGGAAAGAGACATCTCTCAAAGAACATTACATCACAACGCAGTGACAATCCAATACCCAGCTACCTCTCCTATCACTTGTTGACTGTATGTTTGCCTTTGACGCGATACAGTGCTCTGCTGCCTTTTTGGCTAGGTTCTCACTACACAAATACCACATACGTCCATACATACATTTTAAATTAATTCCTACAATATTACATTGACCTAGACAGTTATGCACGCGGTTGGACCAGATATAGCCAAATGTGTTCTTATCTTCCCAGACTAATTATGGGCTGCCTGCTTTGTTAAGCTAGAGATCCGGTGAGTTCCTTACACAATCCTCAGTGACTCACGGTTCTGGAGGACAATTTATCTCTTACTACCAGAGCTTCCAAATGTGTTTGGGGTTTCAACTAGGGGTGGGTGGAATTTGCGCAATCGCGTTACGCAAATCTCTGCGACACTGTAAAAAATATCCACGAGCATGCAGAAATTCCGTGAACGCGTGGAATTGCATTTTTGCGATGCTTTTTTCCTGTTCGCTATTGCTGTTTGCGGAAATATCTTGCGAACACGCATTGTGAGAAATTTCGCGAAGTTGCAGAATGCAGAATTTTGGGCAATTTCGTGTTCTCCGCGGACCGTGAAATTACCCAAATTCCGCAAATTCCACGAGCGGAACGGAATTTACTGCCCAGGCCTAGTTTCAACTGAGGAGAAGTCATTCAGAAGCAGAATAGATGTGGTCAATAGAGCAGCTACACTTATAAATGTCTCCACTTTGGCAAGAACCTCTCTCCACCAGGGCAGAACACAGTGACATTCAATAAACATATGCACACATCCAACAATAGCTTTGTTGCACCTCCAACAATGCCTCTCATCTTGTGCATGTAGTTCATGGCGTTTTTGTGGAATCCAATATGCTTTTAGGGGATTTATTGGCTGTATTCTAAAGACCTGCAGATGTGGGCTGTTGGTTCTATATATTTAGCAGTGCTTGAAGATCCACATTGGAATTCAGCTCTGGTTCCTGGCTTTTGAAAAGAGTCTTTGTTATTATGTGTTAGAAGGCAATACATATTAAATGATTTGTTCTTCCTCCTATGATTGTTAAAGAATTTTAAGAAAGCAGAAAGGCTTAAGCTCTTATTCACAGTCGCTGAATTGAAGCTGATGAAAAAATTGCTTTCAAATGTAGGTAGTTCAAAATCCCACCTTGGGCATAGCTCTATAATGCAATTTCTTAAAAGAGATCACCCCATCTGAATGATACCAAATTGCGACTTTCACATGTTTATTTATACTGAAGAGCTGTGGCCTTCCCCGCTTTCCCAACTTCTTCTCGATGTAGGAGTTGCTTTGTGGGAGCGAAGGCCCATTTCGTTATCTTGGCGTTATGTCTTGGTGACACATTGTGGTAGGCTGTGCAGAAAAAACACAAGCACTAGTTGTACTTGTGTTGTTTATCTGTGCACCATAGTCTGTGTGCAGATAATGGATATTGCACCTGGTGAACTATCTGCAGTATAATCCAGCATTATACATGGATCACTGCAAGTGTATGCAGGCAAAAAAGAACTTTGGACTAAGATCATCGTAAATTGCCTTTGTTTATGACCCTCAGATCAAATGTATTATGCTGCATTCCATGACATCTGTAGGCACACAAATGCAGATCCAGAGATTCTACAGAGCTTAAAGTAATATGTGACCAATTCAGCCACTCATGACTTTTAAAAAAGAATGCATTCTGGGATATGTATATTTGATTATTACATTGAAAATATTGGATAAAAAATCCCACAATGGAAACGTGCTTTTGCCACAAAAGCCAGGTTTGACAGGAGGTTATACTCATAACATCACATCATCAGACCCCAGTACCTCAGTACCCCAGTACCTCAAAGAAAGAGTCTCCTTACACGCCCCCAAGAGAACCCTCCGCTCCACGACCTTGCCCTGGCCAAAACCCCTCGCATCCGCAGAGCCAGAGCGGGTGGAAGAGCCTACTCCTACATCGCGGCAAAAACCTGGAACGAGCTCCCGCTCAGCATCAGACGTTCCCCCACTCTGAACACCTTCAGGAAGAGCCTAAAGACCTGGCACTTTGGGTAAGATGTAGCCGCACGCTGCGGCACAATTCCCCCCCCCGGGCACCTTGAGACCCTCACGGGTGAGTAGCGTGCTTCACAAATCTACGATTGATTGATTGAGCATGGGTGCAGTTGGTGATATAGTTTGGACATTGCGGACACTACAGAGAGGTCTGCTACCATATGGTCAATGTTTTCAAATGAAATCACAGATATACCCATGGAAGGTCAGTAAATTAACTGCAAAAAAAATGCAGCCAATTTGCAATAGGTTGTCACAATAATGTTGATCCGTGCCGCAAGATCTGGGGCCGGGGGGGACTCGGCTGACTAAATAAGGCTCTTAGGGCCATATGTAACATACTACCGTTTTGCGAATTCCAAATAGCGAATTTGAAGGAATCGCTATTTGGAATTCGCAAAACGGTATGTATGTACAAAATCGCTATTAAATAGCGATTCTTTACCATTCCTAATTTGCGATTAGCAAATTGCTAATCGCAAATTACCCATTCATTTCTATGGGCCATGAGGCCCATAGGAATGAAGGTGCAATTTGCGATTAGCAATTAGCTAATCGCAAATTAGGAATTTCTTCAAGGGTGCAGGGGTGTCTCAAGAACACCCTGCTGCACCCCTGAAAAAGACATTTGGGGGCATATGGCGCACATACATGCCCTAAGGGCATGTATGGGCGTCATATGGCACCTTTTGTTTTTTGGAAAAAAGCTTTTTGAAAAGAATTCGCAAATTACCACCAACTAGAAGTTGGTGGTAATTTGCGAATCCTTAATGGCATTTTTTGAATATTTTTTGTTTGATACATTGCATATAAGGAATCGCAAAATTTGCAATTCCTTAAGTGCAATCGCAAAATAAGGAATTGCAAATTTTGCTATTCCTTATTTTGCATCAAACATGTTTGATACACACCATTTGTAAAATTAGCATTAGCAAAGGCCGAAATTCGCAGAATTTCGGCCTTTGCGAATGCTAATTAGCTTGATACATATGGCCCTTAGACTTTTTGCTCTTAGCATCAGAGTATCTGTTTCCTGAATTAAATGTAATCACAGCTTCTTAAACATATTTAACTCAATGTGTGAAGAGGACGATCTTCATATGTATACCTGCCACCAATGTTTGTTCTATAAGTTGCCTTTGGGGCATTTCACTGTGTAACCACTTTTGGTATTACCAAGCCTCATACATTTTGAAGCTGACTTAGTCATATTAATGTTGGGAAACCAAAGCCTTCTTCATTAGCGGGGATGTCTTTTTTAACTTACTGGCTTTTCCAAAGCTTTTTACTGATTTGCACAGCATTGGCAATAAGAAATGATTTTTCCTGATACTCTGCAGTTGTTCCCTAAAAGTGAGCAGTGAAAGGGTGCAAATCACCCAGTCAAAAGGATTGTAAAGAAGCTATGCTCCAGGAGAGGACAAAAACAAGAAGAGAAAGGAAAGCCATTAAATAAAAATGCAGAATGCATCACACATGCAAAGAGGAGGTAAAATAAAGGTATTTCTCCTCACAATGCCAGCTTCGGGTAGGTACACTTTTTTGACTCAAACTGATGTTTAGTGATTTTAGTAAATATGGGTTTGCATCAAAATATGTGCTAAGTGCTGCCTTGTGTTACTTTTGGGATAAAATCCCACACAAAGAAACACAAATCTTGATTCCATCCCACCTCCACATAGCCCCAACACCTTCTTTTGACAAGCGCTCTGAAAGTTCTGGACCCCGTCCATCACACTTTCTTCCCTACAAACTCCTCAGTTCCCTAGAGTCGCTCCCACCCCATGTACTCTCTGACAAAGGTGGCAACCCTACTTCCCACAGCCCTTGTCACTTATCTGTAACCTCCAATCCAGGAGCTTTTTTCAATCCTCTCTCTGCTGCCCTATATCTTCATTCATTAGGCTTTTAACCATCTTAACCTCCTTGGATCTTCTGCCTTCCTCCGAATCGTAGAACAGTGCTACCAAATTCTTTAGAACCATGACCCTTTTCTTTAGTAACTTTATTCTGACCCAATTTTTTGACTTTTGCCTTCCACCTAACTTTAACAGACATCAGGCGGGGTTGATTTTTTAATGTAATAGTAGATAGTAGATATGCTTTCAAAATGCTATAAATTACAAAAGTAACATACTCTCTACAATTTTTTGCGCTCTCCTCTGACAGCAATTGTTTGTAAATGTCGCAACTTTGAACATGCCCTTCAATATGGCTTTATCGGACTGTGGTCAAGATATTGATCTGCGCATAAAAGTGGCAGGTGGTGAACTGTACTGGAGCTGGAAATCTTTGCAGATTGGGGTAGTGGCCTGTGATATCTGTTCCCTAAAATCACAAGGCTTCTGAAAATTATTGGTGTTGATACCAGCAGTTTTAGCAAATTTGAAAAACCTCTTCTGTAGCAGAGTATGAAGTAAGGCCTCATATTCATTTTTTGTTTTAAAAGCAGACCTAGTGATGTATACATATACCTGTTTTCCTTCCACCAAAATCTCCGAACTCAGGAAGGGTGCTATCATCCACTGCGAGGACGGGAACTCCCTTGCTGCGAAGCAACTTCCAAACGAAACTGGAGCATTCACGGGGTTGTTTTTTTAAAAATATTTAATGATCATCAGCTATTTCCTCCACGACACGTTTCGGTTCGATTGCCTTTATCAAATGCTGGAAAAGCCTTGGTAAAACACAGAGGGGCAGATTTACAAGCCCCTTGCGCCACTTTTGCGTCATTTTTAACATGGGAAAAATGACGCAAAAGCGGTGCAAGGGGCTTGTAAATCTGCCCCATAGTCCGGTTGGCTGTAAATAGAGTACCCACCACTGTCATTGGTGTACTGTCAGCCAATGGGAGGGCTGCACATGTTCCATTTGAGTAATCATACGGCTTCCATGCCGTACGGGTATAGCGGTTACCTCGATGAGTTTCATGTCAGCCACACAAGGTACAAATGTTAAATCCTTCCCCAATGGGAATTACATGAGGGTCGTAGTCCCACACACCAATCTCTGCCCAATGTTTACACAGTTCCTCCTGCGATCTATCACACTCCCTGTTCAGGGATAGCCAGCTCTCTGTGAACTTCACCCCTCGCCCCAGCCACTGGATAGAACATGAGGACATGCCAGCGGGTGTCTGTTGAATAACTGAGACACCACAAGTTTGTATAACTTGCGCCCTACACACATATATATATATATATACCTCCGCAAGATTATATTCACTTTTAAAAATCCTCTTACTTTGCAGTCAGAGAAAGGAGAGGAGCCACCAATCCTCCTATTATAAGATGACTCAGAAATGATCAGAAGACAGAGACTGATTCTGGCTTTGAATAGCAGCGAATGTGACAAGATAAATGCAAATTTAAAGTCGTCTTTATTTATTGCTCTTTCATGACTTACCAGAAAGCAGCTGCTGACAGTTCTTTAAATGGGCCGGTACTCACCAGTACTGAGTACCGGCACTTCTTAGATTCATCACTCTGAGTACCGGCACTTTTCTACTGCCAAGGAGAGTACCGGTACTCATGAAAAGATAGGATCATTGGCTGTGAGTGCTGATGAGCAGGCGTGGAACATGTCTCTGGCAGCCAAGGCACCGCTTCTATAGCCCCGATCTGAGCCCCAGCTGAGCAATTCAGCAGGGCTCATTCGAATAATGTCCGGGTGCTCACCATCACACTGTTTGACAGAGCAGGGTCCGTTCAGCCCCTGTGCTGTCAATCACATTCACACTATCCTGTGCATTTGTGCAAACACAGGAATCATGGTAGTGCCCTTGCAGTGGCAATCAGGCTACGGCAAGTCCGGCCCTGGTGTCAATTAAAGAAGCCATAATAGGTGAAGAGTATAACATGGCTTTTCTCATACCCTAGTCTTTTGTTTACCTGCTTGTGTTTGTGTGTTGGCCTGCATTTGCATAACTGTTTTTCATTAGAATAAAGTGAAAGAAAGAGAGAATCTCTGGAGGTATTTTAAAGAAAATGGGTGGCACTTTGTGTGTACATGTCTGCTCGGCAACAAAGATTCATAAATAACGTAAAAGGGAGTGTTGGTGGTTGGGTGAGTGAGCAAGGGTGGATGTATAGATGAATGGATGGATGAGTGAAAGCATGATGGATGGGTGAAAGAGGTTGGATGATTGGATAAAAGGGTGGATGATGGGTGGATAAGTGAAAGATTGGATGGGTGAATAAAAATGGAGGGAGGATGGATGAAAGGGAGGATGATGGATGATTGAAAGGTGGGATTGAGTGAAAGGGTGGATGGAATAAAGGAGTGAAAGGGTTCATGGATAAATGAGCGAAAGGATTGGTGGATGAGCAAAAGGGTGAATAAAGAGATGGGTGAATGGATAGGTTTGGAAATGGAGAGGTTTGGATATGAAGGGTGGTAAGACGGAATAGTGAAAAACTGAATGATGGATGAAAGACTGAATAGCTGACAGAATGTAAAGGTTAAATGGTGGACATCAGCAGGTAAATGGTAGGATGAAAGGATGAATGGCAGGGCTTTAAGTGGGCTTGGTCTCAAGGGGTCTGAGCACAGGCAGTTTTTTAAAGGGGGCCTCGAAACTGGTCTCTATCGGGCTCTGTTTTGAGCCCTGGCACAGGCGGTCCGTTTTTTTTCTGGACTGCAGTGACAGCAAGGTGACAGCAGCTTGCTGTCACTGCAACTTGTTGTCACTGCAGTCTGGAAAAAAGTGCCAGGGCGCAAAATAGCCCGACAGAGACCCGTTTCGGGATAGCAAGCACATCGATGTGCGCTGCCTACACTGCTCACTTCTCACTAGTGGAGAAGTTACAGCATGATGTCATGCCAGCTGAGAGTTGTGGGGGAAGGGAAATCCTTTAAAGAGTCATTTTCTTTCTCGATTTCTCTTCTCTTTCTGCAACGCAAGAGCAGCAACATTGTGGTAGGGTCACCAGGGCTTTAAGTGGAAGCTTTTTCAATATTATATGTAAGAAGCCATAGTTGCAGCTTATTTATCTTATGCAACTAATAACCATTGACAAAGCCAATAGTCCGTACTTGTTGTAGGTATGATGTTACTTGTTGTGTCATATATCTGGATGCTAGGACAGAAACAGCAAAATACAAGTCTGGTGGCACACTTTGCTAAACACAGATTTTTAGCCTGTGTTTTAAAGCCACACCCCTAATTGCACTGGCCACTCCCCTTTCAGAGACCCCCAGTTTTTTCATCCCACTTAAAGCCCTGATGAATGGATAGATCGATAGAAGAGACAAGAGATATCTCCTGGGGAGGGCCATGGTGATTTGCTTCATTTGCTTGGTGCCATAAGAGCTTTGGTTCGAAGCAGGGGTATTTTCAGTTTCTTCCTTCTCACGTGCTCAAAAATATATAGTATTGTGCCAAACAACAGCAATTAACAGCCTGGCATTAAGAAGGTGCAACTATTGCAAAAAACAAGGAAATGTTAACATATTATTGCATTTCTCTTTCAATTTGCGTAATGAGTTAACCTGCTTTGTTTATATAAACACATTTCTCATGTGTTTTGGTATGTGCTGCAACTAATATAGAAGTCGTTAAGTATCATCATGTCTTGCCCTTAGTCCCGCCCCCAGCCCCGCCCCCTGACTACACCTCTAGCTCATTTTAATGATTACCTGTGCTTAAGTTTTTCCCATTTAAAGCACTGGCTGCAGACTCACCATTTGGTCCGATTTACACTTTGGAAAACGTTGCCGTATAGAGTACATTTTACTAACAGACCACAACATTAGACAACTCCCAGTTAAAATGACATTGCCGTTTAGTGGTGAAGTAGCGGCCTCTTGTGACTTTTGTGGGTACTGCTGCTGCGGAACATGAAGTAGAAGCATGACGCTAAATCAATAATACCCTCGTTTCTCTTGACAACATACTTAACCCTGAGGTCTGTCTGCATGCATCATTCTTCCACAGATATTTACCTCTCGGTGATAAAACCCCAGAGTTATTGCCAAGAACGTGCAGAAGATAACACAGAGAACTGAGTCAGAGATATAAAGTCACTGAAGATAAAATGCCCATATTATGTCCAGGTGCAGTAAGCATGAACCCATCAGACTAAACCGAACAGATACACAGGACTAAGGGGCAGATTTATGAAGGCCTTGCGCCGCCGGTGCGTAATTTTTAACATGGGAAAAAGTGACGCACCGGCGGCGCAGGGCCTTCATAAATCTGCCCCTTAGGGCGGTGAAAGTTGAAGCTACAGAGAGATGCAAAAGGTAGGTGAACGAGCTTGCAGCACCCCTGAGTTAAGGTGTTAAACCTGACACCTGATCGAGGTACAGTTGGCTAAAGGTTGCACTGCAGGCAACACTGGATCATGTTAGCTACGCCGCATTGGCAAGCTCACGGGTCTGCCCAATGGCAGGAGCTGTAACTAATTCTTATTGCTTCTACCGTCCTAGTAAGACACCATAGTGCCACCTGGTAGCGGACACACACATTGCAGACAAGGGCGCTCATTCACAAGCCCATTGCTCCGCTGGTGCGTCACTTTTTTGGGCGCACTGGCAGCGCAGTGTGCCGGCCCATATTTACAAAGTCACGCAAAAGCACCCTGCATGGCTATTCATGCCCTTGTAAATACGGCATACAATCACAAAAGAGGGGCGAGGGTCAAATAAGTTTAAACTCTGCCACCCCGAACCCCCGGAAACCTATAGTTGTACACACAAAAGGGGTGGATAGAGTAAATCATAAAACCATATATACTAATACGGTAAGGGATAGAGCAAGCCCCAATAGGGCATATCACTCTATTTGAAAATACTGCCCTCACTCACATACCGAGGTATGTGACATGCTTCATCATTGGGCCTGCTTACAATACGCCCTGGTGTACCCCACACAGGACGGAGCATAAGGGAGGGGGAAAAAAAAAAATTCTCTTAAGCCAACATATAGTCAAACAGACTGAACAAACACAACACTAAACACATTCAATGAGGTGAAAATAGTGCACACACCAAGTGTTTCCAACCGAAAAGTGCGACAAAAAAATTGTGCAGTATGAGGAGTGATTTAAAACTGATTAAAGGTGTCAACCAGAATACAAACTTTATTAAACTTCTCTTGGCACCTTTACCAGGATAAAAAAAAAAAAAAAATTAAGTGAACAAAGGATGGGAAAATGCCTTCAGGAGATAATTAGGAACCTCAAGGCTTCCCTCCTACCACTGCCAGAGTCAACATGTTTCGACCGCTCTTGATGCGCCTGTATGGTCACTCCGGTCTTCTTCAGGACCGTCGCATTCGGTTTCTCTCAGGGTTCCCCCGTGTTCCAGAGAAAAATTATTACCCCAACAGGGAGGTAGGTCCAATTAATCCATACCAATCCTGTGTAATGTATGGAGAGTATCCCCTTAAGTGCGGGAAAACAATCACGAGTTTATACAATGAATATACTCGTACTGGTGTCCGGTGTACAGGACGCCAAAGAACACAATCGTTCCGAAGGCTTGTCCTGGCTGTATCTAGCACGACCCGTGGCACCACGTAGATCGATTGTAAATACGGCCCCTTTTCACGCATCACTTTGAGTTCAAGGGGCGTGCCATGGGTGTTTCTTTGGATGTTCCTACGCAACACCCACGGATTCTGCTGCATTCCCAGATTTACAAAGTATCGTAAACCTGGGAATTTGTCAGAATCCTCAACTTCCCTTACTCATGAAGTAACCGTGGATATCTCTAATATAATTACCAGGCAAGAGATTTCAATTTCCTGCTATATTGACCATGGCGTTAACTCTCGCATGGCACCATGCTTCCCTTTAACTAACCTTCACCAGTTTTCGTTCCCACTTGTCCACCATAGGGGCTGTGGACAATTTCAAATGAGAGGAAATCAAAGACTGGCCACCAACATCGCTATGAATATAAAGTGCTCAGTGCCAAAATGTAAGTGCACAATCCTATTTAAAGTGCTTTCATGAAATAGCAATGCAAATCCCCAGCTTCTAAATACAGTTTAATATTCCACCTGGACACTCCTGTTAGTGTCCTACCAATTAAAGTGCCCATGCAACACACTTACACAAATACAAGTTTTCCTACTTCCTTGAAGTATATTTCATCAAAAAAGTGACAGTGCACAGCCCTCTTGAAAGTGCTTTCATGAAATACCATGCACATCATAGATATAACTCCCAGACCCAACATTTTCTTTTCCTGCCAAATTGAATGATGCAAAAAACTCTTGCATGGCACCAGGCTTCCCTCTGACTAACCTTCACCATTTTTCAGTCCCACTCGTCCATCCTATGGGTGGTGTAGGATTTCCACTGAGAGGTAATCAGAGAGCAGGCTACTAACATTTCTATAAATAGGAAGTGCTCCGTACCAACATGCTCCGGTTTCTCGACATCAAATAAAAACACTATAAGAGCTATCTTGGGAAAGTAAGGGATATCCAAACTGATTACTTTCCGTACAACTTGAAACACCCCTCTCCAAGATATCTCTAACCAATAGCAGGTCCAAAGCATGTGGAACCCCCTCCTTCCTCATCACATTTTGGACCAATCCTAAAGACCGCTGAGAGTGCCTTATTTAATACATCAAGGTGTAATGTACAACATCCCGCCGATCAAAATTAGCACCTCTAAGACCGGAATAGCTGAGATCGAAAGATTTTTCCCATAATTTTTAATTTAGCTTGATCCCCATATGCCTTTCCAATTTTTCACTTATTTTCCCAACACTTTCTTTCGATTCACTAAGCAACTCTTTGTACCAGTAGCTCAACGTTATATTTACATTGCCTACCCTAAACATCTCTGTAACTAGATTCCAAGAGGAATCGATGTCCACCCCTGACAAATTGTCAAAAATTCTTCATTATTTTTTTGCAAATTAAGCCCAGCTGTATAGACACCCCCTGTTCAGCCTGAGCTGCTATGCTATTGCAATGAATGAGTAGTACCCCCTTCACTGCCAGTGTTGGCTATCAGTGTTAATAGTTGCCATTGTGACTCCATCTACTTGTCAACATTTAATTCCTCCTTGTAATCGGAAAGTTGTACACAATTTTTATTGTGCTTTAAAATGACGGCATACGCAAACAAATGATGGACAGAATACTGAATAAATCATACATTCACCCCAGTCAAGAGATCTGGGTTAAATCCATTGTTCTTTTGCTCACCGTGCCACCCCAGTTTAGACCCTGCCATATGCAAATAAGTCTTGACCCTGTGCCTCATGGGAACAGTCCAGAATGAATTGCCAAGCCAGGTCCTCCCTGGACCGGAAACAAGCATCTTGGGACCGGTTTGTAGGTATTACCCCTCATCAGCCAGGCTAGCTTGAAACCAGTGGCACAGTGAGCAAGCGACCCACGTCTGGGCATACCCATCCCACTTAGGGCGAAAAGTGCTACGCAAACAAATGATGGACGGAATGCTGAATAAATCATATATTCACCCCCAGTCAAGAGATCTGGGTTAAAACCATCATTCTTTTGCTCACAAGAACACGCAGAGAAAATCTGAAGGTTAATTCTAAAATCTCAAAAACGTCAGAAAATCTGGAAGATGTCCAAAAAATCTACAGGGATCTAAAAAATCTGTGGGCAGCTAAGAAACTTGTGTTGTTCGCAGAAACAGCTTTACTGAAGATTTTGACTTTCGCCATCCATGGCCTCAGACCCTGAGTTGTAATCCAAACACCAGGGCTCAAACAGCAGAAATACCTATGGATTGGACCCAACCCACAAGTGTTCAGTGGATTTTGGCTCGCAAGACTCCCAGCTCATGAGAGATCAAAGCTTTGTGAAACATGGGATTTGGGGCCAGCCATTGCGTACCCCTCTTTCTTTGGTGTTGCCAAGTGTGCAGATTCAGCACAGCCTTTGTTGTACTCTACTACCCATCTGATGATCTTGCCCCTTTACACCTATTATGTCTCTACCAACAGTGACACTTCGTTAGAAAAGACTTTAATGGGCTTGTTGTGGGGATGCTCAAAGGTTGAGGTCACTTGCACCAGGTGTCCCATCATATCTGTCACAAAGGGAGAGAGTGACAGAGAGGCATGGTGCCCCAGGCCCGAAGTGTTCAGTGTTCTTCGCGCCTGCAGCAACATTTATTTATAGATTAAAGCAACCCTGTCCTCTTTATTTATAATGATAAGAAATAATCTTATACATTGCATATCACTAGCAGGCCTTCCTCAGCAAAAATTCAATCCTTCCATTAAGCTTTTTGATTCTGAGCAAAGTCACTTATCTAAGTTGGTTAAAACACATGACTCGATTATTTAAACAAGGATTTGCAATGCAATCGGTCTCGCCTTTGGGACCCTATATGTATTTAGCTATGCAGCACATTAGCCTGGGTGCTGAAACACCTACTGTTCTTTAACATGGAGGGAAAGTAAGCAACAAACTGCGTGAGAGCCAGGTATAGGAACTTATGGAGAGAAATATTGCCTTTCAGCGAGAAATGGTATAGTCCAAAGCTCTGTTCTTAATATAAAATCAGGGCTTTCGGTGGTCATATAATTGAAAATACAAGATTTGAAATATTATTGTCTACGAGTGCTCGTGGAAGACAATTTCTATAGACTGGAATCTAGAGAATGCTAAAGTGATTCTGGTATTTTACTGACCTCTGCTGGTCGTTTTCTATCAAGAAAGTTAAATAGAGGCAGTTGCCACAACAATGTAAAAAGAAAGTCAATCAGCAGAAAGCAATTCTGGTATTTTAATGACCCCTGCTGGTCTTTTTCTCACAAAACAGTTAAATTGAGGCATTTAAACAAGCAGTAAGCAATTCTGGTATTTTAACTGACCTCTATTGGTCGTTTTCTTTCAAGACTGTTAAATAGATACAGTTGAACAGAAATAGAAGTTCACAAGCTGAAGCAGACAAGTCCTAGGGCTGAGCTCCAGAGCCCACCAAGTAAATACACATACAAGTGTATAATAAGTATATACTAAAGTATATAAAAGAGGTCTCAAATGCTCGACCTAAAAAGCAGACAAGAGCTTATGGACCGTGAATAGTATGTTGCAAAAATTGCATCGTTTCTTGAGGAACAACAGTATGTGAAACTACAAAATAATCCAGGAATGGTAATCAAAAATCAGATGTTTTACTCATTAGAAGAAGCCACTGATAGTCAAAATATTCAACTGAGAACTATTGTGGCGGGGCAAGAATCTAATTTTGTACCATAGACGACTTAACTTGATAAACATTGAAAAAACTATTAAGATGTATTCCAACTTCTATTAAGGATTCTACTGATATAGTATACAAATGAGAGAATACTGAATTGTCGTAAGGATATGTGTTTACTTGTGATGTGGTAAACTGATATTGAAACATTCCACATGAAGAAGGAAAGGAAGCAGTGGAATAGGGGATATTAGAACAGCAGTGGAATAGGGGATATTAGAACATCACTGCTTTGAAGAAAAATGAACATTTCTGTTGAGAATTCTACAAATTATTTTATACCGCTCATATTTCAGATTTGAAAGCAATTGCTGTTTACAAAATGTAGGAGTTCCAATGGGCAGCAGCATGGCTCCAAAATATGCTAACATTTTTATAAATGGAATACAAAAAACTGATCATGCTAAAACATAGATGGCAAACAACTTTCATACATTTGTGGTGATATATTGATGACGTGATGGCAGTATGGCATGGGTCTTTGAAAGACCAAACTGAATTTTGAAATTCATCATCATGAAAAATAACTTATTTTGTTTTGACAGAACAAATCATAAAAGTGTGATACGCAATTAAAAACATTTTGCAATATAGAAGTTAAATGAATAAATTAGTGTGATACACGCATTCTAAAAATGTGTTACATAACAACATATGTTAAAATTCTCTAAAAACTTCAAATATAGTAATGCTAGCTTAGCTTGTTTAACATTCAGTGGCAAAAGAAGGGGGTGAATATACTTATGTCGTAAACTCATCCACCTAGGGCAAGGATGGGTAATATGTAAACTGTCTTGTGCAACACCCATGTCACATTTACAGGTCATAGGATCGGAGTGTTTATACCATCCCCATAAAAGTGGAGGAAACAAATTTAACCGAAAGTATGTTAGGAGCCTTCTTTGCAGAACTGACATATCTAGTGTGACGCACAGTTCTATATTGCTTGAATAACACACCATCACATGATGAATACACATACTTTCAGTCAGAGAACCTTTATCCCTTTCCCCCTGCCTACTGGCTTACTGGTGGCTTCGTGTACCAGTTAGCTGCCCGAAACCCTCAACCAATGTTGGCCACTGGTGCAGTTTAGTGGTCACCACTATGGTTTAGTATTGGGCGGCATCATCATTGGGTTTTGCACCTAGGTACTCGCTTCCCTAGGTGAGTACTGCCATCTCACAAGGGAAAGTACTGGTGGGATCCGTGTAGTGAAAAAGTTAAAATTACCTCCTGTATCTGAAAGTTGATGTTTAATATAAGTACAGTAGATAGGGGTAAGATTGAAAAGTGAGGTGGTGATGTTGTTCAGATGTGTAAATTATCCTTAGCATCACTTGTATATGGACAGTTTACACCACACAGATCCCACCTGTACTTTCCCTCGAGAGGAGGCGGTACTCACCTAAAGAATAAAGTCCTTAAATGCAAAACCCAATGACGATGCCGCCTGACATCATAGTGGTGACCACTTAACACTACCAGTGGCCAATATTGGTTGAGGGTTTCGGGTAGGTAATTGGTACATGGAGACACCAGTAAATCATTGCGTTTACTCTCTTTTGATTAAGATATGTTAAACTTCTGAAAGCTGAGTGGCCTTACCATATGCTTCTACCTCCGCCCCCTCTTGATATTTTGCCAATCTTAAACTCTCGCCCTTTCTTCTACTCTCTCCAGATTTTTCTGATGATGTCTGTGAATGATGTCCGCAGCGGTCACATGGACAACATGGAACGCAATCAGTGGCTTTTGTTCCTTGGGGTACGCCTGGCATCGTGGAACCAGATCCTGGATCCCTGGGTGTACATTCTCCTTCGGCGGGCCGTGTTGAGGAAGATCTACTGCATGGTGGTGCGGCGGCCAGACCTCAAACTAAGCAAGATGGAGCGCTGGGAACTCAGCTCCTTCCAGAGTTCAGACCGCAGCGGAATCAGCCGCTTCTAGGACTAAGGCGGTACAACGCCACTGCCTCCGTGAATCTCAGCCTCCAGTCCAGGAAAGGTACAGGCTGAGCCTGGTCTACAAACCTCCAGCCATGAGGCATGGCACAAGAGGCATCAAATGCACGCTGTGTGCTGCCTTTACCAGTGTGTGCAAAGAGAAGAAAGCATCTCGTGCAGTGTTTACCAGTATGTGCAAGGACTACGGGATGTGTCATGCGGCATAAGGTTTACAGAGGGTCAGGGTGTTCCCTCTCATGTTCAGCAGCTTGTGCCAAAAGCCATATTGTCTTTAAAGTTGTGTTCACTACTAGGAGTTCTGATGCCTCCTAAGGAATCTATACCTCTTGTGCAGAACAATGACATTTACCTGGCTGTACTCACCAAGCTTCTCCCTATTAGAGTAGGCAAGTGGAACCACCCAAGCTGTGTTCACCAGTGTGTGCAAGCGTCATGATGTCTTTCCAAGCTGTGTGTTCAGGCTCGTCCCCCAATCTCTGGATCTCCAAGAACTGGAGAGAAAGAAGACATTACCCAAATGGTCATCATTTGCATGTGCAAAGGGTCTGGTTTCACAATTATTTTTCACAGTGTTTGCACCCAAGTGTTACAGATCCCTATGGTTCCTACCTTGGCCAGGAGAAGGGTAGGGGGGTGTCAAACTTCTAATGATCGCTGTGGGCAGTGGTTGGTTGCGATATGTTGACATCTCCTCTCACATTTCAATTTGTTTACATCATGGCGGGACAATGTTTGTCTTGTAAAAGTTGCTGGTGTTGTAAAGTACGTTGCCACTGGTCGCACTCAGGCCGGGCCTTCGCTTCACTCAGTGGGGATCATAAGTCAAGCCAGGCCCAGACCGAACTTCCAAGTACTTCCCAATTATTTCGGGAACGGTCACTGGAACCATAAGAGGAAGTGAGGGCTTCCTTTTAATGTATGTCCCGATGCTGTGCCTGTTGAACAGTGCCAGAGGGGTGTGCAAAACGAGGCATTAATAAAAAGCTTACACAGGAAGTGGTGTTGCCTTTCTTCTGTGCCTGTCTGAGTGTTTGTATTGGAAACAAGGAATGAGAGAAGAAATGGTGAGGGGGTTGGGCAGAGTGAAGGAAAGGTGAAGAGGCCTGACAGGGTGTGGGCGGAGCTAGGACCCAGCATGGACGAGGAAGGCCAAGGGGTTATGCAAGAGTGGAATGGGTGCATGTAAGGTTGGAGCAGTGTGAACCTGCTGCTTTAGGGTGGGAAAGGATGAGTGCCAGGTTTGGGAAGAAGCAGCGATGGAAAGGCGTGGTAGGGTGGAAGCAGACGTGGGGGAAGGAAAGCGTCGTAGAAGGGGTTAGAACCTGTGCAAGGGTGAGTATGGAAGGAAATGAAAGAAATTATGCAAGGGTTGGGAAGTATGGCTTAGCTGAGTAAGGGAAAGTGACTAAGCTTTCCAATGATGAAGATGGGTGGAAATGTGCAGTGAATGGACATTTGTTACAAAACACTGTGACTAGACTCACCATCGTGTACTCGTACAATGGGTTAAAGGCTGAGATTGGCCTTAGTGCAGCTGGATTTTTAAGTGTTTTTTCTGAACATTCAGTGGATGTGTTGTGAGCATATTATGGCAAAAAGAGCATTCACATTCCCATCGCTTGCCAATCACCACCTACAACAGCTACTAGCAACACCATTACAGTTCCTTCACAGCCTCAATTTGGGTCTGTAAGAAGCCGGCACCCTCCCTTCACAGACAAGCCTCAGACCCAAAAATAAGCACTGGGTATGCCAACAGGTCTATTATATTAATGGAGGTGCTTCTTCAGTTACTGATGGGTTCAGACTCTCAATGAGTACCCACACAAGCACCCTGGCACTCATGCATCATGCATCCATTAATTCACCCGCTGACTCATTCTTGAATTCACCCACTTACACTACCACAATAAAACATAAAAACTCCACAACATATGCAAGATACATTGAAATGATAAAAGTAGATAAAGGATACATGCCACTACCTAAACATGGTGGACATATGCTTGCAATAACATATAAATTTAAACTTAGTCACAGTGTTGAATATAGTGTATCTTTGTTTTCCATCAGGGCTGCATATTTAGAACCCAATATGTTTGTAATTATAGAATGGTATAACAATGATACGCAATGGATAATACCATTCTATGATGGTTTCCTGGTTTATAGGCAGTGGCCTTCTGGGTTGTGGCTCACTGTAGATTAAATGAACAGCAAGCATGGGACCAATTAGCACTGCCTGGAGAGCTGTAGTATCCTCTAAAAATGTAAACAAAGAAAAGATTGGCAAAGCCAACATGTATGGCTTTACAGGAATGTTGTATGGCAATGTGAAGCATTAATTCATTTAAATCTTTCTTCAGCTATCAAAGAAAACAGCCATAAAAGTACAAGCAAAATAGTACATCTAAAAAGACAATTAAAATACATATAATTACAGTGACAATTATAAAAAAAACAGTTCATTTGTTACACTATAGCATAATACTTTCCTCGCAATCATCTATTTCAAGATAAACAAAGCAACATTATAACATATTGAAGAATGGTCTAGTGTCACCACAACTTTCATTGCTACTTTGTGTGACCTAATGTTCTCAGCAGCAAACAACGATTTAAGATAAAAACACTTAAATTATGATAAAAATTACAAAACAATGGAAAGCGCAATGTGCTTTGTTTACTTATTTTGTCACAAGGGCATGGCACAATATCAGGTGGGCAGGACTTCATATTTGGGAATGCAACTAGGTAGTGAACATTGCCACATCTCAGTCTTATCAGCACAAAATGACGCTGTACATTAGTCACATGTGACAGGCCTTTATTACCGCCCTCCTCCAAATTAAAAGATTTATACAAGGCGACCGTTGGTTTATTCTGCTCGACCATTGATCTACGATCCAGTCTGTGCTGGAAAAATAATTATTTGATACCGTTCTTTGTTAGAGACAATACTTTTGAGGGATCTGACCAAATGGATATCTTAAACAGCCTTTTGAGGGAGGAGTTAATAAACAATAACCAGGGAATACTTAATGCATCATTCAAGGATAAACAGTCTAAAATAATTGATCCGGTAAAAGCTGTTTCTTCCCTGTGCCAAAGTGAAGCCCACAATAGCAGTGGTCTAACCACTTAAAACCGTAGTCCCACCTCATTATGTACAATATTGTTTGATGCAGAGGAAGGTATGTATAGTAAACGTTTTACAAAGCAATTTTCTTCTATTTTCAGGCCCATGCTATTTGCATGACCTCAGAGACCCACCCCATAAAGGGCTGTGCTCACTCCTTTTGCTTTATAAATGGCTACCATTTCATTAATTGGTCGATTCCCTAGTTTTGAATAAATGTTAATATCCCTTGGTTTGCCTTTCTATTTTAGTGCTAGTGTTTGAAATATATGGTGACCATGAGCCATGTCCCAAAAATAAAATACCAAGATAACAAAAGATTTTCAACGTATTGATTGGAATGCTATCAGTAAAAAACTGTTCGCAGGATTTGTGTTTCGGCCCACAGGTTATGATTTATAAATTACCTATTTCTTTTGTGTCAAAAATCTAAAAAAGCATCCATCAGTCTCTGGAGGCCTACTGGGGTCCGTGCTAATAGTACTGCGTCATTCGCATATAATAGTACGGGTATAGGGTGGCCAGCCGCCCAGGGGTCATCAGCCTGAATTGTCTGTAAGTGATTACCTACCCCATTAATAAAAAGGGGAAATAAAATTAGCGCTAACACACATCCTTATCGTATACCTCGCCATACTTTAAAATTAGGTAGCATTCCTCCCGAGGGTCAAAGCGTACTTGGCTGGTTAGGTTCTCATACAAACAAGAAAGAACCCCAATGATAGGCCTAGGTGCGTCCATAGAAATCAAGGTTGGCCTAAGTAAATTATGGCCAACTAGATCAAATGCACTACTTAAATCGGTAAAGCAGAGATAAAGAGTACCTGCCTTAGCCCTAGTAACTCTAAGTTGATGCATTGCTCGATAGTCCTAAGCCGTTTCCTGAACCAAATCTGCAACAGGGTTGAAATCAAATGCTCTTGCGCCCATTCCTCCAATCTTAATAGTAAAACCCTACTCATCACTTACATGGAGTTGTCTAGGAGCGAAAAAGGGCAATAGTTTTTTGGATCTGTTTTTTTCCCTTTTTTAAATATAGGTATGATGATTGATTCTCCACATGTTGGTGGGATGGTGTCTGTTACGGCTGTATTAAACACCCTGGTTAAAATAGGTACCCATAATTCAGGGGCAGATTGAAAAACATCGCCAGGGACACCCTCCGGGCCTCGGGCCCGGCCACCCGGAGCTCGCCTGAATAGCCCGCAGAACTTATTGATTGGTGATGTTCAAAGGGAGGCACCTCCCCTCACGCAACTCCCAATCAGGCCCTTTCATCGTCTCCCCACTGTTACCAAAAATTCCAGAGAAATTAGTCACCCATGTGTCAGAGGGAACAAAAGAACAACACTCACGGATATCATCATTCTTTAAAAAATGAGCGTTTACTGTGTCCCCAAAAAGTTTGGTATTCCTGGTTTTTGCGTAAATGGTCAGGTTTTCCCATGCTTTGGCCTGAAGTGCCTTTTTTGGGTTTCTATAGCTCATTTATACTCGCTCCGAAGGGATTTGATAGTTGGTGTGTCTCACGGGGATTTAGACAAGGCTTACTTAAGTGACTGTAGTGCTTTAGTACAAGTACCATCAAAGCATACCTTTCTGTTGTTACCTGATGTACCTGGAACTTAGTTAAAAATTATTTGATGGAAATTGCAATATAACAAGTTTTCAATCACTATATTTGAGGCGATTTCATCCTGAAGATAGTAGGTTACTTCCCTACGATTAGACACTACTATTTTCAGCTGGGTCATACATAGATCAACGCCCGTCCACTTGATTCTTACACAATTTATCCTAGTGGGGTCGATATTATTTATTAGATCGAATGAGTCCCGCCTTTGGCCCTAGAAGAAAAACGATAGTGTAAGTAGATTATGATGACTAAATATAGAGGGAACAACACTAAGATTACAACACATACCAATGGCGGAGGAAGACACCAATACATGATCTATGATACAATACAAATTTCTCCCGGTAAAGGTTGGGACTATGTCGCCATTAGGACCACGGCCCCCTCTAAGTAATTGGAGATCATATTTAGAAATTATCCACTTTAATGCTTCCCCATATTCGTTATGGCAAAAATGGTTGTTTCCCTCTTCAGCCTGGTAAATATGGCTGCATGCCTGGGTGGTAGATACTCTGTATGCCTGGACGTTAAAATCTCCTGCCCACACTAGTGCAAAATTCGTATTGATGGAAGCTAAAAAGGTTTCAAGGCCATGGTCAAGGGCGGTAGCCACACTGCTATGAGTAGAATCAAAGATATTGTTGTAGAAGTTTACAACTATCAGGTCTTTCCCTCCTTTTTAATTTAACCACAGCAATTGTGCATGGGGGTCCACTGATGCAACCTTTTTAACATTAGTAGAAATTTTATTAGAAATAAGTGTCTGTAGTCCCCCTTTAGATCGCCCGGCTTGCGACTATGGAGCTGCTAAAAAATATGGAGTATCCTTCTACATGTACTTGACTTATTCAGCAAGTTTCTTGTAAACATATGATGTCATAGCCAGATATGCAATCAGCATTCACAACCTTATTCAATAACCCATTCACATTCTATGTTGCAAACTTAAACCCTTCCTCAAAGGGCTGACATAAAGAGGCAATGTTTGATGAACATATAGGTATATCGCAAGAGCTAAAATTATCTTTACCAGTTGCCTTGACGGCGTTGGCTGCAGCCAGCCCACAAACTGCGGGTGCCAAGGGATAAATGTACAATCTTTTGGAGGTAGATGGCTTGCCTGAATGGTTATAAAATCCCTTCTTTGATAATTCCTAGGGTCCACAGCATAACCTTGAGTCAATTGTTATCATCTAATGTCCTCAGTGCCTCATATCCATTAGACACTGCAAATGTGAAGGAATAGAAGTAGATAGATGCACATAGATATGTATTTGCATGGAAACAACGAATAGTAGAACAATATTGGTGTAGGTTAAAAGGTCAGGTGAGAGAGTTGGACTGTCAGGCCAGATCTAAAAATCCATGCAAGTTAATGACTGTGCTGCTGCCAGAGAAAAACACCATAAATGATGTAGTTATCCAAGAGAATTAAATAGCATTCCAGTGTCATGTGTGTGCCACTGAAAGTTCAAGCTCAGGCAGCATTGATCAGTCTAGATATGCCTGTAAAAATGATTGACAGATATTGAGTCCAACCAGGAAAACGAAGAATACCATACAATCTTACCAGTGCGCCTCGCTTCTGGGCACTTAATTTCCATGAACTGGGGAACACACCAGAAGCCTTTCTATTCAGGGTTCCCTAGGGACCCTCAATCGGCTAAAACCTATAAAGCCTTAATCTAAATCTTTGATCCTAGAGCCACTTCATGATGATTGGACTGAGAAATGCAAAACAATTTGCAACCCACATATCATGTTTTGCACACCCTACAGGATACAGTTAGTAGTAGATATACCATGATGATAAAGACTTTTAGATAATATGATGGTTAGGAAAATCAGATTGTCTAAACCCAATCATCTCAGATCCACATCCAAGATATTCCCCAATCTATATTGTTGATTCCAATTATATGGAACTGAAAGAGAGATGTGGGACAAGGGTCCATTTGAAGTCAGTAGATATATCTGACTACAGACAGGAATCTATTGTACGGACTGATTTCGTATCTCCCGATGTTACTTTGACAGTACCATTACCTGTCTGATTTTACATAGCTTGAGCATCACTTTTTCCAAAACATCAGCAAAACAACTTTTTGGGTAAGTATATTTTAGCATCATGGTTAAAAAATCATGACATTATTTGTAAACATTTGATTTCAATGGAATTTTGTTTAAGTAAGATTATGGTTAGCACTATTGCATTTAATGGAAAATCAATTGTGATAAAAGGACCAGAGCATTAGGGCTAAGGTTAGAATAATGGTATGTATTGTTTTAAGGGTATTTTATTAAGGACTTGTCTTTTCTACATCATTTCCTAACACATTTTTTCAGTTTCTAAGAGTTGGAAATAACAGTTATTACTGTTACCCAGTTTATGATATTCAATTTACCAACCTCAGAAGAATGAAAGCCTGCATCCTCCTTGCTGGGATTCGAATCAATGATGCTCGCAAAACAACATTTGTCAGAGGCCAGAGTTTGGCTCACTGAGCAATGGTGTGGGAAATTCAAAATCATTTAATATCATTTAAAGTTAGGACTAGTATGAAAAAAAAAATTAATACAATTACACTGAAAACAGATATATAAGAAACTATAAGGTTAGCATTTGTTTTAGAATTAGAATAAGGTGTATAATTCATTCATTTTAATTTAAATTAGGGCTATGGAAAGACCTACTTTAAAACAATATGTATTATTTACTTTGTTTGAATTACATTTATTAAATTACATAATCATAGGTTTTGGGTTAACATAAGGATTAGAATAACATTCATGTTTTAATTTAAATTAGGAGGTTACAGATATGAGCTTAGAGTTTGTACTAATATATTATTTAAAAAGTAAAAAATATCATTCATTTCATTTAGAGGTGTAGCTATATATATATATATGTATTCTGTTACTTTAGCTAAAAATCGAATTCAGGGCATAGCTCTCAAAAGGACTGAAGTGCTTCTGTCAAAAAAGCTCTTCCCACCCCTGTTTAATCACTGCCTCCCATTAGGACTTCAGGAGTGCTGCAGGACACAGGACTGTCACCAGCTTATAAATGTGTTTCTACAGACTCAGGCTATTAGTATCACAGAGATTAGCTACCAGCTCTTTACAAATGGCGATGAAACAAATATTGCATTATCAGAAACCTTCCCATTTTTGCTTGTTTGTGTTTTTGCACAACATATAAGTCTGGCTCTAAACGGGAATGGGTTATCAGAAGAACGTTTTTGCTGCTTGAACCCTAGTAATAGATTGAAGTTTGGCATTTAACCTGCCATTTGGTGGTTGGATTTGGAAAGCCCATCTTGTATTTTTAAACCTGTACGTTTTGCCTTTCAAATTGGTGATCAGACCCCTCAAAAGAAGGGGTTACAACACCTCTCTTGACTTTTGATACCACTGCTGCCATTGCCTCCTTTCACTGGATTCCAGTGAGCCACAAAAGCTCAAATCAAATCTCTAGGGGCTGTAAACAGAATATTCAAGAACATTGGGCCATGTTTCCTCAATGGGAGAGTCACAGGTTACAGCCCATAAATTCAATTCCAATCTGCCCCCTCTTTCACTCTACATATTTCTTGAAGCTCATTTTCCAGTCAGATGCCTGTCCTATGACATTTCAGTCCCTTAGGCACCACCTGGGCCACAGAAGATCACCTTGCACGCAGAATAAGGTCGAAGACGTGTACGTTCTTAGAGTATTCAGGAAATGGATTAATGTGGTCTTGCCAAAACGGACCCAAGTTATTTTTCGGATGAAAAAAAATCACCTTAAAATTTATCTGCTGATATTAGTTTCAGGTGAAAATAGTTCCAAGTATTATTTTATTTTTCTGAGCTTTTTTTGTGGTACAATTTATTAACTAAAGCAAGACCCCAATCCTTAAATTAGTCCCTTTTACTCCTTATTCATATCCCTAAACCTTTCCCAACTTATCTTCAACCTTATTTTCACTTTAATGTTTCCCTTCCTTCACCTTATACTTAACTACCAGTAACCTAACTCTAATCCTAACCCTGATCCTAACCCTTAACCTAACCTTAAACCTTCTTCCCAAAGCTAATCATATTAGAAATACATTCTCTAACTTTGGTATATTTCATAGTGGCACCTGCTTAAATTATTTCCTATAATCAGATGGGAAATCCCCTGAAGTCAACACTTATTTAGCAGTGTTTACTCCATTCAAGTAACATTTGTTGAGTCCTGCTTTATGTGCAGCCTGTTCACCTCATTATGTTAACAATTTGGTGGAGTTGCATAAGTTGCACTCCCCCCAGCAGCTTTCATATCTCAGAATTCATAGTAATGAACGGCAAGTAAAGATCTTCATAAAAAAGGGAGGATGGATGGTCACATGTGAATTTATGAAAGTTGCCAAAGATGGAGGACTGTAGTTTGAGATAAGTAACATAGGGGCATATTACCAAGGGTGGCGATAGGCAATTATCGCCGGTTTAGCAGCCGTTTTCGGCCGCTAAGCGGCGATAATTCTATCGCTCTATTAGCAAGCTGTCGCTAACTGATGTTAGCGACAGCTTTTAGGCGATAGCGAGCGGTTTGGGGCCCGCTTTGCATGGCAGCGATATTTATCGCTAATGACATGCAAAGTGGGCGTACCCAATCTGTTAGCGACTGAAAGCAGTCGCTAACGTCGCTATCGCCTATTAGCAAGGCAGGCATAGCGATGGAAATATTCCGGCTATCGCCAAAAACCAACACCTGCTCAAACCAGTTCTTAGCCATGTTATCCAATGGGAGGTGGATAACATGGCTAAGAGCATCTCGTCGCTAATGCGAGAATATCGCTGTATTCTCAGCGATATTCACACATTTCGCCGGTATCGCTGGATATTTTAGCACAATGGAGAAAAACGTTGCTAATAGCATGTTTTCTCTGCTAACATATCCAGCGATAGGCAGCGATAAAAAAAATCGTCGCTTAGCCTATTTAGCGATAATTATCGCTACTTCTTGGTAATATGCCCCGTAGTTTGTTTCCAGCAATGGATCCTTCATAGATTCACGTGTCTGAAGTAAGGCTACTAACGCAGATAAATCAGTGGAAAACTTCTCTTAGTAAAAAGAGGCTTTAAAGCACTGAACCTTCCACCGCAGCTTACGACGTTAGCAGGATCACGGACGTATGCATGGGGTCCGTATTCATCTTTCGTTGCAAACCTTAGTAAAAGGCAGAACAGAGAAGGATGGTCTTCCACTCTCCTCATTAGTAGCCTGCCAGCGTTTGCTTGGCAGAGGGTGACAAAAATTTAAATCTTGCGGAGAGCCCTTGTTTGGAGAGCGGGATTGCTCTTGTTTTCATTGCCAATAGCAGGGCTCGAGTTAGGGTACCACGCGGGTGGACGGCGTCCCCCCACTTATTTTACCTGGAGCTCGATAACTGGAGCAAATGGCCTCTCTGGGGTGAGTTCGGAGCTCATTCAGAACGCTGCTCACATGCTGGCTTCTCTGATGTAATCGCATCTAAGTAGTGAGCGAGGGGAGGCAATGAGGCTGATGTTGCAAGCCACCTTTCGTGACATCACTTCCTGTCATGACGTCCGCATCCCACCACTTCTTTTTTTAGAACTTGTGCCCTGGCCAATGGGAGTCAGAAAGCTGATTGAATGGACTGTTGAAAGGACTGTTCCATTAAATGTAGAGCTCTTGTAGTTGCTGAATAAATAATGCGGATAAGTGCACTTTGTCATTCAAATCAGATAAAATGTATTCAGCAGAAATGACAAAAGTATACATACACCATAAAATAACATTTAAAAAACTGTAAATCAGTATTTGCAAAGCACAAACTACTCACCCTTACCGGTCTCAAGACACTGGGGGCCGTCGTGGAAATTAAGTGAGCTATTGCCCAGAGTCACATGGTGCTGAGCTGATCTGCCACCAGAGCCGGGAATCGAACAATGAACCCTGTGCTTTGAAGTCAGCTGCCCTGGCCACTGCACCACACCTCTCATAAACATAACACAGCAATATAAAATGTTTAGCCATCATAAAATCGGTCTATAAAAACAATTTTCCCCTAAAATACCAGGCTTTACACGGAAATATTACTGCAAGATAGCAGGTTATTATACACCAACTTAATTTCAATCTATAAAACCATATTTTCCTAAATTGCATGACTTTTCACAAGTATGTTGCAACCAAATAGCAAATCGGTAAGGAGGGTAACATTTGCAGATACAAAAAGGCAGGGTGACATTGCTTAGAATTCAGGTTGCGTAAAATTGATTTAATATAACATTTCTTAAAATCCTTTAAAAATGTGCAAAAAAGTCAATGTGCAAAGTGCTTTGTGCCGAGGTGCTATCACATGGACAATTGGGCAAAAAATTTGACCAATCGATAGGGGTAGGAAATGTAACTAAGCAGTGGAAGGTATCCAACCTAAAGCCAGTCAGTGCAAACCTATGTTGAGTATTATGCACATATGCTAGGTAAGGGTGCAAGGAGAATGTGGTCCAAGGTCGAAAGTATCTGATTCTTGAATACACTCAGGGGCATATTATCAAGGGGGGCGATAGGCAATTTTCACTGGTTTAGCGTCTGTTTTTGGCCACTAAGCGGCGAAAATTCTATCGCCCTATTAGCAAGCTGTCGCTAACAGCAGTTAGCGACAGCTTGTAGGCGATAGCCAGTGGTTTGGGGCCCGCTTTGCATGTCAGCGATATTTATCTCTAATGACATGCAAAGTGGGCGTACCCAACCCGCTAGCGACTGAAAGCAGTCGATAACGTCGCTATTGCCTATTAACAAGGCAGGCGTAGCGTTGGAAATATTTGCGCTAAGGGCGAATATCTCCAAAAACTAACGCCTGCTCAAACCAGTTCTTAGCCATGTTATCCAATGGGAGGTGGATAACATGGCTAAGAGCATTTTGTCGCTAATGCGTGAATATCGCTGTATTGTCAGCGATATTCACGCTATCGCCGGAAAATATATCGCTTTGGAGATAAACGTTGCTAATAGCACGTTATCTCTGCAATATTTTCCGGCGATGCTTAGCGATAAAAAATTAGTTGCTAAGCCTAGTTAGCGATAAATATCGCTAATCGTTGGTAATATGCCCCTCAGTTTATCAATTAAATCGTCAGCCTGGATTCCTCGAACAACGCAAGGCACATTTTGTTTAGCTCTTTCCTTTACTCAGTCCACAATGTTCTTGGACATTCAAAGAATTCCAGGTGTCCCAGGCCAGCATATCTGTTTAACATTTCAACCAAGGTATATGGAGAAATGCAGAAACTTTAAGGCAGCCCTCGATCACCTTGCAATTTAAAATTGTGTTCTCACTAGTCCAAACTTTGTACCATAATAGAATGGGGCGGGCACATAATATGTCAGCCAAAAAAGGCATCCCCATTTCTGAATGGCAAATTTGGTACGAGCAGCTCTGGGGAACTGATAACAGCTGTCTAAAAAATGAGTTCTACATCATCTGGACACTTTGTCGTTCAATTGGAATGATTTTGATACCTTTGTATAAATCTAAGTTAATCCTGGATTTGATGAAGGATCCTTTCATTCAGAAGGCCGGGATCTCTCCAAGGTGCCTGGCAGTTATTACTTGGAGAAAAGCCTTTTTCGTAGACATCATTCGTAGACACCGCTTATGGATAGGCTTGTACAAGAGTTCCTTGCACGGTATTACATTTCCATGTGGGTGGCTGTTTCAACATGTCCAAAATAGCCCTCTCATAAACTCCTTAACTCCTCTGGACGAGAAGAGAGTTGGCGTGTTAGGAGACCTAAGGTTCCTCTACAACACTAACAGATGACTGTCACCAATGAATACTTTAGCCCTGGGGTCTCCAACCTTTTCTGTACTGAGAGCTACCATGTTCAATGAAACTCATTGACAGTTACTAATATTATTAGTGCTGTCTAATTTCAAAGTTTTAATATATATAATAATTCAACCTAGCAAAAACTTTCTAATTTAATAAGCTGGGCTGCACACAGGTGAGCGAATCAATGGTAGCTGAAGAGCTACAGTAGTTCAAGCTACTGGTTGGAGATCCGGGAAATCTTCCACCTTTCACAGATGTCAAAATGTTTGGAATGGTTTCAGTATTGTGTATGTAATTTCTTAATGAAAATAAAGCAAAAAATACACAGAGCCAGTAATGGATGACATTTAAATAGTGGTATACCAACTCATACATCTATTCTAAAGGAGAAAAGTAATGCTCTGTGTATGGCGCTAGTTATATAAGAAACATGCTGTCCTTCTGATGGTCATAGTGCAAACAATTACCTGCATGATCAAAGTAAATATAAACTAAAATGGAATTATTTGGAAACAAAAGCGATTTTGACATATGACGTTGTATATTAACTGGAGCTCTAGACTGTCAGTAAGAGATCAGGCATGCTATTAATGTCAATGCCTTATTGATGTGCACACCAGCACATATATGGAGTACGGGTGGACATCCTCTTGCAGGTTTTTCCTTCTGAAGGCCTCTATCCTGACTGTCCAATATTAGTCTCTCCTTTCGCTGAAGTTTATAGTCACTCAAATGTAATAATTGTGGCCAATGTCTTCCTATGAGTTCACTGGGATGACAAGTAAAGCCCCCTGTATGGGTATTGACTTAGTCAGATCTGACTTACCAGATCCTTTAGGCCAGGTTTGTCCAATGTTGGGCAGTTTAACACTGATATTTACCACCTGCTCTGGACAAGAGGTAAACATCTGTGGGTAGACCAGTGCGGGTCAGGGACAATGGGCGGAGAGGGCATGTTGGGGTTGGGAAGGCTAGGGGCTGTCTGGGAGGAGCACTATCTTCTCTCTTGTGGTTCTGTAGGGGGCGCAAGTGCAGGGTCACTTACGGTAAAATCCGGACCCAGTAATTTCATGTCTGGAAATACCAGACCACTCATAGTTGTCTGGAGTGGTATTCCTATTTCCCGTAGGGATACTGCTCTGGCAACTCCTAATGGGATCCTAAGTCTGAAGCAGAAAGACTGTTAAGTACAAAGTGTCCAGCTTGTGGTGAAACACTTGACTGTGGTTCTTGCTGTAAGGTGACCATCCGGCTTGTACAGGATATGGGTGTGTTGAAATGCTGTGGGGGTTTATGAACCAGAAATGACTGGCCCAAACTGCAGACAACAGTATAATCCTGCATGGAGCCTGGGGCAAAGATCTCAAACCGGGGAACTAAGAAAGCTCCGTCTCTTACTCGCCGGGGGTGCCACCATCTTCTAAGAGTACCATTTCTTATTCTCTGGTGTTGCGTACAGGTTCAGTGGAGGCTTTCCCCCATCTCTGGAACTGGAACTGAACATTTCTGGTGTCCTGCTTCCATTAATGACAGTCTACATCTTCTCTGAGTAACACATCAGTCCATATGTTGTGCAGTTCGAACACCTGTTCCACTTTAAGAGAGATATTGGGGCATATTACCAAGCAATAGCGATAATTATCGCTATTGCTTGGTTAGAGACAAAAATTTACCGCTGAGCTGCGGCAATTTTTATCGCAGATAAACCTTGGTATTACCAAGGTTTATCGCAAATGCGATAAAAATCGGCCGCAATGCATGAATATCGCTGAAAAGTCAGCGATATTCATGCATTACCGAGCTAATGCTCTTAGCCATGTTATCCACCTCCCATTGGATAACATGGCTAAGAACTGCTCAGGGCAGGTGTTAGCTTTTGGAGATATTCGCGCTTAGCGCGAATATCTCCAAAAGTTGGTAATAGGAGATAGCAATGTTAGCGACTGTTTCCAGTCGCTAACATCTTGGCACTTTGCATGTCATTAGTGATAAATATCACTGACATGCAAAGTGGGGCCCAAGATGGTCGCTATCTCCTACTAGCTGTCGCTAACTGGTGTCAGCGACAGCTAGGTAATAGGGAGATAATTTTATCTCCGCTTTCTTGGCTTTTAAAGCCAAAAAAGCGGAGATAAACCCCCTTGATAATATGCCCCACTGTAACCAATTCACAATTCCAAAGCTTCTGCACTTCCCCGTAGAGCCCTGGGAACTTTGTGGCCTCTTGCTTTTGGATGTTACATCGCTCTGTAATGTCAATTCTAACTAGAGGGTCCTTGTGCTTGATGAGGGGCAGAAATGCCTTCAGAGCTAGGTTGATGGTCCTACGAAGCTTATATGCCTCGTCCTGAGGATATGAGTGTCCCCTTGTCACAAGCTTTTGGAGATGTCTCTATCATCTCAGTCATGCATTGGTAGTGAGATGGATCTGTGGGCTTTCTACATGTATGGCCGGACACTTAGAAATGTGTATCTTGTTTGTCCACTAACCCATGAGGGCCTGCTCTGCCGTCTGATTGAGCTGGACATGCTAATTCCATTCCCCAGAGGATTGTTCCAACTGCTGGTCCAGCTGTTCTGGAGGAAGCCACATTTTCAGGTGGGGTTGAGTCACTAGCAGAATTCAGGAGGACATTGCAACTAGGGGTACCATGTGTGTGTGCACAGTGATCATTGACTTGGTCAGCATATCTTGTAAAGGGTCACAGGTGTTGTGCCCCATTCCAGAGGCAGTTATGCTCTTCAAGTTTCTATACATATCCTTGCTCCCAGAAATAAAAGTTTTGCTGAGAGAAAAAAAGTTTTTTCTTCATTTAAGAAGAAGTCCATGTGGCATCGTTGTAGCTGGGCTATCATTAGAGCAGGCCCTTGGCGAAGATGCTGGAGCCTGGCCTGAGGACAAACTGTCCTGAAATGATTGGTAGTGTCCACTATGTACCACACCGTGCCAATTCCTGCAACAAGGATGTACAAGGTTCTGAAATGCATCTCTTTCAAATCCATGGCTGTCAGACAACGAGTACCCATCAATGGACTGCTGTTAAATCTTGGCTCTAGAATCCTTATTTTTTATAAACGTATTAAGTGATCCGATATCTAAGTCGAGGCACCCCTTTCAACTCCGTTCAAATATTTTTTAATGCTAATTTATCAAAAAATACTGTTCAAATATACACCAAAATAAGCAAAGGCAGTTTCTTGAGTATAGTTCAGCAGGTTTTTTCATGAATTGGAGAGCAATGATTCCTATGGGAATTCAACTGGGATATGTCATCTTTTAACCCCTTCGCTGCGGGGTGTTCCCCCCCCCCCGCCGTGCGGGGGGGAGGGGGGCCGCGTGCGGCGCCGCTGTGCTTGTGACGAGCTCAGCTCGTCATGAGGCATAGTGCAGCTGCACTCATGACGAGCTGAGCTCGTCACAGCCACACCCATTTTCAAACGTTCGGCACAGCGGGGAAATTATCCCTGCGTGCGAATGTTCCAATGGCTGAGCTCGTCACAAGCATGGAAGAGGTTATATTCCCCCTCGACACTTGCCAGGCGGAACCTAAATTGAATGAACTTTATTTATTTTTTATTGGGAAAGTTTCATGCAGACTTGTTGAATGGTGCCAACATTATTAAGGGAACACAAAATGCCTTTTCAATGGAAATTCTGACTTACTATACCTACACATTAAATATATATAGACATACAAATTTCTCTCTATCTTTCTGTGTGTGTGTGTGTGTATATATATGTATGTTCCCCGGTCGAAACGTGTCATGTCTGCTTAAGGAGGAATAGAGCACTGAATTATTTACTTCACCTTCTGTGGTCCGTTTCCTGATTGGTGATATATATATATATATATATATATATATATATATATATATATATATATATATATATATATATATATATATATATTTTACCTACTGGCGGTCGCCAGTAGGTAGTTATAGTTAGAACCCACTTTCCATAGGAAATCGACAACATTCTATTTGGAATAACTTTTGCGCCGGTGTACGAATCTTTGCAAATTTCTCCGAGAAAATGGCCTAGCCAGTTCAGCTCCTTCCCTGAAAGTTTGGGGGTGATTCGTCAAGTGGGGGCCGAGAATAAAGGGGGGTACCATAACGTGTTTTCCCCATGCAATTTTCCATAGGGACCTTTAGCCAGGGCTACAGCCCGAACGGCTGAACGGAATTACACCAAATTTGGCAGAGAGGTAGAGTTCGGTTCGCAGATTGTGCTTTTTTTTAAATGGTGTAAATCCATTTAGTAGTTTCTGAGAAAATTACAAGTAAAATCATAGCGATATCTAGAGACAGAGTTCTACACGTGGACGGAGATCCATTCAATTACGAGCGCGAGCTGACTGCTGATTGGCTGTATACTGTCTGTGAACACTCGAAACCAGGAAGTGTTGTCGGCCATCTTGTGCCTCGGTAGCACCGAGTCACAAGAAAACAGTAAAACAAAGTTGAAAAATAAGGAAATGGGGCAGGGTAGAAAAATGTTGACCCTCTAGGCCTGCTGAGGGGGTCGCACATGGATCTTTAGGCCCCCCCAATTTTTTATTTTTTTTATTTTAAAACCGCAGGGTACGCGTATCATACTCGTACGCGATGGCAAAGGAAAAAAAAACTAGAAGTCCGTTTTATTCTTAATTAGCTCCCGGGGGGGGGCAAATCCCGGGGGCAATTTTATTCTATAATGGGGGGTTGACAGGTCCCCCGAGCCCCGGGGAACGCCACCCCCGGGGTTTTATTTTGAAGTATGCGGGGGTTCACGGACCCCCCAGCCGCGGGGACCACCATCTTTCGGGGCTTTTTAATGTTGGGAGGGGGGTCGCGGGGCCTCCTTCCTGGAGCTCTTGATGGCCCTGGGGTCCGACACCACCCAGGGCCAGCTTCTGCAGTGTCCCGGGGTGCCTACTCCCGGGACACTGCTGATTGCTATGGTAGGGCGGGAGGGTCGCGACTTCCACTTTAGTACAGCAAACCGCTATCCTATTTGAAAGAGAGAGCAAGTTAATATGCTGTCTTTTTTAAGTAGGAAAGCAGATTGCTTTTTGTTAGAGAGAGGAGCATATAAACTGGTGTCTCTGACAAAACAATGCCGGCTTTCGAACGACGCGGGGAGCTGGTTGGGACCGTGGGGGTATTGAGGTTCCCCACACGGTCCCAAATGTTATTTTTTGAGTCCCAGGGGATGGGGTCCCTTAGTAGCTCTTTAAACATTCATGTGGCGAAGCGCTCTAGTTTACTAGAGCGTGCAGCCACTGCATTCTGGGAACGTAGGCGGGCACAGGAGTTGCCGCGAGTCTAGCAATGGGACATTAAATCCTCATATTCTTATCTCTGTGTCCGTGTGGTTAT
Source organism: Lissotriton helveticus (assembly GCF_964261635.1). NCBI lineage: Eukaryota > Metazoa > Chordata > Amphibia > Caudata > Salamandridae > Lissotriton > Lissotriton helveticus. The sequence goes on along the minus strand of NC_136057.1, from coordinate 1,312,544,111 downwards.
TAGGAGGAGATTGTTATAATTCTGTTTTTTTTTGGTGTTTTTAGTTTTCTATTTTTTTATTTGTGTTTTGTGAACAAGTTTTTTTTTAAAGCAAAAAAATGGAACTGAACTCCAAAAATGTCCAACAGGAACAAAAAAATGAAAAAAAATAATAATAATGTCGAGGACAGCGATGCTCCTGCTTCCTGTGTTTTATCAGGTCAATAGACTGTTCCCCATAACACAAAAGCTTATTGAATAAATTCATAGAATTTTAAGTTTAGCAAAATCAGGATCAATTTGTGGGTGTGGACTGCTTGCTGAAAATGCTAGTGCAGCAGTTGATGTGGTTGGTGCTGCAGCAGGTGGGTTGTCCTGCAACCTCCGTGTTGCAGCTCGAGCAAAGTTGTTGGGGTGCAAGTTCTTCACGTGTCGCTCCATATTTGCTGTGCCAAAGGAGTATTTTTTAGATGGGTCACCCCTTGAAAGAGTTGTTTGGCAAATTTTACAGGACACTAACGGAGCTTTAACCTTTTTTGCCCTTCAGGGAAAGTAAAAAACTTGCAAATCAGACCTTCTTTCCTCTTCTTTGGAGGTTCTTTAGGAATGAAATATTCCTCTGAAGAATGAGTGGAAGATGAGTCCATTAGTGTTATTATTGTAATTTTCCTTTTATTTGACAATATTCTCAGAAGAGATGCTTCTTCTTAGAAAGTGAAAGTAGAATGATTAAAATGGGACGGAACTTTCAACAGTTGGAATAGGAAGTGTTATGAACCAATGAAATCTCTTCTTTTAAAGTCTCATATCTTTGCATACGCTTACGATGTGGGTTCGTATGACGTTCCAGCGTAATTTGTGAAGGGGTGATAGCAAAAATGGAGGAGGGCATATTGCATGGACTTCCGCATAAACCCCTTTTGGAGGCCCACGATAGATTTTTTTCTAAATTGAAAACATGCTTTTGTAAACCTAGATTGGGTCATAAAACCCAAACTAGAAAAGTGGTGAGCTGGTACGATGGCACTTGTCGCCAAGCTAGGGAAGACTTGGGCCAAGCACTAAAGGATAAAGATATTAGTAAAATTAAGGTGGCCCGTGCAAATTATAGGCATAAACAACATATAGCAAAAAAACATTGGGAAGAGAGTAGATGGCAGGACCTTAAAGTGGCGTGCATGGCTAAGGATCCCAAAGCTTTTTGAAATATCTTCAAATGGGACAGGGGAGGGCATCGGGAGAGCCCCCAAAATAATGTTGACCGAAACTCATGGGTTGACTATTTTAAGCCCCAATACGCCGAGAATCAAGCTGGTACTAGTGAGGGGGTGTTTGCTCATACCCTTTATAACGAAGCTGCTTTCACTGTAAGAGAAGTAGATAGGGCTCCCGACTTAGTCACGGAGGGACGTGCCACAGGCATGGATTGTGTCCCCGCCGACCTATTTCTAAGTAATAGAAGTCGCTGGCGGATTTATATCCTGCATTTGGAGAACACCATAGCACAAGGGATGGAAGTTCCCAAATCATGGAAAGGCGCAGAAATAGTCCCGGTGTATAAAAAAGGGGATAAGTCGTCAGCAGGTAATTATAGGCCTATAAGTCTGATTGCCTCTATCAAAAAAATTATGGGTCGGCTGGTCTTGGGTAAAATCCAGTCCTGGATAGATGATGATAACATTCTGAGTCATCTCCAGGCTGGTTTCCGCCCAAAAACTAGTACTATATATCAGGTCTTCCGGTTCATCATCTAATACTGGCGTACCGTGGTCTTGGAGAAAGGTACCCTATATGCTGTCTTTGTTGACTTAAGGGCAGCCTTTGACCTAGTTCCCCGTAATAAATTGTGGCAAGTGCTAGCCGGACTAGGGATGGCACCTGAACTGTTGATCCTATCTTGAGTGTAACACGACACTCAACCTCTCTGCACTGTTGCCAAATGTAGTTCTAAATTTTAGAACACTACCCTTAATTTCAAATTCAATTTCAAAATAATATTGCACTTTACACAGAGATTTCTGCTCATATTTTATATTTATAGTTCACATAATTATCGTTTTTTTGAAAACATTCATGTTTGTCATTTTTCAAAACAATACACGTATTAACAAATATTTCAATTTTTATACAACAACAATTATAAGATCATCCGGAGAAGTTTCCTTCATGCCCGATGCATTTCGAGCTACATGAGCTCTTCCTCGGGGGCCTGAAATCTAAGCATGTATGAATCAATTACTTTCTTGATTACTCAAAGTTCATGACATTCAAAAGCTTGCACAATGTGCTAAGATCAAACTAAATCTACCCTTTACCACACCACTGTGTTAAAGTGTAAAGAAATGAGATTAGTTAAAAATACACTTACTATATATCAAAACGATAGTACTTTTAAACGCGACCTAAATGAAAAAACCTGTTTTAGTCAGCTGAACTGCCAATGATCACCTTAAAACCGTGTTAATCAACAAGCCTGCTGGTAGATCTTACCTCCTGGCGCAATACACTGACTCTCTGCCTTTAAATCTTCCCAATCAGTAACTTCAGTCAGCCACCTAGGAAGGCGGTGAAAAACAATGTCAAAACTAAAGCTCGGTTTCCCAATATCGAGCTGTACGATGTTTTAGCGTTTTTTGGGGTACCAGACCTCTAACGTGCTCTCTCTTCTCTTACCTAAGACGCCTCAAAGAACGCCGTGTACAAACTCGGTCTTCCTCTTTTACTCGTAACCTCTCACTGAGCCTCCGCTGTACCGATAATCATTTCTACGCGCCCTGCGCGTTTTGTTAATTGTCAAAACTGAAAGTGGACTTATTTTTAAAAAATATACGAGCGCCATCTTAGAATGGTGTCTAATCAGAAATGTAGTAACAAATGCACAACGAAAAAGGGGAAATGTAAAAACTGATAAAAATAAAAAGTAAGATGTTAGAAAAAAGTGAAAAAAGAAATGTAAAACAAAGTGGAGAGTATAAAGAGAATGATACATTTAAAGGTTTCAACAGTGCTGTACCATATTCAATTTCAACGTGCAAGCAGCAATCCTATTCTACCACAGAGTCAATTTACAAAAAACACATTAAATCAATTTTTTCATTGAGCCCTTTCGGCTCCTGCGTTTCTAATCTCCTAATCCAGTAGATTTCTCTTTGCAGGAGGGATCTAGTCAGATCAACCCCCTCATTAATTCTGACTTTTTCCAGTATTGAAAACCTAATCTGGGCTATGTTGTGATGATATTCAATCCAATGTTTTGCCAAATTGCTTTTGATATTTGCATTTCTGATGGTACTCTTGTGTTCAGTAATCCTGGTTTTAATTTTCCTTTCCGTTTTACCTACATATATTTTCCCGCATGGGCATTTTATGTGATAAATTACATTTTGGGTATTGCAATCTCCATCATAATGTAGTGTAATTTCTTTTCCTGTATGAGGATGATGGATTATCTTTCCTTCCATAACATTAGTACAATGTACGCAATTGTGACATTTCTTCATTCCCCTGTAACTGGTTCCCTCATCTCTTTTAGGTGTCTGTAAGAGCTCCTTTAAATTCTTTGATCTTGTGTGGGCAAATATTGGTTTTTGGTTGAATATTCCTTTGAAATCTGGTTCATTTTGTAAAAGCTCCCAATGTTTATTCACAATGTTCTTGATTTTTTGAGCTACAGTTGAAAATTTCAGGACAAACACATGTCTTTCAAGTTTTTTCTTTGGCTTTTGCTGTAAAAGGTTTAGTCGACTGCAGAACTGTATTCTTTTGTTGGATTTATCCAAAACCTCGTCTGGGTATCCTTTTTCTTTATATCGTTGGCGTTGAATTTCTAGTTGTTCTGCACGTTCTGTACCTTCGGAACAGATCCTCATGATTCTCATATACTGTGAAACTGGTAAGTTATTTTTCAGATTTTGTGGATGAAAGCTTTGGTATGATAAGGAGTTATTTTCATCAGTCTCTTTTCTTTACATTTTTGTCTTAATTGTAAGTTCTTGAATGTTGACCATAACATCCAGAAATGGTAGTTCTTTTTCACTGATAGTATATGTGAACTCAATGTGATCCATGCTATGATTTAGTCTCTCAATTTGATCCTCTAGACTTTTCTTTGATCCTAACCAAATTACAAAGTACAAAGATGTCATCTATGAATCGTTGGTATATGATTGCTTGTTCCTTACTGAAGTTAAAAGACATTACCATCACAGATCAGATGTTATTGTGTACAATCGATGTGAAATCATTGTACACCTCCATCCCTCACAAATCCGGTCTTGAAGCCGTAGAATGGGCTCTGTTGCAACAACTTTCAATAAGAGCAGATAACGTTTTTATTTTGGAACTGCTACATTTTTGTTTGTATCACAGTTATTTTCAATGGGCTACAAAGTTTTTTCTACAACAAAATGGAACCTCCATGGGATTTGCAGGGGCACCTGCCTATGCGAATCTTTTCATGGCGAAATTTGAGGCTGACTTTATATACAGTAACAAGAGCTGGCAGGAACAAGCAATCATATACCAACGATTCATAGATGACATCTTTGTAATTTTGTTAGGATCAAAGAAAAGTCTAGAGGATCAAATTGAGAGACTAAATCATAGCATGGATCACATTGAGTTCACATATACTATCAGTGAAAAAGAACTACCATTTCTGGATGTTATGGTCAACATTCAAGAACTTACAATTAAGACAAAAATGTACAGAAAAGAGACTGATGTAAATAACTCCTTATCATACCAAAGCTTTCATCCACAAAATCTGAAAAATAACTTACCAGTTTCACAGTATATGAGAATCATGAGGATCTGTTCCGAAGGTACAGAACGTGCAGAACAACTAGAAATTCAACGCCAAAGATATAAAGAAAAAGGATACCCAGACGAGGTTTTGGATAAATCCAACAAAAGAATACAGTTCTGCAGTCGACTAAACCTTTTACAGCAAAAGCCAAAGAAAAAACTTGAAAGACATGTGTTTGTCCTGAAATTTTCAACTGTAGCTCAAAAAATCAAGAACATTGTGAATAAACATTGGGAGCTTTTACAAAATGAACCAGATTTCAAAGGAATATTCAACCAAAAACCAATATTTGCCCACACAAGATCAAAGAATTTAAAGGAGCTCTTACAGACACCTAAAAGAGATGAGGAAACCAGTTACAGGGGAATGAAAAAATGTCACAATTGCGTACATTGTACTAATGTTATGGAAGGAAAGATAATCCATCATCCTCATACAGGAAAAGAAATTACACTACATTATGATGGAGATTGCAATACCCAAAATGTAATTTATCACATAAAATGCCCATGCGGGAAAATATATGTAGGTAAAACGGAAAGGAAAATTAAAACCAGGATTACTGAACACAAGAGTACCATCAGAAATGCAAATATCAAAAGCAATTTGGCAAAACATTGGATTGAATATCATCACAACATAGCCCAGATTAGGTTTTCAATACTGGAAAAAGTCAGAATTAATGAGGGGGTTGATCTGACTAGATCCCTCCTGCAAAGAGAAATCTACTGGATTAGGAGATTAGAAACGCAGGAGCCGAAAGGGCTCAATGAAAAAATTGATTTAATGTGTTTTTTGTAAATTGACTCTGTGGTAGAATAGGATTGCTGCTTGCACGTTGAAATTGAATATGGTACAGCACTGTTGAAACCTTTAAATGTATCATTCTCTTTATACTCTCCACTTTGTTTTACATTTCTTTTTTCTAACATCTTACTTTTTATTTTTATCAGTTGTTACACTTCCCCTTTTTCGTTGTGCATTTGTTACTACATTTCTGATTAGACACCATTCTAAGATGGCGCTCGTATATTTTTTGAAAATAAGTCCACTTTCAGTTTTGACAATTAACAAAACGCGCAGGGCGCGTAGAAATGATTATCGGTACAGCGGAGGCTCAGTGAGAGGTTACGAGTAAAAGAGGAAGACCGAGTTTGTACACGGCGTTCTTTGAGGCGTCTTAGGTAAGAGAAGAGAGAGCACGTTAGAGGTTTGGTACCCCAAAAAACGCTAAAACATCGTACAGCTCGATATTGGGAAACCGAGCTTTAGTTTTGACATTGTTTTTCACCGCCTTCCTAGGTGGCTGACTGAAGTTACTGATTGGGAAGATTTAAAGGCAGAGAGTCAGTGTATTGCGCCAGGAGGTAAGATCTACCAGCAGGCTTGTTGATTAACAAGGTTTTAAGGTGATCATTGGCAGTTCAGCTGACTAAAACAGGTTTTTTCATTTAGGTCGCGTTTAAAAGTACTATCGTTTTGATATATAGTAAGTGTATTTTTAACTAATCTCATTTCTTTACACTTTAACACAGTGGTGTGGTAAAGGGTAGATTTAGTTTGATCTGAGCACATTGTGCAAGCTTTTGAATGTCATGAACTTTGAGTAATCAAGAAAGTAATTGATTCATACATGCTTAGATTTCAGGCCCCCGAGGAAGAGCTCATGTAGCTCGAAATGCATCGGGCATGAAGAAAACTTCTCCGGATGATCTTATAATTGTTGTTGTATAAAAATTGAAATATTTGTTAATACGTGTATTGTTTTGAAAAATGACAAACATGAATGTTTTCAAAAAAATTATAATTATGTGAACTATAAATATAAAATATGAGCAGAAATCTCTGTGTAAAGTGCAATATTATTTTGAAATTGAATTTGAAATTAAGGGTAGTGTTCTAAAATTTAGAACTACATTTGGCAACAGTGCAGAGAGGTTGAGTGTCGTGTTACACTCAAGATAGGATGGTTTAGTTGAGGCATGGTCTGGACAAACGTGCTACCTCTACTGCACGCTTTGTTGAAAATTGTGTAAAGTTGAAGTGTTGATAAGCAAACCAAATAAAAAAGACGAGTGCTTCTCCAGTTGAAAATCAACCTGAACTGTTGAGCCTGATTGTCAGCCTGCATGAGGATACGTTCGCTCGGGTTCGATGGGGTTGCCAGGGAGAGGTTACGGAACCCTTTCCAGTGGAGCGGGGAGTGAGACAGGGTTGCATCTTGGCGCCTACCTTGTTCTCGATCTTTGTGAACGGAATGGCGAACTTCCTCTCCCTGGTCCCGACTGATGCCCCGGCGATGTCTGGTGACCGGGTACCGATCCTCATGTTTGCGGACGATACCCTGATAATTTCGAAAACACCAAGTGGGCTCCAGCGTGCCTTGAAGCTCTTTGAAGACTTTTGCCTGGATAGGGGTCTTGAAATAAATACGGCAAAAACGAAGTTCATGATTTTTACTGGCCGTAAACCTGCTGGAATTGTTAGACCTTTCAGAGGGAGGATATATATGAATGGATCACCGCTGGAGCGGGTTGATTCCAGTGGCGGTGCGTCCATTGGGGGCGTTGGGGCGTTGCCCCACTAGTCATGGACGACCGTCACTGTGCCACAACATGCATAACTGTAACAAAAGTGTTACTAACTTCTTTTTTTATTATTATTCTGAGCGCACTGATTTAGCCTACCTGCCCGGACAAGCCCGACAGAATCGGTCATTGCTTAAGGAAGAGGGACGTAGGGGCGGGGCTGCAGCAGAGAGTGACAGCGCAGTAGCTCACAGGCAGCCAGAGCACTGAGAATAGCGTTGGTGACAGACTGCGCATGTGACAGCCAGGAGTACTCCTAATTTAGACTGGCCTGCGCATGCGTACATTTATTAGACCTTCTCCCCCCCCCCCCCTATAGCACTGAGACACAGGCAGGGACCCGGGGCCCCGGTCTCATTATGGGCAGATTTTAGCATGCTCGTATCCAATCCTGGCGCAGTGCAGCTGTTAAGGCTGCGCCAGGATTGGCGAGTAGACACTGCTACAGCAGGATGGTGCCTCGCGTGGGTGCGCACTGTATGGCCAATCACATATGGCTATATCAAGCCATGTGGAGGTGATTGGCCATTTCTCTAAGCTGCAGTGACGTCACCGCGCGTGGCGCACTAGTGCCAGAACAACTGAACAACAACAAAAGTGATAGTGAAAGTACTGAGTCAGAGTCAGGAACGAGAGAGCGCGTGACTGACTCGTCGTCGTGACTTGTGCAGACAGTTTGTGCCTACTACGGATGGATGGCCCGCCAATTATTGCAGCAGCACTGGGTATGCTAATTTTAATTGTATGCTTCTTTATAGTGGGAAAATATGGTTTAGACTATAGACAGACTGCCCCTGGCCTCATAGTGCTATTTTGGAATGTTTCTCTAACTTTTTTTTAACTCGTCTGATGTGGAGTGAACTGCTTGATTCAAAGATTTTTGCTGTGTTTAATCATGTGTGTCACATTCAACCCTGTTGGGACAGACGGGGAAAAGGCAACACAGCCAGGCCTATTAATAAGATAAAATCAAACGTAATTGCTTTCCACCCGATGTCGGGTTCGCCTGCCTGGTCATACAGATATTCACAAAGCACCTCCCGAAGAAGTGGTTTACAGCCATGCCCTGTATTTGCGTGGCCCAACCCTGGGTTTACCAGTCCACAAAGTGCAGCGGCTGTACCGTGGTGTGCCCTCCGATTCGGCTCTACATGGTGCCTTTATGCAGTGCAGGTCCACAGACTTTTCATGCACATGATTTGTACTAGTCCAGAGAGCGGAGATTCATCCATGAAATTCTTCGTCTTGAAATAATGTATTGTGTCTCTACAAGTTGCTGGCATACTGCTCCCTGCAATCCTGCCTGGGTATAAAAACTCCGTAACAGAGGGCCAAACTAGACTCGATAATGCAAATGTGGAATAATCTGAAAAGTCCAAGTAATTTGCATATAAAAGGCACTGCACACGAGTGGGTTACACAGAGGAGGCAATAGATGTGACTAATGGCACTTGACAAAGGCAGTAGACGGCCCTAGGTAACATTGTGATTCTTTCTGCCCCTTTGCCTCCAAATCCTACAGGTCAGGATGTGCCATAGTTAAAGGTTGCACGGTCATTTTAGCCACCGTGAGCGTTTCAGTCCCATTATTTCGAAACAATGACGGACGTGCAATGGACAAATGCACACAGCGCCTCGTTGATGTGGTGTTCAAGGCACATCACAGCAGTTTAAGGCCTGTTAGTGCAGGTGCTAACACTGTTCCGGAGGGTACGCTACAGTACTACGCTCAAAGCTGTAAGAATGGCCTGCACCTGTTGGTATTATGCATTGTTATTTGTAAATGTATATTGAAGTGCCTAATTCTCTGCTAAAGTGCTTACCTCACATATATTTTAATATCACCACCTTGCGGGGGATTGACTTAAGTGACAGTGTTGATAATTAAGTGCCGGATGCCGAGCACCGACAAACACTGCCTCCAATTAGTCTCTGAATGAGCATTTATGGTTGTAAAAGTGCCCTTTTTTCCTTGCATGCAATCTGTGGTCGGTACTCTGCATTCAGGTGATATGGCCATGCATACTAACGGGGTCCGTTCTACTGTGCTGCTGCTAAACTTACTCTTCTCTCGGTTGACAGGTTGTTTTGTTGCAGCAAATGCATGGATAAAAAAGTGTGAGGGGGACTGAATTTGGGAGAGATAAGACATGGGGATTTGCAAAAGCTGCTCTTGGAATTTGCAGTTACACTTTGCCATTTTAGCCACCTGCAAAGATTGCTCGCCAACTGCACAGCCTCCAGTAGCTTTTCTTATGCAGTGATGGATCTATGTGTATTAGGCCCAGCACTAATTGCTTTATTACCCTTCCTGCTTCCTCAAATTTGCATGACAATGCACAGTTCTTCCACTCTTCTTTCAAAATGTTCTTGTGGGGAGAACAGCCCCAACCCCCCCCGTAGGTTGTTCGGTGGTAATGTTACACCTCACCACTTTCAAATGTCACCAGCCGCCACTGGTTGATTCCTTTACCTACCTGGGGGTAACCCTTCAGAGAGACCTGGGGTGGAATAGCCAATTAGACATTGCAGTGCTAAAACATCGCCAGCAGGCTGGTATCCTTCTGAAAAGGTTCAATTCTTCAGTGACAAAGCCCATTAGTCCATTATTAGAAGCATATGGAATGAAGGTGGTAAGTTCGGCACTCTACGGTGCCGAAATTTGGGGTTTTGAGAATTTAAGAAATCTGACATTAGCAGAAAATTAATTTCTGCGTAAAGCCACTAGCGTTCCAACAAGCACCCCGTTAATACCTCTAATGTGGGACCTTGAGAAAAAAAAGCGTTCCAAGACTTTGCCTGCTTACGCCTGTTACTGTACTGGCAACGGATATGGACCACAGAAGAACTACAGCATTATGCACAGGGCCTGATGGAGATAATTGCCAAAGATTCATCCCAAAAATACATTGGCTTAAGGCCATTAGGACCTTGTTATTTAGACTGGGAATGAGGGAGCTATGGGTCGACCCGGCAAATGCTGCATTCCCTTCTAAGAAAATTTTGAAAGAAAAGTATTGGGAGATGGTCAATTTAGAAGTTTGTACAAAGGGACTTTCCTCACATCTAACAGGCCACTTTCTGGAGTTTAAGGCCCAACCAAAGCTGGAAATATATTGGGATGCCATAGAGAAACAGCAGGACCGTAAACTCTATTTTCAACTTAGAGTTGGCTCCCTTCCATTAAGGTCATTTACAGCTAAATGGGCAGGAGAAAACAATAATGATAAATGCACAAGGTGTGGGGAGGAACAAGAGTCTCTAAGTCACTTCCTTTTCTTTTGTCCTCTGTATGTTGCCCCTAGATCTATGTGGGTTAAGCCTATTTGTAAATTGCTTGGTACCCGCAGGCACGAAGAGGCCTTAAGAATCTTATGTACAGACCCCAGACCCCCAATCGCTATTGCTGTAGCCAAGTTTCTTAGATGGGCATGGGTAATTCGGGCAAAGAAAATTGAGGCCGAGGTATGATTAACAAGCTTAATCAGCCATAAGTTAGCCGTAAAAATGTGGATTGTTTTACTGAAATGAGCTTGGTGCAATACTTCCCTGGACTGTATATATATTGATGTTTTTTTTAGGATTTTATCCAACTATGTAAATTGATATTCGGCAATTGTCTCTTGTAGTTTAATTCTCTTTTTAAATATTTATTGTATAAATTTTATGGGGATTTTTATAGCAAACTGTGGTTTTATGTATACTTTTATGACTTAATTGTCGAATAAAGTTTATAAACGGATTTGTGTAATTGCTTTTAAAAGTAATATACGATTGTTCAAAGTTTAAAAAAACAATTTTCATAAGTATCCTACATAATGTATTCTATTAGTATGTTCATTAAATACATAAATATATGTTTTTAAACAATTAAAAACATTTGCGTCTTTCGCGTATGGGGCGCAGTACGTGACGTCATACGTAAGCTTTGATGCGACGTGTAACGTGAAAGCGTATTCGTAGCGTATTCTGAGAATGATTAGCAGACAAACTATGGTGCGATCACTCTCTCACTGTCAAATCAGAGCACAAGGCGCGCTATGAGAATTGTTACAAGTGGTCACTCATTGGAGATCCGATTCAGCTGTGTGACTTATCCACGGTATCAAAATGTTACTTTTTAAGACTGTTTAAGTTTGAGGTTTGTATGAAATACTATGATGTAGGCAGATATGGATCTTTAGGGAGCGCTTATCTCCATGAAGGTTGGCTATTACCATTTATATATAGGTGCTTGAGGGAGGGAAAAGAAGTTTGACAGAATGGCGAGGATTGCTCAATAGCACCAGATCACTCCTTACTTTGTGGACACATACAATTGTATGGCTCTTGAGATCAAGATGCGGCTAATTTGGCCTGAGTTTAGAAAGGCACTCCGACACCTGCTATCATAACAACGTTCAGTTTACTGGCAAACGGAAGTTATTTACTTTGAAATAATGCAGATTGTCCTTAATGCTCACATTAGTTGCGGGTGTGCTTGTATTAATTTGTTTACTTAAATATGAATGCACATCTTGCAGCAGACAACAATATGTCTTGGCTGTTGCTGCTGCGCAACCGAATGCTTAGTTATTACGGAGCGCTGCCTCTGGCTTCATTGAGCGCAGTTTATGGATTATCGTTTCGATTCTCCTTTTTCACATGCGTTCAACCTGTCTTTCATTGCCTGAGCTGCGATTTCGACTGGGCCCTGGATTTGTGTCTCTGCAGTACGGTGTCTCCCAACGCGGATTATGACCAACTGATGAACCCCTTAGTGGTTTATGACTTGCTCTGTTCTGGCGGCGGGATTATGGCCTTAGCAGCGATACATGGAATAATGGGACGTTGGAATGTTTTTGCAGCGGCGCATGACTTCTTGGCACGCAGTTACATTGAAGATGACCCGAGCTTTCCTCCGATGGTGATAGAGGCTCCGGTCGTTGAGGAACATGTATGTTCATTCCCACTATTGAATTGGATGGCTGAAATGTTTTCAGATGAGAACAATGACTTCCTCTTGGAGGCTGTTGCTACATATTGTGCTTATACGCTGGTGGAATAAGACTGTTTGATTTTTCTACCTATTCTTTATTAGTTAGGTACTGCTTTTTATCAAAGATCTAATAATTTATTTTGCAAAATTGAACTTGACTCTGCTTTTTAGGCGTGGATTCTGCGTTCGTAATTTGCCCACGTTTATATTATGTGCTTTGATAAAGGAAAGGTGTCGTGGGCTGAGCCTTGCACCACACCGTGTTAAGTTAGCATGGGTTTATTAGAAGCTTAAACGCCATTTTTGTTTTCCTGCTCTGCTTTGCACACAACACGCACTTGCAATATTGTTTAGAGAAGGGTGAGTATTTTGCTTCATATGAGAATAATTTGATATACTACATTTGTAGACTGCCTTGCTACTTTAGTGTGTATAGTGAAAGCATGAAGCATCAAGGTTATCTTGGATACTGTGTGTGTTATTCGGAATGATCTTCGCACGTTCAAGCCATAAGACATATGCAGCTGTGGCATCTCTGATACTGGCGCGTTTAGTAATGCACTGTGCAGGCATGATTACACACAGTTGGAGAACATTCGTATCTTGACAGTTTGTGTAGAACTCAATGTGATCCACTAGTGCTGAGTAGCAGAGGTATGGGTCTGCCTATGTAGTTGTATGAGAGCTTCTGTAGTTATAAACTAACCTGCTAAGTAGGGAGGGTGAAATCTAGGTATATTTTAAATCTGTTTCCTTTTTGCATTATAGAATGCTTTCTCCCTTTGTATTTTATGGAATAGTAACAATGCTGACAACTTTGTTTCTGATAATATGTTTGCTTGTATTATGTAAGGTACTGGGCATGAGATTACGGTGTTAGAAATAAACATTTCAAAGTTGCAGGTGTCTTTATTTAGTGCTTGTTTTGGACTGGTGTAAGACTGTAACAAAAGAGTGCTCTTGTTATCTACCTTACCTGAGGTAACCTAAGTCGCATGTTATGGGTTGACTAATAATTGGTGTTTTTGCTATAGGACGAAGAACCAATGAGTCACTGATTGCTAGTCTGTTAGGGGGTTTGGGTACTAAGGTGGGGTTTGGAACACCGTAATTCACTGAGGTCGTAAGTCTTTATGCACAGTTGTGTGTAGGAGCAGAATCACTGCAACAGTAGTTACAACAAAAAGGCTTGATAAAGGGCCTTGAGATTGAATCAAAATATGAAATTAAAGAATAATTGATAAGTGCAGCCAAGAAAGGGAGCAAGTGTGCAAATTTCATAGTGCCTTCGGCCGGGTAGTTGTTATAATAAAAAGCGTTGATAAAGGGCCTGCACTTTGAATTTGAATTAAAGAAGATTTGATAACTCCAGCCAAGAAAGGGAGCAAGTAGGTGCGTGTATGTGTGACTGATGTGTTGATTGAGCAGAAGATGAATAAGGTGAAAAATAAGAAAGGCTGCAGAATTGCAAACTTTGTACTTCTTTGTAAGGGAAGTGGCTGTTTAGTTTTCCTGTGCATATATATATGCCGCCCAAACAGTCAGTATAAACAACAGTGGGCAAGCCTCTCCCCCCTGCCCACAAGCAACACCGCCCACTCTCCTTGTTCTCTCTGTATGCTGCAACATACAGAGAGAAAATGACCCCGGTGGGGCAGCGGCCTCACCAATCACAACGCTGCTATTGCAGCATTGTGATTGGTGGAGGGGAGGGAGGCTTTCTGCAGCCTTCCTGGTGATGAGCTGCAGAATTAAAAAAAGCAGGACGGCGGGAGTCGGGAGTCTCGGGAAAAGTGGGACGGTAAGTTAAAATATTTTATATATATTTTTCCCTTAAACCCCTCCCGCCTCCCCCCCATCCCCTCCGCGGCGACCCCATTTTGACCCACCCGCAATGCCAGCCGCGACTGCCTGAATGTATGTGTATTAGTGCTGTGTGCTTTGAATGGGTGTGTGCATGGGTATGTGCTAGCGAATGATGGTTGTATGTGTGCGCGCTTGGGAATGAATGGGTGCGAGTGCACATGTAGATGGGTGGGAGTGAGTATGTGTGTGTAGGTGCTTTCAGATATCTGGGGAACATTAAAGAGGGTCCGCGCTCCTGATCTGGGGAGTGCAGGGGTTTGAAGCAGTGCGGGGTCGGGTCGGGTTCATGGGAGAGGGCTAAAGACCACTGTGACGCGTGGAAAGGTGACCTAACTATTCACCGTAATGAGCAAAAAGCTGTGGGAATGTGATAATGTATCTCATATTGCACCTAACTACCGTATACAAACATCATAGCAACCGCAGTTATCAGTCAGTGTCAGTGTTTGATGTACTACATACGCTCTGGAATAAAAAAAAATACATTTACAACTCGATGGTGAATTCGAATTACAGCACGTGTCGTTACTCTTTTTTTGACTAATTTGCAGCCACTTCTGCCTTCCTAGATTGTGATTGCTGGTAAATCGGCGACTGGTATATTTATTCACATCTTTTTCTTGCTTGTTCACAATAATCGTGTGGGGTGAGGGGGAGCCACACCCCATATAGAGCTCCGGCAACCTGCGACAGCTTCCTATATAATGCAGTTTCATCCTGGGGAATACATAACGGCGGCACACACTGCTGACTCCTCGGTGGGCGAGAGGGAGGCAAATTGCGATGCAGAGACTGCTCAGGGGCTCAGTGATGGAGGAGGAGGCCTGTGAAAGGCGGCGATGAACATGGGGCCTGGGCAGTGGCGGCTCGTAATGTCCGCCCCACTACTCGTCGACATTACGAGCCGCCCCTGGGTATTGGTGTGTCAATGGTTTCAAATATGGTACTCTGTATTTTACAGTGAGTGATAAAAGGTTATACTAGTGTATGATGAGGTGTATCAGATTGTCAGGTGGATTATGTCATCAGTGATGTCATCAGTGATGTCATTTGAGATGTCATCAGTGATGTCACTGACCATGTCATGAATGATGCAATATGTGACATCATCAGCAGTGCATTGCGGGCACGCGAGTTATAGTTAGCAGAACGAACTATAACGGAGGAATTTCTATGGTTTTGTACAAGTGAAATGGCCAGCTAACTAACACTCCTGAAACCTATGGTTTTTTTCTGTGAATTTCTAAGGTTTTTTGAATGCTCATTTCTAAGTATAACGTCTCTGAAACCTATGCTTTTTTCAGTGAATTTCAAAGCTTTTTTTAAATGCTAATTTTTAAGTGTGATAGTAGTTATACCTATTTTTTGTACTGATTTTCTACAGTGTTTAAACTGTTTATTTGTAAATATTTTATTAATTACATAACATTATATATTTTTCTGAAAATTGCAAAAAAAAAATGTTTTAATTCAACCTGAAATATTGATTAATTTTTTTGTTTTCATTTTTTATTTTAATATAATATATTATTAAATTTCCCACATTTTTTTCAGGGTCGCGCACTCAAAGCGTACACATCACGGTAGGTGTGCAGATTCTATCCGCCGTTTTAGAAAAGTTGTACGGTGTGCGACGGCTGTGTGTTTTCAGTTACATCATATACCTTTAATATTACGTGGTGTGCGCGATTGGTATGCGACCAGTCCGTGACTCCTGCTTCCACGCATTCGCTACACATGCGCATTACGGTATGAGACACATGCGTGGTGGCGGGTCCCGGGTGACATTATATATACGTGCTGGGGCACGCTGGGTGCGCGACTCCCGTGAAAAAAATGTATGTTCCAAAATTATATGTATGTGTCTTTAATATACATATTAGGGCAAGAGATTATCTAAGATATTCATAAAAAGAATATATTTGTACTTATAATAAACTTATATTATTTTTAAATATATTTTCGTGAAGTCGGGTGCGTGCATCTTGAGCACAGAGAACCAGGTCAGCAGAGATGCTGTAGAGCCAGAGAAACCAGGTCAGCAGAGCTGTTGTAGAGCCAGAGAACCAGGTCAGCAGAGCTGCTCTAGAGTCTAAAAAGCAGGTCAGCAGAGCTGCTCTAGAACCAGAGACTCAGGTCAGCAAAGCTGCTCTAGAGCCAGAGACCCAGGTCAGCAGAGCTGCTCTAGAGGCCGAGAACCAGGTCAGCAGAGCTGCTGTAGAGCCAGAGAAACCAGGTCAGCAGAGCTGCTTTAGAGCCATAGAACCAGGTCAGCAGAGCTGCTCTAGAGCCAGAGAACCAGGTCAGCAGAACTTCTTTAGAGCCAGAGAATCAGGTCAGCAGAGCTCTTTAGAGGGAGAAAAACAGGCCAGCTGAGCTGCTTTAGAGCCAGAGAACCAGGTCAGCAGAGCTGCTCTAAAGCCAGAGAACCAGATCAGCAGAGCTGCTTTACAGCCAGAGAACCAGGTCAGCAGAGCTGCTCTAGAGGCAGAGAACCAGGTCAGCAGAGCTGCTTTAGAGGGAGAGAACCAGGCCAGCAGAGCTGCTTTAGAGCCAGAGAACCAAGTCAGCAAAGCTGCTCTAGAGCCTGAGAAACCAGGTCAGCAGTGTTGTTTTAGAGGCTGAGAACCAGGTCAGCTGAGCTGCTTTAGAGCCAGAGAACCAGGTCAGCAGAGCTGCTCTAGAGCCAGAGAACCAGGTCAGCAGAGCTGCTTTAGAGCCATAGAACCAGGTCAGCAGAGCTGCTCCAGAGGCAGAGAACCAGGTCAGCAGAGCTGGTTTAGAGGGAGAGAACCAGGTCAGCAAAGCTGCTTTAGAGCCAGAGAACCAGGTCAGCAGAGCTGCTTTGGAGCCATAGAACCAGGTCAGCAGAGCTGCTCCAGAGGCAGAGAACCAGGTCAGCAGAGCTGGTTTAGAGCCAGAGAACCAAGTCAGCAAAGCTGCTCTAGAGCCTGAGAAACCAGGTCAGCAGTGTTGTTTTAGAGGCTGAGAACCAGGTCAGCAGAGCTGCTTTGGAGCCATAGAACCAGGTCAGCAGAGCTGCTCCAGAGGCAGAGAACCAGGCCAGCAGAGCTGCTTTAGAGCCAGAGAACCAAGTCAGCAAAGCTGCTCTAGAGCCTGAGAAACCAGGTCAGCAGTGTTGTTTTAGAGGCTGAGAACCAGGTCAGCTGAGCTGCTTTAGAGCCAGAGAACCAGGTCAGCAGAGCTGCTCTAGAGCCAGAGAACCAGGTCAGCAGAGCTGCTTTAGAGCCATAGAACCAGGTCAGCAGAGCTGCTCCAGAGGCAGAGAACCAGGTCAGCAGAGCTGGTTTAGAGGGAGAGAACCAGGTCAGCAGAGCTGCTTTAGAGCCAGAGAACCAGGTCAGCAGAGCTGCTTTGGAGCCATAGAACCAGGTCAGCAGAGCTGCTCCAGAGGCAGAGAACCAGGTCAGCAGAGCTGGTTTAGAGGGAGAGAACCAGGTCAGCAGAGCTGGTTTAGAGGGAGAGAACCAGGTCAGCAGAGCTGCTTTGGAGCCAGAGAACCAGGTCAGCAGAGCTGCTCTAGAGCCAGAGAACCAGGTCAGCAGAGCTACTTTAGAACCATGGAACCGGGTCAGCAGAGCTGCTTTAGAGCCAGAGAACCAGGTCAGCAGACCTGCTTTAAAGCCAGATAACCAGGTCCGCAGAGCTGCTCTAGAGCCTAAGAACCAGGTCAGCAGAGCTGCTCCAGAGCCAGAGAACTAGGTCAGCAGAGCTGCTGTAGAGCCAGAGAAACCAGGTCAGCAGAGCTGCTTTAGAGGGAGACAAGCAGGTCAGCAGCGCTGCTTTAGAGCCATAGAACCAGGCCAGCAGAGCTGCTCTTAGAGCCAGAGAACCAGGTCAACAATGCTGCTTTATAGCCAGAGAACCAGGTCAGCAGAGCTGCTCTAGAGTCAGAGAACCAACTCAGCAGAGCTGCTTTAGAGCCATAGACCCAAGTCAGCAGAGCTGCTTTAGAGCCAGAGAACCAGGTCAGCAGAGCTGCTCTAGAGCATAAGAACCAGGTCAGCAGAGCTGCTCTGGAGACAGAGAACCAGGTCAGCAGAGCTGTTGTAGAGCCAGTGAAACCAGGTCAGCAGAGCTGCTTTAGAGGGAGAGAACCAGGTCAGCAGAGCTGCTTTAGAGCCAGAGAACTAGGTCAGAAGAGCTGCTCTAGCTGACACTGACTGACTGACACTGACTGACAAATATTGACTGACACTGACTGACACTTACATTGACTGACTGACACTGACTGACACTGATTGACTGACACTGACTGACTGACACTGACTGACACTGATTGACTGACACTGACTGACTGACACTGATTGACTGAAACTGACTGACACTGATTGACTGACACTGACTGACTGACACTGACTGACTACTCCCTACTACTCTACTGCTCACTCTCTACTACTCACTATCTACTACCCTCTACTACTCACTCTCTACTACTCTACTACTCTCTACTACTCGCTGCTCTAGAACCAGAGACCCAGGTCAACAGAGCTGCTCTAGAGCCAGAGACCCAGGTCAGCAGAGCTGCTCTAGAGGAGGCCGAGAACCAGGTCAGCAGAGCTGCTGTAGAGCCAGAGAAACCAGGTCAGCAGAGCTGCTTTAGAGCCATAGAACCAGGTCAGCAGAGCTGCTCCAGAGCCAGAGAACCAGGTCATCAGAACTTCTTTAGAGCCAGAGAATCAGGTCAGCAGAGCTCTTTAGAGGGAGAAAACCAGGCCAGCAGAGCTGCTTTAGAGCCAGAGAACCAGGTCAGCAGAGCTGCTCTAAAGCCAGAGAACCAGGTCAGCAGAGCTGCTTTAGAGCCAGAGAACCAGGTCAGCAGAGCTGCTTTAGAGGGAGAGAACCAGGCCAGCAGAGCTGCTTTAGAGCCAGAGAACCAAGTCAGCAAAGCTGCTCTAGAGCCTGAGAAACCAGGTCAGCAGTGTTGCTTTAGAGGCTGAGAACCAGGTCAGCTGAACTGCTTTAGAGCCAGAGAACCAGGTCAGCAGAGCTGCTCTAGAGCCAGAGAACCAGGTCAGTAGAGCTGCTTTAGAGCCATAGAACCAAGTCAGCAGAGCTGCTCCAGAGGCAGAGAACCAGGTCAGCAGAGCTGGTTTAGAGGGAGAGAACCAGGTCAGCAGAGCTGCTTTGGAGCCAGAGAACCAGGTCAGCAGAGCTGCTCTAGAGCCAGAGAACCAGGTCAGCAGAGCTACTTTAGAACCATGGAACCGGGTCAGCAGAGCTGCTTTAGAGCCAGAGAACCAGGTCAGCAGAGCTGCTCTAGAGCCAGAGAACCAGGTCAGCAGAGCTACTTTAGAACCATGGAACCGGGTCAGCAGAGCTGCTTTAGAGCCAGAGAACCAGGTCAGCAGACCTGCTTTAAAGCCAGATAACCAGGTCCGCAGATCTGCTCTAGAGCCTAAGAACCAGGTCAGCAGAGCTGCTCCAGAGCCAGAGAACCAGGTCAGCAGAGCTGCTGTAGAGCCAGAGAAACCAAATCAGCAGAGCTGCTTTAGAGGGAGAGAACCAGGTCAGCAGAGCTGATTTAGAGCCATAGAACCAGGCCAGCAGAGCTGCTCTTAGAGCCAGAGAACCAGGTCAACTGAACTGCTTTAGAGCCAGAGAACCAGGTCAGCGGAGCTGCTCTAGAGTCAGAAAACCAAGTCAGCAGAGCTGCTTTAGAGCCATAGAACCAAGTCAGCAGAGCTGCTTTAGTGCCAGAGAACCAGGTCAGCAGAACTGCTCTAGAGCATAAAAACCAGGTCAGCAGAGCTGTTGTAGAGCCAGTGAAACCAGGTCAGTAGAGCTGCTTTAGAGGGAGAGAACCAGGTCAGCAGAGCTGCTCCAGAGGGAGCAAACCAGGTCAGCAGAGCTGCTCTAGAGCATGAGAACCATTTCAGCAGAACTGCTTTAGAGCCATTGAACCGGGTCAGCAGAGCTGCTTTAGAGCCAGAGAACCAGGTCAGCAGAGCTATTGTAGAGCCAGAGAACTGGATCAGCAGAGCTGCTCTGTAGCCTATGAACTAGGTCAGCAGAGCCAGAGAACCAGGCAAGCAGACCTGCTGTAGAGCCAGAGAAACCAGGTCAGCAGAGCTGCTTTAGAGGGAGAGAACCAGGTCAGCAGAGCTGCTTTAGAGCCAGAGAACTAGGTTAGAAGAGCTGCTCTAGCTGACACTGACTGACTGACACTGACTGACTATCACTGACTGACAAAGATTGACTGACACT
The DNA here is from genome assembly GCF_964261635.1 of Lissotriton helveticus. NCBI lineage: Eukaryota > Metazoa > Chordata > Amphibia > Caudata > Salamandridae > Lissotriton > Lissotriton helveticus. Next base: position 1,312,523,665 of record NC_136057.1, on the reverse strand, counting down.
GACTGACACTGACATTGACTGACTGACACTGACTGACACTGATTGATGACACTGACTGACTGACGCTGACTGACTGACACTGACACTGACTGACACTGATTGACTGACACTGACTGACTGACACTGACTGACACTGATTGACTGAAACTGACTGACACTGATTGACTGACACTGACTGACTGACACTGACTGACTGACATTGACTGACTACTCTCTACTACTCTATTGCTCACTCTCTACTACTCACTATCTACTACTCTCTACTACTCACTCTCTACTACTCTACTACTCTCTACTACTCACTTTCTACTACACTCTACTACTCACTCTCTACCACTCACTCTCTACGACTCACTCTCTACGACTCACTCTCTACTACTCTCTACTATTCACTCTCTACTACTCACTCTATTACTCTCTACTACTCTCTCTCTCTACTACTCACTCGCTACTACTCTCTACTACTCACTCTCTACTACTCACTCTCTACTACTCTCTACTACTACTCTCTACCACTCACTCTCTACTACTCTCTACCACTCACTCTCAACTACTCTACTACTCACTCTCTACTACTCTCTCTATACTACTCTCACTCTACTACTCACTCTACTACTCTCTACTACTCAGTCTCTACTACTCACTCACTTCTAATCTCTCTACTACTCACTCTCTACTACACACTCTCTACTACTCCCTCTTTACTACTCTCTACTACTCACTCTCTACTACTCACTCTCTACTACTCTCTACTACTCACTCTCTAGTACTCTACTACTCTCTACTAGTCTCTCTGCTACTCACTCTCTACTACTCTACTACTCACTCCCTACTACTATCTACTACTCTCTCTCTACTACTCACTCTCTACTACTAACTCTACTACTCTCTACTACTCACTTCACTCAAGAAGGCATTCAGATGTGTCACACATTTGCCATAAATTCAGAATGTTAGCACTCTAGTTGCTTATTAGATCACTGTAGTAAAGCTACTGCTCACCAGGGAAGTCTGCTGCTGGTATTGAAAGTGCATGTTTCAGTCTGCATGTCAGAATTTTTTAATGAAATAGAAAAGGATTTGAGAAGTCACTCAAAATGTGCCCTAATTTTATTTTTTTCAGCACTAATCATAATTTCTATGGCAAATTTGAACCCCCTCATTGTGTTCCTTTTAAATTAAACTACTCACGCTCTACTACTCTCTACTACTCACTCTCTACTACTCACTCTACTACTCTCTACTACTCTCTACCATTCACTCTCTACTACTCTACTACTCGCTCTCTACTACTCTCTCTCTACTACTCACTCTCTACTACTCACTCTCTACTACTCTACTACTCTCTACTACTCTCTCTACTACTCTCTCTACTACTCACTCTCTACTACTCACTCTCTACTACTCTACTACTCTCTCAACTATTCACTCTCTACTACTCACTCCCTACTACTCTCTACTACTCATTATCTACTACTCACTCTACTACTCTCTACTACTCACTCTCTACTACTCACTCTCTACGACTCACTCTCTACTACTCTCTACTGTTCACTCTCTACTACTCACTCGCTACTACTCTCTACTACTCACTCTCTACTACTCCTCTCTATCACTCACTCTCCACTACTCTCTACCACTCACTCTCAACTACTCTACTACTCACTCTCTACTACTCACTCGCTACTACTCTCTACTACTCACTCTCTACTACTCACTCTCTACTACTACTCTCTACCACTTACTCTACACTACTCTACCACTCACTCTCAACTACTCTACTACTCACTTTCTACTACTCTCTCTATACTACTCCCTCTCTACTACTCACTCGCCTACTCACTCTACTACTCTCTACTACTCAGTCTCTACTACTCACTCAATACTACTCTCTCTACTACTCACTCTCTACTACACACTCTCTACTACTCCCTCTCTACTACTCTCTACTACTCACTCTCTACTACTCACTCTCTACTACTCTCTCTCTACTACTCTACTATTCTCTACTAGTCTCTTTGCTACTCACTCTCTACTACTCTACTACTCACTCCCTACTATTCTCTACTACTCTCTCTCTACTGCTCACTCACTACTACTCACTCTACTACTCTCTACTACTCACTCTACTCAAGAAGGCATTCAGATGTGTCACACATTTGCCATAAATTCAGAATGTTAGCACTCTAGTTGCTTATTAGATCACTGTAGTAAAGCTACTGCTCACCAAGGAAGTCTGCTGCTGGTATTCAAAGTGCATGTTTCAGTCTGTATGTCCGAATTTTTTAATGAAATAGAAAAGGATTTGAGAAGTCACTCAAAATGTGCCCTAATTTTATTTTTTTCAGAACTAATCATAATTTCTATGGCAAATTTGAACCCCCTCATTGTGTTCCTTTTAAATTAAACTACTCACGCTCTACTACTCTCTACTACTCACTCTCTACTACTCACTCTACTACTCTCTACTGCTCTCTACCACTCACTCTCTACTACTCTACTACTCACTCTCTACTACCCTACTACTCACTCTCTACTACTCACTCCCTACTACTCTCTACTACTCACTCTCTACTACTCACTCTACTACTCTCTACTACTCTCTATTACTCTCTCTACTACTCTCTACCACTTACTCTCTACTACTATCTACTACTCACTCTCTACTACTCTCTCTCTATTACTCACTCTCAACTATTCACTACTACTCACTCTCTACTACTCTCTACTACTCACTCTCTACCACTCACTCTAGTACTCACTCTCTACTACTCTCTACTACTCTCTACTATTCACTCTCTTCTACTCAGTCACTAATACTCTACTACTCTCCACTACTCTCTCTACTACTCACTCTCTTCTACTCACTCTCTACTATACTACTCTACTACTCACTCTCTACTACTCTCTCTCTACTACTCTCGACTACTCTCTACTACTCACTATACTACTCACTCTCTACTACTCTCCCTCTGCTACTCTCTACAACTCACTCTACTACCACTCCCTCTCTACTACTCTCTACTACTCACTCAACTACTCACTCTACTACTCACTCTCTACTACTCTCTCTGCTACTCTCTCTCTGCTACTCACTCTCTACTACTCACTCTCTACTACTCTCTACTACTCACTCTACTAGGCACTCTCTACTACTCTCAACTACTCACTCTCTAGTACTCACTCTCTACTACTCTCAACTACTCACTCTCTACTATTCACTCTCTACTACTCTCTACTACTCACTCTCTACTACTCACTCTACTACTCTCTACTACTCACTCTCTGCTACTCTCGCTACTACTCTCTACTACTCTCTACCACTCTCTATCTCTCTCTCTACTACTCTCTACCTCTCTAACAGCCTTATTCATCAAGCCGAATTGCGCTGGCAAAGGGCCAGATTCTGAGAATCTGGCCCTTTGCGAGCGCAATTTTTGCATTTGGGATTCATCATCCCAAATGCAAAAATCGGTAATTGCTAAATCGCTAAATTGCGAGGAATTACATTTAAGGAATCTCTATTTGAGATTCCTTAAATGCAATTCATCAACCATTTTTAAATTGCTAATTCGCAATTTCGGGCCGCTATTTACCGAGAGGTCAGACCTCTCGGTAAATAGCAAAAACGTAGAAAAATGCTTTTAAAAGCATTTTTCTAAGTTGCATGTTGCACACACACATGTCCTTTGGACATGTGTGTGCGCAACACCTGTTTCAATTTGCATTTAAGGGGTGCTACAGGGTGTCCTTTGGACAACCCTGGCACCCTTTAAATCGCTATCTTATTTGCGAGTAGCAAATTGCTAATCGCAAATAAGGAATACTCCCCATTCATTCCTATGGGCCTCTTGGCCCATAGGAATGAATGGGGAGTTATTCCTTATTTGCAATTAGCAAATTGCTACTCGCAAATAAGGAATGTGTAGGAATCGCTATTTATTTAGCAATTCCTACATGAATACCGTTTTGCGAGTCCTTAATAGCGATTCGCTATGAATCGCTATTAGGGGCTCGCAAAACGGCCCGTTGATGAATAAGGCTGTAACTCTCTACCTCTACCTCTCTACCTCTCTACCTGCTGGTGTTGACGCTGCTGAGATTTTTCATGCCACTCGCAAACATGCAACTGTAGCCATGCTTGCCATGGAGAAATCACATGCTGCTGCAAACATTTTGGAGGAGTTTAACAGCAAGATCTTTGAGTGGCTGCTCCCAAGGGGGCTTAACATTGGTTTTGTTGCCACAGACAATGGCAGTAATGTAGTTAGGTCCATGAATGATGTTGGCTATTTCAGGGTCCCGTGTTTGGCACACTGCATTAACATTGTTGTCAAAGACTTTCTGAAAAATGAATACAAAGTCAACAACTTACGGGCAACTTGCAGAAGAATATGCACACATTTCAGAATTTTTTTTAAAGCCCGGAAGCAGCTGAGGGTCATTCAACGTGCGCATAAAATGCCAGTCAAAGCACTCATCCAGGAGGTGCCAACACGTTGGAACTCAACTTATTACATGCTTGATCGTCTGTTTGAGCAGTACATATCACTCAATGCTTATGTCATGAAAAGATTAGGGGATCCTACTGTGAGAGGCATGACCGTTGAGATGGGCAAATGGGACCTTGTTAAATGCCTGACAGAGATGCTACTTCCTTTTGAGGTCTTCACACGTGAAGTCAGCAGGGAGGACTGCACTATGGGTCAAGCTATCCAATTGTTGCACATGCTAGAGCAACAGCTGAAAGAGGTGTCTGAAACAAATGCAGGTGTGGATGACAAACAAGACGCATATTATTTGGCGGACTCCTTAGCCGTTCGCTTATCTGACAAAGCAAGGATTCAAAATAACATTGTATCACATCCACATTACATTACTGCCACAATTTTGGATCCACTGTACAAAGTATTTCTGAACAGTAAGGCAGTAATTCCTTTTTCAGAAGTGGATTTTGCCAAGTACAAAACTTTGATAGCTGAGCAAGCCATTGACTTTGAAAACAAACGGCTGGTAATTAGAGGCCCCCGCCCCAGGCCAGAACAAGTACTACAGAGAAGATTCCAGAGTCAAGTTCTACTTCTGAGCCTGAGGGCAGTGCGTTTGCCTCCCAGCAGTCCGCGACACCAACACTACCAATAACATCAACAACAGCAAGTACAGGATCATCCACAGTAGAATCGGCAACTGATTGGTTTCTACGGCAGGGGTCGGGTAAGTCCAGTGCTGATGCAAAGGCAAAAGAGGCTGAGCACATCGGAGCACCCCTGAGCATTGAGCGGACGGTCCAGGCCTATCTGGATGACCCAACAGAGGTGTTCATGGATCGTAACCCATTGGTGTATTGGTATGGGAAAAGAAGCCAATGGACAGTGCTCAGCAGGCTGACGATAAAGTATCTGGCTTCCCCTGTCGCAAGTGTCTCTTCCGAGCATGTTTTCAGTGCTGCTGGTGCCATTGTAACTTTGAAAAGGACCAGTCTCTTGCCCAAAAGCGTGGAGAGGTTAACCATGATCAAAATGAATCAGCACTTTATACCATTGGAGTACAAAATACGAGAATCACAGCAGGAAGAGGAGAGCGACTTCAATAACGTAAGTAGTGGGTTACATGACCTACTTCTGTCCGAACCACTAGAGTTTGAGGACAAGCTCTTCTTCCCTGACAACTAGGCTTTCAAATTGTTACTTTCTCCCTTCCTTTATTTGTGTGGGTATCTGTCTTTCTGGTTCAAATCAAATCACAACAAATCCATCACCACCGTCTTCTCTTTATATTTCCCTATTGGAGTTGCACGTCTGTGCATTTACCTGTCCACTCCATCTTCCTGACTCGCCTTAAATACATTTCCATCAAGCCAGACATTGGATGGAGAATAGTACAAGAAATATTGCCTCCAACAGTCCCTCCATAATAAGTGAAACGTGGCTATAGCTATCCTCCGTTTTGTTTCCGAGCAGTAACTCATCACTGCAGAAGGCTACCGCCTCTGCAAGCATCCACAACTCTTCACTGTCAGAACTTGGGCAGGCATCCAAAAGTAAACTCATCACTGCCAGAAGGCTACAGCCTCATCACTGGCAGGCATCCAAAGTTCATCACTGTCAGGATAGAAGGTACTACTACTTGGCAGAGAAAGACAAGACTCTTCGAAGAAACTTGTTAACATTTCTGCAAACTCAATTGACCAATGACCGCTACCCAGGCTGCGGGCCATCACAGCGCTGACCATGTGAACCAAAGTGCCACAGATGAATAAGAAGAAAACCGAAACACTGATTAACAACACTCAAAATTAATGTGGAGTAATATTGAGGCCACTGCCCATGGGCGTCCGCAGGGGGGGCAAGGAGGGGTGCTTGCCCCCCTGGAGCACCCCTCCTTGCCCCCCCCTGCGGACACTAATGTCCAAACATAAGACTGTCCTTGGATGCGAAAGAATCAGCCATCCTGGTTCTATTGGACCTATCTGCGGCCTTCGACACCATCTCGCATCGTGTCCTGTTAGGACGTCTTGCCGAGATTGGTGTCGAGGGCAACGCCCTCCAATGGATATCGAGTTACCTTGGAAATAGGCGATCAAGGGTCCAACTAGGCCCCCACACCTCTATCTGCTACAAAAATGACAAAGGCGTCCCGCAGGGATCTATTTTGAGCCCAACCCTGTTTAACGTTTATGTGTCCCCCTTGGCAAAGATCATCCGAGAAAATGGCTTTGGGACCATATCGTACGCCGACGACACTCAAATTCTCGTCACTATTAACCATAACTCTGACGACGTAAAAATTAGGTTTAAAAACTGTCTGATTGAGATACAAGAGTGGATGACTAGAAACTACCTCATGATGAACGCCGGGAAGACCGAAATCATGCTTTTCGGCAAAGCTGACCGTATCTGGTCATCAGATTGGTGGCCAGACTCTCTTGGTCCCTGCCCCGTCCCCAAGCCATACGTCAGGAACCTGGGAGTAATCCTGGACAACAAGCTCACCATGTCCGAACATATAAAAAAAACAGTGGGAAGCAGTTACGGCCAGATGCGAATCCTGAGGAAAATCTTTAAATGGATCCCACTCTCAGCACGCATGCCCCTAGTCCAAGGACTCATTGTTAACAGGATGGACTATGGGAATGCCCTATTCTCGGCCATCAACCGAACACTACTGAACCAACTACAGGTTCTCCAAAACACAGCGGCTAGGATGGTATTAGGCTTACCCCCTCGCACCCCCTCAGCAGACTGCCTAAGATCACTCCATTGGCTTCCTGTGCAAAAACGCATACAGTTTAAGCTCTGCTGCCTAGTCCATAAGGCAGTAAATGGACTTGGTCCTGCTTACCTTGAACAGAAACTCAAAACTTATGCCCCAGGCAGGACTCTACGCTCCTCCGGTAAAGCCTTTCTCTCCGTTCCTAAAGTCCGTACAGTGAGAAACGGAGACAGAGCTTTCAGCAAAACCGCTCCAGAAGCATGGAACTCCCTCCCCATCTCACTGAGAACAGAGCCAGTTCATTCCAAATTTCGAAAACAATTAAAAACCTGGCTCTTCTAATCTAGTCCTCTAGTGCTCCGAGCCCCGATCCCCTGAATCTGTTTCGAGTTGAGGATTCTTGTCAGTTGCCAGCGCTCTGAGACCTTCGGGTGATTTATGCGCTATACAAATGAAATAAAATGGAAAAAAAATGGAAATGCTTTTACGGATGCCATTTGTCGTAATTCTGGGCCCTGCAGGGAGCAGAGATGTTCCCTGAAAGAGGCCTAAAGCTCCTTATTGGGGCTCCATGCATGCCTCGTCGCAGCCCCTCCCGCCCATTGTCATTCTGTCTGTGGCTGATTATCACATACAGAATGACAATGGCCAATTTGAGCTGCGGAAGCATACATCCCACCCTGAACCAATGAGGCAGCTCAGCGGGTTGGGTATGCGCTGCCAAGACCAGCGAACACAGAGCAGTGTTCTGTGTGCCATGATCAGATTTTTCTCCCTAAGGCCTTGAAACGGAACAGGCTCTGCTTCGAGTGCCACTTGACATCACCACTGCTAGAGGTGGTGCGGTAATACACCCACCCCCTTCAATCTCGTGCTCAATGGCATTCTGGATCATGCAGTCCTTTCCTTAATCAGCCATAGGTGAAAGTGCAGGCTGCATCCTAAGGGGAAGTGGCAAACTAGGTCTGGACACCAAGACCTCCTTTTAACACTGTGTAGCCTGAGAGCAAGGGGTCTTCTGAATGAAGTTCAGGGGGAGGGGTCGCTGCATTATCCTCCCAAGTCAAAACTTGAGGTTGCAGCATAGCACGGATTTCAGATCTCACTAAAACGTACACAGTCTCGTGTCAATAACATACCTATCTGCCAGTATGCACCCTATCATGTCTGGCAGGACGTCCCAACCCTGTGTTTCACTGCCTTATATCCCTCTGCACCCCACTCCCCGCACTCACTGCGTAAAATCCCTCTCTACCCCATACCTCTTGCTCACTGCCTTATATCCCTCTGTACCCCACACCTCTCGCTCACTGCCTTATATCCCTCTGTACCCCACACCTCTCGCTCACTGCCTTATATCCCTCTGTATCCCACTCCCCGTGCTCACTGCCTAAAATCCCTCTGTACCCCATACCTCTCGCTCACTGCCTTATATCCCTCTATACCCCACACCTCTCACTCACTGCCTTATATCCCTCTGTACCCCACACCTTGCGCTCATTGCCTTATATCTCTCTGTACCCCACACCTCGCGCTCACTGCCACAACATATCCCTCTGTACCCCACACCTCGTGCTCACTGCCTTATAACCCTCTGTAACCCACACCTTGCGCTCACTGCCACATATCCCTCTGTATTACGCTCCTCACACTCACTCCCTGATCGCTCACTTTACTCTGCCATTCATCTTCTACGTGTTCTCTCCCCTTCCACTCGTTCTACCTCTGTTCACCCCTTACTTCTTTTAGTACCTTACTCCTTTCTCAATACCTCTACTTCTTTTCCTCTTCAGTGACATCTCTCTGACACATCTTTGCACTTTCTTTATATCAACGCACCCCTCTACCTCACCTGTCTACCTCAGTCTTTATTATTCCCTCTTCCTCGGCTGCCTCTACCTATTTCTGACACACCTAATCCTCTCTCTACCTGGCCCTCTCACGTTCTACGACTGCGTTATTCTCCCCTCTCCATCTTTGATTTACCTGTCTATGCTCCTGAATCTTTTTCTTCTACACCTCACTTCTTTGTCTACCCTTCACCCCTCGCTACCCTTCTGTTTGCCTCAATACGGTCTTTACCCAACCCACCTTTCAGTGCCTCTTCCCATTTTGCCTCCCTCCCTCACAGCGCTCTCCTAGCATGCATCTGTTTCTCCCCTCATCACCATGCCAGCCTCTACCTCTCCTTACCTTTCTAACCAGCCCAACTTTCTACCTCCCTGTTATTCCTGGTAGTGAACCTTTCATTTCACACCTCCGGTTGTATTACCTACGCACTCAAATTGAGTAGGTCATTGCTGTGCTCCAAACCCAACATCAAGACCCAGTCTCCTAGCCTCTCAACATGCCCAGATATAACAACAAGCATTGGCATAGCCAATAGGTCTTGCCTTTGTGACCTGCTGCATAACTAAATACTTATGAGGTCCCAAAGGTGAGACCTATTGGCTATGCCAATGCTTGTTTTTCTCAGCTTGGCCTGAGCATTTTCCGATCCTGATTGTCTGCTATTTTAGCCCCACCCCTGTTGATTAACATTAGCCACGCCCCTTCATTTGCCAGGTTTACCCTCCCTGGAAACATTTCTGCAGACGCCCATGCCACTGCCTCGTTAAAATAAAAACCACACCTGTCAGAACTAGGCATCTGATCTGACAGCCAAAGAGAAGAGCAAGACAGGTAATGAATGATGGCATGCATTATTATTATTATTATTATTATTTGAAGCTTGTAAAGCGCGCGGCTACCCCCAACGGGGGTGTCCCGGCGCTGCAGACAACCAACACCAGAGGGATTCAGTGTGAGCTAGATCATGGAGAAGAACCAGGTCTTAAGTTTCCTCCGAAACAGAGACTCGGATGTAATAAATCTGAGATCAGGGGGAAGACGATTCCAAAGTTTAGAAGTGGCCACCACAAAGGCCCGGCCCCCAGTTCGTACAAGACGAAAATGTGGAGGGAACATCAGGCGAAGGTGGTTTGATCTCAGATCACGAATTGATTGGGTAAATTTGAGTCTATGCCTCAAGTAGGCCGGACCTTGACCATTGAGAGCTCTAAAGGCGATGACTAGGGCCTTAAATTGTATGCGGTAGCTCACCGGCAACCAATGCAGCTTAGCCAAATACGGGGTAATAAAATGGCGATACGAGATGTTACAGATTAGCCTGGCTGCGGCATTCTGCACAATCTGCAAACGCTTAATCAGGAAAGCCGGGGCTCCCACATACAGGCTGTTTGCATAGTCCAAATGGGACGTAATTAAGGCATGGACCAACGTCATCCGTGCATCAAGTGGGAGAAAAGGAACAATTTTCTTAATCATACGGAGCTTGCTAAAGCAAGCTGCCGAGACTTTGTTAATTTGGGTCTTGCAGGACATAGCAGTGTCAAATTGGAAGCCCAAATTACGGGCAGTTTGTACTGGAGCAGGGGGGGGTCAAGTTCTATTGGCCACCATATATTCGCTGGTACGGGAGATTTTTGATTGAAAAATAAGACATCCGTCTCATCTGTGTTCAATTTAAGGTTATTGGTGGTCATCCAGGAAGCGATGTTAACCAGGCAGCAAAGAAAATTAGCCATGTTGCCATCAGAGTGATCTCTAAATGAAAGCACAAGCTGAGTATCATCAGCGTAAGAGATCACTTTGATACCACAGGATTCCACTACTTCCGCTAGCGGGGCCAGATACACATTGAAGAATAGAGGGCTCAATGCGGAGCCCTGCAGGACCCCACATACCAGTGGTTTCCCATTGGAAACATACGGCCTGAGAAAAACCTGCTGCAGTCTATCCTTCAAAAAGGATTTCACCCAAGCCAGCGGTGTCCCCCCAATGCCAATATCATGGAGACGGTCCAAAAGGATGTCATGAGAGACCGTATCGAAAGCTGCGGATAGGTCGAGGAGGACCAACATGGCCTCCTCCCCCCTATCCACACGCTCACGAATCGACTCTGACACTTCCAGTAGTGCATCCATTGGATGCTTGCTGACTCTGAGCGATTGCTGTTGTATGTTGTGTTGATGTTGTGCATGAAGTCAAACTCTACTAGTTAAACTACAAAGTAAAAGTGACTCAAGTGACAGTCAATGTTTCCTTGTTGTTTAATAACCACATTGTACTCCTGCTACTGCAGGTGTAGGCCAATATCCGTTGCAATTTTTAAATATAGAATATGGACTTAATCGGAGTCACTACATACTGAGTTGGAGTTGGACAACATGTACCACACCATGATGATGACCATACTATCTTTGCACGCAGTCAGTCAGTTGGATCGGAGATGATTGATGGAATAACATCGTTTCATGAAGTGGCATAAAAGGTAAACACAACAATTCAACAAGAACCACAGCAAACCTACATGTCCGTATAGTGGTAGAGTCGAGTGTAGTGGTATGACTGACAGCGGCGCATTGATTTAGTCACTTAATTTTGAAAATGCTAGGTTGCTGTATATGCCTTTTTCTGGCTATGTCAAAATTGAAGGTAAATAGAGGTTGGATCATGGCCCGGTGCCGTGGGCTTGTTCTGTCCTGTTGTTGTTGTAGCTTACTGCTGTAAACAGAAGAGTAGACACGATGTATCCAAGCCGCCTCAGTCTGAAAGTGTTCCCTCTTCTCTTCCAGCACTCCACCGTAATTGATGCTTTTTTTATTCATTAATTTTTCTATACCCCTTTTGTTTTTCCATCTACACTTACAGGCCGGCCTTTACCCTGTGCTAGTGATAAGTTATAACGGGTAAACCCTACAAACTATCTGAGCTGGGTCAGTTAAGCAGGTACGTATAAAGTGGTCAGAGTCTATTGCTTTACTTAGACATCAAATGTCACAAATAAACATTCCATAACTTAAATTATGAACAGTCCATAGATCCAGTGCGTATTTTATTTTCATACATGGTTAACTGGATACTTAGTATCAATCAATGGGTACCGAAGGTTATTGAGTTACACAACCGTATAAACAAGCATATCAATTAATTCATTGAATCAAGTAATTTTATAAACATAAATGGAAATCAATTCATTTATAATTCCTCATACAGATAGCTTGAGATTGTCAAGAGACGTCATATATTATTTACATAGAAATTTGACAATGCGCTCAGAGTGAACAGAAAAAGGAAGTAGTTAGGAGGGATAGGTGTGATGGAATGTGGTGGGGACTGGGTAAAGGTGTTGTGACCATAGAACAATCACAGTGAGATTCAGTGCAACCTTTACAGTCTGATTTAGATCGATAGTTCCAAAAAACTCTTTAACATAGGATCCGTATTACTCCATAGCTTTCTCCTATGTTTAGAGAAGTGGTGTGGTCTGGTCGTCTACGTTTCGACCCCTGGTGTAAGGGTTAATGAAAACCTCATGCTGGGGTCTTCATCAGGACACGAAAAGAACAGGAGCGCTTTACGTAAGGCCATCCAGTGGCTCTTAGGTTAGGACCATCACAGGTTCCTGTGTGTGAGGATAAACTGGGTCGTTGTAGCTTTCCAGTGGATATTTCTTGTATTAACAGATTCGTCTTGTTCAAACGATGGCCATGGGGGTGCGCCGGAAGTCACACTACCCTGGTGGTTCTTTTGGGCTTCGCTTAATGTACAGGCATTATCCGACCCCCTTCCATCTTCCGCTAGTATGTGGGGTTCCTTTATCCCAAAAGGCCGCTTGTTCTTCTCGGGCTGCCCTTTATCCTCACACATAGGAACCTGTGATGGTCCTAACCTAAGAGCCACTGGATGGCCTTACGTAAAGCGCTCCTGTTCTTTTCGTGTCCTGATGAAGACCCCAGCATGAGGTTTCCATTAACCCTTACACCAGGGGTCGAAACGTAGACGACCAGACCACACCACTTCTCTAAACATAGGAGAAAGCTATGGAGTAATACGGATCCTATGTTAAAGAGTTTTTTGGAACTATCGATCTAAATCAGACTGTAAAGGTTGCACTGAATCTCACTGTGATTGTTCTATGGTCACAACACATTTACCCAGTCCCCACCACATTCCACACACCTATCCCTCCTAACTACTTCCTTTTTCTGTTCACTCTGAGCGCATTGTCAAATTTCTATGTAAATAATATATGACGTCTCTTGACAATCTCAAGCTATCTGTATGAGGAATTATAAATGAATTGATTTCCATTTATGTTTATAAAATTACTTGATTCAATGAATTAATTGATATGCTTGTTTATACGGTTGTGTAACTCAATAACCTTCGGTACCCATTGATTGATACTAAGTATCCAGTTAACCATGTATGAAAATAAAATACGCACTGGATCTATGGACTGTTCATAATTTAAGTTATGGAATGTTTATTTGTGACATTTGATGTCTAAGTAAAGCAATAGACTCTGACCACTTTATACGTACCTGTTTACCCTGTGCTATACTGGGAGAAAGAACTCACACTTACCTTACCAATCCGCATCAGGCAGGCAGTGGCACCCAAGATTGATGTGCGGAGCGTCCATGGAAGGGAGGACCAAGAGGAATGACGAGATTCAACTCCACAATTTGACCAGGATAATACAGTAACTTTAGTATCATTCATCATTCGTCTTTTAATTTATTTGATTCATTTTTTATCTCAAATCATTAAGACTGTGTATTGTGTTGTTGTTTGTTTGCTAATTGATCCCTACAACTATTTAAACATTTTCTTTGCTATCTTTAAAAGTAAGCCCGGTACAACATGTAATTTGGGTCTCTCTGAGGGCATACAGGTAAGGCAAATTGCATATTAATATACTACTGCCCTGTACTGTCTAATTGTCTAGTAGTAGGTAGTAAGTACTACTCTTTAACCATCATGTTATCTTCATCATCATGCATGTATTTCCCTTTTCTCCCTTTATAGATTTATTGGATAAGATCATGGTCGTCTGCCAAGGTTTTGCTTTCGTTGTGTCCAATCCAAGCGTACTGTTTTTCTTTGTCATGCCTTTCCCCGAAACCCCCATCCCATCCATTTATAAAACCCTAACCCTCTTCCCCCGGAATGTGATTTATATTGAGGTGTGATGTGACTACATTAAATGTATACCAATAATTGATCACACACTTACTTGCTGGGGCAGATGTGGTGAAAGCAACACTAATTCAAATTCAAGGCAGGGTGAGAATCTTCTTCTGCTTGCCCACCCATGCTCAGTCTATGTGAAGCCATTTTTTTTCCAAAGGGACCGAATACATCATAATTAATTGCCGGCATTGATTGGATTCATCATCAACATCCTACCACACAGCAGTAAAGGTTATGAATTACGATTGTGTTAAGTGACTCACTCGACACAACTACAGTTTCCAACTTCTTGTACTAGGCTGTCCCCTCCACCATTATGTTTTATTTTACTTTAGCAGTTGCAATATTGTTTGTTTGGCAGTCTTCTTCTGTACTGTACTTAACTTTACTTTGTTCTGCTACTCCTCCCACAGTCTCTCTTAGGCAAGTGACTGGCTCTTTTTTGTTTTTTACAAATGCTACTGCCAGTGTCTACTACTACCACAACAACCATGGCATCGTCTCCATTCTCTTGGGAAACCATGCTGCCACCGCTGTGTCGAACTTAATCATCATCAATCACAGGTAAGATAAGTTTGGTAGGAGGTATAATGGACTAGGAGGAGAGACTGATAGTACTGGTAGGACAAATACCTCAGTGAGGGGTACCGCATCTATCTGTTTGTGTGTTACAAAATCGACAGATTATTTAAATCAAACACTGGCTGCGGCCCTGCAGCAGCAAGGAAACCATGTGACATAAATTTGTAAAACAGTAACCCCCCTCAAAACATTAACATTGTATGTTTAAGTATAAATATAATATATTAACCTAATAAAAATAAACTATCCCACACCTGACCCACCCCTCTCCCTAACCCCAACCAATGTCCAGAATGAAAAAGTCAAAACATTGTCCATAAACCCCAATGCCCAATTCCCACCCACCAACAAAAGGAATAAGAAAGGGGCAATCCAACGGGCTCCGAGAGAGTTCTTAGATTTGGCGGGCTTTAAGGTGTTTGTCCATGAGGATCTTGACCCGCTCCTCTAGCTGCTCCTCTAGGCGTGCCATCCGGAGGAGCATCTGGTGGCAAAATGCCCTGCAGTTGCATCCAGGGTGGGAGCAGCAGTGCTGGATGTTAAAGAAGTGCGGCGGTGGGTGGCTGCCCGACTGTGGTGCCGTACCAATGGAGGCGGGGCCTGGCTGGGGCCCAGGGCATTGGAGGAGGCTGCAGCTGCTGCCGCCTCCTCCTCCTCCTCCTCCTCCTCCTCCGCCTGAACCACCGGCCACCGGTACTCTTGGCAGATGGCATCCAGTTTCCGGCGCCGGGCCCTGGCTGCCAACTCCTTACGTGTGGGTTTTTCTTAGGAAGGAGGATCTATATCAAGAAAGAAAAAGAATATTGTAACCAATACTCTTAGCAAAACAGTAACACAAAATTAATTCAACACATAGTGGCACAGTAGCACTAGCAAGCACAGTATATAACATTTGTGATAAGTATTTATCCTCCTACTTCCTTGGCCTCTAACATTTGTGTGAGTTTCAGGCATTATACTAGCACTATGGACTCCAGTACACAGTACACCAGTCTTCTTCTTATCTCTAGTTCAGCAAAATTACATAACCTTGTTGTAGCCTGCATGCCAGCTCAGTCAGCTAAGCTTGCACCCAAGACAAACATACGAGTCATGACGCAGACTCACGTTAGTTTTATTTACTCTGCAGGTGGGGAAGTTCGTATTTTTCTATTATGTGTGGCACTGGCCATACTCTCTCTGTTACATGAAGGGCAAATGCTCAATTTCACTTTCACCCTGCCCTGGCTACTACAAAAAGTCAGATTATATATCTGATTCAATGATCTTTGCTTATATATGGAACGACGACAGAAGGTCAGTAGCGGTCGGTGATAGGAGTGCTGCCAGGCGGTGACATGGGGAGGGGGAGGGACAGGTGGGGGCTAGTAAACTATAGATTATGTCAAATTACAGGTAAGTAAACATATAAATAAATAAAACTAATTTTGTTGCGCGCACTGCATCGCATTGGGCAGTGCAGTGCGCACAATGAAATTTGTTTTATTTATTTTTATGTTTACTTACCTGTATTTGGCCGTAATCCATAGTTTACTACCCCCCACCATGCCCCTCCCTTTCCCCACATCACCACCCGGCAGCACTCCCACCACCGACCGCTACTGCATGAGGTACTTTGTTTTGATTGATTGTGTAACCAACAGATATGCCACCCTTTGCAAGCTGGCTGACACAGTCGAAAATAAATTAACGTATGTAGGGAGTGGTCCTCGGAGTCGGAGTAAGGCACTTGATAACTATACATAATATATATATATATGATGTGCTTTCAAACTATTGTGAGTCAATTTAATTCTGAAAATACAACTTAAATTCCCCTCGGCTTTGCTACTCTTGCACGGTTTCTTTTACATTCTCTTCAAACTAAGACTCTGCATCCAGTGACAGTCTCCACCTATGCTGTCTATGATGAATACATCCAGGCATCCATCCATTCAAAGTAAACTCCACTCCTTCCTTGCTTGCCTTGGCTTTGAGTTTGACCCAAACACCGCTGATGATTCTTGCTATCTAGTATCCACCCATTCTGTGTCACCCACCCAGGCAGGCATCTTCTTTCACCTTCCACCCATCCTTCAACAACCCATGCATCTGATTCCTATCAGCCACCTATGCATGCTTCCTGTTAGGGGTTAATGTGCACAAAGGTCTTACATTACACTTTTAGGGTGTGGTATCCTTGAATATTACTCATGTGTTAAAACATAATTGTCAATTCACACTCTTCGGCTTGTATTTTCATATTATATGGCCAGCCTCTGAGGCGGAAAGCCGGAGGTTTAGCTCTTAGTACTTTGCTTTTAAAAATTGTCACCACTTGTTTTAAATCACTCTGTAAACTATCTCCTCACCTGTGTTAGAAGCGCTGCCTCTTCGCGCTCACACAGACCACCGCCCTTCAGGCAAGCACAACAGCGCCAGCGCGCCAAAAGGCGGAGCCACGCCCACTGCGAGGCCACGCCCACCGACGACTAATAAAACGCTTGGAAAGCGCAACGACTGCCATTTCTTGACAGCCTCTGAGGCGGAAAGCCGGAGGTTTAGCTCTTAGTACTTTGCTTTTAAAAATTGTCACCACTTGTTTTAAATCACTCTGTAAACTATCTCCTCACCTGTGTTAGAAGCGCTGCCTCTTCGCGCTCACACAGACCACCGCCCTTCAGGCAAGCACAACAGCGCCAGCGCGCCAAAAGGCGGAGCCACGCCCACCGACCACTATAAATGTGTCGACCAACCAAGCGCAGCGGACGAGCGCAGCGGGAGCGCCGTCTGCGCGCCGAAGGCGCGCCTAAGGCAAGCCCGTTTGCGCCCGTCCGCGCCAAGACCGCGCCCAGCGCACGACACCCTGCGCAAACCTCGACTGTCATTAGATATCTCCCCGAAGAACTCCATCGGTTACGAGGCGGCAAACACTGCCCCTGTTCACTCGATCTAACAAAGTCTGCGGACAATATCAGCTGTAAAAATTGTAACTGGACGACCGCTAATTTTCCAGCCTCTACACCCACTCCCCTATCGCACACCAAGGCCACACCTACGCTCTTTAAAGGAGGTCTGATTAACGCACGTTCTATGTGCAAGCACAATCAAGACATCCACGACCTCATCCGCGACTCGGACCTGGACTGCCTTCTAATAACCGAAACTTGGTTAACTGAAGACAGCAATCCCGATATCACCGTCTCCCTACCTCAAGGCTATTCATTCTTTAGGCAGGACAGACCAAAAGGCAGAGGAGGAGGTGTCGCCATAATACTCAGGAACACCTTCCCATGCCACACTTTCAACCTTGAACCCCTAAAACACACGGAAGGGCTAGGTTTCTCAATCAAACTAAACGAGCAAACCTCCTTCTCTGGTGGCCTCATCTACCGCCCACCCGGTAGCGCCACCGAATTTCTTGATTCACTGTGCGACTCACTGGGTCACTTTCTTCTCCGATACCCCCACTTCACCTTACTCGGGGATTTCAACTTACATCTCGACTCTAAATCTGATATCCAAGCCATCAATTTCCTCCAAACACTAGAAATGTTTAATCTACAACAACTAGTCTCACAGCCCACTCATCTGCTTGGTCATACCCTTGATGCTGTATGCACCAATCTCTCCTCCCTCGTCACTCTACCCCCACTCCCTCAGATCTGGACTGATCACAGCCTGATCTTGTTTCATATCCACAGTGTGCGTTCCCCTTCCCGTAACAATACAATATCACACGCCCCTAACTCCATCAACTGGAAAAAAGTCCAAGAAAGCTTGACTCTTAAACCTATGGATCAATCCCATACTCCTACTCTGTCCGGAAATGCAGAAACCGACGCAGACCTCTTTTACAATTGGCTCGCGCAGGAAATGACAACCAGAAACCCCCCCAAACGTCAAGGCACTTCTCATAGAAAATCTAAGAGCAATGCCCCCTGGTTCACCCCCGAACTGGCCACCTCCCACCTACTTTGTAGGAAAGCAGAGAGAAAATGGCGTAAGTCCTACGACATTGACGATCGTCTTTTATACACTCAAACAAGAAAAATTTATCTTTCGAATATTAAATCAGCCAAGAAGTCATACTATGTGAACGCCATCAAAGAATCACACCAAAAACAAAAGACCCTATTCTCCATAGTAAAATCTTTCACACACCCCAAAACTCTGCAACCTGAAATACCTCCGTCTCAGGACTTATGCGATAAAATTTCCAACTACTTTGAAGAGAAAATTGTTTCCATCCAAAGCAATTTTCCTCCTTTCTGTACCCCCCCACTCCCCCCTCCCTCTGATTCCCTTCCCGGAAATTTGAGCAGTTTTTCCCCTGTAACTCTCGCACAAACTAGAGAAGTCATCCTAGCCTGTAAATCTGGCTCCCCTTCCGATCCCGGTCCTCCCAAAATCCTTCACCAAATCATCGACGTGATCAACCCAGTAATTAACGACATAGTCAATTCCTCGCTTAACACAGGAATTGTCCCCTCCCGGTGGAAGAAAGGAATCGTCAAGCCTCTGATGAAAAAGGCCAATAAACCACCGTCTGACTTAACTAATCTTCGCCCGATTTCATTACTTCCAGCCTTAGGAAAAATCACCGAGCAATTGGTCTACAGAGAACTCAGACACTACCTGGAAGTAAATAATATACTCCACCCGCAGCAGTCTGGTTTCCGGCCCAAACATTCGACGGAAACAGCACTGATAGAACTATCAGACACGATCAAACTGCTACAAGATCAGCGACAAAATTCAATCCTCATCCTTCTTGACCTGACCGCGGCGTTCGACACCATCTCCCACTCCATCCTCATCAGTAGACTAATGAACATAGGGATCTCAGATCACGCTCTAGCCTGGTTAAAATCATTCTTGGCTGACCGATCTCAGACCGTCGCTCTGGGCCCTTTTCACTCAAAGGAGAAAACGATTCTCTCAGGTGTCCCGCAGGGTTCGATCCTAAGCCCCCTCCTTTTCAACATCTACCTTATTCCCCTTTTGTCCCTGATTGAATCCTTTGGAATCCCTGTAACCTCCTACGCCGATGACACCCAGCTCATCGTGCCTCTGGATGGTAGTTCCACCACCGCAGAACTCAACCTTAAAAACTGCCTAACGAAAGTCTTCCACTGGATGAATGCAAATCACTTGAAGTGTAACTCAAATAAAACTGAGATTCTCCCAATCGGCAAGAATACCCCCTTCTGCCCAGCCCTCTGGTGGCCTGATGACTCTATCGCCCCCCCCCAAACTGTAACTACGGCTAGGAACTTGGGCGTCATCTTTGACTCAGATCTTTCATTCGACCACCATGCTAAGACTGTAGCCGGCAAATGCTTCGGGACAATAAGATCCCTAAGAAAGTTCTTTAATTTCCTCCCTCTCGACGCCAGAAAGAGCGTAACAGTGGCCCTTATAATCTCCCGATTGGATTATTGCAACGGCCTACTGGCTGGGACAAAAAAGAGCACTCTCGCTAAACTCCAGAGCGTGTTAAATACAGCTGCTCGACTTGTACTCAAACTGCCCCGGAGAGCTTCCACCTCCGCAGCTCTTCGCTCCTTACACTGGCTACCTCTCCACAAGAGAATTTTATTTAAGATTCTTATCATCGCCTTCAGATCCTTCAACAATTCCGGGCCAAAATACCTCCTCAAACGCTTTCCCCACTACATCCCCAAGCGATCTCTCCGTTCGGCACAGGACAACCTCATCCTGCCTGCAAAATATAATCTGAAGAGGAAAGGAGGTAAAACCGTGAGCCACCTAGCCACCAAGGCATGGAACAATTTGCCCAAACACCTTAGGCAAATAACACAAGAAAAACCTTTTAGAAAGGCTCTGAAGACCTGGATCTTCAGCCTTCCCGACGACCTCACTAAAGCAGCCATCTAATCCCGCTCTGTCACCTACCGGCCATCAAGAACACTTAGCGCCAAGATGCTCCCTCCGGAGCGAATGCCGCGCTTTACAAATAACCCCACAAATACAAATACAAATATGCATTATTAACTCTGTCACAATTAGATTGCTGCATTTACCAGTGCTTGTTGAATTTTTACTTTTGTCAATGTTTAATGGCAGCCGGTTCCAAAACTGAACACGTTATTCGGCCGCACGTGTAAACTGCCTCTAAACACCCGCGCGTGCAACGTGTGCATTCTAGAAGACAGCAAGGTATAAAAGGCTGCTACAGACACGCGATGACGCTTCGCTTCACATGAGCGTCATCGCGAGTGCAGCTGAGTGATTCTTCCGCCCTCCGCCCCTTCTGCTGAACCCGACCCCCGGACAATCCCACACCGTGAGACTCAAGAGACCTTGGAGATTTCCCCAACTTACCTGAGCATCGAGGATCCTTTCAGAAGACTCGGCTGACTTCCCGGCACTTCTGAGCAGTTCCTGATCGTCCTCTTCGACGGCACGTCATCTCCGGTTTAGGAGTGCAGTAAGACTTGGTTAACTCTTTCCTTCCTGTGAAAACAGTTAATTGAAACATTATTTCCCTTTGAAAAAATCAATCGTAAGAGACTTTGGTGCACAGAGAAACGAACCTTGATAACGTTATTGAACTTGTAATGTTTGTTATTAGAAGAGAACAAACAACCATTTATTCAACCAAATCGAGCAAACAATCATTGACTCGTGAACAAACTCTAGTCTTGTGTTAAGTACAGTGTGTGTTAAACCTCAGTGTAAATTGAGTTGATTTAGTCAATGCTGTGACATAGATGTAAACAAGCATTGGTGAGATTCAGTGCTGTGATATAGATAAAAACAAGCATTGGTGCAATACAAAGTAACTGATCAAAAAGTAGTGCTCAGTTAGAGGGCTTGGTATTTTTTCTTGTTTTTTCTTCTTTCTCTACTTTGAAGACCAGAACCCCTTATTCTTCAATTAGACAACAATTTATCAGGTACGCAAGAGTTATTAAGCAATATTTAACCCTGTACTAATAACACTAACCTAAAAGTGTTAACAATTTCATTGGTTCATGATTCATTATGTATACTTTTATTTAAGGCTTTCACAAGACATGAAGAGTTTGATAATTGTTGAAGTGTAAGCCAGGGCCAGAAGCTAAGAGGTATGTTGTTGTGCCTATGTGTGAAATACTTAGTCAAGAGTTACAAAGAATTGCAGTGAGTAAGTGAGTTATTGTTTACTAAGCAGAAGTAGTCTATGCAGAAGGCCCGGCACACTTACCCAGAGAAACATCGCTGGACCTGATCAAGAACCAGTGTTTTGGCTTTTTTGTTTCTCACTCCACTTCCCCTTTCCCTTGCGGAAAAATCGGAGTAATCAAGTGTTAAAACCTTGTTACCTGATTGGTCCAAAAGGGAGTTGGGAGTTAGCAGCTACAAAAGGAAACAAACTCAGAAATCTCGTGGTGAAAGCTCAACAGAAAGCGAAGCCTAAAAAAAAATCTATCTATTGTTTCCCTTTGTTGCTGCAATCTAAGAAGAATATCTAAAATGGATGTTACTCAACTAACTCAGTTAGTACAGAAATTAAATGAAGAAATGCAGGAATTGCGTTCAGAGAATCAGTCATTGCGGCAAGAACTAGATAGAACCAAATCTGGTTTTACTACTTGGAGGGCATCCTCTGAGGAAGGACGTCCTATTTTGACACCTCCTAAGTTTGGCGTTTCAGCTTTTGGCTGGCCAACCTTTCGCACCCAATCATCTTCTGTTACAGAACAACCAGTACAATTGACTGTGGTAACTCCCACTCCAGTTCCTTTGGCAAATCCAGAAAGATTTACAGGGGATTCCAATCGATTTTCAACTTTCATGAGTCAGTGTCAATTGCATTTCCTATGTAAACCTCAAATCTTTACTACTGATACAGCTAAGGTGTCTTTCATCATTTCATATTTAGGTGGAGTGGCAGCAGATTGGGCTATGCCTTTAGTGGATAATAATGATCCTCTTTTGCATAATTTAAATGATTTTAAAACAGCCATGACTAGTTTATTTGCTAACATGTTTTCCTCCAGGCTTCAGATAACAAACTATTGAATTTACGACAGGGCTCTAAGGATTTAATCACTTATGTTACTACTTTCAACAGATTACTCGCAGAGACACATTGGCCAGCTGAAAAGAGAGTGTCACTCTTTTATCGTGGTCTTAGAGACGAGATTAAGGATTCTTTAGCCCATATAGTTGAATTGCCTAATGATTTTGCTGATTTTCAAGAGCTAGTAGTCAAGCTGGATCATCGCTTGGGTGAACGTAAGGGTGAAAGACCGAAAAGCGATTTAAAAAATCTACACTTTAAGGCTGAGAAAAAAGAAATAGACAATAAAAGCTCTTCTGTAGAGCCCATGCAGATAGGAGGAATAAAAGGACCATTATCAAATGACGAAAAAGAAAGACGTAGAAAAGATAACCTTTGTTTGTATTGTGGAAAGGCCGGTCACTATGCAATAAATTGCCCAGTAAGACCAGCAAAAATGAATGTTCTAGTAGTCAGAATTGATAGGGAGTAGGAAAACCAATCTTCTCAGGGAATGTAGAGACCAATTCTTTGAGAGGATAGTTTACTCAGGTTTCACGATATGGGCCTTGTGTACTAAATCAAGTCCCTAAACATTTTACAGTAAGGTTACTCCTTATTCTGGCTACTCAACAGAGACATAGTATTCCTGTGCTCATAGATTCAGGGGTCACAGGTAATTCCTTCGATTTAACTTTAGCCAAAATATTACAGTTGACTCAAATACCCAAAAAGGAACCAGAACCTGTTGATGGGTCAGCCCTATCCTCTGGTCTGATTAGATTCAATACTACACCCATATTGTTTGTGGCTGAAAATGGCCATTCAGAATATGTAGTCTTTGACTTAATAGACACGCCGTAATTTGGGGTTATTCTTGGTATTCCTTAGTTGGAGTTTCATAATCCCAAAATAGACTGGGTTAAACGTACTGTGACTCTTGATTCAGCTCACTGCAGATTACATTGTTACCAAGATACAAGAGATCCTATCATGCCTCTTTGTTGTGCTACATTATCACCTACTCATTCTGACTTACCTACAGAATATCAGGACTTTAGTGATGTTTTCGATCCAGTTAAGGCTACTACTCTTCCACCTCATAGAATCTACGACTGTAGAATTGATCTCATTCCAGGGGCTAAGTTACCTTGCAGCAGAATATACGCCTTAACAGAACCAGAAAATCAGTACTTACGAACCTACATAGACGAATTGTTAGAACTAGGTTTGATTCGTCATTCCACCTCACCAGTCTCGTCGCCTCTTTTCTTTGTGGCGAAGAAGACGGGAGATCTGCGCGCTTGCATCGACTATCGCGCCGTCAACAAGGCAACCATTAAGAACAGGTATCATTTGCCTTTCATTCCCGTTCTTCTTAACCAAGTAAAAGGTTCCAGCGTTTACACCAAGTTGGACCTACGTGGAGCCTATCACCTAATTCGTGTAAAAGAGGGCGACGAGTGGAAAAACGCCTTTCGCACCAAATTTGGCCTTTTTGAGGATACTGTGATGCCTTTTGGCTTATGCAACACTCCTGCAGCGTTTCAATACTTCATAAATGAAGTATTCCATGATTTGCTGGACATCTGCGTCATAGTGTACATCGATGACATTTTAATCTACTCAAAAGATCAAGAAGAACATACTAAACAAGTGCGTTTAGTTCTTCAGAAACTCAGAGACAATGGTTTGTTTGTTAAAATGGAGAAATGCGTGTTTAATTCCTCTAAAGTGGAATTTCTAGGTTATTGGTTGTCTCCGGAAGGTATCATAATGGATCCTAAAAAAGTAGAAGCTATCCTTAATTGGCCTTCACCAAAATCTGTAAAAGATGTCCAGCGTATTCTTGGATTTGCACATTTTTACAGGCGCTTCATAGCTAAATTTTCAGAAATTGTGGTGCCAATTACAACTTTGTTACGGAAGGGCAAGGCATTCTTTTGGACTCCAGAAGCCGATGAAGCGTTTTCTATATTAAAGGAGGCTTTTACATCAGCTCCTATTCTCGCACACCCAGACCCAGACAATTTTTTTTTTTGTTGAGGCGGATGCTTCTCAAACTGCAATAGGAGGAGTTCTAATGCAAAAAGACAACAGAACAGGTCATTTACATCCACTTGCCTTTTTCTCGAGAAAATTGTTGACAGCTGAGCAAAATTACACAATTGCTGAGCGTGAGTTGTTGGCGATTAAAGCTGTATTTCAAGAATGGAGACATCATCTTCTGGGAGCTAAGCATACAGTAACTATTTATTCAGATCATAAAAATTTGCAATTTTATTCTACAGTGAAGGCTTTCACTCCAAGACAGATGCGGTGGTTACAATTTTTTAGTGAGTTCGATTTTATAATTACTTATCGTCCTGGTGAGAAACAGTTACTGTCAGACACTCTCTCTAGGTTAGTGTGTGAAAAGCAAAAAGATCAAGTCGAAAACACACAGAGTATAACTCCATCTGACAAAGTGTGTGCTGAAATCTCTTCAAATACCTTCTTTGATGTTGTTAAAGAAAAGGTTAAATCTTTGGATCAAGAGAACTGGTTACCTCAAAAACAATTCAATTGAGAATGAGTTTTTCTTTCATAAAAAGTAATTAATTAAATGGAACCATGACTTGGCTACCGCTGCTCATCCAGGAATTAATAAAACTTTAGAGTTATGTCAACGACATTTCTGGTGGAAGGATATGTTTGCGGATATCCAGCAATTTATCAATACTTGCCCGGTTTGTACTCGTCAGAAATCAGTACATACAGCCCCTAGAGGTTTATTGCAGCCAAAGACCATACCACCACATCCATGGCATACTATTAGTCTAGATTTTATTACAGATCTACCTAACTCAAATGGTTTTACCACAATCTTGGTAGTGGTAGATTTACTGTCTAAAATGGGACATTTCATTCCCTTAACAAAGTTACCATCAGCTGAAGAAATCAGTCAAGTGTTTTTACAACACATAGTAAAACTACATGGGTTACCTAGTAAAATTATTTCAGACAGGGGCCCCCAATTTGTATCTAAATTTTGGAAAAAATTCAGTGACCAATTAGGAATTGAATTAGCTTTGTCATCTGCCTTTCATCCTCAAACAGACGGTCAAACCGAGAGGGTTAATCAGAGTGTAGAACAAAGCTTACGTTGTTTAATAAACACAATATCGTCAAATTGGGATGAAACATTGCCGTTAGCTGAGTTTTCCTATAATAACACCATTCACTCTGCATTAGCATGTTCTCCATTCTATTTCATGACCGGTCTGCATCCACGTTCATTGCCAGAAACAATTCCTGAATTAGATCAAGACATGCCAGCAGTAGCTGAAAGATTAGCTAAATTACAAACACTTCAAGAACGAGTTAAGAAAGTCTTGGCAAGAAACAAAAGCAAGATTAAAGAGAATGCTGACAAGCATAGATTACCAAGTCCTTCCTATGAGAAAGGGGACCTGGTTTGGTTGTCAACCAAAAATATCCAAATTGAAGGATCCAGAAAATTGAAAGCACGATTCATCGGGCCATTTCCAATAGAAAAGGTTTTAAGTCCAGTTTCAGTGAAATTACAACTCCCAGATGAATATTCTATCCATCCTGTTTTCCATGTGTCTCTCCTAAAACCCTTTGTCCCTTCCACTGGGTCAGATAATCGGCCCCCACCAGTTGTAATTGGAGACCATCTAGAATATGAAGTAAATAGAATAATGGATGCCAAAAGATTTCAGGGTAAGCTCTATTATTTGATAGATTGGAAGGGGTATGATTCCAGTGAAAGATATTGGGAACCGGAAGCGGATGTTCATGCTCCTCGTTTGATCAAAAGATTTCATGCCCTCCACCCTGATAAACCCCGACCCATAAGACGACCTTTGGGGGGGAGAACTGTTAGGGGTTAATGTGCACAAAGGTCTTACATTACACTTTTAGGGTGTGGTATCCTTGAATATTACTCATGTGTTAAAACATCATTGTCAATTCACACTCTTCAGCTTGTATTTTCATATTATATAGCCATATGCATTATTAACTCTGTCACAATTAGATTGCTGCATTTACCAGTGCTTGTTGAATTTTTACTTTTGTCAATGTTTAATGGCAGCCGGTTCCAAAACTGAACACGTTATTCGGCCGCACGTGTAAACTGCCTCTAAACACCCGCACGTGCAACGTGTGCATTCTAGAAGACAGCGAGGTATAAAAGGCTGCTACAGACACGCGATGACGCTTTGCTTCACATGAGCGTCATCGCGAGTGCAGCTGAGTGATTCCTCCGCCCTCCGCCCCTTCTGCTGAACCCGACCCCGGACAATCCCACACCGTGAGACTCAAGAGACCTTGGAGATTTCCCCAACTTACCTGAGCATCGTGGATCCTTTCAGAAGACTCGGCTGACTTCCCGGCACTTCTGAGCAGTTCCTGATCGTCCTCTTCGACGGCACGTCATCTCCGGTTTAGGAGTGCAGTAAGACTTGGTTAACTCTTTCCTTCCTGTGAAAACAGTTCATTGAAACATTATTTCCCTAAATCAATCGTAAGAGACTTTGGTGCACAGAGAAAACGAACCTTGATAACGTTATTGAACTTGTAATGTTTGTTATTAGAAGAGAACAAACAACCATTTATTCAACCAAATCGAGCAAACAATCATTGACTCGTAAACAAACTCTAGCCTTGTGTTAAGTACAGTGTGTGTTAAACCTCAGTGTAAATAGAGTTGATTTAGTCAATGCTGTGACATAGATGTAAACAAGCATTGGTGAGATTCAGTGCTGTGATATAGATAAAAACAAGCATTGGTGCAATACAAAGTAACTGATCAAAAAGTAGTGCTCAGTTAGAGTGCTTGGTATTTTTTCTTGTTTTTTCTTCTTTCTCTACTTTGCAGACCAGAACCCCTTATTCTTCAATTAGACAACAATTTATCAGGTACGCAAGAGTTATTAAGCAATATTTAACCCCGTACTAATAACACTAACCTAAAAGTGTTAACAATTTCATTGGTTCATGATTCATTATGTATACTTTTCTTTAAGGCTTTCACAAGACATGAATAGTTTGATAATTGTTGAAGTGTAATCCAGGGCCAGAAGCTAAGAGGTATGTTGTTGTGCCTATGTGTGAAATACTTTGTCAAGAGTTACAAAGAATTGCAGTGAGTAAGTGATTTATTGTTTACTACGCAGAAGTAGTCTATGCAGAAGGCCCGGCACACTTACCCAGAGAAACATCGCTGGACCTGATCAAGAACCAGTGTTTTGTCTTTTTTGTTTCTCACTCCACTTCCCCTTTCCCTTGCGGAAAATCGGAGTAATCAAGTGTTAAAACCTTGTTACCTGATTGGTCCAAAAGGGAGTTGGGAGTTTGCAGCTACAAAAGGAAACAAACTCAGAAATCTCGTGGTGAAAGCTCAACACTTCCAAAGTATCCTTCTATGCCAGTCATATTATATCTCGCCCGTCTTTCCTCCTTCCACCCTTCTTTCCCTTTTTGTTCAACACATCCATCAAGGTCATCTGATCTGACTTTTAGTCTTCTCCATAAAACTTTCACAGCTGAGTTAGAGTTAGATAGAAGAGTCCATTGGTTACTCAACTCGCGCTTCTAATGCTATTGCTAATGCATTGCTAATGCTAAGTAAAGGGTGTCTTCTTCAACCGTTTTATAATGTTCACTACAACTTCATACTTAATAACTCTCAACAGTACAGTGAGTGAAGTGAACACCCTTCTAGCTAGTGTAATGTCAATAAGTAATGAATATAACTTACCACCACCCGCCACTGCTGCTGGTTCACCCCCTGTAGCTTCTGCAGGTACCGCATCTCCTGCCCCCTCCGGAATTGCCGCATTGCCATTACCTCTGGCCCCGCCGGCACTGGTGGTCGGTAGTACGGCTAGAAAAACTTTACACATTTTTAGATGCCTGTACACCTCCCCCTATGTATTTGTTTTCACTAGCAAGATTGAAAAGAAAGTTAATACATACATATACAACATACATCACTAGTCCAAATCGGGTACTAGAGTAGAGTCAGTAGACACTAGTAGTTTTATGGTCCCTAGGGTCATTATAGTCTACTCTACTCTTTGCAAAGTTAGCCTGAGCCATGCAACCATTTTAGCTTCATGTCTTTTGCGGATGTCACCTCGCAGCTTGTTGTGCAGTAAGACGCCTTTGAGCCCACATGAGCTCATACAGCTACTGTCTGAGCGTTGCGTACAATAGGTAAAAAAACAAGCCACTTTGTTATGGAGTTTGGTTAGTCCGTATTGCTTAGCCATAACATGTTACACTTTTTGGCATGACTGAGAAATGCTTGCATTATACTATCTAACGCACACCATTTTTCTCATAACAGGCGGAAGATTCCCTTTTACGAACCAGAGATTTGCAGAGCTTATGATGCATGTAACCAGTACTTCTACATTCTACTGTGAGGGGTCTCCCAGAATTTGCACACATCTTTTGTCTTCTATCATACACTTGTTTTAATTTTATGCATTTTGATATTTAAGCTGGCTGTAGTACACTGAATTTTATAGAACAAAGTATAGAGTTTGTTAGTTGAAAATAAATCTTTTGAACTTACACATAGACTTTGTGGTATCTGGTGTGGTGGGGTGGACTTACACAAGTGAGTGAGCGAAAGGGTTTTATGTTCTGGTTCTGTAATCATTGGGTATCTTCGGGTGGGAGTTCGGGGACCTAATGAGACACTATAGCTAGTCGTTCAGGGGATTGTGGGTTCTGACTGAGGTGTGAAGAAGTTCCAACCTCCCATCACCAACATCCTATTTTCTTGTGCATAGTTCTGTATGTGGCTGTGCAGAATCCCCACAACAGTAGTAGTAATTACTATACCCTATCACAAATACTAGTCAAATATCTGATTGGGCATTTTGTTGGTGGGAATTGTCAAAGCCTCAAGATTAAGAAGACTAGAAAAGAAGAGGACAACCCAAAGGACTGGACTCAGTGGCTAGAGCTATTGGTCAGTCTGAGCTTTATTCAAAACCTCAAATAAAGAGTCGCCAACTGGGCAAGCTTAGTTACAGACAGACTAATAGTAGTAGTACAAAGAGTCTTAGCAGAGGCTGT
This sequence comes from Lissotriton helveticus, assembly GCF_964261635.1. Taxonomy (NCBI): domain Eukaryota; kingdom Metazoa; phylum Chordata; class Amphibia; order Caudata; family Salamandridae; genus Lissotriton; species Lissotriton helveticus. The sequence continues at coordinate 1,312,493,742 of NC_136057.1, read as the reverse complement.
TAGAACTTAGAGGCAGAGATAACCAGAATTTAGAAACAGATAGTCAAGATCAAAGAAGCTTTTGTAAAAATAAATATTAGGAAGTGGAACTAGAATTAATAGTTCGGAACAAATAAGGTGTAGTAAAAGTTAGGGAAATATAATTGTTAATATTAACCACTGGAGGACTTGCTGGGGCCAGCAGAGGGGCCTCGGTAGAGGAGCAGTCCTCTGGTTGTCCCGCCGACTCGGACCCTGTCTTCTTGACCCTGGTGGCTGCTGATCATGTAAGATATAATAAAGAAAGAGACAAACATTAATGAATGCTGTGAAAAAATACATTATTTTTAAAAACTCTCAAAAAACATTTTAGGAAACAACAATTACAATAAAATGTACCTAACTAATCAGACCGACTACGGATCGTCTACTTATTTATGAACACTAATCCAGTGTTCCATAATCATTCTGATTCCAGAATACTAACTAAGCCTAAGTACCACCTGACCTGGCCCACCTATTGCAGGCAGGCAAATTGTTCACTAAGTCTACATTTCCATTTCTTTTAGCCCTCAAAAATGCATAGATGAGATGGAGGACACATGCATAAGTTTGTGCATACACCAAATTATTGGTTGGTGGTGTCTGATGTTCTGCTACTGACTGACACTGCTAAGCCTACTACTGACTAAACAAACTACAAAAGGTTATACTAAGGACTGGGGTACGCAGCACTCAGTGACAGAGGATGCGTCATGCAGACCGCTAACAAATTATGAACTAATACTAACTAAACCTAGTATCAATCCATCCACCACAATTTAACAGGAGGACAAAGGAAGGACTAGAGTCTCTCTAGCAATAGCATTACCTAACTTAAGTTCTCTAAAGTAAACTCTTACATAATAATCATCCCAAGCGAGCAAAAAGTTGCAAACAATTGAGAGTAGCGCTGAGCACCTGTGTCCTACAATCACAGAAGATTTTGAAATGTAATTTACCTGCAATGTAAGCAGCAGTATTCTTGTTATTCGTAAAAAAGTATATACAATACTTATACTACTATATATTAGCTACTCACCAAGCCCTACGACCTCGACACCTAGCAGGTCCCACAGGTCCTGCTCCCAGTCCAGGATGTCTAACCACCGGTGGGCCAGCTGGATATGGGTGCGGCGGGACCCCTGAGCAGCGAAACAGGGCCCGGCGCACCTTCGCCCACCGGCAGTGATGCTCCTGGGTAGGGTACCCGGAGCCTGGCCTGCCGCCTGCTGCCAAGGTCAAGGGGAGGTGGCGCTGCACAAAAAAACAAGGGCGTCCGCCTCGCAAAAAAGCTGCCGGGCATGCACCCCTGCAGGGCGCAGTCTGCCGCAAGTCAGGCGGGTCTTGGGCACAGGCGCCTTGTCCTTGGAGCAGGTTCTGGGGTGTGTGGGAGGCAGAAAAGAAAAGTTAGAAGGAAAAAATAAAGTTAGGGGACGAAGTAGGAGCTTAAAGAAGGAAGTTATATAGAACAGTGGAAAAGTAAAAAAAACTGTAAAATTAGAAATAAAATGCAAAATATAAACTTAGGGACCGCGTGGGTAAGTTCACGGGATATTTTCCCCTGAGCACGCAAAAAGCGTTGCAAACAAGTAAAATGTGTTGCCGAACATGAAATGCGCATCGCGAACATGCTATAAGCGACCCAGAACAGGAAATACTGTTACTGTTACTGTTACTGTTACTGTTACTGCTGCCCGTAAGCGTCCTGGCGCTGGGTGGGACAATTAAAAAAAAAGATGGCCACGCCCATAGGCAACCGCATGGGTAAGTTTGTGAGATACTATCCCCGAGCATGCAAACAGCGTCCCCGAACATGCACAACGCGTTCCCAAACAAGAAAAATGCTTCACGAACGGGTGCGACAAGCAACAACGCCCACTCGCATAGCTACGCGTAGCTCGCGTAGAGCTATAACAGCTTTGCGTAGCTCCGTGTAGCGCGACTACGCAAACTACGCCCAGGGTTAACTTACACATGCCAAACACATTACACATTCAAACACTGCTTATCATACACTCATTTGCACTGGGCACACCGAACATACATAAACATTGCACTCTTGACGCACTCACAAACACTACACACATGACACCCTTATAGGTAGTGCACACATATTGATTTGCTCAAATGCTCCGTCCATCATCCCCTTTTGTAGTGCACACATAAAATCTTAAGAAACATTTCACACATGAACAGGCTACACACTACACATACACAACTCACACATTGAACCTCTGATTCACAAACACTGTACATATGACACACACACACTACATACCTGAAACTCATGTAAACACGGGGCGGAGCTTGCCGGCTCAACAAGATGGCCGCGAGCTAGTTGAGCTCTGCTACGCCATATGATATCCTGAAGTATCCTGGGTGACCCTGTGGGTTAAATCATAAAATACTGGATGCCTGACGTGTCGGAGATCTTCAGGAGCCGAAACGTGCAGGTTTGATGTGGTTCTGCCATTTCATTCCGAAGTTCTGAGCCCTGAACTGCGACGCGATATCTGCATCACTCGGGGTCACACTGCTCGCGACAGAGACCTTCCGGAAGGTGAGCCGCTGTGTGGAGGTGAAGTGGTTCGCCGGAGTTGATGCTGCCCCTGCTGCGCCCTGTGGTCAGATGGTGCTACTGATAAAGGCCCTTGCCCTGGTGAGTTCCTCCCTTGGCACACTGATGCCCCTTTTGACCTGCGGAGCATACATAGCTGCGGCGCGGTGTGTCCACAAGTTGAGCCCGACCCTGGAAGACGTGGGAGAACGCTAAAACCAGGGATATTGCCGAGGTTCGTGTTATTGGAGGTGGCCAGACATCCTTCAACACAGGAAGGTGAGGAACGCGGCGACCGGCGCTGCACAGCTTTTTCTGCCAAGTCCTGAGACCCGATTGGGCCCCCCCCTGCCGAGATGCTAGGTGGAGCACTGACTGCCGCGAGGCAATTACGGCAGCGACGGGTGGTGCCTAAAGATATTCCTAGTCTGGCTCCTAACTTCGAGAGACTATCAATCCACCTGGTGTTTCCGAGTACAGATGGGGGGCATACACTTACCTGGCTCGCAAAACCGGGATAGAGGTCTGAGGCCCCTGGCTGTGCTACAGGGCAGCGGAGATTGATCACGAGCTATGCCCTTTACACTGTCGGAAATGCTGGTGTAGTCTCGCAGAGCGCTTAGGGACAACATTTACACATAATTCCCACCTGATTACATTGTTGTGCCTCAGACAGGTTGCGACTGGACTGGTAGCCACACCACCCTACCCCACAGTGATTGAGACTGGGGGTCAACTGCGAGCCTCCACAGAGAGACACGTCCTTGCTTAAACAGCTACGCCGCTACACTTGAAAGACCAAGCTTTGCGGAGCTCCACTCTTGGCATTCTTTGGTGACGATGGGGAAAGTTGACAAACTTCAGCCTAAACTCATGTTTGAACAATGTAAGACTAGGACAGGCGGGAGACTCCCAACCCCATCCTAATCAAGACGACACTGGGGATGAGTCTCCTGCTGCTTTCCGTCAAATATTGGCCACTATACAGACCAGTCTTAGCTCCATAGACAGCAAGATTAACTCGCTGGTATATCGTGTTGACCTAATGTCCTAACGCCTCGATAAACATACTGAACAGATCGACATGACAGAGAGGCGCATCACCGAGGTCGAAGAAGCGCATATGGAGACTGACACAACACAAAAGCAGATGGGCAGGGCCCTTACACAATTGCCAGAAAAAGCTGCAGATCTTAAAGCCCGGTCACGAAGTATCAACATACACCTTACGGGCCTGCCAGAGTCCACTCCCACTGGCAATATGGAGACGTTAATTGAGCAGTTACTTACCACGCTACTGGGCCGTGACACCTTCTCAACCATCTTCGTGATTGAGCGGGCGGATCGCTCACTGGGTCTGAGGCCTCCCGCATCTGCACCCCACGTCCGATTATAACCACATTTTTAAATTACAGAGACGCTGCGCTATGAAAGGTCAGAGACTTGGGGTCTTTACAGTATGAGGGTTCCACATTGTCGCTGTCCCCCTATTTTACAGCTAAAGTCCAAGAAGCAATTTGTCCCGCTCAAACGTGCACTGCGAGCCCAGGAATTAGACTATGCTAGGCTCTACCCAGCTGGACTACAAGTCACTATTAACCAATTTTCCTAGACCCCAACTCTTTACAGAAAGCGCTTAAAGTCTACGCTAAGGAGAAGAAGAAAAGTGTGGCTACAGAGGAGCAGTTGCTGGGTGCAGAGGGTGGCACGATGGACGACAATGACGAGATTTGCATGGCCCGTCTTATTAACAGTGGGAGTTGTTTGTGTTGGGTGGAGATGGACTGTGAGGGGGGCTTCCTATGTTATGTTGCCGAAGCTCATGCATTGAGGGCATATTATTACAAGACTGGGTGACATACTTGCATATAAAAGATACTAACGGTAGCTGAGGTGGCGTGACAAATTAGTACAGCCATGGACCACCATTCTAGACACGGTAACTGGTGTCTATGTCTCCTGAAGTCCGGGCTCATATACACTTATAACATATAGGGGAGACTCCGTGATGTCAGAGTGGTAGTGTTCCCATGGCTAGAACTGGCTAGCGAAACCAAGGGGGAAAATGGACGGAGTGTTGATCATTGCAAGCACTCACCCCCAGTCAACTGATCTGGGTTCGATTCATCATCATTCTTTAGCTCACTCCGTCACCCCAGTTCAGACATGGCCATATGCAAATCAGTCTGACCCTGTGCCTCATGGGAACAGTCCAGCCAGAACTGCCAAACCATATCTTCCCTGGACCGGAGACAAGCATCCTGGGACCGGTTTCTGGCTAATCAGCCGTCATCAGCCAGGCTACCTTGAATCCAGTGGCAAAGTGAGCAAGGGACCTATGTCTGGGCATACCCTGCCAACTTAGGGCAAACAAAGCAAAACCAAAGGGAATAATGGACGGAGTGTTGAACATTGCAAGCACTCACCCCCAGTCAACTGATCCGGGTTTAATCCATCATCATTCTTTAGCTCACTCCGCCACCCCAGTTCAGACATGGCCATATGCAAATCAGTCTGACCAAGTGCCTCATGGGACAGTCCAGCCAGGACTGCCAAGCCATGTCTTCCCTGGACCAGAAACAAGCATCCTGGGACCGGTTTCTGGCTAATCAGCCGTCATCAGCCAGGCTAGCTTGAATCCAGTGGCAAAGAGAGCAAAGGACCCATGTCTGGGCATACCCTGCTATGTTCTACCCAGCTAGAGTATGAGTCACTATGAACAGAGTTTCTAAGATCTTCCTAGACCCCAAGTCTTTACAGAAAGCGCTTAATGTCTACACTAAGGAGAGGAAGAAAAGTGTGGCTACAGAGGAGCAGTTGCTGGGTGCAGAGGGTGGCACGAAGGACGACAATGACTAGATTTGCATGGCCCATCTTATTATCAGTGGGATTTGTTTGTGTTGGGTGGAGATGGACTGTGAGGGGGTCTTCCCATGTTATGTTGCAGAAGCTCATGCATTGAGGGTATATTATTACAAGACTGGGTGGCGTACTTGCATATATAAAGTTACTAGAGATAGCTGAGGCGGTGTGCCAAATTAGTACAGCCATGGACCACCGCTCTAGACATGGTAACTGGCGCCTACGTCTCCTGAAGTCCGGGCTCTTATACACTTACGACATATAGGTGAGACTCCGTGATGTCAGAGCAGTAGTGTTCCCACGCTAGAACTGGATAGCACCCCAAAATGAGTGTCATATTGCCATAATGGGTTGAAGTTCACTTTAGTGTAGAATTTTTTTAAAAGATTGGCTCTTAACTGATGCTGTTACACTCTGTTGGATGAGCGCTTGCCTATGGGAAATCGATGCCTATTGTGCCTGGAATTGTTAGGTCACCTGAGTTTTCACACAATTATCTTGGTGAAATTTGGGTAACTAGCCATAACAGTGTTGACGTGGCGTGTTGTTTCTTCTGGCTGGTGCCAGAGGGAGACGGGTGGAGAGGCAACATCCGCCCCTGTGTGGGACCCACTTGATGGGATTATGCCACTGCTGTTTGTGTTCAGGCGAGGTGGGAGTACCAATTGTGTCCTGTTGGGATTGACGCAACGTGGGGGGGGGGGTTTGGGGGAACCTTTTGTTGATATCACAGCTGAGTAATGCACAAGTCGTCTATTTTATTGTATTGTTGCACTTGATGAAGACGGAGATATCTATTCTGTTAAGGTCACCTATTCGCTCATGCAAAGTTGGGGCATGCATAGAGTGGGGGGGGGTGTTAGAAGGGCTCAGAGACCTAAAGCATTTGCTTTCACCTTTGTGATGATGCCTGATTTGACAATGAATAGTATATTTGCCAAAGCAGTTGTGCTCAGTGACATTTACGCACGCTTCAGTGGAGTTGCTTACCAATGACCATGATGCAGACACGGTTAAGTAGGATAAACATTTTAACCTGGAATGTATGCGGTCTAAACGACCACAGGAAACAGAGAAAGGTTGTGGGCTACCTCAGCAGACACGGTGTAGATGTTGCTTTTATGCAAGAGTCTCACTTGCCCATTCACAGCACACTGCTACAGCACAGGGGTCTACATGGAAATATACATGTTTCAGGTTTCACGTCTCATGCCAAGGGAGTGATTACCTGGGTGAACCCAAAATCGGACTGAAATTGGAAGCACTAGACACGGACCTGGAGGGACGGTTTTCCATTTTGAGAGGTAGCGGTAAAAGGCTTGATCTGGTGCTGGCAAACAGTTATGGCCCAATCTACTACAATCCGAAATTCTATGCAGACTTACTGGAGAGGATGAATAGATATGGGAACAACTCTCAGCTCTGGAGTGGAGATCTCAACGGTATATTAGATCCATGGCCTGATAGTTTGGGTGGCCCAGAACGTTGCCCCACGGCTGCGGCTCAAACTATATTAGCAGCAGCCACGCAACTAGAACTGTGTGATGTATGATGAACGCGATCCTCTGGGAAGGGGGGATTCACTCATTACTCTGCATACCACGAATTGCACACTAGAATTGATTATTTGTTTGTTTTGAGAGCTGTGTACACGCATATCCGTGATTGTGTTATCCTCCCGCACACTTTCTCTGATCACTCTCCGGTGATGCTAGTTATGGCACCCCACATAAACATATTCCTCCTTTTACCTGGCGGTTCCCTACCTACTCGCTTCTAAACACTGTATTCAAAGCAGATCCGACAGAAGCTATAGAAACTTTCTTTGAGAACAATATTGAATCAGTCAACTCATTCTCCACCGTGTGGGAGACATTCAAAGAATATATCCAAGGGATAACAATAGCTAAACACTCAGGGGTACTACGTGCGCTACGGAAACTGCTTTCGGACTTGGAGAGTAAATTAAAGTCTCTAAAGCTACGGTTCCTATCTGTTACCGATGGTAGAGCGACTGAGGAATTACAAGTAATGCTGCAAGAGTACCATGACGCAGTGCGGATGCAGATGTCAAGCACTTAGGTAAATAAGCGACGGCTCGCAGCTACGGTGAGGGGGAGAGACTGGGCTCAGTGCTTGCCTCACTTTTAAAGAAACGTAGAGCGAGGACTGCTATTGCAGAACTACACACTGAGGAAGGGGAATCACTAGTAGACCTGCAGGAGATAGCCAGCAGATGTAAGCAGTATTATTGTCACTATATAGTGCGGGCCATGGGGAAGATGACACCGCATATAGATTATCTGACACATATTAAACTACATTGGTTGACGAATTAGCATAGGGAATATCCTATGCAGCCTCTAGAAGCAATGTAAATAGCTGCAGCCCTCTCTGGGGTTAAATCTGGTAGTGTTCCAGGAGTAGATGGCCTGACGGTCTCCTTTTACAAAGAGTTCAGAGACCTGCTAACACCACATTTAACTACGCTCATCGATGAGGGAAGCCTTAATAGTCATGATCCTTAAACCTGATAAACCACCGAAGGAGTGTTCATTGTATCGCCCTCTGTCGCTCCTGATTATTGACACAAAATATACGCCAAAATCTTAGCGAACCGTTTAGCCCCAATGGTGCCACAGCTGGTGTCTCCGAAGCAAGCTGGGTTTGTTCCCTGTCGAAATCTAACTTATAACTTGAGAACTGTTCTTGGGGCTATTCAACACACTAAACAAGATATAAAGGTGGTTGCTGTTTTCCTCGACATGGAAAAAGCTTTTAACTCAGTTGAATGGTCGGTCATTTATGACCCAAGTCTTGACGAGACTGGGGCTGGGAGGCGTGTTCTTGCAATTGGTAGGTGTTCTCTACAATTCCCCCACTGCCAGAATCAAAATTGGTGACACGGTCACCGACTCGATAAGAATTACCAGAGGCACAGGACAGGGGTGCCTGCTTTCCCCGCTGCTTTTTGCCCTGGTGGCTGAGCCCCTAGCTTGTGCTCTCCTTGAGTATTACAGTTATAGAGGAATATGTTTTACGGGCTATAGCTTGATTATTTTCACATACGCAGATGACACATTGTTATACATAAGGGACCATGATCTTAACTTGTCACTAGTGCTGCAAGAGGTGGTTCAGTTCGGTGCGATGTCAGGCCTAAGGGTCAATTGGACTAAGTTGATCATCTTCCCCCTTACTATGTCCACCACCCCCTTTACCCCTGAGTATCCGCTGAGATGGACGACCGAATCAGTGCGATACTTGGGAATCAGAATCCACACTGATTCTGAGGTGGTTTTCAGAGAGAACTAAGGGAGCGCTGTTACGAAGTTGGAAGAAGATGTAGACCTGGCGGGTAGAGTCTTGATTATGAAGATGGTGGTCCTGCCCCGTTTCTTGTTCTTGTTTGCCAATATTCCTATGGTCCTCCTAGATCCTTCTTCCAGATGATGAAATCATTACTGATGCGGTTAGCTTGGGCTGGGAAACATGCTCGGGTTAAATTGGACATCCTCACGCTGCCTTATAACATGGGCGGACTGGGCGCTCCGGACCTAAATTTGTATTATAGGGCGATGCAAAGTGCACAAGACCAACACTGGATTCATAATCCTACTGATACTCCACACATTCAAATTGAAAAAAGTTGTGGCGGCGCCACTCCCTCTGCCAGTTCTTTTCTTCAATACACCGAACCATAGAACTGGAATCCTAGATTCCATCAATGCCACCATTCATGAATGGCGTCACCTACTGAAATTACAAACAGGTGCTATTTTATACTCCCCACTGACACCGTTAGAATGGCTGCCACCATGCAAAGAAAGAGGGGTGACTCAGGCCTTGGTTGAGCAGGCGGATCAGCATGTCATGCTGCTTTCACAGTTCCAGTTTTATAGGATGCGGCAATCGTTGAAGGAACTTTTAGGTAGTGACCTACTTGAGCCGTCGGATTTTGCGCCTCTTACACACATTATAAAAACTCACACCCCAAGGTCTCTACGATCTATAACATGGCTCAGGGGTACCGGGAAAATTAATACACCAAGGCTCGGTTAGTGTGGCAGACAGATCTGCGCAAGGTCATCGAGAATACGAAAGGAATATCATGGAATGGGCGGCACAGGCTGCTTCATCAAAAAATTTTGAACAGGGTTTATTATACGCCAGCGAGGCTCTGCAGGTATGGACTAATAAGGGGCAGATTTATGAAGGCCTTGCGCCGCCGGTGCGTCACTTTTTCCCATGTTAAAAATGACGCACCGGCGGCGCAAGGCCTTTATAAATCTGCCCCTAAGAGACTCAGCAACGTGCGAACGCTGTGGTGAAATTTTGGCAGATTGTTTCCATCTAGCCTGGTTATGTCCTGGAATAGCCAACTTTTGGGCCTTGATTTTTAAAACTTTGGGAGACATTACTGACACAACCCGGCAGCCAGATCCCATGCTCGCCCTACTGGGATATTCCATACATTTACCAAAAACGATAAGGCTATTTTGATTGATATGGGGCTTCTGATAGCTAGGCGCAGAGTGGCGATCTGCTGGTTCCAAGGCCCGTCCCCTACTATGGCATGCTGGTCAAAAGACATGGTGTACTGTAGTACACAAACCGAGTATTACAGTGATTACCCCCTCGTAATCAACCTAAAAACGTCTGGGGTCTGTATCAAACTCATTTAGCCACCAAAGATAATGAGACAAGCTGCGTTGATGCCCCCAATGCATGCGCTAGAAGAGAATTGGCAGTATGAGTGGCTGAGTTGGGGAGCGGGTAGTTTAGAAGCACACCTGTGGTTCTATTCCTTCACAGGTGACTAGGAGCGAGTACACAGGCAGGAATGCGAAATCAACTGTTTGCATTGATTGTCTGTCTTGCTAAAACCCGCACTGTGTTTACATATATTCTTGTTGTGTAATTGCACAGTATAGTTCAATATTTCATGGCACCACCAATGTACACTGTTTCATGATGTTGTATACTATGTACAATAATGTAATAATGACATGTCTCTGTTTTGTGTTATCAATTTTTTATTTAACTCATGCATTTATGCAGCCCTTCGTACCCCTGGTGAGATGCCGAGGTGCAGCAGGAGACAGCATGCTACACTGCGGGGAAGTGCTGGGGTGGAAGGCTGTATGATCGCAGGGCGGCCTAAGTGGGGAACATTTTAGCGTCATGCTTGAGTGGCCAGAATTGCGCACTTATCTTGTCTTAGGTCGCTGCGCCTAGGCATATAATGGTGGGAAGAGGTGGTGAGAGGAGGAACATAGGCAGTTTACAAGAATTCGTTGTGCCTGGTCTCACACACACGCACACGCCTTTCTCTGCAACTATTCTCTCTCTCTGTCTCTCGCAATTCTCTCCTCTTGCTCTTTCCCTGTCTCCTCTCTCCCTTCTTTTTTTTTCTTCCTGTCTCTGCCAATCACGCTTTCATGTCTCTGGGTTCATCTTTCGCCTTCTCCTTGGCTGCCCCTTCTCTCCTTCTCAAGCCTGTCCCCTGCCTCTCCAGCATCGTCTTTTTACTCCTACCGGTCCCTCTTCCTCCTCCTCTTAACTGACTCTCGTCCTCTGTCTCCTCGTGTCTATCTTCTCCTGCCTGACACCTCCCTCTCCCTCTCTCTCTCTTCCCCTCGTATCCATGTCTCTTCCCCTGCTCTCTCCTCTTCTCCATCTCTCTTGCCTGGCCCTCACACCCTCCTTCACTCCCGGCTCACATCTCCTCTCTTTTTCTCATCTTGCTGGTTCATGTCTCGCCTCCCTCCCCTTGCACTCGGTAGCCCCCTCCGCCCGGCGCAGGAGCTGATGCCTGTCTCGCAGCTCTACCTGTTGGCTGACAGCACTCTCCCTCCTGGGTGGGGGGAGGTAGGGTTTCTTTAAAAGGCTCCGGGAGGTGCAGTGAGGCAGTGCCTGTAGGAAGGAGGGCGCTTTGAGGTCACCCAGCAGAGGGAGCCCGGACCCTGGAGGCCCCCCTACCCCTGGCACCCTGCCCCACCCCAGGAGACGTGCAGGACCCCTGTAGAGCTGTCCAAGCTCACCATCCAGGTCCGAAGGCCCTTCAAGGGAAAAAGTTGACCCCTGGAGAACTGTCGCCCCGAGAGACCCCCCGGACGAGCTTGGGGACGGGGGAACTTCCCAGAAGGGACATTAAAAGAGGGGCAGGAGAGACATACACAGGGGGGGCGGAGGGACTGCCTACGAGAGACGTTCAAAGAAGTTGCGCCTCCTACCTGCCGAATCTTACCTCTGCCACTATCTGATACGTTTGGACGGTGTATGCGCCTAGAGTCGAAGCCCGACGAAGTCGAGGAGCATCAACAGGACACTCAGAAGACAAGTAAGCAGACGAGGTATATATTTGGGTGGGGAGAATTGTAGGTTAACCTATGAGTAGGTCTATAGTGGGGGCAAATCTACCTCCAGTTCGTAATCTTCGCTAGCTAAACCGTAAATTTGCTAATTGTTTATTTATTTTTTTTTAGCAATTTTAGCGCTCGCAAGCTTTTCAGATGGCCTCTCAGCGCTAGAGACATACACATCACTGGCAAGGGACAAAAGAAGCAGCGTTTTTGCTAATTCAGGTTGACTTTGTAAAATTCACATCTCCTCCCGCTCTAGATTATTGGCAGGAGGACCACAGGGATAGTGCGGCAATCTTGCAACAAATTATACTGCATGGAAAAACAAATTATGTAGCATGTAATGCGATTAGCAATTTATACAACATTGCCTGGGGCGATGTTCTGAAGCTATTTACTTTTTTTCACACACAGCTACAAAAGAGATCTCCGTGTCCAGTCCCCCCACCCCCAAACACACAAAAGCTGCCGATTTCTTTAGAAAGAAAGATACACATTATTCAAAATATCGCTCACACCTGCATTTAAATTTGTCATGTATGGAAGGGAAGGGCATAATTTCAGCCCCGCAGCACAGTACTGTACGTCAAATATTTGTTCTGTATGGGGCTGATTTTGAGTTCGACGGATGCGTCACTTCGTCACAGATGTGACGGCTATCCCGTCCGTCGTGCATTGTGTTCTGTGGTACTTGTAATACGAGGGACAGAATAAACATCACGTTTGTGCCCCGGGCCCGGAGTAACCCGTGCGCAGAATCAAGCTCCGGTGTGTTTTACTAGGAGGCACTTTAGGATTCAAGAAATTGAACTTGAAAAGCGATTAAACACATCCTTTTTTTAAATGCCTGATGCTTTGAGAACATCGTTTATTATGTAAAAAAGGTATTCGCGTTAATACCGAAACAAATCATTTTCATGACAAAAATTAAATCATCCTTCTCCCTGTTTAAATGAGATTTAAGCATTTGATATTTGATTTCCAGCTCAATCAAAAAAAGTTCCATCTGATCACCGCATGAGGCTTTTACACCATCCTTTAACAGGGCCTGTCCTAGAACTTCTGGGGCCCCGGGCGAAAGGAAAGATGTGAGGCCCCTCTAATTTGCATGTAAAATCCAGTCGCAGCTAGCATGACTCGGGGGTGGGAGGTTTTGCAGGGGTTATTTAAAAAATAAAATAAACTTACCTTCCCAGGTCTCACGTCATCTCTGCTCCTGACCTGCTCTCTTTCTTTCCTGCCTCTGGCAGGAACAGGAAGCAGGCAGCCTCCCTCCCCAATGGCAGCATTGTGATCGGTTGGGACGCTGACCAGCCAGGCGCCTATGGGGAGGCCGTTTTCTCCATGTAGGGTGCACTGGTGCCTACATGGACAAAGGCCAGAGTGTGCATGACTGGTTAGGTCGGTCCCGGAGGGCCGACCAAACAGTCAGGGCCCTTAGCAGGGGGCAAGGGACTCCTCCCCTGCCATAAAGCAGACCCGCCTGCCCCCAACCAAACACTTCTGCTTTCTCGCAGTGTGAGTAGCAGAAACATAAAATGGTAGTTTTTGCATTTTATATTTCTGCTTCTCGCAGGGTGACGCTCCTCCGCCCTAGTGGAGGAGCCGCCCTTGGTAACATCACAAGAAGTGGCATAACAGAAAGTTACACCGCAGGACTATTGATCTTATTTGGCATCTCTGAAGAGACCTAACATGGATAGCAGTAACATGGACAAAAAAATAAATATACCAATGAAATAAGTCCATATATTTTAAAACTGTATTAAATGGATTACATTTGTCACATTGGATGGAAAAGCTAGGTGCAGGTCTCACAAAGATGTATATTATTTACTCCTCGTTAACTGATTGTTTCCAGATGAGTGCATGATACAATTTCCAGTTCTGCCTCATAAAGGGGGGCAATCCTGTAAGGTAATGAGGGGCGGTATCATTTAAAATATAAAATGACACAAGAGAAAACCTCACTCACCATGGATATAATTGCAAATTTCAAAAGGCTCCCTTATCTTCATGTGCCATTATTGTGCTACCTTAGGATGACATTAATACTTCGTAATTTGTTTTAACATTAATCCTCTCTCTCACCAGTATCCCACACGCACATGCTAAGAGACGTGGGACAATCTTTTTTGTGTGTAGGCTCTTTACTCGCCAGAATTATGTTAAGTGTAAAACACAACACATATAGTAAAAAACATAAGGCCCAAGGGAGAGAACGACATTTGGACATCGCAGAACAGGATCATTGCTGCAAGGTGTAGGAGAGCAGGCCAGCCATCGTGCAAGCAAGGAAAATTATGACTCCTCACTACCCTCTGGTCACTGACTGAGCAGTAAAATACAGCCATAATTTGGGTGCATTGGACACTTAACCCCACAAGACCATGGTCCCATTGCACTTTCTACACTATTGATAGCTATGCCCTTCAGATGTCGCCTCTTGCCCTAAGCATGGGATTCATGAATCTGTGCCTATCAGAATTGGACGATAACAGTGAGGCCTAAGGGAGGGTGGGCCTTCCGTGAGCTGCAGAGCAGTACTGGATCATGGCTGCGCAGTGTAAGGGAGAAGGAACCAGTGACATAGTAATGTTGCCATGGACCGTGATGCAAGAAAGAGCCCTGGTGCCACTGCACCTGCTGCACTATTGTTAACTACACCCCTTGAGACAGGACCCATGGGCCTCCTAGCCATGTTACAGTGCTGCTTATCTCATAGGAGGGTGCCTCCTCTTGTGAGTGTCCAACCATGGCAGTGATGCCCATGGGAGGGAGGGCCTCTCGCAGGCCTCATGGCTCTGTAAAATGGCCGTGAGGCCCATGAAAGAGGGCTGTAGCACACCAGTGGTGCCATGGTGCAAAGTGAAAGCTTCTCTCACCCTCGTCCACTGGCTGCACAGTACCGTAAAGCATAATATGGGAACATTGATCTCTTAATATGCCTGAGCCTGGTGCCACGCCACCTGCTGCACTACCGATTGCTATTCCTCTGTTAGAGACACATACAAAGGGCCAGGGTCCAGCACTGTGAGAAAAATGTGATTGGACCCAGGGGTGGGGGCCCACACAATAAGCGCCCCTCTCCTGTGACTCTCAGACATGGTGTAGCATTGAGAGGATTAGGATAGACCCAAAGGCATATCAGCACTGAACTATGGCTATGAAGCCCAGGGAAGAGGGGCCCTCTGCAAGGCCTTTCAGTGCTACACCACGGCTTCAAGATGTGGACCCCCCACCATGAGCCCGAGCTGTAGGGCCCAGGGGAGGGTGGTTCCATCCACTTGCATGCACAAAGTTACGGGCCTAAACGCAAACTACAACAATTGGCCAAAAAAAAAGGCTTAGCACGGGGGAAAGGCCTAGCAGCAAAGCGAGTTGAGGACCTTGTACCCCCCAACAAATCACATTAGCCAGTGCTTGAACATGGGTGATGGAGTCCAAGCTCTAGCCTAAGAATTAGTACTGGGTTAGCAGAGCTTAGGCTACAAACTTTTCGTAAAATCTTCCCTTTGTATACATTTGAAATAGGCCAATTAAAAATGGGAATATACTCAAGGGCATAACTTGGGGTAGGCAACATTTTTAATTTATATATTTGCATTCGATGTTTAAAGTGTTTTTCTCTCCATAGATTTGTTTAAAAAAAAAAGTTGTAAAACGTAGCCAAGGGCTTAAACTACTAGACAAGGTTCTCCTCAAATAGACATAATTTTTCACAATCAAGTTTTTTGTAACTACTAATTAAAAGGTAACTTTTTTTCCCCAATTAGGCCCGGGCAGTCCCTAAAAAGTGGCCACATTTGCTGGTCGTGCTCTTTCAGAAATCATTTGATTAGTCTCATTGGACTCTTTTTTTAGAGAAATTTTTGGTAACCTAAGCACTTTAAAGCCTCTAGAATTAGTAAGATTGGTGAAAACTAGAAGCACTGCATTTAGACCAGGTGGGCTAGGTGAAATAAAATGGCAGAAGGGCCACAATACCTGATTTGGCTAGGGTTGCCACCTGGCTGATTTTTTTACTGACATGACCTGTATTTTAATATCCTGGCCGGTGTGAAAATTAAGAAAAATGCGGAAGTCTCTATTTTTTTCTCTGATCAGTATGTAAACAGTCAACGTAAGTTTAAAGCACTTTAAAATATGTTCCTAAGCTGCTTTACATAACTATGACTAATAGTTAAACTAAAGAAAGACAGATAAGACATGTTAAAATAATATGGATATTTATATATAAATAGTGCTCTCTAATTATCATGCTATGGCCGTTGAAGAATCTTATAACATAAATAAGTTGCCGTTTTATTTTCTCTTTGCTTTGAACGCTTTGCAGCATTCTCTTCATAGACAGTTTCAGTTCCTACACTGTCTCACGCAAAAACCACAGTTAATTTTACTCATAGGCATCAAACATGCAAAGTAAAGAACAAGCATTCGACTTTTTGTTTACATTTTATTTTTGTTAAAATACATAGTTGGAGAATAGCAAAGGCCAGTGAGGATAATGCATGGAGTGCTATGTGCCAGGTGTATATGCAAATCTACATACAGTGCTATATGCATACATCGACACATTGAGCACAAAGCAGACTCAAGGCAAGTAGAAACTATGGCTTGGGGATTAAACTCCTTGTCGTTGCAGTGTGAGCCGATCAGACAGTTAGTGTGCATTAAAATAGCTGGAATTAAGTAAAACAAAAATGTCTTTTTGCGATCGGTCCGTGATTTTTATAGTTTACATAAGGTGAACTCGGTGCCAGGGCATTGGGGTGATTTACATGGGAAACAGTTACACTGCACAAGATCAAATTTATTTTTACTTTAGTCTTTGGTGAGATTAAGTGATTTGCCCAGATGACAGGATGTTGAGCTGATGCTGGGACTAGAACCTGGTCTCCGACTGCCAATGTAGGCAGCTTAGGACACAACGCCACATCCTCTCTAGTTTAATAAAAGCCTAACAAAGGTTATCTCACTGCGAGGCCCATGTAAATACACCCACACCCTCCAGGAAGGCCTATCATAGTTCACTCCTTCCCCAGCCCTCCATTTCCTCAGGGTGATGACCTTGCAGGGGAGGGGGGGTCAAGAAAAAGAACACAGCTACTGCTGCTACCATGGAGGCTAAGGTGTCAATTGCCCATAGCCAAAAACCTGCTCCCTCAGTGACGGCCCGGCATACTCCCACCTGCCCCCACCCACCATTGCCTGGCAGGGGAGCGGTCTGGGGCAAGACACTTCTTTGCGGGCCCCAATGGGGGGCTGAGGGGAGAATGACACAACACTTAGAGCAACACCTGGCCACAATTAAGGCAGATTGCCACACTTAACACCTTCGCCCGCACACCATAGCCAGAAGTGGGATGGCCTGGGAGGCAGGAATGAAGCTGAGGCCCTTTAACAACCGGCCCACATGTCACATCTTTCAGCACCTGCCCATCGGCCAATGCCCGACTGCTTGCCTTCGTAATCCGGCCCTGTCCCCAATTACAGGTCAAACCTGCAAATGCAGACGGGCCTCGCACTACATGTGGGCTGCACGCCCCTGGAGAAAAGTGGCCCCCTCCCTGGGGGTTAACAGCCATTGCACAGAGCTGCAAGGCACAGGGGAGGGGGGCCTCTTCTCCTATTCTTAAACATGCTTGCGAAGCCCAGAGGAGAGGCAGCCCTTCCCTGGGCCACGCAGTGCTCACCACAGGCGCAAAGCTGGTGGGGAAAAAACTTTTGCGAGGCCCCCTGTTGATGGGCTGAGCTCGGGGCCCTGGGCAGCCGCCCATGCTGCCCATGCCTAGCGCCGGCCCTGTCCTTTAAAATGTGTGACTTCTTTAAGTGACAGAATACAGAGTCTGCAGCTGTGGGAACCTGTTTGGTAGTCTTAGGGCAGAGAGGGGACACAGGGCTCAAATGTTGGAAAGGTTACCCCTCTTCTAAAAAAACCTCCGCAGATGCGAACAACCTCAATCATTTCCGCCCCATCACCAATCTCCTTATTCTTTCAAAGGTCGCAGAAAAATGTGTTGCAAAACAACTTTCACAACACATTATGGACAATAATCTCCGTGACGTGTTCCAGTCTGGCTTTATTCAAAATTGTGAGGGTCACTGGGTTACCCCATTACAAGTAATGGATGTTTATTCAAAATTGCAGCATTGAAACAACCCTGCTGCAAGTGATCGATGATGCGCTGCATATACTCCATTCGGGGGAATCCTGCCTGCTGATTCTTCTTGACCTCTCTGTTGCCTTTGACACTGTTAATCACAACACCCTCCTTAACGCTCTTCAACAGAGAATGGGCGTGGAAGGCACAGTGCTTAAATGGTTTGCCTCATTCCTCTCTGACAAATCCCAAATGATCAAGATTGCGAACAGTCTCTCGTCTCCACTGGTGGTTGGTCAAGGCGTCCCTCAAGGTTCTATCCTTGCAACCACTCTAATCTCTATCTGAAACCATTAGGGAACCTCCTAAGCAAATCTGGAATCCTCTACCATCTCTAGGCGGATGACACCCAAATCTACCTCAAGGTGTCTTCTTCACAAGATCTCTAACTACTCAACTCTACTCTCAAATCTATTCACAACTGGATGTTAGTTCACCAACTCATTCTCAATCCCTTCAAAACTGAATTCCTCCTCCTATCTACCTCTCTCTCCCCGCCTCCTGTTCAGTCCTGGATGGATCAGCTGAATCTACTCAACAGTAAACCCATCATTGTCGACTGTGCTAAATCCCTAGGTGTCATACTTGACAAAAGACTCAACCTATTCTCACACA
The DNA here is from genome assembly GCF_964261635.1 of Lissotriton helveticus. Lineage (NCBI taxonomy): Eukaryota > Metazoa > Chordata > Amphibia > Caudata > Salamandridae > Lissotriton > Lissotriton helveticus. The sequence continues at coordinate 1,312,475,158 of NC_136057.1, read as the reverse complement.
TCAACTCCATTGCCAAGAACGCACGTTATCAGCTGTGACTTCTGTGGGGGATTCGTCGGTTCTTCCCAGAGAAAGACCTAAAAACCTTGGTCCAATCGCTAGTTCTCTCTAGACTGGATTATTGCAATTCTCTTCTGACTGGCCTACCCAAATCTCACCTCTCCCAACTCAAATCTCTCCTCCATCAGCAGCTCACTTCATTTCAGGGTCCAAACGAAGTGACCACATCAGTCCTATCCTGTCTTCTCTTCAATGGCTTCCCATCGAGGCTAGAGCTATTTACAAAGCGGCTTGCATCACCCACAAAGCCTTGCACTCTTCCTCCACTCGCTATCTGGCGAATAAACTGAAACTGTCAGGAGGCTTGAGACCTTCTTGGAATGCTGAAAAGTTTCTGCTTGAGTCCCCTTCTTGTAAAAGGAAAAATTGATGGCTCAATCGTTCTCAGGTAATGCAGTGAGAATCTGGAACTTGCCTCCTCCATCGCTCCGTGTCACCACCTCCACCCGAATCTTCAAAGCGGACCTCAAATCTCTTCTATTCCAAAGACACTTTCAGAACTAAATCCTTAATTATTCCCGCCAGGAAGTCTGTTAGTCATTGTAAATTTGTAATATTTATCTATTTTTGTACATTCCTTGCTTGCTGTGTTTGATATTGTGTTCCTCTTGCCTGCTGTGTTCAATTCTGTGTCTTGCTATTTTTGTACATTCTATTTTGTTACATTTCTCTCATGTAACGTAACTGGTTCTATTGTACAGCGCTCTGACACCTTCGGGTAAAGTCCGCGCTCTATAAAAATGCATAAATAAATAAATCCAGAGCCTTTTACCACTGGTGTCCAGAGGCTTAACCTTAGAATTCAACACAAACTGAGTGCTTTAAGTGAGCCGGGTCCTGCCCTATCCAAGACCCAACAGTAATTAAATCAGACTTTTGAAACGGGTCCCTTTTGGGCTCTACATTACTGTCCTTAACTTTACTGACCAAAGACTGCAGTTTCTCAAAAAGGACAGTAAATACCCTTAATTACCCATAAATACCCAAATAATGACTGTAAATACCCTCTTCATACCATCTCAGTGATGCAATCCCTGTTTATATTTCACATTCTATTTCATCCTGCATTCCCTGATTTTGACGATTCGGTGTTTCTGCATTTATTTCTTGCAGTTTACGATCCTTACATTGTGCATGGTTTGAAATGAGCAGTCACCAGGTGTCTGAGTGAGTCCATATTGTTGGTAGCTCTTTATGAAGGCGAACAATTGAAAGCTTTGACGTCGAGGCTAAAGGCAGTGCGAGTTTCTCCCAGTGCCCGTCAGTGCTTTAAACAGGCGTGCACATCCAATCCTGGGCTTCTCTGTAGAGCGCACAGTGTGATAGTTGCATATATGCCATTGACAATTGTGGGAAAGAGTAAGATAGGCAGATGGAGGGTTTCAGAAAGATATAGAGTGAAAAAAGGACATAAGGGGGCCATTAGGATCGCGGACGAATCGCCACCGCCATGCGGGCGGTGGCGATCCGCCTGTGATCCGATCCCACCCCCACCCATTTCCCCCCCGCCATATTACTATGGCGGGGGGCCGTGGCGGACGGAAAGACCGTCCACCACTTTAAAAGGGTTTAATATGGTGGCGGTGTCTGTTAGACACCGCCAGCCATATTACCATGGGTGCGGTAACATACCTTTCTGTGGCGGCAATGACACCACAGAAAGGTATCCGGAAATAGACTGCAGGGGCCCGTTGCAGGCCCCCAGGGACTCTGGGGGGTTGGGGGGTGCACATGAGGGACAGCTATGGTACCCCCATGCAGTTCCATGCACAACATGGCAGGCACCGCGCGGTGCCTGCCATGTTGTGCATGGAAGTGCACAACATGCCTTCCTGGCATTGTGGCGGGCAGTGCTGAGTGCACCGCCCGCCACAATGACAGGAATGCATGATGCACCTGCCACTGTGGCGGGCGCATCATAATTGCCCCCACGGGACACCCACCCTTATGGCGGGCGGCCCCGTTTCCCGATAGGATGGTGGGCGGTCAAAGTCTGACCGCCATCCTAATGACCGCCTAAGTGTCTAACAGAGATACTGTAGAGGAAAGTGGTATGAAAGGAGAGTGCGAGTGTCTGCAACCCTCTGAAGGCCACTACCCCTTCCATGGACCTTAGTAATGTTTAAGTTTTTATTAATTTATCCCACGCAGCCAACAAGCAGTGGCAAAGCCAATAGGGCTGGCTTGTTTAAGGTATATATATTTATTGTTGTGTGACATGTCTGTGTCTAATAACAGAAAACTCACAGAGAGGCACTATAATATTGTGTAGCCTGCACACTCTGTGAAGCACAGGAAGTTGTATACCGCGCCCCTCAATACATTGGCCATGTCTGTTGGAAAGGATTCCTAGTTTCACTTCTTTGGCCACGCCCCTTTTAGAGACCCCCTCTCCCCACTGTTTTTTCATCCCACTTAAAGTACTGGCAAACCTAAGCAGTAAATGCGCCCCTTGAGCACTTGATTCTCTGGGTAGCAAAATCAAGCAGTTCAAGGCTTACTCAGGTAGGTGGTGTGGGGCTAGAGACTCCGAACTCAACAAGTCAATTAACACAAGTTAATGACTGAAAGACCAGCCAGGGCTTAGTCTTTTGAAAAGAAAAAGCTATTTACCTTAAGTTTACACACAATGTGATACTGTGCATAAATATTTCAGGAGGCTTACTCAGGCTTTCATACAACCATCCAGTGTTCACGTGGGTGGTCGCCTAAGCTACTCCTGTGATTTCAACCTCATGGGGCACTATTTGGGCTACAATTCCGCCCCCCCTGAATCCTTTGGGTTCCCTAGGTGTGCCTATGGGACTTATAGAAAAATCATCGGGATCAACATTAGCTCTATCCTCTCCAGCAGCTCAAATCTTGCTTCCCCAAGGAAATGGCTTCAATGTGGCACACTGTACTTTTTGTGTTGTTAGTCCCTTTGTGCCTGTATTGCTCAGGTGTCTTTGCTGGACCACCCTGCTTACAGGGACTGCAACGCATGCCCCCAGCATCAAGAGAGCAGCGCTCTCAGCCTCGCCAACTGGCCGGTGCATGTACAGTGCCGCTAGGTATCAGGATAGTGAAGGCAGGGCCAGCACCAGTTACATAGGTGGTAATTTAGTTGCGGTGCTCACACCTTCATGGATCATATTATTATTATTATTATGCGGTCTTATATAGCGCTCGATTACCCGTAGGCATCTCGGCGCTTGCCTTGGGAACCCGTCCTGGCTTTTCCCTGTGAGATACCCGTAATGGGCATCCCCAAGGTGAAAGCCAGGCATCCCGCCGCGGGGGGGCCGTAGTGGACATTAAGCAGGCTAATGCTCAGAGCTGCAGAGTGTGAACCCGTGATTCGAGTAGGCACCGAAACGAGAATTATCGAGTCCGTGGATATTTGGGCTCAAGACCCTGCCGCGTCGGGAATTGAACCCTGGTCCCGGATCTGACCTCTGCTTCAGGGTCTGCTTCCTCTAACCAGTGAGCCACACTTCTCCACAATATGATCTGGGAATCTTCCTCAGGCCCAGACCAAAACCCACTAACCAAGACAGCTAGCGACTCACCACAAGTGAGTACTTAGGGCCTGATTACAATGATAGTCGGACAAGCATCAGACCGCCATCGCCGCAGGCAGGTGACCGTCTGACAATGAGTCGGTGGTCCCACCTGCCCTATCATGGACCACCGTGCAGGCAGTCAGAAAGTGCCTTTTTTCTACTGCAGCTGGTGCTGTGGCCAAAAAAAAGGGCTGCAGCACAAGCTGCGGTTGTAAAAAGCACTTAGTGCGCACCCAAGCACCGTGTCCCAGGCACCATGTGGTGCCTGGCACACGGTGCATGGATATGTGGGGGGCACCAAAACAAGAAAGAAACTCCCTCACGACCTATAGGTACTTTTATCATAGGGAATACCTCTAATCACAAAGGCATACACAAAACATATCTCCACCTTTTTTTTGGTTTTACTTATTTATTTTATATTTAAAGTCTTTTTCATTTCTTTATATCATTTTTCTAAATACAAAAATTCATTAAATATACATTGTACAAAAACTCATTGACGATATATAACATTGAATTCAGATCATCAATATATATCCAGTACAAAAATTCCACAAATTCATAAAAAGCAGAAACAGTTCTACTGTACCAGGTAAAGAGCCACAACACACATACTCACACATACATTCTAAGCATAAAACACATCAAAACATCCACTAAATCATCCTGTCGCATTGTAACTGTAACGCGTTTCGGTGGAAGAACAGCAGTGGAGACCACCTTCATCAGGACCCGCCAGAAACAATTCAATATTGGAGCTCTAGACCTGGATTTTAAATCTTTTTTATACAAGCTATATCTGTCACAAGATAGTGACTGTCTCACTCTTCATAGGAAATCTGGGGTGTCCCGCGTTTACAGGACGACAGGGCCTGTTATCCAATGGGACAATGCTGCATCTATGGGATTTAAGGAAGGTCCGGTATGGATTTGGCAGCCAACCTCCTCTGATATTTAAGGGGCTACTTGCACACAAGGTATCTTAGACTGATAAATAAACCATAGAAACCATGAGGTACTCTTAGAAACATGCACAACTGTAAATGAATACAAAAATTAAAATATATAAAGGGTGACACTCTTATATGCTAATACCAACACACAGTGAAATAGATTCTGGTAGAAAAAATACAAATTTATTTTCATAATACACGTTAAGGCATGTCATAATGTTAAAAACAATAATAAAACAGTAAGCCCAAAAGTTATACACATAAGATTAAACACATAAAAACATTTGAGGTACATAACATCAAGAATCGAAGATTCAGGTCGACGCAGCGTTTCGGTTTCTTTTATAAAACACCTTCTTCAGGACCGATTCTAGAAAGTTATATTAAGAAAGACATGCAGTTACCCACTGTTTGTTGGTTTTATACTTTTTACACAGTTAAAAAACATTGAGAAACATTTTTCTTTTTTTATTATTCTTTAACTAAAAAAACCCTGAGATTGTTCATTAGAGCATTTTAACTTAACAACATTCTGTTATCATGGTTTACAGCAAGTTCCTTGGGGTCAGAGAGGCTTGGATATTTATGCACTTCTGTGGGCTGCCATCCTAGATGGTATTCACGATTGTTTGTCCAAATCCACACTACGGACCCTCCCGCCACCTCATTCGCAGAGGACAGTCAATTATGACTGTAATAGGGAATTGGCGATCAATAATTAGGACTCGTATTTACAATGTCTTAAACTATCCTTTGTGTTGGTATAGTATGATCTTTTGAGGAGGAACGCATTTATTTAAGTGTTCCAATTCGTACTCCTTACCTTAGAATTTCATGACTTTTCTGTTAGGTTCCACTTATTTCAATATCAGTTGGAAGTGCTATTTCCGTATCAAATCAAGGAATTTTTTGCCTCCAGTCTTATACGATCTGTTGGCGTTCAATCAGATTCATTCTGGGGTGGGTTGCCTATTGGGTGCAAATAATGAGTGTCATTCTCTGATGTCATTAGTAATGTATGTAGATTAGTAAAAGGTGGTGGTTCACTCTACCTTATTTTGGATGAAAAAGGCCTTCCACACTGTGCGAGGGAGCCACCGTTATTTTCTTAGAGGCAGAATTTCTTTAACAGATAAAATTGTTTTGGTAGGTAAGTAGAGAGTTTTTATAGGGAATGCTATCACTTTGTGAATGTTTATTTATGCACCCTGAAACTCACCAATTTGTATAGTTGCACACCGCTGTAGTAGGCTGCACCTTTCTCTGGAGGTACCCAGGCAGTCTTGCGAGTTGTTATTGTATTCCGCTTTTTCTTTTGTCACCGTGCACTATAAGTGAATTTTGCACAAGTATATATTAGGACTGTTCCTGATGTTAGGCATTAGCTGCTCTATACTATGGTGTTGTAATTAGTTCAATTGTTCATGTGTAGTGGTACTTAGTGATGCCTGAGGTATATATCTTTTTTATTTTTATCTCAGGTATTTGTTAACGGTGCGTTTTAATCAAAATTGGACTGATGAACCATCCTTACAGAAACAAATGTAGATTTAGAATCCAAATGCCATTGTAGATTAGTAATTGATAAAAATTCGCTAATTTAGTCAGTGCAAATTATGTTATGTGGGTGAAACCTCGCGAGAAATACGAGTGCGCCTTAACGAACACAGATCAGCCATCCGGAATAAGAAAAAGGGTGCCCCCCTTACTGATCATTGGCAGTCAGCAAATCACAAAATAGAAGATTTGAAATGGTGTGGTCTGGAAACTGTAACTCTTAACAGCAGAGGTGGCAATATAAATGCCAAGAGAAAAAAGAGAGAACAATTTTTCATGTCGAAATTCAATAGTGTAAGATGCGGCTTAAACAGCAGAGAAGACTGGGAACAGATCGTGCACTAAATAATAATTCACTTCCTACCTAACAGTCCCTCTGGTAACCTAAATAGTACATATTGCAGTCCCAAAATGTTTATAGACAGATATACGTTACCACAACAATTAGCAAACTTACTCCATGATCTGTATCTCATATCAACAAAAGGACAGCATGTAATGATAATTCAACAGGAATAGTCCTGTCCTTATACAAATCATGATTAGGGATCTCTCTTACCCATATATAAATAAATATAAATAAAAATAAAAACGCTTATTCACTTGGTCTGGTATGAAAATACTACAAAGAGTAGTGCACTCACAGCAAGACATAGAACAAGTTAGTCTCTCTACAAGCAGGACACGGTGATACGGTGACAGTATTTCCAACAATATCACCACCCATGCTTCCAATCCTAGACTAGGCGTCTTTATACGAGTAACCTTACAATTATCAGAAGTAATAGGTGACAGACTAATAATAAGTCCTTAACAAACATCGGCGTACATATCAGAAAACGTATCGCCGCAAAATAAATTAAAAAATACGCGAAGCCCACTCGCGTCAGGTTACCGAGGCAGTGGCTTCCTTATTGGCCAATCGTTAACCAATGAAAACAGAGAAATAGCAAAGAATAACTCCCCACATTTGCCGGCTTAGACTAGGCGTCTTTCTAGAAATAAGTTTATTCCTATTAGAGGGAGTAGGTGACAGACTGATAATGTGTCCCTAATTAACACTGGCGCACTTATCAGATGGCGTACTTATTAGAAAACGTATGGCATCAAAATAAAGAATACGCGAAGCCCCATCGCGTCTGGTTACCGAGGCAATAGCATTCTCATTGGCCAACCTCTAACCAATGGGAACAGAGAATAGGCAAGGAACAACGCGGGTGAAAAACCCTGACATAAGGAGTACATGCGTTTCGTTGTCCCGACAACCTAACTGTGATAGGTTAACACATAACCAATTAAGTGCCCCGTAGGAGAATGACCAATCTACACAGCCCTCATAAAAAGGTAGCCCGAATGCGAACGGAAACACAACGCATTCGACCACGAACCGAAGAGCGGGAGAAGCTGTGTCGAGGAGCAGGGAGGCCGAATCAACTTAGAAAGGTATGACTGCACTCATGGTGCCGGCGTGTGTCTTGATACTGAATGGCCCCAGTAGGGAGCATATAGAAATAAAAATACACACATAGCAAACATCCCGATTGTCCAAGCGCTTGACTATAGGAATAATAAAAGAGAGGGTGAACATAGAAAACACCTCTATTGCTCAATATTTCTGACTAAATTAGCGAATTTTTATCAAGAGCCAGTAAAACAATTACTAATCTACAATGGCATTTGGATTCTAAATCTACATTTGTTTCTGTAAGGATGGTTCATCAGTCCAATTTTGATTAAAACGCACCGTTAACAAATACCTGAGATAAAGATAAAAAAGATATATACCTCAGGCATCACTAAGTACCACTACACATGAACAATTGAACTAATTACAACACCATAGTATAGAGCAGCTAATGCCTAACATCAGGAACAGTCCTAATATATACTTGTGCAAAATTCACTTATAGTGCACGGTGACAAAAGAAAAAGCGGAATACAATAACAACTCGCAAGACTGCCTGGGTACCTCCAGAGAAAGGTGCAGCCTACTACAGCGGTGTGCAACTATACAAATTGGTGAGTTTCAGGGTGCATAAATAAACATTCACAAAGTGATAGCATTCCCTATAAAAACTCTCTACTTACCTACCAAAACAATTTTATCTGTTAAAGAAATTCTGCCTCTAAGAAAATAACGGTGGCTCCCTCGCACAGTGTGGAAGGCCTTTTTCATCCAAAATAAGGTAGAGTGAACCACCACCTTTTACTAATCTACATACATTACTAATGACATCAGAGAATGACACTCATTATTTGCACCCAATAGGCAACCCACCCCAGAATGAATCTGATTGAACGCCAACAGATCGTATAAGACTGGAGGCAAAAAATTCCTTGATTTGATACGGAAATAGCACTTCCAACTGATATTGAAATAAGTGGAACCTAACAGAAAAGTCATGAAATTCTAAGGTAAGGAGTACGAATTGGAACACTTAAATAAATGCGTTCCTCCTCAAAAGATCATACTATACCAACACAAAGGATAGTTTAAGACATTGTATATACGAGTCCTAATTATTGATCGTCAATTCCCTATTACAGTCATAATTGACTGTCCTCTGCGAATGAGGTGGCGGGAGGGTCCGTAGTGTGGATTTGGACAAACAATCGTGAATACCATCTAGGATGGCAGCCCACAGAAGTGCATAAATATCCAAGCCTCTCTGACCCCAAGGAACTTGCTGTAAGCCATGATAACAGAATGTTGTTAAGTTAAAATGCTCTAATGAACAATCTCAGGGTTTTTTTAGTTAAAGAATAATAAAAAAAGAAAAATGTTTCTCAATGTTTTTTAACTGTGTAAAAAGTATAAAACCAACAAACAGTGGGTAACTGCATGTCTTTCTTAATATAACTTTCTAGAATCGGTCCTGAAGAAGGTGTTTTATAAAAGAAACCGAAACGCTGCGTCGACCTGAATCTTCGATTCTTGATGTTATGTACCTCAAATGTTTTTATGTGTTTAATCTTATGTGTATAACTTTTGGGCTTACTGTTTTATTATTGTTTTTAACATTATGACATGCCTTAACGTGTATTATGAAAATAAATTTGTATTTTTTCTACCAGAATCTATTTCACTGTGTGTTGGTATTAGCATATAAGAGTGTCACCCTTTATATATTTTAATTTTTGTATTCATTTACAGTTGTGCATGTTTCTAAGAGTACCTCATGGTTTCTATGGTTTATTTATCAGTCTAAGATACCTTGTGTGTAAGTAGCCCCTTAAATATCAGAGGAGGTTGGCTGCCAAATCCATACCGGACCTTCCTTAAATCCCATAGATGCAGCATTGTCCCATTGGATAACAGGCCCTGTCGTCCTGTAAACGCGGGACACCCCAGATTTTCTACATTCAATCCCCCTGGTCCCTTACAACTACTCGAAGGGGGCCTCCTTAATCACTTTTTCTCACTCTTCATAGGAACACAGAGAAAACGTTGTCATACTGGATTGCCCTGATTATGTCATCTGATTAGACATTGTCACGCAAGTATACTTGATAGTGAAGGGAACTTTATTCATACTCTTCTTGTCAATGATCGAAGGAATGTATTACTGCTTATATTGCACAAAAGTCAGAAGGACCCAACTTGTTATATCCCTCATATGAGAGAGACCCACTCTTCCAGCACAATTTGGAGAAAGCGCCAACTTCCTACTTAGTTGTATTTAGCAATCCATTTCATATGTTCTGGGCGCCTCCGAATTTCTTTATAGCAACAAAGTACAAGATGTTTTACACGGCTTATTCAATTCCTAGTCGATAGTCGCCTCTGCCTCCGACCGCAGTTCTCCGCACACTACATGTGCCCCCCACAGGCCATTTATCAGTGGCCATGGAGGACGGGGACCCTGCTTGGGGCTCCTAAAGTCCCTTTCCGGCTGCCTTTTTCATGGCGGTCGGACCACCATGAAAAGGCAGTCGGAAAGGGACATCCTAATCCCTACGGCGGTGCCTGCGCATGCACCGCCCTTATGGTAAGGATAGGAGTCCTACCGCCACCCCAACAGTATCCTTTATCCTGACGGAGGCAGCGGTCTGTAACCCAGACTGCTGAAGTCCGACTGTTCACATCGTAATGCAGCGGTTGGACCGAAGGCCTGGATGTCAGTGGGACTACCCTCAACGGCCTATTGGTAGCGGCGCCACCAACATCATAATGAGGGCCTAAGTGTCTGATGTTGGCCTCTCCATCACTGCAGCTCTCCTCTCGCACTTCAGCTTGTCTCAAGTGTAGAATGTGGACTGGTGGACTCTCGCGGCACCTTTCTGTCAGTACCTCGCAGTTTTGCCTCGCTTGGCAGTTTTAAAGGAACTTGAGCAGATTTAAGTTCCCAGGTATCCTCTGTCCACGGGGTAGTCAATCTGGCCATGTTATAGCGGTACCTCAGAGATTCCTACGTCTCACCCTTGCAGAATGGTGCAGATCCTTCCGAGGTGCACAGCGGCTGCCCTCACTCTTCCCACATCAGCTCCCTCATGTCACTACTTCGTCTGAACAGTGTCGCCCTTGTGCAAGGGCAGTTCCAATATCTCTCTTCAGCAGTTGGTCTGTTGTCTCCCTTAAGACAGACTCCAGGCAGCCCATCCTGACAGAATTAAGCAAAGTTCAAAGGTTTATGATCCTAAACTTGGCAGTGGATACCCCAACCCTGGAGCACAGGGAGATCCTCACCACTACTGACCCTGAAACGAGGTAGAGCAATCTAAGCACACTGTCTGGAAGTCTCTGACATTAATCTATGTTGCTATCACAGATAGTAGCTTAGGTGTTTGGACAAAAATATAAATCTAAAAATATCAGGAGACAGAAATATCGGAAATTAAATATTGTGACACACAAATATTGAATATTGTGATGCACAAATATGGTTGACAAGAATATCATTTTTTGAGGTAAGTAATATTGTAAACAATATCAATGTTTTTAATAATGTTTTTACTAATATAGTAGTTAAAATATAGTTTGTAATTATTTTATTGTTTTATATGATATATTAATATTGTTACTAGTGTTTTTATATTATTAATTGTTTTTAAAATATAGCTTGTACTCTTAAGTGATTTAGTATTTTCTATTGATTTTTATCAGTAATTCATAGTATTGAAGCGGCTTGCTGGGTTTTTAGGAGGATGGGGTGGGAAGTAAATTAGGTCTTAATGAATTAAGAATTATTTTATATATTTTATTTACTTATATAATCGATATTTATTGTGTAATTTATGTAATACTGATTGATTTTTGTCAAATGTTATTGCAGGCTGATAGATTTGTAGGGCTATAGGGCGAGAGTTAATAAAATCATAATTAATTAACAATTAACTAGTCACTGTAAATAAATAATTGATTTTTAATTAAGCAATTTATGGAATACTTAATTTAGGTAATACTTATTTATTTTACTTATGTTTTAGTTGAGGGCTGCTAAGTTTGTATGGGTGTTGGGTGGGAAGTTAATTAAGTGATATTTAAATAACAATTATTAATTCATTGTTAATCAAGTATTGACTTGATTGTTAGTCTTATACAACCTGGAATACTGATTTATTTTACTTTCATTTTAGCTGTGGGATACTGGTTTGTAGGGGCATAGGTTTGGAAGTTAAATTAGTAATTAATGAACCATTAATTATTATTTGTAAATTAATTATTTTATTTTAAATGTGTTAATTGTGGAATACTTATTTAATTTTGTTTTATGTTAGTTGAGGATGCTATATTTGAGTGTCTAGGGTGGTAAGTTAATTAAATAATAATTAATTAACAATTAATTGTTAATTCTTCAATTCTTATATGTCTGATAAGGAACAGTTCATTTTTTAGTTATATTTTAGGTGCAGGCTGCTAGGGTGGGAAGTTAATTAATTTTTAATAAATGTACAACAAATACTTATTAATTGAATAATAATCATGCAAACTGAATATTTATACTTGAAAAAAAATTATATATATATATATATATTTATTTTTTATTTTTATAGAATGTAATATTTCTTTGTACATTCATGGGGCTAGTGAAGTATTTTCCCTAATCTTGCTTAGTATGCAGTCGAAATAGTAAAATTAACCTATGTGCAATTTAACACTTTCCCCACCCCACTGTTGCACTGTAAGAAGTGGGAATAGTACATTTCACCCCACCAAAATCGAACGCTTTAATTACCTTTGCAGAGACTGGAGTTGGAAAACAACATTTACCCCTCTGAAGTCCAACACTTTCTCTACAGTTGCGTTGACTGGAGTGGAAACAGCAAATTTACCCCCTCCAAATTCCAATGCTTTTCCTACTGTTGCACAGAATAGAGTGGGAATAGTCAATTTTACCCCTGCAAAGTCCAACACTTTCCCTGTGGTTGCTCTGTTTGGACTGGAAATAGTAAATTTCACCCATCGAAAGTCCAAATCTTTCCCTTCTGTTGCACTGACTGGAGTGGGAATAGTACATTCCCAACCTCTGAAATTCAACACTTTACTTACTACTGCCCTGTTTGGAGTTAGAAAAATAAATTTAACCCCTCTGAAGTTCAACACTTTCTCTTCTTTTGTGTATTTTGAGTAGGAATAGTACATTTCACCCCTCCTAATTCCAACGCTTACCTTAGTGTTACACAGATCGGAGAGGGAGTTGTTTATTTTACTCCTCTGAAGTCCAACTGTCAAAACCACGGCCCTCCTCAGGATCCGCGATCTCACAGGGGTCCACCTCTCAACATCCCCAACTCCAACAATAAAGTTACAGAGTTTTGAGGCAATCAAGCGAGGGATAGGAATTAGGGTGGGAACAGCTGGGAAAGGGAGACCTGTAACCAAAAAACACATATGTTAAAACATGCATGTCATTACATCTACTCTCATTAACGTCTCACTAGAAGATAAGTAGTACCTGTAATACAAGCTCCAACAATCTAGGTGTTCCACAAATCTTACTACCTCAGGCACGATTTGTCTCGCACAAAATGAAGATAAACCTAAAACACAAAATACACAGGTTATTCCACATTCACCGTTCCCTTTTGTCTTATCAAACATCTCCCATACTCATACATACCCTGGTTGTTCCATTCCCAGTAAAAAATGAATAATCCAAAAACAAGAATTGCCAAATCAACCAAGGGAAGGAGAAGGTATTCAAGACAAGGGAATGTACGCCTTCCTGTTGTCTTACAGCACCCCAAGAATTCAGAAAGTCTTTGAAAACCACAGTATTGTAGTGTAGTGCCTATATTCCCAATAGGCTCTGCGCATTTGAATAATATATCCTATAGATTTGACGTAGGACTAAAGTCAACTAGGTCTCTATCAAATATACTAAACTTAATTGTGTGTGTGCCAGCTAACTCAGAGGTCACTAGAAACTTTCTCAAGTACACAAGAAGGGATTATTTTCTGACAACCGCATAAACATGACAACTTTGTTTCCCAAGAATAAGAATATATTTCTCAGAGTCGCGGAAACAATAGATAAGCATTTCACTCAGTCAATCGTGCATGCTTCGTTTCTACAGAGTTGCAGAGAAATAGAGAGACGGGCGTTTTCAATAAAAGGTTAATTGAACAGTTTTCTTTCTCATGCAAGAGGAGTGAACTGATACAATCGTTATGCAGACTGCAAAGTATAATGCGTACAGTGAGAATAGTATTATAAAATAATACTGTAGGAGCATTGTATGGTTTCTAAGCCATATAAACATACATACATAAATACACAGGCTAAAATAGTCAACTGGTGCTTCTAAAATACGCCTACCCCAATATACCTAACCTAAGTCTAGTACGAGGGAAGAAGTAAGTATTGTGTAGCATGGGTTAAGTTTTCTTTTGCCAAGAATCTACCACAGGTTTCTCTAGGTTCTAATCATCTCCATACCTTGGTTAGAATGAAGGAGGTCTGGTATCTCTGTCTCGGGACTCGATTTCCCAACACCCCGCAAGGGGAGCTTGGAAACACTGGAACTGGATTCTCGGCAGGAGAAGAGCAGCTTCTTGATCAATTCGTCAGCTGGAGAGTCGGCTTCCTTCGGCACTTTCTGTAGCGAGCTGCATCGGGCAAGTAGATATTCGATCTGCTCCGAACCACCGTTGTTTGCCATAGCAAGTGAAGGTATATTTATGCCTTGAAGGCGTTTAGGAATGCCATAGTTTGACGTAAAGTCGGGCATATGAACGTCATAATGAACCCCTTGAGAATATTTGTTTATTGTAAAACTAACTGAGTTCTTGGAGAAATCAATATTCAAGCAAGGGGAAGTCCCTGACTGCTTAAGCGGTTTTCCAAGAAATCGTTGTGACGTTTGGTACTGGTGGAAGTAGCCATGCCTGTATTTGGGTATCATGGACTATGCTTAAATAAGGGCTTGATTTCTATGCCTATATAAGGGCAATGCGAATTGTACCTATATAAGGGCATGTATCGGGAAAATTCACTCGGAGCTTAAAACGCCACACAACACCCACTCCACTTTCTTATGTATGACATTACTAAGTTCTAAACACATTAAAACATATCTAAACATGATGTGTTAAAACCCTCCCAAAATACATAAAAATGCATTGGTACTGGTTGTACACGAAAAGCATATGCTCTGTACACATTTAAAGCAATGTTTCATTCAAAGCATATAGATGACATTTGAAAATGCTTATCCGAATGAATCACGAAAATACATTTATGAAAGGGCTCTTAAATACAGAAGAAAAAAGGCAAGACCATTTCATGGCAGAATATATAAACTGTTTGATTGTGGACAAGGTAAAATATTGTCTCTCAGAAGTTTTCAAAGAATTTCTAGTTCTCTATGAATAGTTCTACTTTAAGCAGATTACTTTGTGCCAAAAAATATAAAAATACAAATTTTGGAAAAACAAAAGCTTGTTGAAAAAATAGAGTTCCAAAGTTAGAAACTTGTTTTGAAAAAATGAAGTTCGAATGGAGAGTCTCTCAGAACACTGCGTGCCAAATCAAAACTCAGTGTTATTGTTTGGGGAAAACATCAAATCTTCTAAGTCTGAAAATAATTCGTCTACCATTGTAGGTGAGAGTTGGATTACCTTGTTAAGAAGATTAATCACTCATAGATGTGAAGCATTGCCGTCAGCGTTGGTCACATTAGCAATGTTCGAATTCGATTGTACCTGTGTGCCGCTTTCCTCTCGTACCTCATCGTCAGCATTTTGCGTCTGTGAGATCTCAATGATGCCATCATCAGAATTGGTAGCTGCTGGGGACACCACAGTGCATGAGTCGTCACTGGTCCAAGCAAAGTATCAACATCCGTTGGCATGACTGATGGGAGTGACAGACAGATGTCTAGCATGCATTCTTCTCCACATAGCAGGCATCGTAGAACAGGTAAGATGCAATCTTGCCAGATTGGTCTGAATGACATAAACCATGTGGTATTCAATTCTCTTCAACGAGTTAATCCCAAAATTTGGACTATGCACTCACGACACTTCATCGCCAGTAGAGTGTTCTCCACAGTGAACTGAGTATCGCTGGTGATTTGGCTTGCCATATCGGAGCAGTAGGAGCAAAATTAGTATCCCTGCTGCAAGTCCCAAAACGAAAGGCAGTCCGCCAAACACAGAGTGCACGAAGTTTGGAAATATTCCTAGGACTGCTTCAAAAGGTGCTAACAGTCCTGAAAAAATCATCTTAAATGCATATACAATACCACTCGTATAAGACATGTTTAAGATACGACCTAACATTTCTGAGAAATGTGCAGGGCAATTTGTGGTTAAAAGAGCATGTATCTCTGTAGATGTCCTTGCCACTTGCAGATCATGGGTCTCTTTAGCCGAGGTCAATGGCACAGTTTTCTGTAAAAAGAATGGCTTTCATTCTCTTAAAGTATCAATTTGTATAGAAGAGATGTTCAGTGAAGGCCATGACGGCGACTCCCGGTCTGTCTTGGTTTTTGGAAACAATACTTGCATACAGCAAGTGACCCTGGCTGACACAGTCACGAGATAGGGTAAGCCTGGCAACATGCCACAACAACTGTGATCACTCAGCATAATGTAAATTCAATTAGACAGTTGTCCAAAAATTGGATCAATCACTGCAGCTGGTAAACCTTGCAGGTGGCAGGATAAATTGTTAGTGGAACCATCGCAGGCCCCATGTAATTTAATACCCTGACAAAGGAGAGAGCCGCTTAGTGCGTTTTCACAATTTTTAATACTAAGAAACACTTCTTTCCCCCCACTCCAACATCTGTGTCTGTATGGTAATTCTTTACCCAACCTTTCATATACGCCTGCAGGTATACGTTTTAAGCAATACTGAAAATGGAAAATTGTAACTGGCAGAGTGATTGTACCGTGTATGATCTATTCTGTGGTTGGTCTTTCAGCGACAGTTAATGGCAATCTTTCTAGTTTTTCAATGCTCAGCACCGTGTAGTCTGCTCCCCTCTGTGCCAGTTTGATCTGTTTATCAGTGAGATTGAATTCCGAAAACAGTGACGTGGTGTTGATTAAACGACAAGGCACATAGCCAGAACGAAGGTTTTGTAACATCCAGCCTAATAGCATTATAGAGCGTAGTTGCGACTGACCATGTTGCAACATGACCAAGTCCTGTTCCATTATGTCCAGCCGCGGCCCGTGGAGGGAGTTCGGTGAGGCAGGGAGGCGGTGCGGGGGAGGGGCAAGGTGGACAGTGGTAAACACCGGAATATGGACAATTGCAGGTAAGTAAACAATTTTTTTTAAAACTAATTTCGTAGCGCGCGCTGCATTGCATTTTGCGATGCATGGTGCGCTACGAAATTCGTTTTATTTATTAAATTGTTTACTTACCTGCAATTATCCATATTCCGTTGTTTACCACTGTCCACCCTTCCCCTCCCCCGCACCGCCTCCCTGCTCCACCGAACTCCCTCCACGGGCCGTGCTGATTATGTCTATGGCAGAGGATACTATGCTGTCCAAAGAATATATCATGGACGACAGAGTCGTTAACCCATTGTCAACTACAGAGAGAGATTTCTCTAAATGAATACAATCAATTTCTCGTATTCGTTCTGCAGTCTCTGCTTGCGTAATCTGCCATGCTTCATTATAAGCAGCATAGATACCGGCGTATATAAAACATTTATGACACGGTTTAGTAGGTCCTTGTAAGAAGTCCCTCACATCAACGCCATCTTTAAGTAAAGATAAGTGTTGTTTTACTTCCTTTAGTGTAGCTTTGTGTAGCCATTCAAGGAACAGTTTTCCTACACTGTATGTTGTTACTATTCCTGGATGCTGTCTCTGAACATATCTTGGATCTGGCCTAGTGAATTTGAACCCTTGTGTCTTATTGAGGAATCCATCTTGACAGGTGTTTGTGTCTGTGGGCCAGATTAACCATTTTTTCCAATCTGGATCTGTTCTGTTGTGAAGCAAAATAGTAAGTACTTCGACCACCCCCTCTGAAGTATTACTGCTATCAGGTGTAGGTGTAGGTATAGACGGATTGTTTAACTCCTTCATCTTGGCTAACCCAAGACAGGATGTCTGTTAAACAGTGTCATTTTAAAACATAATTTGTTCTGGGATAATGCAGGCTCTAAATAAAGCTTCCAATCCCTGCACCTGACAGTCTTTTGTGCCCCAGACCGTTTTTGTCTCAATGCTGTCTTTCCAAAAGTCAAAACCTAACGAAGACAGTCGAGCATAAAAGGCTGCAGAATAAATTTGCTTGGTATTTGTCAATATACTTTTCATTCCTGTCTTATTAACATTTTTAAAGTAAAATGATTCTGGATTTGAAACATTAAAACCTGAAAAGTACGTAAATTTGCCATAAAATGTTTTTGAGCTACCCTTTGGTGGCGTTGGACAATATTCCCATTGGTTATAAATTAATACATTTCTAGGATTTGCAGATTTATGCAAGAAATTATGACCATAGTGATTATAAAAATACATTTGTTCATAATCTGATGAACCTTCTAAGAATTCATGATTTGTAAATTTTTAAGACATTTCTAAGTCTGACATCATATTATTAATAGTCTTGAAGTCTCAATCATCAGAAAAGGTACTAGATGAAACAAAGTCATTCAAGGAAATCTTGAACCTATGTGGAATCTTCAACAGCTCTGCAGGTCCAAAGATGTCATAATCAGTTCTGTCCCAAGCTATACCCCATGGTATAGGAACGGCTGTGATGTTCACTGATGACAAGTCTCTTTGTTCACAATGAGATGATTTGTGTAGTTTGAGGAGTAAATTGATGTTCTTACTTGCTGTGTCTTTTTTAACATATCTTCCATTTATCAGCATTTCCAAAGTAAATACAAGAGTCAACCAAAGTAGAAGAAAAAGTACACCCAACACAATCCAAAGCTCTATCCATAGTGAAACCAGATAGGTCTTTTCCAGGTGATGAAAAAGTTATGTTGCATTTTCTTTAAAAGTTCTTTTAGCTGGCGTCGTTTCAGGTTCGCTGGTATCCTCGGAAAATGTATCAAATTTAATGAAATAGCCAGAGGCAGTTCTGTCAATTGTAGGGATTGCATCAGGATTCGTTGAAATCGCTGGACCCACTTGATCACTTGTTACATTTGTATAGTCAGATGCTATTTCATTGTAGACAGGGGTTTCTTGACGAACTGTTATTTGGGTTTCAAGAGGTACAGGTTCCATGGATTTGTTGCATAGTCCTTCTTTTTGCACTGCAGATTCTTCAAAGGTGATGAGTCTCTCAGTTTGAACCTCTTGGATAGTAGCCAGATTTGGGCGTCTACTACATCTGTGGAGTCCACTTGGCCTACTGCTTATGATCGGCCACATGATGTGGTTTGACCAGGTCGATGGACACAAACCTGCTCTCCTTTTTACCAGCAAGGGGCGGCAGTATTACTGTTCTTGATCCGTGGATGGCTAGGACTGGTACTGGTTGTCTGTAAGAAGGCCCAAATTCCTTCTTGTCCGCGATACTTTTTCTCCTTCATTAAAGGTCAAGTATGTGAATCCGCATTGTCCTGAAATGGATCACTAGGTTGCGTACGTTTACGCGTGTTTGTAAATGTTTTGTTGCTAACATGTCTGTTTGCAATGAACTCAAAATGTTTGTGTGTTTTTAAGTCCAATTAACCGTTTTGAAATCAGATTTGATTAATTTGTAGAGGCTTTTAACCCTTTCTGCGTAATTTAGAATGTAAGTTCTTCCGAAATTCAGGAAACCTAGAATTGACTGTAAGTTTTTCAGCATTTTTGGAGGTTGGAGCAGTGCACGCTTTTCTAAAAAGTTGGCTGCCAGGCTTTTGCCTTCACTTGATTACTCATATCCTAGAAACAGGACATTGAAATGGGCAATTCTCAATTTCTTAAAATTGAATTTATACCTTTCTGAGGCGAATCCAAGTATAATGGTATTCACTCTGTTCAAGTGCCTGTCCAAGTAATTGTCTGTTAGATAGATGTCATCGACATATAATAATGCCTCATCATCATAGGTTTGTAGTAACTCTATTAGTCTAGCTGAAAATAACCCTGGACTATTCTTGAATCCCTGGGGGAGACGACATAAGAGATGCTGTGTCCCCATAATAGAGAAAGCGGTCAAATACCTACTTTCTGGTACAATGTTTTGACAGAAGAAACCGTTAGAAATATATAGGGGTCGATTAGGATGGCGGTTTTTCCGCATCCTCCGGGCCGGCGGAAGTGTCCGCCGGCCTGGAGGATGCGGAAAAACCGCGGCGGAGACTCCAAAGACCCACCGCCAAATTAGGATGGCTGGTGGGTCTGATAATCTGTCCGCCGCTTTTCCGCCGCGGTCGGAAGGCGACCGCGGCGGAAAAGCACTAACATGTCTGGCGGTGTCTATCAGACACCGCCAGGCATATTAGGATGTCTGAAAATATATGCTTTTCCGCGGCGACTTTACCGCCGTGGAAAAGCATACGGACCTTCACTTCGGGGGCCCGTTGCGGGCCCCCTGGGTGAAGGTGGGGTGGGGGGTGCACATGGGGGGTACCTATGGTACCCCCCTGCATTTGCGTGCACAATGCAGCAGGCACCGCGCGGTGCCTGCCGCTTTGTGCACGCAAATGCTGTGCATGGATTTTTTACATTGCGGCGGATGCAGCTTGAAGCTGCACCCGCCGCAATGTTAGAGATGGAGGATGTGACCGCCACACTGGCGGTCACATCCTAATTTGATCGGAGGGAACGCCGCAGCCCATGCGGACGTTCCCTCCTCCTCAGGGGTCGCGGACGGACTCAAGTCCGTCCGCGATCCTAATCGACCCGCTAATGTGGTTTTATATTTTTTACACACAATGTTATTCATTAGTGCTGCACTATGTGCATTTTGTACTGCAAAGGTTTTGCAACAAGAGTTTAAATGTCTGTAATCCAATACTAGACAATATGTATTGTATGGTTTGGAGACAGGAAACAAAGGATTGTTAATTGACGAGGTGCATGTTTCAATCACCCTTTGGTATTCAAGTTGATCTAATATTTCCCTGGCCTGTTTTTTAGCTTCTTGTTTAACTGGATACTGCCTTTGTGCAGTTGGTTGATTTTTTTTAATTGGATTTTATGGTGAGGAGAATCCTCATCCCATCCTACATGATTTTTATATAATGCAGGAGCCTGGGCTACTGCCCATTTTCTGGCATAAGTATATTTTAAATGAATTGGAATGTGGTTGGAGAATGCTGGCATGATGATGTTTTCGCCATGTGGGCACTCCCTGACAAATCCGGGTGGCCAGTCTTGTTTAGCTAGAAGAATGTCATAACCCTGAGAGAGCCGCTCCCAAAAGAGTGCTCTTGTTTTTCTAGTTATGTCCCCCTCCATCCGGAGTGTTACTTCATATAACTTATGTGGGACACTAACCCTGGTATCTGCAGTTTCAACTTGGATGTACTCATTCAAGTCCACTGCCTCCAGATGATGCTTCAAGTTCTTGTGAACTATGGTGACTTCTGCTGCGCTGTCCAACATTGTTTGAGCTCATTCCCCATTCTTGAGTTGTGTCCTCAAGCTCCTCGGCATGTCTGATTTTTAGACCCACTACCTTCTTTTTGGTGAATTGAGGTTTCTTATTTTTTGGAACGTGCTGGACGTCTTTGGACTTCACGCGTTCTTCCTTTTGTTCTGATCGTTCTCTTCTTTCGGATTTCTGTGAGGAAGTCTGAAAGGTACGAGAGGAAGGTGTATCCGTATCTTGATATCT
The DNA here is from genome assembly GCF_964261635.1 of Lissotriton helveticus. Classification (NCBI taxonomy): domain Eukaryota; kingdom Metazoa; phylum Chordata; class Amphibia; order Caudata; family Salamandridae; genus Lissotriton; species Lissotriton helveticus. The sequence continues at coordinate 1,312,453,840 of NC_136057.1, read as the reverse complement.
ATCAGGTTTTCTCAAATTATCACTATTCCTGAGGTTATACCTCCTTTCAGAGGGCTCCTTTTAAGGAGACCTACCTCTGGATTGAGAACACTTCTCTTTAGAAGTTTGTTTAGTGTTCTCCCACTTCTTTTTCGTAGTAGTAGGAGTGTTTTTAATAAAGACCTTTAACTATATAATTCTACTAAATTCTGTATATTACCTGCCACAATGTCATGGTCAGGTCTATAGTTGGCTAAAGCTAGCCATGTTGCTCCTGGTCTACCTAGTGGACCGAGCCTGGTAATGTGATGTATATGTTTTAGGGTGCCTTTAAACCAGAGCGCATGCTCTTGGTATGTTAGTGGAATTTCAATATCCTCGAAAGGAATGTATTCCTCTGATGGATTATCTTCTTTGTAGAAGTGAAACACTTTAGTTACTGGATTTGCTTCAGGGAAGACTATCCATGAATATAATACCTCTGTCTGATGATATTCGTGTGCCTCTATCACAAAAACTACCCTACCACCTCTTGGTGTTAGGCCATTTCTTGTAAGTTTCATAGTGATGGCTTTCCTTACATTTTCTGGAATGCCTATAGCATCCTCGTCGGCTTCATTAAAGCCTGTTGTTTCAAGAGCTCGTACAGCGTTTTCGCCTGTAGCTCCACCGGCCTTGGTGGTATTATCGAGGGACATTTTGTTGACTGAACGATTGCAGAGCAAGTTTCAAGGAACCAAAGATAAGGTGCACAATGTTTTGGAACACTGTATCCTTCAACGTTGAACAAACCAAAAACTAATACATAGGATTTTCGTCCTACTCAGCTATGGTGGATATTATCCTTTTACCCACTCCAGACGTCTATTGCAGTATTTTACGGGAAAAAGGGGTCGCTGAGAAAATATCAAATGAGTTACTTTAGTATCCAGCGTTAAATTAGTGCCTTACCAAACGTTGGGCGACATGTAGTGTAGTTCCTATATTCCCAATAGGCTCTGCGCATTGGAATAATATATCCTATAGATTTGACGTAGGACTGAGATCAACTAGGTCTCTATCGAATATACTAAACTTAATTGTGTGTATGCCAGATAACTCAGAGGTCACTAGAAACTTTCTTGAATACACAAGAAGGGATTAGTTTCTGACAACGGCATAAACATGACAACTTAGTTTCCCAAGAATAGGAATATATCTCTCAGAGTCTCAAAACAATAGATAAGTATTTCACTCAGTCAATCGTGCATGCTTCGTTTCTACAGAGTTGCAGAGGAATAGAGAGACGGGCACTTTCAATAAAAGGTTTATTGAACAGTATTCTTTCTCATGCAAAAGAAGTGAACTGCTACAATTGTTATTCAGACTGTAAAGTATAATGCGTACAGCGATAATAGTATTATAAAATAATACTGTAAGAGCATTGTATGGTTTCTAAGCCATACAAAAATACATACATAAATACACAGGCTAAAATACTCAACTGGTGCCTCTAAAATACGCCTACCCCAATGTACCTAACCTAAGTCTAGTACAAGGGCAGAAGTAAGTATTGTGTAGCATAGGTTTAGTTTTCTTTTGCCAAGAATCTACCAAAGGTTTCTCTAGGTTCTAATCAGCTCCATACCTTGGTCAGAATGAAGGAGGTCTGGTATCTCTGTCTCGGGACTCGATTTCCCAACACCCCACAAGGGGAGCTTGGAAACACCGGAGCTGGATTCTCAGCAGGAGAAGAGCAGCTTCTTGATCAGTGCGTCAGCTCAAGAGTCGGCTTTGTTCGGCACTTGCTCTAGCGAGCTGCGTCAGGAAAGTAGATAGTCGATCTGCTCAGAACCACCGTAGTTTGCTATAGCAAGTGAAGGTATATTTTTACCTTGAAGGTGTTTATGAATGCCATAGTTTGACGTAAAGTCTGGCATATGAACGTCATAATGAACCCCTTGGGAATAGTTGTTCATTGTAAAATTAACTGAGTTCTGTGGTTCTGAAAAATCTGGATTCATATAATAGTACTGGACTCGAGAATAAAAACTTCGTCGAAATAGGACGAATTTGGTATCAAAAGACCGAGAATGACGAGTACATCAAGTACATGTATTTTCGGCATATTCGAGTGACGATTTCACCTCGAAATCGTCATTTGCCTTCTGAACCCTTAGCTGCATGTTGCCCTCTACATAGGCCTTAATCCAGTCGAATTTGATTCCACAAGGACACATACTCCTTGATCGACTCCTTCCTGACCCCAGTACAAGTTAGAACCATTGTCCCAGGCCGAACTCGTTAGGTCAGTTCCCTCCCAGTGGCCGAGCAAGATAGTATCTAGGCCCAACAGGCCATAAAGCCATTTCAGCACGCACACCTGCCATATCTCGCTCACATCTTTCTCCACTCCTTTTCCTCACTTATTTTATGGTGGGGAGGTGACCATTTTTATTAGGGGTCCATCGATATCTGATGAAATGTTGGGCCTTGCCGGATGATTTGTTATGGGCAGCACGACGTGAAATATGTACATGTCATCATGACTCAGCTTTTCTTTTGTAATCAGTAACCATAAATGAAATACCACGAACCCAAGGAATGTTTTGCCAAAGGGTGAATATTGTGTATAAGAAGAGAAGCCTAACTTTGTGAAAGTGTGCAGTCTCCTGAATATACTTGCATCGTACTTCTAGGACCCTGTCACCTTGGTTGCAGCCAATAAACTAATCTTTGACTTCACCTGGAAGACTCTGAAGTTTCTGTAGGTCTGACTCAGGAGAACCCGAGGTCTCTGGTGTGTTGATCCCCTGGCACCGCTGGGTTACCGGTTCTGTACCGGTTCTTAAAAACCCAGTACCTCATTTGGCGCCCAGCGTTGGAGCGATTCCAGTGGTACCAATCAGCCTGAAGATCGTGAGGAGCTTCGTGTGAAAATTCCGGAGGAGGGCCCACCACCTCATCGACCCCTGCATGTCGACGTGGTCCGAAGGTCTTTACTACGAGGTTCCCCGCTTCTCGACGGCTACAAGGACTGCTGCCCTGGCTATCGCCCTGATGTTGGACCCTTGAAATTTTCGGTAGAGCGAAACGCTGAGACGAGTCTTCTGGTGAAGCCATCGATATTTTTCAGTTAAGTATAAGTGGAGCGTCTCCTAGTCCTTAGTTGGACTTACTTTGTGGTATCTTGGAGATACATAAAGATTTTTATTGGTTCTTGCAAGCACCATAACCGAAGGACTCGTGTATTCACGAGAAATATCGTAATCGATAACTCCTTTGAAGTTTTGGAACTAGACTAGAGAGAAAGGATGCCTAGTCTTAGACTCGGGAATTGGTTTTGTCTTGGTAGTAATAATAGGGACTCCCGATTGGAGGACTCATGTCCGGTTCCTCCAGTTGGAACTCCGACTTACGAGCTGTACGTTAAACATGGGGTAGGCCCCATCGTTTACAACGAGGTATGGATTAAATACACTAGGAAAGACGGTGTTTTAAAATGGCCCCAATATGGTAGCTTTGATTCTGAAATCTTAGACAACCTTGAAGTTAAACTCTTCAAAAAGAAAGCCCGGCCGGCGATGTTTGACTCTTTCCGCATATGGCGCAAAGAAGCCAAACAAAAAGAAATTAAATTAGCTAAGAAAAATAAGAGAGAAGGGGGACTTTCAGTAATGCAAGCTGCCGTGCAGTTTAAAGATAATGAGGAAGAGCAGATAAATGAGCAATTGCACAGGCAACGTAAAATGGCAATAGATAAGTGCTATCCAGTTTTGCCGTCTCTTCAGCAAGGGACAGCAAAAGAGCGTGAAAAAGACCAATTAATGTCGCAATTGTTAACTTCGCCACCGCCCTATGCGCAGAATGCTACAGCACCCCCGCAACCTTTAGTTGCACAAGCTGCGCCTCTGGCTCTTCCACAGCACCCACCAGCTGTTCTTCAGCTGGCTCCTACTTCTTCGGTGCAGCCTCCTTCAGGCCCACCGACAACTTCTGTTTCTCCTGTGTTTTCTACGATTTTGCCTAGTACCACATCTATTATTCCCCATACCTCTTCTGCCATCTCTACCCCCGCTTTATCTCACCCCGTTTTTTTCATCTGTGTGTCCTTCCGTTTCACCTTCCCTTCGGCAGAAAATGGCCAGCACTGTTACTAATCTTCTTTTACCCCTTTTTGGGTCGCCTGCTACGACCCCTAACATAGGAAGAAGACAGTTGCGAAGTCAACTGCCCGATTATCAAGAGAGAGATTCCCTGAATAGTTTAGCTCGGAAATGGGTCATGGACACTGCAAAATATGATTTACAGTCTGTCATGGAAGTTTTCCATCAATGGGAAACAGCGACACAGAGATATGTGTTCGAACAGATGTGTGTTTTTCTTTGCGAGGATTTAGAAGACAATGATCAGGATTGCCTCCCACAAGAGATGTGTCGTATAAGGTTTAAATTTAGTCTGGGTATGATTGTAGGTCCCGATGTGGAAGAAGCAGTTGAAATGCTATTATCATATCGAAGTAAGGGAAGTAGTTCTGGGTCACCATCGGAATCTAGTGCATCTAGTAGGAAAAAGGCACGACAATACCCTATGAGAGAAGTTCCCCCACAGTGGAGAGAGGGTGACGCGACAGCTGTCCCACCTGTCCTGCCCCACTTTCACCGAGTATGGGTACATGTTCCATGGAAGCGAGCTGAAGTTTTAGCACTCAAACAAACACTACCAGATCCGCGTAAAAATCCTGCAGGGTACTATAAAGAATTGTCGCAAACTGCTGGGTCATGTATAATGAATTTGGCCGATATCGATATGTTATTCGGGAACGTTGTTCCACAGCCCTTATGGGGAAAAATTCGTCATGTAGATCATGACCAGGAATTAGGTGACACGTGGGCTAATATTACTGCTGCAGATGCACGACAAGTTGGTGGTGCCAAGCCTGAGCCTCTGATAGCGGAACTACCTGGTAGAATAGTAGATTACATGAAAACGATAATGCCTGCAATACGCGTAAATTGGGATAAGTTATCTGCATGCAAGCAAAAGAAAGAAGAAACTGTTTCAGATTTCTTCACCAGATTTGAAGAAACATTCATTGACCACAGCGGTCAAGATATGACCACAGAAGGTGGCCAGAGATTGTTTGTCGATAAATTTGTGCACAATCTACTTCCAGACTTGTGTAGGAAATTGAAAGATTCAGAAAGTTCTTGGGCAGTCTCATCTTCAGCCCAGATATTAGCTACCGCACAGTACTACGAGAATAGAGACAAGGATGAGAAAGATAAAGTAGAGAAGAAAGCTAGAGAACTCAAAACGAAGGTTTTGCTACAGCAAGCCTATCCGCCACGTGGTGGTGGTAATAAAAATAATAATGGTCCGAATCACTACCAGAACACTTTTCAGCAGCCTCAGAGAAACTTGCAGAGATTCGATTACAATCAAAACCGCGTAGGTCCCAATCAGTGTTTATACTGCAAAGAAGAGGGTCATTACAAATATGACTGTCCTGCCCTGCCACAACGAACACATGGATTTTCTGGTGTAAGAGGTCGTGGTAGTCAGCAAGCGCCTAGAGGTAGAGGGCGTGGAAACACCCCTCAGGACGCACGTCCCCTTCCACCACAAAACTCTATGAACAGGTTTGACCAGCAAAATAACGTATCTGACAGGACAGCTCAATACTACGTTGATGAGTATTACACAGAAAATGAGCAGTGGGAGAATAATGATTGCTAGGACAGCCTTAGACAAGGAGAGGGAGTCGTTTCAGTTCCAGTAGATCAGAGTGGACCTTACGTTGAGGTGATTACATCGGGTGTGTCAGAACCTTTTCTGTTGGATACTGGTGCTACAAAGAGTTCTATTATGCACTCCAAACTCCCTGGCGCACCTTTGTCTGGCGAAATGAACGTTTCCGTATGTTTTTCTGGCGCCCCGGTTAGAAATCCGATTTCTGACGCTTTATCTCTTTCTGTTGGTCCTTGTGAATTCGAAGCACCCCTTATTTTGACAACAGGTTGTGGTGAAAATTTGCTAGGATTAGATTTGCTAAAAAGATTGTATGCGACTTTGTACTGTTCTCCCTCAGGAGTACAACTGACTTTAGGTAAGAAAGTGGTTTCTCCCATATATTTGTCGAGAAATACGCTCCCAGCAGAATTGGCACTCCTTCCGGATATTCTTTGGGCTACTGGTCCGAATGATGTAGGTCTTTTAGAAATTCCACCATATGTTGTAACATTGAAGCCGAATGTCAAAATGCCACGAATTCCCCAATACAGAATATCCAATGAGGGCGAAAAAGCTTTGCTAGCGATTGTTTACGAGTTAATTGAGAAAGACGTAATTGAAGAAACACGAGGCAATGTTTGCAATAGTCCTGTTCTGCCTGTTTTAAAACGAACTGACCCTTCTCAGCCACCTGTGTATAGATTAGTGATTGATCTTAGGGAAGTAAATAAGATAGTGGTGCCACAATTCCCAGTTGTCCCCGACATTACAACATTATTGACTATGATTCCAGCCTCTGCATCCTGGTTTTCGGTGATTGACCTGAAGAATGCTTTCTTCAGTATCCCGATTGCTGAGGAAAGCAGGGATATTTTTTCCTTTAGTTTAGGTGGTCGCAGTTTCCGCTTTAAACGCGCTCCTCAAGGCTACTGTGAAAGCCCCTCAATATACAGTCAAGCTCTGAAAAGTCAGCTAGACACAATGGTTTTGCCCAAAGGTTCCACTCTCGTACAGTACGTGGACGATTTGCTCATCGCTGCGGATACTGAGAAAATATGTAAAATGGCCACGTTGGCACTACTGCGTCATCTATGTGATCTACATCACAAGGTGTCACTTTCCAAGCTCCAATATTGCCGACAAGAAGTGACCTACTTAGGTCATCTCTTATCGAAGGAGGGAAGGAAACTGACCCCAGAAAGAATTCAGGCAATAGCAAAATTAAATGTGCCAAGAACGCAGAGAGAAGTACGCGCTTTCTTGGGCATTACATCGTACTGTAGACAGTGGATTCCAAATTTTTCGTTATTAGCCAAACCCTTATTGGCACTAACGTGTACAAATACACCCAATCCCATTCCTTGGTCTGATGAGTGTCAGAAAAGTTTTCTCGAATTACGCACAGCATTATGTTCGGCCCCTGTGTTAGGTAACCCCAACTACAGTAAACCTTTCACATTATATGTCCACGAGAAGGAGGGTTGTGCATTGTCCGTGCTGACTCAGTTATACGGAGATAGACAGCGGCCATGCGCCTATTTTTCGTCAACTTTGGATCCGGTAGCACGAGCATTGCCAAGTTGTCTAAGGGCCACAGCAGCAGCAGCTGTTTCTATTCGACAGTCTGCAGGTCTAGTAATGAATAATACACTAATCGTGATGGTCCCGCATGCAGTAGACACATTGTTAAATAGGACCAAGACACAGCACTTAACTAGTGCTCGACTGTCCAGTTATGAATTGACGCTACTAGCAAGCCATGTGCACATCAAAAGGTGCAGTACCCTGAACATAGCCACATTGTTACCAATTGCTGAGGAATCGGATGCTTCAGAACAGCACGATTGTTTCCTCAGAACGGAGGAGGAGACAAAAGGGAGAGTTGATTTATTAGACACTCCTCTTGCTGAATGTGATGGTACATTATGGGTGGATGGTCCATGCTTTAAACTCCCAAATGGTAACGTGACTACAGCATATGCTGTCACGACTTTGCACACAATCGTTGAAACTGCGCGAATACCACATAGTTCAGCTCAAGCCGCTGAACTCGTGGCATTAACGAGAGCATGTGTGTTATCGAAAGGAATGAAAGTGACTGTCTATACCGACAGTCAGTATGCTTTTGGAGTGGCTCACAGTTTTGGACGATTGTGGAGAGAACGTGGGTTCCTGACTTCGCATGGAGCTAAGATTCAGCATGGTCAGTTGGTGAATGAGCTTCTTGAATCACTGATGTTGCCCCTGAAAGTAGCGATCGTAAAATGTAGTGCACACAAGAAAGTGATTGATGATGTTGGTCATGGAAATGCATTTGCTGATGAAACTGCTAAGGAAACGGCAAAGAATGTGATGAGCCGAATGTATGTTGCGAGCCCAGAAAGATGGACTGGTGATGTTGGAATATGTGAAGACACGATAGAAAGCGTGAAGTCCATCCAAGCTGAGGCCACGGAGAAAGAGTTAAGCATGTGGAGAGAAAGTACAGGGAGAATGGATGCAAATGGTTGTTGGATTGAATCGACAGAGCAACAGAGATGGTTGTTACCCGATGCATATGTGCCTGCAGTGGTTACAATGGCTCATGGGATGGCCCATATCAGTGCGAAAGGGATTTGCGACTTGTTGGCCCCAGTGTGGAAGAATTCAGGGATTCCCAAGTGTGCAGAGAATGTTGTCAAGAATTGCATGGTATGTCTGAAGCACAATCCTGGTAGGGGAACCCCAACTCCAGCTGGTCATTTTGCACCTCCTACGTATCCGTTCGAGGTTTTGCAGCTAGATTTCATACACATGGAGAGGTGCAACAACTTAAAATATGTGCTCGTGGTTGTTTGTGCCTTCTCACGGTGGGTAGAAGCCTATCCCCTAAGGGACAATACTGCCTTGTCCACAGCGAAAGCCCTTGTGAAAGAGTTCTTCCCCAGATTCGGAATGCCTAGAATGGTCTGGTCGGACAACGGAAGTGAATTTGTGGGTTGTGTGATGAAACGAGTGTGTGAAGGGCTAGGCATTAGGCAGAAGTTCCACGCTGCAAATCACCCCCAATCAGCTGGATTAGTGGAATGTTACAATGGCACGCTTAAACTTAAATTGGCCAAAATCCAAGCGAGCACGGGTCTTAAATGGCCCGACGCTCTACCCTTAGCACTCCTATCCACCAGAATGACTGTGCATTCGCGAATGAAACTCAGCCCCTATGAAATAATCTTTGGTCGGCCAGCCAACATATGGGGAGTGCCTAGGCCCACGAAGTTTAGCGAGCTGCAACACCCCATTTTGCTTGACTATTTGTATGAATTGACGGCTAAATTGCGTGTTTTATATCAACAGGTCCACAACACCTTGCCTCCGGCCTCTGAGACACCGGGTCACTCCATTGACCCCGGTTCCTGGGTGCTGGTCAGGAATTTCCAGAGGACAAGAAACGACCAGCCCAGATGGACCGGGCCTCACCTCGTCCTCCTGTCTACAAGGTCGACCGTTAAAGTGGAGGGGAAGGCCAATTGGGTCCACGGGATCCATTGTAAGAAGATACCCTTCCCTCTGCCACATGACCAATGGGTCCGGACAGGAGGCACTGACTCAGAGCGCACAACTGATGAACGTGTAAAATAAGCTAAACGTGATTGTGACAGTGAGAACATTTTTCAAGAAACTACGCCGCCATCAGAACAATTGAACTCTGTGGAACCTGAGCTACTATTTCCGGACCAGACAGTACCCGGGAAAAGACGCTACCATTTACGACCGAGAAAAACAGACTAAAGTAAAAGTGATTTATTTTATGATCCGAGAGAAAAACCTGTGGACTAATAAAAAATAAGTTTTTTCCAAAAATGCTATTTTTGAAAGTGCAGATTCTCCCATCTAGGTAACTTGCTTATTTTTGTTTTTTTCGAACCGCCAACCGGGTTCCGCTGCTAGGGTCGCGGTTGATTAAAGACTTTTGGGTGCAGCTGTCGACAATAGGTCGCTGGTTCCAGTTGGTCCAAGGGAGCCACCCTAGACTGACGGAAGCATCCTTTAGCAGAAACAACCTACCGCCGCGGGCAGCACCTTAGAGAGGATGGAGTTTCCTGATGTGGAGAGAACTGCCAAACAAATGAACTTTAAGCAGAGACTTTTGAAAACAATGAGGAAGAGAATTTTTATAATGATGTGTATTTTTATGCTATTTAGCGTAATGGTGTTTTTAATAAGCTATGTTCTATTCTCTTTTCATGTGACATTCACGCCTACTACATCACCCATACCTCCCCCTACTGTTTCCTCTCATTCTTTCCACCCTTTGCCTAACCACGAATCAAATAGGAGATTAGAGTTCATTAATAACTCCTTCATTCAGCTATTACACCAACACCAACTTGTAATGAACACAACCAACTGTTGGGTGTGTGGTCTCATGCCCCACACCACGGATAGAGGTATCCCCTATTTGGTCCTGCCATTTAGTCACAATGGGTCAGTATGGGCATATAGGACAATGTTCATATATGCACGAGAAATCCAACCCTTACGTTCTGTAAAAGACAACCTCAAGACTAGCGCCCTAGTGAAGGGTATAGTTGACATGATCAAGGAAGTGACTTCTTACGAAGATACCCCGGATGATGAGATACTTGCATATGTAGGTTGGAATGTGACCGGATATGGCACTACATTAAGTGAGAAACAGCAAGCCAAGAGATCGTCCCCTATCTGGATCGTACCCCATCAAGGTCACCTGTGTCTGCAAGGTATTGGTAGGAATCCCAGAGCTCAGCTAGGGAAGAGTGTCTGCACAGAAACGTACGTTTTTGGATCTCAGACTTCCCCTGCCTTTTTAGCCGCTAAGGGTACTTATTTCATCTGCCACGATAGAGCCTATACATGGTTGCCCCCTGACTTCTCGGGCTCATGTTTTGTTTCATTCCTGTTACCTCCCACCTACACAGCAGCGGCGGATTACCATCGGACAAGGGTAGTTAGAGGTGTTTTGAGTAAAGAAGACACTGCGGGTCAAGAATTTGGTGACTTTGCAATGGGTGTTCTGCCGTTCTGGGGAGCCATGGTTAACAGCAGAAACATAAGGCAATTGACAAGGGTAGTTGAATCCACCGTGATTGAAACTGCTGGTGCCCTTAGTAACCTGACTGCTGAGCTCCAGTCGGATCGACTGATGACCCTTCAGAACCAGGTCGCTTTGGATGTAATACTTGCGGACCGGGGTGGAGTATGCAAATTGATCCAGTCCAGTTGTTGCATTTTTATTCCAGATAATGCTCCAACAGTGTACGGGGCCATCTCCAAACTACAATAGATTTCCGAATATATTCATGTGGATAAAGGAGATTGGTCATTAATGGGATGGTTCTGGGGACTGATATCTGCCTGGGGATGGAAAATTCTGATGGTCATTGGGATGGTCTTAGCCATTCTTTTCCTGTTCTGTCTATGCATACAGTGTGCTCCTGCAATATGTGGCCTCTGTGCTACATCATGTGTAAGGAAGCCTGTGTCAAGACATGAGCTCAGCACTAGAATGATGTTGCAGCAACATCTCAATGACTTTGCGAATATAGATCTGGACTCAGATTAACATGAGGATAGATTAATTGCCTATGTAAGGGCAAAAGGAGGGTCTGTGGTTCTGAAAAATCTGGATTCATATAATAGTACCGGACTCGAGAATAAAAACTTCGTCGAAATAGGACGAATTTGGTATCAAAAGACCGAGAATGACGAGTACATCAAGTACATGTATTTTCGGCATATTCGAGTGACGATTTCACCTCGAAATCGTCATTTGCCTTCTGAACCCTTAGCTGCATGTTGCCCTCTACATAGGCCTTAATCCAGTCGAATTTGATTCCACAAGGACACATACTCCTTGATCGACTCCTTCCTGACCCCAGTACAAGTTAGAACCATTGCCCCAGGCCGAACTCGTTAGGTCAGTTCCCTCCCAGTGGCCGAGCAAGATAGTATCTAGGCCCAACCGGCCATAAAGCCATTTCAGCACGCACACCTGCCATATCTCGCTCACATCTTTCTCCACTCCTTTTCCTCACTTATTTTATGGTGGGGAGGTGACCATTTTTATTAGGGGTCCATCGATATCTGATGAAATGTTGGGCCTTGCCGGATGATTTGTTATGGGCAGCACGACGTGAAATATGTACATGTCATCATGACTCCGCTTTTCTTTTGTAATCAGTAACCATAAATGAAATACCACGAACCCAAGGAATGTTTTGCCAAAGGGTGAATATTGTGTATAAGAAGAGAAGCCTACCTTTGTGAAAGTGTGCAGTCTCCTGAATATACTTGCATCGTACTTCTAGGACCCTGTCACCTTGGTTGCAGCCAATAAACTAATCTTTGACTTCACCTGGAAGACTCTGAAGTTTCTGTAGGTCTGACTCAGGAGAACCCGAGGTCTCTGGTGTGTTGATCCCCTGGCACCGCTGGGTTACCGGTTCTGTACCGGTTCTTAAAAACCCAGTACCTCAGTTCTTGGAGAAATCAATATTCAAGCAAGGGGAAGTCCCGGACTGCTTAAGCTGGTTTTCTAAGAAATCGTTGTGACGCTTGGTACTGGTGGAAGTAGCCATGCCTGTATTTGGGTAGCATGGACTATGCCTAAATAAGGGCTTAATTTCTATGCCTATATAAGGGCAATGCGAATTGTACCTATATAAGGGCATGTATCGGGAAAATTCACTTGGAGCTTAAAACACCACACAACAGTATAGCCAATTGCTTCATTAGCTAATAACGAGAACTCCTGTTCCTCACCAAGAAATAGGAACATGAAATAGTACTCCTTCAGTAATGTTTAAAAGGCCTTGAAAAGTGAACAAAGTTAGTACTGCCAAAAATCTCCAATGTCGATAGGTCAGCATGAGAGCTGGATACAGACCAAGACACGCAACACGCGCCTTGGTAACACTGTTCCTTCAGAAGACTCCTGAAGCTTAGTCACAACCTTACCCTTAACAGCGCTGCTGCAGCCTTAAAGCCTCACAGTCCTGAACGTCACCGTCAGCGCTAAACGCTGGAAAAGACAGACTCCGGTCTCAGAAGGGGACTGCGAGTCTGTTGCAGATCAGGAATGGCTCACAAACACAAATAACTGCAGCCGTAGGGAATGAAAGGTTTCCGCTCCTTACATCAGGACAGACGTGCTCTTCCCAATTGAAAAACAGAATTACGCACACAGCGTGATGCGTGATTCTTCCTTTTATGCCCGGTGACTCCGCCCACCAAGCATTCTGGTAATTGTAGTTTTTTGGAATACGGACACAATAATAGTCCGATATGCAAGCGCACAAGTCATACCCTTACACCAACACTTTCCCTCCTGTTTCGGTGTTGGAGTGTGAGTAGTAAACCTTACCTCTCTGAAATCCAACGCTTTCCCTACGGTTGCATTGTTTTGCATGGGAATAGTAAATCTGGCCCTTCCAAAGTCCAAAACTTTCCCTACTGGTATGAAGACTGGAGTGGGACTAGTAAATTTCACACCTGCGAAGTCCACCACTTTCCCTACTGTTGCTCAGACTGGAATGGGAATAGCAGATTTCACCCCTCCAAAGTCTCAAATTTTCCCTACTGTTGTATACTAGAGTGCGAAAAGTTATATTTAATATTCTTAGACTCCAATACTTTTCATAATATTAGTTACATTGATTTTCTAGCAATAATTGTTTTATCTTATCTATTATTTGTTTCATTTTTAAATTTATTTTAATGTTTATAGTAATGTTTTCAAATGTGTTTTTTTGATTTTTCAATTTTTATTATTGTTTTTACTATCTATATTAATTAATATATTTTTCTTAGTCAGTTACTTATATTTATTATGGCTCTATTGTAGAGCGCCACATACATTATGTAAAAAAGAAGCAGAGAACTCTGGGCAGTACAGATGCAACCCTATCAGGCTATTTAAGGTTATCAGACAGTGGCTCATACATTCATCGGGAGGAAAAGCCAGTATGAATAGTTGACGGCAAGGTTAGTATGGGTGACAATTGTTTCCTCTTCTATGCAGAGTGTGACTAGAGGGGTTCCTGAGGGCTTTCTCCATGGAGTGCAGATGACCCACTGTTATGGTAAGAACGTGTGAGCTGGTTCTCACAGCATGACACTAAACAATCTTGTATGGGTTTTGATACACAAGTGCAGTTTCGTACTTACACCGCATGCAGTGTTTCCTAAATATGAGATTAAAGGACTCCAGGTTCAGCTTTATCAGTCAATAGATATATTTGTAACACACATGAGTCATTACTGTTTTCCAGGTAGCTAAGTGACCTATGAACCTTTGGTGGCAAGTGTTAGAACCCCAGTACATTAGTTTATACGAAGGGTATATCGTATATGGTTAAAGATGATCTAACATCAGTCCTTATGAATGCCATGGACTCAGTTGAGCCGCTAGGCAGAAACATGTTGACATCATAGTAGGGTTGGGATACTAATTACCTTATACTCCACATCTAATTTTAAATACCAGGTGTTACCCTACGTAGTAAAAACCAGACTGGGTTATCACATTGTTTTTAATATATTTCACGGATCTTAGGCTGGAAACAAGAGCCTCCCTGTCTTCAGGGTGTAGGCCTGCTCTCCGTCAAATTGAAGTTTTTGGAGAGCATGGGGTTACCCTATGATGAAACATGGCACCTGGTAGGTGTGTGAGGACATCCCGTCAAACCTTGGTGAGTGTTTAGGAATAGGCCGGTAATAATGCAATAACAAAATGCTTTAGAACTGTAAAATAATACAAATTCACTAGGGTGGATGTTTTGTGTGAGATAGAACATTTTAATCAGTTTACACTGCTGTCTGAAAGCTCGTAAAAAAGTTGTGGGGACATAACAGTTCCTTAACCCCTTCGATGCTTGTGACGGAACCATTCCGTCATGCCTCACGGTTGAGCTGTGCGGATGACGGAATGGTTCCGTCACGACCACACCCAGTTATGGAATGTCCAGCACCGGGGGGAAATCGGCGCCGCGCGCAAGGTGTTAAAACACACTATTAAGAATGACAGAAAATATTTGTGGCTCTGGACATTGTCTTACCAAGCTCTTGGAGAGGGTTAAAGAACATGAACCCAATGTGACTCTAGATGTTTGTGTATGCATACCTTTGAAAGTGCTTGAGAATATTTCCCTAGAACACCCATCAGTATATTTCAGGGCTTGGCTGTGTACACTTTATAATAAAGACACAAAGGCTCCAATTACTAGGGGCTGAACATTGTGGATACAAATTGCACACAGTAATTTCCTTGTGTGCAATTTGCCCTGATCGCGAGTTGTAGACCCCATAACTGGGCAATTTGTACCCATTGCCAATCATTCAATCAGTTCTCGGGTATGCAAGCGGAAATTCTGAGTAAATTGCTCTTGTGAATAGCAACAAGTTTTTCCTTATGGAACAGCAAGGGATACATCCGCATCAGGGTCAACATCCATCCATCTGATTTATACTTTTGTTTCAAATGAAAGAGGATTTGTTCCCAAAGATGATTGCCTTTCCCGTTGTGATTCTGGTTTATGATGTTTTTTAGTACAGCAGATCCTACCAATGCAGACAGAGGAGACAAGACATCTATTGATTCTTTCTAGTGTTGCACATGTTCTACCGTTTCACTTCCGCAAACTCTCAGCAGGAAACATGTAGCACACCATACTTGGGTTTTTATATTCAATTATTTCTAATTGCTATTTTGAAAAAAATGCAGCTGATGAGTAGTTCTCTGGTTTATTTTATGAAAACCTGTTTGCTAAACACTTAAGTGGGAGTTGTTCCTCATCAGTGGAGAGGTCCGCAGAAAGGTGGAATCACAAAGCCAACCACCTGGATCTCAAGGGATGAGAGCAGTCAGATCTTAATGCCCTCACACACCTGGTAGGGTGTCATGCTTCATCATAAGTTGCTCCTCGTCAAGCCAGTGCGGGAATGCCTGATGGGCCTGGGGGCTCTTTATCGGAGATCTTCAGATCCGTAAATGCTGTTGTATGAGTGCATGAGAGGGAATTGTGCAGAAGACAGAGTGGTGATAAGGGTGTGTATAAAATAGACTAAGGTAACCAAAGGAATTTTTTATGGGGTGAAGGTACCTTGACTAAGTAAAATCAGAGATGCTATCCTTCAGTAGCAATGTACCTAGAGAGCTACAAATTACAGTGATAAAGTGGGGTCGACATGTTTCATGCCTATGTTGCCAGGAAGGTCCGCTGGCATTTCATAAGATCAAAACAGATTAACCCTACCCTACATAAACAGTGGAACCCCCTCAGAGTAAAGGGTGGCCACTGCTAAAGTACAATACTGCACCTGGATTGATGCAGGGAGCAGATTCCACCTGGGTGAGAAAGTTATAAAAAAACTGAATTCAGCGGGCAACATACCTTGAGGAGGAACCTTCCTCCATAGTTCAAAGGAAAATGACACCCCACATTTAGAATTTTTCATTAATTACACTCCCTAAATAGTGGAGTACCATTTCAAAGTAGAAGGTAATAACTTAAAACAGCACTCTTAAAATATTCCTCTCGAAATTCAACAATTAGTGTGGCAATGTAATAAACATATACATAAGTGACTACAGATAATGTTGTAGTTATGGCAGTGGTAATGGCATTAAGTATTGAGGAATTGATAGTCTCCACATGAGTTGGTACAGGATGAATGTAAATAAGTATGTACCTCACAGCCTTTCCCGAAGGTGTACAAGGAATAGCCCCTTAGGTAAGGCAGAGGCTCCCGGCGTAGCTACGGGACAGCTGGTAGCCCAAAAAAGGGGTAGAGAAAGTGAGGTGCCAAATGATTAGGATAAAAAGTGTTGTCATCGGATCCTCCGTCTACCTGTAGATACCAGAGACTCTGGTAGATGCACGTCAAATAGTGCCGGTTGAGGGGTCACGTGATACCGCTTCCATGGATACTCTTGAGTGCCAAATCGCTGGTGGACTAACAATTGCTGGTCGAAACAGCGTTTATGTTGTTTCGGAAAAGTTCCTCAGGTATTTAAGGTCACAAACAAATCATAAACCACAAAATACAAAAAATATAATAAAAAGAGGAAAAGGTTACTGGAAGCCACAGACTGCGTGATTCGCAGCCATTCCTCAGGTTATCTGCGTCAATTAGGAGGCTGAACCCGCGAGTGGCATGGCGCATCATCACAAGTTGGTGGCCATCTTGGATAAACATTTACTCATCAGCTGTAGGTCTGATAAGAGTATGTCTAGTGCGATGAGGGGGTGGGGGTGAGCAAAAAGGTCTCTTCTGTAGCCCATCTATCTACTTTTCGGAGCGGGAGGAGAAGGGATGGGCGGCTGCCTATGTAAGTTAAGCAGAGACGGCGTAATCTAGGGAGCCATCATTTTCTTTTTTTTTTTTTGTAAACAATTTTTATTGCAGAGCCAATCACAGGATAAACAATCACATTGGCATCAGTATTGTGAAACCCCCCCACTCGTTTTGAGGATCCCATCAGGTGCACACAGCCGTTCAGCCCACAACCCGGAGGTCGGGCGGCAAAATCTCAAAGCAATGCAATCTTCGTTTTCGGAGGACATCGCATGGCTCCTGCGGGGGGTTCCATTGTCTGCTTTTAACTTTTTCCCCCAAACCCCCCCCCTGTAGTGCCTATAACTAAGATCCCAACTACACTACTGAAAGGGAGTCCCTGCCTACTCCTTAGATTCCCCCCTCCCCCCCATGTGTCACCAGTCGTTCTCGGTCAGGAATTGAGTTTGAATTACCGCAATCAATGGGTCTTGGTTAACTATCGTGTGTGTGTGTCCCTGGTATTGGTGTTGGCCTCCCCTGGTCGTCGGCGGTGTTATTCAGCTCTTCTTGCTCATCCTCCTCCTCTTCTAGTGTACTATCGCGCAGCGCCTGCACCAAGAGCTCCCATTCCATAGCCGCCTCCAGGGCTCGCTCGTCCGCCCCTCTGTGCGCCAGCTGGTACCTAATTGTGCTCTCGCTCGCCGCCCATTTCAAAAATTCAGTGAGCCATCTCCGATGTGTTGGGCTCGTTTTTGCCTTCCACCCCCTCGTCAATTCCCGTTTGGCCAAAAGGAGGCCCATATCTATGAACCTGCTCGACATCCTATTTTTGGGTGTGTGCGGGAACCAATGTAGTACGCTGACGGCCGTAGTGTATTGGAGGTCCCTGTCCGCGGCGTCGTTCAGAGTGTCGCCGACTTCACTCCAGTAATCCTGTAGGTGGGGGCACTCTCTGAGCATGTGAGTCAGATCCGCCCCTAGTGCGTTGCAGCGCGGGCAAGCTGCCTCCTCTGCCCCAAAATATTTCTGGATGTTGCCCGGGGTAAGGTAAGCTCTGTGGAGAATATAAAAGTGGATAAGCTGGAATCGTGCGTTCCTCGTGCTCTTCCTAGCCCGACCTACTAGTTGCATCCACGTGGTGTCCGGGATCTCTATCTGCAAATCCAATTCCCACTTGGCCTTTAAAGTAGTCAGAGGTTGCAGAGTTTCTCTCAGCATTCTCGAATATAAGCACGTAACCGCCTTAACGGTGCCCGCCGACATCATGACGTACTGGCAGGCCTGGGCTGTCGGTGGCTCCGCTAATCCCATTCCCCAATGGCCCTGTATGGCTCGCACTACTGCCGCGTGCAACAAGTAGTCGCCTCGCGGGAGGTCGAAACGTTCTTGTAGCGCTTGATATGGGACCAATGCTCCGTCCTCATACAAGTCTCCCACCACTTGCAGCCCTGCGTCTTCCCATCCCTGCAGGTGTGACCAGTCGCCCCCGTGCGGAAGCGCCGTTATCATACCGAGGGGGATCTCGGGTGCATATGGGCATCTAATCTTCGCGCGTTTCGCTGAGCGGTTCCAGCAGAGGCGGAGAGTTTTTTCCTCCAAAGACAGGTCCCTCAATGGTAATTTTTGGCGTAGGGCAATGTAGGCGAGTACATGACGGGGGATGCCGCTGTCTCGGCCATCTTCCGGCCCGCGGTAGACTCTAGCAACTTCTTGCGTAAAGGTCTGGAGCTGAGCTGCCAAATAGTAAAGCTCAAAGTCCGGGACAGCTAGGCCTCCCTCGTCCTTCGGGCGGATTAGGGTGGACAACGCCACTCTTCGCCTGCCCGCGCCCCATAGAAAGGAAATAAGCAGTGACCGCAGCTGTCGGAAAGTCGCGGCCGGGACCCAAAGAGGCAAGGTCCGGAAATAATACAGCAAGCGGGGCAATGCTATCATTTTTAGCAGCGATATGCGACCTGTTACCGATAACGGGAGAGTAGCCCAGAAGGACATATTGCCTTTTAGGGTTCGGATACAGCGTCCAACGTTCCCATCTAGCATGTCTGCTTCATCATGATAAACATGTACCCCCAGGTAGTCCAGGCAACTGGGCTCCCACCTGAGTAAAGGTCGGAGAAGGGGCTGAGTCTCATGTTTACGTAGGGGGAATAAACAAGTCTTTGCCCAGTTAACCTTCAGGCCAGATATCTCTCCAAAACGCCTCAGGAGTCTTTCGGCTCCTGACAGTGCCTCATCAGCATCCTCCAAGAAGAGCAGGAGGTCATCCGCGTATAGCGAAATAAAATGGTGTGTCCCGCTATGAGTTAGACCCTCGTAGTAGGCGCCCTCCCTAGCCATCGCCGCCAGGGGTTCCACTGCTAGGGCAAATAGCAGAGGAGATAGTGCGCAGCCCTGCCTGGTGCCGCGAAGCACTTCAAATTGGTCCGACACCAGGGTGCCCACCCTCACTCTTGCCTTCGCCTCAGCATATAATACCTTTGTCCATTGTATGTAGCCTTCTCCGAGCCCAAAGCTCCGCAGTACTCTATAGAGGTAATCCCATTCCAGGCTATCAAAAGCCTTCTCTATGTCCACTGCCAACACCAGGGGGGTTCTTGCCTCCGGAGGTGGGCTAGACAACAAACGGGTCAATCTCCTAATGTTATGGCTGGTGTTACGCTTGGGGATAAACCCGGATTGGTCCCTATATCATCTAGGGTCTGCATATGCTGTAGCAACCTGTTTGCTAGTACCGTACTCAGGATTTTATAGTCCGTGGTCAGCATTGACAGCGGCCGGTAAGATGCCGTGTCTGTGCTCTCTCTCCGCGGTTTCAGTAGGGGGATCATCAGAGCTTCACGCATCGAGCTTGGTAGCCGTCCCTTAAGCTTAGCTTCGGCGTAGAGAATTTGTAGGCGGGGGCCCAGCTGATCTAGGTACCGCCCATAAAACTCAATCGGCAATCCGTCGAGGCCGGGGGTCTTATTCCGGGCCATTTTTTTAATCGCTCCCCTGATTTCCATTAAACCTATCGGGCCTCCCAAGGCTTTCGCCTGGTCCTGGTCTAATTGCGGTAACTGCAGTTCCCCTAGGAAGGCCGCTATATCCCGATCTTTATCGCCGAGCGCGCTCCTATACAATTGCTCATAATAGGTCTTGAAACTGCTCAGGATCGCCGATTGCGTGGTGCGCATGTCGCCATTCCCCTCTGATATGGCCAGTATCGGGTGGCTACGTCTGGCAGGGTTGGCAAGCCAAGCCAGCAGGGTCCCTGCTTTGTCCCCTTCAGCGTGCGTTCTCACCAGATATGCTCGGTAATCATAGCTGCGAAGGCGTTCTAGTTCTATCGCCACTGCCTCCCGCGCCGCACAGAGATCGCCTTGGACGTCAGGTCGCTCCGGGCGCGATCGCTCAATCTCGCGCAGACTACGTTCCGCCTTGTCCAAGTCGTCTAACAACGTCTTGCGGGCGCCTGCAAATTTTCCGATACAATGCCCGCGGATCACAACCTTAAGTGCGTCCCATTCCGTGGCTCTAGAATCGGTAGACCCTTCGTTTTCCGCAAAATAATGCTCAATCCTCTGTCCTAACGCCTCGCGGAACGGCGGGTCATCTAAAGTGTCTGGACGGAGCTGCCATGTTGGGATCTTGGAGAGTTCGGTCATCCAATCAAGCGATAGTAACAGGGGGCTATGGTCCGAGATCGTGCGCGCCAGGTATTCAGTGCGGGCGACTGCAGGGAGCACAAGCGGAGAACACAAGAAGGCGTCGATACGAACGTGGAGGTCGTGGAGGCTAGAGTGGAATGAGTAGTCTCGTTCGGTTGGGCGCTGCGCGCGCCAAGCATCCGTCAATCCCCACTGGCCCTGCCATTCTAGTCTACACTTCGCCAATCTGCGCACTGGGGACGAGTGCAATGGAGGGTGCGATCTGTCCAGGTCAACGTCTATCACTGAGTTAAGGTCACCCCCCAGTAGAACAGGGCCTGCGAGGTAACTAGCCAGTTCCCCAGAGAGCCGCGCAAAATACGCAGCCTGGTCTACATTAGGTGCATACGCGCTGCAAAGCACTATGTGGCGCCCTCTAAGGGTTCCCTCCACCGCCACGAACCTCCCCTCTGGATCCACCA
This sequence comes from Lissotriton helveticus, assembly GCF_964261635.1. NCBI lineage: Eukaryota > Metazoa > Chordata > Amphibia > Caudata > Salamandridae > Lissotriton > Lissotriton helveticus. Next base: position 1,312,432,746 of record NC_136057.1, on the reverse strand, counting down.
CTTGACGAGTAACTTGGAATGGGGTACCCGCTCTAATCCAGATCAAGGCTCCCCTAGCGAAGGCCGAATATGTAGTATTAAACAAGTGACCCCTCCATCTACGTTGCAGCGCTATTCCCTCTTGCTTCGTCAAATGTGTCTCCTGTAGTAGCGCAATGTGAACCCCCCTTCGAACCAAGTAGGCGTGTATTTTGTGTCGTCTAGCCATGGTGTGCAGCCCCCTCACATTCCAGGTTACACACTTTATCATTCCTGTATTAGTCATTATCCCATGCAGTATGGTATTGTTCGCGATGTCCGTACTCCCGATCACTCATGATGACACAGTCCCCCCACCCCACAATAACAGTCCCCTTCCCCCCTCTCACAACTGCGCCCCTGGCTCCCCCAACTGCCTCGGGCTCCCCACCCTCCCCCAGAACAGGACCCAACTGTGCTAGAGTCGCTCCCATCCAAACTATATGCGGGCAACTGTTCCCTTATCCCCACCTAATCCGCAGTCTGCACCACGGAGGCCTTATGGGCCCTAAGAGGCACGAGTTGGCTACTGGAGTGGGCCTCAGTCTCCTTCCCCCCGCCCACAAAATAGTGGTACTCACAACATCATAGTTCCAAGAACTGCCTGCTCCGGTCAATAGGTCAATCAGAGTCCATCAATATAGGGTAAAACTGGGCCGGCAGAGCCCCCTTATCCCTCAACAATCTCCCCCGAAGTTTGTGGAGTGACCTCCGGGCCCTTCAAGCCGCCAAATTCCGACAGTTCAGTTTCAGATCCCGTTGCTCGAGTGTCTGATCCCGAGGCCCGTCCCGATTGGGTCGAGACAGCACCCGATAGGTCAATTACTGCTTGCAGTGCGGCCTTCCGTTCGCTCTCCGTCTGCGAGACCGTTGGTTTGCCAGTCTTCCGCTTACGGCTCCGCGTCCTCCGAGATCTCCGCAGGGGCAGTTGCAGTCTCTCTTCCTCCTCTCTCATGCGCACTCCATCTGTTCCGGCTTTGTACATGTCCCACCAGGCCCATGCGTCCGCCGATGTGGGAAAGAACAGGGATTTGTCATCTACCACCACCCGCAGCCTGGCCGGAAAGAGGAGCGAGTACTGCAGGCCTTCTGTCCTAAGTTCTTTTTTGATGGATAAGAAGGAGGCCCGTAACTTCTGGGTCTCGAAGGTATAGTCCGGGAACAGTGTTACTTTGCAATTATCCACTTGGAAAGGGCCCGCTGTCCTCGCTCGTTGTAGTAGCCAGTCTCTATCTTTGTAGTGTAGCAGTTTGAGGACTACTGGACGGGGCGATTGTCCCGGACTGGGCGGTTTGGCAGGTACCCGGTGAGCTCTTTCAATGGTGAAAAAGGGAGAGAGACCCTCAGGCGCCACCTCCGTCTGTAGCCAAGTGGTCAGATAGTCCACAATGTCAGAGCCCTCTTTTTTTTCCAGAAGGCCCACAAGGCGTACGTTGTTCCGTCTGCTGCGATTTTCCGCATCTTCTGCTCGTCGCTCAAGGGCCCGTATCCGTTCTAGAGCCTCCGTTAACCGACCTTCCATAGACTTGTGTGCGGGAATCAACTCCTCCAGGGTCGATTTCGTAGTTTTAACCCTGTCCGACAATTTCCCATGGTCTGCCCGCAGGAGGCCAAGGCTCGTGGCCACTTGTGTAATGTCCTGATGGAGGGCATCTTTCGTGGCGGTGATAGCCTCTAGGATTCGGTCCTGCATCTGCTGAAGATCCGGAGGGGCCGCCACGGAGTCGTCAGGAGTTTCCGAGCCAGCGCCTCCTTCCCCCTTCGGGCCTCTTGGCTTCCCCATAGTTACAGTCCAATATCCCGGATCGGGACAGTGCACCACCAGTGGGTATGGCTAATGTTCGTCCCGGGGACGGGAGCAGCTAGATATTGGCAGGGGCCGGCAGGCCGATAGAGTTAGCGATAACGATAGGTTCTAGTCCTGGGGACTCAGCGGGGTTCCCAGACAGACGGGACCCCACTTCCAGCCTCCCTCCGCCGGACTGGTCTCAGCGCTGTTCGCCAGTGCGGTCTTCGGGGCTGCAGTAAGACGCTGGTTCCGCCACTCCCCCCCCGGGAAGGTGTCCTCAGAGCGATGTCTGTGGGGGCCAGAGCGAGTTCCAGGCGTGTGCGTCCCTGCTCACTCCACCACCTGGCGGTCACTGCGCTCTAGTTCCAAGGGCAAGGGCCAGGGGGGCGTCCTTAGTGCGACACCCGGTAGCGCTGATTCGCCGCAAGCCCAGCCGAGGCGGTCCGGGGCCCCACAATGACAGTTAGGGGGGGGGGGTGCCTGTCGCCGAGTCGCTGGCCGGTCCCAGGCGTTATTCCCGCGGCTGGGCCAACTCCCAAATACCACTCAGGCGTCTCCTCTAGCAAGCCGGAGACGGGTCACTTCACATAGGACCCACGCAATGGGGCTCGAGGCCAGACAGTGCAGCCGTATTGTCGGTAGTCCCAGCACTCCCAGCCCTCAGCAGTGTTGGTGGGGTAACGGCCGCTCTCCCCCTCAGGTCTCAGGCTCAAGGAGCCACACAGGCGGTGTCCGCTATAAAGGCAGGTCAGTGTGCTCCCGCGGCCCCCCCTCGAGGCAGCAGGTTTGCGGATGAGGAGGAACGGCACCTGCAGTCTCGGAGGTGAGACGCTCTCCTACCGTGTGTCGAGCGTCGCCGTAGACAGGGCCGCCGGTCAAGGCTGCGTGTCCGTGGGGTCAGTCGTTCTCCGCTCGCTGTTAATCCGGAGGAAGGCAGAGGCAGCAGCGCAGGTCGGATCCCGCTATCCTCGGTCGCCTTAGGCCCCAGAGGCCGGGGCGTCGATTTGGCCGAGTCCGGGCTGGGGGAGGGGCTACGCTATGGCCGCGGAGCAACAGCAGACACAGCTCCAGGCCAGTAACTCAGCCACAGTTGCACCCTCCACAGTGCAGCGCCTCGCACCGGATCAGCTCGTGCAGGCGGAGTGTAGGGATGAGTGAAGCGGCCGCAAGGCTAGTGGCGCATCGCCGTCCGTGGAGTCACCGCCATCCTGTGGATCTTCAAACCGGAGCTCCGCCACCAGTGTGCACCCTTAGCGGCTGAAGGATCGGGTCAGTTCCTTGACCGGAGCGGGCACAGGAGTATCTCCCGGGTGCATCCGACCTCTGGCGGGAGCCCCCAGGGCTGTGACAGGAGTAATGGCCGGATTAGCGGGCAGGGGGTCGGGAGCCTCGCTAGGCTGCGACCATCTTGCCAGCTGCAAGCCCCGCCTCTCGCTCTAGGGAGCCATCATGTAGCGGACTCTAGATCAGTAGTCCCAATGGTGAGTGGTCATGTGGAACAGTGGGTCTATAGGATAGAATGAACCGGGGTATATTCATCCATAGTGTTCAATAAATAAAGTAGTTAGTTACCCAACGGAAGGTGCAAGATGTTTTTGTGACCCAACTCAGGGTAAAAGTGACAGAACTGATCTGTATTAAAAACTCAGATCGATAAGCGGTTCTTCCAATTGCAACTGCAGTGGTCAGATGGACCATCTTTTTATAAGTGGAACGTGACCAGTCACTCCCTAAATGGACAATCGATGGGTTATATGGTGACCTATCTAGAAGAAAAGGTAAGTACAGGGAGCTAGATGATAGAAGGACAGGGGTAAAGGTTCTTCTGCCTCTTACAATGTATGAAGCCTAGGATGAAGTACACTCTCTACCGCAGGTTGGTGTTCCCAGTTAGTGTTTTAAAGTCATATGCAGGGAGTGGAGAGTTACTAACAGTCAAGTTCATGCCACAGGATTTCGTCATATGCCGTCAATGACACCCACCCAGTCTATCCATTTCCTGTCTAGGCATGAAGCACAGGCCCCATGTGATCTCCATTTTTATTCTCTTTTCCTTGTACCTTAAATCAACAATATCCGAAAAGTCTTTTTGAAACCATCCACCCCACTCCAATCCACTCCAATCTGTTCCAACTTCCTCAGCTGAAGCTTTTCCAAGCATCCCCTATTCTTTCTGTGAAAGACAAATTTCCTGTGCAGTTTCTCACCATAAACTCCTATTTCTGAGTGTCCGCATTACAGTCTCATAATGATTGCTTATTTCTGAGGCTCCACTGTCAGATAATGACCACCCATTCCAAGTCTACACGTCCAGTCTCTCATAATGTCTACCTACATCTCAGGCTCCACCGTTACGTTTCTCATAATGGCCACTCACCCTTGAGCCTCCCTGTCCTGTCCCATACAATGGCTGCTTACTCCTGAGTTTCCCTTTCGGTTTCCTATCCATCCCTCAAGTCATGTAATTCTCTTTAAATGAAAACATGCAGCTTCTTGTCTCAGTTTATGCCCTTAGGAAATTTGATTGCCTCCTCCACATCCACCATCTTCTTCTTTCACTGCAGTGGGGTTTTGGGGTGATAAGGAGAAAGGTGTGCATGAGACCAAATAAATTAGGACAAGCAACGTGAGGTGAAGAATTTAAGAGTCCACAATCCGCACATGTTGGCAGTATCTTAGTGTGTTCCTGGAGATTTCCAAATGTGGGACTAGATCTGGAATCAGAACTTTGCCAATTGCATAATGTGGACTTCGAGTGATTGCAGGATTTTGGGTAACCAGTTGTGAGTGCAGCAGGAGAGCAGTCCTGTTAATAAGAGGAAAATATCTCTAATGCAGATTCAGTCTAAATCTGTGTAGGATCCTTAGGCAAAACTACAGGCAGAAGGTGTGTTGAAGAAAGCATTCAATGTCGATTAGATAAGCATTCAGTACCAAGTAGGATCAGATCATCTTGATGGTAACAAAACACATGACTCTAACTGTAAGGTACATCGGGGATCAGCCAACCTCTGCACACCAAATACAGATAGAATAAACAATAACCATGAAGGATCATAGGCTGTAAAAAACATTAGACCTCATTATCATGTCAGTGGAACTTTGTGGTGATCCCACCGGCAGACAGCACTTTGGTCCGACCACGTCATTGCAATGCTGGCGGTCGGACCCATTGTCTGTTGGAGGGGAGACCGCGCCTCCACCGGTATCAGGGATCTTGACGGGGTGGCGGTCTAAACCGTATCCTTTTAATGGCAGCAGTGTCGAGGCAGGCATCCCCATCGAGCATACTGTGTCCCTTTCCTACAGCCTTTTTATTGGAGTCCAAACGCCATGAAAAGGCTGTCGGAAACGGACTTTGGGAGCCTCAACCTGGCCTCCGTCCCTTTTGGGCTACTGCAAAGTGGCCCTGGGGGCACATATAGTGCCCCATGCACATCCATGCACCCTGTGCCATGTACCACATCAAGGGAGTAGCCAGAACATTAAAATACTCCCCACTTAGAACTAAAGCTTTTAGGGTAACAAGCAAATGAAGCAAGTCATTACGACCCTCCCCAGAGGACTCTCTTGCCTCTTCCATCCAAGCATCCATCCATTTATCCTTCCACCCTCCTGCTGATATCCACAATTTCACCTTTACATTCTGCAATCCGTTCATTCTTTCATCTATCATTCATCTTTTACTATTCCGTCCTTCCGTCCATCCGTATTCAAACCTATGCATGGATCTCCAAACCTATCCAACCATCCATCCTTTCACTAATCCATCTCTACATCCACCCTTTCACTCCATCTATCCACCTTTTCATTTCATCTATCCATCTGTGCACTTTATCCATCCATCCTCTCTTTCACTCATGTATCCGTCCAGCCTTTCACTCAGCCATCCACTCATCCATCCTTTCACTCATCCTTCCACCTGACCAAACCATTCATCTATCTATTTACCCTTTCCCTCACCCATCCACTCACTCACTCATCCATCCATGCTTTCACTCATCTTTTCATCCATCCACCCCCTTTCACTCATCCATCCATTCTTTCACTCATCCATCTATCTCCCCTTTCAATCTTCCACCTTCCCTTTCACTCATCCATTATTTCACTCATCCGCCCATCCACCCATCATCCATCTACCTTCCCCTTCACTTGTCCATCCATTCTTTCTCTCACCCATTCACTCATCCATCAGCCCTTTCACTCATTCTTCCATCCTTTCACTCATCCTTCCACCCTTTCACTCATTCATCCTTCTACCCTTTCACTCCATTCATATGCCAATCTTCACTTTCACTCATCTCATCCATCAATCCACCCACCCTCCCTTTCACTCATCCATCCATTCTTTCACTCATCCATCTTTCCATCCATCAATCTACTCTTTCACTCATCCATCCATTCTTTCACTCATCGATACTTTAAGTCATTCATCCAACATCTACCCATCCATCCACCCTTTCACTCACCAATCCATCCATTTAACCTTTCACTCACTAAGTTCCCTTTGTCCGTCAAGTTGCAGACAGAAGAAGCCCATCAAGAATTCCAGCCCACTGTAACTTCTAAAGTTGGCGGGATCACGGCGTCCCAGCATCCATCCATCCATCCATCTATCCTTTTTCTTCATCCATTTATCCACCATTTCACTGCACTCATCCATCCACCCTTTCACTAATCCATCCATTCTTTCTAATCATCCATCCACCCTTTCATTCATCCATTCATTCACCCTTTCATCCATCCACCCATCCTCTTTTAGTCATCCATCCATTCTTTCACTTATCCATCTATCCACATGTGTATCCATTTATCCTCCCTCACTTTTAGGTATCCATTCATTCTATCACTAATCCATCCTTACAGCCATTGATTCACTCATTTATCCACCCACCCTTACACTCACTCACCTATCCATCAGTCCTTTCACTCACTCAACGAACTAGCCACTGTCCTTTCACATTATTTAAGAGCCTTTGTCTGCAGAGCCGCAGACAAAAGACTCTCATCAAGAACTCAAATCCTGCTAAAGCTGTAAAAGTGGGGGTTCACGACGCCCCTGTACAACATGGTGCATGGCACACTGAATGTGCACAAAGTGCTCTTTTACACTGCGGCTTGTGCTGCAGCCCTTTTCCTGGGCAGCAACACAAGCTGCCATGTTAAAGTGCACTTTTCCGACTGCCAGCACGTTAGTTGCATCCTAATTCAGTAGTCAGACCGCAGACTGCTTGTCGGGCTGTCTCCTGAACACCGCAATAGCGGTTGGCGGACCGATCACCAACATCATAATGGGTCCCATAATCTCCAAAATATAGACCTAACACAAATACTTTACTACAAAATAAAACAGCATTTAGGGGCCGATTACGATATCGGGCGGAAAGCCTTCTCCCGACAGTCAGAATCTCCTCGAACGTGCCGGAGCCCTTCCGACCGACTTGGTCGGTTTACATTCCAACCGCCCGATTACGATGTTTGCGGTCAGAATGTAAACCGCTCAGTCATTCTGAATCAGTTCCGTGTCAGTCGAACTGCATCATACACCCATATGGACAGCGTTTCCGCCCAGGGGATTACAATGTCGTTTTCCAACAACATTTCCGCGTCTGCCTGTCCAACATGGAAAGGCTCTCGGAAAGTGATTTTGGGGGCCCCTGACAGGGCCCCCTTGGCTCCACGGCCTATGGTTGATGGCCGAATGGGTACCCAAAGGATCCCCATGTGAAACCCTGCACTGTGTGGCAGGCACCGTGTGGTGTTTGCGACAGGATGCATGGTTTTCCGCAAACACCCCATTTCCCCAAAAGAGCCTGTGTTATGGCTGGTTGTTGGGCGGAACACAAGATCCCATAGGGAACACTGGGACTCCGACCAAACAGTGTTCGGTCGCATCGTAACCCGGTGGTCGGAACCGCCGAATGCAAATCGATCGGTCCCGATTCTGAGTCGGTGTCGGGCAGAGGCTTTCTGCCCAACATCGTAATGAGCCCCTTAATGTCTAAACCCGCTGATCTCCCCTCCCAAATACTTTAGACCCTGGTTAATTGACTTTTCCAGCTCCAGTCCTAGCACACTTAGTGGCTAGTGCTTGATAGCATTTTTTACCAAGATACTGGTCAAAATCAGTTCTCTTATTTTGGAGTCTTTGAGGTTCATTTAGACCACAGCATGAAGTCCTAGTATGCCGCTGGGCAGTGGAGGCCATGCCCCTGTCCATCCCGCGACACACTGCCCAACATATCTAAAGTTATCCGCTGCACTGGCATATCATTTCTGTTGGAAGGGCATCCACTGACATGGTGGGAGCCCTTTAGTCAGACGTTAGTACCTGGCTGGCAACCTAGTTTTGATGGCTCACTCAGCATTTCTATGTGTCTTGGAACCAATCCCCAAAAGGGGGTCTTGTTTCGGAGAACAAAAAATGACCCTGACATGGAAACGTGTGCTCCTGGCGACGAAGTGCATACAAGCCAGAAAGATTTACTTCAGACAGGAGACTTCCAACTTTTAAAGCTAAAAATGGCTTAAATGTAGCTTTCTCCCGCCTGAAATTGTCTTATCATTTAATAGAAGGTAATGGGGAAAATACATACCCGATATCATTTTTTAATAATCACCCTCTTCTTCTCTCGAAGTATTAACATGTATGGGCGTGCCAGGTTGATTTTCCCTGTTCCCATGAGCAGTGTCTTGCATGATAAACCCAGGCAGTGAATGTATCTGGATTAAACAGAGCAGGTCTCTCCATACGTAAACAGCGACAGCAGGGCCGGCGCTAGGTCAGTGTGACCGGTACCACCGCACCGGGTGCTGACTTCAGGATGCGCCAAGTTTGCAAGTTTATTTTGTGTTTAAAAGCACCGGCTGCCGCAACAGTGAATTATTAACTGTCATCAAAGAACTGCCTGCACATTGCAAAGTAAAGCACAGACACTCAGATTAGAAGACTGCAGCAGGATGTATGACGTTACAACGCAGGCTATTACAACGCCTGCCTTTACAATGCGGTTTTTACAACGCAATCCATTACAACGCATAGCGCTTTGGGGTGCTGGATAGTGAATAGTTTAATTTACTATTCCAACTCCAGTCCCCGTGGACACTAGGGAAGGTGTTGGATAGTAAATTAAACGTATTCCCTATCCTAGAGCCCCCCCCAGCGCAATGCGTTGTAATGGTTTGCGTTGTAATGACCGCGTTGTAATGGTAGTGCGTTGTAAAAGTTTCGCTGTAAAGGTTGTTCACCACTGCAGCACTAATCATAGTGTTCCTAAATCACCCCGTTGATGTGATCTTTTATTTTTCTAAACTTTGTTTATTTGCATTTTCCGATCAAACAAAATACATCTCGTACATCCCCTTCTTAGGCACATTCATGGACAATGTACAACTTCAATTTGTTACAGCACAGTTATGGATAAACAAAGATTCACTATGTTACATGTCACTCTTATAGTTCAGGCAATTTATGCATTCCTACCCCGTATATTTCTCATCTGCCAGCTCTTAAACTCTGCGCCATCCATTTACCACTTTCCTCATTGCCCTGCCCACAATCTTTAGGCGCTCGTCTCAGACTCTTTTGTACTTTGAAGGTAAGTTGGGAAGGGTTCCCACAAGGCACATGGTCTAGAACTAGGTGGGAGCAGCTCCGCGTAGATGTTGTTTTGCTCCTGACAGTATGCCATATCTGCGACCCATTCCTTAAACTTGGGGGCCCTGCCTCTTCCCCACCTGCATGCTATCTTATGTTTTGCCATAAGTAAGCCCAGAGCGATCAGTCTTTTAATTTGCCCTCTATGCTCTCGTAGGAAGCCTAAGAGCGCCATAACATGTGTTAACTCAATCTGCGTATTTGCTATGCCACTCAGGTCTTTCCTATTTCCTTCCAGTAATTTGCTATGGCTCTACAAGACCAGGCCGGATGTAAAAAACTTGCACCCTCCTGACTGCATCTATTGCAGTTATCGTTATCTCGCAATTTAAGTATGTGCATTTTTACAGGCGTATAATACATTCTGTGGAGGAATTTAAAGTTTATGATCCGGAATCTGGCAGTCACCGTAATTCGCTCTGTTTGCTGGCAGCTGTATGCCCAGGTCTCACGGAGCAGGGCAGGGGCGGAGTGGTTTTCCCTCTCAAGTGCGCAATGACTGTTTGGTCGGCCCTCTCAAGCCACCCAAAGCAGTCATGCACACTTCCCTGTTCTCCATGCAGGCTGCATTACAGTGAGCATGGAGAACATGCCCACCCCTACAGCCCCTGGCTGAGCACCATGTCACGGCGCTCAGACCAATCACAACGCTACACTGCGGCTTTGTGATTGGCTTAGGGGAGGGAGCCTGGCTGCCCGCTTCCTGTTCCTGGAATGGACTCAGGAGAGCAGGAGCAGAGAAGCTGCGGGACCCGGCCTCGAGGTACTTTTTTTGTGTTTTTTTTAATTCTAACATGTAAACATTCATAGAGTGCATGAAATATTTTATAACAACTTGTGTTGCATAAGCACCATATGCATTGGTCCTAGTGGCATATTTAGATGCTGCCTCACATACTTTTAGTCATCCTTCCACCTTTGGTTATCCACAGGATCTTGCATACTAGAGTTTTTAGATGGCATGAATGAAGAAGAACCCATTAAAGCTTGACTTCTTGAGTTTGCAGAAAATTCTCCTCAAAACCTTCTTTAACGTATCTCTTACTTAGCAACCTTGGGATTTCCGTTTTGTCTACCTTATTCCCTTCCTTGAGAATTGTAAAGTATTATTTCCACCAGTGGTATATTGTGCATAGAACTCTTCTTCGTCAAACCCAAGCATATCCCTTATATGCTTCAGAACATCTTTTTACTAAGGACCCTGAATACATTTTTCTGGCGGATCTCCATCATCATACCTTCTCAATCTTTTGGAGTGGGGTTATGACAAGGCATCATCAACTGCCTCTTTAATTAGTGATTGAAAATCTGTCTGGAAATGTGCAGTACTGTCATGTTAGCTTTTTGCAGAGGGGGCTGCATATTATTGAGTTTTGTGGTTGCTTTCCCTGCCGCCATTCTAGGGGCAATGGAATGTGCTAGATCTGTGTTCACTTCCTGTTTTATGGTGTTGCTCTGCAATAGAGCCATATCTCACGAGACTTTAGTGCCCAAAAACATCTGTCACCTCCCCTTGTCTAATGCACTACTAAGCACCCTGGCAAAGGCCCGGGAACACTAACTTTGTAGCTCCCGTCCAGCCCGATTCTGAGCACCATTTTCTTTTCCCGCCCCAAATCAGCACATGAGTGGGGCGTGTGCTAACGACTGGCATATCATAAAAAACACCCTCTCCGTGAGGTTGATAGTACTTTTGAGTGACTCCACTCCACTTACAAATGCTTTACTTGCATAAAAATATCTTTCTCATTTTGCTGGAGAGACAGAAAAGCAACAGGAGGAGATGGGGGAGGGACAGTGCCGTCTTAACGCATGGGCACACTGGGCAGTTGCCTGGGGACCCCTCGAGCATTGGGTTGCCATGCTAATTTAGAATGTAACCAGGGGTCCTCCGCAGTGTGGTTGTGTAGGCAAGGCCCAGTGCACTGCTTTGCCTGGGGGCCTATACTGCTGTTAAGACGGCCCTGGGGAGGGACCAATTAGAATAAGTCTGTAGTGAATATATATAAAAAGAAACTGTTGAGGGATGTGGGGCTCCTCATTACATTAGGACTGGGATGAGGAGGACTCTAAGACAGGGTAATGTTCCTTAAAACCTAAAGTTGAAAGGGAGTTCAGGTTGGCTGATATGTTAACAGAGGATTTGCCACAACAACCCTACGATACTAAGTCAACCTCTACACCCATGTTATTACCTCAGAAAGCTTCAAATGAGATATGTTTGAGAGGATCATTAGTTATGTTTGTGACTTCAATTCTTTATTGAGTTTTTTCATTAATCTCACAGGAATGATGCATTGAAAATAGTCAGTCAAGTCGTCACACAGGGCGAGGAAACCAACAAGGAACGCAAACCCATAATTCATCTGTAGATCAGGACTTCCTTGGAGGACCCGCAAAAAAAGAGGAGAGATACCAAGAACAGCAGAGCATAAGTCTCGGAGAACAGACACAGGAGATAGGCAAATAGGTAGCAGCTACTACTTAACAACTTAAAGAGGGGAACATAAAGAACACAAACATCATAAGGGAAAAGGGAAAATGAAACATGCCTCCACAGTGGAGAAGAGGAGGGGAGGGGAGGGCAACATCCGTATAGGAGAAAGTAAAATAAGTTGGTGTTCTGTCGCCAGAGCCTTCCAGGCCAAGTCACGGTGACCCATCCCTGAAGGATAAAAACCAAGGAACCCTAATTAACGAAAGCACACGACAATAGGGATTGAAATCTGGGAAACCTCAGGAGGAAGGGACTGGGATAGAACATAGGAACATGAAGTGAGACGAGGTACACACTAGAGCCCTTATGCATGAGTGTGTTTGTCTCTTCTGTCTTTAAGAAAAGAGCCCCAAACTGCTTCAAATATTTTCAATTTGTCATTCAGCTTATAAATAAGGTGTTGTCCAACTAGGTCTGTAATGTGGGATTCAGAGTCGATTTCCCGACTCTCAGAATAGAAAGATCCATTTATTAACATATTGGGTCACTAAAGGGAGGTTAGAAGTATTGTACAGGAGCACTAGCAAGGCTGTCAAAGTCTGCCTACCCCAAGGTCCTTCCTCATATGGTCCCAAACCTGTGACCAGTAGGCCCTCAGCAGATTACCTTTCCATAAAATATGGACTATATTGCAGTCCGTGAAGCCATATCTCCAACAACGAGAATCCACGCTAGGACGGGCATTATGTAACCTTGCTGAGTACCAGTGCAAATGGTGGAGGATCTTAAAAAAACTATGCTTAAGACATGCTTCCTGTAATCCTTTATTACAGTCCGATAGTAGAATATCCCAGTCATCAATACAAGAATTGTGTATTAAGGTAAGTTTCCCACCAGGCAGGCAGCGCTGTGGATGTGGGAGAGGGAAAACAGGGGTCAAGCAGTGTGGTATACAATCCTGCAAAAGTCCCCCCAAAGTTTTTCCTAGTGTAGATATATTGAGTAATGGGTGAGCTAGGGAGGTCAATATGAGCATTCCTCAGGACATGTGATAGGACGCAGGATAATTGATTATATCTCCATTGATGGGAGGGTGGAATCGCAAATTCCGGTCTCAGGTCGGGGAACGATTCGATGGAGCTGTTAGAAACAAGGTCCTGGAATTTGGGGAATACCCTGTGTAATCCAGATGGACCAGTGCATTCCCTCCCCACTAACCGTGTTTGCCGTATTGCATCACCATGGGGCTTTACAGTGAATACGGCTCGGGCTTGTACTATCCTATGAGCCCTATGCCGCACGTACTGGGAAGTAAGACTGATCGGGTTGATGAGGGAGGTAACTGAAGGCATCGAAGTGAAATAAACAGTAAGATTCCCGAATGACTGCAATGTATGACACTCCAGCTCCACCCATAAGGGCGTGGCCCTGGAAGTAGGCAACCAGTACAGAGAGTGGGCCAGCCAGTATCCCTCCAAATGTAGAACATGTAAGCCATCCTTCTCCGATGAGAATATTTATGATATATGAGTATGTCTGTAATTGGGTCAAAATTATCTATGATAGTGAGACTCACTTTTTGCAGTGACACTGTAGAGCTGTCACAAGGTAACTGAAGTTTAGTGTCTACTACTCTTAAGATCTGTAAGCTCTAACCTGTTGGTTCGAGTGAGCTACGGATACAACGTGGGGTCCTTCCTGACTACACTACTGCAACCTTCCACCAACTGTCAAATATGACATGGGTAAGGCTGAGGGCTTGTGGGAAAAGGTTGATTTTGTGATAAAAGAAAGGAAACACTTGTGAGCTTATAAGCCTTGATTCAATTGTGGGGACCACTTCTACCTCTTGACCTTATTCAGATTCTGTCAGGGGGCTGATCAGTCCCTGAAAATACTCTATTTCACATATCACAATCATTGATATTTTCTGTCATTATTCACATGAAAACTTCACTCAAATTTTCATTTCCAGTGAGTTGATGTTTGTAAATTTCCACAAAGAATTATATAAAATCAAAATGTTTCCTTCACCTAGTTTCATTTCAACTTGGCTGTCATTCAATCACCTTGTTTTGCCTTTTTAATTCTTGTATTTGCTTCTCATTGCTTTTACAGAGCAATGCATTCAAGGTCTCGTGATTAAACAAGTAATATTAAAACAGTTGTCCTCAGTTTCCTAGCAATAATTAGATATCCTCACCAAAGTGCCCTTTAGTCTTTCTTAGTCAACAGAGGTCTACGCACATGCACATTTACTACAACCAGGTCTCCTATTCACCAGCCTTGTTATTCTAGTCTTTTTCAGGTATTTCTTCACCTAGGTGTCAGCTGACGAAGTTGAGAGGATAGAAGAATTAGAAGATCAAGTCCAAGGTGCTCACAGGTAAGTGTGAGTTTCAACTGGAATATCAGAAGCTGAAAAACCCAACCGCCCAGGTGGCACTCTGAAGATAAGAAGATGGACTTTGGCCCAAGGTGTGGCTTTTATAGCCTGCCTCCAAGTTGAATGCCACCTCCCAACCTTTTCAATATCTCAATATCGTCCTTTCCAGAGGATTATTTGGCCGAATAATAAAGCCTCACTACTTCATATGAGCCGGCGATTGATGCTGGGGGCCATCTGCACGCATTTCTTGGGACCAACGCTTAGTTTCCTCATCAGCCTGAGAGCAAGAGAGGGAAAAACACTCAAGGGGGAAAGGAGCAGTAAGAGAAAAGGGAAAAGGGTGATGGTGGATATGTTTGGTAGTTGGGATAGTAGGGTGTGTAGATGTGGTTTGGTTGGGTTTGCACTGCGTGCTGGTACATTAATCTGTGCATAGTGTTGTGTGTGGTGTACATTTGGTGTGAGTGTGAGAAAAAGGGCAGCATTTCTAGCCCTAGTCCCGACCAGTCTCGAACAGACTCAAACAGGCAACTGCCCTCTCTGCCCATAACAGGCTCAAACAGGCAACTGCCCTTGTCCTCTCTGCCCATAACAGGCTCAAACAGGCAACTGCCTTTGTCCTCTCTGGCCATAACAGGCTCAAACAGGCAACTGCCCTTGTCCTCTCTGCCCTTAGCCTCAACGCCCTGGCTGAGACACCCTAACCCTGGCCTTCTATAGCCCTAGTAATCAGGTGACCCCTTCAGCCAATGGGAACCCTAGCCCTAACACTATCCAATCACAACACTAGCCCTAAAATCTAGAGCCACCAGGAGACCAGGACCTTACAGCCAATCTTAGCCCTAGTGCAAGCACACAATCAGTTCAAAAACCCTGATCTCTACGTCCAATAAAGGCCCTAGCCCTACCAGTAGTCCCAAACAAGTCCATGCAACCAATGGCACAGGTAGCCCTAGTCCCTACTTCCAATAGAAAGCCTAACCCTACTCCAAGTCCCACATCTAGTCCAGCAACCAATCACACCAGAAGCCCTAATCGCTACTTCCAATTAAAGGTCTAACCCTAGCCCTAGTCCCACCCGACTCCCAACAACCAATAACATAGGAAGCCCAAGTTCCTACTTCCAATAGAAATCCTAACCCTAGCCCTAGTCCCAACCCTACAATGATTGAATCACAGACCCAGAAACCAATCAGAACCCTCAAATACCCAACCAATGAGGACATTAACCCTAATCCAATAGAAACACCAGATACAACCACCAATCAGTGTAGACATGTACCAACCACTAGCAGACCACATAAGGTCCCAGCGACCTCAGACAAGGTTTGCTGGCCAGGGCTTTGGATGCTTCTACTCTTGTTCAGAATCTCATAGGAGACAGACAGGCTCAATCCACACTTTGGACTTCAGCAGGTAAGGGCCTCACTAACTTGAAATCTAACAATACTGTTTGAATAAAACTTTACTCCCTCTGCTGGCCCAAAAACAAAGTGCATAGGCCCTAGTAAACACAGTTTAAACAGCTCACAGAAGCACCCTCTGATATAGAACATCCCTGTTGCTGTGGGGGATGGGGGGGGGAGGCAGGGGGGTTGGTTTCACTGGTTTGTTATCACAAAATGGTGGCTGGGAGTGCACTGTTTTAACATACCGGTCTTAGCACAGAGCAAAGGAGAAATTTGGAGGGAAAACTACAGAGGTTGGACTGCAAATCCAACAATTCAACACACTAAATGGAGGCAATCATGAGCAGGGAAAACCACAAGTTTAAAACACAACACAGGTGATCAAATATGCAATTACAGGCAGGCTAAAACTACAGTTTTTAACTGTAACAACCACAGGCAAAGACAGTAAAAACAGAAAGAGAAAATCGTTTTTAAAACAACTTTTTGTCTTGGCAAGGGACAGCACTAGTCTGTCTCCTTACCACTTCCTGGACTTCCATCACATGCCTATCCAACCCCCAACATCACACATCATGCACCAACACATCAACCATTATAAGTCCACTCATCCAACATCCTGTCTTCACACCCTCAAACCCACATATCATTTGCCAACACCCACCATCATTTGCAGATACCCAGCATTATAACTGTGCTCAAACAATCTCCTCTGACTAAACACTATCCATCGACCTTCCACACAACCAAAATCATACACCAATAACTCCACCATACTGCTTAAAGACAATCAACTACATACTACCACATACACATAACACACCTAAAACTTGGCTTACTCACAACCTACCTTATGTAGCAAACACACCCTGGATCATACTAAGGGCATGTGACCGGTGCGGCTGCACAGGGCACTGACCTGTGGAGGGGGTGCTGACCTCAGGGGAGGGGTGCTGTGTTTAGCAATAAATTATGATTGGAGAGATGAGGGGCACTTTCGCATGGTAACAGTGAGAGAATCCAAGGAGGCAGTCATGGGGTGTGAGGGCACCAAAAATGATTGTGGTACCAGGCACCACCAGCACTAAAGCCTGCTCTGATCATACTTCAACACAGCTCACAACAAAAAAATACCATGACCTTACCTAAAAAGTATAAACTTGTAAAGGAGTTAAGATTGACTAACATTAACAGTGGCTTCACTATAAAAACTAAGAAGTCATGAAATTCTAGAGTTAAGGTACTCATGTTCCAACCCCACCATATTAAATGAACTTTAACTGTCACCATTGGTATACACTCTTCCCAGTGTCACACATCCTTTAAAATAAACGTATCACACTACACAATATAATCATCATTAACTACATCATACAACAACGCGGTGACAATCAAAAATGCATCCACAAAATGAATGTGAGATGTCAACAAACAAACTATAATTTGCAAACATGGCCTAACATCATGTGCTCATTCAACCACCAGACTACAGCACATCCACCACCAGACAGCGTCCAACTGACATCATATATGACTACGCACCGACCATTTTGAAGGCACAACCACCAGTGACAGCAACACCTCTCCTCCAATACAGTCATTCAGTCACGTTACTTTTCTAACACCAATCAACCAACGTCCATAGACCCACCACCCAAAGCTCTCACCACCACCATCATACACACTTACAGGCAGCATCAGACCCCACACAAAATAATTCACACAGTCAAATAGCTACCAAAGTACATGCTAACTTATCCCAAAAAGCCAACCATTACACACCCACACAGTTATTGTTCAGTAATATTCTACTCCAAAAATTAACCATCAGCAAAACCCACACCACACACCCTATCATACAGTCACAGTCATATAGTGTAAGCCACCAACATATACCCCAACACCTAGCATCAAAAGCTCACAAAGCCAACAAAATGCACTCACACAACTGCCATTTACCAATGCCTTGTCATGTTTCATCCCCTGCTGTATGCAATGTTGTATGCAGCCCGGAAAAAAACAACTCACTAACTTCCCGATCGGCTGGAAGTAAACTCGGCTGGAAGTAAACTCCTATATCTCATTCCTAAAAATTTGGTCAGGGAAGTCTCAATAGATAAATAGATTGTGTAGGCCCAGGGAGATTAGTAAAAGCTCTCCATTGGCACAATATCTAAAATACTAGTTGGAAATTTGAGGACACACCAAGGCTATGCAAAGCTTAGTTTCTTAAAAAATGAGTGACGGTGCCCAACGCTCTGCTCAGAAGCCCGTGTTCGGCGCTAGTAAATGTCAGTTTGCTGAATCCCAAGGCAGCGTAGTCTTGAAACCACCTAGAAATATTTAATCCACTTCCAAACACTCCCTACTCTTTTATCTCACTCTTGCGGGTTCCTGCTTTTTCCTTTTGTGACAGTTTTAACAGTACACAACTCTATCCTATAACACTAACCAATACACTCATCACTAACACAACACCAATCAACACCATACATAACTACATCCCATTCAGACACACTCTCCCTGCTGTAATTACACCTAACAGACCACCTTTTATCGCTAACAAACATATAATCATCCTTCCATCAGTTGTCCAACAAACACCCTCCTCTCCCTTCTACCATAATAAAACTAACATACAACACACACACTGCACACCACCATACTTTGTAACTCTTGCAACAAACCAGTCTAAGATAAACACTCTCACCTCTACTTCATTCCCTCCTACACACAACATACACTCTACTCATAAACACATCACCATCCCCTCTACGTCACAACCTCCTCTCACAAACAATACTACACAACCAAATCCATTGCATGAAACATATACAACAGCACCCTTTTTAACTATTCCTCAAAAGCAAAACATATCACACACACCAGCACAACAAGATCTTCAAAGCGCAACACCTCATAATACTTACCATCACAAAATACAAACATATACCCACCTTTCAAACCACACAAAGGAACAAACTCCAATGCCAAGCTTTCACTCTTCCACCACACCTAACACAGATACAGCAATACAGCACCTCTCTTCTAACCGCCTCTCATCCATTGGACAATTTAGAACATTACTACATGACCCACATGCTGCACCACCTCCCCTGACTCATACACCTTCCGCCTTAAACATACACAAAAAATATAAGCAACATGCCACACGTCACAACTTTGCTTCCTCATGTCTACTTCACAACAATGTTAAACCACAAAAGCAACACAGCACTCCAACTCACTCTCAAACACCATCTCCAACACATACACATGCAGACCCATCAAAATGCCTTCTTAGCATGCTGGATGAGGAACACGATACAGAACAGCTACACGGTTGCTATCCTAATACAGCTAATACCAGCACTAAAAAACACACCTGCTACAAACCCACACAATACTGATCACTCTTCTACCAAACAAAGACCCACTGTCACCAAAGGCCACTCACTAAACTGTCTACTAATAAATGCTTGATCCCTCTCTAAAAACAAGTATCACATCTATGACCTTCTCACCGATGCAAAACCAGACATACTATTCATAACCGAATCATGGTTGGGAGAAGATATGGCTCCAGTCCCGCATGAAGCCATTCCTCAAGGCTATCAAAAAATCACCCAAAATCGTATAGCGAAAAAAGGAGGTGGTCTAGCTGTTGTATTCAGGCAAACAATACATATCACTAAAATTGACAACATCTCCGTAAAGAATTGTGAGGCTCTTCTAACAAGATGCAATCCTACACGTCTTCCTCCTGTAACTTCCTGCTCCTTTACAGACCTCCACCTAGCAAGACAACATTCCCAGACGCACTTCTAGAAACAGTTTCAAACCTGATAACAATACACTCCAACCTATGCTTTCTGGGTGACCTTAACATTTGGTTTGATAAACCCAATATGACCCATCCAAAAACTATAATCACCGGCCTAGACGCATTGAACGTGCATCAGATTGTCCACAATCCGACACACACCGTTGGACATATCCTAGATGTCATTTTTGCTAATACTGAACTAGTTACCTTTCAAACTATAACTCCAGTCACATGGTCAGACCACCACTTGCTTGCCTTCCAACATAAAACAACGCTAAGTGACTCACCTAAAACTACCTTACATCCATCCACCTATCGGCCGTGGAACAAACTCAATTTGGAACACTTGGAAACACAACTAACATCCAGTACAAATCTGGAAACCATAAATTCTGTTCAAAATCTATATGAGTGGCTACAGGAAGCTTTTGACATCCTGATACCACTCAAAACCACACAACAGAACAAAAGAAAAAAAGTGCCTTGGAGAAACATAGAAATAAAAAACATAAAGCAACAAATTAGAAAGCTGCAACGTACCTGGCTCAAAACAAACGCCAAACAAGACAAACTTCACCTACAGAAAATTAACAGATTATACAAATCGGCTATCAAAAAAGCTAAGAAAAGGTACGATTCAGACAGAATTCAAAACGCTAAATGTGAAAATAAAGAATTCTATAAAATACTCGATGAATTTCGCAAACCAAATTGCCTAGAAGGGACTCATCCTGTTACTCAAGATTTCACAGACAAAGTGGCAAATCATTACACGGACAAAGCAGACACGTTGGAATCATACTTAAAACAGAAACAAAGCACCAGCACTAACCCTTGTACAAAACAACAATCCAAGAATGCTCTAATCAAGCCTCTCCGTTCAAATCTCACACAATGAATTTATGGACCTGGTCAAAGCAAGCAGGCCTGCCGGCAGCCCTTCTGACCCCTGTCCTCCACAAACTTTCAAGACAATTCTTTTAACAACCTCTGCTGCCACTCCAGTAAGAAGAATCATCAACGATTCCATAACTACTGGAATATTTCCAGAAGAACTCAAAAAGTCATACATATGCCCTTTACTGAAGAAAACAAACTTGGACCCGCTGAACCCTGACAACTACAGACCCATTACAAATGGACCGTTCCTGGGAAAACTGATAGAAAGAGCAGCGTTCGCCCAGATGTCACAATTCATTGAAGAGAATTACATACTTTCAAACAGAATCTGCCCTCCTTGCCATCTGGGATGACCTAAAGAATACAGTTGACCGCAACGGGGTTGCTGCGCTACTACTCTTGGACCTCTCAGCTGCCTTTGACATGGTTGACCATGACATTCTGAAACAAAGACTCTATGAAGCCGGCGTAGAGGGAACTGCTCTAGACTGGATCGCGTCCAACCTTCGAAACAGAACTAATGTCATCCATACCCCACCTTTCTCATCCAAACCGTACTCCACAAAAGCAGGGGTCCCTCAAGGTTCTATCATCTCGCCCATGCTTTTCAACATCTACATGAAGTCATTACCAGTACTGATCAATAAATTTCACCTTGACGTGCTATAACTATGCAGATGACACACAAATACTCCTTCAACTGGAATGCCCCAAAGACATTGGACAATCACCAATTTTCAGCTGTCTCAGAGCCGTGGATCAGTGGATGAGCTGGAGCCATCTCAAATTCAATGCTTCAAAAACTGAAATACTCACGTGTGGCGATTGGAAGCATTACAACCCGCTTGCCGCATGGCCTGATGAACTGGGATCACTGCCTAAAGTATTGAAGGAAGTAAAAAAAATCGGAATGACCATGGACTCCAAGCTTTCGATGAATGCCCAAGTGGATAAACTAGCAAGATCAAGCTTTGAAACTTTAAAAACGCTGCAACAAATTTGGGATTTCCACACAAGGTCCAAGCCACCATCTCCCTTGTTCTGTCCAAACTCGATTACGCCAATAGCCTCTACCACGGATCACCTTTAACGACCATGAAAAGACTACAACGGATTCAGAACTCGGCTGCCAGACTACTCTTGCATATCAAACAGCAAGACCACATCTCCCCTGCCTTGAAAGCCCTGCATTGGTTACTGGTTGCCAGAAGATCCCCGTTCAAGCTGCTTTGTATTACCCACAAAGCAATACATGGAGTAGGACCACTCTTCATCAGGAATAAAATCACCAAACACATTCAACAAAGGAACCTCTGCTCTAAAGGAGCATCTTGCTTCAAAATCCCACCATACAAGAAAAAAACCATGGGTGGCACATCTTTCTCTGTTCAAGCAGCCAAACTATGGAACTCTTTACCCCCCAACATAAGGTCCACCAACAACTACCTTATCTTCAGAAAACTACTCAAGATTTGGCTCTCCCACACATAAGCACCATACGCAAACAGAAATTTACAGCATATCCCTCTGTATACACGCATCTTTTTCCACTATAGATATGTACCTATCTTTGTGTATTACTTTGTATAAACATGAAAAATAATTGTTGTTGAGAGAAAAAGTAATAATAATAATAAATAAATAAAAATCATCTTTGGTCTACATGTACATACTTCCATTGTACATCTATGTACCTTCCATGTACTTGTATCTGTGTGTCTGTTACTTTTCTCCTGAAAAAGCATATCCAATGCACTACCCTATTTCTCATCCTGTGCCTCTATCAATATCTTTAATCTACATATACTTACCTCCATTATGTATCTATATACTTTCAATGTAATTATGGATCTATATATTTATCACTTTCTTCTTATTTAGCATTTCCAATGCACTACCCTTTTTCTCAGCCTATACTTCGCTCAATATAGCTTCTAGCCCAACCTTCTGCCTCATCTCAAACTTCTTCTACTACTCCTTCCAATGCACTAGCATATCTCTAATTCTATACATCTATCAATATATCCTCTACATCCACTCTCTCATTTATCCCAAACCCCATACCACTACTATGATTGCCAAAATAACCCTTTCTAGACTCTCTCTTACTCTACTCCTCCTTGCATCATCTGACACCTCTTTTACTTTACCGATCCCCTAAAACAAACGTTTCTAAACTCTTCCCTCTGAGTCCTCCCCTCCACAACTCCTTTTTACTCATCCAAAAGCCTCCTCCTACTGCTAAGACCTAACAAAAAAACCTTCACTCTTTTATCCCTCCACTATCCTTTTCAATCGAAATTAACAGACTAACATGTTCACTTCTCAAATTCCATATTGAAGTACACTAATATACTACCCAAATAACTGAATAACATATCCACTACTCAAATTACTTCATTTTTTTTACTATACTAATTTTCAACAGTAATCCTTTATGGGTTCCGGAGTGGCGTGCTACTCGCCAGAAAAGCGCTTCAACATCCATCAGGGGTAACAAGTGCTATATTAATACAAATCTATCTTCCCCTTTTATCCCTCCGCTATCCTTCTCACTCCAATTAACTGACTAATATCCACCACTGAAATTACTTCGTATTTCACCATATTAATTTACCACTAATACTTTGTAGGCTTCCTGAATAGCTTGCGTAAATCAAGCGCTATATAAATACAAACCTTTGCCCTCCTCTATCCATCTGCTCTCATTCCAAATCCAAATAACTGACTAACCTATCCACCACTTAAAATGACTTGCATGTCTCACTATACTGATTCAACACTAATCCTCTATGGGTCCCGGAGTAGCGTGCTACTCGCCGAAAAAGAACTTTGACGCCTCGTCAGGGATAGTAAGCGCTTATAAATGCAATTACAATACACTACAATACAATGATGATGTTTGTGATGACGTATCATAGTTAATGTATTGGTGTCTTTGTTGGTGTATAATGACTAATGGGTCTGATGGCTTCGTGGACTAATGCATCCACTGTAGGGGTCTGGGTTTGATCTCACGGTCACAGGTTCAAATCCTGGCTGGTGCACTCAGCCTTTCATCCTTCTGAGATTGATAACATGAGTACCGTTGGGTAACAATAAACATCTGTTATTCAGAGCCAAGATAACCTTGAGTGAATGCATATTTTACAAATAGATGTTATGTTATAATGAAGGTGCATAAAGAGGGGGGGACGCGAGAACACAGAATAAACGGGGTGTAGGCTCCAAAACATTTACTCCATGTTTTGTGCAGATTGGTCAATGTGAACTGAAGTTATTAAGGATCCAAAAAATTTCTTCACTATATAGAAAGGTGTCTGAGCAACTGCCTCTGTAATACAAGTCAATATATGTTTACACAATGTATGTGTTTATAGATAAAATAGAAGTTCATTTACACCTGTTTGTCCCTTGAAAGATGCAAATGTTGGAAGCAAGAACCTGTGCATTGCACAGTACATCTGTCTTTACACAATAAAACGAGGTAATTGAGAGTATAAATAACTCAAAGCTACAACAGTTTAATACCAGCGGGAGGTGAGATTTAGTTGGCAGACGTTAATGGCCCATTTTCAAGGACTAAACCAAATATTCTGAGTGCATTTGTTCAACGCGATGATACCTGAGCTAATACTCGGATGAAGTGAGAGCTGTTTTTTAATTGCAGCCTCAGCTCCCACTGCTCTGCTGCTCACCCTGTTTAACCCCTCTGCAGTTCTGGTTTTGTCTGATCTGCCGCTAAACATGAATATCGCTGGTGCCCCACTGGTCCATGCAGCGTGGCATCTTTGCTAGCAGGTGGGAGCTGAGGTGCTCTGGCAGTAGACTAGCAGCAGGCTGGACTGTAGGTCTTGACTGAGATGCCCTTGCAAAGCGACGGTGATCTCAATGTAGTGGCAGCAGGGTGCCTTCAGATTAATGAGGCCCTTAGTTCCACCTCTGTCGTTGGTCCTGTTGTCTGGAAGTTCTTTTCTCCTGCTATCAGTGTCCTGATTTAGAAAGGCTCATGGTGGCATGTTTCTTCTGTTTCTCTGCATCCACGTTTTGGAAAGCACTCCATCTTGGTTAGCGTAAAATAGAGGACCGTTCTATGTTTAAGAAGGCTCCCAAAATTCATCTATTTAACTAATTATCTTCCTATCTTTTTTTGATGTTATTCGTCAGTTGAGTACCACGATGCCTAAGGGTCTTTTTTGCACTTTATAAGTAGCAACTCAACTCCCCTCATATCTTGCATAGGAAGGTTTTGAATATACATATATATATATATAGTGGGAGACTTCAGACATTACACTTGGGGTCAGTGGAAACTGTAGAAGCAATAGAGCAGAAATGATAGGTTGTGACTCTTGTCTTTTTGTGATGGGGCATTGCCACTTAAAGGATAGCTCAGGTGTCTGGCGTCTAACCTCTAGGTAGACTGAGAGGTAGCTCAGCTATGTGAAGCCTGAACATATATGTGGAACCAGATGCATATCTCTATGATCAATTTCTCAGAGAGCATTCTAAGACAGGTATTTTGTTTAAACGTATGCCATGTGTATTTTTTTACTGGGATGGTGTCTATTCAGAGAAAGTACACAAGTAAAAAAATGTGAATCCGTATTTGTAAAGCGTGAACTACTCACCGTTATGGGTCTGAAGGCGCTGGGTGCTGTTGTGGAAATTAAGTAAGCTATTGCCCAGAGTCACATGGTGCTGAGCTGAGCGGCCGCCGGAGTCGGGGATCAAACCGTGAGCCCTGTGCTCCGAAGTCAGCTGCCCTGGCCCCTGCACCACACCTCTCCACAGAACTCCCCCTGTGAAGGCACTGCATCACTGTGCCCTCCCTGCCTCTTCAGACTAGTGTAGTTTGGCAGCAAAATACTTGTGAAAGCGTATTCCGCTGTCAAAAGCAGCATAAGTCTGATATTGTGTATAGTAGATGTTCAATGCAAAAGCATTGCACGATAAAAACCTTACTTTGTGCACTACTTATTACAGTGTTACAATACAAACTGGCAACAATGTTGTCTGCCTGGTGTCTCACTTCTGCCCCATTCAAGGTTATCCCTTTCTCTACCCAGGCCACAATTAGC
The DNA here is from genome assembly GCF_964261635.1 of Lissotriton helveticus. Classification (NCBI taxonomy): domain Eukaryota; kingdom Metazoa; phylum Chordata; class Amphibia; order Caudata; family Salamandridae; genus Lissotriton; species Lissotriton helveticus. The sequence goes on along the minus strand of NC_136057.1, from coordinate 1,312,407,240 downwards.
ACTGCCGTGAAGGAACAATTATTATAGAGAATATGCTCCTTACTTGCAAAAAAATGTGGTGATTGCAGGATTTAAAAACAACATTGGTATTTAGCCTACAGCCTACAGCCTTAATACGATTTTGTGTGGATGGACTCCGCCCAACCATGGGTCGGCGGTTCCCACTGCCTTATTACGATGAGAACATACATGGTGCAGTCGCATACTCCCATCTCCCTATGGGAGCTGGTGCTGCGGCCGTAGCACAAGCTCCCATGGTGCCTGCCACACGGTGCAGGGATTTACAAGGGGGCACAGGCCCCCAACCAGAGCCTGTGGAGACATGGGGGCCCGCTAGGGGCCCCCAAAGTTGCTTTCCGACAGGCTTTTTATGTCGGAAAGCCCAACATGAAAAGCCTGTCAGAAACCTACATCATAATCCCCACGGCGTAAACGCCATAGATAGGGGATTATAAGCGGCCTACGACTGGCTGACAAGCTCCTTGACCCAGTTGGAAGCCAGTCGTCTAGCCAGTCCGTTTCAAATCCGACAGCCTTTATCATAACAAGGCTGTTGGATTTGAAACCTACGATGTGAGTCAGAAAGTCTCCTACAAGTGTTTGGAGGCTTTTCAACTCCTATCATAATGAGGCCCTTTATGTTCTGGGGGCTTCAGAGCAGAATTGAAAGCCCTCTTGTTATTTTAACACATTGTATTACAAGACACTATTTCTGTTTCTGTTGTAGTGACCTCTTTCCAGGACATTGCCTATCAGTCACGCATTCTTAGTGTTCCGGACCTTGAAGGACCACTTTGCCTGGTTAAGAACTGTTTGTTGCAAAGTTATTTCAAGTCAACTACCTGTTTTGCCTGTTCTAAATCTGGTGGCTTCCTTGCTCAATCTTCTAACATGAGAACTGGTCAACGTGGGGTTCTAACAACAATTATTTTGTTTTGATTTAGAATAGCAAAGATTCCTGGCAGAGCATTTTGCAGGCAGTATGATTGACAACTGATTGGCACTCACTTATGCCGTCTCAGGAGGAATAGAAGATGAATAATGAATCAAACTCAAGACTTGCCAGTGCCAGATCCTGAAATCATTAAGCTCAATATGCTGTGACCTGTTCACATATATGCCCAACATTTCCAAAAAGGAAAGTGACAGATAGTGAAAAAACATTTCAGGTAGGAATCATCTAAAATAAAACGATTTTTGGCTTTAAAAATAAGGGGTCTCCTGTCTAAATCAGTTCTGTTATCGCGTATGTGAACATGTGTACATCCTCCATCAAGCATATGTTGCAACATCCCCTTGAGCAGAATTAAAACATTCCTTTGGTAAACAATCAGACATATAGGTCTTTCTAAAGATGGAATCGAAACTATTTCATTAGCTCATCATTTCACTGAAGGAATTTCCTGAGCATTGGCAAAAAGGGTCGTCATCTTTGTGAAAATTAGTTGCAAAACGTTTTGTATTGAAATCTGTAAAAGCAGTTTTTTAGTTGACAAATCACTCATTCCCTTTGCAAAGATCCCTATCAGGAGCCTAAAAACGTTGTCAAATCTACTAAACCAGTGTTTCCCAGATTATTGATTGGGATCCACTAGTGGGTCATGAGCCGATTTTTGGTGAGTCGTGAAAGTCCTGGTCTATATTCATGTAATATTTAAAATGATTAGCCATGTTGGGGCACTAGTAGAAATGTGCTGAACAATGTCTCTAAGTCCATGTTTAAAATAAACCCTTGCAAGTATTCCCAAGCAAGACTCCAGGTAAACTTCCAGTATTTGTTACTGCTGTTTTTTAACTTCACAAAGCCATTTCCACACAGAATGTGCTCACTGTACGCGATCATACATAACCATACTACGTGGGTATGACTTTAACACATAAAATGAAAAATATAGGCATGGCTTAATGGCCAGAGCTGTTGACTTTGGATCTAGGGAACCAGGTTTGAGTCCTGGTGTTGGCTCAACATACATTGATTCTTGGCAAATTATTTAGGGCCTGATCTAGATCTCTGCAGGCGAGTTACTCCGTTACAACAGTGACATATATCCTGTCCACTGAAATATAAATCCCATAGGATATAATGGGATTTATATTTCGTCCGACGGGATATCCATCACCTTTGTGATGGAGAAACATGTCAGTCGAGATCTAAATCAGGCCCCAACTCTCCAATGCTTATAATAAAATGACACTGACCCTGTGCAATGTAATCTGGTGCATGTAAAGTGCCCCAATTCAGTATTCTGTGTTCGCACTATATAATACTACAAAATGTATATATTGAGTCCAAAATGTACTACTGGCCCGCTTTTTCACTCAAAAATAGATATGATGCTTACTTCATGCTGTTCTGCAAAAAAGGGTTTTCAAATTTGCTAAAATCATTGGTATCAACACCAAGATTTTTCAGAACCCTTGTGACTTTAGTGAAAGAAACCACAGTCCAGCACTCCAGCTGAAAACGCGTTCCAGCTCCAGATCACAGTGCAATTCAACACCTGCCCTTTTCATGGGCAAATCATCATCTTGGCCACAGTCCAATATCGAAGGCTGTGGTCAAAGTTGTGACGTTTGCATACAAACAGTTGCTAGCATTAAATAAAGAAATTGTCCCTGCCGCATGTCCTTTAACCCTTTGCATGCCACAGTGGCGCTGTGCTGGTGATGGAATGGTTCCGTCACGGCCCGGCCGCCGCGCCTACACCGCATCAATTTCGCGCCTGCGCGGCACGTTCTATTGAGCGGGCGGGCCGTGACGGAACCATTCCGTCACAAGCACAGCCCCACCATGGCTCGTGACGGAGTGGTTCCGTCACTAGCATGGCGGAGCCGTGTGGCCCCCCTAGCGCCGCAGCGAAATTACCGCCGCAGCCAAGGGGTTAAAGCTAGGTGGGTTGCAAAAGTTAATTGTTCTCAAAATTGGGTTGTGGTTCTAAGAAGTTTGGGAAGCACTGTACTAAACCATGTTTGTTGTAATCCTATTGGGGTTGTTCCATATATTTAAAATGCACAATTTATCATGCTCTTTTCTTTTACTGCCTTCAAGTACACCTCTGTCCCATTGTTTGAAGTGTTAACCTCCCCACCCCCACAATGTTTTGTCCAGTTGCGCCCCTGGAGTGAGACTCACCAACAGAGCTGCATGAAGTGAATAAGTGATTTGTAAAGCGCACTACTACCTGAAGGCATCTAGGTGCTAGTCTCAGATAGGTAAGCTGCGTAAAAGAGGAGAATAAGATTAGCGATTAAATAACCATGTTTTAAGTGCTTTCCTGAAAGCATGCTGGCTCCAGTAAGGTACAGGTGGTTTTAGAGGTCACGAATGAGGTGCACTAGCACCACCATACGGGTCAAGATCTATGGTAATAGGTGGAGTTGCATGCCAGTATTGTGTGCCATGGCAGAGCTGTATGTTGGCCCCAGTACCATCCTTGCAGGGGGTGCTACAGTTCAAGATAGCAGTGCACTGGCACAGCTGTATATTGGCTCCTCCTGCACTGTAGTAGAGATGGTTGGTTTGCAGGTCAGGATTGAGGTATCTTAGCTTTCAATGCAATGCTTGCAGGTGTTCATTAAATAAATGATGGGGTCTAGGTCGCGTCAGAACTTCCGTTGAGCCCAGATGCCATGCAGAGCTTGGTGGATGCCCGAGAGCCGGATCATGCCGCATGGAGACCAATGGGTGCTCCGGTGGAACGCCAACAGCAACACACATTGCCCTCCCCTTTCACCCCAAGTATAGCGTGAAAGGGTGCCTTATTCACAAGGCAGCGTTAAGCCACATTAAGTGGCTTAATGCTGCCTAGTAAATAAGGCAAAGCCCGTATCGCCACCACAACATAAAAAAAAGTGGCGTTCTCGTGGCGATAGGGGCATGTAAATATGCCCCTGAGTTTTAAGAGCCCCTCACAATCCGCTCCTTTCTCTTTCCATTGGCCATTAAGCCCCCCTCATGTGCTGCTTCTCATACAAATACAATAGTCAACATGATATGCCAGCGTGATTGTCGGAAAATCTAAAGCTCCCCCCCTCGTTTTACTGACCAAGCTACGCACCTGCCCATAGGCATGAAGTATAACCCTATCATACCCTTTAATGGGTATGTTTTTCTTTTCAAGTCAGAGTTATTATTATTATTATTATTATTTTGTATACTTATAGAGCGCGATCCTGTCACCCAAAGGGCATCCTGGCGCTTGAACTTCAATCAACTACACTTTTCACAGCTCAAACATTTCTTGGAAAGAGATGCGTTTTTAACGCTTTCCTGAACGGAAGGTAGTCCCTATGGCTTCTCAGAGAGAGTGGCAGGGAGTTCCAAAGTTTAGCCGCTGCTACACTAAATGAGCGGCCGCCCATCCTAACTCTCAGAAACCTTGGGACCACCAGCAGCTGTGCCGAGGAAGAGCGGAGAGGCCGCGAGGCAGAGTACCAGGCAAACATGTTCTGTAATAACACTGGACCCTGTCGGTGTACTGCCTTAAACACCAGACACGCCGCCTTATACAGTACGCGCGAGTGCACCGGAAGCCAGTGAAGATCTCTTAAAGCTGAGGTGGAGGAGCTGAAATTAGGGCGAGAAAGCGCCAGCTTGGCGGCCATATTCTGCACCCGTTGTAACTTCCCCAGCAGATTTTTTGGAGCCTCCAGAAGTAGCGCATTACAGTAGTCTAAGCGACTTAGTATAGTCCCGCGCACTACTTCTGGCCTGGCCTGAGCGGGGAGAAGGGGTAGAACTTTGCGCAACATGCGTAACAGCATCATGCATGTAGAGATGGTCTTGTTAACGTGCATATCAAGCTGTAAATTTGGGCCAAAGATCACCCCCAAGTTGCGAGCTGACTCCGCCGCCGACACTGGCTCGGGGAAAGTCACAGGCCAAAAGTTCTCTGGAAGTACTCGCGGAATCCGGTCCATGGAGCAGTGAAGCACCTCCGTCTTAGTGCTGTTAAATTGGAGGGAATTAGCCCGCAGCCAATCCGCTGTGGCTGCCATATATTGATGGAAAATCTCCAGAGGGACCGCATTATTTCCTTCCAAAGAAAAGACCAACTGGGTGTCATCAGCGTAATTAAAAGCCGAGACACCAAAAGATTTTATGAGCTGGACCAAAGGGCGGAGGTATAGATTAAAGAGTATAGGGCTGATGGCCGAACCCTGAGGGACCCCCTGCCCTACCTTCCGTGGTTCCGATCGAAATGGAGGTAGCGAGACCAACTGCTGGGGATTGCTGAGGTAGGATACCAGCCAGTCTCTTGCTCCCTCTGTGACCCCGCACTCCTCAAGCCTCCCGATAAGGGTCCGATGGCAAACCGTGTCGAACGCTGCCGACATGTCGAGCAGCACTAAAAAGGCTGCCCGACCACTGTCGACACGCGAACGAAGGTTGTCCAGTACGGTTACCAGTGCGGATTCCGTCCCGTGCCCAGGACGGAAGCCAAACTGTGACTCATCGAACCATCCAATTTCCTCCAGGAAGCCCGAAAGAGAGCGGGTCACCCATTTTTCCAAGATCTTAATAGGTAAAGGGAGCAAGGAAATTGGTCTGTAGTTGGATCCAGCGTTGGTTTCTTAAGCAGGGGAGACACTACTGCTAACTTCCAGCATTCGGGAACAGTAGCCAGATCCAAAGATTGGAGGCAGATAGCATATAGAGGCTGAAATAATTCAGCCTGAAATGCCTTCCAAAATTTAGGAGGCAGTGGATCGAGCGGAGAGCCTGATGACACCATTTGTGCCATACTGCAGAATTCCTCAAAGGAAGGACTAGAAAAAGATCTTAGTTGGGGTCGACTGGAAAGATTTTCCGGAGCTTCCAAACTAAGGGCCGAGTCATTCGGCTGGGGTCGACTGGATAGACCGTCCGGAGCTCCCAGCCCGGTGCCGAAGACAGCCGGCCGGGGTCGACTGGGCGGGCTAACCGGAGCTCCCAAGCCGAAATTGCCCAGGCTAAGAGACCAATCACTCGGCTGAGGTCGACTGGGTGACCCGTCCGGAGCTCCCAGACCGGGGCCAGAGATAACCGGCCGGGGTCGACTGGGTGGGCTAACCGGAGCTCCCAAACCGAGATTGCCCAAGTTGAGAGACCAGTCCCTCGGCTGAGGTCGACTGGGTGACCCGTCCGGAGCTCCCAGACCGGGGCCAGAGACAGCCGGCCGGGGTCAGCTGGACGGACTAACCGGAGCTTCCAGACCGAGAACAGGAGACAGAGAGTTCTTTAGACCATCTAAAATCTTAGCGGTCTTTTCCTCAAAGGCGCCAGCCAGAGAGTCACACAGGGCCTGTGACGCAACAACAGTGTTGGCCACGCATGCAGGATGAGACAGGTCCCTGACGATTTTAAATAGGGCCTGAGACTTGTTAGGCGCCTTGTTCAAAGTGGATTCCAGAAAAGCCGCTTTAGCCAGCTTTATCTGTGCCTTGTAACCCTGCAGTGCCAGCCTAAACGAGGCCCTTGCTGGAGTCGAGTAGTGCTTCCTCCAGGCCCTCTCGGCGCGTTTACAGCTTGATTTCAGTTGGCGCAATTCCTCCGTATACCATGGACACGCCCGGTTCAGTCTACCTCGAGACTTACGAAGGGGCGCGAGAGTTCAGGTACACATTTGCTCTGTGTGTTAAATATAAAAGTAAAAACGCGGATACAATGTATGTGTACGAGCAAAAACTATATCACCCATTCATGCCTACTTAATTGACCCTGCAAAGTAGGAATATTTGAACCAACATTTCAAAACTACTGAACGTGTTCAGGAAGATAGTCATTTCTGCAGTGCTGTACTGTTAAAAAGAAGCATAGCCAGTGTGTCATGGGATCTAGTGCAAATAAGGAAATGGGCCCCTTGCTGCTGTTTGAATGATAAAATACAGCAATAACAAGGCTTCAGTGGGCACCACAGGCCTCTGGGCCCGGCGCCACTGCACATGCTGCACCAATGGAAGCTACACCCCTGCTGTAAATACAATCAAAAGAATTCAGAGATTGCCTTCAGAAGCTATCCATATTATGCTATTACACTTTATACATGTAACCCATCAGGTTAATATCAGCAAAGACATGTCACATCAAATCACTTGTTTGTGACACATTGAAGACAGTGTGCTGTGGGGACAGGTACAGTTTTCCAGGAAACTCGGTGGTTTCTAATAATTGTATATTTGTATGTTCTGTAGCAGCATCCTAATTGCGAGCGGCCTGCTCAAAACCATCAAATGAAATTGATAATATCACAGAGGCAAATGTGAAAAGAACATTTGAATATAATTGAACCCAGTACATCTATCTTGCTCATATAAGGGGGTAATTGAGCGTCTAAATAACTCCAAGTTACAACAACTTAACACCGGGGGTGGGTGGGGGAGGGGAGACTTTGGTTAGTACAATTTAATGGAGCATGTTTCACAGACTGCATCAAATATTCCGAACACAATGATTTCTAGTGATAATGTCTGGTGCGAACTCTCTGATCTGATAATGTGAGAGGTGACTTTTAATTGCAGCTATAGTCACCCTGAGATCTGCAGCTCACCCTGTTTAACCCCCCTACAGCCCTGGTTTGCCCTCTCCTCTAGGGCCACCCAGGCCCGCACCCCTTGGCACCCATGTTAGTAGGTGAGGATGAGGTACACTGGCAGAGCTGGGTATTAATAGCAGCCTGTGATGTTGTCAAGGTCAGACTGGCCTATAGGGCAATCAGCCAGTGCCTGATGGGCTGGTCTGACAAATGAGTGGGTGGGTTGTTATTTGGCCAATGTGACCGGTTTTACAGACAGTTGGGCTGGTTTTCCCTTATAATATAACTTTTGTAGCTATCTGATTCGCTAATGGGGGCCATTTTTATTTTGATGTCTGGGTCATTTTGTGTCCCAGTCTGACCCTGGATGTTGTAGGCCGGAAATGAGGTTCACTGGCAGAGCTACACGCGGGCCCAGAGCTATAACAAGCCAGGATTGAGGAGCTCCAGAGATGTAGTACCCAGTAGTGTAGCAAGATAAAATTGAGGTGAAATGTGGGAGCCAACTGTTGATTCCGCTACAGTGCTTGGAGTCAAGAGTCACCAAATTATTGTTGGGGCCAGTGGCGTACGGAACTTCCCACTATAGCAGTTTGGAACAGGGGGGATGCCGAAGGGCCTAAACAAATGTGAAGGATTAATACTAAAAGCCAGTGTGAAACTACGTCACTACAACAGAACAAGTGATGTCACGGGAAGTGATGTCACAACCCTATTGTTTCCATTACTTCAATGCGAATGTTTCCAGTCAGAGCAGAAATACATACTTTGCTGCGTGCTTTAGAAATATTCAAGTAAATATAAGTGTACATTGAAACGCTACCAAAACTCAAAGTTTTAATATTGTCCTCTAAAATATTGTCAAGAACAATATAATAAAGATAAGTATGTAGTGGTAAGTGCATATTTATTATTTTTACCTCCACTTATGTCATTTGTACTTACTTGTATTTAACCACACCGTGACTTTTGCCTGTTTTTCCCTGAAAACAGTGACTCATTGAGGCATATACAAGCCTATATTTAAAAACAAATGCTTATGTTTGGAAGTAGCCATTACCAAATAGAGATTTTTTTAGTGAATCTCTAATTGTTAATCACTACTATTAATGTACAAATGGGTTATCTTGCCCCTATTCCCTAAATAGCAATTCGTAGTGGGTTGTAAATATGCGTACCTCAAGAATATTATTGAGGTAGTTTACAATTTGTGACCCACTAGAATTCGCTGCTATCAAAGGGATGGTGGCGTGCTGGGGTCAGCATACCATCATGACTGTGATTGCTTTTAAATAAAGCAATCCTTTTAAAAAAAAAAAAAAAATCAGCTGTTTTCCTTAAATAAAACAGGACGTGTTTAAAAAATCAAAAATGGAAAGTTTCATCTTCTTTTTCTAGGAGTGGACAATGGTCCGTGAGTAAGTGGACCTCTACCATTTGCAAATGGGTTACCACGAACTTTAATTTGGTTGTAAAGTGCGAATGATTTGCAACTGCTTTTCGGTCCAAAAACATTCATACATCCCATTCTGCTTTGGTATTTGGAAGAGATGCCCTAAAAATGCCCCTTCCAAATACCGAATTGGTATGTATTCGCAATTCCAAATTGCGATTCCGTTACATGATACGGAATCACAATTTGGGATCACTACATACCAAAATATATGTTTGCGGTTGGAAACGGCCTGATCCTACGCATCAGGCCGTTTGCGATTGCAAAAATGCTTCACACAATCTAGCCCTTAGGAATTGTAGGCTTTGCAACCACTAACCAGCTTTGAATATCTGACCCGTAATCACAAACTAAGGCATGCAAAGGTAGCTTTAAGAACCCCTGCAATGTTATGCTACTAACATTTACATTTGTAACTGTCAGGGTGCAGTTTTCCATCCGTGGAACTCAGAGCTTTTGACATAATATTATTTTAAATAGTGTTCTAATAGCAGCATCCTGACCACTTGAGCGATATACAGAAACATCAAATGAAATATATATATATATATTATCAAACAGCAATGTGAAAAGAACAATTGAAAATAATTGTGCCTATTAGGTCTACCTTTTCCACATATAAAGAGGTAATTGGGAGAATAAATTACGGAAAGCTGTATTTTAAAACAAAAGGGAGGTGAGCTTGATTGGTACATTTTAATGGCCCATTTTCACTGACTCAATTAAATGTTCTGAGTCAATTTCTTTAAAGTGATAATGACTGGTGCCAACGCTGTGAGATATGGCTTTCAGTTGCAGCCCTAGTCTCGTCATAGGATCCTGCAGCTATGTTAAGCACCCTCTTTAACACCCTTACAGTCATAGCCTGCCCAGTGGCGGCTCGTAGAGGGAGTGCTGCGGGGCATTGAGGCGGGGTGGGGGATGGGCAGAGTGGGGAGTAGTGGAGTAGGACATACGACGGGCAGGAGTAAGGTAAGTAAATATATAAATAAAACTATTTACCTTACTGCTGCCCGTCGTATGTCCGACTCCACTACCCCCCACCCTGCCCCTCCCCCGCCCTGCCTCACCGCCCCGCAGCACTCCCTCTGCGAGCCGCCACTGGGCTTGCCCCTTGTAGCCCTAATCATAAGGATTGCTGGAGCTTTCGCCCAATACGCCCATACAACTTGGCGCCCTTGCTAGCAGGTGGTACTGAGGGCGGGATTGAGGTGCACTGGTAGCGCTGTGTGTGATCATAGTACTATCACGGCCGGATTGGGAATGGAAACCAGCCCTGGCAATTCCGCCCGACCGCCCATGGAGTGGGGGGGAGTGGTGCTATTGAGATGCGCCTGCCTTAGTGCTAGTGCCGCTTTTATTTCATGGGGCTGATATTTCAGCACTGCTGCAAAACCGGCCCCAGTAACAAAACCGTCCCCCACGGGTCAAAAACGGGGCCCCACCCTTCCGGCCCACCGAATAAAAAAAAACACCTGCTGCCAGTTACGGCCAGACCGGCCCTGAGTACTGTTATAGCAAGTGATGCTGCAGATGGGGATTAAGGAGCACTGGCAAAGATCGGTGAGGTCCCAGTACTGGAGTAGTCTTTGATGTGTCAGGTGGGGATTGAGGTGCACCGGCAGAGCTGTACTTACCTCTCATAATTTGAAGGTTATAAAGGATCGTCAGTCATCAGTCCTAAAGGAGCGAAGAGGCTGCATTTGCAATACAACCCATCCAAATGGAACATTCGAAGGATACTTTAGTATCAACAAAATGACAAAACAAGCATTGGCAAAGAGAATAAGTTGGCCATTGGCCGCCAGCCTCTTGTCATTGTCAAAGCTTTTTTTGTCACGGTTTTTGTAAAACTTTATTGTTTGGGAAGCTACCAGGCCCTCTTCAATCTAAAAATAATATTGGTGAACAGCAAAAATATTTGGGGGTTTCAAAAAGCGCACATTGTCATGGTAATTCCTGGCACTTAAGGCAACAACTTTTTTGTGTGTGAATGTGCTCCTTGTGAAAGGCCAGAATGCCATCACTCAGAGTGAAGCTAGCCAGTACCTGAAGTGGTTCCCTCATTTAGTTGCCCCAAATTGTACTTTGTAGTGGACGGATGAAATATGTTAATGACTTCACAACAGATCCATGGATGAAGAGGGCCAGCTGAATTTCTCTATAACTAATTACATATACATATTCATTTAGTCAAATCAAAAGGACCTGTCTATCGCCAGAACTAAAAACGAGAGGCTGTGCAGACAGACTTGTATGAAAAGAAGGCTTGGGAATTTGCCTAATGCATTATTTGTTCCAACAGCACCTAGACGGGAATCGTGTGAAACAAAGGCCCAAATTTACTGTCCTTCATGCAAGGAAATCCTGCATAAAAAAGCGCTTTATTACAACAAGGGGTTGGGCCAATACTTATGTCCAAACTAGTGCACCTTAATACTAAGGGAAATAGAGGGGGTGTTTAGGACGTGCACTGTTCTTTTTTTTTTTGTTTACATTTTTTTATTAAGGTTTTTACATTTCAAAGCCCCCGGGGGGATGATGCATCAAAGATTCACCATTTATGTCACACATGAGAGGGTTACACAAAATTCACAATTAGAAGATATTTGCAGCGTGTAGGTGTCCCCCCGTCTACCATATTTGTACCCAGATGTCCTCAGGCTTGTGAGTTCGGAATCTGAATGTAACATGGTACGAACCTTTTACATCTCGTCCTGGGAGTTGCGTGCTGGCGGGGGGTAGGTGTAAATGTCGCCCCTGTGTATGTCTATATGAACCTTTATCTGAACGGCAGTTGCAAACCAGGAAAATGTGTGTTGGTGTCCAAACTACCGGCCAGAACTAAATGTGAAACTGCGGGGAAAACTTTTCCTAGATCCATGTGCGGTGGATGTGCGTGAGGCGGACTCGCTGGGGCCAATGGTCATGGTGAGTAGAGGGTGCCGGGGACCGTAGGTCAAGGGGGGGTGCGCGGGTCCGCAAGGGCCCCCGGGGGAGAGGGGAGTATTTCGTCAGAGGTGGCGAACCGCATCCCCATGAGGGACCGGCATTCGGTCCGACCTATCTCGTTTGCAGGGGAATCAAGCTTCAGGCATTTGACTGGGGGGGTTGGGGTGCCGAGGGGAAGACTGGGTGTGAGGCGGGGATGGTCCCGCGGTGTCGTCCGGGGTCGTCTCTTGTCTAAATTGTGTGAGCAGCTGTGCCCATTCCAGGGAGATGGGGTGCTTGCGTGTTCCCTTCACTTCCTCCTCCCGTAGGATAGCATCCTCCGCCGCCCCCCACTTATTCACCGCTCCTATCCAAGCCGCTTCCGGGGGGCCCGAGGGGGCCCTCCAGTGCATGGCAATAGCCCACTAGGCCAATAGCAGAGCGAGGGATACGAACCGCCAGTGCAATTTCTCTGATTTCTTCCTTTTGTATGTCCCTAGTGCACAGACTTCCCAGGAATCTACGTGCGACATATTGACCAATGCAGTGAGTGTGTTGTGTATCTTGGTCCAGTAGCAGAGTAGGGAGGGGCAGTCCCAAAACATGTGCTTAAAGTTTGCTTCCGATAGGTTGCAGCGCGGGCAATTGAATTGTGTATCCGGGTAATACCGGTGTAGTTTGTCCGCGTGAGGTAGGCTCGGTGGAGTATATTGAACTGTATGTTCTTGAATCGCGCGTTTCTGGACACTTTCTTTGAGTATTCCAGAGCGCGCTTCCATTCTGTGTCATGGAACACCCTGCCAACGTCGTCTTCCCAGGACTGTCGTAAAGTATCCAGGGAGGCATTTGTCAATTCTCGGATGGCTTTATAATGCCATGTAACTAGGTGTCTTCCAGCTCCCATTCGGAGTATCGTATGGAGTACCGGGTGTGTGTGTGGCTCTCCGTCTCGCAGGTTCCAGATCGGTCGTGTGCTATCCAGGAGTTGCCTATGCGTGAGGAATAGTCCTCGCGGGAGGTCATACTACTCAGCCAACTGTTCGTAGGTGCGCAATTGACCCTCGTGGAACAACGCTCCCACCTCCGTCACGTTGTGGTCGGTCCAGATTTGTAGGGTTCTGGTAGTGTAATGTTTTTCTCCGCAAGGGAGACCTACCAAGGGTAACAGTGGGGAATAGAGTGGCCGGTCTTTGGACATTCGATGAATACGCATCATACATCTGCGCGTGATGGAAACTTGAATCGGGTGGGTGCGAGACGGTTTGGTTCCGGGTAGGAGCATCCTCCTGATGACCGGCAGAGGTATCCTGCCGGTCTCTGTTGTCGTTTCCCCGACACACCATTCCTCTGTCCAGTGGGATAGCCACTGGAGTTAGGCAGCCAGGAAATATGATTCAAAGGATGGGGCTCCTAGGCCTCCATGTGTGGTGGGCAAATACAGCGTACGGAGTGCCACCCTATGTCGGGCAGCACCCCAAATTAGCGTTGTGAGCCGGGTATCTAGTTCCCGGACGAATGACCGGGGTGGGATTACCGGGAGATTGACAAAGTGATAGAGTAGCCTGGGTACCATTATCATTTTCGCTATGGCCACCCGGCCGATGGGTGCCAGGGGCAGAGTCTTCCAGAAGCTCACCGCCGATCGCAGGCCCGCCAGCACCTTGCGATGATTGCCCTCATATAAGTCAGTCGGGGATTGGTAAAGTCGGACTCCTAAGTATCTAGGGGCAGCCCCATTCCAGTGCAAGGTCTGAGTGGCCAGTGTCACATTGTGCGGCGCGAGGTGGGGGCCGAGGGGGTAGATAGTCGATTTCTCCCAATTGACCTTGAGACCTGAAATGGCTCCAAAGGTCTGTAGGGTATCCCATATTGAGGTAAGATCTCTCATCACGTCGCAGACGTATATCAGCAGATCGTCTGCATATAATGATACTCAGTGTGTTGTCCCAGCGATCGGAATCCCCCAGGACTCTCCCTCCCGTCGCAGCCGCACAGCCAAAGGTTCGACGGCTAGTGCGAATAGGAGGGGGGAGAGAGGGCACCCATGCCTGGAACCCCTCTCAATCGGGAAGGGAGTAGAGATAAGCTTGCCGATTCTTACTCTAGAAGTGAGTCCCTTATATAAGAGTTGCGTGTACGCCACCAAAACCCGGCCGAAGTTCAGTGTCCGAAGGACCGCGAATAGGTGTGGCCATAGCAATGTGGCAAATGCCTTCACTAGGTCGAAGATCAGGCACGCCGCGTGAGGGAATCTGTCCTGCACACTGTCCTGGATATGGAAAAGTAATCTTAAGTTATGTGATGTGTTGCGCCCGGGCACAAATCCGCATTGATCAGGATGCATTAGGGCTGGTAAAGTATGACTATAACGGTCGGCTAGTATTTTCCCTAGGATCTTACAATCCGTGTTTAGGAGTGTGATGGGTCTATATGAGGACGGGTGTGTGGGGTCTCTGTGGGGTTTTAGGAAGGTCACCATCGTGGATTCGCGGAATGATGCGGCTAGAATCCCCTTGGATAGGGCCTCTTCGTATGTGATCGTTAGATGGGGCACTATCTGGGCTGCGAACGTGCTATAGTATTCCAATGGGAGCCCATCCATCCCCGGTGTTTTCTTTCGTGCAAGGGACCCGATAGCGCGTTTAATATCCGAGGATGTAATTTTGCTATCTAAATCTTTCTTCTCCTCAGCGGATATGGAGGGGAGCCTGTGTATACCCATGAAGTGTTACAGTGTGCATGGTGGCACCGGCGCTGGGTTACAGTACACGTTCGTGTAATGGGTGCGAAATATGTTCAGGATGTCGAGTTGTGAAGTGTGGAGTCATCCAGTTTCGTCCACCAACATTGTGATGGGCTGTGAGGTCGTGTCCTGTTTGGCCATCCATGCTAGGAGTGCTCCTGCTCTGTTGCCCTCCCTGTGTGCCCGTGTGACATACATGCGTAATTTATATTTCCGCAGATCTCGTAGTGTTTCCGCGTGTGTGAGCTTCGCCGCCCCAATCTGTTCTAAGGTGGCCCTTCCCTGGTCCGAATCTCGGGACAGTCCTGTCAGCGCTATCTCTGACGCATGTAGTGCTTGTTCTAGTGTTCTCCGTACCCCCACCACCTGCTGAATACAATGTCCCCGTGCGGTATCCTTGTATGTATCCCATTCTATAGCCCTGGAGGAGGCAGAGCCCGCATTACGCCGAAAGTGTTCCTGAATGAAGTCCTCATGCGTTTGGTGAAAGGCCTGATCAGTGAGGCATTCCTGAGGGAGCCTCCATGTGGGGATAGGGGGGTGGGGTGGTCTTCAACGAAGGGTCACTGTGTGTGCATCATGATCCGATACTATGCGTCCCAGGTAGTCAGTGTGTTGTATTTTCGGTAGGATGGCTGCGGAACACAGAAATCTGTCGAGTCGCACCCTAAGGTCATGCGGGATGGAATGAAAGGAATATAACCTGGCCGTCTGGTTCTGTGCTCTCCAAGCATCCGCTAGCGCCCAGTGGTCCACCCATTTGGGAAAATGTTCTGTTTGTTTGTGTGCCGGGGAGTGTGGCGGGGGAGGGTGTGATCTGGCTAGGTGTAGGTCTACTACACAATTGTAATCTCCTCCCAAGAGCCAAGGTATCGATGTGTGACGGGCTAGTATAGCGGTTAGCTTGTCCCAGTATTGTTCCTGCTCTGTATTCGGAGCATACACGCAACCGATAAGTATCGGTTGGCCTTCTAATAGGCCACTAACTATAGCGTATCTCCCATCGCTGTCAATCAGTCGGGCCTGTTCTTTGAATGGCACCCCAGGTCTAATCCATATCAAAGCACCTCTGGTGAAGGCGGAGTATTTGGTGGCACATATAATACCCTGCCATTTTCTATGAAGGCGGCATACCTCCTGTTCCGTCAGGTGAGTCTCCTGTAGGAGGGCCACCTGTGCCTGCTGTCGCTTAATATAGGCATAGATCGAGTACCTCTTAGTGGCCGCATGCATACCCTTGACATTTAGGGTTACAAATTTGAGGTCCGTGTTTGGTAAATTAGGTGTCATGGTTCAGTCGCGTAGATTACGGACCCTGTGCAACAACCACGCCCCCCCCCCCACCTAATCCCCCCCAGGCCCCCGCCCCCCCCTCCTACGACCCGGTGCCGCATGCCATGGCTCTGTCCCCCCAAGCCCGCCCGCTTCATAGTGTCCAGGAAAATTATATCGTAAAGGGAAGATAAACCATAACTCTGGGGAACATTCCCAACTAGGGGGACCTATTGCTCGGGGCAATACGTCCAAACAATATAGAATGTGAAGTCTTTAGTTTGTTGCTAAGGGGTGGTAGCCGGTCTCCTTCCCTGGTGCTGCCTGTTCCACGATTAAGGCATACTGATTGCGGAAACTGTCCTTCTGGTGTCACGTGCTGAGTGGTCGTTTGGTGTAGGTTCGGGGCAACGTGGCGAAGTCCCATAAGCATCTCAGATCCACCCGCGGACCCATCCCTTTAGACGGTTGTCTGGGCCGCCGAAGGCCTGCCGAGCTGTCCAGTTCGAGCTGAGCCGCGGTATCAAGCGGTCTCCGAGTTCATATCCCTGTTACATCAGCAGATCCGCGGTCTGGGGAGTCACTATCGGGGGTGTCAGTGAACCCTCACGGGAGGCCGGAGCATCACTGGTTTCATCCTCAGAGCTGAATAGATGGGGCTCTCTGTCCATGTCCAATCCCCCTTCCGTCGGGCCGAGCGCGGACACCGCCTGGATTGCTCTTCTGCGCTCCGCTATAATCTGGGTGAGGTCTGGGGAGCTGCTCCCTGGTTGAGTGGACCTGGCACTGAGTTGTGTCAGGGTGACTTTGTGGCCCTGTCTCCGCAGTCGTCGTCCAGACGAATCGTTTTGTGTGCCCGGTGACGCCGGGCGGCGAGAGGTATGTTGTTCCACCCAGGTGTCCGCTTCTTTCGGGTCTGTAAAGAAGTGCGCAGCGCCATCATGGATGATATTGATCTTGGCCGGGAACAGGAGGGCATATTGGATGTTTTTCTGTCGGAGTGTTCGCTTTATTGCCTGGAAGGTGGCCCTCTGTTGTTGTACGGCCCGGGAATAATCGGGGAAGAGCATCACTTGTTTATCCTCTACTTGTAGTTTCCCGTGTGTTCTGGCTGCCCGGAGAATTGCGTCTCTATCTCGGAAGTGTAGGAGTTTCAACAGGAACGGTCGCGGGGGCATGCCGGGTTTAGGTTTCCGTGTTGGGACTCGGTGCGCTCGTTCAATGGAGAAGTAGGGGTCAGATCTGTGGCCGGTGTGAAGGACGCAATCCAGTCCGTGATGAATTGTATTGGGTCAGTCCCCTCTGACCCCCTCTGGCAGAGTCATGACGCAGATGTTGCTCCTCCGGGAGCGCCCCTCTAAATCGTCCATCTTGTATTCCAAGGCCTTGAGTCGGGACTGGAGGTCCGCAATATCCCAGTGGTGTTGTTGTACTTGTGGGTTTAGGGTCTGTATCACCTGTTCACCTTGGGTAACTTTGTCCGATAGCTTCCTGTGGTCGTCACGGAGAAGGTTGAGGTCTGTGGCTAGGGTGTCAAACTTGTTCTCCATCGTCACCCTGGAATGTTCTATCGCTGCAAGTACTTGGTCTAGTTTTCTGGACGTGGGGTCTGCGTTGTCCTGCCCATCCCGCAATGTGGTCGGAGTCGGCAGTGGAGGTGGCATCTTCTGTTGGTCTGCGCCGTGTGAGGTTCCCGTTATTCGACGGCCCATTGTGGGGGTTATGGATCTCTCGTGGGGGTCCACGTAGGCGACGACCGGCTTTTGGGTCAGCGTTCCGGCCGGTTCGGTATCTCCGGGAGCTACCTCGTCACGTGTCAGCCGACACTGCGTTCTGAAGGGGGGGTTCCAACGGTGCCGCCGCCTTCGGGGGTTGCAGCCGCCAATGGCAACAACAAGTTATCTGGGTCCTGTCGGTTCAAAACGAGGGGGGCGGGGGGAGGGGGTCTCCCACGGCAGCCACCCGAACTTATGGCCGTCTGGGCTTGTGTCGTCTTCTGTTGGCCAGCCTCCGTCAGTGCGCTCCTCTTCACGCGACCCCGGTCTGTGTATTAGCAGCTGGAGGTAGATGGAGGGCAATCTGACGCCACAAAAGTGTAGTGTTCTACGCCCGGTATGGTGGCCCATGCCTCACTCAGTTGATGGCGGGGCATCGGGGTGTCGGGCAGACCGGGGATGGAGGTGTGGCAGCAGTGGGCCGTCTCTGGTGGTGCTGCGTGGGTCGTCAGTCCCTCTCAGTGTTCCGGGCCTTCAGGGTCGTGGCGTGTGCCATCGGGTGCTCTCAGACACCAGCCCCTCCCGTCCCTGAACCTCGTGGCAGGGGCTGTGTTGCAGGTGGGGGATGTTCCGGGCCCTGCCGGGGCCCCGCAAGGAGGGGAGGCCGTCGTTCACTCTGCCCCAGGGCCGTCACCAGTGTCTCTGCGCCTGCCGGCCTTGCGTGCCACTTCACAGCACTGTCTGGCGCGGGCAGGCCACCACGGCGGTGGTTTAGCACGGTGGGCCGTCTCTGGCGGTGCTATGTGGGTTGTCAGGTCCTCTCGGTGTCCCGGGCACGGGCCGCGCAGGCCTCTCCGCTCTTGAGACTTCGGGCCGCGGGCCGGGACGGGTCGCCATCGCCCCAGCGCCGCCTCCTCACCTCTGAATCCAGCGTGGGTGTTCCGTCGGGGAATCCCGATTACACGGGCTCAGCGGCACTCAGACGCCGTCACTCCACCCGGTGGCTGCCATCTTGCCAGGCCGAGCACGGGGAGCGACAGCGGAGCGCCGCGGGCCCTCCAGGGTTCTTGCCCGGGAACCTCAAGCGGATCAGGGCTGTCACGGGGCACTCAGACGGTCAATACTGCCTCCGCAGCCCCTGTATCAAGTGGGGGGACACCGTAAACTGCATTTGACGTGGGCCGGCAGCCGGAGCTCTAGAGAGATCGATCCGCCATCTTAGGCGGCTTAGCCACGCCCCCCAGGACGTGCACTGTTCTTATGATACTCACCACCTTTAATCATTAAGTGGTTGTGGTGCTTTTATTTCACCTTTTCTTATTTCATTCAAGATACGAACTATTACAACATTTGATTCATGTCATAGAGGAAGACACTGTACAACATTCAACATTACAGTTAAACACTGACATGAAGCACATTACAAACAGAAATACTTTAAAGAACCACATCAATGAACACACAAGTGTATACAAAAAACAATGTGGCAATCATCAGACCAGTCCTTATTTGTATGGCAGTGCAAATGATTGATACTTGTTAAAAAGCAACATGCCAGATGCAGCTAGATCAACCGAGGTTACAACAGACAGAAAGTCCTGTTTTTTTTATATGGTACATTCCATAAGTTGGTAGTGGCTGTTACTAACTGTGAGGGGGGGGTTTGACGTGTTTCTGAACCCAATACATTCTAAGGGTTCTCCTCAGGACCTGGACGGGGTCGGACACTATGGAAGTGGAGGAATCAGGAATTGCCTGTGGTTTACTAGCACTTGTTGAAAACTGGGTTGGACAGTGTGCTCTGTTGATGATTTAGTCTCAGAAAAGGTTTTCAGTTCCGGGTAACAAAACCGCAGCACAGAGTTGCGTGAAAGTAAAAATAGCACAGCAATAGGGGCCTCATTTATGAAAAGTGATGCATAGCTGCGAGAAAACAGCAATGCGTCACTTTTCACTGCACCCTCCTTGCGACCCCAATGATGCATCATATTTACAGTATGACGCATCATTGCGCAAGGAGTTACAGATACAGTCAGTATTTCTGACGTATCTGTAAGCGCAAAAGTTACGCATTGCTGGAGTGTGTCACAAAAGTGACGCAACTCCAGCAATGTGTCCTTTCACATGGGACAAGCCCCATGTGAAAGGGCCTGCGTCAGTCTTACGCCTGCTGTGAGGCAGGCGCAAGATTTTGACGCAACGGCGTCCTAAAAGTGACGCAGTGAAATCACATAGATTTCACTGCGTCACTTCTACGACCCTTTCTTGCGTCAATACGCCCCCCTTGCATACATTATACCTGGCACAGGTATAATGTGGCGCAGGGGTTTACAAAGTGACGCATCTACCTAGATGCGTCACTTTGTAAATATGGCGCAACAAGGCGCATTTTTTACGCCACTGGTGCGTCACAAAAAGTGACGCACCAGCGGCGTAAAAGTGACGCAAGGACTCATAAATGAGCCCCCTGATTTAGTAAGAGTCACTTGACAATGATGTCATTGGCGGCGCTCGCCCAGAGCATCACCAAGTGGCACAAAGGGGACACTGCACTGCCTGCCTTTGTATTTGTACTGGACATATAGAGCCCATCACAGGGGTCTGCTTGTTTGCACCATGTGCTTTAGGGTAAGGCACACAAGTCACATGTAGCTGTTTCAGGAGCTACCCCACTTGAACCGTTGTCTGTGTCCGTTTCTCTTTGGCAATAAGATTTTGGGGCAAAACAGATAACACTATTTTAGTGAATGTTGCTTTGCACCAAGCCAAAGGTTTTTTGCGCTGACCAACTCAGGACAGTCATTCATTGCATACATTATCAGGGGGAAGGCGCAACACACTTTGGGAGTAGCGTAAGGGTCAACTTTCAATGCAAACCACCTTTTGTGTGGGAAAGTTGGTCCGTTGTTTAGTGAAGTCTTGTGACGCTTTGCATCTCTCACCGTTGCACGAGCACTAGTGCAAACTCTAGACATAGATGACCCATGCACTGCAAAAAATGGAGCTCATTAGTCTACCATTCTTGCGGATGCATGCTTTGGGGCCTGCTGCCTTCCTTTGCACCCCTGCTGTCGAAGTTTAAGTATGGCCCTTCCCTTCAAAGTAAAGTATAATTGGGGTTGTAATGAAGAACCACCTAAGACATTCTTCCCAGTGTCTGGTCTAGATGGAATTTGTAGCATCACCAGCACTAAATAATTCGAGGCGCTTTATTTTCTAGGGGTACTTACGTTCTATTGTCATGGTCTGAGTCCCTCGCTGTTGTCCAGTGCCACAGACGTTGCTTGCCCCGTTTCACAGATCTCTGCATCTTGGTCTCCTTTCGGTTTCCCAGTTACATCAGTGCCTTCCTGTTGCCCCGTGCCAGTGTTTTGCATGCTGCCTACCAGAGTACCTCCCTTAATTCTGGATCCCATAGATCACGGACCCCTTTCCTTGTTCTTGATGGCTGCCCTTTGTCCTTGTTTTAGGTTCCCATAAACGGTTGCCTCCTCTCCTAGTTATAGTCTCCCATATATGGCTGCCCTCTTTTGTTTTAGGCTGCCAAATATGGCTGCCTTCATCCTCGTGCTAGGCTCAAATAGATGGCTGCCCTCTCTACTTGTTTTAGGCTCTCAAGATGGCTACTCTCTGTTTGTTTCAGAATCCCATAGCACACTTGGGTAAAGCTTCCGTGGATGGATGCTCCTATTCATCTTCCTAGGAACTCATTGATGGCTATACTCTTTCTATGTTCTCGGCTATACTCATTTCCCCAATTCTTTACTCGTCAAATGTTCTTTTTCACCCCACCCCACAATGTTCTTCTACGCCCCACTCTAGCTGCTGTGGTTTCTATGTCAAAGTTCTGATAAGTTTTCCATGTCTTTTGTTCTACAGCTCATTGGATGTTTCCCGCTGAGACCAGTAAGATGGTTGCTTTATACCAGCAGAACTTATCCCTGCATAGCCTATACGAAGCATTAGACAACGATTCCTGTGACACTACTCATGAGGTGAGAAACATTTCCAACGTGCCAGATGGTGTCACCAACATGGCTTTTTCCACCCAGCTTGTTTCATCTCACTCCCAGTCAGCCACCATGACCAGCTTTTCTATGACCCTGGGATCCATGTCTAACATCATTGCACTAGTGATCCTGGTCCAGTCCTACGCCCATCTCCGTCGCCGCTCCAAGACCACCTTCCTTCTCTTCGCCAGCAGCCTGGTTATCACTGACTTTGCCGGGCACCTCATCCTGGGCACCTTCGTGCTGCGCCTCTACGCTGTCGAGCTGCAGTGGGAAGAACTTGACCAGACAGGCTCTATTTGCCAGTTTTTCGGTGCCTGCATGGTCTTCTTTGGCCTCTGCCCACTGTTCCTGGGCTGCGTCATGGCCATGGAGCGTTGCATCGGTGTGATCCACCCGCTGCTGCATTCTTCAATAGTCACATCCAGACGGATGAAGTTCACTCTTTTGGGCCTGTGGACCTCTTGCCTTCTTATTGCCCTACTTCCCATGTTGAGCTTTGGCCGGTATGACATGCAGTATCCAGGAACATGGTGCTTCATCCATGTCAGCCCAGAGTCGCCCTGGACCGAGGTCAGTTTTGCGTTGCTCTTCTCGCTGCTGGGCCTGATTTCACTCTTCATGGCACTGGTCTGCAACACAGTGAGTGGTTTGACTCTGGTTTGTGCCCGGCTGCGCAAGAGGAAGTGCAACCGCTGGGCCAAATCCCATGACATCGAGATGGTGGTGCAGCTGCTTGCGATCATGATGGTGACCTCCATTTGTTGGATTCCTGTACTGGTGAGTGTCGCGTGCATGTGGGGGAATGTCAACATGGCCTTCCTTCATCACATTCCAGCGGGGGAAGTTTCACGAGGGTCTATGAGTAATATGTCGCCATGGCCTCCACCACATACTTGCATGGACAATATGATCATGGCCTTTTCACATGTCCACTGGGATGATTTTGTTGTTTTATTTATTTATATTCTGTGCACAGGATGGCCGACGCTTTACAGAGAGTGGGGCAGCACAACATTGATAAAGCAAAAGCCTAGGTCCTAAAAAAAGGAGTTTAAGTCATCTGAAAGGCATTGGTGTATTAGTCATGGAGTTTTGTGGAGACCAGGGACAATCAATTGGGTACAGATTATTAAAGGTCTCCTAGTAAGCGCTCTTTGAGGACCCTTTAAAAAGTAGCTGTTGACCCCACTTGTCAGACGTGTGTCAGTGCGGCATCCGAGATCCTCGCCACATTTCCAGAGTATGATTTTTCAGAGGGGAAGACATCCTTAATTTGTGAGTTTCCAGCTTCAGCTGCTGAAGCTTTTGAGATAAGTGTTTATTCATGTAAATCTCCTTGCAAGAGATGCAAGCGATCCTCAAAGAAGAGCAACTCTTCCTGGGAAGCCAACCTAGTTATGCAGTGGCTGGTGTGATGCACTTTTGTACTGGAGACCAGATGTGCTGCTGACTGCTGCTAGGAGAGATTTAGGAAGCCTGGTCCATGGAGAACCTCAGTAGTTTATACATGAAATGAATAGGACTTTGGATGGCCAATTTTAGGTCTTGTGTTGGGAGGAGAGCTTGTATGTTTTGCCCTTTCAATGATGTGTATGTCAAGGTGGAATAGTTTGTCAAGGTTGAAGCCAAGACATTTGGCTAAGCTGGTCGATTTGGTGTGCAGTACATGTTCTTGAGTTTAGCAGATCACTCATCAAAAATTTCCTGTCCTTTGGCGAAAAACGGAAAAAAGAAAATATTCATTCTTGGGAGGGTTTAGATTTACTTTCAGGTTACTCATCAAGTTTAGAATATCTGTAAGGGAAGAGGTGAGCGCCTTATGGCTGTTGCAATATTAGATTGAGTATAGCGCCTAGTGGTTCCACACAGCATGTAGAGAAGACGCGAGAGGACGTTGCCCTGAAGTACTCCAAAAGAGGCTTCACTAGGCCTAGACAAAGAATTTCCTCTTTTGTTTACCAAGTCGCCCCAACTTGCCCACTGGGGTGAATCCACCATGATCTCCATGTCATGCTTATTGGTGAGATGGTGCCCTGACCTCCACCATGATTCATTTAAATCTTTACAAGTACCCCTCACCAACCCCACCCAATGAAATATACATGCACATCTAGACAGATGAAATATTTTTCTACCTCCAACATTCCTTCTTTACTATGCCCAGGCTGACTAGTTAATCCCTAAAGGCCTTTATCTCATAACCCATCTCACAGCCCTATAAACTCTGCAACGCCACTCAGTCGCTATCGCCTCAGTAGTGCCCCCTCACCTTCATTCACCCTTCTCCTAATCACAAACGCCTCAAATCTTCCGGCAGCCATTCCCGTCTCTCTAAAGCCCCTCTCATGCACACCCCTCGCCTCTCTGGCCTTCCTTTTACAGTCCTCTTTTACCCCTTTCAACTCACCCGACTTCATTATAGTATTTCAGATATGGATGTCAGTCAGACCTCCTTTTAACCTCTGACATTTATTTATTTAAAGAGTTTTATATTGCCGTAGGTATCGGAGCGCTTTACATAAGGTCAGCAAAGTTACAACAATAATAAAAATTACACATTACATCAAATATATGAGACACATTAACGGGAGAAAAGGAGAGACCAGTTGAGAAGGAAGGGGGAGAAGGGGAGTGAGAAGGGAGAGGACGAGGGGGAACACGGAATAAGAGACAGAGGTAAAGTCAGCCCAAAGACCGCATGGGTAGGTGACGGCCAGGGAGGTAGTCCAAGGCCAGTCTCCCCTTTAGCTCTCAAGGAAGCTCCAATGGGTATCAGTTAGACAGGTGGATAGAGAGGAGACAAGGCAAAAGCAGAATGGCAGAAATACGATGAGGGGGAGGGTGGGCGAGACAGGGAGAAGGGGAGAAACTGTGCATAAGGTCCTGGCCAGGCAGTTGACGGTCAGGTGGTGAACAAAGTCCGATCTCCACATTAGCTGAACAGAGCAGCTCCACCGGGCGTCGAACATAATGCTCGAACTGCACTGTCAGGAAAGAGGTCATGTGTACAAAGGAATTGTCAGAATAGTGCGGGAGGGGAGCCATGGTCCGAAAGAATTCTAGAAGTCCTCTTGAGGTCAGTAACAGTCCTGCAAGGATTGAGTAAGTAAAAGTTCAGCAACGGGGAAGAAGTCACCATTGTCGGCCATGTTTGGGTCAGGCATCATGGGACCCTTTTCCAAACCGAGAGTGTGCCAAGTATGACAGAGCTCTGTAGGGAGGGAAGGGTCAGACTTCCATTAGTTTTTAAAAGGACTCAATATCTCCCCCGGAGTCCCTAGGTGCTCGAGGCGTCCCTCTTCACTTTCTACTCTTCCAGAAATTACCGGGCCAAAATGGGCCTGTTCCCCCGCTCTATATGCAAGCACTGAGCACCTCTCAGGCACCCTAGGGCTCCCAAGGCTTGCACATAGCCCCGGCTCTGCAACTGGATTCTCGGTGTCAAGCCTGCACAATGCTTTCTTTGAATAGGGGACCCGATAAAGGCCTCGGTAACACTGTGCAAATAGGGTAGCGGGCCTGCCCTTTCAGTGACTACGTATCCGTTGATCAGCACCCGCTGTGCACACACGTCTGCCTACCAGCAGCACCGGGTTGCAGGCCTCTCTAGATCCAGTTTGCCTCCATCCTGTAGTTGCTACCCCATGCTGTGAAGCCTAACTCGGTACCCCGGCGAGGCTATCATTTCTCAGGCTGTCACCTATACACTGTTGGCTCTTCATCTATCAGGGCACAAAGGGGACACACCCCTACCTTCCTTTCGAAGTGCACCAGCTGCCCCTCATCTCAGCACTCCTGCAAGGCCTTCAAATCATGCGTCCCAGTCTCCCCGCCTCAGGTCTCTCCTAACCGGGCAGCAGAAGGGGGGAAACAGGAACTGCCAATGTCCGATTCACTTTCCCCACAGTGCGCACCCAGGGACCGCCGACCTCAGCTGGGTGCCGCCTCCGCCGTAGGCCTCTCCACTGCTCGGATGTGGCTACAGCCCCAGTCACTGCTCTGCCGCACTGTGATGATCGGGTCTGCCGGGTCATCCGTCAGTGCCTCTCGGATTGCAGAGTCATCGCTCCGGGGTCACTCCGCCAATTTTGCACCCAAGAGTCTCGGCCCCCATCTGGTCAGCTTTCAATCCGCCGCAGATTAACTGCTCCACCCCTCTGCGGCCGCCATTTTGCCTCGCATAGAGCCACTCGCCAGCCGGTCGCAGTCGGGCAGTTTTCTTCCACAATACAGCCTGCCCAGTTGCAGCTATGAGATTGGCACAATCCCGAGAGAGTCCGCCGTCCGGTAGGGGAAATATACACGTGCCCGGGGTTCATCTGCTTGGAGCTCACCCAACCTGCCTGTAGCATCGTCCCGCCTGACCTTCGGTTTGGTACAGGACAGGCAAGCAGGAACAGGAAGTGAGGTCACAGGAAGTTACTAGTTTGTAAGTCAGTGTGAGGCTGGCAGGGAATAAAGAAGGAAGCAGAAAGTATACTCCTGTGTCGGTGTGTCATTCTTAAGAGCGCTGCGACAATGGCGACGAGGGTGGGATATCTATAAAAACCCACAAGCAGCTCATCGCTCAGCCACCCAATGTGGCCGACCACCGAACCCTACAGCGGAAACCAAAGTCCGCCAAAGCCACGAGGCACCAAACTGCTGCCCGAGTGAAACGCGAAGAAGCAAGAGCGCGTATGCCAGGACAGCGCCCCAAGCAACCCCGACCGCTGCCCGAGGAGAGAGAGACGCGTGTGTCAGAGCGCGCTCACCGCGTGCTCCCAGAAGTGTGCAGTCGGGCTCGCGCGGCACCAGAGAGCAGTGCCCGATTCCAAGCGCGACCAAGAAGTGAGGAGCCAGATACAGCGCGTGGAGCGAGGGTGAGTTCAAACCCCATCGCTTCCCTCACGCGCACCGCCTGCACAGCCCAAGACCGAGACACGAGGCATACTGTCCCGCGCGGCGGCCATTTTGAAGTCAGGCGCCCGCCTACAGGCAGAACCACGCACCCTCCATGGCGGCCATCTAGAAGTCAGGCACCACTCGGCTCTGGGGGAAATATCAACAATAAGCAGCAGCCAAGTCAGAGAGAAGCTCCAGGAGCTACAAAGAATATATAAAATACAGCGTGAAGCCAGAAATACGCAAATACAGTCTGGACAGCGCCTCACAAAGCCAGCCAGAGCCACTAAGAGCAAATCAGTCGCAGATGTCCGATCAGGGCCCTGATAGCTCCTCAGACACTGCCAGCACAGCTCCTAATACATCAGGCGCGGCAAGGTCAGGAAGCCCAGTTCCCAGTACAGGAGGCCCAGCTTCTCCAACCAACGTGCCCACAATGGCGAATAACCCCATTGGAGCCTCATTCATGCGCCAACCACAGCCATTACCACTGACCCCAGGCAACAGCATGGGCCCATCGTGGAAAACTTGGAGTGAAGATTTTGAAGATTATATGGTTGGCTCCCTAGTGCAAGACAATAAGCAAAAACTTGTGGCCCTGAGAAACCTGATTGGTCCAGACATTGCACAAATCATCAAAGAACTATCCAACGCTGCAACAGCTACCTATGATGAAACCAAAGCTGCCCTTGACAGACGCTTTCTCCACAAACGCAACGTAGACTATGAGCGTCACACGTTCAACCTTGCCACGCAGGAGAAAGATGAATGCATGAGCGACTTCATCATGCGCATACGAAGACTTGCACGATACTGCGACTTCGACAACTTCAAAACGGAAGATGCCTTGAGACTCCGCATCATCGATGGCTGCTCATCTGAAACCTTGCGCCGGAGACTCCTAAAAAAACCGTATACACTAGAAGAAATCGAGGAACTGACAAGAATTAATGACCAGGCGGAGGACTACGCGAAGCGAATGGGGACACAGAAATCATCGGATCACAAAGACCACGCTCTGCGCATTCAGGCACACAGGTCCTCCAAGAGTACCAAGTCCACATCAAAATCTCACAGGTCTCAACCCTCACGTCGAAGCTCGCGACACACGAGGTCCGCAAAAGCCACACCCACCTGCTACAGATGCGGGCAGGACTACCCGCACTCAGGACAATGCCCAGCAATCGGGCAACAATGTCACCGTTGTGGAAGAGACAATCATTTTGAGATTGCATGTCAAGCCAAACAACCAAGTCACAGATCATCGACCAAAGGACATGAGCCACGTCATCACGCCCGAGCCATAAAAGAGAGGGGAAGAAGGTCCTCTAGTTCATCCAACTCCAGCACTCAGTCAGCCTACTCGCACCACTCAAGAGGTCGCTCTGGAAGTAGTCACCGCACCAGGCGTCAAGTGACAGACTCCTATCGGTCACGCAGAGACATCTCCAGTGAATCGCCATCGCGCACCCCCACATCACAAGACAGTGATGAGTACATATGTATGGTAACAGCCCCAGATCGTGATGAGTACATATGCATGGTTGCAGACCCGGACCGACTGAAGCGATATCCAAAACTCGACATCCTGATAGGAGACCATCCAGCAAAATTTGTTCTGGACTCTGGAGCCTCTTTGAACTATATCTGTGCTGTAGAACATCAAAATATGAAACACAAGCCCAAATTGGAACCAGCAGCTGTCCGCATATTTACGTGGATGTCACGCAAGCCACTGCCTTGTCTAGGCCGCTTCCGCACCACACTCACGTTCAAGGACCGGACAATTGACGCCTACATCCATGTAGTGGAAGGACCAGATCTGGCAGACTGTCTACTCAGTTTACCCACGGCGGAAAGACTCAAACTCGTAGAACTCCTCTACATGACGGAGGACACTCCTGACATTGTTGCGAAATTCCCCAACTTATTTAAAGGACTCAGGAAGCTTAACCACTTCAAAGTAAAACTCCACATAAATGAAAACGTGACACCCATTGCTCAACATCATAGGAAGGTGCCATTTCATCTACAAAAAGCTGTCGATGACGAACTCCAAGATCTCCTTCGAACAGACATCATAGAACGCACGACGGGACCCACCCCTTGGGTTTCGCCAGTTGTGGTAGTCCCTAAAAAGGGGCAAGACAACAAAGTCAGGCTATGTGTCGACATGCGCGCGCCCAACACCGCCATCGAGCGAGAACGCCATCCTGGGCCGCATATCAGTGACATGATTACCAAACTAAATGGCGCCACAGTATTCTCCAAACTCGACCTTAATAAAGGTTACCACCAGCTGGAGCTCCACGACAAGTCGAGATATATTACGACTTTTACCACGCATCAAGGCCTATTCCGCTACAAACGCCTGAACTTTGGCATTTCCTCGGCCGCCGAGATCTTCCAGGAGGCCATCAGGCGAGTCATCCAAGGCATCCCAAATGCCTTCAACTACAGTGACGATCTGCTGGTATTTGGGAAGGACCAAACAGAACATGACACGGCCCTGGACAGAGTCTGTCATGCACTGATGACTGCGAACCTAACACTTAATGCCAGCAAGTGTGAATTCCACAAAGACACCTTAAAATTTTATGGACACATCTTCTCGAAGGAGGGCATGAGACCAGACCCTGAGAAGGTGGCGGCCCTGGCCGACACTCAGAAGCCCCGAGATGTCACAGACCTACGCTCCTTCCTTGGCATGGCAAGCTATTGCGCGCGTTACATCCGCGATTACGCCACGATCAGCTACCCGCTGCGGGAACTCACTCGCCAAGGTCAGCCATACGAATGGACGGACGCGTGCCAGCACGCATTCTCCGTGATCAAACAAGCTGTGGGGTCAGCCATCAACTTAGCGTACTTCGACACGAAAAAGAAAACTGAAATCACGGTAGACGCCAGTCCAGTGGGCCTGGGTGCCATTCTAGCCCAATACCGCGAAGACTCAGACCAGCGACACATCATCGCCTACGCAAGCCGCAGTCTCACGGATACCGAAAAAGCGTACTCCCAGCCGGAGAAAGAAAGCCTAGCTGTGGTGTGGGCGTGCAAACACTTTCACCTCTTTGTTTATGGAAAGCATTTTACGATCATTACGGATCATCAGGCGCTCATTACAATTTTTGGTAACCCCAATGCAAAAATGCCTCCACGCATTGAGCGGTGGGGTTTGCGCCTCCAAGACTACGTCTTCTCCATCATCCACAAACCTGGGAAAGCTGAAAACCCAGCTGATTTCATGTCGAGGCATCCGCTGGCAGGTGCCCGTTCTGCACTTTCTGTGGCTGACGAATATCTCCACTTTGTTGTCGACGCAGCATGTCCTCCCACTGTTCCTGTTGAGGCCATCCAGGAGGCATCCGCACTTGACCCCCTCGTCCAAGCAGTGATGACCCGCATTCGCACTAACTCATGGAGGGACATGAAACAGTCCTCCTCTGAATCTGCTCAACTTCGACAAGATTTGGCCGCATTCCAACGGGTACGCGAGGAACTCTCCATCAGTGACAACGGTCTCCTCTTAAGAGGGGGGAGAATCGTAATTCCACTTAAACTGCGCCAAGGGGTCATCAACCTGGCACATGAAGGACACAGAGGCATCAATGCAACCAAGAAAGCTCTGAGAGAACGAGTCTGGTTCCCCACCCTTGATTACATGGTAGAGACAACCCTGAAAGACTGTATCACATGCCAAGTAGTCAGCCGGGAAGAACCGCCAGCACCGTTACAAATGTCAGAGCTGCCGGACGGAGTATGGCAACAAATTGCAGTCGACTTCTTCGGCCCACTACAATCAGGACAGTACATCATTGTTGCCATGGATGAATACTCCCGTTTCCCATTCGCACAACTAATATCATCTACTCGAGCAACGACAGTGATCCCAGTGCTTGATGAGATATTTGCAGCCTGGGGCATCCCACTGCGAGTAAAGACAGACAATGGACCTCCCTTCAACGGCCATGAGTTCACAAACTTTGCAACCCATCTCAATTTCAAACACCAGAAAATCACTCCGCTGTGGCCACAGGCAAATGGCATGGTGGAGCGATTTATGGGGACAGTAAAGAGGGCAATCCAGCAAGCAGAACTGACTCACCGAGACATCCAACAGACATTAAATGAAGTACTAAGAGCGTATCGAAACACGCCGCACAACACCACTGATCAGTGCCCAGCCACTATAATTCTAGGAAGAACACCTCGAACAAGACTGCCCATGCTGAACGAAACTCCTCAACAACGAAACGTCACGGTTGATCACAACACCCTCGTGGAAATCGATCACACCAAGAAGCACAGAATGAAGACATATGCTGATCAACGCAGACACGCCAAAGATTCTAACATACAAGAAGGAGACTGGGTGATAGTGCGAAGTGATCGGCGAGCCAAAGCAGACAGTCGATACCTCGACACTCCCATGCAAGTCACCAAGAGGAAAGGAACCATGGTCACAGCCAAAGCTGACCACAAGCAAATAACGAGAAACATCTCACACTTTAGAAAATGCAACCGGCGTAGCTGCCGTGAGACCGTGTCAAATTTACCCTCAAGTGACTCCTCCAATCAGAGTGACAACAGTGACCAAAGCCACCACAGTCCCATGCGAATGGTGGAAATCACAAATCACCACAGTCCAGCATCAAGACACAGAGAACGGCCGCAACGTCTGATAAGGAAACCTCGACGTTTGGTCGAAGAGATATAGAGGAAGTGAGACTTTGTAAAACAGGGGAGATGTAGCATCGTCCCGTCTGACCTTCGGTTTGGTACAGGACAGGCAAGCAGGAACAGGAAGTGAGGTCACAGGAAGTTACTAGTTTGTAAGTCAGTGTGAGGCTGGCAGGGAATAAAGAAGGAAGCAGAAAGTATACTCCTGTGCCGGTGTGTCATTCTTAAGAGCGCTGCGACACTGCCCACAGCCTCTCACAGCTCTTTACAAAAACTCTTCCCTTCTACATCTCACTTCCCTGTAGTCCATCACGCTTTCTTCCTACAACCCAGGCCATCAGGCCTATGTTATGCCCATCCATCACAAAGCATTACAACTACCTTAGCTACCAGAAGCCGGTCCAACCTTGTTTGATCTCTCACCCCTTCTTAGAGGCCTGTTCGTCTTCAGAGTCCCCCTCACTTCCCTATATAAGCCCTGAAGCAACCACTATAGCATTTGGTATTTCCTTGACTCCCCCCTTTCACATTACTGTTACAAAGACTTCCAGTGACAGCTCCTCCGTTAAGGCAGAGGAGCGTTGCCCCACTGCATTTAAGCCGTGCGGTTGGGTGAGGCTGCTCTGCCCTCAGAGCAGGGCAGAGGAGGAGTAGTTTGCCCTCTCCAAGTATGCAACAAATGTTTGGCCGGCCCTCTGGGGCTGGCCAAACTTTGCATGTTCTCCATACAGGCAGCATTGCAGCCTGCGTAGAGAACATGCCCAGGCTCCCAATCCCCGTCTGAGGGCCACCCATCACAATGCTGCAAAAATCGTCACAACCCATCCATGCTTCTTCATGGCCCTTTAGGAACCCGAATCCTGGAGCAGGGCCTGGTGAGAGACTGAAAAAAATTAATTATCTTGCTGGTACACATTGTGCAGAAACCGTAAGTACCTGCACAGGAAACAGGCCCAGGCAGGCAAATGAAGTTTGAGGAAGCAGGTACTGTCAGTGCTCCTAGAAATAGAAGAGAGTTGGACACAGTGTTATGAATCGCTCCCAGTGCTTCTCAGCCACGTTTGTAAATCTGCCCTCCTTTAAGGAGATTTGGAAGACAGCTAACCAACAAGATGGTATGTGTTAAAAATAGTTGTGTGCAAAACGTTGTAGTTTGGTTGGTTATGTGGTGTCGTCAAACGGACTGGGCCTACGTGCCCAAAGGATTACTCTGGGGCCTTAGTATGGTGGTGGTCAGATAACTGTGCCACGCCCGGAGCCCCGGGCTTTTTATTAACTTCCCTTAAACTCGACTGGCGTACGCTAGTCCGGCCCACTTTCATCACGCACATGGGGGTCATGGCTACTCCCCCCTGTGCGACTGAGCGACTTGGGCTCTCCCATAACTTGACAAAACTACAGGTTATGACCAGTGCATAAAATGAAGGAATCGAAGTGCAGTTATTCTGTAACAGAGTACCTGCATGTTTCCGAGAAGTGCCGGTACTCTACAATTAAAAGTATTACATCTCTCAGTTCAGTTCAAAATAACTTTATTCAGCACCAAGACCACAAAAGTTTGACAAGCAGACAATACATTTTAAAATATTTTAAAAATCCTTATTAATAAGATAAAATCCCAATTAAAACAAAATGCATCATCGATCATAAAATTTCTTAGCCATTTTAGTTTTGATAAAGTTTGACTCAGTGCTACATATAACAGAATTAGTCAGCAATTGCAGATATCTGAACCCCTCAACATATGCACATGGACGAATATTCTTTAGTAGGGGTGCCAAAAATCTTCTCCTTGGTTCCTTGTAAAGTGCACAAAAAAGGATAAAGTGCAGGGTGCTCTGGGTTTCCATATTATCACAAGGACAGGGAATGAGATTGTCCATTCACCCAGATTGTCTGGGAAATGCCACTAAAAAATGCAAAGTGCCTAAGCGGAATCTGGTTAACAAGAAACGTGTCTGAATGTTTGTAGTGAAGGATAGGTAAAATTGCTGTTTAGGCAGAGCTATTTGGAATCATTAATAAGCGTTTTATGAACTTATTTTCCACCACTTGTAACAGGTGATTTTTTTGGTAGCTCCACTCACCTGTAAGACAGAACCGATAAATATTTTGCTTTGTTAAAGGTAACAATCTCAGGCACTGGCTTATGGCTAACTTGCAGGCAACCCTAAACAGCCCCTCCACAACTCTACTTGTTTGCTGAGCTCTTGCCATGACCAAGGGATCCCACTTCATCTCCTTATTGAACATATTCCCCAAATATCTAAAGATTTCCACCTTTTCAATAATCTTGCCCCTCACAGTAAAACTACGGGTTTTAGTCTTTATTGGACCAATTGCCTTTATATAAGATTTTGAAAAATTGACCTTCAGGTCAAGGGCCAACACAAACTTTGTAAAGGCATCCATCCAGTGACGTTTGTCAGCTGTTGACTCTCAGCACTGTATCATCTGCATACCAAAGTAGTGGGACTGGGTTGTCTCTGATGCGGGGGAAATCAATGTGCTTACCTAATATAAACTCTTCCAAACCGTTAGTATAAATCAAGAAAAGAAAAGGAGCTAAAATGCACCCCTGACGAACTCCTTCAGTGGAGACCATGGGTTTAGTCCTTTCCCCTTGTGGGCCAAATCTTATGGAGACGGAGGTGTTAGCATGGAGTCTTCTTAAAAGCAGGATCAGTGCCTTTTCAAAGTCCATTTCACAAATTAACGCCCAAAAGTTCTCCCTGTTGACGGTATGGAATGCACTCGACAAGCCGATGAAGGCAAGGCGGATGGAACCCCCTTTTGCCTTCATGTACTTGCCCATAATCAGGGACAAATTTAGGCATTGATCTGTAGTGCCCAACCCCCTGCGGAAACCATATTGGGTTTTCGAGATAATCCCCTTATTAGTTGCCCAGGTCTCTAGTCGAGCAAGAATTACATCTCTCGTGAGAAGTGCCTGTACTGTCCAGCTCAAAATAAACAAGTGCCGGTACTCAGAACCGGGCAGTACCGGGCAGTACCGGCCAATTTAAAGCACTGGTTATGACATACTATAAACTCATTCGTCTCTACAAAGCCTGAAGATATGGCTAATTATCCTTGGTTCTAGAGTGCCAGTAAAGCATCAGACAGTGCCACCTAGTGGCTCACACATACATTCCTGACAGGATGTGGAATGTATTAATCAAAACCGACCGACAATACAATAATTGTTTCCTCTCTGAACCCTCAAATATCTCCTTCCACCTACGATAAAAAACAAAGGTTAATTCCCCTGTGCACCCTAAAATCTTTCCTCACTGATATACCATGCTCATGAAAGCAGACCCTAACCAAGGAACCCCTGAACTCACCGCTCTTGTTCACCAACCTTTGGGTGACCTCTATTGCTCTTCCATTTTTGTCCCTGCACATGGAAAAGTAACAGTATACCTAACAAACCAGACTTGTGCTTTTGCACACATTTGTTTACGATTTTAACGAGGGATTAAAAAAAGTGATCTCATTCACTGACACCAGAGTCAATGTCTCCCTCGTGGGCACCCAAGTTGCTCCTTTGTGGCGCTATCCAACATTCTGCTCCACCCCCAAAACCCTTACCCTCACCAGTACCACCCATTCACCCGGCGGCACCTAAAGTCACAACTACCCTAAGAAGTTCCACTTTTGGCCTTTCTGTATATCTTTCTAAACTGCAGAAAACCAAGTGCCTCATTTATGGGCTTTTTACTTGCCGCAGAGCAGTGCAGCAGGCCTTGCTGCTGCGCTGCCATACAGCACTTTTGCACCATGTTGCGAAGGTGCCTGCGCTGCAGGGATGATTATTTTTGTGCAGGAAGAGAAACCTTCCGGCACAAAAACAATCACCAAAGGCTTTTTCCTCTTTCTATGTGTTCTGCAGAATGCAGCACACATAAAAAGAGGTAAAGCCGAGAGAAATAAAGATATTGCTCCTCGTTCTGTCTCCCTTGGGGAGGCGTACGTTTTGGCGCTGCCTCAGACTTGCGATTTCTTGTAAATCTAGGGCAGGGTCAAAATGCCATGGATGTTGCTGGGAACGCCCCC
Source organism: Lissotriton helveticus (assembly GCF_964261635.1). NCBI lineage: Eukaryota > Metazoa > Chordata > Amphibia > Caudata > Salamandridae > Lissotriton > Lissotriton helveticus. The sequence goes on along the minus strand of NC_136057.1, from coordinate 1,312,371,973 downwards.
AGCAACACACCCCTTTGATGCAGTTTTCTGCGTGAAAGGGGCACATATTTATGAGGCCATGAAAAGCCATGTAATGTGGCTTTATCATGTGGCCTTATAAATATGCCAGTGGCACGTTGCGCCCCCGGATACTGTGATAAAAAGTAATGCTTCAGCGACTCAAGGGGCTTGTAAATAAGCCCCTAAGGTCTTAGACACGCATCTGAATCTGGGCCTGCTTTAGCACTGGTGGATCCTGGTGCAACAGTCTTTTTTGGCACCCGCCTAATGATCCTTTTTTCCACTAATTCCCTCACTACCACCCCCAACAGTGCCCCTCATCACTCCATTTACCCTCTCTGACTTAGATGAATTTTTTTTATAACGCTACTCATAGTTCACTTACACTCAGTTCTGTGATCGGCATAATACATGTTCTTTGCAGCAGGCACATTAACCCTCCGTGCTACTTTATGATGAGTCAAAACTACTACCAGACACAACTCCGATCTCTCTTCTGCACGATTATTAATCACTAGAATTATCTTGACATTTTTGTTGTTACCTGAAAGATGCTAGCCACGAGGAACTGTGACGCATGTATCTTTAAACCCATACTATCCCTGCCAGTCAAGAACTATGTGACAAAATAGCTAAATTCTTCTTTGACAAAGTTGATGCCATCTTTTCCACTTTTACTGATTTAACAACTAAAAAATTTCTGACCATACTGTAAGTCTTATGTCAGAAAGAGCTCCACATCACAGTTGATAAAGTTGCCCCATTAACAGCTACAAACGCAGCGATATCAGGCTCCCCGTACGACCCATTCCCGGTTTCTATACTAAAATTAGCACCAGCACCAGTCACACTAGCATTGACTTCCATCATAAATGCTATGTTTTCTGAAGGGTATTTTCCCATAAACTGGAAAAGTGTATCCATATTGCCCCTGCTATAAAAAAACCAAGTCTGATCATAAAGATTTCAATTACTTTAGACCTAGCTCTAGACTCCCACTTCCTGCGAAAATCGCAGAGAAAAACGTGATTGCACAACTTAGTCTGATTTTGCAAGATTCTCAAGTGCTGGGCCCTACCCAGGATGGTTATAGAGGGGGCACAGCACGGAGTCTGCTCTTCTTAAGTCCACAGAAGAGATCAGGGCTATACTTGTCCAGGGAGGAAAAGCCACAATGATTATGTTGGATCTCTCAGTGTCCTTTGATACAGTCCATCATGTTTTGTTGATGGACCGGCTGCAAGAGATTGGAGTCCAGGGCACTGGCTGGAAATTACTTAAATCCTTTTTATCGAATAGAATTCAAACTGTCTCACTCGGCGAATTCTCTGGCAAACTATTCTCACTGCCCAGTGGAGTCCCTTAAGGGTCATCTATAAGCCTGACACTTTTTAACATTTATCTATCCTTGCTGGCTCCCCTGATTGAATCGTTTGGCTTCAGTTTGACATCTTACACGGACGACAACCAAATTGTGGTATTGCTGCAGCCAGGAAGGATGTTGGGAACGGCATCCCGGGTCTATGATTGAATGACGGCTTTGGGAATTCGGATGGCCCAAAATTGCCTCAAACTCAACTCCGGTAAAACGGAGGTTGTGTTGTTTGGTAATGACACTAATTTCAGGACCCCTGCTTGGTGGACGGATACATTGGGTCCTCTTCCTATTCCTATCAAGAATATAAAAAGTCTGGGAGTCTGGATAGACAATAAACTCAGTTTCAGGGATCAAGTGAATGCGGTGGCTTCATCCACATTGTATATTCTTAGATCCTGTAAGAAAATAATGCCATTCTGGCCCAAAGACAGTCAACAAACAGTTATCACTGCCTTAACCATGTCCAAGCTGGATTACTGTAATAGTCTCTACATCATTATCCAGGAAGGGCTTATGAACAAATTACAACTTCTGCAGAATGAAGCTGCTAGACTGCTTACCTGTACACCAAGAGACGCCTCAATCTCGGCTAAGATCAGAAGGCTCCACTGGATGCCCGCTAAGAAGCGTTTTGAGTTTAAAGCCCTATGCTTGGTCTTCAAAGCCCTTCAAGGTACTGGGCCAGACTACCTAAAGCAGCAATTTCATTGGTATGTACCAAAAAGACTATTGCGCTCCTCAGAAGTAAGATTGATGTCAGTTCCCTTTGTAAAAAAAGCTAGCTGGGGTGGCAGAAGTTTTGTGGCTGGCGCAGATGCATGACCAATCTACTTGCCTTTAGGAAGGCTTTAAAAACATGGCTTTTTACTGTCTAAATCCAATAATATTCTCTCCGATTTAGGCTCTGTAGGACTTTACACAGCGGCAGGACACCTCCGAGTAACAGTTAGCGCTCTATAAATGTCACTAACATTAACATTAACATAAGTTATGTAAAAATAGCACCCCCAATGTCACCGCCAGGTGAGGCTGCACCGATCGCATCACCCTAAACCCGGCCCTGCATCCGAGGTTCGCACAAGAGGTACTGTCCCTATCGAATGCCCTGCACCCGTTATTGCTGTCATGGGTGCAACTAGTCCTGGACTTCGGTGGGGCCTAACACTTCAAGCCAGTGGGTGGGGCTCCACTGCTAGCAAGGGGTGGAGTTTACCCTTCAATGCAAAGGTGACATTGGCACCTCTGAGCCAATGTATCAAAATGGAGCAATAAACTTTGCTTTGTAAAAATAGTGGACAAACCCGATAAGATTACAAGTGTGTTTTTGTGGAATTGATGCCTCATAGGCTGCTGTCAGTGATCATTGAAATGGGACTGAGCGCACTAAAAACTGAAAAGCACTGTCTACGGATTTTAATATGAAGTATATGAGAACCGTTTTTCGCAAAACAATTTCAAGATAATAACACTTTTTGCTGATTCATGCACGATTTCCTCTGGGGCAGGATAAAGTTTTTGTGAAATATGTTTCATTGTAGGTCCAGGAAGGTGCTCCTGCCTGATTGATGTCTGAAGACATGTTCTCAGTCTGTCCATAAGGTTATTCAGCATTTTTAGGTCTCGTGACCTACAATGCGCGCAAGCGCATTGAGGGATCGAGAATTCAAGTGGCCAAAAACATCGTCAAACCAAGGGCTTCTTGCGCTGCGGTTTTGTTTAAGTTCACGTGAACCACGTGACCAAACAAGCACGCGCATTCACGGCCAGGGCTTCTCCTCCCCTAATTATTCATGGCCGGCCGCAGGCCGGCCTTACCTCCCCAGCCAGCTTCCCCCAGGCCGTATCAGCACTCCTCCCACACCTTTGAAGTGAAGCTTAGCTTCACTTCAAAGGCCCCTGCTGCTTCACACCGTGTCGCATTTCTCCTCCCCCTCCCCTTCTCTGCCTTCCCTCCGTCTTATCACTTTTATCCTTTCGTTATTTTTTCTTTCCTTTCCTCTCCCACATCACCGATTTTCTTCCTTCTTTGTTCCTTTCTTCACATTCCTTCTTTATTTTTCTTTCGTTATATTTTCTTTCCTCTCCTCCCCCACATCACCGATTTTCTTCCTTCTTTGTTCCTTTCTTCACATTCCTTCTTTATTTTTTTTTCCTTCCTTTTGTATCTTTCTATTTTAGTTCTCAATTGTTATTCATCTCTGCTTCTTTCTTTCTCATTTTTTCTTTTCCTTTTTATTCCACCCCTCTCTCCTTCCTTTTCCATCTGCCTTACCCTGCTAGCGGGCCCCTCATCTGTCACATGCTGCCCTGTCACCCCTCTCCCCTGCCTCTGCTCCGTGCAGATCTTACCCCTGCGTTCCGTCTCTCACGGCCCGTGATGCTGTGATGCGTCCCTGACTCACTCTCAGACTTCACAGAGACTGTTAGGTTTCTTTGACTCACTCTCAGACTTCACAAAGACTGTTAGGTTTCTTTGATTGTAAAGGGGATTGTTGGGGGGCGGGGTGTTTGCAGATGACAGAGAGGCGCTTACACTGCTGTCTAGTGAAATAGATGGCTTGCACGCCATGTGAAATCTCCCATTCGGCTCCGTGGTCCCTTTATAATCTTACATTTCCGATATGTGGCAGTCTTCTCTCATTCTGCCTGCATTGCTCTTAGGTCTCTTGGAGTGGCGCTACTGCTATAGCAAGAGGTTTGCTTGAGGGGCAGGAACGTGGCGGGACTGGGAGATGATGCGAGCTTTACTCCTGCCTACCGAGTTTCAACAAAAATCTTTACATTTTTGGAAGATCGCCTCATTTGCTCGTGCATGTAAACGTGAATGTAATATGCATGTTTGCTAAGTGCACGTTCACCTCTGGAGCTTCTTGGCGCTGAATAACAGAGGTTTACTGTTACCCGCCGCAGTGATACTCATTTTATGTTTCATGTAAATATGTCATTTAAAAGCTATTGTATTTTTTACTGTCCCAATCACACGTACACCCCTCCGTTTTGTGTAATCTAATTCACAGCACTGCGCTGCGCCAGATATACAGGGACGTGTCTGTAGAGCTCTGTTTGTCACTGCAACAAGATCTACGCTGTGTCGGTCAGGGGGTTTGCTGCAGAGGCAGTCTTCTGAGGAACTGCCTCAGTTGTGTGATCCTGGGCAACTCGCTCTGTATCACTGCGGGGAGTCATAATTACATTAAACGCCGCCGACAACCTCCCCCGGAGCTTTCGAGCTACAGTGTCAAATTAACTGCTTGCAAAACGCCCCTCATCTCCCGGCCCCAGGTGGCTCGTGCGGAAGCGCCTGCTTGAAGCTTTACAATGCGCGATCGCTTTCCCAGTACCTTGCTTTTATCTGCTGCATACTGACCGCAGGAATACTGCAGGCAACGACTCGGAGGGCCGAGTAGACATGCCTACAGCTTTATGTTGTTTCCTTTGAACCCAGGAGGAACAACTCAACAGGGATTTATAGTGCATGCAATTGAAAAATAATTCCGTGCTCATGTGACCCACAAATATGGAACGATAGACGTGAATTGCTATGTAGAGAAGACGGTCGGAGCTGGATTTAGGGACACATTTTTATGGATTTAAGAACACATTTTAATCTACTCAAAATAACCGCGTGTCTGCATATAGTATCACATGGGTAATATAGTTGCCACAAATATCTGTAATTTCAGGGCATAGGTTTGCACGATGCTGAAATAGCTCAGTGGGTTAACTTGCCTGTTATAGAAAATTGCGTGTAACCTGCAGGCCACAGTTCTGTGTAAGTTAGACCTGTGGGCTAATGTATTTGTTTCAGAGATCCCTATGTGCCTGTTAAAAACAGCTGCATGTAACCTGTAAGACAAACACATGAATTCACAGTAGATTTTCACTCACTGTTCCAATCTGGTACCCAAGTAGATTAATCCATATACTTCAAGAATCTGCATTCTACCTACAGGTCACAGGATAAAATCCAGGTGGCTGTCCTCAGTCTTTCCAAAGTCAGTAAAATGAGTATCATTGAGTTGGGTAACAATAAAAATGTTTCCTTTGTTTGCCAACTTGGCAAGCTATAAGCAGAGCTTTTGTGTGGAAGACAGTTGATGTCAGCACTGCATTAATCAGTTGCTCTTCAGTAGCGTTTGCACAAAGACAAAAAGTCTTCTTCGTTGTGAAAAACACATGAATCCAGGAATGAGAACAAAACAGAAATGTTCAGGAGTATAGGCCAAATCATGTAAACAATATTGTCTGAGATGTCTGAAATTTAGTTCAGTTTTCCATTGTTTTATTTAGCACTTAGTAACGCTCACAAGGCATTGAATTGCTTTTTAACGAGTAGCAGGCATCTATAGCAACCAAGATTTAGAGGCTAGCTCAAGATTAATGAGCTTTTGGTTTGTACTCTTCAGATATAATCCAAATCATACCTTAGTCGAAGACTCTTGCTGTTGAAGGTCTTGCGCACTCAACAAGTTTCTACGTCATGCATTTCATTTACGATGAATTGTTATTGAAATTAATCATTTTTTGTAATGGATAGGTTAGAAATTACAGGATAGCTTCGAGTTAAAAAATTCAGTGGTTGATTAATCATATTAGGGAAGATGAAATGTCATTGCTTGTTGGAGAATTGTATTGTATTTTGTTGTATGGATAATAAAAACCTTTAGAAAAGATAAAAAAAGTGAACATGCAGACAAGCACTCGCGTTGCCAATAGGTCTCGCAGTAGGAAAGTTGGAGCTATTACAATTGCAAATAACAATGCCTTTTATTTTTGTTTTCATTTTAAAAACATAAAGGGCTTTGTCATTTACAAAACCAATAGCTCCAACTTTCCTATTACGAGACCTATTGGCAACGCCAGTGCTTGTTTTGGTTGTGGCTGCACAAATGTGTGCATGTTTCCAAATATTGACCTTAGTAGGGTGCCACACCTGATGAATAGGTAATTACCGGTGTGATTTTCAACAGGGGTGGGCAGAATATACCACCCTTGGAATTGGCGGAATTTTGCGATTCCACGTTCCTCTTAAAATGTTAAAATAAGAGTTCTGGCCAAATGCCGCCAATCGCTGTGTGTTTGGAATTTTCCCCCCACATGGCTCCAGAAATGCGAGCTGGTGAGAGCGAGCAAGATTTGGCATCCCCTAGCGTGATTTTCTAACACTGGCAGTCGCAAGCAGTCAGACGGCTGCTTATCGAATAGATCTGATGCCGTTCAAGTAGATTTTCTACTGGAGCAGTAGCAAAATAAACTTGAATGAATGTGTGCTATTGCGCACTGTACGGTGCAGTTTGCGCTGATTTTTAAGCGTTGCTCAAAATATTGATGTTAAATTGCAGTGCAAGCAGCACAACATGTATATTTTCTGCTCGTTGGCAGAACTCAGTGGAATCTCATTGAGCTTTCATATAAATCCACAGATTTCTGTTGAGCGAAATTCTGCGAGTTCTGCCCACCCCTAATTTTTAACATCTTTCATTCCTCCTGAGAGTGAGTGCAAATGTATTATCTATCTTACTGCTTGTTAATTACTCTGGCATGAATTTGTGCTATTCTAAAAAAAAAAAAAATTGTTGTTGTTAGCACTCACATTAAGCAGTACTCAAACACATAAGATACTCATCCTCAAGACATCTGCCTTCACCTTGAAATAAGAAACAAAGGCTTTTCTGGTTGCACCGAACAGAAGGAATCTTTCTCTGGCAAAACCATGGCTTTCCTGACTATACCAGAAATGGCTCTGCCTGGCCAATGGGAGGTTAGATGCAGCATTTCATGGACAGCTGTGAAAATCTACTTCTGATGCTTAAGTTCTAGAGGTAATGAGCAACAGATATTGAATCAAGTTCTCCTGTATACCTAGAAGTTCTTGAAGTATACGTACGGCATGACCAGGGTCTCATTCTAAGTTGCTTGCCATGCTTCAGACTTACCTTTTCATGTTACAAAAGCAAGCAATAGTTCATGTACCCAGAGAGGAACAAGGGACCAGAAAACATTGTAGAGTCTTTCCGGTTCCCAATTCAACAGGGGAATTCTAGATGATCATGAGTCTCAGGGGAGTCAATCTATGGGTACAGAAGATTCCCTTCAAAGTGAAGAGCCTTCAGAGAGTAATTCCACTGGTTCCGAAGGGAGTCTTCATGAGTCTTCATGCTAACGACCAATCTCATGGATGCTTTATCACTGTTAACCAGTGCTAAAGTGATTGTGCTCACTCCCTAAAACATATTAGATTGACATACCCAATTGGCATATTTAGTTTACTTGCAAATCCCTAGTAAAGTGGGACTACCTATGCCCAGGGTCTGTAAATTAAATGCTACTAGTGTGACTGCAGCATTGATTGTGCCACTCACTTAAGTAGCACTTTAAACATGTTTAAGGTCTGCCTTTACGGCCTGTGTGTGTGCAGTTTTAAACTGCAATTTTGACCTAGAAATATAAACCTTCCTCTTTAATACACATAAGCCACCCCTAGGATAGGCCCTTGGCAGCCCACAGGGTAGGGTGCAGTGTATTTAAAAAGTTGGGCATGTACTTTAAAGTGCCCTGTTAGTGAAAAATTCTTAAATTCGTTTTTCACTACTGCAAGGCCTGACTCTCCCATAGGATACCATTGGAGTTACCTTTTTACATTTTATACATGTAATTTCCAAATGTGAACAGGTAACCAGTCAGACTGATTTGCATATAGCCATGTCTGAACTGGGGTGGCTGAGTGAACTAAAGAATGGTGATGGATTAAACCCAGATCAATTGACTGGGGGTGAGTGTTTGATTTGTACAAACGCTCCGTCCATCATCCCCTTTTGTTTCGCTTTGTTCGCCCTAAGTGTGGCAGGGTATGCTCAGACGTGAGTCCCTTGTTCACTTGGCCACTGGATTCAAGATAGCCTGGCTGATGAGGATTATGAATCCGAAACCGGTCCCAGGATGCTTGTTTCCGGTCCAGGGAAGACATGGCTTGGCAGTTCGGGCTGGACTGTTCCCAGGAGGCACAGGGTCAGACTGATTTGCATATAGCCATGTCTGAACTGGGATGGCTGAGTGAACTAAAGAATGGTGATGGATTAAACCCAGATCAATTGACTGGGGGTGAGTGTTTGATTTGTACAAACGCTCCGTCCATCATCCCCTTTTGTTTCGCTTTGTTTGCCCTAAGTGTGTCAGGGTATGCTCAGACGTGAGTCCCTTGTTCACTTGGCCACTGGATTCAAGATAGCCTGGCTGATGAGGATTATGAATCCCAAACCGGTCCCAGGATGCTTGTTTCCGGTCCAGGGAAGACATGGCTTGGCAGTTCGGGCTGGACTGTTCCCAGGAGGCACAGGGTCAGACTGATTTGCATATAGCCATGTCTGAACTGGGATGGCTGAGTGAACTAAAGAATGGTGATGGATTAAACCCAGATCAATTGACTGGGGGTGAGTGTTTGATTTGTACAAACGCTCCGTCCATCATCCCCTTTTGTTTCGCTTTGTTTGCCCTAAGTGTGGCAGGGTATGCTCAGACGTGAGTCCCTTGTTCACTTGGCCACTGGATTCAAGATAGCCTGGCTGATGAGGATTATGAATCCCAAACCGGTCCCAGGATGCTTGTTTCTGGTCCAGGGAAGACATGGCTTGGCAGTTCGGGCTGGACTGTTCCCAGGAGGCACAGGGTCAGACTGATTTGCATATAGCCATGTCTGAACTGGGATGGCTGAGTGAACTAAAGAATGGTGATGGATTAAACCCAGATCAATTGACTGGGGGTGAGTGTTTGATTTGTACAAACGCTCCGTCCATCATCCCCTTTTGTTTCGCTTTGTTTGCCCTAAGTGTGGCAGGGTATGCTCAGACGTGAGTCCCTTGTTCACTTGGCCACTGGATTCAAGATAGCCTGGCTGATGAGGATTATGAATCCCAAACCGGTCCCAGGATGCTTGTTTCCGATCCAGGGAAGACATGGCTTGGCAGTTCGGGCTGGACTGTTCCCAGGAGGCACAGGGTCAGACTGATTTGCAAATAGCCATGTCTGAACTGGGGTGGCTGAGTGAACTAATGAATGGTGATGGATTAAACCCATATCAATTGACTGGGGGTGAGTGTTTGATTTGTACAAACGCTCCGTCCATCATCCCCTTTTGTTTCACTTTGTTCGCCCTAAGTGTGGCAGGGTATGCTCAGACGTGAGTCCCTTGTTCACTTGGCCACTGGATTCAAGATAGCCTGGCTGATGAGGATTATGAATCCGAAACCGGTCCCAGGATGCTTGTTTCCGGTCCAGGGAAGACGTGGCTTGGCAGTTCGGGCTGGACTGTTCCCAGGAGGCACAGGGTCAGACTGATTTGCATATAGCCATGTCTGAACTGGGGTGGCTGAGTGAACTAAAGAATGGTGATGGATTAAACCCAGATCAATTGACTGGGGATGAGTGTTTGATTTGTACAAACGCTCCGTCCATCATCCGCTTTTGTTTCGCTTTGCAGCATTGATTGTGCCACTCACTTAAGTAGCACTTTAAACATGTTTAAGGTCTGCCTTTACGGCCTGTGTGTGTGCAGTTTTAAACTGCCATTTTGACCTAGAAATATAAACCTTCCTCTTTAATACACATAAGCCACCCCTAGGATAGGCCCTTGGCAGCCCAGAGGGTAGGGTGCAGTGTATTTAAAAAGTTGGGCATGTACTTTAAAGTGCCCTGTTAGTGAAAAATTCTTAAATTCGTTTTTCACTACTGCAAGGCCTGACTCTCCCATAGGATACCATTGGAGTTACCTTTTTACATTTTATACATGTAATTTCCAAATGTGAACAGGTAACCAGTTCATGTTTGGTATTGCGGGAATTGTAAGGGAAAATCCAAACTTCTTACTCTCTGTTTAAAGAGTCTTTACCAAGATGGCGGCACCCATTTTTACTCTTCCCCATTTTCAGACTTAGAAAATATGTTCCTTTGTCTGGATGACTGACTGCTAAATGCTTGTTCTACAGAAGGGACTTTGACAGGAATAGGAGCTCTTCGCTCTTGTCTGACACTGCAAGGATTTCTCTTGAATCTGCCAAAATGCCAGGCAGAGCAATCTCAAAACAGAACTTTGTTTGGAGCCCATTTCTACATATATATGCTTTATCTACCTGCAGTCAGAGTAGAAAGATTAAGGACCACTCTAAAATCTCTCAGTCAAGCTCCAGCCAGACTTTTCTTGAAAGTTCAGGGACATATAACCTCTTGCATATTTACAGAACCTTGAGTACATCTGCATCTTCACTTTCTTCTACTTCATAGTCTACATCATTGGAATCCAGAGTCTCAGAAACACGGCCTGTTGATACCTATGTCAAGTTCTCTACATCCTCAGCTTTGCTGGTGGTTGAACCCAGAATCCTTAACAAGAGGTTTTCCACTTCATGTAGGTTTCCTGATGGTGTCAACAAAGGAAGTCAGCTCCTTTAGATGGGTTACCACCTTGGAGGCACTGTTGTTCAAGGATCCTGGTCACTGACATGCCGCAGGCACTCTTCACATTAGAGGTATCTGTCTAAAGTATATAAATCTCTGTCACTTCCGGCATCAAATGAAGGGGCACCATGGTCTACTACAAACCAACAATACAGTGACCGCGCTTATCTGAACTGATAAGGAGGACCTCAATCATGTTCTCTCTGACTAGGAGCCCTAATGGTAGATGCTTGGGTGGAATCGCATCTTACTACAAGGGCTTCTCACATCGGGGTCACATAGATAAACAGATTAAGCAGGAGATTTCCATCCTCCCAAAATCTTTCCATATGTCAATTTATCTTCAGGAGATTATGCCAAAGGTTCAGGGGACCTGTTGTAGACCTGTTTGCCGCCTCTGAAAATGCCCAACTATCCAGGTTCTGCTCCCACTATCCCACCTCAGTGGCGTGGAAGGTGGGTGAGTCAGTGTAGCCTTCCCTTGGCCTCGTCATCTACTGTATGCCTTTACTGCTGATCCCTTAGATATTTCTTTGGAATAAAGATGAAGCAGCCGATGTTGTCTAGTAGTTCTGTTCTGGCTATGCAGGCCCCAGTCCCCTTTTTTGTCAAAGTCCATTGTTTCAGTTTCGAAACTTCCTTGGTTTCCCTTTTTCTTCAGCTTCGAGGTGTGTTTTCCAGTAGGGTATCCACCTCTCTCTCAGTATGGAGGTTGAAAGAATTAGTTTGCAGAACAGCAGACTCTTGACAGGCCTTTCACAATCAGAAATCTAGATACCTTCCTGCACCAAATCTATTCTTAGAGGTTTATTTGTCTGTGTATGTGTGCTGCAGAATGCAGCACAAATGCAAAGAGGAACTTACAAGAAGGAATAAAGATATTTTTCCTTGTTAAGACAGCCTAAGATTGGCGCACTATTTTGGCACAAACATAGGTTGAAAACCAAAGAGAGGGGCTCGTTTTTACCCAAAGGGAAATCGAGCACCGGTATACTATCAAGTAAAGAAGAATGTTTTCCCTGTGGGAGATTCAAATAATCTCAAATCCAAACATAGGTTTACAGACTTTATAAAATCCGAGTTTTTTGTCAAAATACATCAGTGGATGGACTGGAACAACCATGCCACATGTACAATACAAGCCCCTGCAGCCTCTGTGGTGTGGGGCGCCTACACTTTCAGCAGTCCCCTCAACATTTCAGGGCAGCCCCATTCAGACCAAGGTCAATGAATATCTATGAGATATTCGGAAAAGCTGCTCTTTACTTTCTTCAGGGGTGCCCCATCATTTTGTGTTATGCCACTAACCCATCCTTCACTCATTTAAAGCATCCGCAACGCAAAGAATATGTGCTGTCTCTAGTTTTTTTAAATTTTGTTTTATAAAGCCATGCACTTTGCGCTTTGGGACAAAAAAAGTGTCACACGCACGATGCAAAATGTTAGTAAATCTGGGACTAAGTTTAGACTAACTTTATAAAGTTTGCCACTTTGCAGGTGTGCTGCACAGTGCAGCACTTATGCAAAGTTTGAAAAGTTTGGAGAAATATAAACATTTCTCCTACTTCGTGCTTGCCTCTGAAAGGTGCAATTGTTTTGGCACAAAGTCCTAATTACCTGTAGTAGTAGAGAGGGCTTTGGATCAAAAAACATTAGTGCTAGATTGGGAAAGTCCATGTGGGATGACTCCTTGACACAAACTAAAGCAAAGTAGTGCAACACATGAATTTAAGTTAATTTTAGGGATCTTTCGAGTGAAAACATGTTGTCCACTGAAAAGTAAGGGTGAGATTCACTAATATGCCATGCAATGCAGTGCAGCAATCAAATTTAGAAATGGCCCTGCTATTCTTTTCCAAAGTTCTGGCACACATTCAGGCTCCCTACTGCTTTGAGCTTTGTTTAAAAACCATTGGTGGTAGCATAGGAATGCCCATGTACCACTGATGGAACGGCACTTTGATGCAAATTAGTGCATAGCTGTACTTGTGTTACTTTTTATGGTTTAAATCTTTTTATTGAGTTCAAATACACATATCAAAATTGAAAACACGACCCCCAGCTCTCAGAATCGTCATAAAACAGACAAGTGTCGCAGTAAGTGTTATTACTCTAGTAAATGCATGGAGCGGGTCTGTTTGACCAAATGGTTAACAGTGCAAGAGAGGCAGTACGCCAACAGAAAAGGGAAACCCAACATTCCCACCCTCCACCCCCCTCCCTCTCTCGTCCGCCAAATCAAGAACAATAGAAAGGGAAATGTGAGGCATCGTAATGTTCATCGCGGTCTACGAGTCTTGCACGAAGATTTCACCTGTGGTATTTGCGTGTCAATCAAATGCAATAGTCGCAGGTATCTAGGGCAGGTCAGCTCTCTAAACTCTGTTATGAGCAACGTTAGGAAAGGGCGCCATAGCTCAGGGAATTCAGACCCCCTACCTGCCAGCGTGAGAGTCAATTTCTCCATCCCCAGCACCATCCACAGTCTCTGGAGCCTACCGTAATGAGGTGGGGGCTGGGGAGACCGCCAGTGTGCGAGTATATTCTGAGTAGCTGCCCCTAGGGCGATTGCGTTCAGTCGCCCTCTCCGGGACTTAGCTGGGTACATTAGTGGGTTGGGTAGGCCTAAGAGGTTGTGTTACTTTTTAAACAGCTATCCAGGGCAAAACAAGGTTTGCGTTGGAAAGTATATCATTTATCAACATTTTGTGTCACTTTTGTGACTTTGCACTGGCACGAAGTGTTGATTAATCTAGCCACTAGTTTCATAATACAACTTTTCTTACTTTCAGTTTCTATTTAAATAGTACCTCCTATTGTGAATGGCGTCAAACCACTAAAAGTAAAGCCCGTATTATTAACAATTGGGTTTTCATTTTAGACATATATTTCTTATTTTGAAAGGCAAAATCTTTCTCATATTTATTCTGTCCCTCTCTTGATTACATTCTGATTACATTTTGCATTCTCTCCCTCTTGCTGTAAAGTGGGGAAGGGGACCCATACTATGTATTTGTAGATTAGGCGGGGAGTGCTAACAGGGGCTATACACCCTGCTGTTCTTGCCTGTAGAAGAAAAAAACAACACTTTACTCAGGTAATACCAGAATACACATTTATTTAGACTTGTTGAGGAAGTGTGTTGACTGATGGAAGACATCAGCCACCAAGACTCCTCTCAAGACTGAAAACACAGGCAGTATGTATACAAATCTCCATGGTCAGGGGTCATCTGGTTCACCCTAATAGGGGTGCCTGTTCAAACAAAATGTTTTACAACTTAACAGGAGTGCAACATAATTTAAGCAAGGATTCCTGAAATTAGAAACTGTTCCAGCTTCCCAGAACACAATAGTAAGTAAAATGCTTAACAGTTTAGCCTTGCACATTGATATATGTAGTGTCCTTCAGGATATACACACACACGGACACAGGGTTACAGGGTATCAGCTCCTTTATTTGCGTCCTTCTTCTTCCTGGGCTAACGGCTAACGGCGAACTGCCGTCCCTAGCCCCAGCTCCTCCCTTTCCGCCCGCCCTTGTCCCACCTCGGGCATGTCCTAGAGCCTTACTGGTATGGACATCATTACATCTCCCCCCTCTGTAAACAAAGCAAAAATAAAACAAAACACAGCATCTATTTGCACCCCTTATTTCCCGTCGCCAACTGTCTCTGCTTATAGTTCTTCAATCAGGCGCGACGGTTTTGTGATGACCCGTCTGGCGCGCGACTGGAGGTCAGGACTGTCACGCTCACGCTCGTCAGTGATTTCTATCAGTGCCTGACTGCGACTGGGTAGTGTCTCTGGTTCTCTTATCTCCACTCTTGGTTCAGTCAGTAGTTCCTTGACATTGGGGCTGCACTTCTTAAAGTACGTCACGTTCCGGGTAATTCGTCTTCCATTGGTCTCCGCAGTGATCATAGTTCCTTTTTGTTGTATCACTTTCAGAGGAACCTCATGATATTGGCAGTCAGTCTTTCGGTGTTGCTCTTGCCACGCCAGCACCCAGTCTTCTTTGTGGATTTGAGTGGGAGCGGCATGTCGCCGTTCATCCGCATAGTCCTTCATCTTTTCTTTCTTTATCTTATCAATGGCCACCATCTCCTCATGGTCAGAGTCGGGATATTGTTCACTCGCTGCGGGACTCATCATTGGTAGCCTTGTACGCACTGGTCGTCCCAACATGATGGTGGCAGGACACTTGCCTGTGGTGGAGTGTGGCGTGTTTCGGTAAGCTCGTAATACCTCGTTTAGTGCTGTCTGAATGCTCTTCCGGGTGAGTTCCGCTTGCTGAATGGCTTTCTTGATCGTGGTCATGAAGCATTCGATCATTCCGTTCGCCTGAGGCCATAGCGGTGTAATCTTCCGGTGTTTGAAATTGAGATGTTGAGCAAAATCAGCGAAGTCATGGCTGTTAAATGGAGGCCCATTGTCAGACTTCACCACTTGAGGAATGCCCCACGTGGCAAAGACCTCTTCTAAGATAGGTATGGTGCTAGATGCTTTCGTGGATGTGCACAGTTGTGCAATGGGGAATCAGGAGTATTCGTACATGATGACCAGGACATATTGGCCGGACTTGATTGGCTCAAAGAAGTCAATGGCAATGTGTTGCCAGACACCCTCCGGTAGTGGAGACATTTGTAGCGGTGCAGGGGGATCTGGACGGCTCACCAGTTGACATTGTGGGCAGTCTTTCAGTGTTGTTTCCACCATCAGGTCCAGTGTTGGAAACCAGACTCTCTCACGGAGTGCTCTTTTCGTGGCTACTATGCCCCTGTGTCCTTCGTGCGCTAGATTTATGACCCCTTGTCTGAGTTGTCGTGGGACCACAATTCGGGTGTCTCTTAGGATGAGACCATTTGTCGCTATTGACAGTTCGTCATGGACATGTTTGAATGCTGCCATCTCTTGGTCATTTTGTTCACTGGTTTGTGAGTGCCGCCAGCTCTTGGTTTGGATCCGACGTCTCACTTCTTGTAGGGTGACGTCAGCTTGTGTCGCTTCACAGATGGCTTCCAGCGGAACAGCCGGAGGTCTAGCTTGGTCTACTACGAAGTTAATGTATTCGTCCGCAATTGATTGTTCTGATATGCTGGATCTGGTGGGGTGTCTGGACATGTAGTCTGCGGGGTTTCCAGCTTTTTCGGGCTTGTGTATGATGGTGTATGTATATTCTTGTAGCCTGAGGCCCCATCGCTCTATCCGTGGTGGCATTTTTGCTCGAGGGTTTCCAAAAATTGTGGTCAGAGCCTGATGGTCCGTGACTAAGGTGAAGTGTTTTCCAAAGATGAATATGTGGAAATGTTCACATGCCCATACTACAGCCAGGCTTTCCTTTTCTGGCTGGGAGTATGCTCTCTCTGTGTCTGTTAGACTCCTGCTGGTGTATGCTACTATGTGTCGCTGGTCTTCTTCTCTGTCGTATTGTGCTAGGATAGCTCATAGTCCTACGGGGCTGGCATCTACTATTATTTCAGTTTTCTTTTTGGGATTGAAGTAAGCCAAGTTTTTGGCCGACTCCACAGCTTTCGTGATTTCTCTGAACGCCCCTTCACATTGGGTGGACCACTGAAATGGCTGTCCTTGTTTGGTGAGCATTCTCAGGGGGTGACTTATTGTGGCATAGTCTGGTATATATCTGGAGCAGTAGCTGCCCATGCCTAGGAACTATCGTACGTCGCCAACGTCATCTGGGCTCGGTGTGTCATTTAGCGCTGCTACCTTTTCAGGGTCTGGTTTCATACCATTTCCCGAGAATATGTGGCCAAAAAATGTCAGCGTTGGCTTGTGGAATTCACACTTGTCCTTGTTGAGTGTGAGGTTGGCTTCCATTAGTGCATGACAGACACGATCTAGTGCCCTGTCATGGTCTTGGGTGGTAGCTCCATATAATAGGATGTCATCACTATAATTTAGTACATGAGTGATATGATGAATTGTTCTCCTGATTGTTTCTTGGAATATTTCTGCTGCTGAGGACACCGCAAAACGTAATCTTTTATATCTGAACAGCCCTAGATGCGTCAAGAATGTTGTGATATATCTTGACCGCTCATGCAGTTCTAGTTGGTGATATCCTTTGTTGAGGTCTAGTTTTGAAAATATTTTGGTTCCGTTGAGTGACGTGATCATATCACTGATGTGGGGGCCTGGATGTCTCTCTCTCTCTATTGCCGTGTTAGGCGCTCTCATGTCCACACATAGAAGGACTCGGCTGGCTTCTCCTTTCTTTGGGACTACCACAACCGGGGAGACCCATGGTGTAGGTCCGTCCGTTCTCTCTATGATATCGGCATCTAGTAGTTCTTGGAGCTCCTTCTCCACAGCTTCTTGCAGGGGAAATGGGATTTTCCGGTGGTGTTGCGCCACTGGGGTGATTTGTTCATTGATGTGCAGTCTTATTTGGCAGTTTTTCATTTTTCCAAGGCCTTGGAAAAGCTTGGGGAACTTTTGGATGATGTCTGGTTTGTCATCCACTTTGTACAATAGGTTGATCAATTTTAGTCGTTCTGCAGTGGGCAGGCTTAGGAGGCAGTCTGCCTCAGGTCCCTCGATGACGTGAATGTAGGCTTGTATCATGTGATCCTGGTATGACAGATCGGTTGCAAACTTCCCAAGACACAGTAGTGGTTTCTTAGACATCCACGTATATACTTGCACGTGGGCGTTGACTAGTTTGGGAGGCGGCCTCATTCTTTGATATTCCGCTACAGGTAGGTAGTTTAGCGACGCCCCGCTGTCTAGCACAAACTTGGTATGATGAGAACCAATTCTGATGTCTAGCCGTGGATATTCTTTTATCCGATCCGGATCAACCACAAAGTAGATATATTTGTTTCGGTCTTGTGAGATGGCTGAGAGGGATCTGGATTCTCTTGATGATGACCGTCGAGATTGATATGTCCAGCAAGAGTGACAGCTGGATTGTGACGACCCAGTGGATGAGTCTTGTCTATCCTGGACTGCTCTGACATGGTGACGACTGCCTGAGGGATGATGTTGCCGGGGCTGTCCCCGCTGATCACTCTTGTGCAATGTCCCGCACATGCTTCCGAAGTGATTGTCTCTATCACACTTCCGGCATTGTTGTCCTAGTGCTGGGCATGCATCTGCATGCGGGAAGTCGTATCCGCATCGGTAGCATTTCATTTGTCTGTCTGATCGTCTCTTGGTGTGGCTTGTGCTTTTGTGTCCATTACTTGACTGGTGGTATTGTTTCTTGGATCTGGAGTAGCGCACTTGAGGTGGGGACCTTCCATGCGCTTGTCGAGACTGCATCCTGAATGCTTGTTCCCGTTTCTCACTTCTCCCGGCTTCCATTTTCTTCGCATGTTCATCGGCTTGCTCATCTAATCTCGTCATTTCTTCTATCTCGTACAGCGAGTAGCTTTTCATGAGCAGTTTGCGTCTCAGCGGTTCTGAAAGACAACCTTCTATAATCCTCAGTCGAATGGTGTCGTCAGTGGAGAACTTGTCAAAATCACAGTATTTCGCCAAACGTCTAAGGCGTGTGACGAATACACCCATTTGTTCACCTTTCTCTTGTGCAGCCAGGTTGAAGGTGTACCGCTCTTAGTCAACGTTCTTTTTGTGCAGGAACTTGCGGTTTAGCGCTTCACAGACTTTCTCATAGGACCCAGCAGACTCAGTAGGCAGTTCTTTTATGATCTGTCCAACTTCTTTGCCGACCAGGTTCTTGAGTGCAAGCAACTTTTCTTCGGCATCTGATACTTTCGACCCTTTCATGAAGTCCGTGAAATCTTCTATCCATTCTTGCCATCGCAGGCCCATACCCCGCCAGATTCAAGAGCGAGGGGCTCGGGGCGGCGCAGGAATTAGGCCCCCAACATACCTATGGTAGCTGGGTCAGTCATTGTACTATTCTTCTGTTCTTGAATGCTCTTACCGACCCTTTCTTGCTATTCGTTGCGCTCGCCAGTGCTTGTTTGTTATCTTTGTTGCACTCGCCAGTGCTTGTTTGCTGTGTACGTTGCACTCGCCAATGCTTGTTTGCTATCTTCGTTGCACTCACCAGTGCTTGTTTACTACACTTGTTGCACTCGCCAGTGCTTGTTTGTTATTTTCGTTTCACTCGCCAGTGCTTGTTTGTTATCTTCGTTGCACTCGCCAGTGCTTGTTTGCTATGTTCGTTGCGCTCGCCAGTGCTTGTTTGCTATCTTCGTTGCCCTCACCAGTGCTTGTTTGTTATCTTCGTTGCACTCGCCAGCGCTTATTTGCTATGTTCGTTGCACTCGCCAGTGCTTGTTTGCTATCTTCGTTGCACTCACCAGTGCTTGTTTACTATGTTCATTGCACTCGCCAGTGCTTATTTGCAGTTCAGGTTCTCCGTCTGACTCTAAAATGGCCGCCAATGATCCTTAACAGGGGATTGGACAATCTTGCCTGACCTCAAAATGGCCGCTGCGAGAATCTCGTGTGCAACAAGATTTGGCCTTTCTCTTCACCGGAGACACAGCGTTCCTTCGCGCTTGCTTTCACTCACCGCTTCCACGCTTGCAGACACGGATGCCGCGCCAGGTGAGATGGTTTATTTCTTTTTTGTTCTCTTGTCTTTGCCGCCGGGGTGGGCTCCCGGTAGGCGCTTCGAAGTATACGCTCCAGCCCCCACACGCAGGGCGAGCTCCATGTTAGTTGCCGCCGGGGTGGGCTCCCAGTAGGCAGGCCCTCAGACACGCTCCAGCCCCCACACGCGGGGCGAGCTCCGGTTCTTTCGCCGACACTCCAGCCCTCCACACACGCGGGGCGAGCTCCGGGCGGGCCACATGGCGGACGTGTTACTGAGTTAGCCGTCCGATGCACACACACGTGTGAGCTTGCGGCCTCGTCGCCAGATGTAGTGTCCTTCAGGATATACACACACACGGACACAGGGTTACAGGGTATCAGCTCCTTTATTTGCGTCCTTCTTCTTCCTGGGCTAACGGCTAACTGCCGTCCCTAGCCCCAGCTCCTCCCTTTCCGCCCGCCCTCGTCCCACCTCGGGCATGTCCTAGAGCCTTACTGGTATGGACATCATATGGTAAGCACAGTGCAGGCACAGCAAATGTCTCAAAGCAAAACTGCTTTTTTGCATTCTTCCATAGTCGACAAAGTAGCCTTGATAGTTACCTTGCAAATAAACTAAATGGGGAGTGAGAGCGGGGACTAGAGAGAGCCCTGTCAGTAAAAGAAAAACAAAACAAAGCCTCCCAAATAGTTTTTGAAAGGCCGGCAAAGCACTTTTGATGAGGCGGTCCTTGAGGTCTCACAGCCCCAGCCCAGAGCAGGCAATGGCAGCAGGAGGATTCTGTGTCATTCCGTGCTGCGACAGCCCTGGCTGAGAAGACAACAGGTGGCTGAAGCCCTTTTAGCCCAATAGGCGTTGCATGCCTGACAGCTGTGCAGTGTATATGCTTAATTTGTGTCAGTGTTTGCCAGTGTTCGGCACCGGCACTTTATTTCTTAACACCAGCCCTTATCCTATGATAGTCCGCCACATGGTGGCGCTGTCCATCTGTTTCCCCGCAAAGCACATCAGTTTAATCATAAACATTCAAAATAAAAATAGCAGCGCGTACAGGCCATTGGAACTCGGATTCTGCATTGAAATTAAGCACTGTATGGTAGTCTACCACCCATCAGAAGATGGCGCCCCATTACACCATTCGCCTCTCTACCAGCAGGCAGCGACATGCACCTGGGTGGAAAAGGCTTCAATGTTCCTGTTGTGGGGATAGGTCACGTGCTTGTGTCACTCAAGCTGCTGTTCCAAGGCACCTGACCCGGGTTCTTCAACTGTCCTCTAAAACCTGGATGTCTCTATGTTCGGGTATAGTGCCACATCTTTACAGTTACAGCTCCTCTTGTTGACTTGATAACATAGGAGCCCTGCTAGGTCTTGGGCTATTTGGAAGTGCTGGGGTGGGGAAAGGCAACAGGGGGCAGAGTGAAGAGCTATTGAAGGATAAACGCAGCCTTTAGAAGTGCCCAGGCTGAATCCCTAACCTCTCGTCTTTCCTTCTCCTCTTTCCAGGTTTTTGTGATGATGTCTGTGAACTACGTCCGCAGTGGGCGCATGGACCGAATGGAGCGCAATCAGTGGCTGATGTTAATCGGGGTGCGCCTGGCGTCATGGAACCAGATCCTGGATCCCTGGGTGTACATCCTGCTGCGGCGGGCCGTGCTGAGGAAGGTCTACAGCATGGTGATGCGGCGGCCAGACCTGAAGCCAAGCAGGACAAAGCGCTGGGAGGTCAGCTCTTTCCAGAGTGGAGACCGCAGCTGCGTCAGTCGCTTGACCCACACTGGTGGAACCAAGGCACTGCCGCAGCGAATCCCTGCCACCGATTTCATGAAAGGGACATGCTGAGCTCAGCCTGGTCTGTACAGCCCAGTCAAGTTTCCACAGTCCATGCGTGAAATTCCAAGAAAAAAATCTGAACTGGAGCAGCACATCATGCATGGACCTGGGAAACTTTGCAGCTATGTAATAGCTGCAAAGTTGCCCATATGAATGCTCTTAGGCCTAACAATCCAGCTGTGTAGGACAATGTATGATTGAAAACTGTCCACACCAAATATGTGACTACTGGGCATCTCTTGCAAACTTCATCTGATTATGAGAGGACAATGGGGTGTGTCATGAATTGTTTGTCTGAGGATCCAAGGTTTATGTGGGGTTTTCCCTGTAGTGTTCACTGGCTTGTGCAAGTCCCATGCAGTCTTTCAAGCTGAGTGGGCAACACATGTTGACTCTATTGTTGTGTTCGCTAGTAGGGGTCCATCAACTTCTTGATGCGAGTGCAGGGTAAGAACATCAATCATACATATTCATTGATCTCTGCATTCACCATTTCAGGCAAGAGCAGAACCCCCTAATCTGTGCTCAACTGGGTGTGTGCAAGACTATGGGGATATTTGAGGTGTCTCTTTAGTGTTTTCGAAGTTTGGATTCCTGGATCTCCTGGAGCTAGGAACGCAGAGGACATTATCCAAGCTGTCCTTACATAAGCTCGCTAAGAGCTAAACACACAGAATGTGTTAGTTCCAGTCTGTGTGGTATTTGGCATCATCACTAGGTGACTTCACTTGTGTTTGAAGAGGTTGGGCACACCCAAGTGCTTCTGAGCTCCATGTAATCCACGTTGACCGGGGGAGGGTTGAAGCACCACTGTCCTTCCCTGTTAGTCATATTCAAATAGGGCAGGGATGGCTGTGACATGCTAATGTCAGACCCCATTCAGGGGGCCACCGGGCAGACAGGGCTACAGGGCCTCAACTGTGGTGGCTGAGGCTATTTGCCACTGGAGTCCTGGGGTCCATCCTACTAAAGCTCTGCAAACCATGCCAAGTGCACCCTTTCCATACCTGACTCTCAGGTTAGTGAGGGCACGCGGTCAAAGGATCCTCAAGGTGGGAGTGTAGGGGGCAAGATCTCAGAACTCGACAATCAACCAACACAATAAGATGCTGTCCTCCAAGTACTTTACTAATGTGACAAAACCTAATACTAGTCACAGAAACAAGGTCCTTCTACTTGCTTTGGTCCATAAACCATGTGTCAGTGCTTGCACCAACCCAGGACTCTGATCAGAGATCGCTATTGCTGCCCTATTACAACAACGTCCCACTATAGCTTTAGCTACCGCCTGTCTATAAAGAATGTGTGCTTGTGGAATAATCTGGCAAGAATCAGCTCAGGTGCAGCACTGGACTATGCTTATAAAATGACTGGCCCAATGTGGGGCCCCTGAGGGTCCACTCAATCTTGTAGCTTGTTATGAGTTTGGACGGCAGTCTACGTGTTTTGGCATTTTGCCTTCCACAGGACCACAGAGTCCCACTGTTTAGAGTGTCCTTTTAAAGTGTTCATAACGCCATAGTACGTTTCCCGTTGTCATAACTCAATACAACTAGTCCGTATAATTTTTTTTACAAAAGACTGTCATTTCTCGTCCACCATTTTAGAACATTTCTTTTTACATGCTTTTTTCATAAAGTGCCCTTGTTTTTTCATTTTACATTTTCTCAAACTTGGTGAATCAATTATTTGACAGCAATTTGAAGAGTGGTCGATATACTTAACCTTTTCTCCTTAACACGATTCAGTGGATTAACCAGATGTGTCCGAATCACCGCAAAGTACTTGATTTCTCATTATGACACACAATAAGATATAGTCCAAGTTCAGGAAAATGCATTCAGAAGATCCACACATGAATAAAGTGCAAATGCCTCGAGGCAAAATGCTTCCTTCCTTCATATGCATTACAAAAAGAGTGATAATTCTCCCAATTATAGTAAAGTATTCTTTTTTCTAAAAAAAGATGGATTCATAGAGAATTTATATCAAAGAAGACTGCAATTATAGTACTCTATTCTATAAATGATGGATTAACAGAGAGTTTACATCAAAGAAAACCACTTTCAATTTTATTTGAAAAGTGCCAATGCAGTAAAGGTTGTGCAAAAGGCCATCTACAAAGTGCAGATTCACATACCATTTAAACCAAAAACTCCAACCCCACACATATATGCAATCCTATTTCAATAAAGGATATCTATGAGTGCAAACATTTTAACATTATTTCATCCAACTATATTGAATGACTAGACGAATTTCTATAAATACACTTGAAATAACTGAGGAAAACGTTGGGGGGGGCTCCCTTCGAGTGTCATTTATCATTTGGATTTCCCAGATACACACAATTATAATTAAAGTGCAAATGCGTTAGCTGTTCATTATGTGGCACATGCATACAATCTTGTACGAAAAGTATCCCATATGCCAAACATCATCTGTATAAATTATGTGCGCAAGATCATCTCTAAAATGCTCGTAAATATGTTGATGAAGAAACTTTCTGAAGTATAATAAATATGTATGAAATGAATAAATAAATAGAGATTTGATATATGGGATAATGGTAAAAGGTTTTCTTTTTAAGTTGTAATTTTTCATAAGATCATATATTTCATTATAGTGTCTATATAGTTGCTAAATGGACATAAAAAGTTTCTAAAACACATTTTCACAGGTATATACCTCAAGATGTTATTTCACATCACCATCATGTCAAATCTAAAGCATAAATATATATGAAGGTCCGGAAAATCGTTGTTTTTTAGGTTTCGCCCTGGCCGTTGCAACTGCGTAGCAGTTGCTCCACCCAGGGCGAAATCTTATGATCCTACATATGGGGTTTGGTCCCGCCTCTGTCTTTCATTGGCTAGCTCCATAAATGGAGGCTAGCCATTGGAAGACATTGTTGTCCGTCACTCTTTCCTGGTCAGAACGCGAATCGGGGGCGTTTCTAACTGTTTTTTTAAGTCCCGCCCTTGTGTCCCGGGCCACGCTGTGATTGGCTGCCGGCCAGGGACACCCCCGTGACGTCATTCCCCGGGCCGCGCTGTGATTGGCTGCCGGCCCGGGACACCCCCGTGACGTCATTCCCCGGGCCGCGCTGTGATTGGCTGCCGGCCCGGGACCTGACTTGTTTAACTTCCCTCGAATATGTTACAGTGCTGGAGTTAGAATAATTAAAAAAATATCTCCTCGTGTACTATTTCTATTTGCAACTTTCCTCACATATTCTGTGCTGGAAATAGAAAAGTATTTTCTTTCCTAGGTTGCGGTAAGTGTTTTGTTTCTTGATAACAGCAGGCGTCCTCTTTCTTGCACTCCGCGGTTGTCCCGGTGTAGTGTTTTTTCTATGTCGAAAACTGTAGGTCTGTGACTATCGCCCCAAGTTGTCTCTCTTTAATGTCTGTGGCTGTTGACACAAAGTTCAGTCCATCCTTCAGCATTCCTTGGACGGAAAAGGCGGAGCTTGCCTATCTCTGTGCGCCGATTGGCTAAGCGCATGTCCGCTGTTTCCGTTTCAACCATGCCTGAGTCTTCGGAACTTCGAGTTAATGCCCGCTTCGCCTCTCGGTATGAGACGTACAGGAGGAAGGAGGAGCTGCAGCGGCGTGAGTGCTGGGGCACCTGGGTTGGGATTGGGGAATGTGTTGCGACAGACGACGCCTAATGGACTAGGACCCTCACCGCATGCGTTTGGCATTCTACACAACCCCCCCCCCTCCCCCTTCCTTTGGCCGTCTAGCCGTCTAGCCGCGCAGCTCGCCACAGGCCTCTGTAGTCTGGTTGAAAATCTACCTTCAATCGTTAACTTTTTGCTAACTTTTTCCTGCAGCGGTATCGGTGTGCTGGCCACAGGCTCCCTGTGTGCATTAAACAGTCGCGCATCTTGGTGCTGCACGTGTCCGTATTCTTGGTGGGCACTCCCACACCCTCTGGACGACCCCAGTGCCCCTTCCACCTGCTGTCTCCGTAATGGCCCTGCCTTAAACTCTCACTGCTACACTCTTTTCCCCTTTTCTGCCCAAGCATTTGTTTTTCCCCTTGAGCCGTGCAACAAATCCAATTACTACAATTATCCGTTGGATGGATTGTGCGGAGTGTGTGCGTGGGGGGCAGCTTTATCCCCCCCCTCCCTCCCCGGTGCCTGTCCATCAGCCTCGCCTGCACAGAATGGTGCCCCTGCAGATCCGCTCGAAAAGGTCTGTTCACTCTGCAGTTTGCCACCTGTTCCTCCGCCCCTCCCGTCCCCAGTGAATGGGCCGGGGGATCAGGAGGCTCTTGCCAAATAACTGGGCGATGCTGTCACCGCTGCCTCGCAGCACCTTGGGACGCACTCACTTTTTCCTAGCGCTGCGTTGTTAGCACAGCCACGGTTCACGTTTTGACACTGAATTAGATGGGAAATTAATACTTCCCAAGCACATCGAAAAAATGAATAAAGGCTGCTTCGAAAGGCTCCACCACAGCCCCGAGGCATGGCACAGGGAAGCTCAGGCCTCTGCGCTGGCAAAGGCCTGGGCCCTGTACTTGCTGTGTGCACGAATGTGTGTGTGTGGTATTTCTGTAGCGTTAACCTAGTGGACATATCTACATAGTCTTAGGCAAAGATACCACCGAGAGGTAGCTGGAGCGATAGCTGGTATCTCAGAGCGGAAGTGGACTGTTGCTGCGCTGTGATGTAGTGCTGGCTTCAGCCCCTTACTAGACTGGCATATCATTAGGCGGTCCTGGTTGATACAGGGGTGTTGTTTGAATTCCGGGGTGCATACATGGAGACACGTGTTGGTTGCCTCATTTGCATTCTTAGTCTTCAGAGTGACGTGTCCTGGCTGTGGGTGTTCCAAGAGCCTCGAGGGTGGCGAGCTCTGGTCAGCCAGCTGGGCAGGTGGGAGTGCCGGTTTTGATGGCTTTGTAGATGACGTATCTTCATTATGGTGTTCTGGCTATGGGTGTGCCAAATTTGCTTTTTTTTTGGGAGGAATGGTTTTACTTTCTTTCGGAGAGTGATCTGGTATCAGGCTGTCTTGGTTTTCTTGTCAATTTGTTTCCTGATGGTGAAATCGGCATCTAGGATAGAAAGAGTGGCTTGGCATTGGTGAAAGTTGGGGTTTGAAGCTGTCCAAGTTCATGTAGTTGAGCCAAGATTAGAAGTCTATGCCAGTTGACGTCACAGTGACTGGCACTGATATATGGCACCAGGTTCTAGGCTGTAGCGTGAATGATGTGATGTGTTCGGCAGCCAGACCCCCAGTAGATTTGTCTTACTTTAGTCAGTGTTCACCGATAGTCTCTGTGCGGCCATTAAATCTGCTCTGCTAGTTTATGAGCCACTCTTGACTATTGTTTTTTGCTCATATGATTTCATGCATTGGAGGGAATGCAACAGCCATCCAGAGAGATTTTTCATATGCTGTGAAGGGTGGGGTTTACAGGCCTGGCCGAGGAACTGGACAAAGCCAAACTTGGCACTCCACCCAGAACACACTGCAGCTGTGACTGAGTGAAGTCATCGGCCTAACAACCATTGCAAATAAAAAATAAATATCAAGGAAAACAGAGTCCCACAGTGTTCTGCCGAGTTTTAAATGTATTCTGTCCAGCTTGGGATGGCATCCGATATTGCTGTCTCTGCAAAGAGAGTGGAGCTCATTCATATGTGTGGGACCTGTTGCTTCACTTTCCGCTGTTCGTGGGACCGTTCATCCGCCCCCCTCCCGCTGTCCGTAGGGCCGTCCTACCCCAATGAAAAGGTAGCAAATGCGTCCACTTCGCATTGAAGCGGGAAGCAGGGAAGAAAGGGAGTTGTTAAACTTGGTGTCTGTTGTGGCAGCTGCTGGCTACCATCAGCCCCGCAGAGCTGCAGTTGCAAGCGTGAGACCAGTTGACGAAGGGGCACTGGGCCTCTCTTCCGGTGGTCCTCGCTTGGTACAATGATGGTGCTCACAAGACCCTCAGACGCAATAGCATCTTTCTGCCTGGCTAGTCTCCCTCCCTCGCTGAGCAGTGCCTAGATTCCGTTCGGCACGGCTGATTGGCTGACCACCAGCCAATACGAAGGGGCTCCTGCAAATAGTATCCAATAGCGCACGGTTCAGGAAGGGTGCACATCAGAGCAGCCGAGCACACCAGCAGGGGCTTATTTACGCCAGGGCCCGTGGGCATGAGGGGTCAACTTCACCTCCATTAGTGCCAATGTTTTATTACAAATGTATGTGAGGGGGCCCATTTTCTTCCTTAAACTAGTGCCCATGAAGCTCTTTCTACATCACTGCCCACACACCCTTGTTGACAGTCTGCCAGCCCTTCTTTCCATTTCATGGATTGCCATTTCCAGAAGCCCCACCGTCCATGATGCCGCCATCAAGCCAGGGGCCCGGGTAGAACAGTGACCCTGCAGACAGAGGCTCCAGGTTCAAGTGCCACCTGACCACATGGCCCAGTCTCAATCCGTGTACATAGACCACCAGGATCGGACAGGCCCGATTGGCTGGTCTGACAGATCCGTATAAGGGCCGTTTTTTTTTTTAGAAGTTTCTAGGCCTATTTATGGCGTGATGGGTACGTTTTTAGCGATGATCCCCTGCTATTACAACACACATTGGCCGCAGACAACACAGATGCATGCATGGAGCCTACCATACTTTTTTAAAGAACAGCCCAACGTTGCTTTCCTTCAATTTGTGATTTTGTGTACACACTTGTTATATTCTTTCCATGAGACAGTCGAAAGCATTTAAAGTGATTTTCAGTCCGTAGAATAGACTGCACTTTTTTTGTAATGTTCAGGTTAGCACTGTTGTGGTTCTGCTACAGTAGTTTGTAAAAAGAGGTTGTACATTTTGTATATTGCCTATTCCTTCTGCATTTTCATTTGTTATACTTTTTAGGTTTTGCCTGGCGTGTGTGTGTGTGTGTGGGGGGCTCTGGGTGTGTGTGTGTGGCTCTGGGTGGCTGTGTGTGTGGGGGGCTCTGGGTGGGTGTGTGTGTGTGTGGGGCACTGGGTGGGTGTGTGTGTGTGGGGCTCTGGGTGGGTGTGTGTGTGTGGGGCTCTGGGTGTGTGTGGGGGGGCCCTGGGTGTATGTGGGGCTCTGGGTGTATGTGGGGCTCTGGGTGTGTGTGTGTGTGTGGCTCTGGGTGTGTGTGTGGTAGTAATTGCTGTCTGCTGAGCTCGTCCGTAGGGTACAATAGGTCTCACATTGCGAGAGATTAAGCTAATGGCAATGTAAATGACAAAACCAACACATAAATACAAATTTTGTCATTTACAATGCCAATAGCTCTAACTTTTCCAAAGGCGAAACCATTGCATTGTAAATGCTTGTCCTTCAGTGAGATCCAGGCGGGTAGGGAGACGAAGTAGACACCGCCCACTTGGGAAGTGCTTACGTTGTGTGGCTGCTTCATGCGGATTTGGAGTGCCGAGTCGGTGATAAACCCCCCTGCCTGCTGACATGCCTCAACCAATCGTAGCGAGGCAATTGGTATTTAAAAGTGGGAACTCAAGAGCATTCACTAAATTTACGTCATATGATAAAGGCATTCGCGCCGAAATGCGTCATGCCGTGGTGATATTAAACAGGGATTTTCCTGAAGGACGTGTGTGGGCTCGATTTCTTTCAGAGAGGGAAGAAATGTGGATGGATATATATGTATGTATGTGTGTATATATATATATATATATTTTCCTCACTCTCTGGTGACGATTCTCATACAGCGGAAAGAACACCAGTGCCGTGGCCACAGTTTTGCTTAAAGCAAATTTATTTCAGGCAATATAAAAGCCTGATGTGTTTCAGAGTTATATATATATGAAAAAAGTGGTCCTAGATACACAATTTAAGCACAATTAATGATATGAATATTATTTCTTCACAATCAAAAAACAAAATCAGACTAAATCTGAACATACAAACACAAGGAGATGTATTATTGGCTTAATTCAGCTCAAGAAAACAGGAAACCCAACACAACAATGTATACGACAATTTCTACTGCAATTTATTTACAAATTCATAAAATTTCAGCAAAGAAAGAAAGGAAAGGAAACAAAGTTGGTGCTCAAGTGAAGGAAAAAGATTTCAAGATAATTTAGTGCAACAGAGAAATTATATGTACATTGCACATGTAAAGCCTACCCATTTACAATCTATATACAATAATATACAAGGGGACAGGAAGGGGCAGGTGTAGGCTTAAAGGAGTAACTGGGGGGATCGTCGACGTTTCGACCCTGGCGCAATAAGGGAAGGTCACGACCTCTGCTGCGGGTCTTCTTCAGGACGGTTGTAGGGAAGGGGGGGGACAGGGAAGCACCAATTAAAATTAGAAGGTGTCGCAATTCCAGATCAGTTGGGCGATGCACCTCAAGATGA
Organism: Lissotriton helveticus; assembly: GCF_964261635.1. Taxonomy (NCBI): domain Eukaryota; kingdom Metazoa; phylum Chordata; class Amphibia; order Caudata; family Salamandridae; genus Lissotriton; species Lissotriton helveticus. The sequence continues at coordinate 1,312,342,402 of NC_136057.1, read as the reverse complement.
GAATTATCTGCTCAAGGTGGAGATTCAATCCAAAACTAGTTGGTACACAATGGGCAGTTGTAATCAATCGTGCCTAGTCCAGTCCACGATGAACATGGTACTGATGGTCAAGGGAAATAATTTAATTTCAAGCGAATCTTTAATTGACAGCGTTGTCCCTTAACGTGCAGGATCTCAGAGCGATCGGACTGCAGTTAGCCAGGTAGTTCATAAAGTATTCCGGCAGCTTCCGCGATCGGCTGGAACCACTGTTTCAGAGTTAAGCCCACTCCTTTCTCACGGGTAAGGTTTGGACGTCATTACTTTCTATTTTAAAGGTACATACAAAATAATAGCATGCACGTGATCATCAACGTAGAAAACATTGTTCATGTAGTTACTTTGTTGCTTTTTAGTTTCAATAAAGTTTTATGGCAGAGCATAATCACAAAGCAAAGTGGGCTTATTTAACCAAAAACATCTCGACGGTATTATAAAATGTTTTAGTGGTCTGACAACGTTAATATACTGAGTGAATGTGCATATTATTGATTAACACGATCTTTGATAAAGATTCATGTTAGAGATTTACTCTGGACATTGCACATAACCTTTGTCATCCTGGTTATGGTGCACAAATCTGTCCAAGTGGGCTTATTGTTAGTTTGTCCAATGTATCTTTCTTGTGCTCAATAAATTACCCTACCCCTAGTGGGTAAGTTTAAACAATAAGTTGTCTGACTGTTAAACATATAGAATTGCTAATTGCAAACCGTCCATCCTTTATACTCAAGGATGCTCAATTCTGCTACAGTGGGCGAAGCCATACTTTGCGTGTTACAGTATTATTGAAAAGAACAATAGACTTCATTAACAAACTCATAGTGACATATTTGTGCTCTTTCGCCTTCTACTCTTCCCATCTGAAGCAGAAAACAGAGAATACGATACTTTGGTTACAAAGTGTCAAAAAATGCAAAACAAAAATTAAACAAATTTAAAAACCTTAAAATGTAAATATTAAGAAAGGCAGCTACAATACTCAAAATCCTGACCCAAATTACAGGTGCACTGATAATTCCTCATCTAAGTTGAGACCTTTAGGGTGCAAAGTGTTATACTTAATAATAATTTAAGACTCTAGTCTCCTCAGTTCAGATGTTCTGTTCCCTCCTCTTTCTCTGATAGGTTTATAGTCAAGGACATAAAACTTCAATAGAATGGCATTTTGATTGTGCACTGCGTTGAAATGGCTGGCAATGGGATACTGTCTGTCATTATTTTTGATAGCTCTCAAGTGCTCTAATACTCTTTTCTTAGCTTTATGGATCGTGCTCCCTATGTAAAACTTGTTACATGGGCATTTCAAGGCGTACACCGCATATTCTGTTTTACAGTTAACATGCTTCATAATTGATGATGATATTGTATTGACTTCATTATGTAGATGATGGTTTTATAGTATGGAAGGGAGATGAGGCAAGGGCCAGACAATTTATTAAGGCATTTAACACCAACTCTGTTAACCTTAATTTCACATCTCATATAAGTAAATCCAACATCGAGTTTTTAGATGTGAAAATCTATGTTAAAGAAGGAAAACTAGAGACTACCTTATTTAGAAAACCAACGGCAGGCAATACTACGCTACATGCTAGCAGTGCTCATCCGAAGCACATCATTAGGAGTATCCCCTATGGGGAAATCCTAAGATTAAAACTTATTTGTAGTTCGAAAACCGACTTTGATAATTGTGTAAAGGAGACACTGGTCAGACTTGGAAAGCGAGGATACAGTGAGAGAATCCTGACGGAGGCAATCAGTAAAGCAGAAGTAAGGCCTAGGGCAACTCTGCTACCAAGATCAGAAGAACAAATAAGCTTAGAATCTTCCCGAAAAGACGAAGGTCCCCTGACTATTAACCACACACAGCAACGAAGAAAGAAAGATAAGGGCCATAATAAAAAAGAACTGACCCATTGTGCTCACAGACAGTGCTCTAGGAACTAGACTTCCGGAAGTTCCTATGATCACTTTCAGGAATCCATGGGATCTCAGTTAGTAAAAAACAGCCCAGAACTGGGCCCTGAGGGTGCTTGCTAAAACCTAGACAAGGTTTCTCCAATGTTCATCGTGCAGAGCCTGCAGGTTTGGAGTGACCACAACTCATTTTTCCACTCCATTTAGCAATGAATACATTGCCATTAAAGGCAGCTACAACTGCAGAACTGAGTATGTGGTGTATGTTCTGACATGCACCTGTGGCCTAAGATACATTAGAAGTACCAAGCTGCAGGTGCATGTAAGAATATAACAGCACCTTAGAGCTATCAACAACGATCCTTCATACCCAGTCGCCCGACATTTCAAGAACATGCATAACAATGATGTGAACTGTCTAACGTATTATGTGATCGATGCCATTTCCAACCTCCTTAGAGGTGGGAATAGGGAACTACAGTTGAGGCAGTTGGAAACACACATGATTCTAGAATTAGATAGCAAAGTACCGAATGGGCTCAACAATACTGAGGACATGCATAATTTCTGTAAAAACAAAGTATAAACTAAAATGTACTTGAAAAAAAGCTGTGGATGAATTGTCAGGTACTTTTTATCATGATATAATGATTTTAAGTCTTTTATCCGCTGTCATCTGTTTGTGATTTGTGTACATATATATTTTTAACATCCCAAATATTATTAACTGAATCACACTTTTTTAATGATGGAACTAGCTTTGCACTCGTATAGGACTTGGCACTTTAGAATTAGCATCTTTTGCACATATGGGTTGGCTGCTAGACACAGAGGCACTTCTATTAAATGAATCAAGAAAGATGAACAAAAACACATTGGCTTAATTGTAAAACTCAATTGAAAGAAGGATGACCCTTTAAATATCCAAACAAACAAACACATCATTTAGAGGTGGTTCCGTTATGTACAGATGATAGACCAATAGCCCAGCATTTAGGCTAACAATAACTACAAGTAAGTTACCAACAAGGTGGAAAAAGGATGTCAGCATTAATGCGGAGAAAAACTAAAACCAGTTGGTAGGCAAAATAAATCATTGAATATTGCAAATCAAATGAGTGCAAACATGGAAGCATTTTTGCACAAAAATGGACTATTTTCAAAATGAAATATGTTTAGAAGTTATTTTCCGCATGTTAATGTCATATATATATATATATATATATATATATATATATATTTTTTTTTTTTATAAATTCATTCGTATTTTTAAATATGCATTTATTTATTTATTGACATGCGATATTTGCAAATTTAAGGAATGTATTTATGTTGTCCTAGAATGTTCAATAACATCTATGATACACACTGATAGTAATAGAAAGGGTGTTTTTACGGAGAGTCCATGCCGAAAGTGTTTTCTCTTTGTTCATTAACATGTGTCACAGAGGAAGGGGGGTGTGCACAACGCATTTAAAAAGAGTATGGCGGACTACGTTCTGTATGTGAACAAGGGCACTTGTTGCTCGAAACGCGTCATCGGAATGAGGAGTGAGAAGGACTAAAACCATCTTGCCAACATATTCCTGGGTGTCCGTTACTCTCTTTTCGCCAAGAGGAGGTCTAGAGAGTGTGGAGGATTGCGATATGTATATATATATATATATATATATATATATATATATATATATATATATATATATAAATGGTGATGGTGGTGGTGAGTGGGCGGTAGCAGAGCCCTCGAACCGCCGTGCATTGCTCCTATTCTTTTAATGTTACAGAGGCTGAGTTTTAATGTGCTAAGTAGCCCGACTGCTTGTGTGTAATTTGCACCTTTCTTAAAAATCAAACGATACCTGACTGGGGGCTTGTTTCTTGCCGACCCGAGGCTTGTGCTCGATTCTCCTCCTTCCCACCCCGGTCCGACGCGGTGATTAGCACCGTTGTGCAGAGGGAGAGGAAGGGTAGAGCCAGGCACTTCTGGTGGGCTGGGGGGCCGGTTAGCGGTCTAGTGGGATTCCCTGGTGACTCTTCAGGGATAAAAGTCAGATGCTCAAGTGGGCGCGCCGCTGGCGCGACAAAGGCAAGCCCATCTGCGGCCGTACGGGGACTGGGGCCAGAATCCCTGGTCGGACAGCGGTAAGAATACAGTATAACTCTGCAGAGCTGCAGGCAATGTGCCCCCGTATAGCTAGCGGTTGCAGGCACAGCATGATGGTCTATCAGGATGGAGCCTGTAGCCACTGCTCTTTTAAGTGGAATATTGACTGTATAAGGCAGACAGGGAGTTCTGCATTGAACTGTGGTCTATTGAATTGTAGATCCTTAAGTAAGCATAAAATAGAAATCTTTGACTTGCTCTCAGAGAGAAAACTTGATCTTTTGTTCCTTACAGAGACTTGGCTAGACCCTGATTCTGAGCCGGATATTCTAGAGGCCCTCCCCCCTGGCTACACAATAGCGAGAATTGATAGGGCGACAGGTAGAGGAGGAGGGATAGCTGTCATTTTCAAACTTCCCCTCCAATGTTTCTTGGAACCGTTCACGATTGGTGACAGTGAAGTGGGCTCCTTCACGATCAAAATTAGCCCTAACCTTACGGTGAAGGGGCTATTGGTCTATAAACCACCTGGCCCTCTAACACACTTTTTGCCCAGTCTGGTCAAGGGCATAACCCATCTGGCCATAAGATATGATACGCTTCTAATACTGGGCGATTTGAATCTCCATCTGGGTGATCCTCTGAATAAGGGGGCGACTGACTTATGCCAGGACCTATTGTCACTCCATCTGAGCCTGAAATCCTTTGCTCCTACTCATCAGCATGGCCACTTACTTGATCCTGTGTTTGCCAAGTGGGAGAATGTAGGAGTAACCACCACGCTCCCTGTCCCCTGGTCGGATCATTTTCTGGACCCCTTTGTGGTGAGGGTTCCAGAGAGCGGAGTCCAGGAAAAACCCACATGTAATCACCCTCGCAGGAAATGGAAAGATTTCCTGCGGGATTATTTTAATAGAGCGCTGACCTTGGGTGGGCCCCCGGGGGGCACAGATATTAAAACTGCCTGCCAAAATCTGGAGAAGCGCATAGGCGAAGCACTTAATAGTGCGGCCCCGCTGCTTCCTAATAAGACTGTGGGTAGGGCACATAAATCAGCTCCTTGGTTTAACACGGCTCTGCACCTGGCAAAAGCTGAATGTAAACGCCTGGAGAGGCAATGCAGAAGGAGATTTTTGAGTCAGGATAGACTGGAATACATTGAAAAACAAAAAAAATATTATGGACTCATTAGACGGGCACAGGCCACTTACTACCAGGCCAGAATTGGGGCTGCGGAAAATTCTACTAAAGAACTTTTTAAAATCTACAAGGAGATCTCCTCCCTTGAGGCTACCGTCGAGCCGATAGGGGGCTTGGTTGAGTCATGCAATCGGATTGGGAACTATTTCTCGGAGAAAGTGGAGAAAATGTATTCCTCCTTCCCTGGGACCGTAAGGATGGGTATGGAATTTGTGGAACAGATAGGAGGAGCTGGGGCGGGTCGGAGACTGGATAACTTCACTATTCCCTCCCCTGAGCTACTCTGTAAAATCTGTCTAAGCATTAAATCTGGCTCACCCAGAGACCCCGCCTCACCCAAGGTGCTGGGCGAGAGTATGGCTATTCTTGAGCCCTAAATAAGGCATGTCCTGGAGGTCTCGTTTAGATCACACACGGTGCCAGGGAGTTGGAAAAAAGCCATTGTTCCCCCACTCCAGAAGAAGCCGAACATCAGCCCGGACAAACTTGAAAATCTGCGACCTATCTCGCTTCTGCCTTATCAGGCTAGGGGGCAGAGAAGGTTGTAAACCAACAGCTTATGACTCATGTTGAGGAATCTAGCCTTCTGCGCCCGTCCCAATCGGGCTTCCGGGCGTTACATTCTACGGTGTCTGCACAACTTCTTGCCATGGAGGTCATCAGACAGGGGGCAGATGCAGGGCATACTATGGCCCTGATTCTGCTGGACCTGAGCGCTGCCTTTGACACTTCAGCACCAAAGCAGAATTAAATGCAAAGTGGTAGGTGCTCCACTAGTTGAACATTACTAACTACTCGGTCACACATCGGAAGAAATAGAATGGACAGTGCTGGAAAAGGTCGTGGCGACATATCGAACCAACTGAACTTTAAGGAATGTCGGTGGATACATACTAGGCCTTATGAAAATCTGTACAAAGCAACATGACGGATTAGAGTGCATTCTAATAGCACAGTAATATAGGCAAAGATATTTCAACAATGTAGAATGATTGTTATAGTAGGATTCTGTTCAAAAGCTTAACCGATGTACGTATGAATAATCCACTTCATGTTATTGTATAACCACATGCAATGACAACTAATTTCCTGTGTATAGAATAGTACCAGTATCTGTCTCCATACAGACAACACAGGAGTTTGTACGTATCTCACTGTAAGCTGGTCATCAGGCATAATGTATATAAGTAATTGACCATTAACTGTCTCCACACAGACATCTCATGATTTTATACATTTCACTGCAAGGTGGTCATCTGGCATAACGTATATATATATAAAATCACTCAGGAACCATGAGTATGCACTGAATACTCGGCATTGTACTTCACAGTATAGAATGGTATATCTGGCTGTTCACAAGCATACCTGCTTGCCATTGAGGTCCAAGAATCCTAAATGGAATCGATGGAAATCTACAAGAGAAGGTACGCGAGGTTAAACAAACGCTTTCATCACCTATTTAATCATTGCGCACTTCAGCAAGAGTGATTCCTCCGCTACTTCGAAAGAAATTAACTATTTGGAGAGGAATTGGCCCATGATCGGTAGATGAGTATTTCCACACTGAACAATACAACATTGTATTGACAATCCCTATGTATAGGCAGTACACTCAATAGATCGCGGATTGTCATCACGGGAGACACGTACACACATAGGCCCAGGCTTAGCGCATGTCAAATAGGACATGCTTGGCAGCCTCCATCCGCATTCCTCACCCAGGATCCGACGGAGAGAGACATAAGCTGCCTTCGTTCTCAAGTAAGTGAATCAACGGCTCGCCCACAGTTGTTCTGCTTCCACTAGTCTGTGGACCGTCACACGTTTATTTTTAATCACGATGAAAGGGCTTTTAATAATTTACCCAAAATAGTCTTTTTCTACCACGCTTGGTCCGGTACACATGTATTTCCAATCACGCGGCATAGGCTTTTATTAATCACCCCGTAGGCACAGCAAGAAATTACGCGCCTTGTATCACCAACTCCTCGGCTACGCGCCCGAACTTTAATTAACGTGCAACTCATAGCCTTCCTGTCGTCCCAGGGCCTCACAACCATAGAATCACGCCTCCGGACTGTAATATTTTTCGTTCTAATCACCGTAAGGGCAACGCACGAGTTACGTAGCTGCCTTATCAGTAAGTAATAAATCACCATCTCTATGTAATCTTGCGTGCATGAGCGAGCGCATATTGGAGCAACGCTAGAATACATGATCATCTCCCATTAATCCCGGACCATCACTCCAGTTACACAATGCGTTCCTTCAAGAATCTAACGGCACTCGTTTTTAATCTTTTTTATCACGATGTTTACACAGCACCACAGGATGGGTGCCTTTGCATTTTTATCACCCTGAATAATAGGAGTCTCCCAGACTAATCCATGATTCTTATTACTCCACAGATTAATGCGGCATCCCTGATTGGATTAACCCCTCATGCTTGCACAGCTTTATTCTTGTTGTAAAAAAGGTATGTAGAAACCTAGCCGGTTGGGCTCAACAATACAACATTGTAGTCATGACTGTGTCAATATTGCTTAGTTATCGATCAATATTTGATTATAGAGACAAGACAGCATCACAGAGCAACATGTGCTAGTCGGTTGACTAGCACCGTCCCAAACATAGGAGCAGACGAGTCATACACCATTGACGATTCGTACACCTCAGAAGGTGAGCATAGTAGAGGTTAATCCTACCTCACCTCCTCCTTAACACTGACCCACCCTTGACACATATAGGCTGTCCCATATCCATCCAGTCCTGATGAAGACCCGCCCTTGATGCGCACAAATCAGCGCATCGCTTCCCAGGGTCGAAACGTCGACGCACCAAACTTGAGATCCAACTGTACAAAGTCCGTTAGGAACAAAAACTATTTGATTTGCCTACTTGACTATTATGTTCACAGTTGACAATCTTTAATAATTGACCTACCACGTATTTATGTATGTATGTTTTAATGTGTACCAGTCCTTCACAAATTTCTGTGTTTTGTTTTGTATAGGTTCATTTGTCGTTTGGACAGCACAACTAATGTTTGAAAATAATTTGAAATAATAAGAAAGTACATATAAGTGCCACCACATGTGTACCCCAACAGGGACATATTAATGCAGTGATAGAATTTGAATACCGTATCATTAGGTATTACCTTCCGATAGAACCATTATTGTTTGTATAAAAAGCCTTTGACACTGTGGCCCATTACACCTTGCTGCAGTGTCTGAACAAGGGCGGTGTCTCAGGCCCGGCCCTAAAATGGTTGCAATCGTTTCTGGCAGAGTGAAGCTTTCAGGTTAGACAGGGTGCGTACTACTCCAAGGACATCAAACTGGAACAGGTGTGCCACAGGGCTCGGCCCTGAGTCCTACCCTCTTTAACCTATACGTAACACCTCTGGCAGAGATAGCGGAAGGTTTTAGAATTAGGGTCATCTCATATGCTGACGATACCCAGCTGGTGATCTCCCTATCACAGGCACCGGGCGTGGCAGCCTCTAACTTCAGGGCACGCATGCAGGAGCTTGCCTCCTGGATGGCCAAGAACTGCCAGAAAATTAATCGTAATAAGACCGAGGTGTTTGTGGTAGGGGGTACTCCGTCAGGCTGGACGTCGGCTTGGTGGCCACCGAGTCTGGGCCCCACTCCTACACCATGCACCCAGGTGAAAAACCTTGGCGTATGGTTGGACTCCAATCTCTCATATGAAGTCCATATTAGATGTATAGTGGGGACGTGTTTCGGAGTCCTTAAAAGCTTGCTGAAAACGATGGATCTCCTTCCTATAGAGGCCAGGAAGATGCTGGTGCATGCCCTCATTACATCTCGCCTAGATTATGGCAAAATACTATATCCTGGCGCCACAGCTAAATGCTTTGGAAGATTGCAGGTTGTGCAGAATGCTACCGCACGGCTGGTGCTTAGGCAGCCTAGCAGGGCGGCCTCCAAAAGAGCCTTGGACACCCTGCACTGGCTACCAGTAAAGAAGAGAGCGATGTTTAAGGCGCTGTGCATATGCCATCGCATCATTCAGGACACGGGTCCTTCTTATTTGAGGGATCTTGTTACCTGCTATGTGCCCGTAAGGTCCCTGAGATCGAGTGGGACTGGTCTGTTGCTAGTGCCGAAGGTGAAGAAGGCCAGAATGGGAGGCTGGTCTTTTCGGCTCCTGGCGGTTCAGAGCTGGAACAAGCTCCCTCCGAGCCTCCGGATGGAAATGTCTGAATTAAAGTTTAGGAAGGCTCTTAAAACCCATCTGTTCAAATGTTGATTAGGTGAGCTGTTCTGGATGTGGTTGAGGCGCTGCCTCTTTCTCTCACCGTAGCGCGGGGACTTGCTGGTGTGGCGTAACCATGCGCTTTATAAACTTCTTTATTTTATTTATATATATATATATATATATATATATATATACTAGCAGCCCGTCCCGACGTTGTACGGGTATGAAATAGAATGTGTGAAATGTGTGTATTTGGCAAGGGCAATTTATTTTAAAATCTCGCGGTAGACAACATTTTTTGTTTCATTACAATCGGGACGGAGAAGGCCCAGCTGCAGCCCTGTTTTTTTTTTTTTTTTAGTTTTATATAGCGCGAACTAGAACCGAACCGAATCAGTTATCAGAGCGCTTTACATAGAACCAGTTACGTTACATGAGGACACACTTTCATTTATTTTTTTTTTTTTTTTTTTTTTTAGGCACGGGGAGATTAAGTGATTTGCCCAGAATCACAGGGGGTTTTTGGCGTCGTTACCAAGACTCGAACCCAGATCCCCAGGTCCGAGGTCGAGCGCCTTAGCCGTTAGGCCAACCCCTCTCCTCTCTGGTTGATGTCAGCAGGCGCGTGTAATTAGTGTAGTGATCCGCCGCCTGAGCCCGGCTACAGCCCTGGTTGATGTTAGCAGGCGCGTGTAATGTCGTTGAATGAGAGAGTTATCAACCGCGGGTAAATCCGTTTAATGAGAGAGTTGAGTGACAGCGAGTAGGAGAGGCTGCAGTAATTGTCCCCGCAGACACGCTCATTTGCGTGTTCCCCCGCTTGAGGCCCAGATGCAGGCCTGTTTGATGTTAGCAGGCGCATGTTCCCCTGCTTAAGGCCCAGCGGCAGCCCTGGTTGATTTTTTTTTTTTTTTTAAACAATTTTTATTGTAGGCATACCTGCACAGGCCAATACACACATATAGGTAGCATCATAAGTTTTAGCAGATATACAATACATCTCGTCAACCAGTACACAGCCGTTCAGCCCACAACCCGGGGGCCGGGCGGCGTTGAAGCCTCTGCTCACCCATGCCTGACGTTCAATACAGAGGATCGGCAGCCCTGGTTGATGTTATCAGGCGCGTGTAATTAGTGTACTGATCCGCCGCCTGAGCCCGGCTAGAGCCCTGGCAGCAGGCGCGTGTAATTTCGTTGAATGAGAGAGTTCAGTAACAGCGCGCAGGAGAGGCTGCAGTAACGTTACTTACCACGCCTCCAGCTGAACGTGTTTGTCACGCCCCCAGCTCACGGCCACAGCAGACGATCTACTGATTAATGTACGACCCACATGGCACGAAGGGCGGAACGTAGCACACGCCCCCAGCGTTTCTCACACCCCCAGCGTGCCCCTTGATGCGGCGCAATTGTGTTCACATGGCATGAATGCCAGACACACGCCCCCAGCGTTTCTCACACCCCCAGGGTGCCCCTTGATGCTGCGCAGCAACGTAATTGGCGCTTGTATGTACGACTCACATGGCATGAAGGGAGGACACACGCCCCCAGCATTTGTCACACCCCCAGAACCCGCCCGCAGCCCACGATATGATGGCCGTACCACACGCCCCCAGCGTTAGTCACGCCCACAGCACAACGCAGACACGCCCACAAGGGACTACTTTGCTGGCACGGTTCTTTTACTTTTTAAATGTATATGGTGGCCGTCTGCATAGCCTGTATCCTTCTACTGAAACTGCCCTTTCCAACGCTGTATTGGGTGTTGTGATTGGTGCTGTGGTTACTGAGAGTACCCGCCTCAAAGGTTTGGGCTCTCTCTTTATAATATTAGTATGGACTACATATGTTTTAATTTACTATATGTAAGTATTGATGTATATAAGTGATTATACGTCAGAGTGTGAGAGATTGGAAGAGTTCCTCTATAAATAAGTATGTGTTTCTATAAATGATTGTTTAAGAGAGTAAGTATGTGTACGTTTCTGTAAAAGTAAGTGTAGTGGTGTGTGTATAGCTGTATATGCAAGTAAATGGAGGTTTATTTGCATGTGTGAGTATGTGTATGATTAACTGTATGGATGAGTATCGGTGTGTAACAGGATGTATAGGTGTATAAGTACTAAGCATGGGCGGATTTTGCGGATTGGCAATCCGCGAACTTGCGTATTTACGGATTCGCAATCCGCGAAGATCCGCGAACTCTAGCGGACTTGCGGATTTTTCCGTTTTTTGTGTTGGCGCGTGTTCGCGCCGATTTTGGGACAAGTTCGCAATTGCGAACTTACTTTTCGGCTTGCAACGGCCGCGACTATGTTGTTTCTACGTCTGGTTTATCATCACAGGTTCACAGCACCCTCTGTTTCACCACTGCCACCCTCTGGGACACCCATGCCACCCTCTAGTACATCCTCACAGGCACCTATTAGGTTTATTTATTACTGTAGATTATGGTGGTTGAAAAAAGCTAGCACACCTGCCCTTCTTCAACTGCCATCAATTAATTTGTGTTTCATTAATGTGTCAGTAATTTTGAAAGTTCCAGTCTGGCTGGCACCTGCTTCCTTCCTTATCTGTAATTTGCTTTTTGTTGCAGTGAAATTTTTTTTTTACAGGACCTTTATGGTGCTATTCTATGAGCCTGCTGTTTGGGTCATAGCAGGGTCATAGAATTGTTGCAAACTCTGGAGGGGCCCATCAGGAAGCACTACCTTGAATGTTACTAATGTTAAGTTTGAACTTTTGCACCTGCTCATTGCTTTCATTTTAGCTAAAATCGTTTTTTTTGCAATTTCGCGCGTTATTTGGGGCGCGAATCCGTGCGAGATCGATTTCGGAAGCCGCGAATACGTGCGAATACAAAATTGTTTTTGTTGCGACGTGTATGTTCGCGTGATCTTGCGCGTGTTCGCGAGGCGCTTCTAGCTATTCGTTTGCCAAGTTACCCTATCGGTCGTACACGGGCGCGGCCATCTTGTTGGCGTGACGTAATTCCGTTTCCGCCCGCTATGTGTAATCTCGCAAAGTGTGCTGCTCGCGAGTACAAGTTCGCGCGTACTCGCAAGGAAAATCTCGCGCGAACTTACCCACGCGGTCGTGAACGGGCGCGGCCATCTTGTTTCTCATTCATTGCTATGGTTCTGGGCATGCTTTCTCTATCCTCTCTCAATCTCTGCCATCCTTTGCTTGTTTGAAGTTTTTTTGATCTAATTTTACTTATTATCTAACCCTCTATTTTTCTAGCTCTATATTTTTGTGTTTTCTGCAGCTTTTAGTTACTTTTAAACTACTTTTTTAAACTCTTTTATTTTCTTCTTCACTATTCTATTTCTTCTTTATCATTTAAGTTTATTTCTGCCCAGACCATGGTAAAGGGAGCCGGGAAGCACCCTGAGAAGGGGAAGGGTCCCGCACCCCGTGCCCGGCTCCCGTGCGGGCGTTTAAGGGGGGAGCAAGTGGTCCCGAGGGAGATCTTTAGCGCGGAGGAAGTGGCGGCACTGATCTTCCATGTCCAGCGCCGCCTCCCCAAGACGATCCTGGGAGGCGGCAAGATCGCGACCGGCTATGGCATCCGGGAGCGCCGCCAGCGGTGGGAGAAGGTGTGCCGGGCCATGTACAAGATCTCTGGGGTCCGGCGCACATATAACCAGGCCACCCACCGCTGGACCGATGTCATGGACCGGGAGCGGGACTTGCTGGACGCGCTCGGCGTAGAGGTCCCCGGGCTTGGTGAGTAGTAGTAGTAGTACATTTACTACTCTGTTTTATCCTGCTCTGTTATTTGCAAATCTTTGTTCTTTACCAAGAGCAATAATGCTGCCGATTACATTGAGGTAAATTATATTTCAAAATCTTCTATGCATTTCATTTTCAGGTGCACTGCTCTCCTTCTCAGTAGCCTTGCTTGCTACTATGCTTCTTTGTTTTGTATGTTGTGTTCAGAAGCATTTCATTGGCCTGAGAAATTATGTATCAGTGTACTGTAAAGAAAAGAACTGCGTAATGCTAGACAGTAAGGGTCATATTTTCAATTACCGGCGCATCCCTGCAAAGTAGCAGGGATGCGGCAGTAATTGTGTGCCATGCCACCACCACCCATTGGCCCAAAACGTCACAGAAGCCTTACGCATCTGTGCCGTAAAGGCAGCGCATTGCTGGAGTTGCGTGCCAACGATGGCGCAGCTCCAGCAATGCTCTGGGGTACCCTATCTCCCCAATGCTGCATCAAGCCGTACGTCGGCTTCAAGCGCGCAGGGTTTGAGTCATGCATCATTGTCATAAAAATGACTGATTGACATCTTGTAGATTTCCCTCAGCCACTTTTAGGATTCGTTCCTGCGCAGGTACGCCCTCCCTTGCGCCGGAACGCCCCCTGATGGCGCAGGGCTTTACAACGTGATGCATCGCCCATATGCCCATATGTGTTTTTTTTTTTAATATATACGCCGCACCAACACCATGGCGAGTCTTTTGTTCTGCCGCTGCGTCAGAAAAGGCACGCAACAATGGAGGAAAATCAGCCGCAACTTCCGCAAGGGACTTATAAATCAGCCCCAACAGACTGAAGTCCAGTGTCCTTCCTTTAGACAGTCACATGGCTATCAGAAGAAATAGTGGCGGTGGTGGCGGGTGGATTGATAGTTTGAGTATTCACTGATCTGCAAGCAGGATGGACTTTGTCTGTCACGTGTTGTGCACTACTGCCTGCAGTGCCAGGCCTAGGCAAACCTCTTTAGTAGTCTGTTTATTGAGTTACATAGGAACTTTCTAAGTCAACGTTCCGCAAATCAGGCAATACGAATAACGTAGTATACCACATGAGATAGATCCCGTGGAATAGTTGTCTATCTATTTGCTATTTTTCCAAAATATGTTGTTATTGTTCTTTTGAAATGTTTGATTTGGTTGAAAAATCTCATCCATGTTTTATGGTTTTTCTTTCTTTCATGTTGTACATCAGCTCCCCCCAAGGGCAAGAGGACACAGGAGGAGGGTGCTGAGGATGCAGGCCAGGATCGGGCAGGCGAGGGCTCCTTTGCTGGCCCCAGTAAGTTTACATTTTACTAAACAGTACCTATTTTTTCCTAGCGTTCCTCATTCGATTTTTTCTAAATCGTCTTTGATCTTCTTGTAGACTGGATATAAATTCTTATCCTGCCTCGAATATGATGACTCCCTGTGGTATTACTAGACTATTCTTATTAGTCTGTCTGTGTAGCTAACTAAGATTGGACATTTGGCAATTCCATTGGACTCCCATTATATTCAGCAATACCTCTATGCACTGTCTCCTTACTGACTAGATAGTGTGGCAGAGTCATTCAGCTCCCGAAGTCACCGATTATAGATCCCCAATGATCTCTAGATTATCGTACGCAGGACAAGAGAGTAGTACGGAGTCACAGCACAGTCAAGAAGTGTCAGAGGCACTCATGCTTGCAAAAATTCCAAAACCTTTAGCTCATCCACTCTAGTCTAGAGGAACAAAAACCACAGAGTCTATTTAAGTGTAAAAGCTTTATTAAAAGTAAACACATTTATTGAAATCTACTTTGTCATAAAACTATTTAACTGTAAACGGAAAAGTGGTTAGTGCTGACGATTAATTGGACACATTTCTTGTGGTCGAGCCGAACTCTCACCTACTTTGAACTTGATCCTGGTCGTGTTCTTAGGACTCAGGAGTCAAGCTTCTGTCTGTTAGGAGAAAAAGTGGTGCGTGTTAAAAATCAAAAGCAAGCATTCATCAGTTGTGCATAAAAGTGCAGCAAGACAACAGCCTTCCCTGGAAAATGGGACATTTTTACTATGGAGTAGACAGTCACAAATTATTACATTGTATTCTGTTTTTTTAACATTTCTCCTAGACCAAATATTATATAGTAGTGAGTGGTGTATTCTAACTTTCTTAAATGTACTTTGTAGGTGTAACATCTGGTGACGGGGCCAGCGCGGAGGTGGCTGATGTGTTGGACTTGGACTCGGAGGCCTCTGGGGAGGATGCGGCGGTAGAAGAGCTGGTGGCCGTTCCTGTGGGGGATCAAACGGTGGTGGCGGAAACAGGTAAGCTATATATTCCTTACTTATTGAGATTGAAGACTGCATAGTGTGCTTTCTGCACGGGTGTATTACAATTACAAATCAACCAGGTAGTAGCCTCCTCGAAATGTACTTCGACTTAGCTGTGAAGTTTTTGGTGAGAAGAATCCCAATAAGTTCTTAGACGAACGTGATGGATGGGATGAACGAAAAGCGAAAGAAGGGTGTAAGTAAGTGGGACGCGAACTTGTATGATGGCTGGCAAAGAAGAACGATATGTGTTTGCTTGGACCCAGAGGTGGCTGGGAAGGAAAGAATATGGTATGGTGCATGGCTGGGTCAATGATGAAGCAAGGATGGGTGGAAGGACAGCAGCCTGGGTGGGTGAAACAGAAACTGTATGTGTGCGTATACTTTGAATGAATGGATGCCTGGAGCATGGTATTCTCTGACTCTTACATAGCAAATGTGTATCTAGAGAGAGTAGATGGTCGCCAGGTGAAGTAAGTGTTACCTTGAAGAGCATGTACCACCGCACCCGCACGTCCGTCCCAGTGCAGGGAAGGCAAGGAAAAGAAATTGTAAATGTGTCCAATACTTCCATGAATAGTAGCAGTACTTTGTATTGCGTTTGCATTCACAGCATATATCTGGTTATTACGGTGGACACTCCGTACCTCTCTTAATAACTTTAGTTTACTTGTAGTACGTCATTCATGTGTGGGTGTATCACTGTGTTCACTCAATATTAAGCAAAGCACCTAAAGTCATCTCATCTGTCATTAAATACGTCCCATGTGAAGTGATAGATAATCAAATTAGTTAGCTTCTTCAGTTTCCTTTTCTAGTACTCATTTGCACTGTAGGGTGAAAGGTAAATTAATTAAGCAGTAGCCCTTGTAACAGAGTATTCTCAGTGCCACCCGTAATAGAAAAGTAATAGCTTCACCACCTGCATGTACTGGACCGGTACAGTAACGCAAGTCTGTCTCCATCATCATGGTGTGCAACTTTTTTTCTCGGGTGCAACTTCACTGTGCTGTGTCCATGTCATTCTGCCGGCTTGCATAAGATAACGTACCCATTTCCCTAAACAAGAGAGAAGAAGAAGAATAAGACTGGTGTACTGTCATAGTCGACTGTAATGGAAGTCCATAGTGGTCGTAGAATTAGTTCATTAAACTACCACTACTGTTAGAGCAAGGATGCAGAAGTGGGAGGGTTACATAGATACTGTCCTCAATAGTTATGTACTGTGCTTTCAATTTGCTACTTGTACTCTGTGACCCAACTTTCGGCTCAATCACTTTGTGTTATTAATAAGGAGCATTGGTTACAGACTATGTCTTTCTTTCTTCATATAGTTGCTCCTTCTTCCAAATCAACAACAAGGAGGGAGCAGGCTAGATTGGCCCGGCAACGGAGGCTGGAGGCCACAGTCGCCGAGTATCGGCGGCTGGTGGCCCTGGAGGAGGAGGAGGACACGCAGTCGAGCGGGGCAACATCTTCGACTGCATCCTCCTCCGTGACTAAACCAGCGGGACCGAGCCGGGCTAAGAAAGCCGACCGCCACCGCCAAGCACCGGAAACACCAGCTGCCCCCCACAGGAGCTGCAAGGAACGCCAACACCGCCTACGAGTCCGCATGTCCAACCTGGAGCAGGAGGTCCTGAGGTATAAGACCTTGGTTAAGGGCCTCCGCTCCGAGCTTGCCACCCTCCGCAAGGAGTATGATGCCCATGCCGCATCATGCACCAGCACCAGCACCCTCCAGTAGTGGAGTGTCCCTTGCCCTTTTTTTATAGACTTTTGGGGGGTGGGATTTGGGAGTTGGGATCGTTTTGGGACGTTTCAGAGACAATCGTTGGGGTTAGGGTGGGTGAGGGAGATTATTTTGTTAGGGATAAATAAATATATTTTTCAACTACTTTATCTGACCATACCTGTTTTTTACTGCTTTTCAGTCTGGTGGGTGGGGGGCGGGGGTGTAACAGTAACTTTGTTTTCCTGAACAGTCGTAGGACTTTAGTAGTACAACCGTCAAACTCTTGTCTACTCCGAAATAATACTCCATTATACTACCTCCCACCAAACGCTTATCTTACCTGTAATTTGTGTTAGAAATTAGGGCTAGGCCCAGGGCTGGCTCCAGGTGAAATGGGGATTAACGTTGTCATTCCTGGGCGGGTGACATTTCCTCATTGCGGTGTTACTAGTGGTGTGACACAGTGGCAGTTGCATGCCTATGGAAAAAAAGAAAACGAAACCTTGTTTGTACTCCTTACTGTAGCATTACAACGGTTACGGTACGATCGAGAAAATAGCAGGTGACAGTACACTAGAACAGTGCCATAATGTAGCCTAACAAATGGTAAAGTATTGCAAGTATAACTAGTACTTGCGTTGAATTTATTTGACATTGGCTACTACTACTAGAAGATATAGTACTGAAGCTGAGTAAGTCTAGAAGATATCCTCGTATTCCTTCACCAGCCTGTTGCTGCTATCACCTTATCCTCCCCAGCAAGTGTGTGGAATTATTGATGTCATTTTAGTCAGACATCAAGCAAAACAACACAGCCCGGGGGAAGAGGGTTAGGGTTTGTAAAATGGATGGGAATGGGGGTTTCTTTTTGGGTAGGTTTTGTTGAGAGAAGAAAAAAAAAGCAGAGCATGGACAAACAATAATTGAAGATACAGAGTTTACAGACAATCTTTGGTTACAAAGTAAAGGTAAGCACATGCAGTCACACTCATAGAATAAAAGACAACAATGGATACTGTATCTGTATTGCGTAT
This sequence comes from Lissotriton helveticus, assembly GCF_964261635.1. Classification (NCBI taxonomy): domain Eukaryota; kingdom Metazoa; phylum Chordata; class Amphibia; order Caudata; family Salamandridae; genus Lissotriton; species Lissotriton helveticus. The sequence continues at coordinate 1,312,324,074 of NC_136057.1, read as the reverse complement.
GTTGTTGGAGTTGTCCTGTTGAAATTGGTAAGTAAGTTGCATGCAGCAAACAATTCCTCTTATTGGCGGCACTCCTCCATTCCAGCTGACGCTTCGTCCATCAATGTGGTGGTGACCACTGACAGAAGAGACACCCTGTCCACTGCCTGCCTGGCGGATGTTGACTGAAACCCGGCCTGTAATTATTGAACGGAAAACAGGAAGTGCTATTACAATACCACTGATAAATAAATAAAAGGTATGTACGCTGTGTGGTTCAAAAAGTCACACTTTGATGATGCCTAGCAGAAAAATGGTTACAAAACGTACTTTGAAAGTAACAGTAGACCCAAATACAGACCGTGGATTGTATTCAAACCACTTGCCTGCAAGCAAAAGTATCCATAGCCAGCATCGCTCCAACAGTGCTCTACAACAACAGAACCGCGTTGCAATAGAACCCCCCTAAACACATGCAATCCTGCTGCTAGGGCTAACCCTAACGAACCCTAACTTACAAAGTGCCAAAACTGGTGTTTCCTTATGGATTTTGTCCAACTAACTTCTAGCCGGTATTAGACCTTCCCAGGAATGCCCCAGGCAAGACCCGCCAACCCACCCGCAAAAAAACACCCGACACAACACCACCAAACAGCGAAAAAGCTAAATCTCATACTTACAATGTCTCTCGGCCTTCGGTCCAAACGCGGCGCTGTGCAGCTAGGTCGTCATCATCATCATCAATCATCATAACTCCTGTTTTCCACCACGGATTTCCTGAAAAGCAAATGCAATCAAGATTAGACTGTCGCAGCAGTGCTTCGACAGAGACCCCGGCCGCAACCCACCCACGAACAGCAGGAAGCCCCCCAAAACGCTACATTGAGCAAGATGTCTGAAGAAATGGCAAAAAAAAGGCTGTTCCTTATGGATTTTGTCCAAAACACTTGTATCCGGTATTAGACCTTCCCAGGAAAGCCCCAGGCAAGACCCGCCGGCGCCAACCCACCCGCAAAAAAACACGCGACACAACACCACCAAACAGCGAAAAAGCTAAATCTCATACTTACAATGTCTCTCGGCCTTCGGTCCAAACGCGGCGCTGTGCAGCTAGGTCGTCATCATCATCAATCATCATAACTCCTGTTTTCCACCACGGATTTCCTGAAAAGCAAATGCAATCAAGATTAGACTGTCGCAGCAGTGCTTCGACAGAGACCCCGGCCGCAACCCACCCACGAACAGCAGGAAGCCCCCCAAAAGCTACATTGAGCAAGATGTCTGAAGAAATGGCAAAAAAAAGGCTGTTCCTTATGGATTTTGTCCAAAATACTTGTATCCGGTATTAGACCTTCCCAGGAATGCCCCAGGCAAGACCCGCCGGCGCCAACCCACCCGCAAAAAAACACCCGACAACACCCCCAAACAGCGAAAAAGCTAAATCTCATACTTACAATATCTCTCGGCCTTCGGTCCAAAGTAACGCGCTGTGCAGCTAGGTCATCATCAATCATCATAACTCCTGTTTTCCACCACGGATTTCCTGAAAAGCAAATGCAATCAAGATTAGACTGTCGCAGCAGTGCTTCGACAGACACCAAAAATTACACACAAACCCCCGGAACCCCGCCAAAGAGCACCTCAAAGGCAAGCAAGTCAGCAAAAACGGCAAGAAATTTTCACCTCATATTTGGTCCAAAACACTTTTGTCCATTATTAGAGCTTCACAGCAATGGGCCCAAAACCGTCAACTCACCCGCAAAGAAGTACAACACCCCCACAAGTGCTGAGTCTTTCTTCATTGTGCGTAATCCAGCACTCTGCTTGGAGGGAAATCGCAGTCTGGAGGAGGAGGATAGAGGAGCATGTTCTTCAGAACTTGTGAACCTGAGGAATGTAGACTGCGGCACCTTCAAATCAATAAGCAAACAAGTGAAGACAGTTCTGATGATGGTCTTCTTTTTGGGATTAGGTGATTAAAGTTTGAATTAAATTAACTGTGCAAAACAAAGAAAGAGAGACACAAAGCACACAGGAATAAAAGTGAATAAGGACGAAAAAGAAAGTTCTTGATTGATTGTCTCATTTTCAGGGCTCGGTGTCAGGGAATAAGAACAAGATTTCGTCATCATACTCTGCGAATTCAGGCTGGATGAGGTCAGTGGCACCGAACAGAGAAAAAATCCCCTCATCTACGTTGCTGTCCTCATCGTCTTCATGTGGCGTGCTTTCTCGCACTTTGTAATCTGGTGGTATGAGGTGCTGATTCATCTTGATCATTGTCAGCCGCTCCACATTTTTGGGCGATAGGCGGCTCCGTTTGGCAGTTACAATGCCACCAGCAGCACTGAAAACACGTTCAGAAGACACACTTGCGAGTGGGCAAGACAAATAGTTTATAGCCAGGTTGTAGAGCTGTGGCCACAATTGTTTTTTGCCATGCCAATACTGCAATGGCTCCTCATTAAGAAAGACCACTGTTGAGTCATTCAGATAGTCCTGCACCATCGACTCAAGGTCATCAACTGTTCCTCCACTTTGCTTACTTTTTGCTGTGCCTGTGACATTTTTTAGAGAACCATACCCCATCAAACTTAGCCAATCCTCCTCCCCAGCCACTGTTAGTGTTGTCATTGTGTGTGGTGCAGATGATCCAGTTGCCGGTGTCTTTAACGGCTGAGAGGTCACTTGTGCCCCAGCCACAGGTGCAGAAGTGGATTCTTGTGACTGCGGATGGCCTGCTGATGCTGATGCTGATGTACTGGCTTCTCCTTCAATAACCTGCCGTTCTTTTTCAAACCTCTTGGCTGACCAGGCTAACCAATGTTTGTACTTTTGAACATCTGCATCAGCGAAAGGAAAGAATGCGTTGTCTGCCAGCGCCTTTTTGTAGCGTGGATCCAGAATAGTAGCACAAATGTAATGCTGATCTGAGTTGATGTTTTTAAGACGTTCATCACCACGTAGGCGATGTAATAATTTCTCAGACAAAATGAAATGGTTTTTTTTTTTTTCATCTTTTTCAAACTCAGAAGAAACCGCCATCAGTTGGTGCTCCAGTATGCACAACAATGGGATAGCTTTTCCCAAATTACAGTCCTCCTGGCTGACTGCACGCGTGAAGAACTCAAAAGGACGAAGCATGTCTGTCAGGCTTTTAACTATGGCCCATTGCGCCTTACTCATCCGCAGGTCCTCCTTCTGAGATGTAGCCTCTGTCAAGAAATAGTGATCGAGTACCGTATACTGCTCATGCAGACGCTCAAGCATGTAGAAGGTTGAGTTCCAACGTGTTGCCACCTCCTGGATGAGTGCTTTCACTGGCATTCCACGTTGAAGTAGCAGTCTCCGCAGATGCTTCCGGGCCTTAAAAGAATGGCTGAAATGGTTGCACATTTTGCGGCAGGTGGCCATTACCTCGAACGCTGGACTCTCTTTATCACTCAAGAATTTTTGAACTACCAGGTTGATACAGTGCGCCAAACACGGCACTCTAACATGGTGACCCTGTGACATGGCCTTAACTACATTGGCGCCATTATCCGTGGAAACATAACCAATCTTGCGTTTTAGGGGGGATAGCATTGACAACACCTTTTTGTCAAACTCTTCCAAAAGGTTTTCTGCTGTGTGACTTTTCTCCAAGGCAAACATGGCTAGTGTTGCATGTTTCCGAGCAGCTTTGAAAACTTGGTCCGGGTCAACACCTGCGTTTAGCTTTGCTATAACACCTGAAAAAGAGACCCAGTGTGCAGTGATGCACATGTAATCATCGCCTGGGCCACTGGTCCACATGTCTGTTGTCAGATGTATTGTGTGAACAGCACTCTTCTGCAAAGCTGCCCCAATCGCCTGCAGCACATCTTCATGTAGTGCTGGAACCGCAACTCTGGCAAAATAGAACCGGCTCGGAACCTTCCATTTAGGGCAGAGCGTTGCAACTAATTCAAGAAAACCTACCGCTTCTACAAAAGAAAAAGGTAGAAGGTCCACAGCTAGCATTTTAGCCAGCTTAGTGTTATACAGACGCGTCAGTGGGTGGTTGCGTTCATATGGCACGTCTGAAGTAAGCATTGTTCTAATGTTGGCCTGGACCAAGCATTTACGGGCTGATAATGACTTCGTTGACCCAATTTTGCTCGCTGGTGAACTTTTGTGCGTTGGTGTCTCACTCGCTCCAACACTCTTAGTGTGCCTCACATTGGGTGTGCTGCTGAGAGGGGTACTGGGTGTAAGGGAAGTGTTTGACACGTCTTCTTCCTGCTCGTCAACATCAGATGAAACATCAACGTTTCCTTGATTTTGGCCTTTCTTGATCGCAGCTAGGTGCGCAAACCATTGGACACCGTGCTTTCTGTCAAGATGACCACTCTGGCCGCCGGTACCATAGTTGCTACCTGGCTTACCACGACTAACTGCAAGCTTACAAAGGGTACAAATGGCAAACCTTGGATTTTTGGGACAAACAGTAAAGAAGTCCCAAACTGGGGACTTGAAGTGTCTGTGGGACCTGGAGGAGGCGGCGATACTGGTGGTGGTGGTGGTCATGAAGCTAATGCCAGATGAAGTGGAGGATCTGGATTGGCCAACTTTTGTACGTTTTCCACTTTCACCGCCACTAATTAAGGTCGAGGTTGACGCAGGTCTCTTCTTGCCAGAAAGAAATATGGAAGCGGGACGAGTTGGTGTACTACTTAACTCCAATGATTGTGGTGTTTCCACTGCCTCCTCATCGACAACATCATCATCATCATCATCACGCGCAGCAGCTCTTCGGGCTAGGGTCAAAATGTCTGTTTGCTGCATGCCCGCTGGGGCTGCAGTGACCTTTATGATGACTGGGTCGTCGTTGGCAGAGTCTTCATCAGCAGCAGTATCCGCCACTTCTTGTTGAGCCTCATCACACTCCATAAGTCTGAGACTTTGGACGAGCTTCCTTTTACGCTTAAGTACCTTTGTTGGATCATGGTGTGCCTCACTCTCAGACGGCTGTGGTGCTGGTTCCCAAGTTTGATCCGTATCATCAGAAGGAGGTGTGCTTGAAGAGGATGTAGACACCACCCTTGATCTCTTCCTTGCTAGGGTTGTGGAAGACAATGAAGGATCATCAGGAGGAGTGGCTTCCTCAAATGATACCTCGCCTTGATTGTCGATTTCCTGATGTGCCCCTACTTCGGGAGGAACAACTATTGTGGGCACTTGTTGTGACCCTCCATGCACCTCTGCATGCGCATCTCCTTGCGCTGCCTCTCCTTCCACATGTACTTGGGCTTGTACTTGCACATGTGATTGTTGTTGCCGCTGTGGTTGTTCAACACTCGTCAGATGAGCTACAACAACCTGTGTTGATTGAGGGACATTGCTGCTGCTTTCTTGCGATGAGCCAACATCACTGGTCGATGGTGATTGAAGAAGTATACTGGCTGCCTCTGCAGCACTCAAGGGCTTGGACTTAAGTTGGCGTGGTGGTGGTGGTGGCACTGAGCCCAATGGAGCGGGGGTGCTGCTGCCAGCTTGGTCCCCAGCAGATCCCGCTGCAGCTGCTGCAGGCATACTTTTTTTTTTACTCACAAAAAAAGGGGCGGGCGGCACACCAGTGTCCTTGGTAACTTGCTTCTTCTGCTCCTTACTGGCACCTTTCTTGCTAGAGGAGCTACGGGTTACTTTTTTTGGGGCCATCTTCTTCAGAGCAGGTCAGCAGGCAGCAGTTGCACGAGTTGCAGAGGGTTCTGTGTCCAGACGTGACGTCGCGTGACGTTATGCTGCACACACCGCTGCAGGACTTCTTCCTGGCACTGGTGGTTCTATTGAGTCTTCTTGTGCACCTAAAAGCAATGGAAGACAGAGGAACATCAGTTCAGTTATACACCCCAAAAAATCGACAAAACACAGAAAAATGAGCACAATCCCATGCCATCCATGATGTTTACATTGAAGACACCCCACAGAAAGACTAGGGACATGCAAGTATGCAACACTCACTACCCCTGGGCATAAGGGATGAAAAGTAGGCAAAATAAGTGCAGGCCTCAGACACTGCCTCTCCTCAAAATGGCCCCCTTACACCCCAAGCACATGTTGCTGCCTGTACCAGCCAGCACTCAAGATGGCCACCACCACCACCCACATGGCCAGTCCACATCAACAGTACACCCCCAAAAAACAGAAAAACAGCCAGAAATCACCACAATCCAATGCCATCCATGATGTTTACATCAAAGAGAGTGAGACAACACCACAGGCACACTCAGTCCATGCACCACCACCACCCCTGGGCAAGCAAAAGGCCACACCAGCAGCCCCCCAAAAACGACAAAAAAAAAATAAAATAAGCACAATCCCAGCCCATCCATGGCCTCAATTATGTTTAAATTCAAGAAGACACCCCACAGAAAGACTAGGCCCATGCAACACTCACCACCCCTGGGCAAAGGGCCACACCAGCAGGCCCAAAAAAACGACAAAAAACAATAAAATCTGCACAATCCCAGCCCATCCATGGCCTCAATGGTGTTTAAATTCAAGAAGACACCCCACAGAAAGACTAGGCCCATGCAACACTCACCACCCCTGGGCAAAGGGCCACACCAGCAGGCCCAAAAAAACGACAAAAACCAATAAAATCTGCACATTCCCAGTCCATCCATGACCTCAATGGTGTTTAAATTCAAGAAGACACCCCTCAGAAACACTAGGCCCATGCAACACTCACTACCCCTGGGCATAAGGGATGAAAAGTAGGCAAAATAAGTGCAGGCCTCAGACACTGCCTCTCCTCAAAATGGCCCCCTTACACCCCAAGCACATGTTGCTGCCTGTACCAGCCAGCACTCAAGATGGCCACCACCACCACCCACATGGCCCGTCCACATCAACAGTACACCCCCAAAAAACAGAAAAACAGCCAGAAATCACCACAATCCAATGCCATCCATGATGTTTACATCAAAGAGAGTGAGACAACACCACAGGCACACTCAGTCCATGCACCACCACCACCCCTGGGCAAGCAAAAGGCCACACCAGCAGCCCCCCAAAAACGACAAAAAACAATAAAATAAGCACAATCCCAGCCCATCCATGGCCTCAATTATGTTTAAATTCAAGAAGACACCCCACAGAAAGACTAGGCCCATGCAACACTCACCACCCCTGGGCAAAGGGCCACACCAGCAGGCCCAAAAAAACGACAAAAAACAATAAAATCTGCACAATCCCAGCCCATCCATGGCCTCAATGGTGTTTAAATTCAAGAAGACACCCCACAGAAAGACTAGGCCCATGCAACACTCACCACCCCTGGGCAAAGGGCCACACCAGCAGGCCCAAAAAAACGACAAAAACCAATAAAATCTGCACATTCCCAGTCCATCCATGACCTCAATGGTGTTTAAATTCAAGAAGACACCCCTCAGAAACACTAGGCCCATGCAACACTCACTACCCCTGGGCATAAGGGATGAAAAGTAGGCAAAATAAGTGCAGGCCTCAGACACTGCCTCTCCTCAAAATGGCCCCCTTACACCCCAAGCACATGTTGCCTGTACCAGCCAGCACTCAAGATGGCCACCACCACCACCCACATGGCCAGTCCACATCAACAGTACACCCCCAAAAAACAGAAAAACAGCCAGAAATCACCACAATCCAATGCCATCCATGATGTTTACATCAAAAAGAGTGAGACAACACCACAGGCACACTCAGTCCATGCAACACTCACCACCCCTGGGCAAAGGGCCACACCAGCAGGCCCAAAAAAACGACAAAAAACAATAAAATCTGCACAATCCCAGCCCATCCATGGCCTCAATGGTGTTTAAATTCAAGAAGACACCCCACAGAAAGACTAGGCCCATGCAACACTCACCACCCCTGGGCAAAGGGCCACACCAGCAGGCCCAAAAAAACGACAAAAAACAATAAAATCTGCACAATCCCAGCCCATCCATGGCCTCAATGGTGTTTAAATTCAAGAAGACACCCCTCAGAAACACTAGGCCCATGCAACACTCACTACCCCTGGGCATAAGGGATGAAAAGTAGGCAAAATAAGTGCAGGCCTCAGACACTGCCTCTCCTCAAAATGGCCCCCTTACACCCCAAGCACATGTTGCCTGTACCAGCCAGCACTCAAGATGGCCACCACCACCACCCACATGGCCAGACCACATCAACAGTACACCCCCAAAAAACAGAAAAACAGCCAGAAATCACCACAATCCAATGCCATCCATGATGTTTACATCAAAGAGAGTGAGACAACACCACAGGCACACTCTGTCCATGCACCACCACCACCCCTGGGCAAGCAAAAGGCCACACCAGCAGCCCCCCAAAAACGACAAAAAACAATAAAATAAGCACAATCCCAGCCCATCCATGGCCTCAATTATGTTTAAATTCAAGAAGACACCCCACAGAAACACTAGGCCCATGCAACACTCACTACCCCTGGGCATAAGGGATGAAAAGTAGGCAAAATAAGTGCAGGCCTCAGACACTGCCTCTCCTCAAAATGGCCCCCTTACACCCCAAGCACATGTTGCCTGTACCAGCCAGCACTCAAGATGGCCACCACCACCACCCACATGGCCAGACCACATCAACAGTACACCCCCAAAAAACAGAAAAACAGCCAGAAATCACCACAATCCAATGCCATCCATGATGTTTACATCAAAGAGAGTGAGACAACACCACAGGCACACTCAGTCCATGCACCACCACCACCCCTGGGCAAGCAAAAGGCCACACCAGCAGCCCCCCAAAAACGACAAAAAACAATAAAATAAGCACAATCCCAGCCCATCCATGGCCTCAATTATGTTTAAATTCAAGAAGACACCCCACAGAAAGACTAGGCCCATGCAACACTCACCACCCCTGGGCAAAGGGCCACACCAGCAGGCCCAAAAAAACGACAAAAAACAATAAAATCTGCACAATCCCAGCCCATCCATGGCCTCAATGGTGTTTAAATTCAACAAAACAGTTGTATCATGCACCCATAACCAACCCTGGTCCTACTGGATACTGTGGCTACCCACAATATAATTTATTTAATTTTCTGAAAAAGTTCCAAAATTGTACTTGCAGCAACTGTAATGCCCCAAACAAACTTACTTGTGAAAGTTGATTTCTAATCCAAAAGTGATCCAAAGACAGTCAAAAAGGCCTCAAATCCAAATATCCAGCAGCACCCACAAAAAGTAATCCTTCCAGCTCCAGATCCAAATGAAAGTGACCAGGAGATGGACAAAGCACTGGGAGGAGCCTGCTGGACAGGAACAGGAAGTTGGAGACTGTGGGGCACTTCCTTCCTCCCCCCCCCCCCCAAAATGGACTCCTTGCAAAAAAAAAGGCCATGCAAATGTCAACCTGAGGAGTGATTCTGATAAAAATCATAATTTTCTGAAGGTTTATCCTGTTTGCTGGTGATTTTCTTGTGCGAAATTGCAAAATCTCTATTTCGCAAGTGCGAGATTGTTCCTTTCCGCCGCAACTACATGTTCGCAATTGCGAACTCTCGCGAGGTGTGCTGTGCAAGGTGGCAAGCCGCGAGTACGTATTCGCGGGCGACAAACTCCCGCGGGAACACGCAGCAAGATCTAAAATGGCGCGTCACTCGCAAAGAAAAACAACTCGGCAAACGCTAAAATGACGGAAAGTGAACGCCGTGCACCACGCCGCGCGCCGCAACCAAGCAAAAAATCCGCCGCGAGCGGATTCACGGATTTTCGACAAATTCGCGAGCGTTCGCGGATTGCGGATTTGCCGAAAATCCGAAAAATCCGCGAGCGGAGCGGATTTTACGCCCATGCTTAATAAGTACATATGATGAGTGAGTACATGTATGAGTGACTATATAGAACTGTTGGTGAATGAGTGGATGTGTATGTAGATTTTGGAATCACTGAATAGGTTTTTCTAACTGGTATTGGTATCTCAATTTTTTTGAAAATTTTAGTTTCTATTTTTGAAGGTGTGTATCAATGGTTATATTACGCTGAGAGGAGGTCTGCCACTCTTTCACAAGGATGATGTCATCAGTGATGTTATGAGTGATTTCACTGACCATGTCATGAGTGATGTAATATGTGACGTCATCAGCAGTGCATTGCGGGCGCGCGAGATATAGTTAGCTGAACTAACTATAACGGGGGAATTTCAATGGTTTTGTATGAGTGGAATGTCCGGCTAGCTATAACATGTGTGAAACCTATGGTTTTTTCAGTGAATTTCTAAGGATTTTTATATGCTAATTCCTAACTATAACGTGGCTGAAACCTATGGTTTTTTCTGTGAATTTCAAAGGTTTTTTAAATGCTAATTCCTAACTATAACGTGGCTGAAACCTATGGTTTTTTCAGTGAATTTCAAAGGTTTTGTAAATGATAATTTTTAAATGTATTAATTATTTTTTTATACTAATTTACTACATTGTTTTAAAGTATTTATTTCTAGATATTTTATTTTTTTAAATTACATTACATATTTTTAATATAAATTGAAAAAAAAATGTTTTTAAAAATATTGAAATTGCAATATTTTTTTTATTTTTATTTTTTTTAATGTATATGGTGGCCGTCTGCATAGCCTATGTCCTTCTGCTGCAACTGCCCTTTCCAAAGCTGTATTCGGGGTTGTGATCGGTGCTGTGGTTACTGAGATTACCTGTCTCAAAGGTTTGGGCTCTCTCTTTATAATATTAGTATGGATATATCCATTTGTCTCCGTCCTCTCATTGGATACTTCCAAAAAACGGCAACGGACCACTAAGCAGGTGCTTACATTGATTTATTTTGTGCAGATATATATGCTGCAAAATTATCTCCATCATCGGGGGCCTCCAACCATGCAGGGTGGCATCTGTTGATGGGGACACAGATAAGTAAGCACCAAAAGAAATAACAGAAGCCAATTCACAGTTACACTGCCACGTTCATTTTCACCCTGTAGAGGCTGCATGTTTATAATCCTTTTATTCCTGACGCGTTTCAGCAGTGACACCTTAGTCAAAGGTTTAGAGTTTTGCTTTAATCAAACCCAGATGCTTTAAAATTCTTTCTGTTTGGGAATGCTTACCATCACTTTCGATGTGGTGGTAAAAAATGTATGTTTCCCAACTGGACTTTGGTCACAAAACATTATTACATAAGCTAAATCCGTATTTGAAGTGGATTCCCCTTACATGCCCTTCCAAATACGGATCCTATATTTATTCTAAAACCCAAATTATAATTCGGAAACATGTTATCCAATCGCAATATGGGTTTGATATGTTTAAAAATCAGCATTTGGCGGTCGCAAAGGCTCAAATGTGAACTTTGCTACTGTAAAATCGATCGATTCATCAGGCCCATGGTTCTGATTGGCTTCACAGGAGAATAGATACGACACAGTGATTTAGGACTATCTGCTAGGCTTTATTCAAGAATGTGTATTTGGACTGGCCAAAGGCCAAGAGTTCTTAAGTTTGGAGCAGTGGGTGCTGCCCTATTACAGGGTGAATGGGAGTGGTGGGGCATGCCTGGGATGAGTTCTAAAGAAGGTATTGAATCTTGGGTGGCGAAATCCAGCTTTGCTTTTTGTTCCATGGAATAGCATGGGTTTTGGTGTTGAGTTGAGATGCCGTCATTAGATCTAGGCAGCAAATGCGAAGTCCCCAGATTGTATGAGTTCTTTAGGGATAGCAAATCTAATCTCGGCAGCAGCAGAAGTAAAACATCAGCGGTTCTGACAGTGTAGATTTACTGCATAAATATGTAACCATGGTACAACTAGGAACAGAATTGTCCTGGATCTATAAGGTCAGCCGAAGAGCCTTAGGCACGCAGTGGTTTCAGTGGTTGTAAGTAACAAAGTTGACTATTTAAATGTTGACTGCATTACAGTCATGTGGAATTTGTCAAAGTGCCCCTACTGTAACAAAGTCCTTTTTATTACATGAATTCTGTAATTTGTGTAACTTTACCGTAATAACCTCATAGTACCCCTTAATGATTTCCTTTCCTAAACCCTTAAAAACTTGAACTAACCCTTTTGCTACCCTTCCCTGAACCGTAAAAAACCTTACTTACCCTTAATGCTACCCCACCCTGAAAAATAAAAAATAAACCTTACTCCCCCATAACACTACTAATCCTTGGAACCCTATCAACCCGTTACTGCTGCTGAACAGTTCCCTTATCAGAGATGTAGAAGCCCCTAACTACCCCTTAATGTTACCAATGCCTGTAAGAGACCAGCCCCTTACTACGTATTAATGCCTCCCCTCCCTGAATACTAAAAACGCCTCATTGGTGCCCTTCTACCTTCCCCACTTCATTCTAAATGCTCCTCTCTAAGTTAACCGGAGGATGCCCCTTACCTCTGTTACCAGTACACTTACCTTTCCCTGTAAGAGAAGTTTTTGTTTTTTTGGGTTCCACACCTTATTCTCATTTTATTTTTTCAGCCGATGACATTTTTGACACAACTTTTTTCCAGTTTACTTTTTACCCCCCAAATATGTTTACTGTGGCAGTCACAGTTTCACTGAAGTACCACTCTGATCACCCTAGTCTATTTTGAAGGAAGTTATGCATTTGGAAGGGAGGCATACTTGTGAGTCCTCCGTCCATGTTTTGTTTAAAATGTGACAGGTATGTGTTGTAGCTTTGGCCTGTTTTATAATGATTGTTTCCTTTACCTTGTCTTCATGCTTATTTTTTTTCATGATGCTGCTAGTGATGGCATGAAGTACCACTTTAGGACTGCAAGTGAGTTGGACCCAACGAGAAGCTGTCCTGAGACTGGATGCTAACATTATTATTATTATGCTCTTCATGGGGCGTGTAAGACATTGGATTATTATTTTGGGAGGGTGACTACCCACCTCATGGAATAATCACAACCCTTGTCCGGTTAAACTCTCAAAGTTACTAAATTAATTTAAGCCCTACCCACTGGTAGCTATGGCACAGAGCAGACTGGCAGGCTTCACTTGAATGCAATGTGTAATGTATTTATACAGCACCAAATCACTAATAAAGTTGAAATGCATAGGAATGAAAATCCCAAAATGAATTAGAAACATAGAGTACAATTTAATAAAAAAAGATACAAAAATGACCAAACCCAAAAGGACAACCTGAGATGCGACTTTTTAAAGTTGTAAGTAGAAATAGCACTAATAGGTACCAAGTGTCTATAGTAGTAAATGGTCCCAGTAGAACAGTACTTGGGTGTAATTTGACGCTGACCACAATGGAGTGCAGGTCAGACTAACCATGTTCCTCCTGATCAAAGAACTTACCTTTTTACTTTAGTCCTGTGTTGGAACTGGCCCTTCTTGCAGGGTTATCCCCAAACATTTTGCTTCTTCCTCCCGTATTGTTCCTGACCTGTAGCTGTTGGCAATAGGACTTTGGGGACTTTACCACTGCTGATCAGTGCTAAAGTGCATATGCTCTCTGTGTAAATTGTCATTGTGATTGGATAAACATTATTGGCATATTTGTATTACCAAGAAGTCCCTAGTAAAGTGCACTGAGTGTGCCAGGGCTGGTGATGACAAATGCTACTAGTGGACCTGCAGCACTGATTGTGCCACCCACATGAGTAGCCCTAAAATGATGTCACAGGCCTGCCACTGCAGTGCCTGTGTGCAGTCTGTGAACTGCCATGTCCTCCTGGTCAGTGTCCCCACTGACCAGGCCTAACCCTTCCCTTTCTGTGCACCTTGGTCACCCCTATGGAAGGCCCAAGGTACCCCCTTGGGCAGAGTGCAGTGTATGTGAAAGGTAGAGCATGTACTTGTGTAGGTGACATGCTCTGGTAGTGAATTACAGTCATTTTCGTTTTTCACTGCTGCAAGGCTATTTTGCTCCATAGGCTATCATGGGGGATGCTGGCTACAGTGGCTACCAGCATATCTTCTCATAGGAACAAGATAGGACATAAAAGTCTGGTATCCCTGAACTCAGAATTTAATAACACATCTTTTAGGAAAGGTTGTTTTTAAATCCTGTGTTTGAGAGCAGCACTTTTAGAAAGTAACTGTTCTCTTGTCTGACCTTTCTGTATGCCTTGGCCTGTTTGTGAATTGACTTTATGGTTTGAGAGTGACAGGGGCTGGGGAGCCCCCAGGAGGCTGGCTGGGCCCTGGGCTGAATAACTGCATTTGCAACTTGAGTGGTGGGAGGAGATAGCACCAGGGCCTGAATAGGGCTGTACCTGCCTTCCACAATGCTGGCTCCAACTCCTGCTAGGCGGCTGACGACCCTGCCCCTCACTCTGAAAGGAAAGGAGAAGCCAGAAAAACAAAGTGCTCAAGGAACACCCAGAACTGGTTCAGACCGGGCTCAGGGCCCACTTGCACAAAGAGAACAAAGACTTTTAGGGGTATAAGTACAGGACCCCTGACAACAGAAAATTATATCATCCTGGAATCAAGAAGGAACCTCTGCCAAGGAGAAAGCTGAAACTGAAGAAGGAAGACTGTCCTGCTGTTGCTCTGCTGGACTGACCCGCTGTTGCTTTGCTGCCAAGGAGAGGGGAAGGACTTTGCTTTGTGCTGTGTCCCCTTGCTTGAAGGAATCTCCAAGGGCCTGAGAAGAGCTGTCTCCCTGTTCTGAAGTCCCAGGAACAAAAGGACTTCACCCCCAGCTTCCCTGAACTCTACTGAGAGAGTTCTGTCCTTCCTGGAGTGTGTGGCCCATGTGTGGTACCTCTAGAAGTTGTACCTGTGTTGGGAAGCTAGAAACCACGCTTTTAAAGACTTTCTGCAAGTTTTGTTGCATCGCTCGCTTGTGGAGCGCATCCCCGACAGTGCGAGGAAATTCCCGCCGCTACGAAGGCCGAGATCGTCACAGCGCCATCGCATCCATCGTTTGTGGGATGCACCAGACCGGTGCGGGAAGATTACCATCGCTGCGAGTGTTGTCGCAGAGCCTGTCGTCGCTGAGTGAGATCGTCGCGCCGCTTGCTTGCGGACCGCATCACGTCGCGAGTGTCATCGCAGAAGCCATCGCATCGAGGAGCTGCGAGAGAGAGATCACCACTGGTCCGCGCATCGTTGCCCCGGAGATCGTCGCAACTCCAAAGATCATTGCATCGTGCCTTTGCGAGAGAAAACTTCCTACGGAACCTGCGCACCGGAATCCATACAAGTCCGCCTTCCTCCCCATACAGACCGTCTTCGTCGCAACACGCCTGCTGCTGCAGCGGGGTTGTCACATCGCCTCCCCAGGGTCTCAGGAGCAACGCATCGCTTGTTTTCCACCGCACCAGCTTCTGCTTTGGAACTTTGTCGCATATAAAAGGTACTGTTGACTAAATGTGTTGCAACTGTGAACTTTTCACGCAACTGTGGATTATTTTATCGCAACCTTAAGAACTCTTGCAACCATATTCTTGAACTGTGTATGTTGGATTTTTGTCATTTTGGTCTTGTGTAGTTTAGATTAAATACCTTTATTTTTCTAAACTGTTGTGGAGTCAGTTTGTGGTGTTTTCACTGTGTTACTGTGAGTGTTGTTACAAATACTTTACACATTGCTTTTGGATAAGCCTGACTGCTTGGGCCAAGCTACCAAGGGGGTGAGCAGAGGTTATCTAAAGAGTGTTTCCTCCTTACCCTGACTAGAAGCAAGGGTCCCTATTTGGACAGTGGTACCTACCTCTGCCAACTAGAGACCCCCAGTTCTAACATCCTTAAAGTCCCAATTCAGGACAGGAGTACAATTCTGAAGCCCACAGGACCTCAGGATAAGCACTTAGAGGCCCACAGGGTGTCAGGCAGAGGCCAAACAGAAGAATCCAGTCTGGGTCTAGTTGCCACTGGTCAGCTGAACAGTGGCAGGTAAAGGCCTCTTGCAGCTTGTTGTGTCCCTGTAGCTTTAACATGAGGTCAACCTTATGACCCTTGGAGTCAACTTCTTTATCCTGGGGAGAGGAGGGTGACAGGTCCAGTCTTCTAGGCTTTCCTAAGAACTCAGACAGCAGATTCAGTCCTCTTCTGATCTTCCACAGGTTCAGGGGTTTTCTGTTGTGGGTGCCTGGAGATGGCATATGTATGCCTAGCACTAGCTAGTGGGTGGAATGACTCCTTGACATGCCCTAAACACTGGGGTAAAAGTTCCCAGAGCCAACCGTACCCACTTTTGACATTTTCAAGAATGCCAAAGGCTTCGGCCACACATAGGGGCCGATTATGATGGCGGACGGACCTGAGTCCGTCCGCCACCATAGCGTAGGAGGGAACCTCCGCATTGCCTGCGGAGTTCCCTCCTGTGCAATTAGGATGTGACCGCCACCCTGGCGGTCACATCCTCAATCTTTAACATTGCGGCGGGTGCAGCTTCAAGCTGCACCCGCCGCAATGTTAAAAGTGCATGCACGGCATTTGCGTGCACAAAGCAGCAGTGCACCCCCCACCCCCCCTTCACCCAGGGGGCCCGCAACGGGCCCCCGAAGTGAAGCTCCGTATGCTTTTCCACGGCGGAAAAGCCGCCGCGGAAAAGCATACTTTGTACTCCATCATAATATGGATGGCGGTGTCTGATAGACACCGCCAGCCATGTTAATGCTTTTCCGCTGCTGCATTAACATGCCCTACTTTTATACACCATACACCCTGCATTATGGTCAATAATGCCTACATTTTAGTGACTTATAAAAATGTAAAAGAAAGGTTTTGACCTGTCAAAAGGGATGATTTTATTGGATCTTTCTGCTGCATTTGATACGGTCCATCATGAGATTTTGGTGGACCGTCTCTGGGAGTGTGGGGTATGGGGTAAAGCCTGGGATCTTCTCAAGTCTTTTCTATCAGACAGAGGGCAGATTGAATCCCTGGCGAAATTTCAGTCAAAACTCTTTACACTGCCATGCGGTGTGCTGCAGGGGTAATCTTCGAGCCCAACACTTTTTAATGTGTATGTCTCATCTTATGGCCCTGTTATCAGGGCCTTTGGATTTGGGATCACATCTTATGCAGATGACACACAAATTGTGGTGTCTCTATTACCCGGCCAATAACTGGGAATAGATATCTGTGTTCAGTCCTGCATGGAAGCAGTAGGTAGATGGATGGCAGAAAACTGCCTAAAATTTAATTCGGACAAAACCGAAGTGATGCTGTTCGGGAATGATCCCAATTTTTGGACTCCCAATTGGCGGCCATCCTCTTTGGGTTCACTCCCCTCACCCTCCAACAAGGTGAAGAATCTGGGAGTTTTGTTGGATGAGAAACTGACCCTGGGAGCCCAGGTCAATGTAGTAGTCGCAAAAACAGCACATGTTCTGAGAATTGTCAAGAAGGTAGTACGGCTTCTTCCGCTAGGATGCTGAAAAACAGTGGTCACAGCATAGGTTTTATCGATGCTGGACTACTGTAACAGCTTATACCTAAATATTCAGCAAAAGTTTTTGTATAAACTTCAGCTGCTTCAGAATGCCTTGGCCAGACTTCTTACGGGTACTCCCAAATTCTCCCCTATTTCTAAAGAAATGAAAAAACTGCACTGGCTCCCGTTTACGAACCGGGTGCAGTTTAATTCCCTGTGTATCGTTTTTAAAGCGCTGCAAGGTGGGGGACCTGATCATTTAAGACACCAGTTTCAGTGGTATAGACCGTTAAGAACTCTGAGATCATCAGAAGCTAAACTGGTTGTAGTCCCACCTACAAAAAAGGCCCAGTGGGGTGGCAGAAGCTTCTCTTTAGGTGCAGCCAAAGCCTGGAATGGTCTCCCAGTCCACTTTAGAAATGCTTCTAGCTTTTAGGAAAGGGTTGAAGACCTGGCTTTTTAACAAATAATTCTTCCTTCCTAGTTCTGTTGCACGAGAAGTAACCAGCGCCAGGACACCTCCGAGTAATTGCGCGCTTTAAAAATCTCCATAACATAACATAACATTTTTTCAGGTCGAAACTGTGGTTTAAAATTGCAACAGCCAGGCTACAATTTCAGGCCTGCAGTCAAGTTCGCACATCCACTGTAGTGGATGGCACAATGAGTGCTGTAGTCACTATTGCCATTTAGCTCTAGGCCCTGGGTACTGTTTGTACCATATACTAGGGGCTTACAGGTAAATTACAATAGGAATCTGCCAATTTTACCATGTTGAAAGGGGAGCACAGGCACTTTATCACTGGTTAGTAAGGGTAAAGTACACAGAGTTCTACAGCCAGCAAAACGATATGGTCCCACAGAAAGGAAAAATCCAGGGTGACCATGCTTAACTGGAAAGTTCCCTATAGAGCACTACCAATTTACATGGCTATATATCATGCATACGTTAAGAGTCTAACGGCCAGATGTAGGTAATCCCCGATTACCGATTCTTAAATACCGAATCATACCGATTCGGTATTTAAGAACTGGCAATTGGGATGTAGGTATATTTACCGAATCAATTACCGAATCGGTAAGATTCGGTAATTACCGAATCGGTATTTACCTTACCGAATTGGTAAATACCGATTCGGTAAAATTACCGAATTTACAAGGGGGACAGGGTGTCACTTTGACACCCTGTTGCACCCCTGATTCTGGCTTGTGTGCAATGTGACACACATACATGCCCTTAGGGCATGTATGTGTGCCACGTGGCACAGGTGTACATGCACAGATGTGCATGTACACAGGAATTCGTTATTTACCATGAGATAGTATTTCATGGTAAATAACGAATTCTTAAGGGCCTGTGGCACTATTTTAAGTGCCACCAACATCTGGAATTACCAATTCGGTAAATATACAGAGTCGGTATTTTACCGATTTGGTATAATTCGGGCCCCCTACATCTCAAAAACCAATTACCGGTCGGTAACGGCCGAAATCGGCCGTTACCGACCAGTAATTGGCGACCTACATCTGGCCCTAAGTCTCAATATATGATTCAATGTGTGCCTCCCTGCTTCCAGTGATCTGTACCTGTGCCTATTTAGTGTCTTTGCAAAATTGGAGACAAGGAAGGGATAGGACGGCTGTACACTTGAGAACACTCTCCATTCTGCTTCTGAGGCTAGCAGGGTGGTTGCGTGATTTGTTGAAGATGGAAGGAGGTGTGGTTGTTGCGAATGTAAGGAAAGCAAGTTGAGGAGGTGGATGTCTTTTTGGGTTTAGGCTGTTAGAGGGAGTGGGTATTTTCCGCTCCATTACAAGTGTTTTATTTGGGGTGCAGCAATCTGTGTTACAGTTAGTTTGTTGTGAGTATTTGGAGGACTAGGGTTTTGGTTGATTGTTCGTAGTCTGCTCATTTGGTAGGAGGATTCTTGTTAAATATATTTAAAGTATGATGATGTCTTGTATCTTGTGTCTGTCTTACAATGCACTATTTCCTTCCCTTGCCCTCATATAAACATTATGCATTTTGATATTTATAACATTGAGTGTAGCATATATATATAACTTTGAGGTCCGTGTCTGTGTGTTTTCGGCTTTGCGACTTGAGTCTTCAATATATATATATATATATATATATATATATATATACACACACGTTTCGGCAGTGACGCCTTAGTCAAAGGTGTAGAGATTTGTATTAATCAAATCCAGGTGCTTTTAAATTCATTAGACCACGTGACCACAGGACACAATCATTCAAGTCCCAAGATGCATCAGTGTTGTATTTAATATATCTCTCTAGTGTAGTGCAATTCCAATACTGCTTAATAGCGTTATGTCACCACATGTAAAACAAATGTCATAATTAGTGCATTCAGTTTCTTCAATTACACTGGCCACGTGCAGTTTATGAAGTGCAGTCTGGGTAGACCTCTTAAGACATACATGCTGCCACATTTCTAAATATCTAAAAGGTGGTCAGACTGGAATCGCTGGGGAAAGGAAATCTCTTTCTCTTAGGGATTTATAATCCATACATGAAATTACACATGTCAAAAACTGAAATACTCTCCTGTGGGGAATGGACTACCTACCACTTGTCCATCATTTGGCCAAAAGATCTTGACAGCTTGGACTACTCCCTAATTCTTTCTCTACATGAAGAATCTAGATCGGATCGTGTTGGATTCAACTCTTTCTCCAATCTTTCAAGTGAACCAAATCACAAAAGCATGCTGTTGCTTAAGTACAGCAATGCTGTAACATAATATATATAGCACACTTCTCCAAACCCCCCATAACCCACACATCCTGGGAAGGTCGCTGTCCAACCACAATCGGTTTTTCAACCCTGCAAACTGAATACAGTATTCAAGATCACAATGCGATCAGAAAGCATTGCCACCTCATTAGGAGCATGAAGTGTAACACAAATGCTATAACAAAATACAGTCAATACAGAACTTACTCTTAGTGACGACCACAGTCTATGTACAGCTTACTTTAAGAGTACATTTGCAGTACCCACATTTAGTGGCAGCAATTCTACCACGCTGACAGGCATGGTGGGTTTGCTTACAGTCGTGGTGGTAAAAAATGCATTAGGTAGAAACAGCCCACCACCATGGGGGCAATGTGTTAATACCTCTCATTCCAATCCCAAGTGTAGTGTAGATGCTTACTTTGTAACACTGGCTGATGGAAAGTCAACTAGCAATTCTTTAAATTGGGCCCTGGGTCCTTGTGGCTTGTGAGCAGACCCCTCCTTGGGCCCCTCACTTCTTACCCAGTTCAGGAACAAGATGTGCCAATTGTGCAGAAGTGGATGGGAAGGGGACCTGAGAGGCACCACACAGCAGTTGTGCACTTACCCTAGCTACCTTTTAATAAAATTGTGTCGGGGTACAGGAGAGGATTACTTCCTATATATGGCATCCTCCGTGGGACTTGGGTCATAGCAAATTCAACATGGTAGTAGATATAAAACAGAATTGTTCCTGATGTCACAACCCACCATTCCACCACCTTCTGAGCACTGACCCACACAATCTTAGTTTCTGACGCACAGCGACCTGTGCACTGAGCATCTGCATTAGTGACAGCTCTTAAATTAGGCTTGGTCACTCTATGTATGAACCTCCCACAGCTGTCCCCTAAAACGCCTTTTGAATGCTTTTCACAAACAAATTACTCGATGCATACCTCAGCAGAGCAATGGTTACCACAAACAGACGAGAGGTCTTTCTTCAATTATTTTATTTTACTTGCAGGGCATCAAGGTAATAGCTCATTAAATAGACATTTCTTTTCAAAGGTCAATGTTGTATGCCTGTCTTTTTTTAAGTTAATTTCCTATTCTTCTTACAGGTCGTTATTGTTTAATCTAAATTCTGAGTCTTCCTTATCAATGAACTCACAATCATTATATAGTCAAATTAGATCAGCTGTGACTGCACAATCTGCATAAAAAAAACAACTCCGTCTACTGACGTGGCAAAACAATTTTTTTCACTACAGATTTTCTTCGAGGCCTATGCTACCAAAGGAGTCGAACATGTCTACCTAAAGAGTAACCTTGCCAAAAACCTGGTGGCCAGATAGACTTCGGATTAGAAACCCTGTGGGCAGACTGACCCGTAGAGTACAAACTCTGAGTGGTACATAGACTGCAGCGTGGAAAAGCAGTGGACAGACAGACAGACATAAGAGTAGAAACTCTGTGGACAGACAGACCACAGGGTAGGAACTCTGTAGGTAGAGAGGCCTCAGCGTTGAAATTCTGTGGGCAGACGGAGCCCTGCGTAGAAACTCAAGGGCAAATTTATCAAAATGTCATGCTGCGCTTAGCACAAGCCACCTTGCTGCATTGCACTGTGTGAAAGGGAAATTACAAGAATGCGCTGTAATTAACATTATACAGCATGTTCCTGCCATTTCCTTGTGCTGGCACCCTTGCGCAGTGGTGCAAGGGTACCTGCATTGCAGACAGGATTGTGTCTTGTACAGGAAGGTGCACCTTTCTGCACAAAAGAACATTCTCTGAAGCATTTTCATCTGTCTATGTGTGCTGCAGAATACAGCGCACAAAGAAAGAGTATAAAAAAGCAGAGAAATAAAGATATTTCTTGTTATGCCTCACCTGGGGAGGCGTAGCACTTTGACGCATTCCTAGGTCTACCAGTAATGGTACATCTGGGAATGAACCACAATTCATGGGTGGATGCGGGGGAACACCCAGGCTATACCCATAGAATGGCTCCCTGGGGCAGAGTAATGCAACACAGCAATTTGCGCTGCGTGGTGTAACTCTAGATTTATCAAGCCACTCAGGACCATGAAAGGTGGCCGTGTGTCTAGATAAATCTAACTTTAGTGATTCGTTGTCCTTGCGCCCTGTTGCGTGACGCAAGGGCAACACAACACTATGATCAGTGGCCAGATATACCTCAGAGTAGGAACTCTTTGGGCAGTAGACCTCAGTGTAAAACCCTGGTATGCAAGTACATCTAAGCATATAAACTCAATGGGCTCAAACTCAATGTAATCTCGCAGAGCAAAACCGGTAGACAGGTAAACCTCGTAGCAGCAACCTAGACTGACTGAAGCAAGTAAGGAACATTATTAGCATGGAAACCACCACAAAAAAGGATTATGGCCATTTATTCCCAATATCAACTGAAAATATATATTTTTTTAAGAGCAAATTCATTTGTTTTTCAGCAACAGAAGGCATGCAGAGTTTTGTGCATCAGGGCAGTGGAGACAAACAGTGTGGCTTGTGTGCTAGGGCACTGATGTAGAGTAATCGCCAGAACAGCAAGGTCCATAGGATGGAAGACAGGAACAAACGGTTCAAGATAGGAACTGAGAACTCTGGCTACAGCCTTAGAGGAAATAGCTCAACCTGTACCCTTTTTCGTATTCCAGGAAAAAAGGAGAAAAAAATCAACAGCAAAAGTAAAATAAAACTTAAATTGGTAGATTTATAGACTAGTTGAAGCTTCTGAAAGGCGGGAACATGTGACTGATTCTGATGTGGCAATTGTGCGTCTTCCTAATAACTAGCCTGTTGCCAAATCTCAAATCCAGTCAGGCAACTGAGAAAAAGCAGAGTCTACCAGTCACTGCAGTTCTTAGAAATGACGATTGCAGCTTCTAAGGCCACTTCCTCACTGCACAAGGCATCTCTTCTCTTCAGTTGTACAGATCGTCATCTCCTTCATCACGAAAAAGGCCCCCACCACTGCCACTTTGACCACTGTCCCGACCACTGCTGTTGGCACCGCTTGGCTTCCCCTCTGGGAACCTGCGAATCATAGAAGAAAGATTAGGCAGGTGCCAGACATATGGGAGAAGCAGAAACAAGGGGTAAAAAAAATGGGGGGAGAAGAGTCAAACCAGACAGTCAACGAAGAAGAAAGAAAAGTTCTTTACCTGCAATCTTAATTCTGCATTATTGGACTTTTTACTTAAATTATAATCATTAGATTAGATGGGTTTGTGCATGGGACCACTTTTTACAAACAATAATGTGGCACAATAGAAATCTTGAATATAACCTACAGAAAATCATCAAAACAAATGGAAAACCACATGCGTTTTGACCCCTTAGCTGCTGAGGCTTTTCCCGTTCCAGTGCGGAGCCATTTTCTTCATGTTTAGAGAAAGCACTTTGTGATTAGGCACTTTTATTCGCACATGGTAATGGTAAAAGGAGTCAGATATGGCTGCTTTTTTGGCAAATGTTGGGAATTCTAAAGATACTCAGATTTTGTGGATTCCCTTAGAGGGAACAGAAAAAATAGCTAAAATATAGCAAAAGTTTTGGGGCCATATGTAGGTAATCTACATTTACCGATTCTAAAATACTAAATTTTACCAATTCGGTATTTTAGAATCGGTAAATGCTATGTAGGAAAAAATTCGGTAAATTTTACCGAATCAGTAAAATTCGGTATTTACTGATTCGGTAATTCCCATTTATTCCTAAGGGCCTGGAGCCCCATAGGAATGAATGAGAATTACCGTTTCAGTAAATACCGAATCGGTAATAGGGGGAAGACTTACAAGGGTGGCAGGGTGTCACATTGACACTCTGTTGCACCCCTGAATAGTGCATGGGTGCACATGTGGCACACATTCATGCCCTGAAGGCATGCATGTCTGCCACATGGCACTGGTAAAAATTGCAAAAAATTGCTTTTTTAACGGTTTTCGATATTTACCACCAACTTGTAGTTGGTGGTAAATAACGAATCCTGAAATGAGAAAAGCACTCATTTGAGTGCCTACATTAAGGGTTCGGTAATTTACCGAATCGGTATTTTAAGAATTCGGTAATTTACAGATTCCTTAAATTGCCGATTCGGTAAATTACCAAATCCTTCAATTTGGCTTGCACCATCTGAAAAGCCTAATACCGGTCGGTAACGGCCGAAATTCGGTAATTTCGCCCGTTACCGGACCGGTATTAGGCTATCTACATCTGGCCCTTGGTTTTGTTTTGGGAAAAATTAGAAGAAAGTGCTGTGCAAGAAAACATAAAAATGTTTCTACTAATGGCAAGAACAAAAGGTTTGTTGTGCTAGGATTACCATCTTTCCAGTTTTTGGAAGCAAGCAAATTGTAAAAATTACATTTTCATACCAATGGTTTTGAGTTTTTTTAAGTGCTAGTCGATTTTTCTTAATTTTGGTGGTTTCTTCCTACTTGCAGTTTGCAGTGTAAACAAGTGTGATACCCCCTGATGAACCCGGAAAGCTATATATTTATGACAAGTATACAAGGTAGCCAGCAATCACCTCTAGCACTGCCGCCCCACATTATGAGCCAACGCAAGCCACCAAATCACCGGGACCAACAGGATGACTGTGGGGGCTACATTTCCCACCCTCCTTCGCGCCGGAGCAGGTATATAATCATCAATGTTGCCCGCAGCGGGTGTAGCCAGCAATCACCTCTAGCTCTGCTGCCCCTCATTATGATACAACGCCAGCCGCCAAAACACGACGACTGGGGTGACTACATTTCCCACCCTCCTTCGCGCTGGATTGCATACATATGGTTAACAAAAAGGGGTAACCCTGTGTCCCTCAGAACCTGGGTATTAGTAGTTTAGAAGAAAGTGGTTCTGTTGGGTCGGACCAATTGCTTTTTGAAACATTCAGTAAATGAGAACAAACAAATTCTCTGATACAGGTCTAGTAATTTGAGAAATAAATGCTCAAAAAACTTGAAATCATATGATCAATCAATTGTATTAAAAGACTTTCCAAAACATTTGGTATCTGAATTGCAATCATTCATAGATAACATTCAATGTTTATGGTGACTGTCAAGTGCAAAGTGACTTTTAGTGAAGAGTGCTTCAGTGAATGGCAAGAAATACAACACAATATATGTACAATTATATACAGATGTCTTCATTGGCCAGAAAATGTTTTTTTTTTTAAACCAAGGAATCCTAGAGATCCTATCTGGATCCTGGTCTTTCTGGGTCTAAGGAGTTCGTCGACGTTTTGACCCTGGTGTGCCCCGGTTGGTGGTCACGGCGGGTCTTTTTCAAGACAGGAGGACAGTTTGGGGGACAGACCGGATAACTACAGCCTGAGACCGGTGTGGCAAAATTGCCAATTTACTCTTCTGAACAATTTCTTCGGGGTAGACGGAGGTGCTTGTTCCTCTCGTGTGTGGCGCTGAATCTCTGTTGGATTGCGTACATAATCATAAATGTGGTCCGCGGCGTATGACGCACGTGGTTCGTCCGGGCAAAGCCCGGGCCAAGGGCGGGCCCGCCCATGCCCATCGGAGCCTGATCTGGGCCCACTCTCTAACATGTGGACCCGGGGTGCGCTGAGGACCATTTCGAAGATACTGTTGTCTCTCCCCACTTTCCTTACTCACAGCTTTTTGCCTGGGGGAGGGCTTGAACATTGCTTCCAAGCATAATGAGTAAACGGAAGGGACGTACAGAACGGCCAGGGGGTGTAGCTGTTAGGACCCCTGATGCTTTTTTTTTACATTTCTTTTTATTGAAACATAAAGAATCAACGTTACACAGTACAGCTTAAAGTACGAATAATATACATATAGGTGTAAATGCAATCAAGTGCTGAATCATTACACATGAGTTATTACAACAGTTACGGGGACTGAGGATCATCTTGTGCGGGAACGCTTGGGGGAGTACAGATATTTCCACGGTAAACATTCCAATCATTCCAGATGAAGGACCATTTCCGGGGGCATCCCTGCGCCACATACACTGTCTTTTCCCTGAACATGCACTAGTCCATGTCCGCCTTCCAGGCCTCCATTTGGGCGGGTGTGTCACCCTCCACAATCGTGCAATATTCCGTTTCGTAATCATTAAACCCAGTGTTACCCAAAGTGTGTGTTGGAAACCGGCTATTTCGGGTAGGCTAAGGCTGACGCCAAAGCCAGGCCGAAACCACCATTCCAGTCAGGGCAAGGAAGTCACACGCCAAGATAACCCCTGCTCACCCTCTAGGTAGCATGGCGCGAGCAGTCTAGGCTAAACTCGGAGGCGATGTGTAAAGCATTTGCGTCAGCGCACGACAGCAACAACATTCTAGGCACACCACAAAAGAGACTCCACACAAGGTTATATTAAAATAACTTTTGTATTGTCAAAACATATCAGATAGAAATCACACAGGTACATTGTGCCAACTGGCACGGCAATATTCACAAGGGATTATTTACACAGGACAGGGCCACATGGGCCACTGTCATAATCAACACTTAGCAGTTATAGAAATACTTGTCAGAAATTAGAATAAAAGTATATAAACTTCACTGTAACACAAAGTAACAGTTATAGATCACATCCAGTTGGGTTGCGGAGATTCCAAGGATTGATCGGGGCGACTCTACCCAATTTATATTGACTCATAACTAGATGGGTCCATATCAAGGAGTGATCAGAGATGCCTCGCGCCATACGTCGTATCTCTTAGACAAGTGTGATATGGGGTGCAGGACTAGTAGGTAATCTAATACAGGAGAGACTATGATGGGCCCCTGAGTAGAAGGTGGGCTGAATGGTGTCCGGGTGATAAGCCCTTCAAGCGTCTGTGAAACCCGGGGATTCAATGAAGTCTGGCAGCCAGCGATTCGACGGGTTGAGTTCACGAGGTGGGTATCGGTCGAGCCTGCGTGAAACCACTGGGTTGAGATCCCTCCCACTACCAGGAGACCATCCGGGATGGTTAACAGTAGATCTCCAAGGTCCGTGAAGGGGTGGCTTGGAGACCAGGATGCAAATACACGGACATCAGTGTAAATGTTCTGCCCTCCCATTGTCCCGTAATCCCTATATATCTGCCCAAGTCATCTGACCATGTGGATTGCACAGAAAGGGGAAAGGAGTTTCTCAACATTATGCCGACTCCTCTGGAACCAGTGGTAAAACCAGAGTGCGCTACCAGCTTGTACCCCCACCTATTCAAAGCCTTGCATGTATTACCCACCAGGTGTGTTTCTTGTAGCAAGACAACGTTTGGAGCATGTAGTTTAATGTGTTGAAACACCACACATCTCTTAACCTTGTCCCCCAAGCCATTAACATTCCAACTCATCAATTTGATGCTTTTATCCAAGCCCATACTCATCAGGACTGTTATGTAGTAGACACATCTCTAACATGGATTAGTAGTACTGTGTCGATTCAGAACAAACAAATAAACATACGAAAATCCAACCCCAACTACTCCCCTCCCTGCTTCCCTGCACTCTCAGAGTGCCTGTCACCCAACGGATTAACTAAGAGTAGAAAGTTGGGGGAGGCGGTGTCCCTCTCCACCCTCTCCTTCACCTACTAGGTTCAGTGAGTGCCCCGAGAAGGGCCAGGCCCATCGATCAACATTAAACAGTTAACAATAGTCCATCAAGTCCTCGATTGCCCATAAGGCGTTCTACCTGTGTGACTTAGTGAGCCGATGGATCTCGGTGCGAAGTAGGCATCATGTGGTCAGTAGGTTAAAATGATGCGAGCCGGACAGTCTCTGTCTCAATTGGCGTTGTGTTCCCCGGCTCTCCGCCATTCGTCCAACCACTTAGTCGCAGACTCAGCGCAGTCAAAGAACAGGGCCTTTCAGTGCACCTAATCACGGATCCGGGCCGGGAAAACCATTGCATACTTCAGCCCCTTGTCTCTGAGTCTTTTCTTGACGGCAATGAAGGAGCGCCTCTGCTGCTGCACAGCTTAAGTAAAATCCAAAAAAAGGTTATTTCAGCATTGTCATATCGAAGTGGCGGCGCCACTATGGCAGTCTGTAGTACGACATCTCTGTCCCTGTGGTTTAATAGCTTGGCCAGTATCGGACGGGGGCACCGGGATTCGGCCGACACCCGGGTACCCTGTGGGCCCGCCCAATTACGAAAACATTTGAGAGGCCTTTAGGCTGTAGATGGGTAGTTATGAGGTTCTCCACGAAGAGGTCTGTGGCCTGCCTCTCTGCACCCCAAGTATACGTATATTGTTGCACCTGGAGCAACCCTCAAAGTCATCCAGCTTCGCTTCTGCAAATTTCCTAAACGCCTGCAGCTCCTGGAACTCAATCTGCAACTGTGAAGTGTCACCTACCAGGCTTGCCGTAGTGATCTCAAGCTATTTGACTTTTTCCCTATTTTTGGCGAGGTCCACTCTTATCAGCATCACGTCTGGAGAGATGGTGTCCATTCTCTGCTCCAGTGAGGTCCAGACTCCAGTGATCGCTGCCATGACGTCGCGTAGTGTAGGTTCCGGGAGGTCCCCCTCTGTGTCTCCAGGTGGCTTATCCTTCGGTTGCTGTTGGTCCAGGAGCTCCATTTTCGGGAGAGTGTATCGGTCCAGTTTGTTTTGCTGGATACTTTTGGTCCCTCTTGTGATCGGCATCCTGGCAGGCAGGATTTGATGCAGCGCCGGGTTCACCCTGTCACGGGCAGCCTCGTTGGTCACCACCCGCCCCACTGTGAGAGAGGAGGGGGGGATTTAATGGCTTTGCCTCCACACAGTCTCAGCCCCACTGGACACCCGCGCCTCCATGAAAGAGGAAGCGATGAGGGCCCCAGGATCCACAGCGCGCCCTCTAAGAAATCCGGATTGCAGGGGGGTAGGGGGAGAGGGGTGTCACAATCCTCCAGTGGTTTCAGAGCCCCCTCCTATGGCTCACCAAGTCCAGTACTCACGCCTGTTAAGCTGGCTGGCCCCAAGTGGCCACCAGGCCTCGGAACTACCAATGCCCGGGCCCCGCAGGATCGCACCACACCTCACCACGAGGCACAGTCTGTCTTTTCCTGACAAGGGTGGGACTTCGACAGCAATTTGGGCGAAGCAGGGACCGCCAGCACCTCTCCAATGCCTCTGCCGACTGCACACAATTCTGCCGCTTTATGGATCTCCAGGCCAGATCCCAGCATCCCCTGGGCTCCTCTGCCGGACCGGCCTCTTCTCCCACCGGTCCGTTGCTGCTGCCTTGCGTGCTGGTCGTCATGCAATCCGGCCGCACTATTCTGCCACTGCTGGCCGGAACCAATTTCCAGTCAATGGAAAGGTGTAGGCCCAGTCCCTGGCCTTGCACCAGATTCAGCCCGCCTCTAGTTCCATAGGTCCAGGGTCGCTGCGATCAGCGGAAAGTCGGAAGGCCCATTCACGACTCAGGTACAGGATATGTGTGGCGGATCTGCGGGTGGTAGGGGGATTTGGTGGAGCGACCCTAACGTGCGGCCATCTTGCTACGCCGCGTAGCCACCCCTCTCCTTGACTATTTAACGAGGGCTGAGACCGTCCTAACACAGGAAATTGAGTTAATGGAGAGAAGGCTTTCTTTGGACTCACTTAACGCAAAAAAAAATCCTCTTTTGGTACTCATAGTCTCATACCATGGAAGCAGTTCCCTTGTAGTTCCCTTGTAGTCCACACACCGGGCCAATTCTCTGTGCTAATTCTCCCCCAATGCTTCATCTAGTTGCAACATTCTGACGTGGGGCCAGATAGCGTCACACCAGCTAGAGTACAGCAATAGTGAGTCCCCAGTTAGAAGGGGAGGCAGAGCCCAAAAACAACAAACCTCGAAAGGAACTTGTAGCGGAAAATCCTACTGGGAAAGGCGAACTGGAACCGGGGCAATCTGTATCTACAAGGACTAACAACACTGTCATGCCGCCCACACAGGCGACCGATGACGTTTTTCTGAAGAGGGTAGAGACTCAGGTTACTGTGCTATTAAATCCTCTTCTCTATAAACTATCCCCACTTTGAAGAAAGGCTGACAACTATGGAGGCCTCGTGTATATTGTATCATACCCCTCTAAATAGAAATCACCTAAAAGAGGTAGCGGGCTGCCTGTCCAGTCGGGGGGAGTCGGTTTTAATAACAACTGACAGTATGGGAGGTCACATTTCTCAGCATGTGGCAGGGTTGCCTGCTCAGTCAGTGGGGCGTGCTGTAAGAACAACTGACAGTGTGGGAGGCCACGCTTCTCAGTAGTACTAGAATCTGGGTACATCTAAATCTGGTGTTTCCCCTCACATCCAAAACCCCACTGTGCCACAAGGGGAACATCAAGGAAACACAAAGGGTCCTATAAATACATCCTTTCTACCGGTTACTAATAGTAGATTAAGACTTCCAACTAACCCCCAATTAGCACCCACAGGGATAGTGGAAATGTGGATGTTTCGAGGCAACATACTAACAGTGTGAGGCAGAAGCCCAGTGGCACCGGCAGCGTCGCCTCTTGTGATAGTTTTGAGCAGTGTCCCGATCCTGAGGGAAAGTCAAGTTGAAACAGCAACTCAACTAATGGATAAGTCTCTCCTCTGGTTGAATCACCATACAGTTGGCACAGGCAAGGGGGGGGGGGGGGGGGACTCGTCTAGCCAATCAAATCATCATGGCTAGAAGGGTAGGGTGGCTGGCTTTGTCCCCAAAAATGACAAAGGGTGAATGTGTTGTGATACATTTTAACAACTTCTACGGCCCAAGACTCCTCTTAGACCACTTGCGCAGGACCCCACCGAATGGGACACAGATCACAGCACTATCCCTAGAGTATTGTTATTGGCTCCTTCCACTGTTGGATCTGGAATCATCACTTCGTATAATGGAAAACTTAGTGAGACCAAACCTGTTGGACAACCAGGGAATCCACCTAGATAATAGATTTGCCCCTCTCTCACGTCTAGAGTTGTGTGATTGACTACCTATGAACCCGCAGGAGGAGCGTGCCCCTGTGTTCACTGCTGTTCTTGTCCCCGATAGCGAAGCCACTAATATACCCAGTAAGAACAAGAGGTGGAGATTAAATGTACTAAGAATAGTATCGTGGAATGTGGCAGGCATTTTGAATAAATTGGGTGATGTCCATTGGCTTAAATTATGGCAGGACCAAGATATTTCCTGCTTACAGGAGACATAGGCAATGGAAGATATTTTCTTAAATGGCTACCCCTCCTATCAGACAAGGGTTATTCTGTTACCTTCACGAGGAGCCAAGGGGGGGCCTAATAACTCAGATCCCCAATACATTGGCACTGAAAGTTAAGATGTCAGAAGGAAATAGCCCACATGTTCATCTTCTCATCTTAGAATTGGCTACCCAAGACTTCTGGCTCTTAATAAATTATTACAATAATAACTCTGGCCCAAATATGCATTTAGTTCTGGAGGATTTGAACCGTGCTACTGAGAAGGCTATTAACCTCTTTAATCAAAAAGTTGTTTAAAACATCATATGGATGGGAGACTTTAACATTCATTCCTGTAAGGATAACCTC
This sequence comes from Lissotriton helveticus, assembly GCF_964261635.1. NCBI lineage: Eukaryota > Metazoa > Chordata > Amphibia > Caudata > Salamandridae > Lissotriton > Lissotriton helveticus. The sequence goes on along the minus strand of NC_136057.1, from coordinate 1,312,292,481 downwards.
CATCGGGTTTGCGGTAAGGAGGGCCTGATGGGTAATTCTGTCCATCACTTCTCTCATACCAATTATGGAAACACCCTCAATAAGATACTTTCATCAAGAAATATGCTAATGGTTAACAGCCTGTCCACCACCTCTGATGCTTTGTCAACAACACTCTGCCGTGAGAACCAGGTATCAACCATAGATTTTATATTTATCACAAACCCCATAAATGCCGGGTGCAGTAAAGTAAATGTCCAATTTACTGATTTCAGTGATCATGCTATCTTACTCTGTGAGATCCTCCTGGTACAGAGGGTTGTGACAACGCACCAGAAAATAGGACAGCCATTGTTTGCCAGGAGAAATGGATACCAACTTAAGTGGGCTCAAATTGATAAACTGTAGCTGGTACCCTAAATAATAAGGAATGCCCTGCTGGACACTGACGCCACCGTACACGGATCACTGACTTATCGCTATTTACAAGGTTCATCTTCTTTCAATTCCTGCATCCTGACACGGACCTGAAAGATTTGCGGATCTCACTTTAGGACCTTGGCGAGAGTACAGCACCTACAAATCGTCCTGAAGAAGCCCATGTTTGGGTCGAATCGCGTTGGCTGTGCATTTATGAAAACCCAGCATTTGCAAAATAAAGACACATCAAGGCTACAATTTTTTGAATTTGAATTTGAATTTTTAGCAATTTATAGAGCGCACATTCACTATGCAGTTTCTTGGCGCTAGAGGATTCCTGAGCTGGGGAGGACACCGGGGACTATAAGCTAAAAGCTTGCTGAAAAAAAAAAGTCTTAAGGGCTTTGCGGAACTCAATGTAGGAGGGGGAGGATCTGACGGGGCGGAAGAGTGTTCCAGAAGGTGGGCGCAAGGACCGAGAATTTCTGTCCTCCCGATCGTTTTTTCTTAAAGCGGGGGATGACTAATAAGGATTTAGTGGAGGAACGTAGGTCTCTAGAAGGGCTGTAGTTGGTGATGGCAGAATTAATGAAAGCAGGAGCAGTGCCCGCCGGGCTTGAAAGGTGAGGCAGCCGAGTTTGAAAAGGGCTCGTTGTTTGATGGGGAGCCAGTGAAGGGCTGTGAGGAGGGGTGAGGAGTAATGATATTTAGATAGGCCATGCACCAGGCGGCCTGCCTGGTTCTGCACCAGCTGAAGGCGTTGAAGTGCATAGGCGGGGGCACCATTATAAATAATGTTCCCATAATCGATCTTAGATAAGACCATGGCCATTACAATCAGTTTGAGTGCAGAGGGAGAGAAAAACCGGGATACTTTCCTAAAACAACAACGTGGACTAATTTTTTCAAAACCTAGACCCTGTAACTTATTGTATTTACATGATGCCTCTCATACCCCTTGCATGAATGTTTAACTTTATGGTCATGTGGCAGCTGGCCATTTGGGGTGGGCAATATCCTAGAACGGTAGTGACTAGTCTGGGTAGTACAATCATCCAGAAAACCTGGCTGCCTCTTCCATTAGTAGCAAACCTAGAAATATAGCTGAAATTGCCATACTCCGCAGGGAATACAAACTGGTTGGGAAAAATAGGGAGACGGCATTTAAGGACGAGACCTGGGTAAATTAGAGCAGGCTTCGGCTCTAGGTAATTCCAAGGAGTTTTCGGCAATAATAAACGGCCCCCACTTTAAGACGCAGAAGGATCCTACAAGAGATGTCAATGTAGGAGAGGAGGATTGGGTGGCTCATTTCAAAAGATCCACCGGCACAACATACAGTTATCCCATGTACTAATACCAGGGACTATCTTTCTTTTTCACTTAGAGAAGCAAGGGACGGGCTAGAAGCTTGCAGTACCGGAAAAGCCCCGGGTCCTGATGGTGTCCCCATTGACTTCTTTTATGAAAACAAGGACTTATGGGTTCCCTTATTAACTAATGTTTTAATAAAATTGCTATAGCCAGTCCCCCTACCTCCTGGAAGACAAGCATAACTGTCCAGACCCACAAAAAGGTAACCCCAAAAATTACCAACCGATCTCGTTGATCGATACGACAGCCAAACTTATGGGCCATCTCCTTTTGACAAGATTGGAGGCATGGGTGAAGGGCAAGAATATTCTAATGAAGTCCCAATATGTATTTCAAGAGGGAAAGGGCACAACAGACCAGTGCCTGAACCTCTCATTGATTATGGACAAATATTCCAGAGCCAAGGGTAGGAAAATCTATCTTGCATTTATGGATTTATCTGCAGCTTTTGACTACGTGTCCCATCCTAGACTCTGGCATATAATGGAGGAGATGGGAATTTATAGTTGACTTTATTCGACAACTGTACTCTGATGCCTCCATGTCTATACATTACAGGAGAAACGGGGAGTGCACCCGACCATTTAAGATCTCAAGACGAGTAAGGCAAGGCTGCGTCCTCGCACTGCTTCTTTTTTCCATCTATACTAACGGTGTAGGAAAACATCTTGAATGCGCAGCCTTGGATGTCCCTGTGTCCTCTAACCATCAGCGGTTACCAATCCTTTTGTATGCCGATGATGCCGTCTTGATGGCCCGAACCGGGTTGGGGCTTCAGCGCCTCATATCAGCCTATGCGGCCTTTATGAGCTCATTGGATCTAAAGGTTAGCCAGTCGAAATCCTTTGTAATTTTTGCAGGGGCAGGGAAACGCAACAAAACACCATCTTCCTTCATGGATTCTGAGAAAAATTGAAGTGGTGGAGTCGTTTTCCTCCCTAGGTATAATTTTGGATAAAAATCAATCATGGTCTAAACTGGTTGAGGGAAGAGCAATAGGCATGGGAAGGAGTTTAATGGTGCTAAAACTATCTTAATCCCTATGAAAAAGATTTACCACGCTAAAACAAAGGCTGCAGCCTCTTATGGGGCAGGCGTATGGGGGATGGCACCTAGCGACCCCCTTCAATCTATAGAGAATACATTTTTTAAATCTTTTACCTCGCTTCCTCAGTCCTATTCAAACTATGTTCTTCACATACAATTGTCCCTACCTTATATCGTGGAAACTATTAAATTAGCCCTACTCCTGCTGTGGCTTTCTATTTGGGGTAGTGACACAGTCCCCCTTATGCAAAATATAATAAGTATTATTCTAAAATCAGAAAACTACAGCAGGATTAGGTGGCTAAAGTATTTAGGGATGGAAGTGATGGCTATTGGTTTAAGTCATCTTTTTAAGTACCCATCTACCTGCAAGACCACATCAAAGTGGAAATTGCCGGACAAATTTATGTTCAGGGCACAATATCAGAGAAAGGAAAGAAATTTTCAAAGTCAGTCGGCCCTCATGTATGAATTAACTCCACCTTTAGATGAGGGAGGATACTTTTATCTGGCTGACGTCACAATACCACATCAGCTGTATTTGTGTTCATCAGAAACATTCCTTATAGGAACGATTTCACTTGTGCACCTATGTGTAATTTGGGGAATGTGATTAAGGAAATTCCAACTATTGGTTTCGCTTAGATTTGGTGCACTGTGGCACTCGCGTACCATGAATAACGTAGTTGCCCCTCCCTTTAATTTTATCCTTTTGGTATCCATAGCGTCCACACTTTCAGAGCAAACATATTATTGTATTTTGTTTTTTCGAACTTGAAGGAACTACAAAATAGTCATTGTGACTGACATTTAGCTTTATTTCCAATTTTGGATGTTACAGGGTTTGATTTAGGTTATAAGAGATTCCTGATACATTTGCACACTTCCATTCAACTATTTTTCTGGCCAGCAGTTTAAACCATGCATAGCAGTGCAGAGCATAGTCCTATCTCTATGCCAACATAGGAGGAATATATAAGGATGAGAAAAAGACGCCTCCATTGGCACACCGAAGGAGCCAATCTACACGGTTGATTCCAGGTTTACCGGTGAGTTCGGCTTTATGTGATATTCACCTAGTGCGCTAGTGGGGTTACTTTGGACTGAGGGTTTCACAATTAGGTTTTCGGGGTTATTTTGGGCTGAGGGAGTAATAATTAAGATACTCACTGGGTTGTGGCAGATAGCAGAGACGAGTTTGAGATCACAGGTGCCCTACACACATGGAAGCATATTAAAATGCTGTAGAAGAATATCAATCCGTTCAGCATTCAAAATGTGACTTTTCCAACGGGGAAACGGTTTCAAGAGAGTGTTCAAGTTCTTATTACAGAGTTTTGACTGGTGCCATTGATAAGAGATAATCATGCAGTACAGTTTAGTTTACAATAATGTTTATGATGATAACAAAAGTTTAGCAAACAATCAATTTGACCCTGTATTTGATTTGGTGTGTTGTATATTTTCCTTGTTGAATCGTTACCCCCTGATGAAGGGCACATAGCCCGAAATGCATTGTTATTTGTTTAATTGTGGATCGATTTATCACAACGTGGGAGTAGAGTGAAAATCATGAAGAGAATAAATTACATCAATACCCTGGACAGTTGTTTATAAGCTTCATTCACATTCTGTTGAGGGATTGTCAAATTGAAATTGAGCAATATATTTGATGATTAACATATAAAATAATGGTGGAACTTTGTATTAATTCCTCCGAGCGAGGACAAATTAGTATTGAGAAAAGGAGACACTGTTCCTGACACGGGACAGCACAGACAGCTTCACTAGCTCTAATAGAGCTAATAGGGGCATTAGAACATTTGGTAAGTCTTGCCAGCGTTGCATTTTCTCATTCAAAATGTGAGCCTGACTGAGGAGGACTAGTACTTTCTGGTGCATCTACCGTCGCGGCCGGGACTGCGAGACCCAGGGTGCAAAGCGCTTTACCAACACAGCGCACCTGGTGTCTCTTCCCGCCCCCAGCTCCCTCGCAGCTTTATACGGCTCGCGGCCCCCGCTCCGCGGGAGCCGCTCGCAGCCGTTGCCGCTGGATAGTGAACACTGGGCTTTTATCCTCACTGCTTTGGGATTGCCGATACCTGCCACGGAGCCTGACTGAGGAGGACTAGTACTTTCTGGTGCATCTACCGTCGCTGTCGGGGCCGGGACTGCGAGACCCAGGGTGCACAGCGCTTTACCAACACAGCGCACCTGGTGTCTCTTCCCGCCCCCAGCTCCCTTGCGGCTTTTTACGGCTCGCGGCCCCCGCTCCGCGGGAGACGCTCGCAGCCGTTGCCGCTGGATAGTGAACACTGGGCTTTTATCCTCACTGCTTTGGGATTGCCGATACCTGCCACGGAGCCTGACTGAGGAGGACTAGTACTTTCTGGTGCATCTACCGTCGCTGTCGGGGCCGGGACTGCGAGACCCAGGATGCACAGCGCTTTACCAACACAGCGCACCTGCTGTCTCTTCCCGCCCCCAGCTCCCTCGCGGCTTTTTACGGCTCGCGGCCCCCGCTCCGCGGGAGCCGCTCGCAGCCGTTGCCGCTGGATAGTGAACACTGGGCTTTTATCCTCACTGCTTTGGGATTGCCTATACCTGCCACGGAGCCTGACTGAGGAGGACTAGTACTTTCTGGTGCATCTACCGTCGCTGTCGAGGCCGGGACTGCGAGACCCAGGGTGCACAGCGCTTTACCAACACAGCGCACCTGGTGTCTCTTCCCGCCCCCAGGTGCCTCTTAAAACCTCGCCCTCTTTCGCGCACGAGGGACGCGCGCGGGCGGGCGCCGGGCTAAGCCCGGGCAAAGGGCGGGCCGTTTGAGGCCGTTCGAGAACGGCAGAGACCGGGACCGGGCCACCCCCTTTCCATTTCTCTCTTGACCTATTATCACCCCTTCCACTCTCCAAACCTATAAACTATGGCCACGAGAGAGACAAGGAGTAAGAGCACGCTAGCTGCTGGGTCAGCAAAAGGTACTTTGGACACCTATTTTGCAAAAGGGGGATCTCTTCTCATTGATGAAATCACGATTTTGGAAAGGCGAATATCACAAGAAATAGACTGGGTAAAGAGATCCTCTATGGGTCCAATAGCGCAGGCTAGGACTCCGGAAAAGAGATTGGATCGCATAGTGTCTGACAATGGGGAGAATGGGGTCAGTGGTATGATAGATATACCTGACCTAACCAATTCTACCTTTTTAAACAACGATATCGACACTAGCGCCCCTGTAGAGCTAAGCTTATTACCCCTACTTCAGCCCCCTCCTCCCCCATTCACTGTTATCGCAACCCTGGCTAACACGGATGCCATTACTAATATAGTTAGCTGTCCTACTCAGGGGGAAAGGGAAGGAGCCATTCCAAAAAGGAAAAGAGGGGCACAAAACCCTGGGGGACGCAAGGCTAAGGTAGTAAAGCAAGATCCTGTAGCGGAGGTAACCAAATCGGGACCAAGCAGTAAGGGACATACTTCCCGCGGGGAAAAATACGTTAATACCCCCGCCGAACCCCCCTTCACAAACCTCAGCCCAGACATCACTTCGCCCCAGTGTAACCTCAGGCGACGAAGATATTACCCTCTCTGACATCGGTGCTCTTTTTAAGTCACTATTAAAGCCTTTAGAAGCTCGCTTAACTAAGATCGAAGCCAGATTAGCGACCATTGAAAAAGCTACGGTCCAACTAGCAGACACCTTCAAAAAAGATAGCAACGTTGCCAGAGGTGGGGGGGGGCCTAGGAACAAGAAGCCTTCACCTACGCCATTAGCGAATGAGGCGGCCCTGGCTTCTAAGCCTTCACAATCCCAACAGCCTGCACCTCACATCGCTTCCCCCCAGTTGACTGATTGCGCCATAACTTCTGGCCCCCTGAAGGGACAGCTGCAGCCACACAGGGAGTACAGGGTACCATAAAAAAACACAGGATAGTAAATTTACTGCCGGAGGCGAGCCCATATATAGTTATTTTAGCGGGGGTTCCAGAGTTAAAATCATCCTCCATCGAACCTGTTGAGGCTCCTAAAAATAAGGTGGTTAATTGGCTTTCCATCAACAGGCCCCTGCCCCAAGGAATATGGAGCGATGTCCTCATGGTGAGGAGAGTCCCATGGCTAGGCAACACAAGAAAATCGATTAATGGGGATTGTGTCCTAGTTAATTTTAGGGACCCCTCGACCGTCGCACACATTTGCAGATGGTCTTATCCTGACTATGGGACATCCATTCAGCCCCTGCCCCTATCATTCTTTTATCCACCATCGACCCATGTGCGAGATGAGGAGGGATGGGAGACTATTCACAGGAGGGAGGGAAGATGGGGTGACAGGGAGAGAGGAGTTACACTTCGTCCAGGACCCTACCATCCGGTCTACATTCCAACTTTCAATAGGTACAGCACCTTGGATCTAGTCGACTGACGGAGTGAGACCAAGAGGGGGGAGGCTGTTGAGAGACCCAGGGGCTTTAAAGTAAAAAAAGTCACTACCCCCACATTTTGTTCTGATAACTCTTGTGGGGCAGTTGGTTGCGAGGAGGAATATTCTATCAGCGAGGCTCATATAAATACAGCCGGGCCCCTGCCCAGCCCGAGTGCAACCTTAATTGACCAAGGGGAAAGATCCCATAGCAATACACCATCAATGACTCCCCCTGACACGGGTATTCCTCCCCTCCTGACCCCGAACCACAGACCGCCTCTCCTAAATATACTATCTTGGAATGTGGCTGGCCTGGGGAACAAACTAAACTCCCCGGATTGGAGCTCATTCATTGAGGGTAGGGATATATGTTTGTTCCAAGATACGTGGGCGAGAGAGGAAGTCTCTCGCACAGGTTTTGCTGCATATTCCACCCCCGCAAAGTGGGGGGGCAGGGGGCGTCCCTCAGGTGGTCTCGCGACCTGGGTGGCAGTTGATTTGGGATGTACGGTCTCTGTACTCCCCCTAGCCACAGAGGACATTCTTGGTCTTCTGTTGGAGTGGCCGAATTCAAGCAAAATGGTGGTGATAAATGTCTACTCTAGGCAGGTTGGCATCACACAAGAGTCACGCACCATCGATGAACTCTCGGTCGCCCTTAGTGACATCTCTCTGGGCACCCCCTTCTAATCGGAGGGGATCTGAATTGCCTCTTTGAGCCCCTCTTAGGTTTAGTGGATGGACTTTTCGAGGAGGAGGATGCACTATGGTCCGTACCCCCAACGGCAGCACCTGCACCCAGAGCCTGGACTCCTCTGGCCGTCCAAATTACTGCCATGACCCTGAAACATGGCGTGCGGGCCTGCAATGGACGCACAAACTCTGACATCCCTCCTAAATGTACTTACAATAGAGTGGGCAGGGAGTCGAGACTAGACTATATCTTAGTTACACTTTCTTTGTGGTCTTACATTAATGACTTCCGGGTGATACCCAGGGAGGACAGCGACCACAATGCATTGGAACTGGAATATGCCCTTCCTGGCTTAAACGATAGAGGGCTGGTGACAGGCCCACTCGCTCATGGGCTTGTACTGATGAATAACAGACGGAGAGTTAGGTGGGAGAAGCTTGCCTCTAATTCGGAGAAAGTCTCAGGGCTCTATGCCCGGGTTATCCCCATACTCGAAAAAGTTTGTGCAATAACGGAGCAACCGAGCACACAGGGTACTAACGAGCAGCTGTGGCTGACGCACGAGAACCTGATTAATTCTCTGGCCGAAGTCTTCTTTTCGACAGGAAAGAGTGGTAGTGGTTGTCACATCCGACCCACCTGGTATAATGCTGCATGCCGTAAGGCTAAATCTGACCTGTTGATTTCGATCAAGGAAGGCAGAGATAGATCAGGGATCAGGGTCAGGAGAAGGGTTTATAAGTCCCTGATTTCCCATGCTAAAATCGAATGGGAACAGGAGAAATGGGAAAACCTCACCTTTTCACTATCTTCTAGGGACTCACGCAAATTCTGGCGCATTGTTAATACGGGGTCTGAGGAGTTAGCCTCGGCAATTGAACCTAACATCTCAGACAAGGTTTGGGAAGATCACTTCCAGTCCCTCTATGGGGTATACGACGGGGCCCTTAATAATCCTTCTCCGACCACCAGCGTTGCACCAGAGGGGGACCTCCTCACCGAAAAGGAGGTGCGAGTAGATATCGCAGGGCTGACATCAGGCAGGGCGCCTGGTTTGGATGGTCTACCGGGAGACCTATTCAAACAGGAGCCCGATGTATGGGCCCCTTACCTGATGACGCTATTCAACGCCGTTTTGAGGGGCATGGAGGTACCAGGTACTTGGCTGGGTGCAGAGATTGTCCCTATATATAAGAAGGGGTCGCCTCTGCTCCCAGCCAACTACAGGCCTATCAGCCTTATTGATGTAACTCAGAAAATTTTTGGTAGGCTGATACTAGACCGCCTCCAAAATTGGATTGAGGAATTTGCTATCCTGAGTCCCTACCAGGCTGGGTTTAGAAGGGGGTCTCAACCACGGACCAGATCTTTCGTCTGAATCTTTTGTTTTGGAAGACTGTGGCAATCGAGGGTGGCAGCTTGTACACGGTATTCGTGGACTTGCGAGCAGCCTTCAACTTAGTGCCAAGAGACAGACTTTGGATCGTCCTGGCTGAGCTAGGGATCCCGGTGGATATTTTGTCAATCCTGATAAGACTTCATCAGGGGAATTTCGCTCGGGTCAGGTGTGGCAGAAGTGGTGCACTCTCGGGTAGTTTCCCCGTTGGCAGAGGGGTAAGACAGGGCTGTGTGCTTGCACCGACCCTGTTTTGCCTCTTTGTCAATGGGGTGAACGACCACTTGAATAGGTTGGCTGACATTGACGCCCCTAAGCTCAATGGTAGCAGGGTGCTCGCTATTATGTTTGCGGACAACACCCTGCTGCTATCCAAGTCCCCAATGGGTATACAACGGGTTCTGGACGGGTTCTCAATTTTTTGTGTGGAGCGTGGGCTAGAGATCAACGCCCTGAAAACAAAATTTATGATCTTTAACCCCCCCCCCCCTCAACACGCCCAAATCCCACCATAGGGCCGTTGAGACTAGAGAGGGTTTTCACCTTCGAATACCTGGGACTAACCATCAACCAGAACATGACATGGGACTCACATTGCACCAAGGCCAACATGAAACTGGTTCAGCTAACGGGTGGCATCTGTAGGATGGCAAGTAGGTTGACCTACAAGCCTTTTGGTCCCCTTCTTCATAGCTATAAAATGCAGGCAAGAGGGGCGGTCACTTATGGCAGAGAACTGTGGGGTCATTCAATCGCCCAGAAATTGCAGATTACCGAGAATAACTTCATAAGGCAGCTGGCAGCCCTACCAGCCAGTACCCCCCTCCTCCCGCTAAGACTAGACCTGGGTCTTAGACCCATTACTGAAGAGTTGGGACTAAAACCTATAACTTTTTGGCGCAGAATCTGGAGCACTCCTGAATTATCGAGCTATAGGGCGGAGCTCGAGGAGATCCTACGCTTACCAAATGCTACTCTAATCCCATGGCTGAGATATGTTAAACAAACTTGCGAGACTCTGGGAAGGCCGGACCTATGGCTTGATCCGGGAAATGCTTGTTGTAAGACCCCACGCAAACTTCTCCCGAGAGACTTTTACGAGCTAAAGTTGCATGCCTCGTCTGAGAGTACACGCGAGGGGTCTCTAACAAATCTGTTTATCAAGTCCAAGGATTCATACCTCCTGGAGCTTGTCCTTGATGGAATTAGTCCCGTCCTGACAAGAAAACTATTCATGCAGTGGAGATACGGCACCCTCCCTCTAAGGGCATTCACGGATCGTTGGGCTAAGTCCCAGCCCTCCACACAGTGCCCAGCCTGCCCACATCCCCAAGAAAATGATTTGCACATTATATTTTTTTGTAAAGCTTATCAAAGACACAGGAAATACTGGCTTGTCCCCCTCCTAAAAAACCTTTGCTTTAGGCTCCACCTCCCAGCCTACAGAATATTAAAGACAGATTTATCCCCCCAAATTGTGTTTGCAGTGGCAACATTTTTAACAGCAATGTGGCACACTCGCAACCGCTGCATCAAGTTAAATACTGACAAATGCATTGCTTGATGATTTCTAAATGTACTGCACTGCAATTGATTTTTCTGTATTGTCTTTAACTCTTGCTTATTCGCATTGTTTTTTAATCTTTTTATATCTGACATTATTTTAAATTTTCTAAATTGTTGTAATCTTTTATGATCCAAACAGATCGAAATAAAGATTGTAAAGTAAGTAAGATACATATGTGGAGTGGTGTGGCTCTCTGGTTAGAGGCGGCAGACCTGGAAGCAGAAGTTGGCCTGGGACCAGGGTTCAATTCCCGACGCGGCAGGCTCGTGGTCCAGGGTCAGCGGACTCGACAATTCTCGCCTCGGTGCCTACTCTAACCTGGGGTCCCACTCGGCAACTCTGGGCATTAGCTTGCCTAATCTCCACAACGGCCCCATCAACGCCGGGGATGCCTGGCTCCACCTTGGGGATTCCCAGTAGGGACCATCCCACAGGGAAAGCCAGGACGGGTTCCCCAGCGGTATACAGCGCCGGGACGCCCCTTTGCTGGGGCAGCTGTGCGCTTTACAAGTATACGACATTTAACATTTAACATATCAGTTAAGCAATTACTAAGACAGCAACACTAGCGAAAATTTGGCAGGAGCAATGACATAACAATCCACCACCCCGCTAGGCTGAGGCCCTCAGAGCCTGTCCACCCACAAAATCAGGATAATTAAAAAGGAGCCCATGACCCCCAGATATGAAAAGCAGCGCAGCTCAGGATAATTCACCCACATCTCGTATAAGAAGAGAAAAAGGTAGGAAAATAAAAAGGCCATAGAAACAAAAAAAAGAAAAAAGAAAAAACCCCATCCCCCCACCCTGCACCCCTGCAGATGGCTACAGCCCAACCCCACTAGCAGTGTGCCTGTCGCCCCAGCTAGCTAATCCCTAAAAGTAGGAAAAAACTGGAGGAGGAGCATCTCAATACGGGCCCCCGCCCCCCCCTCCCTCCCCCCCACCAGAACCAAACATCCCCATAATAAACACAAAACTCTATAGGCAAGCATAGCTAAAAACGAAATAGGGGAAACAGTAAACACCACCCTGCCTCCCGTCAACACAATGGCAACTGAACCCAGTTCAAAAACCTATGGTGCCAAACCCCGACAGTCAGTCTCAGCCTTGACCCTTCCGGTCAATCATACGGGCCCCTTCCAAACAGACTGTCTCTTCCGCAGGATAGTCAGAATGCGAAAATGGTTCAGGAAAGTTCCATGTGGGTCGAGGCAAAGTTATAAGGTCCCTAGAAGTTCCATTGGTGACAACGGTAACCCTCATCGACATAAGCACTCTGCGTTTTTGTCCCTGTAAGGATATTGAAGACTTCGAAGAGGGATAAGACACCGAACCATTCCACAGAAAGTTCAGAGCACGAGCGTCTGGAAGGGGAGCAACAATGAGAACCAGCTCGGAAGGCGATGTTGAAGGGCTTGGCGATCCACAAGGCACGTCGAGTACACGATCATCGGCCATCACTTTAGAATGAAGGTCCGACACCTCCCATGGCACGGGGCCCATCGCTGCTACGGGGACTGCCGTGGGTGATTTGGACTGATCAGGATATTGAGACGGTGTAGGGTCCGGTCCCACTTGGCCGATGCCGTGTGCAGTTGCAATCGATTTCCGGACAATGGACTCCTCCTGGGAATGGAAAGCCCAGAGCGCTGCCAATACAGATCGTATCGACGGTTCAGACTCAGCCCGTCCCATCTTGTTCCGAGACATCCATGTTCGCGTCCCCTCCCAGAGTCCCAGCTTTCCCCGGGGTAATCGAGTAATTCTGGGACGGGCTGTCGCAGAGGGAGACCAGGGACTTACCAAGGTCGCGGTCGAAATTCCGGCGCCAAGCGGAGACCCCGACCGGGTCTCCGGGCCAGGGACCCACACCCTCAGTGCCCAGTTGTGCCCCGTCAACCCTCCATCGATTGAATGCTAGAGAAACAACCGCTGTCAAAATCGGGCTCGAAAATATTTCCACATCCAAGGACCGGACCCTGATGATCACCCACAGCCGTTGTTATTCAACGGGAACCCGGCTGGCCCAGTACTCGAGTCCCCGGCTCACAAGCTGGTGTAGGCCCAAAATCAAAACTCGACGTAACTTCGTCCAGAAAGCTGGTAAAAATCACGGGATTGCACCAAAATGGAACGTAGCGATTCACACACCCGGAGGCAGGGTGGAAAGTCAGGATTTGTAACAGGATTATCCGGCGGGGGACGGAGGTCGACGGAGCCGGGAGCCTATGCGGCCATCTTGGTTGCAAGCGTAGCTCCTCCCCCTACACATCTTTCTTAACAGTTAAAGTTCATTTTAATGATACTTAGTACAGGACATGCCTAAACCTTCATAACATTTTTCAACAAAATATATCCAGGCCAGATGTGTGTCTATTTTATCACATGTAGAGGATTGCAATGGTACCCAGGGTTTTTGGATTTCCCTGCAGGGAACTGAGAAAATAGCCAAAATGCCACAAAATGGTGAGGTTTACTTTAAAAAATAGCAACAATGTGCTATGCAAGAAAGCATGTTTTTTTTCAAAGAATGGCATCAACAAAAAGTGTGCAGTGCTAAGATTGCCCGCGCTCCAGTTTCACGAAGAGGCAGAGTTGTAAAAAAATAATTTTTTTTAACCACAGATATTGTAATCACCTATCTGGTTGTCAATATTTCCTACGTTTGAAATATCTACCTACTTGTAGTTTCTGGGAGAAAGAGGTCTAAAATCTAGTTGTGAGCTCACAATGTTGTGCATTTCTGAAAAAGTGGACAACATTTGAAACACAACAAGGGGTCATTGATGTATATGGCTCTTAGTTTTACCTAAGAAACTGCTCAAATAAAAAAACGAATGAAAGTAAGTAGAAAAATATACAAATATGTGACAAGGTTTTCACCTGTATTTTTATCTTCCAAAGAGCCAAACTACAAAAGTAATATACCATTACATCGGTCTTACTCTTCCGGTGACAGGGATATACAGTAGTTGTTGGCTACCCTAAACGCACAAAAACTAGAGCCATCAACATAGTTTCAGCTATATTTATGAGTTTGCACTGTCAACCAACCTTGCATCAATTCATAAAGTAACATTTCTAAATGAAAAATGGGTATGAAGAAAAGCTATGCAATTTTTAAATATACTAAAGAATCTGAATTTAAAGATAGAGGCTATTCATACAACTCTGTATTCGGGGTTATGCACAACATCTTGTGATCTTTTTGCAAAATGTGTTGTTTCTTGCACATTGATTTACATTTGAAGGTAAAAAATGCAGAGAAATATAGATAATAACAAATGTTCTACTATCCTGTGTTTCCACACTTCTCTCAATAAAAATGGTATCCCACTTTTGTGGGTGGGCTTGTAACTCGCAGTAGGAAAAGCCCATAATACGGTGGTTCCCAAACCTTTTAGAACCACGTCCCACTTTTTAGAACTACAAACGTTCGTGACCCACCTAGCATTAATGGACATGAGGTTCACAATTGTTTTATGCAACTAAAGCATTGTGTGGTAGTGCACTGTAATTTACAGACAACACATTTTCCATTGAAATGCCCACTACATTTGCACACACATACAGTTTTACTGATAAAACTATATCACACACAAATGATAATGTGTGGATATCAGGTTTCAGTGAATATTTATCATTTACATGTGTGCACCACCAAGTAAAGTGTCATGATTTGTTATGATCCTTTATAGAAACCTTTATTTCCATAACACTTCAGAATTACAAATAATGGGGGTCATTTCTGGGGTCGTTTCTGCTTTCCTAACTGCTGAATGTGTACATTTCATTTGCACTTATTTACATATTGTTGAGTATTACAAATGACATCCTACAAGCTTTCCTTTCAAACACCTGTACTCCAGCAAGATTATCAGATAATTCAAATTCCTTTCCTTTCTCTGACTGCAAAGTGAGAGGAGTTTGTTAACACCAATCCCCATGTATAAAGAAAGCAGCAATTTGTCAGAATACATAGCCTGACATTTGACCTCTGTCTTTGAAGCACAGCAAATGTGACAAGGCATCTTTATTTATTGTTTGAACTTTCACGACCCACCAAAAATAAGCTAACGACCCACCATTGGGTCGTGATCCACAGTTTGGGAAACAATGCCATAATACGAAACGGGGACATCAAAATGTATTCTTGGAATTTCAATCTTTCTGGAGATGAGTGTAGCTGAGGTATTTGGCCCCATGGTCGGCAGACACCTAGGGAAACTTAACAACCCTAGATACTTCTGAAAACTAGAAACCTGGAAGAGTCAATGGGTTCTCGTTGTATTGGTTCCACTACGTTTTCTTAGCCAGAATGCCTTGCAAACATCAAACTTTGGCTAAAATCACTGGACCTTCTCACATTTCTGTGAGTGAAAGTTGTATGTATGTATGTATCTATGACCATCCATCTGTGTGTTTGCACTATTGTGTGATCAATATTAAAAAGTCAAAAAGAAGAAACCTACTGTCTATGGTGCCATGAGTTTTTCGTTGTGGAAGAAGAGCGGCGATTGTGAAGCGTATGTATTTATGTAAGTATATTAGGGGTGGGCAGAATTTAATTCTGCAGGACTACATCAAAAGTCTACGGAATTCTGTGACAGGGAGGAGAGGGCATTTGGTGCTATATTCTTAGAGCAAAATGCACCATCGCCTACAAAAACAGATGTGATTGGAACAAACACCTGGGTCCACTGCCAATGGATCAGGCACAGGAGGAAGGGGTGAGAGTTTGAGATCTCTGAGTCTCAGAAACAGGAGGCAAACCAACAAGACCTTGGAGATCACTCTGGGTTCAAGCTGAGTCAAGCTGAGTCCAGTTCTTCCTCAGCAGGGTCAGAGGGTAGCAGGCAGCGGGGCAGCACAACAGTAAAGAAGATCTCCCTGAGCATCAGTCCAGCAGAGTGACAGTCCTTGTAGCAGTATAGAAGTCCTTTTTCTTGACAGAGTTTCTTTACAGGTCCTTAAGTGTCTGATTTGGTGGGGTCTGAGACCCAGTACTTGTATCCAAATATGCCTTTGAAGTAGGGGTGACTTCAAAGAAGGGGATTTGAAGTGTACAGAGGTCTTTTCTTCCTAGCTCTGGCTCCAAACTCACTACAGAGGGGTAATAAACCATTTGTGTGGGGAAAGGACTCTGCCTATTCAGGCTTGTTAACTCCTCCCCACATCCTGTCCAGGATTAACCCTGGGCGTAGTTCGCATAGTATCGCTACACGTAGCTACGCGAAGTGCACTTCGCACTACGCGAGCTACGCAGAGCTACGCGAAATGCGTAGTGTACTGTGCAAAATGTTGTTCGCACTGATTGCACAGTGCCGGATGCTTGTCCGCACTGTGCAATCAGTGCACTCTGCATCTTGCACAGTGCAAGCGGCCGTTTTCTGCCGCTCGAGTAGTTTTCTACTCGAGCGGCAGCTTTCTCAACGCGGACTGGTAGTTTCTCATCGGGAGCGGTCGCGAGCATACGCAACCACTCGCAATGAGAAACCTTACCTCCCCGTGTTGAGAATCTCGCCGGGAGGTTTATTTTCTGCGCTCGCGATCGGCAACTTGATGTTGCAGATCGCGAACGACGAAAAAGTCTCGCCGGGATGTCATTTTGCTCGGTCGCGGTCGCCAACTTGACGTTGAGGACCGCGAGCAAGCAAAAAATTACCGCTACGCTTGCATGCACTGTGCTACGTGCAATTTGCGTAGTGCGAAGTAGTGCGAACTTCACAAACTACGTGAGCGTAGCGTAGTATTTCGCCCAGGGTTATCCAGGATGAGCCATAAGGATGCATATGGGTATTCAGACACACCTAACCCTCCTTTGTGTGGGGCTGTCTAGAGGGGATGCACAAAGTCAAGCAATCACAGACGTGTTATGGAGACAGGCAGCAGGTACGCAGAGCTTTAAGAGCAGAGAAATACCAACATTTTAGAAGTGGTATTTCTAAAACAGTAATGTCAATTCATCTTAAAGAGGATTTAGTATTTCCATTCCACTTATAAAAAAACATGACAGTGCTACTCATTCGCAATCAGGAATTGCAACTTAAAAGTGTAATAAGAAATTCCCAATGTTAGCCTATCAGAGGCAGGTCTCAATAAATCTACTCGCCCACTCATAATTGTGAGTAAAATTTTATCAGGCCGATGTATTTTTAGCATCTACTAGTCCCATCTAGCAAGTAAACTTAGGCTGGAAAAGAACAGGTGTTCCGTTCATTCAGAAAGTGAATAAGCGGGGGGGCGTGGCTTGGATGGCGAGGAGGACAGACGCCTAAGTCCGGAGCCTCCACCCCCCCGAGTCTAACTAACGGCGAGTACGGCGGCGAAAGAGCCCTAAGCGAGGAGGAAACGGAGGAGAAGATGTGCGAAGGGGCAGCGCACACAAAGAACGAGCCGAGCGAACCCGGGAGGCAACGAGGAGGGAAAGAACGGATGGAAAAGTTACGAAGGAGAGGAGCCAGGGAGAGCGCAAGATGGCGGCATGCAGAAGGAGAGCGACTAACCACTAGTAACCGGCCAGAGCGGAGGAAGAGGGGAGGCAGCCAGAAACCGTTTTTTTACCAGCAGACCGGCCGGAGCAGTGAGGAAGCGAGGAAGCGAGGGGAGCTGGTAAACGGAGCTCACACACACGCAGCAGCGAGTACGATACCTCTCGGAACACCGCAGAGGAACGAAACCGAAACCGCCAACCACGGCGCGGCCATCTTAGCAAGCAGACGACGGTGCAGGCAGCGCAGGGGGCTAGCCGGCAGAATTAAAGGCGAGTGAACAGCGTTGGGACAGCGACCATCTCCGGCGGTCCCAGGCTCATGAACCCGGAGCGCTACCTCCAACCAGACCTGACTTACCCAGAGCAACGGCAAGTGGGCAGCAACAGCTGAGGAAGCTGGAGGCATTGGCGCCAGCGGCAGGACAGAGGCAACAGGTACGAGGCAGGAGCGAGGCAAAGGGCCAAGCCATCCCAAAGCCACACATCCAGGATGCATCCGCAGCTGGAGGCATTTCCCCACACCCCCACAAACCCAGTCCAAGACCTACGAACCAACCCGGAGAGCGGGCATCTTGGGAGGGGTCTGCGGGGGCGAGATAAGCAAACGGCGCAGTAACGCACCCCAAACCACAGTAAGCAGACGGAGCCTCTACATATCTACCCGCAGGCAAACAAGTGGAGACGTTCTGCTCCCCGAAACCGGTACCGTTAAGGTCCCAAAAGGGCGGCCATCTTAGTGTGGGCTACGCACAGTAGCTGAGGGAACAAGTACACGAACGCAGAGCAGCAACTAAGCCCCGGGCGCCACGAACACCAACAATTCCGGAAACCCTACACTAGAAGCTACAAACACGGCCTGAACCTCGCAGATCTTCGAGGACCTGCCGACCTCTCCCTAACGCACAAACGAAACCGGAACACCAGGGAGGCGGCCATTTTGGCGGGAGACTCAAACAAACAGAGAGAACACAAGCACAAAGTGACAACAGGAGGTATATCAAGTGAGCTAAGCCACATTTTCAATCCGCAGGCCCTGCAATCATTGCAAGCAGCAACAGACGAGCGGGCTGAACGTGTCACACTCCCCCCCCCGAAACAAAACGTAACAGGTAGCAATCCAAGGGGGAAGCCATCTTGGTGGAATACACACCAAGCAACTGCACCTGAGCGCAGTCGAGCGCACATGAGAAGTGCAAGCGCAGCTGCGAACAAGCGAACAAGGCTATCCCACATCGCCAACATCCAGGAGCGGCCAAGGAGGGAGAGAGAGACACTAGAGACACAAGGGACAAGCCGTAGACCGAGCACCACAGCAAATCGTGTGTGCCACCTGGGCAGAGCAAGGCGGGCCCTCTGAGCTGGCGGGGGCGAAGACAAGAACCAGGACGGTCAAGTGGCCAAGCAGATTCCGCGAAGAAACAGCCTCCACGCAGGAAGGCACCAAAACAAGAGCAAAGGTGGTCCCGGCCAAACAACAAAAAGAGGGGAGACTCCACACGTATCTAGTCCGAAGGAGTTTTGATAAAATGGCAGGATGTGATGGAAAAAACGCCAATGACCAAAAAAAGGCCAAGAAGGACTACCCGGACTCACCAAACAAGCTAAAAAATGGCAAACACAACGAAACAACACTGGACACGCTCCTTAAAAAAATTAATGAAGGCAACGAACTAGCCAAGGCCACGAAAAAGGCTATCGACAACATACAGATGGAGCTGGCAGCCATAAGGGCAGACCAAAGCAAAACCAACGGCAGAATAGACGTGGCAGAGAAGAGGATCAGCGACCTGGAAGACACAACCAATATAACACACAAGGATCTGGGCCTAGTAATCAGAACGACAAACAACCTAGAAAAAATGCTAGCCGAACAGGACGACAGAAGCAGAAAGGGGAACATAAGGCTACTAGTTGTGCCAGAGGGAGAAGAAGACCCCCAGGGCTCATGCGCAGCCCTACTAGAGGACCTCTTGCCCAAACTTACAGATCTGAAGTTCGACAGACCCTTCGAAGTGGACAAAGCGTACTGAGTCCCAGCAATAAAACCGCAACAAGGCAGAGGCCCAAGACCAATCATCTGCAAGCCGCTGCGCGCGAATCACACTGAGGTAATCTTCGCTTTCGCCAGGAAAGGACAAACCCTGAAAGTAAATGGACAAAGGATCATAATCACGCAAGACTTCTCCAAGCCCACAGTTGAAAGCAGGAAAGGCTTCCTAGCCTTAAGAGATAAACTGCGGAAGGACAACATCCCCTTCAGTTTTGCTGGGCCGGCGAGAATGAAGATAACAGACAGACGTGGTACACTAATCTTCGACGAGCCCAACGAACTGAGGAGATATCTGAGAGGCCCAGAACCGGAAAACATGGAAGCACAAAATCCAGGGGCCAAAAGGAGAGCCTCATCAGACGCAGCCGAAGGTGGGGCGGAAGAATGCTAGCCAGCCCAAGGAACACCCAAGCACCAACAGCTTTTTGGAACTAGAGTGAACAATGTCCAAGACTCCTAACCGTCTCGGCCTCAGGCCAACGGACAACGATCTACCTCAAACAATCTACCTCAGACAGACAGCGGGGAAGGCGCAAGACGTTTCACCCAGATCATATATATTTTTGATAATTTTGAAGCTCCTTTTTTTTTCTCTTGCATATAAACTGACTCCTTTGAACTGAAGTGTCAATTTCCAAGACTATAACCGTTTTCTACCTCAGACCGACGGACAACGACCCACCTCAAACCATCTACCTCAGGAAGACCGGAGACAGCGGGGAAGACGCAAGATACTCACCTATATCCTTTATATTTGATAATCTTGAAGCAATATAATATGCAACAGGACACTAATGCAACTGTGACAAAGGGCTAATAGTGTCACAACTCGGGGGGGTAGGGGGAGGGAGGGCCCTTGCTGTCGCACGCTCACAGTTCTAAGTGCGGGGGGAGGGGGAGGGAGGGGAGAGGGGAGGGGAGGGGAGGGAGCGACCACAAACTCCAGTACAGAAGTATGCATCCCCTTTTCTCTCTGTCTTTACTATCTCTATATCTCTATCCACACCCATCTATGACCCAGGGGGAACACCTCAGGTGGCGCACACAGACCGGTACCACCAAGGGTAGCACACTCAGCAGAACAAGCAAAAGGCAGCGATAACAGGAAACCACCATGACTACACTAACAAAGGCTAACATCAGCACAAACCTCAATGTAGTATCCCTCAACGTGAAAGGCCTCAACCATCCCGTCAAGCGCAGGAAAACCCTAGACTGCTTAGCAAAACTAAATGGGGATGTGTAAGTACTACAAGAAACCAGGCTTTCGCAAGAGGATGCTAGTCGCCTCAAAGCCAGGTGGATAGGCGAAGTCTTTTGCTCACCAGCTGTACACAAGAAGCGATGGTTCATCACCATAGTAAGCAAGAAAGCTAACATGACCCTAGGAAGCAGCCAGACAGACGAGGAGGGCAGACTACTACTGACGAGCCTTAAAAGAGGGGAAGAAATCATACATGTAGCCAACGTATACGGGCCAAATACGGATGACAGAGCGTCTTGGCATAGCGTAGAAAAGAAGCTATCGGACCTACCCCAGGGAGATCTCCTCCTCCTAGCGGGG
This sequence comes from Lissotriton helveticus, assembly GCF_964261635.1. Taxonomy (NCBI): domain Eukaryota; kingdom Metazoa; phylum Chordata; class Amphibia; order Caudata; family Salamandridae; genus Lissotriton; species Lissotriton helveticus. Next base: position 1,312,271,468 of record NC_136057.1, on the reverse strand, counting down.
GACATGAACCAAGTCCTAGACCAGCCCACAGACAGGCACCCTTACAGACCGAGCCATGACTCCCCAAACCAAAACATCCTCAAAGACATGTGCACCAAACTCCACCTCAGAGACCCATGGAGGCTTCAGCACCCGGATGCGAGAGAATACACGTTCTATTCACATCCACATAACTCATACAGCAGAATAGACTACGTCTTAATGTCAGCCACACACACACACCTGATTGACCATACAGATATAGCCCCAATCACTATCTCAGATCACGCACACATCACGCTCTCACTGAGCGGGAAACACAATGAGACACCCAGCCGCAGATGGAGGCTCAACAGCAACATCCTATAACACCCAGGCAACGTAACAGAAATAGAGGAAGCCATAAAGGAATACCTAGAACTCAATGACAATGCCGAGGCAAACAAGAGCACCATCTGGGACGCACTAAAAGCAACACTCAGGGGGAAACTTCTAAACATCAAAGCCACAATGAACAGGGCAAGGAACAACAAGATAGCAGAACTAGAGGAACAAATCGGGAACCTAGAAAAAGGGCACTGCACAAACCTAACCGACAGGAACACACTGACATCACTTACAAAGAAAAAATACGAGCTCAACAAGATCCTGAGCGAAAGAGCGGGTACATGGATCAACAAGTTCAAAGCCATAAACCTATGCACCGCCAACAAAGCAGGGAAACAACTAGCGACATACCTGAAAGCGAAACAAAGGCAACACTCAATTGCAGCAATAACCGACAAGACAAACAAATCACAAACTACCAACAAAGAGATCCTAGAGGTCTTCAAACAATTCTACCAGGAGCTATACAGCGCGGACAGAAACCTAGCTGCGGACGGGGGGGCAGAACTACTGAGCAAAATTGCCCTACCAACACTAACAGCACAACAGAGGGAAACACTAGAAAGAGACATCACAGACGCGGAGATAGTAACGGCTATAACGACACTCAAACCAAACAAGGCACCTGGACCCGACATATACACGGCGGCGTTCTACAAGAAGTTCCTTGAACAGCTAAGACCCATCCTGGCGGAGGCCTTCACACACTGCATCCGCCAGGGTCGCATGACGGACTCCATGGCGGAAGCCAATATTATCGTAATCCCCAAAGAAGGGAAAGACCCCCAATACCCGCAGAGCTACCGCCCAATATCACTCATCAATGTGGACTGTAAAATATACGCAAAAATCCTAGCAAACAGACTAAACACTGTCCTGCCCTACCTCATCCACAACTCACAAGTAGGGTACCTCAAGAACAGACTGTCCCAAGACAACACAAGACTACTATGCCACCTCATCAACCAAACAACACACAGCGCAGACCAGGCGGTGATGATAGCACTGGACGCGGAGAAGGCGTTCGACAGAGTCTCCTGGCCATTCCTCGATCTCTGTATGGAGAAATTTGGTCTGGGCACCACATACAGGGGCATGGTTATGGCACTATACAACAGGCCAAAAGCCAGGGTTGTAGTAAATGGAGGCACATCAGAGGCACTAACTCTGGAAAGAGGGACGAGGCAGGGCTGCCCCTGTCTCCGGGCCTCTTCCTACTAGCGCTTGAACCACTACTGACAATGATAAGGATGAACCCAGACATAGCAGGAGTCCAGGTCAAGGACAAAACAGTGAAACTCGCAGCGTACGCAGATGATGTGCTAATAACGACAACGAAACCAACTACATCCATCGCAGCACTTATGAACTCCATTGAAGAGTATGCAAAGGCCTCAGGCTACAAACTAAACAGAGACAAATCGGAGTGTAAACCTATGAACGTGCATACAACCAGAGCGGTACTGGGCAATTCAGGACTAGCCTGGCAAACAAAACCTCTTAAATATCTGGGCCTACTTTTTGGCAGGGACCTTAAAGCAACCCCAGAACACAACGAAGAAGCCACACTGAGGGGAATTAAGGAGAGACTGGACCTTTGGTCCCCCAAATACATCAGCTGGTGGGGCAGAGTAGAGACGATAAAAATGAAGGTAACACCAGCTATCAACTATACACTCAGCATGCTACCCTTAACCATGACAGAAGACTTCCACAAAAAACTTGACAAGCTAATAAACAAGTTCTTATGGAAAGATAAGAAACCGAGAATCAGCCTACAGAAACTGAGACTCAAAGATCTGGGTGGACTGAACGTTATGAACTTTAAAAACTTCCAGACAGCCTGCCTAGCTAAACAAGGGATCTTCTGGATAACCAATACACACGACTACGAACCTGAGTGGATAAAACTCGAAAAGAATATCCTGGGGGGTTTAAACCCAATAGCAATGCTCACAGCAAACAAGCACCCGGCCAGGCACGACCCCATCATCAAACACACCATAACAACCCTGCTTAGAGTAGACAAACAAATGGGATAACGGATCAGAGGCACCAGCTGGGAATCAATCTGGTTTAATATGAGAATACAATACAAAGGGGGGACGATGTGCAACGAAACCTGGATCAGGAAGGGTATCACCACCCCAGCGCAGCTGGAAAAAGACGACTCTCCACTCACGTTCCAAAACCTCAAAGAAGTGCACAGTCTCCCGGATGTAGAGCTCTACACCTTCCTCAAAATCAAGACAGCCATCGCCAAAGCAAGTCTACACAAGGGGAAACCCACCATCATACAATACATGAGCAACCTCAATAAGACAGGACACCAAACAGCGCAAATATACAAACTCCTGAGCCCCCAAACATCCTCACTGAACACAAAAGCAACTAAATTCTGGGAAACACTGTACACGAGACAACTCAGTGAGGAAGAAAAGGGTAGACTATGGAGGTCAGCCACAACAAATAAAATTACACCACAACTTACACAGACAAAATACTGGCTCCTACATAGGGCATTCTGGACTCCTGCCAAACTTGCAAAGGCAGGCATAAGGGACAGCGATACGTGCTGGAACTGCCATAGGGGGACAGGGGACCTACAACACCTCATCTTCGAATGTCCAAAAGTCAAGACGTTCTGGATGAGAGTGAACGACCTCATCAATACGACCATAGGGAAGAACATACAGCCAGGCTTCATAGGGATAGCCACAGCATTCATGGCACCAGACCTAGAGAACAAAGAGGAGAGAGACCTAGTAGACATCCTACTCACAGCAGCAGTCAAAACCATATTAGTAAACTGGAAAGACACAGCCAAGGCAACATTCAAGAGCTGGGTAAACTGGGTCACCTTTCTCAGAGGAGCAGACAACATCACTGGGAAATTCTCACCTTGCCACAATGCTAAGAATGAAATGTGGGCGGCCCTGGATGAACACCTGGAGGTACACAAACCCCCGTAAACCCACACACTGCACACCCCACCAGCAAGCAGCCACAGCTAAGAGCTAAGAAGGCAACACTGAGACATCCCCCCCACTCCCCCCCTCTTTCTTTTCCCCTCTCACACTCTCCGGGGGGTTTACAGACCTACAACCCAAACAGCCTATACCATGTGTGATTTATGTACCCATGTTACCATAAATGCATAATATCTCCCAGCTGTAACACCCCCCCCCAGCATCACTGCATTACTACTGTACTGTATTTGAAAATCTTCTCAAAAAAAACCTTTTGAAATAAAAAAAAAAGAAAGTGAATGAGCAATAAAGATGCCATTAACCCGTTTACCGCGGCCGTTATTTCGGCGCAGGGCGGGCGTTCTGAGGAGTGGGCGGGGCAGCGTCAGCCGTTGGCCATTCGCAGCACCAGCCAGGTAGTGCTCACGACGGCCAACAGCCGACAGGAGCACGGAAGGGGTTAACCTTCTTTTTTTCTTGACACATTTGCTGTCTGTTCAAGAAAAGAGGTCAAATGTCAGTTTGTCTTTTAACTAATTGATGCTTGGAAAAGGAGGTTTATTTTTCTCTCTCTTACTAGAGTTAGAGGTTTTTGCCAAGTGAGCTGTCTGAAGATGTCAGTTTTTTTTCTCTAACACATAACATTTTTAAAAAAATAGCCTATAAATGAATATTACACATATTTCAACATATAACAGGAATTACAAAAGCAATTTTTTTTGTAATCAAGAAGTGTGATGCAAACAAAGAGTTTAATAGGAGCAAAACAAACCAGAACACTTTACTTGGTGATGTACAAATGACACATATTTGCAGAAACTCTATTTCCAAACATTATTGTTTTTACACTATATGGTGTTATCAGTAAAGCCACATGTCTGTGGGAGAGTGTGTGGCCATTTCAATGTACAATCTGTTGATTACAAATGGCAGTGTGCTACCACTTCATGCTTTGGTTATGCAATTATTACAAGTGATAGTTTTTAAACATGATTTGAGAAGCATTTCTGCTCCCGACCTGATGAAAATGCTGTTAATGAATTATGAGGCAAGTCAGGGGTCATGTGTATACTATGTGGCTAGATTTGTATTATTATATATGGAAAGAAAGTTGAGTCTATTAAATCAAACAAAAGAGTTTTTTTGTACAGCAGACATGCTGCACTCGCACATTTGAAGGTGCTCTCATATGTGATAATGAAGAAAATGGCGGCTCAATAAATTAAATTATTTGCCCACGAGCACATCATTTGAAACCAGTTTATGGGTCAAGAGCATTGCAAATAGGTCGAGTAGATTATTTAAGTCACTAGACCTGCAGGTCTAGCAACATTTTCAGGATTTTTCAGGCCTTAGATGAGTAGGTCTCACAGTTGTTAAAAACAAATTGGGGTGTTGTTCACTAACAGGACATGCAAAACTTGAAAGTACATGTACTACCTTTTACTTATACACACCATGACATATGGGCTGCCTAGGGCCTACCTTAGGGGTGACTTAAAATAAAAAGGGAGTTTAGGGCTTGGCAAGGGGTTTTAAATGTCATGTTCACATGGCAGTAAAAATGCACACACACAGGCTTTGCATTGGCAGGCCTGAGACATGTATGAAGGGCTAATTGTGTGGGTGGCACAATCAGTGCTGCAGGCCCACTAGTAGCATTTAATTTACATGCCCTGGACACAGGTAGTGGACTCTACTAGGGGCTTACAGATACATTAAATATCTCAATTGTGAATAAACCAATGTTACCAGGTTTAGGGGAGAAGCACATGCACTTTAGCACTTGTCAGCAGTGGTAAAGTGCTCAAAGTCCTAATACCAATAAAATGAATCTGAAAAAAGAGGAGGCAAAAAGGCAAAAGGTTTGGGGGGGGTGACAGGTCTAATGGTGGTCCACTGATTGGGAGCAACCTCTATGTGATGCACCTCCCAAGAGGTGTTCTGTCTCCATACTAGTGTCTGTAATATGGCACAGGTTTAAAGGGTTCCCTCATTTCCAAAGAGTCACTCCCCCATACCAATGAGGGTACACCCCTCATGATTGCGCAGAGTATAATGTGTTGTTCATATTGTAGAAGGAGCCTCACAAGCATCCGCAAGCCTTTCTATAATATTACATAGCTGTGTTGGAGGCAATTGGGGTGCTACGAGTGGGTACAAATGCTTGGTGTTCCCCCGGGGCACTTTCCATATTATTGCTCCTGGGGTCTAGTGCACTTTCTGTCCTCTCATCCTGGGGTAGGGGACTGTGTGATGGGGGATGCTACCTGATGTCACAACGGGCAGGTTATCACACTGTTTTCAAATCTTTTCCAGGTACCTTCTGGGCTTTCTGCCCTCCCCTCTCGATCTTCGTAGAGAGCAGATTAGGGGACTTGGGGTATCAAAAAGACTATTACGACTTTAAGGGTGGGAATAAGGCCTGATACCAGGATGATACAAACAAACAATGGTACAATCGGAAAAAGCAACAAGAGGCATAGGAGAACTGAATATATCAAAAGTTCTCCTACTTCTATATGGAAAAAAACAATCTTGTAGATTTAATCCACATTTATGAGGTTAGGGCAGCAGACAAGATTTCAAAATCAAAAGATTAGGACGCATGCAAAATTGCATTTCTGAAAGTTTAGTAACATCACTTATAAGTCAGTCTCAAACAACATTCTTATTTACACATTGTATTGAACACTCTTAGCTCCACAAATGGATGAGTGCTCAGGTTAGTGAAAGAGCGCTGACGTTTCCACCCAACACATGGGGAGAGAAAGGGGCCACTGAACGCCTCAAACGCAGGTCTTCCTCAGGACTAGGAAGCTGAGAGAGCAACCTGGATGCCAAAGTTATCCAACTGAGAAAATAAACCTGGATAATTCCATGAAGCAGAAGGGTCCAAAGGCTCTACCCTGATGGGTGAACAATCTCCGCTTTAATATGTGGTCATAACAGTGACCATTATGGGGAAAACACAAGCCTTCAAATTCAGCTAGCCTTATGGTCCAGCCTTGCTTCCACTCAACTGACCATGGCTAGGAAAAAAATCCACATTGAAGTCTGGGGCTAGCAAAATGGAGTTAATCACATGGGCCCTGCAGCTGCTAGATGCTACTAATGAATCATCTCTCAAACTGAAGTCGGAAAGAGATCCTAGGATGGGCTGCCCCGCACCCATTCCTTTTTTTAAAACAATAATTTATCTTGGTGTACAGGGAACTTTATGTCCCCCCACCTCCCAACGATGGCCAGTGAGGATAAACCCAATCTTCCCTCTGGAGTGAAAGAGAGGCAAAACTACTTCTTGCCCTTTAGGGGTGGAGGGTACAACCCTATGCCAAGACACATCAGCCAGCTTCTCCATTATTTTCATTTGAAGAAAACAGCCCTAATGTATAGGGGGCATACTGGGAGGAAGCCCCCCAATTTACCTCACCAACCTAGAGGACAGGAGAACCTATACTTTGAACTCCCAGTCCTTCTTATGATCCCTAAGAGTTCAATCCATATGAGATGGCTGACCACCAACATTACATACTCCTGTAGCCCATAACAGCAGGTTGCATATGTGGTCTGCCACATGATATCGAAATAGAGGTTCTCTTGTCTCGATCAAGAGTAAAATACTTATGGAAATGGACTATAGATCATTAAATCTAAATCACAGAGAGACTCTTAGGCAATTAGGAAAACCTATTCTGTGAAAAGATGAAAAAGAGAAAGGCACATGGGACATAATATTGATTTAACTAAAGTTCATTAACAGATATAAAAACAACCTTGAGGAAGCGGCTTATTGAAAAACATGTGTTGGCTGCATCTGTTGACAGTATAATGTGACACTTGAATCTGGTGTTTGAGTCTGTAGGACATTTTTGTGGAATGAACTGTTTGAAAATTTGTATAGAGAATAAAGAAGAAACAAAAGAACGGGATCTGTGTTAATATCTATGGCACTGAAATAAGAATTGAATGTAGATTTCCCTGTCTGTTTAAATGCTTCCACATTGAATTACAGAGAATACAGATGCCCTTGGTGGCAGTAGCACCAGGCTATTCTCCATTATCCACATTTCATTTTTAATTTGGGGTAGAAAAAAAAGAATGTTTGCATTTTATGAGTGAGGGTTATGGCTCGATACCAGGAAAGACCTGCCTGAACCCCATTCTTTTTATTTGAAGGAAACAACACTATTGTCTTGTGGGCTTTCTAAACCCAGGAGATGGGGGATTAATAGTTAAACACCCAATTTACCAGTCCCTTCACAGGGGAGATTTTTAGGGACCTTGGTGGGTGAGGATCCCCATTACCTCCATCTTCCAAATTTTTGGTGTACTGGAGGGATCCTTGCAGGGGGCTAATCACAATGTTAGAAACCATTTTGACTGCACAGACCACTATCTCGTTATGTGCGGAATTATCCACCCAACTTTGGAGTATCCGCAATAGTAAACTTACTACTGAATCATTTGATTGGGAATAGTGAAAAAGAGTCAACTTAAACATAGGCGTGAGTGTACCTTTGTGAATTGGGCAGCTTTGGTTGGGGAGGGTGAGTGAGTGTGGTGGGTGAGTTAGTGAGTGAGGCGAGTATACAAAATGACTGGGATTTGACCAGGCACAGATGGCAACTGACCTGGTGATTTTTGCAATATTTGTAAAATCAAGAATCCATTTGTAAGGGCTACTTCTCAGGAAGAGGTTTGTGTTGTTGTTACAGCAATTGACACTCATAATAGGCATACAAACTACAGTGAAAATAGAAAATGATAACCATGGAAGGGGGTACCAGTTGGCTTGTTTTCAGGGAACCTTCACATACTGGAGTCCATTTTCTAATTCTATCCAGAGCTTTGCCACTCATGTTAATGTTATTTTGCACTTTCCACTTTCATAATGGCATATGTAGGGTGAGAAGTGGGGGAGTCATTGCTTCGAGTCATACTGAGACTTCTTCGCTGAGATGGATTGTTGTGAAGAGCTTCTTCCACTGTCTCCTTTCTGTTGGTAGGGAGTACGCTGATGATGATGGTTGCACAAGTGGCTGTTACAGATAAGACCATGGAAGGGTTTAAACCGTCTGCCTGTGTTGTAATGTCCTGTGTCTCTACTTGTAGTGGGACCTGATGAATATATGTCTTTCCTCCAAACCATCTGCCTTCAAGATATTATCCTCGCTCATCAGCAGCCACATTTCTTTCTGAGCATTTGGACCAACAAGGACCACACAGGACAAAAAAGAAGATTCATACTTTTTTCTGAGCATAATTTTTGGGGATATAGATGCACTAACCATCTCATTAGAAACCAGAAGATCTTCGTCATCCACTTTAGCAAAACCTTGCTTTTGTACTTTGACAGCTTCTCTATGAAGCACTGGATTTTCACAACTCACAGTCATGTCTGCCTAATAGGATGGAGGTATTAGCTACTTTAAGGGCATGTCCAGCATGCCACATACGTCATACTAACTAGATCCAAACTTTTGCATTCCCTGTCTACTGTCATAAAGTTGCTAGCGCGAAGGCCTATCATTTTCTAACAGCAGATGTTATAACTGAATCTAGTTTGGGATCCAGAGAAAGAAAGCCAGTATCCTGGTCTAAAGGCCTATGCCTTTTGGGCAGCAATTTAGGTTGTGGCAGGAGCAAGCAATTTCTCCAGGGTCACCTCTTCAAAGCCAGCTATTAGTGGCAACAGGGGATAAGCAGGGATCGTAGGCTGCAAAGTCGCCATGACAACAGAGGCAGATGTTTGAATAGGGTCTTCAATGCAATATTAGGTCATTATTTCATCAACTAGAGAAATCCATGAAGAAGAGCATGCTGGTGAGGCCAGAGAGCAGAAGGTCAAAGTAAAGTCTTTGTACATTCCATCCATCTCCTGTTTATACTTCTCTTAGCTGGAGGAGAAGGAGATTATGCAACTGTGGAAATGATGCACACTTTGTAGCTTTCCTCTATATGAAACTAAAGTGTTCTAAAATTCCCACACTTAGGCTGCAAAATTCTAATACGTATTCCTCTTAATGAGATCCTAAGACACAGAACAGAAATATGTGAGAGGAATAAATATGTGGGGCTGCAGATAAAGGGGAGTCCAAAAAGTGTGCTAGAATACCTTTGAGGATACAAGGTAAGTAGGCGTTACATGTGTGGTGCTCAGAAGGGTGAAACGTTCCCCAACGTCCCGCAAATCACTTTCTTTCTAAAATGCTCACCTGAAGTTCCCAAAACCACGACTTTGCTGTAGCGTCTGCGCAAACATCTCATATTTGCGGATATCATTGTCGCTGACAGAGCGACGTGCAAACTTCATGGCTTCCTCAAAGTGATCACGTCGGATCTCAGGCACTGGGTCATAGTCATCATCCTGCAGACAGAGAAAATGAATTGTTTTGTTCAGAGCAGGGAAATAAAACAGTCATGCATGCTTCATCTGCACCAGCTGTAAGAGCCTCCAGCAAACCCACCACTAAAAGTGCTCACAATACAGAATAAACAATTTGAGGGACTACTGTTAGTAACAGTAACTTCATGGAAAGTGATGATTCACCTAAAGACCCTTAATCTTGAACCGCAGGCTTCACAAAGAAATCCTTGGGCCATGGTTTGCTGCAAATATCGCACTGGTGAATGGCATTGCTCCTGTTGACCACAAACAAAGCCACACCTTTATCATATTAAGTGCATTATCAAGGGTTGTCTATGATATTATAATCTATAATCTATACGAGCCCGTTAAGTTTCTGCCGTGTACTGCTACTCCTGGAGCTCTTTCTTACCATATTTCAGAGGCATACAGCTCCCAAGGATTATGCATCTCATTTATTGATTTCAGATGTGCTCTGGTAGGTACTGTGGGGGCCTCCTCTACTGTTCTTGAGTTAGTGCAAAGTTACTTAGAAGGTTGCATCTCAGAATTGCGTATCATGGAAGCTATCTCTGATACTGAGATTAGAAACCTGCAGGGAAGTCCGATTCCGCAGAAGAGAGTGGGCCAGATGTACAAACATTCCATTTTAATATTCATGAGGCAGGTAACATTTGCGACCCCATTGGGAATGGCTAGCACTTCCAGCACTGGGGTCAGCAGACCACTTAGTCTGTGACTCCTTTTTAAATAAGAACCCACATAAGGGACACTGTTCCTATGGCAGGGGGCAAACTGTCACCAATGCATTCAAAAGAAGATAAGAGAAAAGGAGAAGAAAAGAATCCTAGGTGAGAAGGACCCACATGTGGTGTGAAAATCCACTCATTGTCCTCTGTTGCCCTCACACACCCCAAGGGGTGTCATGCTTCATCATTGGGCAATTGCTCCTCGTAGGGCGGGCGCTGCAATTCCCTACGGGTCTCCCGAAGGGTCTCTTTGTCAGAGATCTTTTCATGGACTGCCGGATGGTGCATGCGGGTTTGTGGGCTGTTGGTCCTTAGTGAGGGAGTAATAAAGGAGTGTGCAAAGACAGAGGAAATGTAATAAAGGGTCATCATGCAGCGGTTATAAAAAAAAAAAGGATGTACCCTCATCAGTCAGAAACTGCAAAATAAAATCTAACCCAAAAGGCATATTATGCCCCGGTTAAATAGGTCAAAGGTCAACATGTTTCACGCCTCTGTCGCCATAAGGGTCGGTGGAGCTTCATCGGGACCAGAACAATAAAAAGATGTGCACGTGAAACCAATGTAAATGAAAATTAAAATACCCTCCTAATCAATCAGAGTGAAGCAGGAACCTGAATAGCCTCAAACCGGCTACTGCTGGTTGGAAAAGGTCCCTCCTGATCAAAACCTTGCGGTTGCAAGGGGGATCACTCCATTGACTTGAGACACCGCCCGTCCGCGCTTTGCCGGGAATACATGTTGGACACCTAACCCGTCCATGCCTCTGACGATTATCCTTTTTAAATAAAGCAGTTTTTTTTAAATGGACCCCATTTTCCTTAAATGAAAACTGGCTGCAAGTAAAAAAGAAACATTTAACTTTTCAGTTTAATTTTTTAGGAGCAGGCAGTGGTTCCTGGGACCACTGCCTGCTCTTAAAAAATATTTTCGCACCCATTCACAAAGAGGAAGGGGTTCCCTGGGGCCCCCTTCCCATTTGCGAGTGGCTTACCATCTACTTGAAGTAGGTGGCAAACTGTAGGTGTTTTGCGACCGCAAATGCGATTGTAAAACAATGGTATATACCATTTGGACTCAGCATTAGGAAGGGAAGCCCTTGGCACGCCCCTTCCTAATAGCGAATCGCAAACCCTATTTTGCGAGTCGGTAATTGGTTACCTACTCGCTAAATAGGGTTTGTACATGGGCCAGACCAAATTTGCGGTTGCAAATGGGCTGATTACCCATTTGCGACTGCAAAATATGGTTGTACATCAGGCCCATTGAGTGATGTTTGTGGTACTGGGACAGAAAAACTGATATCATGGAACACTTAAGGGAGACAGGTGGCCCTAGTACATCAGGTTTCGCAATGATCACCTTTTCTGCATACCTGCTTACTTGATCCACTTGTAATGTATCTCAAAACACTTTACTGAGTGTCTGTTGAAGAGCCCACCCGGTCTCTAATTGGTAACTAGTCACAATATCGGAAAAAAAATATCGACTGGACAGAATATCGAGTTTTTTATATTGAATGGCTAGAATATCAAATTGCAAAAATATAGTGGTGCAGAATATCGAAATGCAGGTAAGAAATATCGAGTTCCACAATATCGAAGTTAGTAATATCGATTTTTTTTAAATTGTTAGTATATATGTTAAAAGTATGTATTTTTTTGTAATGTATGTTTGAAGTTTGTTAAAGTAATGAATTTTATGTTAATTAATTTTTGTGTAATTTAATTCTGTAGCGGGTTGTGGGTTTATAGGGGAATAGAGTGGGAAGTAATTTAATTATAATATATATTTTTAGCATTATTTAGAATTAATTAATTATATGTTAAAACTGTTTTGCGTAATTTACTTCTGTAGCGGGTTGTGGGTTTATAGGGGAATAGGGTGGGAAGTAATTTAATTGAAATACATGAATGTATTATTTTATTACTTAATAATTTAATATTTAATCATTTATATTGTTAATTAAGTTAATTAATTGATTAATCATTTATTATAAATTGATTAATTATAAGTAATTGGTAGTTATGTTAATTGTGTAATATTCTTTTAATAATTAGTAATTAATTAGCTATCAATCATTAACAATTAATTTGTAAGTATATAAATGAATTATATTGTTAATTGTAATTCGTTAATTAATTAATTGTTAATTAATTATGTTAATTTATTAATATGTTACAATATTGTAGGTGATGTATATAGGAGGAAATGATGGGAGGTAAAATCATTTTTACATATTAATTAATTGTTCATTAATATTAGTTATATTTCAGGAGTGGGTATATTAAATATTTCCCCTACACTATCCGACACTCCCTACTGTTGCACTCACTGGAGTGGGAATAGTTTCAGTTTCAGTTTCAGTTTTATTTATTTATGATTTTGGAACTCAAATGAGATCCACATAAAAATTAAACAATTGAGTACATTTACACACAATCATTGTTCGATAAAAATATGACAGTATACATTTCCAACCATAATTAATATAAGGCTAAGAAAGTTTTAAAAAAGTTAAAAATTTTGTAACAAAACAATCCGTTAGGGGGATTGTAAATAGCATCTAAAAAAGAGATAGCAGAGGAAAAACCCAATTGAAAGCAGATAGGTCTCAACCACTTGCGCCTAAATGCAAGTAGAGCTGGGCATACAAAAAGAGCATGATTGATATCCTGATTACTATTATTGCAAAGATCACATAAAGCTGAGGAGCCATACCATCTGGATGTCAAAAAGTTCCGGGCAAAATTTGATTGACAAGAGATGGACTTTTTGTAAGTTACATGCCTTTCATTCCTAGAAATGCATATTTTTAAATCATCAGTTTTTTTAGACCAATCAGTGTTGCCTTTAATTGCAGCAGGGAAGATGGAGAGATTTTTGGGACTGTCATTACAAGATTTTATGAAGAAAGAAATAACATCTATCCCCCTACATTGTAGTCCCTCGGACCATTGTAAAATGTGATTTACTATAATTTTAGAGTAGAATTTAACCCTTGCTACTTTCCCAACCTCAGTTTTTAAGATTGTAACTGTATCTATATCATTTGTTTGGATCAATTTTAAGTTTTCGATCTCCCGAAAACAGTTCAGGAGAACAGATCGATTTATAATAAGATCCTTATCAAATAGAGGGATGAAATCAAGGAAAGCGGAATCAACGCTTTCTTTTTCAACGAACATGTTAGAACAATTAGATGACCTTTTATTTTTCATCATATCGGTGAAAGGCTCAGCTAAAGGGTTAAGGTCTGAGGGAAGGATGTTAAGAGGATTTCTCTCATCAGCAGATCCTAGAGTGTTCACTATCCCAGTTGAATCAATGACCAAAGTTATTTGGTCAGATTTAGTTTGTATAGTGTTTACTTTAATTGAGGTTAATGAACACTCTAGAGGAAGATTTTTTTCAACAGAAGTGTCTAAATTTTTATCAAAATTAATTCTCCTCTGCCTCTTTTTTGCATATCTACGAATAGGTTTTCTTTTTTTCCCTCTATACTTTTTTTGTTTACCTGTTACTTCCTTTTTTTCATCGTTACAGGATTCCAAAATATCTTCTTTTTTTTCTTCATTTATTTGAGATTTAAATATAGGAAATAGTTCCTTGTTACTCCTTTTTTCAGAGTCAGACAGTATTTCAATTTCTTGTTCCTGTTCAGAAATGCAGTTAGGAACTGCTGTCTTTATTTTTTTTATTTTTTTATACTCCGGGGAATTCCCCGGGAAAGCTGTTACTTTCTTACCAGCTATCCAATGCTTTCCCTACTGTTGCACTACTTGGAGTGGGATTAGTAATTTTACCCTCCCGCTATCCAACGCTTTCTCTACTGTTGCACTCACTGGAGTGGGAATAGTAAATTGTATTCTCCCGCTATCCAATGCTTTCCCTACTGTTCCACTCGCTGGAGTGGGAGTAGTAATTTTTATTTATCGCTATCCAACATTATCCCGACTGTACCACTTGTTGGAGTGGAAATAGAAACGTTATATTTTACACTATGCCGTTTTTTAGTATGGTTATATTTAATCTAGTGTAAAATATCCTTTTTTTTAAATTAATTTTAATGTTTTAATTTATATATAAGTTATTTTTATATTAATATTATAGGTTTAGTTGGCTATCGAAGAAGACCGTCAGGTCGAAACGCGTCGCCAATAAACGACTCCTACACGGACCCTGGAGTGCGAGTCTTTTGTGTTCTCCCCAGTTACGTGTGGTGACCTATTCTGACCTATATATATATATATATATATATATATATATATATATATATATATATATATATATATATATATATATATATATGTGTGTGTGTAATTATATTTAAAATTATGTTTTTAACATTTAATTATTAAACATATTAATTACTTTTTAATATTATTAAGTTAATAAATGTAACAAAAATACAAATACTCACATTTATTATTTATTAATTTTAAGGTTATTGAAGTATTTTTATGTATGTTTTACTTAATTATAGTTATTATTTCATTAATTTTACATTAATTTGAGGAGATTAAAAAAACTTAATTACAACGATATTTAGGA
Source organism: Lissotriton helveticus (assembly GCF_964261635.1). Taxonomy (NCBI): domain Eukaryota; kingdom Metazoa; phylum Chordata; class Amphibia; order Caudata; family Salamandridae; genus Lissotriton; species Lissotriton helveticus. The sequence continues at coordinate 1,312,256,460 of NC_136057.1, read as the reverse complement.
TTCAATATTTTTGTACTTACCTGTTTGTAGATAGGAATTCGATATTCTGGTAGTCGATAATTTGTCAGCGATTTTCTGGCAGCTCGATATTTTGAGCGTCGATATTCTGTCAGTGATCCTCTCTAATCAAGTGACTCTTAAGGGAAGTCATGAGATATGACCACTAGGTACTTCAAGTTCTGCAGCGATCCAGCTTGGACTTACTTGCTTTAAATACGTATACATTTATGCATGTGTGAGTAAATCCAGCCAAAAGGCTATGGTATTTCAACAGAAGAATGTTTCAATAAAATCTGTTACCATTGTGTTAAATCGTAATATGCATAATTAAACTCAAATGGTTGAAATTGCTGTGAAATATCTATTTCATAATTATCACTTTTAATTATGACATACACAATTAAAAACTTTTATAGTGGAGAAAACTGAGAGTAACACTACAGAAGTTAAAATCTAAACAGCCGCGGTGCACCTAATAACCAGGGCCACAAATCTAACTACCTCAGACATTATATATATAAAATACTACTGACTACAAAATCACACTGATTGAAAATTATTTTTGTTTCAAAATAGTTTACAACAAAAAGTAACAGAGTGTTTACATTACAGTTAAATTTCACAAATAAATTGTATCACTTCTGATAGTGGGAATTTCATGTAACAGCAAATTCTTTTACTTGAACAAATATCAAAAACTTGGGAATGAGTTAATGATACTCAAATCATCCTGCGCAAAAACTACACACATAACAAGGAAACACTGATTCTGAAAAGGAGACAACATTATGAAAAAATATGACTTTTAATAGTACATATTTAGTTTAAGCCATTTCAGAGAAAGTATTATGAACGTGAGTTGAGTAGTACGCTACATTGTTGATGGGCGGTTGCTGGGTGTGTGTGTTTGCATATGTGTTTATGGTATATGTGGAAATATTTATTACCATTGTTGAATGTGGGGAATGATCATGACTCATGAAAGGCAAAGCTTAAAAATAGTCACCATGCCCCTATACATCATCAACAAAGTTAACAAAGGAGTTACTTGCCTTTGTTGATAATATTTCAGGTAGATATATAATCTTCCTGCACAGGACTCATCTTACTAAACTCCCTTCTAGGCATCAGACTAATCCTGAAAATGTGTCTTTACCAATAGATGTCCAGTGCTGCCAGGTGGTGCCATGTGGCTTCAGTCATGACTCTGCCCACCGGACATGACAAACCTGGACCTCTTTCTCTAGCCATTTGCCCAAGTACAGAAATTCATTGAACCTTCACCATGGAATTGAACTAACCACTATTTCCAGCACTTCTGTGAAAACATGAAATGCAGCTGTCAGTCCGAATTGCAAAATATTGAAATGACTGTGCTAGGATCTCACAGTGAATCTCAGGTTATGCCTGTGGGCAAGGAGAACTGGAAGACACAGGGGCACTAACCACTCTCATGCAATAAGAGCCAGCAGAATTTAGCTCAGAGTTAGAATCTTGGACTTTTCCTGCCAAATAAACATGTTGCGAAAGCCGAGATTTATGGTGGGTCTCAAATCGTCCTTCTTAGGCACAAACTATTAAAGGGATTATAATATAATGCCCCTTTCTTTCAGAGTTGCCAGTCTATTGTCCCTCCTTGACAAGGCAAGGGATTCATCTTCCGAGACTGAGAAGGAGGAAAGGTAGGGCCTAACCCTGGTGGATCAGCTGGATGACCGAGCAATATGTTGTGATCATCTCCGAATTGGTAGGCAAATAAATAGACAACCCTACTCCCACCGGAAGATGGTACATAAGGTGGGGATTGAGAGAGGTTTTGAGGCAGTAAAGCTGTCAGAGGATGGTGGAGATTGGATCTGCAAGTGTTGATGGAGTGTCGTAGATCCACCCTGCCCTGAAATGAGCTGTATTAAGTTGGGGTGTCTGTTGAAGAGGTAGTCTCTGCTAGGGCTTCATTGACCTCGAATGGCTGCAGAATTTACTGTACTGTTGCTTGAACTGTCTTGCTGAGGAAGCTAGACCCAGTAAGCTGTAAGAAGTCTCCTGTTCCTGTTCATGTTATGTTTATTAATCTGGCCAGCAAAACACACAAGATGAAGGACGGAATGTTGCACAATGGCAAAACTTTTACCCCCAGTCACAGATTTGGGTTTAATCCATCGTTATTTTGCTCGCCAAGCCAACCCAGTTCAGACATGGCCATATGCAAATCAGTCTTGACCCTGTGCCTCATGGGAACAGTCCAGCCCGAACTGCCAAGCCACGTCTTCCCTGGACCGGAATCAAGCATCCTAGGACCGGTTTCTGGCTATCAGCCGTCTTCAGCCAGGATGGCTTGACTCCAGTGGCTTTGGGAGCACGGGACCCACGTCTGGGCATACCCTTCCCACATAGGGTGAACAGCAAAACGCACAAGATGATGGACGGAATGTTGCTCAATGGCAAAACATTCACCCCCAGTCACAGATCTGGGTTTAATCCATCGTTATTTTGCTCACCAAGCCACCCCAGTTCAGACATTGCCATATGCAAATCAGTCTTGACCTTGTGCCTCATGAGAACAGTCCAGCCCGAACTGCCAAGCCATGTCTTCCCTGGACCGGAATCAAGCATCCTAGGACCGGTTTCTGGCTATCAGCCGTCTTCAGCCAGGATAGCTTGACTCCAGTGACTTAGTGAGCACGGGACCCACGTCTGGGCATACCCTTCCCACATAGGGTGAACAGCAAAACATACGGACGGAATGTTGCACAATGGCAAAACATTCACCCCCTTTCACAGATCTGGGTTTAATCCATCGTTATTTTGCTCACCAAGCCACCCCAGTTCAGACACCTGTACAATCCAGACCACCCTTTAGGATCCAAGCCACCACTCACAAGTCAGAAAAGGATTTTTCACATGGTCTGGGACACTTATAATGTCAAATGTTACCAATTATAAAAGGGAGTGGACATTCGCTATGCATAACCTAGGATATCCTGGAGCAAAGAACTTTATTCCCACGGGATCCAGTCTCTTTGACTGCCTGTCTGAAGGGGACGTAGGCAAGGCATTTGGTTTTAGCTTTGAGGTAAACTCCGAACTCTCACACAGTAAATTCAAAGTAAGCTCCTACAAAGGTAACATGCTTACCTACTCCATCATCAAGTTTCTGCAAGGAGAATCAATGACACACCTTCTCTACACTGTCAACACAGCCTCAAGCCCGGACAGAACTTCCCACTACTGGAGAAGTCTACACTAGATCAAGCCAACCTCCCCAACTTCAATCTTCTAACCCACCTTCCATTGTTGGAAAAAGTTTCAAGAAGCCAGTTGTCAACTAGTTAGAGGAACATATCAGCACGAACAATCTACTTCAAGACTGTTAACCAGGGTTCAGACCATCTGCACTGTTGAACCAGATACACTCGTCATCAATGCCCTCTTCCTCAACAAAAAATGACTTTTGCCTCCCACTCCTGCTCTAACTGTCCGCAGCTTTCGACACCGTTGATCACCTAACATTGAACCATACCCTGTAAATTCACATGTGGACTTCAATGGAACGCTTTGCAATCCCACAATAGTTCGCATCCTACCCCAAAAGGTACAAATCTGACAACAGGACACATCTCTTAATTCACTCCCGACTTGAAGCTCTCACTCAAAGAGCAAACTGTCAAGAGGACCAAACCTGCCTGCCTTTCATAACCCTTCTGAAAACAGAGAAACCTTTTCTCCCAGAAGACTTTAGAAGGACACTTTGAGCCATAGTCCTCTCCAACCTAGTTGGAGGCAATGCCCTGCTAAATTGCGTCCCAGAGAACACCTTGCTCCTATTCAGGCATCCTTCAGGCAGGACCACCGCTTACCAAGGGGCTAAAGAAATCCAGTCACATCAATCTTGCACTAAAGGAACTACACTTGCTCCCCTTGCAAGCCCCAATTATCTTCAGGATCAGCTGCATCCCATACCAAGGCCCCTTTCTATCTAGCTATCAAGTAACAATATTTGGAGTGGCGTAGAGTCTAGTGGCATAGAGTGAAGAGGGCTACAGGAAAGTGGGGTAGAGAAGAGTGACGTAGAGTAGAGTAGCATACAATAGAGTGGCAAAGAGAGAAGTGGGGTAGAGTAAAGTGGAAAATAGTGAAGTGTGGTAGAACAAAATGGTACAGAGTGGAGTACAGTAGAGTAGTGTAGAGTGAAATGGGGTTGAGTAGCGTGGTGCAGAGTAGAGTACAGTGTCGTAGAGTACGGGGGCACAGAGTAGAGTGCTGTAGATTAAAGTGGAATAGAGTAGTTTGGAGTAGAGTGTGGTTGAGTGGCATAAAATAGAGTGGGGTGCAGTAGAGTAGAGTGGCGTACAGTAGAGTGGGGTAGTGTCAAGTGGGGGAAGAGTAGAGTGGCATACAGTAGAGTGGCGTAGAGTAGAAGGAGGTAAAGTGAAGGGGGTTCAGTGAAGTGTGGTAAGAGTACAGTGAAGTGGGGTAGAGTAGAGAGGAGTAGTGTGGCGTAGAGTGGAGTAGAGGGTGGTGGAGTGGCGTAGGGTAGAGTGGCGCAGAGTAGAGCAGTGCAGAGTAGAGTACAGTGACATATGGTGGAGTACAGTAGAGTGGAGTACAGTGATGTAGGGTGGCGCGGAGTTGAGTGCCTTGGAGTGGTATAGAGTAGAACAGTTCAGAGTAGAGTGGCGTAGAGTGCAGTGGCGCAAAGTAGGGTGGTGTAGAGTAAAGTAAAGTGGCACCGTGCAGAGTGGTGCACACTAGAATAGGGAGGTGCAAAGTGCAGTGGCATAGTGTGCAGTGGCATATATTGGTGTAGAGTCACATACTGTGGAGTACAGTAGAGTGGTGTAGAATGAAGTGGAGGATAGTAAGTAGAGTACAGTGGCGTACACAAGAGTGGCATAGAGCGAAGTGGGGTAGAGTGGCGTAGAGCGAATGAGGGAGAGTGAAGTAGGGTAGAGTGAAGTAGAGCAGAGTAGAGTGGCATACAGTAGAGTGTGGTAGTGTGGAGTATATTGAAGTGGAGTACAGTGGCTTGAAGTGGCATACAGTGGCATAGAGTGCCCTGGCATAGAGTAGAGTGGTGTACAGTAGAGTGGTATAGAGTGAAGTGGGGTAGAGTACAGTGGCGTAGAGTGGTGTAGACTACAGTACACTGGGGCAGAGTGGAGTACAGTTTGGTCGGGTGGCAGAGTAGAGTGACATAGAGTTCAGTAGGCGTATAGTGCAGTGCAGAAGAGTAGTGTGGCATGCAGTAGAGTGAAGTAGAGGGGAGTGGGGTTCAGTGAAGTAGGGGAGAGTTGAGTGGCGGAGAGTTCAGTGGTGCAGAGTAGAGTACAGTGACCCAGAGTGCAGTGGCATAGAGTGGAGTACAGTGGCATAGAGCGGAGCCTTGTTGACTGAATTGGAGTGGCATAGAGTGCAGTGATGTAGAAAAGAGTGGTGCAGATTAGAGTAGAGTGGCATAAAGCAAAGTGGTGCACACTAGAGATTGGTGTACAGGAGAGTACAGTGGAGTAGTGGGGTGTGGAGTGAATTAGTTACTTGGAGTGGCATAGAAAGATTGCCCTAGAGTAGATTTGCATAGGGGAGAGTGGCTGGCATGGAGTAGAGTGGTGTACAGTTAAGTAGAGTACAGTGGAGTTGTGGAAAATTAGTACGGTTTGGTAAACATTATCTGCGCCATCTTGCCTTTTCCCCTGATGCCACACTTTTTGTCATACGCACCCGCCATTTTAGGTGCCTCGATCAGAACCACCCTCTGCACGCCACTGGCCCCCAGCACAGCCCTTCGCCCTCACATCCCCCCGCACGCTGACAACCCCCGCTCTCACATGCCTTGGGTCGTAAACCCCTCTTCAGCGCAGCTCTGCCCCGGAATCCCATCCTGTTCCCAGCGCGACACCTCCCTTCATTCCTTTCATGGTCCCAGGCCCTTTGATACAAACCCCCCCTTTTTCCTGTGTGCCCGTTTGTCTTCCTCATTCCCTGGCCGCCACCTGGCTCTGCGGATACTGTTTATTGCCCCCCCCGTACAGTAGGAAGCTTCCCCCATTAAAGGACCCTCGAGTTGATCAAAGCCCCCATCCTATGAGATCCGATCAACCCCCCACATTCCGTGAATCGGCGGAATGTCCAGCTGCGCGATAATCATCACCTGTTGTGACCGGGGTGGGGACTTCAACTGTAAATGTGTGTGGGAACGGGCCTGAAGGGGAGATTTCGAGGATGTCCTTTCATACTTCAAAGCATTGCAAGAATGTGTTACCTGCAATAAAATTCATAAATCTGTGTATAAGAGGCCAGGCCTCAGAGATGCGGTTAGAGCACCTCGTGACGATACTGGCTGTCCGAACTGATGTGTTCTCCTCCGGAGAGAATAAACCTTGTTTCCTGCCTTCCAGTCTCCAGCGCCTGCCTCTTCATTGATTAATATTTTGTGGGTTAAAGAGGCGATACCGCCGGGCAAATATTGGTTGTCCCTGACCTTTTTTACAATTGGCGTCCCAAGCGTGGGGCCCATCAGCGACACGTGGATCCAGTGGGAGAGGTCCTGACAACAGAGTGAACGACTGCAACGATCGGGAGAGCTCCTGCCCAAAAGACCCTCGTCTGGCAGCCGATCATCCGAACTTCACTGGTTCCGAACAGACCTCTCTCGAGTGATCTACGGTCCTGACTGGGAACCATCAGGAGTGCCGCGAGGAATACGAGGAAAAGAGGACGATCAGGCACTGGATTCGGAAGACAAGAAACTGTCCATACGGTCCGGGTAAGGTCGTGTAAACACGACGAATTGCGAAATGATTGTTTGATTGTTCGGAAAATACTAGTATTACTCTTTGTTGACTTGTTTGGAGATTCACTGTCTGCAAACGGAGAAACAACAGGCTCTCTCTCTTTGCAAACAGTGAAGGATAGGTAACGCAGCCATCGTGCCAATCTTTCTCCCCCACTGATTGATTGTTTGAACTCGAACTACGGTTCGTGGATTGTTCTCGGGAGATTTCCCTCTCCCACACTGATTAATTGTTTTTGACCCCGAACTACTGTTCGTGGATTGTTTTCTGGAGATTCTCTGTCTGCAAACAGGAAAGAACAGGTTCCTCTTTGCAGATAGTGAAAGGGTAGAGGACGCAGACCTTTGCGGGCCTACTTATTCTCCCCACTGATTGTTTGATTGACCGAATATTGACTGTTTGATATTGGTTCATGAGGTATTCACTGCCTGCAAACAACGTAGAATAGAAATATTCTGTCTAGTCTTTGCACGCAGTGATAAGATAGGCAGTGCTGACTTTTGTCCTCGTTGTGAGCCGTCATGTCTGTCTTCTCCCCACTGATTGGTAGTTGGTTCAGCCCGGACCGTTTATTAGAGGTGGACCATCTAGCTCCGCTGGAAGGCACCCCTAATAAAGACATGTTCACAAAGTATGGATTAGTTACCATAGCCTATAGTAAGCTGTGGCACAAGTATACCAAAGAAAATCAAGAGAAACAGTGGCCACTGATAGGATCCTTCGATCTTGATAAAATAGAAACGTTAGAAATAGCCCTTTGTAGTAGTAAGACAACGCCTATTATGCTCGACAGTCTCGGTATGTGGCGCAAAGAAGCAATGCAACGAAAGAAAAGAGACGAAGTCAGAGTAGGTAAAGAAACGCGACAGACAACCTTCCAAGCATCTGGTAGGCAAAAGGAAGGGATAGCGGCAACACGGTTCCAAGGAGTAAAAGCAGGAAGGGAACGGTGTAAAGGAATATATCGACAGGACAACCCCAAGACACAACGACCCGAAAGTAATCCCCCGACACTACGCGCAGGACGACCAGACTTAGGGCAAAACCAATGTGCTTTTTGTAAATATTCCGGGCACTGGAAAGCCCAATGCCCGACTCTACTGAACAAGGGTAAGAGCAGAGGGCCGACAGAAATCACAGGCCGGCAGAAAGGGAAAAGGCGTGAGACAAAGATGAATCAGACTGACACGGACAGGCCAGATAGAACCACCACGTTTGATTATGCCCGATGGCACAGATTTCGCCAGACCGATTTCAGCGACATGTTTGAGTCTTCATAGATCGAACAACGCTAAGACGGGAAACCCAGTCTAGCTCTAAGTTACCCGGTGACGAACCCCGTACTACCGCTACTGTTCCCGAACACAAAAACCACCCTTTTCGGATAACCTATAGAAACAATACACAGAGTAGTCTCGGACAGATTAGTATACATTCCATTAATGAACTCAAACTCCGAGTGCAATGGGACTGATTACTCTCTGTTGCCCCCCCACTCTGTGAAAAAGGAGCAATTACAGGCCTGCATAGACAACCCCCCATTACCCAGACATGCCTGTCCAAACAAAATACCTACCCCCACTCCGGAAGTTCCCGAAATGCCGCAGGTCACCGGTCACGCCCATCCGGAAGGTGAAACACACAGCACGTGTGGGGCGGGGCCTGCTGACAGCCATCGATCGAAAGATCGCCAGTGGGATGTCCAGGAGGCACCACGGGCCCGGCATGAAATGGCCTTCCCATCCTCTTCTTCCTGGGGTGGCGTCCCCCGGGCCACGAGTAGGGAGGGGGCGGATGCAGATGACCCCCTCCCTCGTATCTCCTGGTCCGGCCATCACAAATACCTCCGCTGAAGAATTGGTACAGGGTGGGCTGGGAGGGAGAGGCGACGCGAACGAGCCTCTCCCACCTCCCCGGATAGGAGGTTTCCCAGCCCCGGCCCGGCGCCGAAATCCTCCAACCGCGGCGGCCATACTTCCGCAGCACGGGACATGCACCGCAGGCGGCCATACTTCCGCAGCACAGGACATGCAACGGCCGCCGGCCATACTTCCGCAGCACAGGACATAGGATGGCGGCGACCATACTTGCGCAGCACAAGACATACGATGGCCCTCAAGTGTACTTGTGGAGCACGGGATGTGGGGTGGCCATCATGTATGCCCGTGAAAAGGGGCGGCGTGGGGTGCACTGGGAGAGGGAGGCGGCGCGAACGAGTCTCCCTCGCCCCCCCAGGTGGGGGCGCCACAGCTGCACCCTAGCCGAATGTCCTGCTCCTACGGCACGGTGTTCCATTTTTTTCACCCCAAAAAGTCTCTTCCACTCTTGCAGACTCGACGGAGGGCGGCTGCTGCGGGGTCTCAAAATGGCGTCTGGGCCCCCTGGAAGGCGGCTCTAGGCCGCTAGAGTAACTTTGACCAGCAATGTAACTCGGACGCTTGCCCACCGGGGCACGAGCCCCCGCCTCCGACAGCATCCCCACAGCCTTGAAGATTCTACAAAAAGTCCCAGGAGCCCTCGGCCCCTGCAGGCTTCCGGTGAGGAACAACTGCCTTGGTCGCTAACGAAATAACCACGACATAGCCACCCCTTCTGTTAGCACGAGTTTTTTGAACTGCCGAAAGGGACTCTGGTCCAACCGCCGGTTGTGGGAAACATTTTGTCCCTGATGCTACTTCCGGACTAACCCGGCCCCGCCCAAAATGGCGCCGGTGTCAATAAGAACTTACGAACACCTCGTGGTGTTTTTTTTTGCTAATAAGACTTGATGTTCTGAGATATGTATATGATCCTTTGTACACTTGACGAAAAAGAGGGAGGGTTCACTCGACGAACATGTAAAAAGATCCCATGAAAAAAAAAATGTTGGTTTCAATGTACGATTTATTATGATATTATTGTGACTGATACATAACCTCGCTTGCGACACGCGCCCACGGTATGCATTTAGGAAATTTGATTGCAACTAGTCTGACTGTGCTTCCAATTATGAAATGAATGCCCTTGATCCCTCACCTATTAATAGACCTTTTTAGTTTCCTGCAAATGACTAAATAAACCCTTTTAAATGTTTTTAATGCTGCAAAATAGCCCCTCCTTACTGTACGTGCTTCAGCCATCGCCGTGTCCGGCCAAATACGATTGCACTCTCATATCTACATGCTGAACGATTGTGCAAATAAAGGTTTTCCAAACTATGAACAGGTATTGCATGCTTTTGTAAAATGTGGGATCAGCGGGAGAGTTTTTCTGTGCGCCCTGCTTTGTTCTCTTTTTAAGGTTATTAGAAGATGGTTGCTCAGCCCCGGATGGAGGATCGAATCTAAGGCACGATACTCTGCCTCCAAATATGCGACTGGCTCAGGAACTAACGCATGGAGAAGGACCTCGACTTCTGAGGACGGGTAAAGTGAAGCGGTGTAAATGATAGAATGTTATAAAGGTACGGCACTCAAAGGTACTAGGGAACAGAGTTGGCCGAAGAGCTGATATGCCTTAGAACATCACAGCGTTGGAAAAGATTTAAGGACCCCGATAGCTAGATACATCTACAAACTAGATACTTCGCACTAAGCGCCTCTGATTTTTAACGTTTCCCTACACACGGCCTATAAGGACACACTGCCCCCCCCGGCTTCAGAAACCAAGACCCCAGGGATTCTATCCCGAGGAGATAAGACGAGTATGTGGTAAGTAAAGGACTTTCGTGCCCATGTATTTGATATGCTCGAATGTTGTCCCCCCCCCCCCCCCCCCCCTTCCCCTCTTTTCCTCCCTCTACAGGTTACATTGGAATCACGACTGAGGTATGGTGAAGATCTGAAGCCTCGCCATGTCTGATACATGAAGCGGACTAACGCTGCAAGGTGGCACCTAAGGACACCCACAAAATATCTATATATCTATATATATATCTATATATATATATATATATATCTCTCTCTCTCTCTCTCTCTCTCTCTCTCTCTCTCTCTCTCTCTCTCTCTCTCTCTCTCTCTCTCTCTCTCTCTCTCTCTCTCTCTCTCTCTCTCTCTCTCTCTCTCTCTCTCTCTCTCTCTCTCTCTCTCTCTCTCTCTCTCTCTCTCTCTCTCTCTCTCTCTCTCTCTCTCTCTCTCTCTCTCTCTCTCACACTCTCTCTCTCACACTCTCACTCTTCTGAACGACTAGCACCTAATTGGCAAACCGCCACGCCTGGTGCACCACCCAATTGGCTCCAAATACCGCAAGTATTTGCACAAATTTGTCTTACATAAAATCACCTTGATGCCGTGTCACTACCTCTCCTTTCTGCTAAATATTGATGAAACCTAGAATTGGCCAAAAAGGAAAGGACAGGTAAGACGACTGAGGTTCCCTAATCTGACCCGTAATAAGGGAACTACATGTCAGTGGCTTCTATGATAAAAAAAATGCCTCAGATAACGCGACCTTCCCCGTCCCGAATTGTCTCAATACCCAAACAGTAAAAGTGATCGAAACATCCCCATCTTCCCAGAACGCCCCCAGTTTTGTATCAGCTGCCCCGGACGAGAGTTTAAAAAAAAAATGTCCCTCACCCCCGGTTGTAAGAGATGGGTCGACTTACAACTAACACAGGCCAGCCGTTGTTCCTAGAAATGATTTGTTGAGGAGCAAGCTACGGAGTTTAGAATTCGAGAAATGTCACTGAACGCTTACCAACTGAACTGTGGCCTTCTGCTAGATAACGCCCTCATGGCACAAAGCAAGACGATAGTCCCTCACCCCAGTTTGCTATGTTCCTAGTTGTTTTCCATAAGACCCCGGTCACCCCAAGGAATGCGTCGGATAGTTATCGCAAGCCCCCCGGTTTTTACTGAAGTAGTCAGGTTGTAAGAAACTATGTAGAAATTAGAATGATGTTTGCAAAGTTAAGATTAGACCGAAATGAAGAAATTGTTGCAATAAACCCTGTTAAAAGTAAAATGTTTAGCTGAAAGGTAGGATGCATTGATAGAATGGAAAATTGTTTAGCCTATGTTTGTTCCTCAGAAAGATACCTATCAGACCATGGTGATAGCACATTGCACTTTTTCGTAAAATACAAAGCCCTGGAGAACGGTATAGCTTCGTAAGGCTCGTACTAGGAAAGTGGGTCTCTGCCAGAAGAACTGACGTGACTGTAAATAAACAAAATGCAATGAATAGGTACCAGATCTCGTACCACGACAATGAATGTAATACCAACAAACACCAAAGAAATAGTTACGAAGGAAAGTTATAGGAAATCCAGCAAGCCCATCATCAATTATTTATATGTTGGTTGTAAACCCCAATGTAACGGATGTTTCTCAGTTGCTTGGAGCTGGGAGAGAAATAGACTTATGTGATTACCTTCCTCTGCCAATTCTCTAAAGACTGTCTTTTCAAACTCATTTAAGGGTACCACTGTCGGAGGAGAGAGAGACCGGATGTGGGAGCACGCGGCCTGACTGCAGATCGTGAAACATCTGCGACATTGGCCAAGGCGAGACCGCAACAGTAAGGAGTCGCAGGACGAGGCACTGTTTCCGAAAAGGGCCGACCTGATGCCCCTGCTCGATGATCAACATGTGCCGAAAGGTCCCCGCTCTCTGAACTCGGTCATGGGCCTGCCTACCTAAAATTTTCCGTCCCCCTGGTCTGTTCCCGATCTGGCCCTGCTCCATCCCCTTTTCCTCCGACCTACCCTAAGGACTACTCACACACCCCCTTCTTCCACCTGAACTCTTTGACAATCGACTCGAAAGGACACAGGGCGAAAAGGACCTTTTTGACCAGGAAAGCGAGGAAAAGGTCATGCCCTGCAACGCGGGACCTAGAATAGAGCTGGACACATAGCTCCACCGCCGGTGCTCCACAGTGCCAACAGAAGACGACAAAGAATGCTGAGAACTCACTAATAATGGTCCATGACAATAAGACTTCCCCTTCGAACAATGACACCCCTGATTATCGTTTTTACTACGTCTCATTTCTCTCCCAGCCACCATTGTATTGATTATGCTCCAACCGAATACGAAAAGAACTTACATATGTAATAACCTATCAGTTCATATTCCGAATGACCATAAGCATCTATGAAATGTACCCAACGCTCTCACTACAGAATCATTTTTGTCCGATATTGCATTACTATGACTTTCCTGCAAACGAGCTTATCGATAGGCCCGCCTCCTAAGATGAAAGATTTTAAATGTAATGTTTATAGCTCCTTCACCTGGGTTCCTACTTCTTTACTTATGACCGCCACAGTAGACATGGATAGGAAATAGGCCAGCAAGATGTCTTGGGAATGTTAAAGGGAGGACTGTGGAAAATTAGTACGGTTTGGTAAACATTATCTGCGCCATCTTGCCTTTTCCCCTGATGCCACACTTTTTGTCATACGCACCCGCCATTTTAGGTGCCTTGATCAGAACCACCCTCTGCACGCCACTGGCCCCCAGCACAGCCCTTTGCCCTCACATCCCCCCGCACGCTGACAACCCCCGCTCTCACATGCCTTGGGTCGTAAACCCCTCTTCAGCGCAGCTCTGCCCCGGAATCCCATCCTGTTCCCAGCGCGACACCTGACTTCATTCCTTTCATGGTCCCAGGCCCTTTGATACAAACCCCCCCTTTTTCCTGTGTGCCCGTTTGTCTTCCTCGTTCCCAGGCCGCCACCTGGCTCTGCGGATACTGTTTATTGCCCCCCCCGTACAGTAGGAAGCTTCCCCCATTAAAGGACCCTCGAGTTGATCAAAGCCCCCATCCTATGAGATCCGATCAACCCCCCACATTCCGTGAATCGGCGGAATGTCCAGCTGCGCGATAATCATCACCTGTTGTGACCGGGGTGGGAACTTCAACTGTAAATGTGTGTGGGAACGGGCCTGAAGGGGAGATTCCGAGGATGTCCTTTCATACTTCAAAGCATTGCAAGAATGTCTTACCTGCAATAAAATTCATAAATCTGTGTATAAGAGGCCAGGCCTCAGAGATGCGGTTAGAGCACCTCGTGACGATACTGGCTGTCCGAACTGATGTGTTCTCCTCCGGAGAGAATAAACCTTGTTTCCTGCCTTCCAGTCTCCAGCGCCTGCCTCTTCATTGATTAATATTTTGTGGGTTAAAGAGGCGATACCGCCGGGCAAATATTGGTTGTCCCTGACCTTTTTTACAGAGTAGAGTGCAATTAACTAGAGTCGTGCAGAGTAGAGTACAGTGGCATTGCGTGCAGTGGTGTAGAGTAGAGTGGTGCACAGTAGAGTAGAGGGGCATAGAGTGAAGTGGGGTAGAGTAGAGTGGCGTAAAGTGGAGTAGAGAACAGCTGAGTATAGCAGAGTGGTACAGTGTAGAGTTCAGTGGCGTAAAGTGCAGTGATGTACAGTAGAGTAGTGCAGAGTAAAGTACAGTGGTGTAGAGTGAAGTGGGGAAGAGTGAAGTATGGTGGAGTTAAGTAGGGTAGAGTAGAGTGACACACAGCAAAGTGTCAGAGTGCAGTGTTGCAGAGCAGAGTGCAGTGGCATAGATTGCAGTGTAGTAGAGTACAGTAGAGAAGGCTGGCACAGAATGGAGTGGAGTGGAGCACAGTGGCCTTGAGTGGCGTACAGTGGCACAGAGTAGAGTTGCGTACAGTAGAGTGGCATAGCGTGAAATAGTTTAAGTGAAGTGTGGTAGAGTACAATGGTGTGGTGTAGAGTGGCGTCCAGTAGAGTGACATAGAGTGTAGAGGGGTGGAGTAGAGTGGCGTAGACTAATGCTGCATAGAGTGCAGTGACGTCGAGTGCAGTGGCATAGAGTGGAGTACAGTAGAGTACAGTACAGTGGTGTAGAGTGGATCAAAGTAAAGTGTCTTGGAGTGGCGTAGAGTGCAGTGGTGTATAGTAGAATGGCACAGAGCAGAGTGGTGCACACTAGAGGAGAGAGGAGTAGAGTGAAGTGACATAGTGTGCAGTGGCATCCAGTGGTGTACAGTGGTGTTCATTGGAGTACAGTAGAGTGGTGTAGAGTGAAGTTGAGTAGCATGAAGGGCTAAATGTGAAGTAGGGCATAGTAAAGTGGCATATAATACAGTGGTGTGCAGTATAGGGGTGTAGAGCGAAGTGTGGTAGAGTAGAGTGGTCTAGAATACAGTGGTGCAGAGTAGAGTATAGTGGCATAAAGTGCAGTGGTGTAGAGCAGAGTGGTGCACAATAGAGTTGAGTGGCAGAAAGGACAGTGGCGTAAAGCAGAGTGGCGTACAATAGAGCAGCATTGTGTGGAGTAGAGAGCTGTAGAATGGCACTTCATGGAGGGAAGTGGCATGTCGTACAGTAGAGTGATGTAGAATGCAGAAGTGGCCTAGAGTAGAGTGTTGCAAAGTAGAGTGGCATAGAGTGCAGTGCCCTAGAGCAGGGGAGTGCAGTGCCGCAGAGTGCTGTGGCATACAGTGCAGTGGCACAAAGTGCAATTGCATAAAGTGTAGTGGTGTAGAATGCAGTGGCATAGAGTGCAGTGGTGTAGAGTGCAGTGATCTACAGTGCAGTGGTGTAGAGGGCAGGGGTATATATAGTGAAGTGGCATAAAGGACAGTTGCATACAGTGAAGCAGGGTAGAGTGCAGTTGCAAAAAGTGCAGTGGCATACAGTGAAAGCGAGTACAGGGCAGTCGCCTACAGTACAGTGAAGCAGGGTAGAGTGCAGTGGCATTGAGTGCAGTTGCATTAACTGCAGCAGCATACAGTGAAGTGGAGTAGATGGCGGTCGCGTACAGTGCAGTGAAGTGATGTAGAGTGGAATGGCGTGTTGTAGAGTGTGGGTTGAGTGAATTGGTGTAATGTACAGTGCCATTTGTTTTTTTTTTTCTTTTTTTCCAAGTTACTGCAGTCCTAGCTGGATAGATAGTGATGTATTCTGTAAGGTTTTTTAAAGAATAAATATACTTTTCCTTAACTCTAGGTTGAACTATTCATAACGAATGCTATTAAAAAATGGAAAGCATATAGCAATAGCTAATGGATGAGGTACTATATTTTCTATTGTTCTTTGATCTGTTGGACTTTGATATGTCTATGTTACTGATTTGTAGTACTCAACTATAAGATCATTTGTACATATTATTTTTAGATGTGTTTTAATTGTACCTCTTTTTTATACAATATTGTATACACAATATGGACTTCGTATGCTTACATTTATATGTGCGATTTTAGCTATTTACTTTTATGGTTGTATTTCTTTGCATGCAAATAAAGTTTATGAACACATGAGTGTATTTGGGTTTTTTACAGTGTTGTCATATATATTTTTTTAAAAATGTTATTTATTATTCCAGTCAGCAATGACAAAATGCACATAATACAGACAAAACAGTCTTTGCAGTTTGACACGGTCCCACACTCACTGCTTCTGTCACGTCAGACCAGGATTGGTCTGTTGGGCACTGTGTGGGGCTGGTTCCGTTCTCTTTAGAAGGGCCGTCCGAGCAGATCTGGATTCCACCGTCCTCCTCCTACCCCCAGCCGGTAACAACGGATGTCCCGCAGGGTTTTTCCCTTAGTCCCATCCTATTCAATATCTATATAACTCCTCTGATACACCTAGCAGAGGAGCTGGGGGCTAAGGTATTGGCTTATGCGGATGACACCCAGCTGATTTTCACCTGGGTCAAAGGTGCGGACTCTGTACTTCTGGCCTACCTTTCATGAGTCTTTAAATGGCTGGCGGAGGCACAGCTCAAGTACAATGAAGGGAAATCGGAGATTCAGCTTTTTGGTACATTTCTCTCGAAATTCAGAGAGCTGCTCTGGCCTCCTGAGCAGGGCCGGACTGGCCATAGCGGGCACCGGGCAATCCCCCGGTGCGCCGCAAGGGTGGGGGCCGTTTTTGTTACAGGGCTGTTTTTGCAGCAAAATCGGCCCTGTACCAAAATCGGCCGAAAACCGGCCCAGCAAAGAGCTGGGCCGAACCTCCACCCCATCACCACCTCCGCCCCCCCCCCCCGGGGGGGGAGGGGCAGTGAGCACTTTGCCAGGGCCGGTTGTGGTTCCCAGTCCGGCCCTGCTCCTAAGTACCCACGACCGACCTCTACTGGTAAGCCAGCAAAAAACCTTGGGGTCTGGTTTGATGAAGACCTTTCCATTGCAGTACACATCAAGAAGCTGGCCGGCAGCTGCTTCGGCCTGCTTAAATCTTTTAGAAGATTTTTATCCCTTCTGCCACCTGCGGTGAGGCAAACGATCAGTTGTGCGCTGATCCTGTCTCAGCTGGATTACGCTAATGCCCTTTTTGCTGGTATCTGGGGCTACCTGTTGAAGAAGTCCAGAACACCGCAGCCAATTGCTATCGGGTCTGTCGGCCAGGGACAGTGTTCATCATCAGTTGCACTCTTTTCACTGGCTGCCCTTGGCAACCAGAGTGAAATTTAAACTACTGATCATGGCCCACTGTGTGTCCCTCTTTACCTGCAGAGGCGTATTTCCTTCTATCCTCCTGGGCGCTCTTTGCGCTCTTCGTCCCTATGCTTTGCTCAGGTCCCACGTTTCAAGCGTCAGAAGACAGGGGGTAGTTCCTTTTCAGTTAAAGCAGTGGCTGCATGGAATGCTCTTCCTCTTGTCCTGCGTACCATCCAGGATCCAGTCATATTTAAGAAAAAACTGAAAACTCACATATTCATTTGAAGCCCACTGCCGCACTCTGCTGGTCTCGAGCCGGGACACTAACGAGTAACCGTGCATGTAATAAATCCATATAACATTAACATTAACACACAGTTACAAATTAAAAAAAGAAAGCACAAAAAGCACACAAAGTCCTGTACATAAAGAAGCTAATTTAGATTCTACCATAACCCGGGCATCTGACGATTATGGATCTCCACAGTTTACCACCGTATAATACATTTGGCACATTTCAGACCTCAATATCTTGTTATATCATCTGTCCGCTGCAATTCTGTGAACAGGAGAGGGCAAACCTATCATGTGTGAACAGATCTTAAAGTGTAAATCAATCGTCTACTTAGGTGGCTTGAAGGTACTGCATTAGGGGTTCCCAAAAGTCCCTAGGTCCGGACGCCTGCAGTAGTTCTTCAGCATAAACCTCTAATGTCTCCTTACAGTATGACATGTCAGTAAGCCAGTCTTTAAACCTAGGGGGACGTTTGCTACCCCACCGAATTGCAATGCGGCATTTGGGAAGCAATAGTGCGACAGCTAAAAATTTCCTTTTTTTGGCTGGTTTAAGTTTGTATATTTCCAGTAGGCAAACAAGTGGTACATTTGGTATCAGTTCAATCAGCATAAGTGCTCCTGAAATTTCTTGCCAATACTTATGGATCTGGGGGCAGGCTCAGGCCATGTGCAAAAAAATGCGTTTAATGCCTCACATCTTTGGCACTTGTTATGTGTTCAAAGTCCATATTTGTATAACTGAGTCGGAGTGTAATATATTTGATGTAAAAATTTAAAGTGGATGATACATAAGCTGCAGTTAGATGTCAACAGTTGCAACTGCGTGCAGCTATAGTCCCAATCACGTTCATCTATGGTGTCTCCTATTAGTGCTTCCCACCGTTGGAGCGACTTGTTCACTACCCCATTCTGTTCTGCTTGTGATGCGTTGTATAAGCGTGTAACTACATTTTGACGAGTAGGTGCCGTTAATGAAAGCTGCAGTGCTTGCAATTTTGGCGGTTCCCCTGGGAATGATGCATATAGCTTCCTGAGTGCCTTGTGCAGCCGTAGATATGCAAACAGCTTCATAGGTGTATGGTGTGCACTTAATGATGGATCTTCCCTCGGAATGAATCTGCCATACGGAAAGATATCACCCATAGTGTACAGTTTCATCTCCTCCAGCAGCAGTAACATTTTTTCTCCTGTGTTACAGATATTCGCGGGTGATGAGCTATAGGGAGAGATGGGGCATAGATGGGGAGTTTCTGCGCGCGGTGTATGCATATGCCATGCTCTTGAAGTGCAATGTACAGTTTGAACCGTGTCCTTAGGGGTAAAAGACTTTGGATCTGATATGTAAGCTATCAGTGGGGTTGGCTGTATGCTATCTCTCTCAACTGCTATGTGTGGTATGTACACATGCGGATGTAGCCAGTAATGGGCATGTTGTGCTTGGGCACAATAGAAATATAATAGCAAATCTGGTGCTCCAAAGCCCCCTTTGTGATATGGTTTTGTGAATATTTTGCAGCCTATTCTGGCCTGTTTCCCCGCCCATGTTAACCTTTGCATGGCAGTCTTTAATTTAGAGAACATTGTCTGTGTGAGCCAGATAGGAATATTCATAAATAAATATAAATATTTGGGCAAGACTAATCATCTTTTGTAAACCTATTCTATCAGCTAGAGAAAAAGGCATCCGTATCCATCGATCTATCTGTTCCTCAAGTTTAGTCAGTGTGCTACCGTAATTTTCCCATACCACTAGTTCTGGATCACGGTGTATCCATATGCCCAGATACCTAGCCGGTTCAGTTTGCCATTTCAGTGGATACTCTAAATTGGACTGAGTTGCGGCTTGTGTAAGAGGTATAACTACTGATTTGTCCCAGTTTATACGGAGCCCTGAGTATTGTTCGAATCGTATATATTCTCTTATAAGTTCATTTAAATGAGTGTCTGGATATCGCGTAAAAAGCACCATATCATCGGCATAAAGTGAAATGCTAATGGGTCGAAGATGAAACTGCAATGCAGTCTCGGAATGCCGTTGGCGAATTTTACAAGCTAATGGTTCAAGAATCAGTGTGAACAAAATGGGTGAAAGCGGGCAGCCTTGTTTCGTCCCTCGGCTTATACTAATGGAAGTGGACGTGTGCCCATTAATTCTGACTCTGGCGGTGGGGTCTGTATAAAGAAGTAAAGAAGTTCGATCCATCTAAAAAATGGCTCCGGAAAGCCCATTCTGCGTAACACTGTGAACATAAATACCCATTCCACAGAGTCAAAGGCTTTCACTGCGTCCAATAAAGCTGCGGCTGCCGGTAGATCAGGATTTAGATGATGATACAGTGCAAAGATGGTGCGTATATTCTGAGTGGTAGATCGCGTCGGTACAAAGCAGACTTGGTCTGGCAGGATCAACTTGCCCAGTAGGGGCTGAATTTGTGCTAGTATAATCTTTGCTAATATTTTTACATTGATGATTATCAAAGATAAGGGCCGGTAGGAGTCACATTTAGTTAAGTCCTTATCGGGTTTGGGGAGCGCTATTAAAAGTGTTTCTCTTAGCGAGGTCGAGAGTTTACCCTCCTCATATGCCTCTTCATACATTTCTGCTAAATGCAGTATCAGTAAGTCCCGATATTCTTTGTAGAATTCTCGGGTTAGCCCATCAAGGCCTGGAACTTTGTTGTTTGGTAAAGAATTGATCGCTTCTATAATTTCGTCTTTTGTGAAATGATGGCAGAAGTATTCTTGACCATGTATGCTTTGGGTGTCTCAACCTCCAAATATCAGACATCATCCACATCTCCATTCCCTCTTTAAGCATTTTAGCAGCTTGTTTACCGTATCTTTCATTCCCAGTGGATCTATCAAGGGACGGATCCCGACATGTATTAAAATCTCCCCCCAATATTATTGTTGTGGTTGGTAAATCCCGCAGTTTAGACCATATGCTTGCATAAAAACTGGGGTCGTCATTGTTCGGGCCATATGATGTGACTATCGTTAGGATAGTGCCCCCAAAATTCCCATGTACTATTAATATAACGTCCTTGATCATCTTTAATGGCTTGGATGAGCTGAAATCGGGTGTTACACCTAACCAAAAACAACATTCCCCTAGTGTATGTAGAGAAGGAGGATGCCATGCGGTACGTCGCCCACTGTGTGCCTAATCGTCCCTCGGTTAGGGCTGTGAGGTGCGTTTCCTGTAAACTGGCAACATCTATACCATGCCTGTCTAAATACGCCAGTACCTAACGTATTTTCTGTGGATTATGGAGTCCTCAAACATTCCAAGCTATGAACATCAGTTTTCGGGCATGTGGGTTAATGTCAGCCATGTGTGCCATCTTCCATACATTGAGACCAATGCAGCCTTTTGCAAACTGTGCAGTTATGGATATAAGTAATTATTTCCCCAGAGCTGACCAGAGTTTTTTGTCCTGTTCCCTCCCCAGCCCCTCCAACTCCGCCCGTTCCCATGTAGTGGAGACAATTCCCATCAATTGCAACATAAACCCGTCTCTCCCCTCCTTCCTTAGTAACTAAAGACTAACTTGTTGGTGCACGGGGGCGTGGCCTGGAGCTGTTGATGGTGGACGTGTAGTCTGCCGGCTCCGTCCTGTGCCCTGAACACCAGCTGATTATCCTGTGATTCCCTGCCTGCAACCCATCTGATTACTGCCCAGGTTGTCTCTAGGGAGAAGCGGCGTGTAACGGTGCCTCGTTACCCCGCCGGGACCGCTCCTGTGGGAAGCTTTGCCGTCGGACCCTGTTGCGGCCTTCAGATCGAGGTGAAGCCCCGGCCTCGAGTGACTGGCCTGACCGGCCTACCCCCATCCTTCTTCGTGGTCCGATCGGGACCCGGGATCGGACTGCTGCCGCTTCACGGGCGGGTGCCACAGGGTGCGGTACCCCCGCTGAGGCTCCATTGCCCCCCCCCCCCCCCCTCCCCCCTCAGCCGCTGCAACACGGACTGCCTACGCTGCTGCGCAGCCCCTCCGAGGCGCAGGAGCGCTTCCGCGCTGTCCACCAGCCGCCCAGGTATTCAGCGGGGCTCCGGCGTCACCACCACCGGGTTCAATTACTAAGACCAGGCGGAGAACGCGGCGCAGCCGGCGCCGCAGGCTACCATTGTCCCACATAGGACATCAGCGCCGCGGAGCGGTTCTGGCTGGATTTGGGGTGAATACTGGCGCCATCTTGTCACCGCTTGGGAGCTGAGTGGAGACCCTCGGACCTTGGCAGTCTTGCCCCCATTGACCACGGCTCCGCCAATCAGAGGATCAGAGCCGTTCTGCGGGGCGACGGACATTGGCACCCAACAGACCACGGGCGTGTGGGCCTGTACAGGGGTGGTGTGCCTCGCGCTTTGACGCCTTCTCACAGCGCTATAGGCCGGACCTGACTGCGCTATCGGAAGCCACGATACCCTTGCTTTGTAGCGGTCTGGTTCCCGTCACCATTGCCTCCCCCACCGCTGCGGCGGACCTCGCCAAGACACCTGTGGCGCACCGGCCCACCCTGCATTGACGCCTCGTCTGGGTCTGCTACGTTGCCTCGTCAGCCCTGAGGTCTACGCTGCATCTGCCTCTCCACAGCCCATAGTGGTCAAGCCTTAACCACTGCCATATACACAGAGTGACCACGGTGAGGGGCTGCCTCTACTACAGCGACACCCTGCTAACAAGATCTATGGGCAGGCCGAGGGGCAAACCTCAGGACCAGGGCGCCCGAATGGATGTGCAGTCCACGGGGTCGGAGGACCCACTAGCCTCCTCCAATATGGACATCATCCCGCCGACCGGTAAGGGCTCACAAGACGCCAAGCTAGACCTGATACTGAATGAAATACGTGCGACGCGCGAAGCACTAGAATCGCGCATAGACAATATGGCGACTGGCCTATCCTTACTTAAGGCGGACCACAATAAATTGGCGGATCGAGTGGCGGAGCAGAAAATTGCGCTGGACGACATTATCCCGCAACAAACGGAACACTCCACGAAACTTGAAAACGTGGAGAAGCAACTGAAGCAGCTGTGGGGAAGAGTGGACGAGGCGGAAGGACGGGCCCGCCGCAACAACGTCCGCATCCTGGGCATTCCGGAGAGAAGCGAGGGGAGAGACCCCACACAGTTTGTGGAGGATTGGCTAAGGAAGCTAGTGGGCCAGAGGGATCTCACTGCTCTCTACAGTGTGGAGAGGGCACACAGGATGCCATCACGGCCCCCACTAGCTGGGGCGCCGCCGCGCCCACTGATCGCTCGTCTCCTCCATTTCAAAGATCGTGACACTATCCTGAGGGCGGCGAGGGAGGAAGCGCCGATACGCTTCGAAGACAAGACCATCTCGGTCTACCCTGATTTTACACCCACTGTTCAGCGAGCCAGGTCCACCTTCATGGGGGTGAAGCGCAGGCTGCGGGACAGGAACATGAAATATGCCCTTTTGTTCCCTGCTCGGCTAAAAATCCTGCATCACAACAAGTCCCACTTCTTTGACTCGCCTGAGGAAGCGTCTGAATGGATGGAGGTCGCCCTGACTCCGCCGACTTCACAGGACCAGTTCACAGACCATCACGACAACGCCCGGAGGGGCTCACCGGAACGACGAAACGACGCTCACAGCCCTGGACGACACTCATCTCATGGAGCAACGGGAGCGGCGCATACCCTTGGACAACAGGCGACGGACCCCACGTCATCTTCCACGCATCGGCGTCTCACTGAGGCGGCCCTGGCCGCCCACGACGCGGAGGCATCCGGAGACAGACTCACCGTTACCACTGACACTCATACTGAAGTGTCTGGTTCAATTGACAGCCTACAACTCTTTCCGAAGGTCACGGCACAGATGGCGGCGGAGTTCTGAGCCACGACACAATTGCTTCCCTTCAAGTGGTAACGTATGCCAAATCCCTTCCCTCATATAGGGTGGGTTGAGTGTGCAGGGATCCACCATATTGTGGGCTTTCACGCCCACGCAGACAGTTCAGTGCCAACCGTCGGAGGTCAACCACCCCCCGGTATGCACACGTACTTGACGGTGTTGTGCCCACGTTGGGCACCATGGTTTGGCTCCTGGGTACGTTGGCTCAGGGACCTTTTTGTTTGGGGGTTTGTTGTTTGCGAGACACTCTTCTATTTCAGCACAGCAGAATATGTGGGGTCACCCAGTTGTTGCACATTGACACACTACGCAGATAGGAATGGGTCCTCTTAATAATTTCCACTTGTGCACCTGGAATGTTCGTGGCTTGGGATCAGTGCATAAACGTCATAGAATCCTTGCACAACTCAACCGGAGAGGGACACAAATTGCCTGTTTACAGGAAACACATTTGAACGCTGCTGAAGCGGTGAAACTGCGAAAGAAGTGGAGAGGGCAGCTCTATGCCACCTCATACTCCGCATTCTCAAGGGGTGCCGCAATTTGGATGCGTGGGTCTCTTCCTTTCCAGTTGTTGGAAGAACGGGTGGATAAGGAGGGTCGCTATGTGTTTGTGAGGGGTCTGTTGGATGGGGAGGAAATTGTTGTGGGAAGCATGTACTCGCCTAATACGAACCAGTTGGGATTTCTGTCCAGTATCAACGGGGTGCTTGCAGACTGGGCTGACCTTCGCTGGGTGGTAGGGGGAGATTTTAATGCTGTACTTGATGTCTTACTGGATAGGTCGCACCCCCCATTAATGGCTACTGAGAGCAGGAAGCAGGCTGCTGCGCTTGCGAGTTGGGCTGAGGGCTGGGACTTGACAGATGTGTGGCGTAGCATTCACCCCACGGACAGGGAATACACCTTTTTCTCCCCTCCCCACCAGCTCCACACCAGAATCGATCATGTGTTCTGCTCGAGGTCCCTTACTGCATTGGTTGTCCAAACACAACACATGGGGAAAACGTTCTCGGACCATAGCCCAGTGGAGGTCACATGGCAATGGGGTAGGAGGCTAGCCCCCATACCGACCTGGAGACTAAACCCTGAACTCCTTGAGGACTCGGTCTTCCGGTCCTCCCTCTCCGACACTATTGAAACCTACTTCTCCACGAATGCGGGCACGGCTAGCTCCCGACAGGTAGAGTGGGACACTTTCAAAGTATGCCTGAGGGGGGCTGCTATGACTACTAGGGTGGGAAGGAAACGAGAGGTACTTAGCCAGCTTAAGGAGGTGGAGGGCTCGCTTGCATCATTAGAGAACGAGGCAGCGGGTACCAATGTTCCCTTTTCGCCACTGCAGGAGGCACGTATTAGGCATGCAGAGCTGCTAGAAGAGCTGCGTATTATTGACTATAGGGAGTACACGAACAGGCAGCACACACAGGCCGACCGAGCCGGCCCCCTACTTGCCCGTATCCTGCGGGACTCCCCGATCAGCCAACCCATTCTGCGAGTCTTGGACCACTCTGGCCAGCTGGCTACCACCCAAATAGGGATTAATACAGCATTCAAAGACTACTATACCGCGCTATATGGCCCCCCACTACCCCTGTCCGAACCCGCATTAGTGTCCTTCATGGCGGACCTGGTTCTCCCGCAGCTTACTGCAGATCAGAATAAAGACCTGAAGCGTGCCATCACGTTGGCAGAAATCAGACAGGCAATCAAAACCCTCCCTAAGGGTAAGGCCCCTGGAACGGATGGCCTGCCAACCGACTTCTACGCCACCTACATGGACCTCCTGGCACCGCGACTACATATTGTTTATCTGGAAGCTCTACGCACAGCCTCTCTACCACATTCAACCATGCAGGCTCTGATCACGTCCCTCTTGAAACCGGCCAAAGAAGGTCTACAGCTGGCCGATTACAGACCCCTGTCCCTTCTTAATACTGACTCAAAAATTTTGAGCAAGATACTGGCGTCAAGGCTTGTACAATATGTGCCACACTTGGTCCATCAGGATCAATGCGGCTTTGTCACAGGCCGTAATACGGCCATGAACCTTCGGCGATTGGCCCAGCTCATGCTTGGGAACGATGCGGCCGTGGCCTCCGAGGGATGCATCTCCCTGGACTTAAGACAGGCTTTTGATTCCCTGAGATGGGACTATATGTTTGCCACATTATTAAAATATGGGATCCCACCGGAATTCCTCGCTTGGGTCAGATTATTATACACAATCCCCACGGCGAGGGTACGCACTTCCGACCAAATCTCGGGCCCCATGGCCATTGCCAGAGGCACCAGGCAGGGCTGCCCGCTTTCCCCCCTCCTCTTCGTTCTTGCCCTCGAGCCGTTGCTCTGCAGACTTAGGCTGCTAGCCCCCCATTACGGTATACGGCGGCATGGGACGGACCACATTGTTTCTGCATACGCGGATGATATCATCTTATATCTCCGAGATTTGAGGGGTGAGCTGGGCCCAATTTCCCGGGTTTTTGAGGAGTTTCGTGAAATATCTGGCCTCACCATCAGCGAGTCTAAGTCCTACGGATTTGCCTTTGTAGATGCGGGTGATTCGACCCCCCTGTCTTTTGCCCCACATGAATTCCAGATGGCGGACACCACTTTCCGTTACCTGGGAATACAGATATATAGAGAGGCGAACATGATGATAGATGGCAACCTGGGGAGGGCCATTAGAGCACTGAAGTCTCAAGTTCAATTTTGGCTTACTTTGCCGCTCTCCATACCCGGTAGAGTGGCTATTTCCAAAATGGTGATGTTGCCCCGTCTTATCTATTACTTCACCAACCTGCCATTTCAGATCCCAGCGGTAACATTCAAGACCCTCGACTCACTGCTCACGGAACTTGTGTGGGGCCATGGCCGCAGGCGTATAGGGTTGGCTAAGTTGCAACTTCCCTCCAACTCCGGAGGCATGGGCTTGCCGGACTTTAGGGCTTATCATTATGCCTGTCAACTACAATGGTTGGCTTACTGGGTGGCGGGCCGCAATCTTCACGAGATTAATCTGACCCGAGAGGACCTTGCTAAGGGGAGAATACACCTCCTGCTCCTACCTGGCTCGGATCTGCCTAGAAACACTGCGCCCCTACTCAAACTGGCGATCACACTATGGCGAAGGGCTTTGAAATACACGTCCGCGGGGACACCTTATGCCCCCACAATACCACTCCTGGGCATACCACTGGGCCCGGGCACACTTACGACGACTCTGCTGGAGCCCTGGCATGACGCGGGTGTGACACATGTGGGTGACCTGTTTGCGGGGGGGCACTTGTTGTCCTTCGCAGACTTCAAAACCATGCAGGGCATACCCGGCGGCTCATTTCTCCTGCATGCCGGACTCCGACGTTATATCTCGCACACCTGGTCACCCGACGGACAGGAACCCATTGCAAATCCTCTAGTCACTATGCTTTACCTCATGGGGACGGGCGGCCATCTAACTAAGTGGCTCACTGTTAGCATTAAATCGGGGAGGGCGCTTACACTGGCACCACTAAGAGCGTCTTGGGAGGCGGATATTGGGAGGCCATTAAGGGATAAGGAATGGGAGCGCATATTGCAATTCCCCAGAAAGGTGGCTAGAAATCCTAAATACAAGTTCATCCAATTGATGGTGCTACATAGAGCTTACCTAACACCGCACCGCTTACATATGATGTTCCCTGCATCCAAGAGCAACTGTCCCCGATGTGATGCAGGCGACGCGTCTCTGGTACACATGTTGTGGCAATGCCCCAAGCTGGGGTATTTCTGGACCGCTGTACATGGCTCACTTGAGAAGGCAGGTACATTGACCCGATCACCTACACTTGAACACATGCTCCTAGGGCTAGGTCCATCGACTCGCACCAGGTCCGTGGCGGCGCGCTTCTCGGATTTGGCCCTGTTGTTGGCTAAGCGTGCCATCACGATGCGGTGGAAGTCATCGAAACCGCCCAACCCTGACATGTGGAGGGCGGAAGTTGTACGTTGGGGTAAGGCTGAGGGCGAGGCGCTACAAAGGGAAGAGAGTAGGGGCCTCCGCAAGACACCTATATCACTGGAATGGTTTGCCACATTAGGGGTTTTCGAGGCTGGCAATGATAGTGATGATGAGGATGTTAGTGAATAGCCACTTGGGGTGCGGTTGCACCCGTCATATGCACTACCACGGATAGTACCTGCGGTGCACTATGAGACTACACGGGTAGATCGTACCCGTCTATCGGATTCCACTGCCTCACCAGGCTGTATATTGGCCTTACTCGTGTGTAAATGACTAAAGTGTGACCCGCATAACGATATTTAGATTATATGCCTAGTTAGAGAGTGAAGGGTGGGAACTCGCAGGGTGGGGGGTGGGGTTGGGAAAGGAAGGGGTTTGTTAGTTGAAATGATTCATCGACGAAATGAAAAATCGAATTTGTCATGCCTGTATACTTGCTATGAGCAACCGCATACGTGTGCAACGAAGTTAAACATTAATGTTGTATAAGCATGTCTATACTCTATTGTTGCTCTGAAACTTTGCTAATAAAAAAAGATTTTCAAAAAAAAAAAACTTGTTGGTGCACACGAGTGGGCAGGGAGCTGCCACCCCAATTTCCTGCGGATATCCCACATGGTTGGATGCCATATCTATACTAATCTAAAGGAGTTCAAAACACATCATATCTGCAACTTGCAGCTAGCAAGACATTCGCCAATAATTGCATATCGCATTGAAACCAAAAACCAAACCACCTATTATACACAGTCTCTAAATTACACTTGTAGAGTACTCCCAAGCCTTGTGTTTCAACTTATCTGCTCCCAGCTGCATGCGTTTCCCAAACTGTTCTTCAGGATGCTTCCGCCTCCTCCAATTGTCACCCCTGTTTGCACTTCTTTGTCTTCTCCAGCTTTAGGGCTACATCCGCATTGCAGGTGCAGCGACTTGGTGGGGCGTAGCAGCCACTAGTTCAAATAGTTCTCTGTGTAACCAATTTACGGGACACTAAGCATGAAAAATATTTGTAGCAATTTATACGTTTTTATTCTACAACTGAAGTATTTATTTGTTCTTCCAGTTCTCCTCATGGGGATTTCCTAAGCATGCTACGTTGTCCTTTCTGTTGGAGGTATTTCATTATCTCTTTGGGCTCATTGTAAATCTTTGTCTTCCCTTCATCAGTGACTCGGAGTCTGGCAGGGTGTAGCATAGTGTATGGTATAGTTAGTTCTTGCAGCTTTTGTTTTGCAGGCCCAAATTTCTTCCTTGCTTCTTGGACTGCCGCTGTAAAGTCAGGATATAAGGAGATATCCATACCTTTGTGGTATAGCTTACCCATCTCTCTGGCTTTGCGAAGTGCCGGATCTCGATCCCCGTAATTTAAGATCCTGGCTATTATCGGTCTTGGTCTAGATCTAGGTGGCAGTGGTGGTGCCAACGATCTGTGCGCCCTCTCGATGATAAAAACTTCTGAAAACGTTTCCCTGTCCATTAAGGAAATGAGAAGCTGTTCAACATATTGCTCCAAAGGACCTGTGTTTGTGGTTTCCGATATACCCATCAGGCGGATATTGTTTCTACGGAACCTCGCTTCCAAATCCTCCGCTTTCGCCGTTAGGGCTGCCAGTTGCTCGTCCATTTTCCCTTGCCTAGTTTCCATCTACGTTTAAGTGTCTTCAGCTTCAGATATACGGTGCTCAGCCATGTCAAGTCTTTCAGTGTGTTTGTCCAAGTGCTCAAACATGCGATCAACTCGATAGGTGAGAGAGTCTATTTTCCCGTCGATACTAGTTAGGGCTGCGTGGATTGTGGTGAACATGGCTTGCACATCATCATTTGTGAATCCACGAGTTGCACTAGACACTGTTTGCACTGTTTGTTTATCATCTACCCCTTGGTCTGGTTGTTTTTTGACCTGTTTGAAAGTAATTTTAGGTTGATTTCTGTCCGTCTTACCCATGATCCTGGTAGTGTCTGTTCCGCTATGCTGAGTACCACACTTCTCAAGGCAAAGGGTAAATATCACAAGGCAGATGCTGTGGATATTGTGGCAAGATTGCGCTCCTTTCTTAAAGATGGATAGTGCTATGTAGACCTGACGAGTGCTTATGTCTGGATGGGCTTCACCGAGCAAAGCAAGGCATTTTATGGCTTCTACCCTTCCAGCACGTATTGAAAATTCAGTGGGAGCCCCTTAACCGTTCGTACATCTCCTTTGCCACGACAACAATATAGCGTCCCTCCCAGGCTGTATTATGTGCTTTACTACCAGTTTTGCTTCCCAGGGCCCACTATAAGCACGTCAACTCTTCCTTCAGTAGGGTTTGCAGTTGTGGCTTTGTCACCTGTTGGAGTCCTGTACTGGAGTTAGAGCTGTCACCCAATGCTCAGTTTATGTGTGTGTCCACGGTCCTCCACGGAGCACAGAGGGTGCAAGCAACGCTGTTTGCCCGCGCAATGTTCACTGGGCAAGACTTGGGCTTCTGAAAGCTGCACCACACAAGCGGAGTGAACGCCCACTCCGCTGCTGTGCACAGAGCTGCCCCGCCTCACAAATCACCAATGTGCACCTTCAGTACAGCATGAAGGCTCAGGAGCTGCTTCCGCTGCTGTGGTACAGACCCGGTCGTACCGCCTCGTCTTTGTCCTTGTGGCCGGGTTGCGTGTCTTCCGTCGTGGTCTTTCTGCTCGCGCGAGCTCGCCGCCTTACTTTCAGTTTCTGCCAACAAGGCCTCGCTGGCAACGCACCTCTTCACGGAGATTCAGGACACAGCAGGGCGAAGGAAACAGGATACAACAGGTGCCTGCGCTAACGATGATGTCATGTCCACAAATAGTGGGTGTTCACGACTTTAGACATGCATGATTTTGCAGGATATTGTGGTGTCGGAGAGGAGCTCGCTGAAACTGCGGCCATCTCTCGTCGTGGCTAGCTCCGCCCCCCATATTTTTTTTATTTTTTTTATTTCCAAGGTTACCGCAGTATTACCTGGATAGATACTGAGGTACTCTGTAATGTTTTATAAAAAACATATTAAAGAAAAATATACTTTTCCTTAACTCTAGACATTTTTGTAAAGTGCCTGGCTATTTTCACTACATTTTTAAAACAGTAACAACCAATATCTTCCCCTCAATCTCAGGACAAATATATAGTGTGGTTAACACAATATGTCTGCCTTTCTATTTTGTAAAGGCTGTTATTAGCCAATGATATTGAGTTTTGTCATCATCATGTACTGCGGTATACCGCAAAATTACAGCGGTACACCACACCCAATATACTACTAAGTTTTTTGCCCTTATTGTTAGAAAAGTATTGAACGAATCTTCAAGAAATAGGAAAAAGGATCATTCCACACCATAATCCATATTCCTTCAGAATTTCATGAA
Organism: Lissotriton helveticus; assembly: GCF_964261635.1. Taxonomy (NCBI): domain Eukaryota; kingdom Metazoa; phylum Chordata; class Amphibia; order Caudata; family Salamandridae; genus Lissotriton; species Lissotriton helveticus. The sequence continues at coordinate 1,312,225,748 of NC_136057.1, read as the reverse complement.
TCTTTTTCACCTCCTTAATGAATCACCACGAAACACTGCACTGTCAGCCAATGTAAAAAAGGCAATACGTCTGCAAAGGTTTAGGGAGATTCATCAAACGGTGGCAAAGTTACTAGCGAGGAAAAATCAGAGGAATTCCTATCTATAGGAATCCTAACTATAACTACAGAGTGCTACAGCCACTCTGTAAAATATACATATATATACACACGCACACACACACATATATATATAAAATTCTATTTCTATTTGTGAAGAGCTATTACTAAAGTTTAAGAGCATTTATCTTGATGAAGGAATGAAAATGCCTACATGAACAAGGTTCAGCAACACTCTTTTGACTGAATGCTCTATCTAACCACATATTCCTGACTTTTAGAATATCCTCAGGTGCCAGACTTGATCCAGAAGATTTTTTCAGCATTGCTCCAGCATGCCAGCAGGTGGTGCTGTTCCGTTCCATTCCATGTTGACTTTGTTCTGCCCCAGAAGTGACAATAGAACAGTGTATAAGCACACCCCTGCACATCGACGTTTTATTCTTGACTCTGTCTGCGCCCTTGGACCCGGAAACCAACAATAATCAGAGATACCAGAGTGCAGATTCATAAACTGGGACCCTTTTAGATGGAAAGGAGACTATTCCACATAATGGGGAGGAGGAAGGGTAGTGAGGAATCTGCCGTTACACAGAGTATGCACCAGAAAGAGTGTTATCAAAGGTAAATAACTTGTTCTTCTGATGGATCTTTCTAACCACAAATACCTCACCTTTAGAATAGATACCAAAGCAGTGCACCTCCCAAGGTGGTGGATCTGTGGAATGACTCATATCAAAAAGTCCTGCAGGACTTAACAGGCAAAATGCCCTCCCAGTCGGACCTGTCTGTCAAGCCAGTAGTGCTTCATGATCGTGAGCACTGATGTCCACTTCGCAGTCTGACAGATATGAAGAGTAGGAACTCTGCATGCCAATGCAGCAGTAGCAGCCTTGGCTCTGGTACAATAGGCCCTTTATCCTTATGGAGGCTGCTTCGTGTCCAATGAGTAGCAGATCTTAATGTCGAGGACTATCCACCTCGACCAAGTTATTTTTTTTGCACTATATTCTCCTTCTTACCCCTAGCGAGCACCACAAACACCTGGTCTTTTACCCGGTGGGCTTTGGTGGGATCAATGTAAAGCCTTAAAGTTTTGCTGGTACACAGCCAATGGATTCTCTCCTCCTCTTTCAAATGGTTGAGGCAGTGGCAAGAACGTTGGGAGAGTGATGGATTGTTCAATGTGAAAACCAATCATTACTTTTGGAAAAAGGCCGCTATGGTCCTCAACACCATTTTATCTGGGAAAAGGGTGGTGTATGGTGGCTGCACCAAAAGAGCTTGGAATTCACTCACACTGTGAGCCAAAGTCACTGCAATTAGAAACACAGTCAGTCAGGACAGCTGTACACTGTTTCGAATGGCATGCTCAAGAGGAAAATGAGGAACAAATTAAGATCCCACTTTAGCATCACGAAGGGTGTTGAGGAAATAAATGAGTACAACCTTTTAGAAACGTCATCACGACAGGTAATTCAAACAAGGACAATTGTTCCTGTAAACCTAAAAAAGGCAAAATCGGCCAACAGATAACCGTTACTGGGCCAGAGATAAAAACAAACAGTATTGCCTGCCGTGGATCAGTATTGCAGGTGCCATACCAGGCTACAAAGTTGTCCCAGTTCCCAGAGTAGAAAGACTACATAGAAGGATGACTCATAGCCAGAATGACATCCACAGCTTCTGAACGAAGATTTAATGCAGCTGTCTACTGCTGCTTAATCTCGATGCATGGAGGTGCAGGTTGCACAGGTTCAGGTGCAGGACTCAGCCCTGATGCTGTGACAGGAGTTTCTCCTGAAGCAGTAGCCTGATTGGAGGACAGATGCTAATGTCCAAAGGTTCCGGGTACTGCACTCTCTCTGCCCAATCCGGAGCCACAAGTATAAATGGGCCTGGTCATTCCTGATCTTCAGAACGTTGAGCAGGAGAGGCAGCAGTAGAAAGGTGTACAGGAGTTTCATGCTCCACTTTATCTGGAATGCGCCACCGAGAGACAGCTTTCTTGGAAACTCCAGCATGCAAACATTTTGATATTGCACATTTTCAACAGTGCTGAAAATATCTAGCCAGGCCATCTCCCCATTACAGGCAGATGCCCTGTGTCACCTTGGGATGTAGCTGTCATTTGTGATCTGTCAGCAGCGCAGGCTGAGTTTGTCTGCCTTGGCATTCAAATATTCTGCCAGGTGGTTCACGACCAAGGAAATTCCCTGATGCTCCAGCATGCTCCAGAAAGGAAGTGCTCCTGGCACAAAACCCATCACGCTGTGCTTGTTGCACGTGGTGGCAGTGACCCACCCTCCCTTTGAAGGACGGTATGAAGGCTTTCAGCGCCAAGTGGATGGCCAGCAACTCCAACAGACTGATCTGGAGAGGGGTGTCCGCCAGAGACTAGAGTTCTCTGATCTACAGCTCTCCCAGATGGCCTCCGAATCTGAGCAGGGACAGATTTGTTACCTACTTCAACTCTGGGCAGGGTGAGGGGTCTGTCACTTGTCCAATTGTGTTTGAGCCACCACTTCAGATCTTTTGCAGCCTCCTCTAAAACCTGGATAAAACCCAATAGCTTCCCTTGGTGTTGGGCTCACGGAGACTTTAGTTTCCACTGCAGAGTCCACATGTGCCAAAATGGCATAATGGACTGCATGATGAAGGATGCCAAAAGGCTCTGAAGCCTCAAAACCACCATCATAAGAACCAGAACTAAGGCAGAAACATTGGGATGATAGTCCAAATGTCCTGGACTTGTGGTGAAGGGAAGGCTCAATATGGCACTGTATCTAGATGGCTTCATTGAAAGGAAGCCTGCGAGTACTCACCTCTCGGTTGATATATGTTGTGACCCATGGGGGAAATGTGTGACCCTGCCTCCCATAGGGTGGTTGTGTGCCACTAAGGCCAAACTAAATCAGCTGGGCAGCTGTTGCAGAAGGGACTGGAAACTCGGAAGTGCATTGCCCCTGATGGCCTGGTTGTTGTCTATTTGATCCCTGCCCGGACACCAAAGGCATTGTGCTGCCTGTTGCGGGGGTGGTGGGCCTTTGCTTTGCTAATAAACCAACCTTCTAGAGTAGCTGAGAATGGGGCAAAACTGTTGAGGGTACTTTCTCACAAGGGTGGAAAAGCATAAGGAAAGTGCCATGAATCCGTTTCTTTAAAGCATTCCAACGCTGAATGAGCCTTCCCACCAGACAGGTGAGACCCAGTATGTGCCATGTTCATTAAAGAGGGGTGCACGTCCCCTATGAATCCCAATGATTGCATCCAAGCATGCTACCGGAGCACCACAACAGTGCCAAGTGCCCAAGCAGTCGGTATTGTCCAGCCCAGACTGGATGATGTATTTTGCAGCATCCTAACCATCCTGGATGGCTTGCTGCAGGTTAGTTTGAAATTATTCAGGGATTGCCAGAAAAATCTTGCCAACCACGTCCAATAAAGCATGATTGTATCTCCCAAGCAAACAGCTGGAGTCGAGTAATTGGAGGGCTAGCCAAGCTGAGGAGAACATTCACTTTCCAAATGCCTCATTTAGGGCAAGATGTAGGAAGCCTAATACCGGTCGATAACGGCCGAAATTACCGAATTCCGGCCGTTACCGACCGGTATTAGGCATTTGAGATGTAGGGGCCTAATTTAAGGATTCGGTAATTTACCGAATCGGTAATTTAAGGAATCGGTAAATTACCGAATTCTTAAATACCGATTTGGTAAATTACCGAATCCTTAACGTAGGAAGCACTCAAGTGAGTGCCTTTCACTTGTAAGGATTAGTTATTTACCACCAACTACAAGTTGGTGGTAAATAACGAAAACCGTTAAAAAAGCAATTTTGTGCTTTTTTAACAGTGCCATGTGGCAGACATACATGCCCTTAGGGCATGTATATGTGCCACATGTGCACCCATGCACTATTCAAGGGTGCAACAGGGTGTCAATGTGACACCCTGCCACCCTTGTAGGTCTTCCCCCTCTTACCGATTCGGTATTTACCTATTCAGTATTCCCCATTTCTTCCTATGGGCCGAATACCGAATCGGTAAATACCGAAACGGTATTTACCGAATTTTACCGATTCGGTAAAAATTACCGAATGAATACCTACATACCATTTACCCATTCTAAAATACCGAATTGGTAAAATTCGGTATTTTAGAATCGGTAAATGGTATTTACCTACATGTGGCCCCAACTTTCTAATATCAGTCCAGAGGAGTCGTGGAGAAGGAACTGTGGTTCACTGTACTAGTGGAAGCTTGAAACACCAAACTTTCTGGTGTAGAGTGCTATATCAAAAAATCAGGGCTGCCTGCCGCAGACCTGTGGCTCTGGCAACCTGTTTGCTCGATTGTGGGCATGAACAGGGCTTAAACCGGTTGTCCGCAAGGGTGTCAGTCAGGGCTTCATTAAATGGCAGTAAAGGGCCTGATGAAGTTTGTCTAGGCTGCAAAATGTCTGCCAATATGTTAGTTTTGATTTCCATGGTTGGCAGCTCTATATCTAATACCTCAGCTGAATGTCTCACTCTCAAAGCAAAGGAGAGACTCTCTTCTGTCGATGGTCGAGCGGAAGAACACAACCCAGCGTCTGAGGAGTCGAACCCACTAGTTTCCTGTAAGTCCATGTAAAATTGTCCTCATCAGAATCTTAGTAAAAATAATCCACCCTCATTTCCACTGTCATCTCCAAAGACTGTCTGGTGGGCTTGGATCAGAGCCTGATCAGAAATGCTATTGGAGTGCTAGAGTGTGGGTCCGAGGTAAAGCCATTGTTCTGTCTAAGTCCTTAACAATGAGCAAGAGCAGAACTTCCAGGACTTCTTTTAGTGTTCGGCAATGTGCAGCTTCGCTTCACATTCCCAGATCTCTTTTGCGTTCATAAAGGCACACTCCTCACAGGACTTAAAGTCATGCTCCACACCCACACACCAGAGGTACACTTCGATCCAGACTGGCGCATGGTGATCTTCTAAAGGCAAGGAATCTGCGGTTAGAAGAATCCTACAGAAACACTGATATCGTATTGAAGTAATTATAATCAGCAAAACTGTATAAAAAGTATTTACGAAGATAACAATCAACTTACCGCTGAATAATTATATGAATAAATGAGCTTTATAAATATTTAAAAACAACACTGCAAGAGTTTTTAGAAATAGTATTGTGCCGAAATACCATTGCAAAAGGAATAAGAAGATTAGTACAACAGTATAGGCAGCAGAACCAGTCGTTTTTTAGGTCGAGCCTAGAGCAGCGCATGCGCTGGTTGCTCGACTTTTAGTAAGGGGGTTTTCAAAGTGCTACTCACAAGCTTTTCCTGGCCTCATGCTTGGTGCACGCTTGCGTGCACGCGCGCAGCCGCCATCTGCCTTTCTTATCTCTTCCTCCGCATCGCTGGCCATTACTTTCACTTTCGCGGCCGTGTCACTTTCACAGCCGCGTGGCCATTGCTTGTCTTGTTCTTACAAGACATGACAAGCGTACATGTAGGCTTGTTTTTCTGCTGAGTGCCACGTTTTACGTCTCACACAAACTATTTTACTCTGTGAGGTAGAAAGGACACCTTTACTAGAATGGTATTCTCGTGCTTTCATGTAAGATAATATCAGCAGTGTTTGCTAAGGGAATAGCATTTTGAATTGATTCTGATGAATGTATAGCTCCCTTCTTAATAAACCTACGTAATTTCTATAGGAATGGGATTCCTTTTGTGTCAATGTGTTAACATTTTTAAATAGCTAAATGACGAATGTCACATAATTTGCTTTTAATTACACAGCATGCTACATAATTTGCTTTTCCTTTGCCGCATATTGTAATCCACCACATCAAATCACTTTGAAATAAATTGCAGCATAATTTAAGCGCCCGACTAGAAGTCATGGCAAGTTGCATCACATTCAAAACACGGAGCATGCTTTTACACAGCTGCAACAACTTTTTCCACCCAGATATAGTTCTGATACAGTATCTACAGCCATGACGTTTCACATCACTATGTGCCAAGGTACACTCCACCCCCCCAACCCACTCCCACCCCCCGAAGCTGCTTACATCTTCTATGAATTATGGATTTCTTCTTCACACACGAGGCTAGCCCTCGCACACACAAACTAGTCATTTAATACTATGTTAATAGTTCCAGTCACAGAATAACTATGATTCGCTCATAATTTTATTGTGGACACCAATGACTAGGCTGTGATTTACACATGCCGTTCAGGCCTCAGAATAACCAATGCCGCAAAGTGGAAACATAGAAAGTAAGAATTCAACAGCAGGTTCACTCGTTTGGTTCCTACAATTTACACAAATCTGAGGCCTTACAATTGTCTGGATCTAAGCCGTACAGTCATCTGGATCTAAATTCACAACTTCAGTGCATTGCCTTATTTTCATTTGATTGAAATGAAATAAATCCATATAAGCACAAGACAGGCTGCACCAGGCACGGTGGCTCGCCCTTATCTCCAGGTTAAGAGTATTGTTCTTCGGATGTAAGCCAGTCACTTTGCCTGCTTTTTACAGCCGGGCTGCATTTGGCAACTAGATACAAACCTTTGCAATTTTGTTGCAAAACAACGGTTCGTTGCTTACAGAGAGAATGCTTCAGGCACTCCCAGCCACACCAGAATGCAATCACACCTATCAAACACAATGCAGGCGACAATAACAAACTGAACAAGCATTGGCATAGCCAATAGGTCTTGCCTTTGGGACCTTATAAGTGTTTAGTTATCCAGCACAATATCATTGGTGCAACAACTGTTGCATGGCTAAACACTTATAAGGTCCCAAAGGTGAGACCAATTGGCTATGCCAATGCTTGTGTTTGCTTCTTTTGGGATTTACTAGTATACAGACCCATATTGCAGCAAGTTATGGCAAAAAGTAAGTGATAGAGGGTACGATGACTTCTTACCATTGCAGTCTCTGGGTGCAGCTGGCGCTCTCTCTCCCGCCGAATGTCTGCGTCGATGCACTCTCGGATGGCCAGCTTGCAGGCACGCTGACATATCTCTGTTAGGTCTGCACCAGAGAAGCCATTGGTGATCTTGGCCAGGTAATTTAAGTCCACGTCCTGCCAAAGACAGAAAGGGGAGCATTCTTAGACAGGAAAAATAAATGTGGTTGGAACCCTAGAGACTGCCCCCCAAAATAGCAGTGGTAGAAGGAGCCATGAACTGGACCAGGACAGAAATAGTCATCACAGTGTTGAACACAGAGGAACAAAGATAGGTAAATACAAAAAAAAGAATAATTAACTAGAAGAGATGCTGTGAAAGTAAGACAGAAGGGGTGGTGAGGTGGTAAGGGAAGTGATGACTACACAGGGAGAGCAGGACAACAGACTCACCTTGGCCACAGGAGACTTGCGCATGTTGGCCTTAAGGATGGCCACGCGAGAGGAGTCATCGGGAAGAGGTATGTAGATTAACTGGTCCAAACGTCCGGGGCGCAGGATGGCGGGGTCAATGATGTCTGGCCTAAGGGACAAAATGATGAAGTTAAGATCTCTCAATGTAAGAAAAAGGGAGCAAAGCAGGACAGAGTGCTCCCCGAAAAGGCAGATAAAAGAAGCCTCTGACATACATGTAAACCATACATTGAATGCACATACACACCCATGCATGCGCACACACACACACATACATACAAAGCCATTACATATGCACACACAAATGCACCTCACTCACAAAAAAATTATCCACATGTGGGGAAACAACCACAAACGTTAAAAATTTTTCATATAAAACAAGAATCTGACAGACAAAATAAGCACTTCAAATGCACAAAAACACAGCCATAACATGCAAAGACTTATTGCAAGCACAGCACACATAGGCAAAGCACATTACAGATTTAGAAAAAAGCATCTCAATACAGTTGCACAATGAGAAAAATCCCATGAGCTAGATTCCCACCTGCCTAACATCCAACTAAAGCAACCACAGTACATGTTCAGAAGCACACATATTTGCATAAAACAAACACTTCGCACACAGACAAAACAGGTTAGCTTGCATTGCGCTCACAATATTCATTAAATGAACACAGACAACAACCACTTGCACACAAAGAAAAAGCACAGCATATACTCACGAAATTCATATGTAAAATGCGGTAAACATCCTTAACAACGACTGCGTTACAGCGCATGTCATTACCCCACATTTTTTTCTCTGCAACATCTTTTACAACGCAGGGCTTTGCAGCGCAAACCATTACAACACATTCCCCTTTCCAACGCCCGGTGGAGTTAGAATAGTAAATTGCGTTGTAATGGACAATGTGTTGTAATTGATTGTGTTGTAAAGCCCTGCGTTGTCAAATATTTTGCAGAGTAAAAAATGCGGAGTAATGGAACGCTTTGTAAATATGTGCGGGGTAAAGTGTCATATTTGCATGCACGTATAAAACAGCCAAAGCACAGGCATCCAACGCATCCCCCATACTTGTAAACAAAACACCGACATTGACATTAAAAAGCACAACACATGCATCAAACCACAGCATGTAACACATACATGAAACAACTGCAAACACACAAACCTTACATAGTTCAAGTTCAAGTTCAATAATTTGTATAGCGCACTACTCACCCAGTGGGTCTCAAGGCGCTTGTGGGAGGGAGATGAATTTACTTATCGAATATCCAGGTTTTTAGTTGCTTCCTGAAAGCGAGGTGGTTTTGAGTGAGGCGGAGGTGGGAGGGGAGAGAGTTCCAGGTCTTAGCCGCTAAGTAGGAGAAGGATCTTCCCCCCATGGTGGATCTGTGGATGCGCGGAATTGCGGCGAGGGCTTGATTGGACGACCGTAGTTGGCGGGAGGGGGTGTAGAAGGATAGACGCGTGTTGAGGCATTCGGGTCCTAGGTCGTAGAGGGCTTTGTGTGCGTGGGTGAGGAGACGGAACGTAATTCTCTTGTTGACAGGGAGCTAATGTAGGTCTTTCAGGTGGTCGGAAATGTGGGCTTGCCGAGGGATGTCCAATATGAGTCTGGCTGAGGCGTTTTGGATGCGTTGGAGTTTTTTCTGTAGTTTGGCCGTGGTTCCGGCGTAAAGGGTGTTGCCGTAATCAAGTCGGCTTGTGACCAGTGCGTGGGTGACCGTCTTTCTTGTTTCGGTGGGTATCCAGCGGAAGATTTTTTTGAGCATTCGTAGTATGTTGAAGCAAGATGATGAGACGGCCTTGACTTGTCTGGTCATCGAGAGGGAGGAGTCGAGGATGAAGCCCAGGTTACGTGCGTGGTCCGTAGGTGTGGGTGCGGTTCCGAGGTCAGGTGGCCACCATGAGTCGTCCCAGGCAGAGGGGGATGGTCCTAAGATGAGGACTTCTGTTTTGTCCGAGTTTAGTTTTAAACGGCTGTTCTTCATCCACTCGGCTACTTCTTTCATTCCTTCGTGTAGGTTGGTTTTGGCGGTGTTTGGATCTTTTGTGAGGGAGAGGATCAGCTGGGTGTCGTCTACATAGGAGATGATGTTGAGGTTGTGTTGGCGCGCGATGGGTGCGAGGGGACTCATGTATACGTTGAAGAGGGTGGGACTGAGTGATGATCCTTGTGGAACGCCGCAGATGACTTCGGTGGCCTCTGATTTGAAAGGGGGGAGGCGGACTCTCTGTGTTCTTCCGGTGAGGAACGATATGATCCAGTCCAATGCCTTTCCTTGTACTCCGATGTTGCTGAGGCGTTGTATGAGGGTGCTGTGGCAGACTGTGTCGAAGGCTGCTGAGAGGTCAAGTAAGATAAGAGCAACTGTTTCTCCGTTGTCCAGTAGTGTTCGGATGTCATCTGTTGCTGCTAGGAGGGCGGTTTCGGTGCTGTGTTTGGCTCGGAAGCCTGATTGAGAGGAGTCGAGGGATTTGTTGGATTCGAGGAAGGCGGCGAGCTGACTGTTGACGGCTTTCTCAATGACTTTGGCGGGGATTGGGAGGAGCGAGATGGGTCGGTAGTTCTTAAGTTCGGTTGGGTCAGCTGTGGGTTTCTTCAGAAGGGTGCTGAGTTCGGCATGTTTCCAGTTTTCCGGGAAGGTGGCGGAGTTGAGGGAGCAGTTGATGATGTCTCGGAGCTGGGGTGCAATGATGGAGTCTGCTTTGTTGAATATGTGGTGGGGACAAGGGTCGGTTGGCGAACCTGAGTGGATGGAATTCATCAGGCGGGTGGTGTCTTCAGTGGTGATTGGGTTCCAGGCGTAAAGGTTGTTAGAGGGGGGTTTTGGTTCGGAGGTGGGTGGAGTGGGCTGGTTATCGGACTGGTTTTGAAAGCTGTTATGTATTTCGGCGATTTTGTTGTGGAAGAAAGATGATAGAGAGTCGCAGAGGTCTTGGGAGGGGGTGATGTCGTTAGTGTTTGCGGAGGGGTTAGTGAATTCTTTGACGATGTTGAATAGTTCCTTGCTGTTTTGGGCATTGTTGTCAAGTCGATCCTTAAATGCTGATTTCTTGGTGGATCGGATGAGTTGGTGGTGTTTGCGGGTGGCGTTCTTGAAGGAGGCCAGGTTGTCAGTGGTAGGGTTTTTTCTCCAGGTTTTCTCAAGAGTCCGACAGAACTTCTTGGATTTCTTTAGATCATCGTTGAACCAGGGGGCTTTTTTGTTACCTTGCTTGATTAGATGGTTTTTCAAGGGTGCTAGTTCGTTTGCGCTGTGGTTGATCCATTTTGTGAGGTTGGTGGCTGCTTGGTTTGGGTCCGATGAATTGGCAGGGGGATTTTGTTGAAGCGATGAGCAGAGCTGGTGAGTGGTGATTTTGTTCCAATTTCTTCGGGGGATAGGTTGTGGGGGGTTATGGGTCGAGGATTTTCTGTAGTGGAAGTGAACGCAGCTGTGGTCCGTCCAATGGAGAGCTGTAGTGTGATCGAAGGAGATGTGCTTGCTGGAGGTGAAGATAGGGTCGAGCGTGTGTCCGGCAGAGTGGGTGGGTGTGTCCACGAGTTGTTTGAGTCCGAGATTGGCCATGTTGTCCAAGAGGGTGGTGGTGTTGTTGTCGTTTTTATTGTCCAGGTGGAAGTTGAGGTCTCCCAGTAGAATGTAGTTCTCGGATGGGATGGCATGTGGGCTGATGAAGTCAGCGATGTCTTCACTGAATTGTGGGCGGGGTCCTGGTGGTCTGTAGATGAGGGTGCCTCTGAGTGTGGTTTTGGGGTCGGTGTGAATCTGGAAGTGAAGGTGTTCGGCGGTGGCGAGGTTATCGTCGGAACTGGTCGTGATGCGGATGGTGTTCTTATGGACGATGGCGATACCTCCTCCTGTTTGGTTGGTGCGATCTTTTAGAATGATCTTGTAGGTGTCCGGGATGGCTATGGCGATGTCGGGGGCTGATGAGGCGTTCATCCATGTTTCTGTAAGGAAGGCGACGTCCGGCGATGTAGTGTCGAGTAGGTTCCAGAGTTCAATGGCGTGTCTGTGGACCGAGCGGGTGTTGAGCAGTAAGCACTTTAGGTGGTTAGTGTCCGAGATCTGTTTGGAGTTTGTGGATTTGGTGTGGGTCCTGATGCAGTCGAACTTGCAGGAGCGGCAGGTGAAGGGTCCATGGGTGTGTCCTGGAGCGGCTTGGTAGCAGTTTGGGAGTGGGCCGGGGTTAAGTGCTGAGAGCGTTGCGGCGTCGTATATAATGCGGGAGGAAAGGGTTTTGCGAGGGCCAGGGGGTCTGGCGCTGGGCGCGGTCCAGGCGCGGACGGGCGTAGACGGGCTTACCTTTGGCGCACCTTCGGCGCGATCGCTGCGCGCAAAGGCATGTGTCATATGTGGATAGTGGAGGGGGGAGGGGCAGCTGGGAGGCGTGAACGGGGTGGAGGGCCGGGCAGGGAGTCACAACAACAAACAAACAACAAAATGGCTGCAAGCCAAACGCGAAACACGATTGGGGCACACAGTGAGTAAACGCGACGGAAACACTAGTGGCACCGGCACAGTCAGGCACAGATGATGGTTACAGGCAGATGAAATATCAATGGCAATGCAAATCTCGTCAAAGCGCACTATCGTAGTATAGCGCTAATATGCAAATATGCGAGGCGATCAGGCACTAGGAATATTTGGCAGCAATGCGAGCAAGCACACAGCAAATGGGAAGTATAGCGCTACGATACCACGAGCGCCGATCACACCAGGGAGCAGAGAGGAGCGACCGCTTCAGAAGGAATCTGGACGGTCACAGCGCTGCAGTTGGAGAGCGGGGCTACAACTATCAGTGGGAGGGAGGGGCAGCTGGGAGGCGGGAACGGGGTGGAGGGCCGGGCAGGGAGTCACAACAACAAACAAACAACAAAATGGCTGCAAGCCAAACGCGAAACACGATTGGGGCACACAGTGAGTAAACGCGACGGAAACGCTAGTGGCACCAGCACAGTCAGGCACAGATGATGGTTACAGGCAGATGAAATATCAATGGCAATGCAAATCTCGTCAAAGCGCACTATCGTATTATAGCGCTAATATGCAAATATGCGAGGCGATCAGGCACTAGGAATATTTGGCAGCAATGCGAGCAAGCACACAGCAAATGGGAAGTATAGCGCTACGATACCACGAGCGCCGATCACACCAGGGAGCAGAGAGGAGCGACCGCTTCAGAAGTAATCTGGACGGTCACAGCGCTGCAGTTGGAGAGCGGGGCTACAACTATCAGTGGGAGGGAGGGGCAGCTGGGAGGCGGGAACGGGGTGGAGGGCCGGGCAGGGAGTCACAACAACAAACAAACAACAAAATGGCTGCAAGCCAAACGCGAAACACGATTGGGGCACACAGTGAGTAAACGCGACGGAAACGCTAGTGGCACCGGCACAGTCAGGCACAGATGATGGTTACAGGCAGATGAAATATCAATGGCAATGCAAATCTCGTCAAAGCGCACTATCGTAGTATAGCGCTAATATGCAAATATGCGAGGCGATCAGGCACTAGGAATATTTGGCAGCAATGCGAGCAAGCACACAGCAAATGGGAAGTATAGCGCTACGATACCACGAGCGCCGATCACACCAGGGAGCAGAGAGGAGCGACCGCTTCAGAAGGAATCTGGACGGTCACAGCGCTGCAGTTGGAGAGCGGGGCTACAACTATCAGTGGGAGGGAGGGGCAGCTGGGAGGCGGGAACGGGGTGGAGGGCCGGGCAGGGAGTCACAACAACAAACAAACGACAAAATGGCTGCAAGCCAAACGCGAAACACGATTGGGGACATGCAAACTAAATAACAGTTTGTAATTGGCTAAAACACACACTAAGCAATCACTTTAGTTTCACCGAATAAAGCCTTTTTTTTTTGCAAACAAAATAATTAACAATCATGGAAACAAAACTGTCATGTTCGGAACACACACAATCCTGCATAAAATCATATTGCCTGCAGATAAAATAATAACCTGGCATGCACATAAAGCACTAACTCATACTCGAAAAAAATGATCACATCAATTGTAGACAAAATCAACTCACACATGGATAAAACAATCACAGACCATTCATTCACTCACTCACACACACACACACACACACTAAACAATCAACTTGCATACACATAAAATAATAATTTCACATTTAAATACAAAATTCACCACATATGCACACCAAGCATTCATCTTAAATGCACATATACTGACAGGGACAAAAATCAATCTTCTCACACATACTAAATGGAACTATCACTGTATGTTACAAAAAACAATACACCTCAGTAGCAAAAAAATTCACCTCATTTACAGACAAAATCACCTCACGGGTACACAAAAATCAGGCCATTGCACAGCCACAAAATATAAGCCACACAAACACTCACACTGCACACAGGCAGACAAAAATCCGGTGTGCTAACCTCACAAGGGTTTGCTGGCCTTGCAAAAGAACAGGTGATAATGCACAAGCGACAGGTAGCATGCCCTCTGACCTCGCGCAAGGACAGGGTGGGTGGCTGTCACCTGTTTGTGGCTCCAATGATGAAGACAGTCTTCTTGTTGGTCATGCCATCCATTTCAGTCAGAATCTGGTTAATGACACGGTCCGCTGCTCCTCCCCCGTCCCCAGCACTGCCTCCTCGCGCCTTGGCGATGGAGTCCAGCTCATCAAAGAAGAGGATGCAGGGGGCCGCCTGGCGAGCCTGGAGAGGCAAGTGTGTGATCAGTACCAGAAAAGCTCATCAGAACCAGAACTGATGACAAAGGTGCAAAGTCCTTACAGTCAATGCCAAGTAGCAGATGACATAAAAGCCAGAATCAATACAGTTGAGGACTGGGTTCCACAATTTCTCTAACCTGAAATACTCACTCTTAGCCAGAGCCTCCACTGCTGAGGCCAGTGATGCGCTATCACTGACCCTCACCCAACAATTTGAAATACTTGAAAGAGCACCAAAACTAGGAAGGAGAATCTGATGATCTTTATCATCTTTAGACTGATCCTTAGGAATCTGATCTGAACTGTTATTGAGAAAGAAAGCTTAGCCCTCACATGGGCTCTCCAAAGATTAAGGCTTTACCTGTTTAGGATGTAATTACTGGTCCAGAAGGATCGCAATACTTTTAAGTGGCTAATAGATATAACAGGTGAGGGTCCACAATAGCTTCAGGGGTCCACTCGACTTTGGAGCACAAGTCAAGAATACTGAATCCAAAGGCAGACCCAGTACTTTATGTCCCTTTAATAGATTAAATGGCTACCCAGGAGCAGGATTCGATGGGTATGATCTGAGAGGGGAGCATTTGCTGGGATGAAAAGATCTCTGCACTAAGCCTGGGCGGTGAACTCCGCTTGCGGACTGTACAGAGTTTTCCACTCTCTGCGTCACGTGGAGTTTGTGAAGTACCGAAAAACTCCGGAGCTGAGTTTTTTCCTCATTCAAGCTCGTTAACATCAAGTTGGCGAGCGCGAATGAAAGAAATCAACCTCCCGGTGAGATTTCCTAATGCGGGCGTACGGATTTGTCAATGCGAGTGGCCGCGTATGCTCGCAACCGCTCGTGTTGAGAAACCATCCGTTCGCATTGAGAAAGCTGCCACTTGAGTAGAAAATCTACTCGAGCGGCCAAAAGGAAGCAGCATCCACTTGCACTGTCCATTGTTCCGGTCGCGATACGAACAACATTTTTCTAACGCACTCCGCCGCTTGCGGAGCTCCGCGTAGCGCAGCTGAGTGAACTCCGCCCAGGCTTACTCTGCACTGAGCCGAAGAAATGTGCAGCCTTGCCCTGTGCCCTCTTCCTGCTGTCTGATGTGTCCTTTTTCCCCAGTGTGCATGAAAATCACGCAAGCTGATGAGGTTTCTGCGTTTTACTGTCCTAAGACTGCAGATTAGAGGAGCCACTATGATTAAAATGTTACATGAGCCTTAATTGGTGAAGACTGATGATAAATCTAGAGCAGGACATGGTTCCACGTTTTCAATCATCAAACGAAAGCTGTTTTTTGATATTTCTTAAAAGAACATGTGATCAAGGAATAGACTTATGGCTAGCGCCCCTCCGGACTAGGATTAAGTCTGGGCCAAGGTCCTTAGGAAAGCACTGCTCCATTTCCAACTTCTGAGGAGGGAAAATCAGGCTCCTTGTTGAGGAGATGCTGGATGCATCTTTCAGATGGAGTGCCCAACCGCCGGCTGAGTGCGAGTCCAGCTGACGGAGGCCCTATGGGGGCCACTGTGTTCTATACTTGCTCAGGACACAAGGTCAGTCGGGCTCCCTGCCCAGGAGTCATCCATCATCATTTGGTGATGCACATTGCCATTGTTAAGAGTCACCACCGCGCACTCATGATGGCAAACCTGCTGTGTCTCTTCCCCACAAGAAGTGTGGAGTATCTGTGTGTACTCTAGTTGGCTCCAGAGGTATTGAGGATTACCTTGAATTTACACTTGGCCTGGAACTTCGGAGAGGTAATTAGAGGAGATCACCCTGAGTCCTTCACTGTTTACCCCATCTTTCAATGACATCCAGATGTATCACAGATATTAGCACTTGAACACCCTGTTGTTACTGCCCAGAGGGTACATTTTCTCCACCTTTGACCTTACTCGTGGTAGGGCCTTCAAACATGTGGACACCTCTAACATTCAATTTCTTTACTACAACCAGCAAGTCCTTAGTTAACGGCCTCTGAATTTTGGTAACATCTTAAATAAATATTATGGTGTACTAGGACTGAGCCCAGCTGCTCCTCTTAAAGGGCGAGCCTAGTTCGTAGGAAGACTCCAATAGACTATGTCCCATCTTGTGGGTATCGAACAGCCCTTCTTTGCCCCCATCTAGAGTTGCCATTTTTGCAACGCCTGGGTGAGCACTTCCTACTTTGGACAAGGGTGGTTTGCAGGGTAGGCAGAGGGTCAAAAAATCTTTCATAGCAAGTGCATTAATAAGCTGTTAACATTATAGCACTAGTAACTGAAACGAAATCTCTACAACCCTGACCTTGATACCGTGACCAGAGTAGCACTGAGATCTCCTATATTTGTACGTTTCCAGTTAGGAACTGAGACTGGTGCTAAGGCTGAGGGACCTAATTTTCAGGCAGCATCATCCATGACACTCGAATCACATGCTTGCGAGTTTGGGCTTTGCAAATACCTTCTATTTCGTTAACATTGGCCCCATTTTAAATATTTCTATAGCGCTTATTGCTGATATGTTATCTCAGTTGTTAGGTTTGTTTCTTTGGTTAGGAAGGTGTGTGGAACAACTGTTTCTCTATGTTTATGGTCACTTTCTGTGTAGCCCATTCGTCTTATGTCTATTCAAGTACTTTTCATTTAGGAGACAGTCAAATGCTAAGAGGGAGTACTTGTTTATCCAGTTTAGGGATCCGCTAGCAGTGTGGCCCTGGGGCACTAGTAGTAAACTAATCCAGTTGTCACCACTGGAGCCCAGTAACCTCTGACTGTTCTGGAACCCCAGTAACTAGATTCTTACACAAACTCACCATATGAAAACACCAGGCAGCCCGCTCTTTGCCTTATCCAAGACCAGTAAGATACTCTATGTGTCCTTCTAACAATAAGAACTCCATCTCCTCAACATATTACAGGTCTGGATGAAATCAGACCTGTGCCTCAACTTGTTACAGGTCTGGGTAAACACTGCTCACTCGCAGATTATTAAAGGTCTGGAAGACAACTTCTGAATTTAGTAAAAGTTTGAATAGACTGCTGACTGTTCCTCGCCTTGTTAAAAGTCGGGATAAACTGTGCCCTGCTTTTCATCTTATTAAAGGTTTGAAAATACACTGAAGTCCACTTTTCATCTAATCAAAGGTATGGATAAACCCTGAAGCGCTACTCTCCTTCATGAAGGTTAAAGGTCTGGATAACGTCTGCCCTCATCCTCTCCATACGAAAGGTCTGGAATTACCCTGGAATCCAGTTCCTCATTACAGCAAAGGTCTGGAAAAACACCTCGATTAGACCTTTGTTTGTAAAAGGTCTGAAAAAACACCACAAACCTATTCCTTACCTTATCAAAAACATCCCGAACGTTGGCCTCCGACTCCCCAAACCACATGGTCAGCATCTCCGGTCCCTTAATGGATACAAAGTTGGCCTGACACTCGTGGGCAATGGCCTTTGCCAGCAGGGTTTTCCCACAGCCTGGGGGTCCATAAAAGAGAACACCGCGGGATGGGGTCATTCCAAATTTCAGGAACTTATCAGGGTGTTCAACAGGGAACTACAAAGAAAGGGACAGAGATAAAGAAGAGTCATGCATTCATTTCTAGAAATCACTCTTATCTGCTTCCTAGTGCTTCATGGTAAACGTGTCCTACATAATAAGCAACACTCTTACGCTCTTACCCAAATTCCAATATGCTCTTACTTGCTTCCAGTTTCTCACATTCTCTCCCAATAGCACAACATTCTTGTATACAATGTTTTTTTACATAGAACTTCGAGCACATTTTTCCAAAGTAGCTTCCCTGTCGTTTAGATCAGTAGCAACATACAAGACATTATTACTGGAAACAATGGCTCCTTTCCTGAGGGTAGGGCTTTGACTTAAGTCAGGTATTGGGGCATTTTCTAATGCAAAGCATCTTTAAATTCAAGGGTGATCAAGCTTGGGCTTAATCTGAACAAATGCATAATATTTATTTACCTAAACTAAACTAAACAGATATGCAGCTCCCCAAAATCATTTCCTCATTTTGTTTGCTGATTCATGTGGGGCACCACCTGCCTTATGACAACAAAAACAAACAGTGAAGGGTCATTGCTCCTGGCTTTTCCCACAATTTCATGGAGAGACTAATGCTTAACCCCAGAGGTGATAGTCCTGCCTTTTATTTAGATAAAATAATATGCCTCCACTTACAAGACCACTTCCTTCGCTAGGAGCAATGTGCTGCCTTTTGAAACCCACGCAGGAGTTTGTTCAAGGTGGGACTATCTTTACAGAAAAGTAGCTATACCTTAGACACATATTACTTTGGCGGTGTGTCGCTGAGTCTGCCTCGCCACCACACGCCCAAACCCGTGGTCGGGCCGCCCGCCAGATTAGGAATTTTCCTGGTGGCTGCAGGGGAACTGGGGCTATGGCAGCCTGTCTGCCCTAATCTTAATAGGGTGGTCGGGAGAATGCCACCACCGTGCCCCCAATGAGTCTGGCAGTCTGTGGACCGCCAGACTGATAATCACGCCCATAGTATGCTGTCCAATGTATCTGATTTAGACATCTAGCCGCAGATTCCTTACCTTTGAAATTACAGGCATCAGGCTGGATCCGGAAGATTTTTCTTAGCAGTACCCCTGTAGGTGGCATCTATCAACCTTGTGTGACGTCGTTGGCATCATGTTGATCGTCGTTGTGAAATCTGCGTCGTCAATATACCGCCACTCCAGTGCATTGACATCAGTTCTTTTCTTTCCACGTCATCAGCGCCGATTTGTTGAAGAGAGCTACCCCCTGTCATTTTTTTAACAGACTTTTTCGACTTTTTGTCGACTTTGTCAGTATGTTAGGAAGTCATGTCGAGTAAGAAGACATCGGGTTTCAAGCCGTGCAGCGCCCGTCACCACACCATGTCGGTCACGGACCTCCATTTGGTTTGTCTTTGGTGCCTGGAGCGCGACCATGACTCCAAATCATGCTCCAACTGCTGGGACCTAAGCTTTTCGCTGCCCAGCATCCTGCACTGTGGAGGTCGCCTCATTGGTCTCGATCCTGGTCCAGGTCTCGGTCGAGAGGAAGGTCCAAGCCCTGCTCCAGGGAATCAAAGCCATCTTCATTGAAGTCAGAAAAGAGGCACCACAAAAAGCACAAGAAGTTAAAGCGTGCTTCGACTTCGCCCCACCCATCTCATGAGGTGGCGGAGCTACCTTGGTGTTTGAGACCCCGCTCCGCAGAACGGGTGCCTGGGTCGGCTCCGCGTTTCCCTCCCTTTCAGGGGCCAGGAGCGAGCCCCGCCCAGCTGAAAGAGTTTTATGACACAATGTGCGCCATATTTGAGCAGCCTGACCCTGCCAGTGGGCCTTCAGACCCCGCAGGCTCAGAAGACGGAGTGGCCCCCGTGGTTCCCATGCCGGCGGTTCTGGCCGCAGCACCAAGGCCTCCGAGTGGACCCATTCCCGGGTCCGGACCGATGCCGGTCGCACACACCTCCACAATGACCTTGCCTAGCGTCGCATCTGGTGTCGAGGTCCTTGGCGTCGCCGGCACCCACCGGCGGCGCCTCCCCGATCCTCATTCCCAATGACATGTAGCCAGTCAGGCGTCCTCCGAGGCCGAGACCAGTGCCAATGGAGCCATACAGCTCTATGCCATTTACTCTGCCCCATTCTGAAGGGTTAGGTATGGAGGAAGAGGATTGGGAGGGGAGGGGAGCAGGATTGCTTAGAAATCCTGCAGCAACAAGATCTGGACTAGAACGAGGAATTGGGTGATGCCAGTGGCCCGGACACCTCTCCAGACTCTGGCATACTTTCCCTTCCTAACCTGGCTATGGAGGAGAGAGCATCTTTTGCCATGGTGGTAGGAGGGCTGCAGAGGTCCTCGACTTGCAGCTTCCTACAGTGGCGGCCAAGATTAATGTCTTTAGAGAGGTCCTGCAGCTTGGGGTCTCGAGTTCGGAACCCCTACTGCCCTTTAATGAGGCCTTAACAGACGTCCTTCTGGTGGCTTGGTCCAAACCCAGCACAAGGGCTCCTGTGAACAGGACGATCACCCGCCACCATCACCCTGCACTGGGCGACCCACTTTTCCTCACCACCCACCCCACCCATCAAAGCTTGGTGGTCCAAGCTTCCACTTCTCGGGGCACATTCCCTTTTGCTCCCCCTGACAGGGAATGCAAGAGACTAGAGAACTTGGCGGTTATATTGATGATGCCTCAAATGCCGAGGTTCCTCTGCTGCGTCGCGAGACAGGCAGGGCATGCTTCGACTTCTTGTGTTTTTGTTGGGCCTCTTACTTGACTATGACGAAGAGGACTTTGATTCCCCGGAGCGGTGCTCGAACCTTCCTCTCGACCGAGCCCTGGACCAGGACCAACGAGGCGACCTTCGCAGTGCAGGATGCCGGGCCGCGACAAGCTTTAGGGATCGTTTCCTCAAAGCCTTCCGCGCCATGGCCCAAAAGTCAGAGCACACTGCAGGTACCAAAGACAAACCAAATGGGGGTCCGTGACCAACATGGAGCGGTGACAGGTGCCGCACGGCCTGAACCCCGAAGTCTTCTTACTCGACATGACTTCTTAACACACCGATGAAGTCGACAAAAAGTCAAAAAAGTCTGTCAAAAAATGACAGGGGGTAGCTCTCTTTTACAGATCGGTTCTGATGGCGCAGAAAGACTGACTTCAGTGCATCGGCGTGGCGGTTATATTATTGACCCCCCGGACGTCACGACGAATCTGAAGCCAATGAAGTCATGCGGAGTCGACCAACGCCACTTACCGGTGTGCTAAGAAAAATCTTCGGGATCCAGCTTGACGCCTAGAAGTTCAAAGGTAAGGAATCTGCAGCTAGATCATGCCTCTACCAGATAAGGCATTTCCAAAGGTAAGTAACTTGTCCGTCTGCACTGAATACCACACTCAAGACTGTACCAAACTTAGCACACTAATGTCTTGAATTTGAAAACCTACAATTCACCTAGAATTTTAACATGTCTCTACGCTACTTTACAAAACGAATTGCAAAAAAAGTCTACGATTTTTGCCTTGTGGAGCTTAGTCATGGATTAAGATGGTTAACAGTATTTTTCCTTCACCAGTTTGGGATTATGCCCATACACTAATGCTTATGATTACTCAATTAATAAGAGTGGATCAGAATAACAGGTGCACATCACAAGCAAGAGTCCTAGGGTTACAGAAAAGTTATTTCTCATTCTCGTGCATAGGTCCCTCCTCAAAGTCAAACGCTTAGATTTCAGCGGGTCCTCGGACAACATTGACGCAGTTTGCTAGAGTTTTCGGCATCTGAGTTTTGGGAAGCTACTTAGGATGAAAAATTATTTTTAGAGTAAAATTTTCACCTCTAGTCTCACAACCTCATCATATTTTTACATTTAGAATTATTTCCCACCCTCGGGGATATCCTGACATTGGCAAACGTTTAGCTTATGTGAATCTGAAGGGAACCCATTGCGTGGATCTAGTGTTACAGATAGGTAACTTGTCTTTCTCCTACATGGGATCCTCTTAAGATTCAGACACTTACATTTTGTATCTTCCAAGAGGGGGAACTTGAATGGGTGGAAGAATATGGACCATAAAAATGCTCATGCTGGAGAACTATTGCCCAGATAAATAATTTTGCTTTCTCCTAAATCAAATCCTCTGCAGATTTCCAAGCCTAGCATTTCCGCATATATCAAGGAACGATTCTAATCTTATAAAATAAGCATACGAATCACATCAGCATCCTCACATCATAGGGCTATCGTTACACTCAACTCAAAATGTATTTATGTTACCAGTAAACAAATAGCAAATAGCTTTTCCTGTTATGGCCATCGTTCCATTCGTCCCCATCAACGTCTCCACATCCATCTCTCGAAAACATTCAGCCACTTGCAAATTTTATTTGGAAGCAGACAGGCATTTATTGCACATTCTATAACACATACAAACGCAAAAATTGCAGGCACAGTGTCACACATTCTTAGCACACAGTAACCCATACTAAGACGCAACAGTGTACAAAATGGCATACGTGAAACAGAACAAATCCTTGAGTATGGCAGGCAATGTGTATGATGAGGAAATATCAAATGATTTAACACCATACAGCCCAAAGCAGCATACTATAACACACAAAGGAAACACAATGGCACACACAGTGATGCACAATGAAGGTAGAGTGGCTCACACCAGGAAACACACGAAGTACTCAGTGGCACACACAGTGAGCCACACTGAGAACACAGCTTCACAGAGTGACACATTCTGAGAACAATGCAGCAAAAAGTAACGCACAGTGAAAACAGGGTGGCACACAGTAATACATACTGAGAATAAAATGGCACAGAAATCACAATTCAATGGGAACACATCAGCACACATAATGAAACACAGTGAGAATACAGCAGTGCACAGTGACACACACCGTGAACAATACAGAACAAACTGACACACACTGCAAACACTACAGCACACACTGACACACACCGAGAAAACATCAGCACACACAGTGAAATACAATGAGAACACAGCAGTGCACAGTAATATACACCATGAACAATACAGAACACACTGGCACACACAGCAAACAGTACAGCACACACCGTGACACACACCGAGATTACATCAGCACCCACATTGAAACACAGTGAGAACACAGCAGTGTACAGTGACCCACACTGCAAACACCACGGCACACACAGTGACACACCCTGCAAGCACAGCAGAACATACATTGACACTGCACACACTGACCTGCACCAGCTCCTGCAGCTCCTTCTTCACCTCTCCCAGGCCACCAATGTCCTCCCAGGTGACGAGAGGGACCTCCACCAAAGTCTCCCTCAGCGCAGAGGGGTTGCTCTGACTCAGGGCCCACTGCCAGAGAGGAGAGAATGGGCAATGTGAGCGCCAGGGAACAAGGCGCGGCAAAGGATAGAGGGACAGAGAGTGGGAACCTAGGAAAGCACAGGAAGAGAGGTGTGACCACAGTCCCAGAATTTAGCAGCCTGGAACATGTTGCTGCACCATCAGGTCTTGGAGCGCGAGGGGCAGTTCTATCAGCGCCAGATCCTCCTCAGAGAGGGCCTCACAGTATGGTTCTGGGGTATCTGACAGTGGGGAATGGACCAACTGATGAGATCCTGGTCCTCATGGAGAAATCACACAGGTGGTGGTAGGGCTCATGCACATCTAAGCGTCTCATCTGAACACCGCCCCAGTGCTGTATGCGCATGGATGAAACGTTTGCCTATCTACTTCAGGAATCATGTGGGCAAGTGACGCCATCATGTGGGAGGAGATAACGTGTTGCTTGTCAGGCTTTTCCCCAAGTCCTGTTTTTCAGACCCAGGACACAGTTTTTAAGGTATGGGACCCACTTTGTCTTGAGTGGACAAAATGGTGACTACAGCTGCAAGATGTGTGTAGCAAGTCAGCATCTGTTGGCAAACTCATGTGGAAGACTGTCCAGAGTGTCTGCATTTGGTGGAGCAGGCTTAGGTGGATAGTGGAACTGATGGAAGTTGTTCCACTACATCTAAACTACCCCTTTTTCATTTTAGAAACAAGTAATGCTGAGTCTGTGGGTCCTACTCTTCTGGAAAAACTTGAGGGAAGGAGATGGGGCTTGCTTGTAAAGCATAATCAAACCAAGATGATCAGTGTCTTGCATTTGGAGCTCAGCTGTGGTAGAGGGGCAAAGGACTAGATCATATTTTTACAGTGCTCCATGACCCAATCATTTCAGTTAGGAAGTCAGACAGCCAATAAAGCTGTTGTGCTGCAGGTACTGCCATGTTGGTAAGAATTCTCTAAGGTCAGAATGGATCTGTTTTGCACAGGCAGAGAGGAGCATAAAGAAGGAGAGAAAGGATAGGAGTGATACAGAGTGTACAATGAGAGAGAAAAGAGAACAAGAGAGAGAGGGAGTGAGGAAGAGAAATAGATGGGGAGGGCACACAAAGAAGAGGAGAAGAAAGAAGAATAAACTAGAAACTGTGAAATATTGAGGAAACTGACAGTAGGTAGCATCCGTATACAACGAAAAAAACGAGATACAGCTGAAACATATGTAATAATCACATTTATCAAGACCTATAACTCCTTAAATCATTTTGACTCCAATGTAACAGTGATTCTAGGAATTTGGTGTAAGGGACTTGTGGAAAGTTAGCAAACCTAGTATAGGATACTGCAGTGGGAATAAGAGCGGGAATCTTACTTGGGGTTTTTTCGGTAGCCAATTATAAATGTGATATTGTGGTGGTGAATGAATATGAGGTACTATGGCTGTAAGTGAGGGAATATTAGCTCCATTTGTGAGTAAGGCATTCACCAAATGCCGGACACTGCTGCTAGTTAGGGACCTGAGTGTGGCACACCATGGCAATGAGTGAAGGAATCAGATGTGCTTGCTAGTGTGGTGAGTCAAGGTGTCTAGTCAGTGTGTTCATTGTGATGCTGGGTGAAAGAATTTAAACATGGTAACTGTGCTGGTATGTGGAATGGAATGGAATAGGCTCTTGTATAGCGCATGGCTACCCAGGGAGCATTGACTATGCTGATAAACGACACAATCTCTTGTGTTTATTGAGGTGGGGAGTGAAGGAACTGAATGTGATGACTGTGGTGCTAAGTGAACAAATGTAACATGTTCTCGCCAATGCTAACTAAAAGAATCCAACATGATGTCTACGCTAGCTAGCGGAGTCAGAGAAGGCCCTCAGTGAAATACAAACTCAATTGAGTCACCTGGGCCAACCAGTTAGTGTAGCGGGATCAAGGCAACGTTAAGGACTCCTTGACGTGTGGAACAGAGTCCGGGCCGAACAGGAGGATATGACATGCAAAGGTTTGTTCCACATAAAATCACCAGGGAGGAAGGGGAATAGAGTAAGACGGAGATGTAAGCCCAGGCCTGGTACCTGAAAGTCATCCATTGTCACTGCCATTGAGTTAAGGATATCAGCGTCAATAGTGTCATCCTCCAAGTCTATAACATTCATCTTCTTGCGAATGGCCTGCAGGGCAGCTTCTGAACAGAGAGCTGCCATGTCTGCCCCCACATGACCGTGAGTCTCCATCGC
Source organism: Lissotriton helveticus (assembly GCF_964261635.1). Taxonomy (NCBI): domain Eukaryota; kingdom Metazoa; phylum Chordata; class Amphibia; order Caudata; family Salamandridae; genus Lissotriton; species Lissotriton helveticus. The sequence continues at coordinate 1,312,200,460 of NC_136057.1, read as the reverse complement.
CACCTAGAAAAACAGGAAATTAAAGAAGTCAGTTGAGGACAAGCTACAATGCTGTAGCCTAGGCATGTGCCATGTAATCTTCTCTGCAATCCACATTTCTTCTGTGAACAGCCAAACGTACTTCAGTAAGATCATTTAAAAAAAGAAGCACTTAACTCACTTGCCAAAAATATAGGCACTATGGTAGTGGAGGAGGTATATGAAGATGAGATAAGCATACACCTTTATTAAGAATGTTGTTTACAACATTTTATATTTTGATTTGTTAAAACGTATCACCTTGGATTAATTCAATGGTGTGTTGCAAACACTGCTAATTGTACATGCACAATTTGTTGTTTTTTATATATCTTCAGATCGTTGTATCACAGAATTTTCTTTTTTCAAGTCTTAATTAAAGGGGACTAATACTTTCTAAAAGACAAAATGTATTGTTTCTTGCTACTAATGCTTTAACTTCTCTTAGCATTACCATTTATATCAGATTTGAAATGACTGACAATACGCAGCTGGGAATTTATGCAAGGGCATACCAACCATTCTAACTTTTCACCTCTCTTCTGCTGAGGTCGTCTAGGACCTCCTTCCATCCTCCCCGACAGATTGTAATGGTTCACATTTGACAATTTCTTCCACTATACCAGTGGTCTTCAAACTCTGGGCCCTCCCCAGCAGAGGGACTGATGTAGTCTGAGGGCAGGTGCTTCCCAAAAGAGTTTCGAGCCATTCAGGTAGATTAGAAGGTAAGATCTTAATTTCATGTGGCTTTTAGGTTAGAGTCACAGCCTGAAACATTTTGTAATGGCTGCATTCTCCCTCAAGCTGCAATTACCTCACAGGCTTCATCCACTACACAGACACCAACATTCCCTCCATCATCACACCCTCGCAGTATCCACACTCAACACTGCCCACACACCCTGCCATATACAGACACACCACATAACTACATCACCTCTTTTCTTTACACAGAGGATAAACCAGACATGCCAAGTCAATACAGGGCAGCAATGCTATTTCTGGAGAGTTGCGTATGCACACATAGAAACAATGTCCAACCATTCATGCTGCAGGCATCTTCATGCTGCACTTGATGCTTTGCCATGGACTGTAAACAAAGTAGAGAGCGTCCACAGTCCACTTGTTAATTGTAACCAGTGTTTGTTGCTTTTTTCCCCGTCAAAAGTTCATTAACGCACAGTTGGGCAAATAAAGAGAAACAAAGTTGCTCCTCTGGTTCTTCAATTCAAGTTCAACCAGAGAAGACCTATGTAAATGCTTAGCAGATGTTTAAAATCTCTGTAAAAATGGACTGACAAAGATAAAGTGAGTGATACCAGAATATGCAATGTGCATAAATTGGGTAGTAGTATTAAGTGTCAAAACAAATCCTATATATTTGGTGTGCTATAAGAACAGTGATTCCAGCTTAATTATATAACATAAACTAATAATTACTATTTATGCAGCAAACAATAAATACAGAATGTTTTGTCACTTAATATTACTATCCACCCCAATGTCACTCATTTTATCTATGCCCAAAAAATGAAGTCTTGCAAGTTTTGACACTTTGACTGCACAGATCACTTGCAGATGTGTGCAATAGATATGTATATAATCCACTGAAATACTGCTCAGGACAAGAACCTGTGACCTGCATGTCTGTAGTTATAGTTAGGACCTACTAACCATATAAAATGTTGTTTTTGTTTTGCTAATAACTTTGGCCCCGTTTGACAAATCTTCATAACATTTTCCCAAACAAGTTCATTCATTTCAGCTCCTGCATGGGAATGTTTGGGGTGATCAGACAAGCAGGGGCCGAAAAAAAGAAGGATCCCAATACGTAATTTCCCCATGCAATTTCCACAGGGATTTTTGAACAGTGCTACAGCCAAAACGGCTGAACAGAATTACACTAAATTTGGCAGAAAGCATAATAATAGAGCAATATAATTGGCCACGGGGTCATTTTTCCCCATTGTTCGCCTCACTCCCATGGGAACAAGAAGCTTTAGCGAATACCACAGGAGCTTGGGCCCTGATTGGCTGGCCGCAACATGAAGAGATATGTCCCATGTCCACAAAAAAAAGTATAGGTGGGCAGGGTAGGGGACTGCTGAACTGTCGTAGGAGCCACCTGTGACCCCCTAACACCCACAGGATCAAAAAAGCTATAAAAAAATAATGAGGTTGGGTGTCAATGCCACTCACGGTGTGGGGTTGGATGCCCAAAGGGGGGGATGAAGGGGGATTAGGAATGATAATGACATATTACTTTACATTAAAAACCCTAGAAATTCACCTGAAAAAACAAAGGTTATGGTAAAAATATCTTAATTTACATTTAAAAAAAACTGAATTTCACTGAAAAAACCTGACGGCTACAGTTAGAATTATGTGAAAATTTTAGGTTAAATCGTAACATTTTAAACCCAAGCAACCACTGAAATACCCCGCTTCCACTTAAACAAAGTTACTATAACTGGCGCACTCTTCATGTACTGCTTATGACCTCACATATAACCTCACATATTACATCACTCATGTTATGTTGTATGATATTGATGACATCTGATATGACATCATTAATGAAAAATCACTGTGCATGATGAGTGCGCAAGTCATAATTACTTCAATTAACTATCACTGGTGAAAAAATCCCAAAAGTGTGGTTTCCCATTTTAATTCCTATTGGAAAGTTTGCTGTGTGATACAGAAAAAACAGCTCTACACAATTATATCAAATATGGCGCAAAGTTAGAACTTTACTTAGAAAGTGTGCTTTTTGTGATGTGGTGGTCAAGGAATTAGCATTTAAATATGGGCTCGGGTTGGATAAGCTGGGTTAACCCTCAACAAAAGTTAGAGCTATCTTGTCCGTTGGTACCATGGTACAAGTGCCATGGTACTCCTGCGGTACAAAATTAAACAAATACTCAAACCTGATGGGTCAAGGCAACTTTTGCTGTACTCGGACAACTCAGTACTGCAGTGCCCGAGTAGGAATCGAAATACCAGAGGGTTGTGATTGGCTGGCTGCAATATTGGGAAACAGCTATTCGGAACCTCCTCTAAAATTCCTACCTCAGAACTCATTTCAGTAACTTCAGACAAACCACATTACTTGCCCACTGGTCTAATCACTTGAGAAACTAGTCTTCAACCAACTTCAAAACTTCATTGAAAGTAATAGTCAATTAGAATCATTCCAGCTGACTTTATGGCGGGCAGAAACAAGAAGTGGTTGTGCTATCTGCAGTTGATCTACGCAGGCAGGAGGACAAGGGGAGGGGGGGTGGTAAGTGGCACTGATTCTGCTGGGCCTCTCTGCTACGCTTTATACCATCAATCATTCCGTTTAAATTTCAAGCCTTAGGGTGCGTGGTATATAGAGCACAGCCCTGAAATGGCTAACTTCCTATCTAAGTGATCACAGTGGCAGCAACCACATAGAAAAAGTTATAGGGTGTGGGAAGGGGCGGGAGGGGGAGCACAGGGGGTGTGGAGGGAGTTTAATAATAATAAAATATTAAAAAAATTAAACGTTCCTGCTGCTGGCAACCTCCCGTGTCACACCTTGGTTCTTCCTTGTTCCAGGAGACACTGGGACTACGTCACAGACTCCCTGTCCATTCCCCGCACTAATCAAGAGCAGAGCGGGGATTGGCCTGAACAGGCTAAAAAGACGCTTCGTTCAGGTCAGAGAGTCTGTGGGGTTTCTTCAGCCTGGCTGTTCAATAAAGTCGGGTTAGAGAAACCTAAGTGTGTTTGGCCAGAAGTCTAAACACACATGGGCACTTAGAGAGTGCACACAGCACTCCTCCTCCCCCTCCTATGCCCCGGCCCGCCCCTCTCAGCACATGCTGGCTGGCGTATGCTTAAAAATAAAATAATAATGAAATATCATCTTATTATTTAACTGCTGGCTCTGAGCCAACGGGGAGACAATCCTCCGCCTCTGCGTTGGAGCCGTCCCTGAGTGATCACCTCCAGATAGCAGTACTTTCACCATTTGAGTCCAAGCCTAAAACTCTCGCATAGGATTCGATTCTATCCCCCCCTTACCACCTACATGTGTCCCTTGGTCAACTCTTTTTTTTTTATATCTTTTTATTGAATTCAAATAACAAACAAAAAACATAGAAATACAACAAAAGCAAGGCAATATAATACAAATGTGTCACTTCGTTGCCGGGGGGGGGGGGGTACATATGCAAATCAAACGTCAGAAGTATACGATGAGATTGGGGGGGGGAGGAGACAAGAAGCAAACAAGATATCTAAACTCCTGCGGAGGAAACATCAGGTTGGGAGGAGAACAGGTCAGTATTCAGTTCCGGACGGGGGGGGGAGTACATATATCACCACGGTATGTGTTCCATTGAGTCCAAATTTTCCCCAATTTACGGGCGTGCCGCGGGAAACATAAGCAGTCTTTTCTCTAAACATGCACCAGTCCATGTTTTGTTGCCACACCAGAACTGTCGGTGGCCTCTGGGCTCCCCATAACTGGGCAATGTCTCTCTTGGCAATCATATTACCCAAGGTCGCCCATCGAAGCTGCGCCTGGTCATAATCATTCGGCTCCCAGACATTCAACAGACATCTCCGCGCTTCAGGCAACGATTGCACACCCGTGACCTCACTCATAACTTCTTGCACGCGAGTCCAATAGAGTAGCACAGCAGGACATTCCCAAATAATATGGAGAAACGTGCCCACCATACCACAGCCACGCCTGCACAACCCATCCGCCGAGAATCCCATGCGTACCAGACGAGGACCAGTCACATATACCCTATGAAGAATTTTGAGCTGGACAAACCGGAGGTGTGCCGGGATAGCCACCTCCTTCGGGGAAGAGATCGCAGCCTGCCAGTCTTCATCATCGAGTTCTAGACCATCATTAGTCCATAACTCTCGAAGGCTATCCAGTAGGTCAATTCTGGTATTAATTAACTTTTTATATATGAGCGAGATCGTGCTATCAGGGACGTGTCCATCCAGTATCCGATCTTCAAGCGGGGACGCCTCCGGAATATCCGAACCCAGGGGAAATACGGACAGGACCGCATGTCGGATTTGTGCATACCGAAAGGATTTCTATCATTCAGGTCATACTCAACTTCCAGCTCCTCAAACGTCTTGACTCTACCCTTGATCCATACATCATTAACTCTGCTGATACCGATCACATCCCACCTATCAAAACCCTTCGACTTCCAGAGGGAGCCAAGTTTTTCCGACGCAAAAAGCGGAGTAGCACGGGTCGGCTTGTCCGCCCATCCCATAGCCGCTGTAGCACGATACCACACCTGCACCGCTGTCTTAGTGGGGCCCGTGAGAGATCTGCCGGCAGATTTCGCGTACAGAGCCCTGTTATAATCTCCACCGGGCAGTAGCCATTTATCCATCTCAAAAGCCGGGTTCGGCAAAGGAGCGTAAGTGCCGTGGTTGATGGCCCCCAGCTGAGAGGCCCAATAGTAGCGACGAATGTCTGGGAGCGCAATGCCCCCATCGTACCAAGGGAGCGTCAGCTTTGAAAGGGCAATACGAGAACGGCCCCCCCCATATCAATTGTCTTTGTAGACTTTCAATCTCCCGAAAGTAACTGGCTGGTACAATGTCAAGTGTGTTTTGAAGCGCATAAACAAACCGTGGGAGCGACATCATCTTAAATAGCGCCGCTCGTCCCAGAGGAGAAAGAGGGAGCCTACCCCATGCAGTCACATCAGCACGGAGGCGCTGAAGAGGGGGCAGCAAATTGCGTTCATAACGAAGCACTGGGTCCAAGGTGATAAAGATACCCAGGTACTTGAATCCCTCCAGCTCCACCGAGATAGGACAGCCACGAGGCATGAGAGGAGCCTCCCCGGAGAGGACATAGACGCAAGACTTCGACCAGTTGATGACAAGACCGGAGTTTTTACGGAAAGAAGTCCAAATGTCGAAAAGGACGATCAACGACTTTTGAGGAGATGTAAGATACAAGAGTATGTCGTCTGCATATAGGGATATACGATCCTCAAACTCCGGAGTCCATCTAATGCCCTTGTGGTAAATAAATAAATAATACCTCTATTTTTGACTGGATATACAATAACAGATAGCTCAATAAATAAGAGTCAAGATTCGAGGTAGCTGGAGTTTGCAGGTTTAATACAGCATAAAGGACAGGAACAGGACAACCTGCACGGGAATAGGATGGCAGCGCTGCACGGGGGGCAGGATCGGGACAACAGCAGCTAACAGCTAGCTTTTTAATAACAGTGCACAAATATATATAGTTAAACAAAATACATGATGTTCAATACAATAGGCGTAGCAGTGGGCAGGGCCTGTAGCAGTCGCGAAAGATAAGGCAGAAAGTAGGTGTAACAAGAGGCGGGAACAGGGCGTATACATAGACATGTGATGTAAACGTAACGGAATATGTCATAAATGGGGCGGAAACATGGAGGGGGCTACCGAAGGAGCCGGGACCTCTAACCTAGTGGTGCGCGCAAGCTGGCAATGACGTGTTACTAGGGAGAAGCTGGGGGCTATGACTTCTGAGCTAGAAGGAGAGACGAAAGTCTGGAGAGTCAGAGCGACATGTACCTAAACACTATCTAGTATCTGATGTTTAGAGAACATGTTGATAGAATCCAAAAGTTATCAGGGCAAAGGCTAACAGACACTAAGACTGGTGCATGCATTATTCTACATGTAGTGTGTGTTGAGGAATATTAAATGACCATAAATACAGTATTTCTCTTACATGGAGACGTAAAGGCTAGACGATGACTGAAACCATTGATGCGATTCAGTAGCTTAGGAATGCAGGGAAGGAGAGCTGGACTGATAACTAGAATCATAACATACTCTTGGCAGACTGGCAGGCAGAGCCAGGCCGAGCCGGGCACTGTGAGGCAGGAAGTAAGTGAAGGGTCAGGGATACAGGTGGGGGCTGTATCGCTCCTCGGAGAGGGTTCAGGAGACAGGAGCTGAATCTGAGTCCGGGCCCTTTTGAGGCCTAGAAACGGGGATTTTTACAATGAAATAACGTGCACACTGAGAAACGTGGCAACGTAACTTTACATAGGCCTGATGCTCGTAGCTTTCACGAGAACTGGAAACTGGCATACTAGAGATGGACACAACTGTAATTGCGTCTTTAATCGATCATGGGGAATACATATGCATATTAATCATGCACATATAGCATAAGATGGGGAACACGTAGGGACACAGAACATGGCAAAATTTACTTTTCCACATTCCCTCCTTGTCACTACGTTTCCATCAGGAAACATCAATATTCATGATACCATCTATCATTTCATACAGTATCATTTGCTCGTCTCGAAATTTCTTGGAACGGGATCTAGGACGGGACTTGGGACTAGGAATACAAGAGGTAGCACAAATGCCGCAAATCGCAGGGCCACATTGTATACAGAGGCAGCAACTGAATATGATCGCTACTGCAATACCTAGAAATGACAATACTTTCCATCCCCAGGCAGAAATTATACTCCAGAACCAACCGGACCATGTCCAGGTGCCTGGATTCTGGTGTAACTGATGGGCAATTTTATGAAGTCTGGTTATAGCTGAATAAACAGACGGCGCGTTATTAGGAATGAAAATGCAGCAACTAGATCCGATGACTCTACATGCTCCTCCTCTATCGGCCAGTATGACGTCAAGAACGAGACGATTTTGGAGCACGACAAATCTCATAGCAGATTGCTCTTCAGTTAAGTTACCTAGGGCAGAGGCAGTCTCATTCACTACTGCTTCAAGGGTTCTGGTTAACCTACGGATTAACTTACTATTCTGGATAGGTCCTATAAAGAAGAAGAAACCTCTATTGAAGTCTGTATACTGTTCTAGAGCAGTTTCAGTTTGATCGACAATCGGGGACTCAATCTCCCTTCTATGTCTAATGTGTACTAGATGTGTGTTTCTATGATAATCGGATGGGGCTAGGAAAACTGGTGGCAGTAGGAAGGCAATGTAACATGTTCCATCCCAATCGAGGGGCAGACGAACATATGCGGTCTGACCACAAACAAAATAAGAATGACGTGAGGCTTTGAAAATAGATTTCCCACTGCCACTATACTTGACAATAGTAGTACAATCACTATGTCCTACATGTGCGGAACCATTTTTTCGGACACATAATTCGCCTTTGACTGGTAATACTGAAATAGCAGGTAAATCTGGAGTAGTATCAGACTGAACATTCAGGACCATAAAATTCGAAGAATAATTACCTAAATTATAAACTTCATTTTCTAGGTCTAACCCTGTTCTGTGGGGAAGACCTTGCTTGTCTGGAAAACATGTACTGTTCAGAAAGGACATATCAGTTGAGGATGACGTTAACGTGGACCAGGCTCCACATGAACCATTATGTGAAAACGGATAAGGAAACAGTGGCAGAACTCCCTTCGGTGTCTGGAAAGGGGGGAGTCGACCACACACCCAACAATTAGTGGCATTGCTGGTCTGGTGTGAATAATGTAACATACGGATAAATGTATTGTTGCGCATAGCAAGACGATAGGATAGTTCGTGAGGAGGCAGATCACTAAACGTATGCTCTACTGTAGCATTAGAATACTTATTTACATGAGAAATTGGAAAACATAAATGAAATGCATAACTTGTACAGGTAACCATCAAAGTTAAAAACAATATAAAACTTAGAAAAACGATACATCGGATAGAGTTTTGACTAACTCTCTCACTATGGAGGTCTATCTCATACATGTCAGATACCTGTCTAACCGTTTCACCCAGGGGGACTTAGACAATTAAACTGGCTGACTTATTTTACTAGACCGGAGCTTACTTTTATACTCCTGCTGTGGAGTTTTCTCTAACAGGGAATCCTTTGAATCAGAGTCAATAGCGGGACAGTCCTTGATAATAGTATCTTGGCAGTCTTTAAAATCTTGACAATCCTTGGAAATGTTCTTGGAAACAGTTTTTAGTCGGAGTCCGTGAAATTTCTTGACATGCGACAGGTGCACCCACCCCTTCCTGCCTTCCAACTTGACGGCAGTACGGGTGGTCAGAAGGACTAACTTCGGTTCCTTCCAGCGAGGCTCCAGCGGACTTGAACGATCGAAATTCCGGATTAAAACCAGAGAGCCAGGAAGGACCTCGTGTGGCTTGACTTCAGTATTGTCGGGAAATGCGGCGGCAACCTGTGAACGACAAGAGTGTAGGGCAGACATCAAGGAAGCTAGGTAATCTGTCAGCATATTACTGGAAACATCGGTAATACTTCGGGGTCTAGGTGTACCCCACATGTTCGGGGGGCGGCCGAATACGACCTCATAAGGGGACAGACCTGATCTGGAATGTGCGACCATGCGCATATAAAATAGGGCGACTGGCAGAGCTACTAACCAGTCTACACCTTTTTCTTGACAGACTTTCGCAATACGGATTTTCAATGTCTGATTATGTCTCTCTACGAGACCTGCTGCTTCAGGATGGCGTACACAATGAAACTTCCACTGGTACCCTAGTAAAAGGGAAACGTGCTTCATAAGTTCGGATGAGAATGGCTGGCCGTTATCTGAGTACACGACCCTAGGGAGTCCATAACGGGGGAAGAATTCACGAACCAGCTGCTTGGCAGTGGTCGCGGCTGTATAATCTGGGACTGGATATGCTTCTGTCCACCTGGACAAAGCGCATACAACTACAAGGACATACTTGAAACCTCGACATCGCTCCATCTGAATATAATCCATCTGGAGGACTTCAAAAGGGCGGTCAGGGGGTTGGAATCCCCCTTGTTCCACCGGGACACTTTTACCTGGATTGAACTGGCAACATATCATACAGGTACGGACTTTCTGCTTGGCTGCAGCTCGTAAATGCTTGTTAAACCAAATGTTCTGGATACTGTCTAACATGGCTTTTTCTCCTAAATGTGCAGGACTATGTGCGGTATTAATAATGACTTGAACCATTGAGTCGGGGAGAAACCATGTGGCTTTTCCCTTCGTCAACCATCCCTGATCTGTCTGGACTCCTCCTTGTTCGGACCATTTCTTGATTTCCTCGGGAGTAGCATGTGACTGGATATCTATGACATCTTGAGTAGGGTCCTTAACTGTCATACAAGTAGTCTGTTCTAGAGTGGATGTCGGTGTCTTGTTAACTGGTATGTCTGGTGTCTGTGCTGTAAGCTTGGCGGTTCGATCTGCTAGATCATTACCTTGGGAAATAATGTCAGTAACTTTCGTATGTGCTTTGCACTTCATGATAGCGATAGCTGTCGGTAAATGTATTGCATCTAACAGAGCTTGAATAAGGAACCCATGCTGAATCTTGGTTCCATGAGAAGTCATGAAACCTCTCTCCTGCCAGAGCACTCCAAAGTCGTGTACGACTCCGAATGCGTAGCGTGAATCTGTGTAAATATTAACTTTCAGGTTCTTGGCACGTATGCAGGCTTGGGTCAGAGCAACTAGCTCTGCTGCCTGAGCAGACAGGGTGTCAATACGGTGTGTTTCAATAACTTCAGTGTCAGTAGTCACTGCATACGCGGCTACTAGTTCTCCTGTACTTGTTCTCATACATGAACCATCCACATAAAGTGTCAGGTCGGGATCTGGTAACGGAATATCTGTCAGGTCTTGTCTTGGCTTTGTTATAGTGTTAACTATTTCCACACAGTCATGTGTGGCAGGATCTGAGGAAACTGACGGTAACAGTGTAGCAGGATTTAGAACGTTGCAGCGTCTGATTTCTATGTGTGGCTGGAACAGTGTCAATTCATAACCTGTTAAACGTGCAATTGTCAAGTGCTGAGTCTGTGTTCGGTTTAAAAGAACTTCCACGGAGTGTGGAACTTGTACTGTCAAGGAATGTCCTAATACTATGGAATCACTTTGTCTGATAGCTAGTGCTGTGGCTGCAACTGACTTGAGGCACGCAGGCAGCGCCTGGGCTACTGGATCTAATGTGCTCGAAAAATAAGCACAGGGCTTGTATTGTCCTGCTTGATCTTGGGTGAGAACAGATAATGCAGTACCATCACGTTCTGTGACAAAAAGTGTAAAAGGCTTACTGTAGTTCGGTGTAGCTAAAACAGGTGCTTGGCATAAAGCTTTCTTCAATTCATTAAAACTAAGTGTATGTTCAGATGTCCAAGGGAGGACAGTCGATACGGCTGCCTCCTGTGTCGTTCACTGTATCAGTGGCTTGGCTAGAAATGCATACTGAGGAATCCATTGTCGGCAATAAGAAGTGAGGCTGATAAAAGCACGTACCTCCTTCTGTGTCTTGGGCTGAGGAAGACTCGCTATTAACTGGATACGGTCGGGTGTCAACTGCCTACCCCTCTTGGACAGTAAGTGGCCTAAGTAGATCACTTGCTGGACACAGAATTGAAGCTTTGAAGGGGACACCTTGTGCCCCATCTCGGCTAGGAAGTACAGAACTGTAAGTGACGCTCGCTCACAATCACGTTCAGAACGGGCTGTGATCAGTAGATCATCGACATACTGGAGCAGGGCAGTGTCAGTTGGCATGTGAATATTGTCTAGTTGTCTCTTAAGTGCTTGACTGTAAATACTAGGACTTTCTGTGAAACCTTGAGGAGCTCGTGTGAATTTATAGCTCCTTCCATTTAAACAGAATCCGAAAAGGTACTGGCTGTCTGGATGAATCGGAACACTGAAAAATGCATTCTTGAGGTCGATTACGGTAAAGAATATTGCCTCAGGATCAATAGCTGTCAATAGAGATGAGATATCTGGAACAACTGGGTACTGGGGAATGATACATTTATTGAGTTCTCGAAGGTCAATCACTAATCGATATACTGGGGGTGCATTTGGATCAGTACGTTTCATGACTGGAATGATAGGAGAATTACATACATTGGAGTCAGTTTCTACAACTACTCCTTGAGCAATGAGCTCGTCAATAATTTTGGATAAGGCTGCTACAGCCTCAGGTGGCAATCTGTACTGTCTGATTCGTGGTAACACTACACCTTGCTTGAGAGTCACACGATGGGGTGTGATTTGCATAAAACCAACATCAGTTGGACCTTGCGCCCATAGATGCTGGGGGACATTCAATAATCTTGGATCAAAATCTCGTAAAACATAGTGACCCTTGAAGTCACGTAAAAACAAACGTATTCCCTCTGGGGAACAACAAATAACTGCACCTAATTCTTTCAATGTCTTAATGCCTAACAAATTTTCTGGACATGACTTCGTAAGTAATAGATCAGTAGTTCGGGACAATGGACCAACTTCTAGAGTAACTGGTTTGGAAATCTCGTTAACTATTGGCTTTCCTGAAAATCCAAGGGAAACATTTCTAGAGCCTGAGAGCGGAGCCCCTGGAACCTCGTTATGACTAATAGTAGTCCTACTTGCCCCTGTATCAATCAAAAACTTTCTGTCTTTCCCTAATACTTGACTGTGAACATAGGGACCCTCTTGATCTACAGGAATCTCGATGAGAGGCAAGCCTACCTCCCTCTCTAGGCTGTTTCATGAATACGCTTGATACTCTGGATACTCGGACTGTGCATACTGGTACATCTGCTGTGTAACATGCTGTGTTGCAGCGATAGGCTGCGGTGCTGTAACCGTCTGTTGTGCATTCTGTGGCTGAGAAGTCTGTGAAACTTGTTCTTGTCTAGGCGGACGTGGTCTTTCTTTAGTTTTACCAGTGGCTATATTGTGTTTCAGAACTGCACACTCGTTTATAAAATGACCTGGCTGTTTACAGTAATTGCATGTCCCTTTAACGGGAGCTGCAGGATGACTGGCTTGATTCGGACCCCTCTTCTGACTGTCTTGAGGAACAGATTGTGCAACTAGTACTTTCATTTTCGTGTCTTTCATACATCTTCTCTCGTGTTCTTGCTCTTCTCTGATTCTATTCTGGTGGTACTGGAGCATCTGTAACATCTGGGACGGGGTACTAGCTTGCCATGTACTTTCGACTTTCAAAACTCGATTTTTAACTTGTGGACTTGAATTCTCGACTAGTTTAGTAACAAAAAGATGAGGGTATGACTCGCTACTCGTCTTTAAACCACTGTTTATTATAAAACATTTCTCAAATCTAGAATAAAAATCACTAGTGTCTTCGTCTTGTTTCTGTTTACAGGCTGAGATTGCATCCCAGTCTTACTTTTTAGTTGTTAATAATCTAGGTAAAACTTGTATTAACAGTTCTGGTAATTCTTTACATTTGTCTCCAAGACCGGTACCTGGTACTCGTATCTTATCTTCAGCTTCTAGAGCTGTCCAATCGATCTTTTTCTCTCCCACCTCCCAATCCTTTTCCTTGAGTTTTTCGTATATGCCCGCAGGCAACAGGACTTTTAACATTTTAATAATATCTGGATACGTGCATTCTCCCATACGGAGCATGTCTTTTAATTCTCGGTGGAACCCTGCTGGATCTTTGTCGTGACAGGGAATTAATTTCTTCATCTCTAAGAGTTCCATCTTTGTAACTGGGGTGTAAACAAATACTCGTTGCATTTCACCACCCGTTGTCCTAACTGGGTGTACTTCTCGTAACGGATGCTGTCTATCTATGTAAAACGGTTTACTTTCTGGAGGTGAGACATGAACAAAATGTGGGTTCAAAAACGTTCTATATTTGTGGCGCTGTTCTAGAATGACACTAATTAAATCAGTACCTAAACCTTTCCATCTATACTGGAGTAACTCGTTCAGGACATCATGTAACGGACCTGGATCAGAATGTTGACCCTCATACAGCGTAATGAGGTTCTGGATCATATACATACCCACCAGTCGCTGCTCGGCTGGGGGCAGTTTCAGAAACATTTGTGCCACTATTTCGTCTGGAAAAGTGGTAGAATCAGTAATCCATCGGACTGCTGATCGGGCTAGTTCTTGTTCATGCATGGTACTTAACTCACTATAACCGATTCGTGATTTCAGAATGTGATCGGTAGCTTGAAATACTTGTTCTAGAGAGCCTTGTTCTGGTGCTGGAAGATGAAAGACTTTCTTGTGTTCTAGGCGTGACTGTCGGTCTGGAAATCTAGATTTACCTACATACGCTATTCTGGCGGTATTCTCGTCTTCCACCTCTTCAGTAGAAGAGTCATTTTCTTTCTCGCTTCCTAGAGCTTCTTTGCGTTGTTCGTGTAACCTTATTATTTCTTTACGTATTTTCTTGTACATACTCTCTATACTATTGAGTGTCTTGTGCTTACCCTCGGCTATATTATCACTCCACCTTGTCAGAACTTTCATTTCGGTCGGATCTTTAGTCGGGGAATCTTGTTCCCTAATTAAACAATTGATCAGAAACTTTAATAGCATGAACTGGATCTCAGATTTTCTGAGAGACATGACTTCACCGATACTTTCTGGATCGTCTCCAGTACGAATGAAACGATACATTCTGTCTAGATCTTCTTTCATATTCGGTAGGGTGACCAAATACTCGGACACCTGCCTTATACGTACGGAATATATAACCATACTATCCTCGCCTGGGACTGGATCATAACAGCATTCAGTAAGAGCTCGCCTGATTTCTGCAATGGACTGATATTTAGGCGTACGCTGTAACGCACGTTCATGTAACTCGACTGGCCCTAGACGTCTACTTGGCGGCGGGGTACCAGGAGGACCTCCTCCCGCGGCCCCTAAGCTGGAATTGTCGACTGATACTCTTCGTGCTGGCAGAGTGACTGATGTGGCAGGAATTTGTACTACGGGCTGGACCGGGGGTACCGTAACAGGTACTGCAACAGGTGCCCCGGTGACTGGAGGACCATGAATTACATTATTTACAGGAGCTGGTGGAACAGGATTTGCATATTCTGGGACTGTGTCGTCCAAATAGGACGAGAGAAAAATATCAGCTGCGGTCGGTTTGTGACGTAGCTTGGTCGGAACTAAAGGTGGCGGGAAATTACTGGATGTCTCCGGGGTTGCTTTTGGAAGCCCTCGGCAAGAAGAGGATACATACCCTTAATAAGGGCATTCCTCTGTCTGTCTGACTGTTCGGTTTTAACTCGTTCACCTATTTCGATTAGTTCCCTTTCGTGGGCTCTTTCTGAGGATTCTCTACTTAATTCTGACTTTCTGATTTCTTTTTCGGTTCTTTTATGAGATTCTTTGCGCCATAACTCGATGGCATCTTTCTGTGACTGTCTGGCTTTCTTTTTCCATAATGCTTCTTCTACTTGCATGATGCACTCTGCATCCCATGTACCCGATACGGGCCATCTATACTTTTCTTCTAACTTTTTGGTGTACTCCACCCATAAATCTAGATACAATATGGCACTTATGCCATGCTTTTGATACTTAAAATGACCTGGACTGTCCCTAGGCGGGACAGGAACTGCTTCTTCTAACAGACCTTTTCTAGTTTTTAACTGACGTAACTTGGAAAACAATGGCATGACTGGGCTGGAGTCTAGACACAATACAATACACAATGAACACGATAATTACTGAAGAAACACCACTTTCATACCACGACATTGAAATACATGAATGACATTTAGGATAACAGTT
The DNA here is from genome assembly GCF_964261635.1 of Lissotriton helveticus. NCBI lineage: Eukaryota > Metazoa > Chordata > Amphibia > Caudata > Salamandridae > Lissotriton > Lissotriton helveticus. Next base: position 1,312,184,900 of record NC_136057.1, on the reverse strand, counting down.
CGGACAAAATACTACCTGGAATACTGAAAACAGAATACATGAATTTCTCGAGAACAGAACGGGCTAGAACAGAAACTAGATGCACTGCTAAAACAGTACGAAACTTACCGGTCTCATAAAGAGACACGTCAGGACCCGCATCCACCTAAGTGGACACTTCGTGTTGGATCTGTGTACCCAAACCCACGGACCAGAGACAATGCAATTGACCCTGTCTAGATACTACCCCAGCAACGGTACTCACCGGGCAGCAAGAACGGAAGGCCTCGGACTGGACTGGACTGCTACGACGACGGACGGACGAACTTCGGACTTCTGTTACGGGTGGGCCTCCGGATACCTCGGACCTTGGACTCTCGGCTTGGGCTCTGGTCGGGACTCGCCGCGTTCCTCCACCGCCTCGTCTGGATGCTGGACCGCAACCTCCGTCTCCTCCGTGGGCCTGAGGGATACTTGAAGCAGAAATATCTGCACGTGCACGGTATGGTTCCGTCACGGCTGCAGAGGATCAGGGGGCTTGCGTGGCTTCACCGGCGCGTGGGGAAAGGGCAAGTCCCTATTCGGGCGCCATTATGTGGTAAATAAATAAATAATACCTCTATTTTTGACTGGATATACAATAACAGATAGCTCAATAAATAAGAGTCAAGATTCGAGGTAGCTGGAGTTTGCAGGTTTAATACAGCATAAAGGACAGGAACAGGACAACCTGCACGGGAATAGGATGGCAGCGCTGCACGGGGGGCAGGATCGGGACAACAGCAGCTAACAGCTAGCTTTTTAATAACAGTGCACAAATATATATAGTTAAACAAAATACATGATGTTCAATACAATAGGCGTAGCAGTGGGCAGGGCCTGTAGCAGTCGCGAAAGATAAGGCAGAAAGTAGGTGTAACAAGAGGCGTGAACAGGGCGTATACATAGACATGTGATGTAAACGTAACGGAATATGTCATAAATGGGGCGGAAACATGGAGGGGGCTACCGAAGGAGCCGGGACCTCTAACCTAGTGGTGCGCGCAAGCTGGCAATGACGTGTTACTAGGGAGAAGCTGGGGGCTATGACTTCTGAGCTAGAAGGAGAGACGAAAGTCTGGAGAGTCAGAGCGACATGTACCTAAACACTATCTAGTATCTGATGTTTAGAGAACATGTTGATAGAATCCAAAAGTTATCAGGGCAAAGGCTAACAGACACTAAGACTGGTGCATGCATTATTCTACATGTAGTGTGTGTTGAGGAATATTAAATGACCATAAATACAGTATTTCTCTTACATGGAGACGTAAAGGCTAGACGATGACTGAAACCATTGATGCGATTCAGTAGCTTAGGAATGCACGGAAGGAGAGCTGGACTGATAACTAGAATCATAACATACTCTTGGCAGACTGGCAGGCAGAGCCAGGCCGAGCCGGGCACTGTGAGGCAGGAAGTAAGTGAAGGGTCAGGGATACAGGTGGGGGCTGTATCGCTCCTCGGAGAGGGTTCAGGAGACAGGAGCTGAATCTGAGTCCGGGCCCTTTTGAGGCCTAGAAACGGGGATTTTTACAATGAAATAACGTGCACACTGAGAAACGTGGCAACGTAACTTTACATAGGCCTGATGCTCGTAGCTTTCACGAGAACTGGAAACTGGCATACTAGAGATGGACACAACTGTAATTGCGTCTTTAATCGATCATGGGGAATACATATGCATATTAATCATGCACATATAGCATAAGATGGGGAACACGTAGGGACACAGAACATGGCAAAATTTACTTTTCCACACCCTTCAGAGACGGTTCCCATCTCAGCCAGGCCGCCAGCGGCTCCAAAGCTAGGGCAAACAAAAGAGGGGACAAGGGGCAGCCCTGGCGCGTTCCCCTACCGAGAGCAAAGGAGGTTGAGACACGCCCGTTCACCACCACTTGGGCTAAGGGGTCAGCGTAAAGCAATTTCACCCAGTTAATAAATGTGGGGCCGAAACCGAATTTAGAGAGAACCGCCCAAAGATATGGCCACTCCAGCGTATCAAACGCCATGGTGGCGTCCAAAGACGCCAAGATGGCCGGTTCACGCAGGGTCTCAGCCCGCGCAAGGACGCCATGCAGACGCCGGAGGTTCAATGCCGTGTTGCGGTGCGGTATAAATCCGGATTGGTCCGGGTGAACCAGATCGCCTATGACTGAAACCAAACGATTGGCAAGCACTTTGGCCAGGATCTTCGGTTCAGCGTTAATCAGAGATATGGGCCTGAAAGAGTCGCAGCGGTCACGTGGCTTACCAGCCTTATGAATAACCACAATGGAAGCCAATCTTTGGTCAGGAGGAAGAGAGCCCGTCTCCAGTGATTCTAAAAACATCGACCTTAAATACGGTGCTATCACATCCGGACGGAGCTTGTAAAGCTCAATGGGGAGCCCATTAGGGCCCGAGGCCTTCCCCGAGCGAACCGAACGTATGGCAGTCGCGATCTCCTCAACTGTAGGCGGAGCCTCCAGGAGATCCCTATCAGGGTCGGATAAGCATGGCAGCGAGATATCGCGCAGAAGCAAGTGGGAGTCATGTTCAGGTCTATCGGACACAGGGGAGTACACTTCCCGAAAATAATCAGCGAAACATTCAACAATATCAGCAGGGTCAGTGATACTCACGTCATTCAAATCAACAATCACAGGGACAACCCGACTCGCACATTCCCTCCTATCCAGCCAAGCAATCAGTTTACCTGCCTTATCTCCCACATCATACAAACGTCCCTGCTGTTCCCTGCTCATCTCTTTCGCCGCGTCAGTCACCAACGCTCTATAGTCAAGTTGTTTCAGACCCAAAAGGTGCAGCCTCTCCGGGGTGACCTCGGACTCCAACTCCCCCTCAAGAACAGTGATTTCATGTTCAAGACGGACAACCTCCTCCCGCCTACATCTCTTAACATTGCCAATCAAGGAAAGGGCCTGGCCCCGAATAACAGTTTTGTATGCTTCCCACAACGATACAGAGGAGGACACAGAACCCATATTTTCAGCAAAGTATTGATCAATCGTTTCAATTAGGTCCGTTCTGACCTTGGGATCACGGAGATACCACGGGTTTATCAGGGCCACTCTACCCTCCGATCCCACATGCGCGTCCACGACCAACCATAGTGGGGAATGATCCGAGATACCCCAAGCAAGATGTTTCACCTCCCTTATGGAGGAGGCCTGGGAGGAGGGCATCAACACGTAATCCAGTCTCGAAAGACTGCCGTGGGCCCCAGAGTGGAAGGTATATTGCAATTGCCCAGGGTGATGCAGGCGCCAGCAGTCAGTAAGCCCCAGAGCCGCCAGGAAGTCCCCCAACCAGGAATGAGACTTTGCGATTTCACGGGGAGGGTAACGATCACACATCCCAGACAATACAGAGTTGAAATCCCCACCCACTACAAGCAAACCCTCGGGGAATACCAAGATCACCCTTCCCAGGTCGGCATAGGTAGTAGTCTGTAGACCAGGCGGCACGTAGACGGAGAGCAGGGTGATAACCCTCCCCTCCCAACGCCCCACAATGGCGGCGTATCGTCCCCTATCATCCAGGATAATATCGTCAACAGCAAGAGGGAGGGAGTTTCGAACCAGGATGCCCACCCCCCTGGAGCCAGAAGTGAAACCTGAGTGCGCAATGAGACGATAGCCACGCCTATTCATTGCATGGCACGTATTGCCAAGCAAGTGCGTCTCCTGGAGCAAAGCCACATCAGGGGACAAACGTCGCAGCAGCTGCAAAACTATACCCCGCTTGATCCTATCTCCCAACCCATTAACGTTCCAACACAGTAACCTTAGTCCCCTACCCCCCATCCCAGAGGTCACCCCCATCCCCCCCCACACCAGACGCGACACTGTAAAACAGAAGATCATCGATACTATGCCTTGATAAAAACAAAGAAACGTGAACTGCCCCCCCAATCCCCCAAGAAACCTCATACATCCCGCACCCCTGCGTAAGACTCAAAAGCCACCCCAACTTGCAGTGTGCCTGTCGCCCCAGCATACAACTATTCTACGAAAAGAACCCCAGAGGAGGAAGACTCACCCAACCCCCACCCACACCCCAATCAGACAACATATTAGCAAATAATAGTGGCATATCCTCAAACCACTGCTGAAAGTCAATACGTTGGTCCGGGAGCCGATTTCGCTCCCTATTCCTGCTCCACCGGGCCGCCCTCTGCTCCACCGGAGTGTCCCGAAAGATCAGATAGATCTCGTCCCGGGGGCAGCGTGTCCAGCCAGTCACTCGCCGCTCCAGGATGATCAAAGAAAAATGTTCGGTCATTGTGAACCACACGTAGCCGGGCCGGGAAAAGCATAGCATATTTCATATCTCTGTTCCCCAGTCTCTTTTTCACCCCCTGGAATCCAAGTCTCTGTTTCTGAACCTGCTGGGTGAAGTCCGGGTAGAAACTAATTGCGGTGTTTTCATAAGCCGTAGGACCAGATAGGCGGGAAGCTTGCAGGATCCCATCCCTGTCCCGAAAGTTAAAGATCCGGGCAATGATGGGACGCGGAGTGGCTCCCAGCTTAGGCGGGCGACCCGGGATCCTATGTGCACGTTCTACTGCAAAAAACTTGCTGAGGCCCTTGGGCGCTAGATGATTCAAGACTAAGTCCTCCACCAGCAGGTCCACCGGTGATGCTTCCAACGTCTCCGGGACACCAACCAGACGGACGTTGTTCCGTCGTGCACGGCCCTCAAAATCGTCCAAGCGGCGAGAGAGGTAGTCACGGGAGGATCGCAGGTTACCGACCTCTGCCTGTAAGTCGGAGACGTCAGTAACAAGACTAGATGTCTTTAGATCAAGGGATTTGACCTTCTCATTAGTCTTCGCAAGATCAGCCCTGATCAGGGTAACATCGATTGCGACCGTGTCCAACTTGTGGGTCAGGGCTTCATACTGTTGACCCAGTGTGGCCTTCATCCCGGCAATGGCGCCCATGACGTCTCCCAACGATAGATCTTCACCCATCGGGAATTCTTCTCCAACATTGGCCTGGGGTTTAGACGATCCGCCCGGAGAGCCCTTAGCGAGGGTATATCTGTCCATAACATTAGACTGCACGGGACCCTCTCATAGTGCCGGTTTGGTCTTGTGTTTTTCTCCCTCAGGCTTGAAGGCCATATTAGGTCGTGCGCCCCGGAGGGTATTCTGAGACCTAGTGAAAATGGCTACACTCGATGCGCCCGCAGCAATTTGGAGAATAAGATGAGGATCTACTACCAGGCAATGAGTAGTGAACGGCCGGAACGCCAGATGGTGTGTCTTGGTTAGGCGGAGAGCAATAAACCAGGGCGGTCGAGGCAAAGTCAAAGGGGTCTAAGCACGAGAAACGAAACTGAAAGTAGAAGACCGGGCGAGGGGGAATCGCAGGATCCGTTGTTGTTCAATTACTGTCCGGCTGGCAGAGAAACCAAGCCCGGGGCAGTACCATGGAGCAGGCCGAAAATGTTCAAAAGTCCATATCTCCGGCTCCCGGGGTCCAAATCGAAGTCCGAAAACGGAGAAACGATCAGCAGGGCCGCGCCAATAAGAACCCGTCCTCTAAGTCAGGATAGGGTACAGGATAATCGGTGGAGGTGGCGAAGGTCCGGGAGCTCTAAGCTCACGCGACCATCTTGGGCGCGCGCTAAGCTCCTCCTCCTTGGTCAACTCTTAACATTAGCTGGGTCTAATGTTATATGTACGCAGATGACACCCAACTGTCCTTTTGACTCACTCAAGACTCTCCTTTACTTGGTTTTGTGGCAGGCGTCAAAACGTTTTAAAACTAAACCCACCTAAGTAGAACTATTCGCAGAACCTTGTGGTTCTGTATTTCCAACTTCACTATTATGGCCTTTAGTAAGGAGTCCTTGCCCTCCCTTGTCTACAAATGTTTGCTAGATATGTGTCTACATCGACACCAATCTAACGTTTGGTCCTCACATTACCAAACTCTTTTAAGTGTCTGCTTTTCCTTTTAAAAACTATTCAAAACATATTATCTTTCCTTGGTTGGAGCCACCATCTCTCTCCTCTTTTTTAAAACAGTTAGATCAGCTCCCAGTGCACCTGAGGATAAGCTATAAAGCTAGGGTCGTCATTCACTGGGCTATCAAAAATTCCCTTATTTCATGGCTGCCAAATGTGAGTGGTGTAAGCCCCTCGTCATCGCAGGTCTAACAACCTATTTCTTTTGTGAATTCCGAGTACGAGAACAGTCACTCTTGGTGACTGGGCCGTTTCTGTGATGGCTGCTAATTTTGGAAATTCCCTGCCTATTGCGAACGCTCCACGTCCTCTCTTATCCAGTTTAGAAAACAGCTTAAAGCTTTTCTATTTCCGATTAACTCAGTTTTTAGCATTGACAGTGTTTAGGTTCATGTAATTAGGTTATTTCAGCACCAAGAAACTAGGTGTACATGCGCTATTCAAATAAATATAACGTAACATAAAGTTATGGGAGCGATCAGTGCTCCACGTTAAATAAGGCAAAGGATGGGCACTTCTGGTGTGGCGGTGCACAAGCATATTTTAAAGTAGTTCTGGATTTAAGAGAAAGGCTGTTGCCAAAAATCTGTAAGAAAAGTGAAAGCTTCTGTTCTCGATCAATTTTTGACCTGTGGATGTCTTGACAGATGTCCATGTTAACTATGCATCGAATGCCCCAGAGCTTGTTCGTGACGCGGCGCGTCACATTGTACTTTGAAGTAAGTCTTTGCACTCGCTTTGCTTGCTATGTTAACTTCATGCGCTTAGTCTCCGTTTTTTCGCTTTTCGTTCTAATTATCACGCACCCTTCGGTGAGAGCATTGGTGTTGGTCACCGTTTCAGCCATTAATGATTTCACAGTACCTTTTACTATCACCTATTGATCGGCACGTTAACTTTTTAGCAAATGACTCCATGACAGTCCATGTTTCACTCACTCCCGTTTTTTTAACGAACACCACCCCCGTTTTTTTACATAATAACCGCGTTTTCACCTTCCTTATCTTACCCTTACCTTATCTCGTCTTCTCTACAGAACTCCTTGAGAAAGGGCTCCGCCCGAAATGCATTGGAGTTACCAATTTGATTGTTCCTCATTTGGAAATTAAATGATTGTTTTGATATGAAGACAATATCAAACCTGTTTTGAACAACAACTTTATTGAACCAATAAAAACGAATTGGATCTACAATTTGAAACTTCGTTTCATTAGGAGTGCCTCACGTGGGGATGTATCAGCATAGCTTATGCATACACGACTGAGTCTCATGTTAACTATCTGTCATACTCTACTATAGGTGGACCATGTGAGCGAGAAGTTTATAAGGCGTGGAGGAGAACCACTGGGTCTGATCATGCGCTGCTCATCATAGCAATCAGCAATGTGTGTGGTGTTCTTTACCAAACAACAGAGGGTTATCCATAAGGCCTTCACAAGGTGCCTTAACAGTGGCTAATGCATACCTTTCACCCTCTTCACTCATAACTGCAGGTCATGTGAGCTGTTTAAAAGAGTGATCACATTAAGATGAACAGAGAACAAACTCTTTAGAGAACAAACACTTTTTGGGAGTCAAGGTTTAAAAAGTGGGTAACCCTATTAAAGTGTGTAAAGGCATTTTGTGTGTTAGGCAGGTTATTGGAAATGTGCCATTCCTGCAGAGTCACCCTGGATTGTTTGCATTTTGCTAGAGCCTATAATTTTGCTCATTGTAGAACTCTGTCTACTTCACTTGCCCCTGCTCAACAAGGTTAAACTGCCTGCGCACCGCCTTTCAACATGTGGAAATTGGCATATCCCTATTTGGCATATTTAACTTACTTACAAGCACTAGTATATGGTAAAAATGTGTTTATTCAGGGCCTGTAAGTTAAATGTCACTGGTAGACTACAGCATACATTGGGCCACTCTCTAGAGTGACAAAGCAAACATGACTGTAGGCTTACCATTTATAATCCAGATTCTGGCCTGCCAAAATAACCTCTTTTGACAGATGAAAACTTTCCTTTTAAATATGTATGTCACCTACATGTAGGCATTATTGCCCATAAGGTAGAATGCATGCTATATAAAAGCATTACATGTAGGAATTTCATTTTAAACATGTCTGTACAGTGTATAAAAGCAACAAAAGCCATTTTAAGGCTGCCTGCTCCATAGGGAAAAACTAGGTTACATTGTTACATTTAATAAAGCTACTTTTGGACAGTAAACAGGACGCCAAAACAATTCTTGTGTACCTCTACTTTTTTCTAAGAGACACCTTTCTCTGTGGGTACTGTGGGTGCCTCAAACTGGATTTTAGAGTTAGATGTGGAAGGGCACTAGGATTACAATAGTACACTTCCAACACACACCCCTAGCCCTCAGAGCCCAAGTTTATAACGGCCAAAGACTTTCGACATCTTGCAAATGCCTTATATGGGTAGGGTTGTCCCCGGGAACTTTTATCCTGTTGGTTAGAGTGTGCCAAGGAGTCATTCCTAGCCACTACCATGTGCAAGTCATATACGTGGCATCTCCAGCACCCACTTCAGAACAATACTGACCCTGAGGAAGATCATAAGAGGACTGAACATGCTGCCTGAGACTTGAGAAGAGCCCTAAGGACTGCCCTCCTTCTTATACCCAGGACAAAGAAGTGGGATCAAGGGTAATAAGGCTGACCTCCTATTAAAACTACTGGGACAGAACAAGCTACAAGAGGCCTTTTTCTGCAACTGCCAAGCTGACCACTGGCAACTGGACTGGCCCTTGCTGTTGGCCTCTGCCTTGACACTCTGTGAGTCTATAAGTGCCTCTACTGAGGTCCCTGGGGCTTTAGAAGTGTACTTCTGTGATGGATTGGGACTTAAAGGACTAAAGTCAGATGGTAAAATCTTTGACGAGGACAAACCTGGTTGGTGTATCCAAGCCACCCTCCTTCGCAGTCTGAATTGCCTACCGCAACCACTGAGTATCATCAGCACCTTATGCTACTTGGTAATATTCCTACTTAAAACTTTAAAAATTAATATCTCCAGTTTCCATCATAGTATTTTTTTTTCATTTTTATGTTTATTACATTTTACTCTATGTTTCTAATTCAGTTTACGATTTTTATTGTTTTGCATTTCGATTTTTTTGCTGATTGGCACTGAACAGATACTTTACACATTGCTTCTAATTAAGCGTGTCTGATCTGTGCCATAGCCACCAGCGGGTTGTGCTCAGGTTTTTTTAGTGACCTTTAGGGTTCACCCTGACAAGGGTTGCGATTGTTCCTTGAGGGCTGTAGTCCCCCATCTCAAAAGATAATCCAATTTCTTACACAGGTGAACACTAGTAGAAGGAGGGTAACATCCAGCAAATGTGGGCAAGTAGTAGAACAGAGATAAACTAGGTGTCCTACATGTTGCTAAAAGTCTCCAATATCACTTGATTTGTGACACAACATTTTGCACTGGTGTAGCTTGTCAACTGACTTCCATTCCACAATACCTACAGCACACTGTCAAAATCATTGGATGATGTTATCAACGATGTCACTTAACATGTCATGAGGGATGTAATATGTAAGGTCATGACATGGATACTAGTTATAGGTAGTTGAGTAAACTATAAATTGTGTTTTTCAGTGTGTTTTTTTTAAACATTAGTTCCTAACTCATTTCATCACCTAATCTCACCAACACAAAAAGGAAAAAAGCCCTGAAATTTGCCAGGTATGGTGCACATGCACACTATGACTCATGCCCCTGCCATTTTCTATTCTCTGGAGACGACCTTTATTCATGGCAATGGCTAGTAGAGTATTGAACATGACAGGGCATCAGTTATAGTGTGTTTTTATTCAGTGAATTTGATGTGGTTTTTTTGATGGGCTGAATTCACCTGCTATGCACCCAATCTGCGCAGCACATAGCTTTCATACAGGCCCAGCACCCAACCATCATCAGTTGTGCACGGCCGAATTTGGTCGTGGGGCCTGCCTAACCTTGCACTTGACTTAATTTGGTAGCTGCCTTCGCCATGCACTGCTTGTGACCTCAATATTGCATTACTAATAACATGTTCTATGACATCATTGATAACATCACTAATGACATATGAAATTACATCACTCATGACAACACTGTGCATAACTGGGGCACAAGTTACAATTAACTATTACTGGTGAATTTCAATGTTATTTTAAAAAAAAACATTGTTTCAACTGACATTTTCACCTAACTATAAAGTTACTTTAAGTTTTGTGTACATTCACTGAAAAAAATAAAAGTTAAAGTGACAGTATAGTTAGGCCTTGTAATAATATAAAACTAGAGTTTTAAAACAAAACACTGATATTCACCGGTTATTAGGTCTCGGCAACGAGAACTATTGTCGCCTAGTAAGCTAGCAAGGGACTACAGAGAGGTGGACGAGCCGACCAGGGTCTGTGGACGCGCACAAAGGCAGGCAGGCAGGCAGGCACGCGCCAGACACACACACAGACAGACAGACACACGCACGCACACACACAGACACACACACACACCCTCCCTCTCTGCCCACTCCCTCTCTGCCGCCCCCCCCTCTACCCCCACTCACCGGGCTCTTTCCCTCTGCAGCGGGTCAGTCACGGCAGCAGGCAGACTCAGTGTCTTCTCCGGCGATCTTCAGCTGATGTGCACGCTCACGCTGCGTCTCCTGCGCGCCCACCACGCTGTTTCGCGCCCGTTGATCCTCAGCTTGTGATTACTACTCCTTCTAACCCGGATTCTAAATTACTATTTCTTGGTTCTCTAACTCCACTCTGTTGATTCGTAACAAACTGATATTCAGCTCATTTCACAGTCTCGCTTTTGCTTCTCATAAATACAATAAGATTATTTTAAGCAATGTCTACCCTTGTTTTGGTTCTGTGCCTATTATGCTTCGGACTATAGAGTTTTAGAAAGTGTGGTGGAAGATTCCATGATATCAGTGGTGTGCACAGTGCAGAGTGAGTGTGCAGAGTAGTGAGTGCAGAGTAGTGAGTGCAGAGTAGTGAGTGCAGAGTAGTGAGTGCAGAGTAGTGAGTGCAGAGTAGTGAGTGCAGAGTAGTGAGTGCAGAGTAGTGAGTGCGCAGAGGAGTGAGTGCGCAGAGGAGTGAGTGCGCAGAGTAGTGAGTGCGCAGAGTAGTGAGTAGTGAGTGCAGAGTAGTGAGTAGTGACTGCAGAGTAGTGAGTAGTGACTGCAGAGTAGTGAGTAGTGACTGCAGAGTAGTGAGTGCTGAGTGCAGAGTAGTGAGTAGTGAGTGCAGATTAGTGAGTAGTGAGTGCAGAGTAGTGAATGCAGAGTAGTGAGTAGTGAGTGCAGAGTAGTGAGTGCAGAGTAGTGAGTGCAGAGTAGTGAGTGCAGAGTAGTGAGTGCAGAGTAGTGAGTGCAGAGTAGTGAGTGCAGAGTGCAGAGTAGTGAGTGCAGAGTAGTGAGTGCAGAGTAGAGAGTGCAGAGTAGAGAGTGCAGAGTAGTGAGTGCAGAGTAGTGAGTGCAGAGTAGTGAGTGCAGAGTAGTGAGTGCAGAGTAGTGAGTGCAGAGTAGTGAGTAGTGAGTAGTGAGTGCAGAGTAGTGAGTGCAGAGTAGTGAGTAGTGAGTGCAGAGTAGTGAGTAGTGACTGCAGAGTAGTGAGTAGTGACTGCAGAGTAGTGAGTAGTGACTGCAGAGTAGTGAGTGCTGAGTGCAGAGTAGTGAGTAGTGAGTGCAGATTAGTGAGTAGTGAGTGCAGAGTAGTGAGTGCAGAGTAGTGAGTGCAGAGTAGTGAGTGCAGAGTAGTGAGTGCAGAGTGCAGAGTAGTGAGTGCAGAGTAGTGAGTGCAGAGTAGTGAGTGCAGAGTAGTGAGTGCAGAGTAGTGAGTAGTGAGTGCAGAGTAGTGCATGCAGAGTAGTGAGTAGTGAGTGCAGAGTAGTGAGTGCAGAGTAGTGAGTGCAGAGTAGTGAGTGCAGAGTAGTGAGTAGTGAGTGCAGAGTAGTGAGTGCAGAGTAGTGAGTGCAGAGTAGTGAGTAGTGAGTAGTGAGTGCAGAGTAGTGAGTAGTGAGTAGTGAGTGCAGAGTAGTGAGTAGTGAGTGCAGAGTAGTGAGTGCAGAGTGCAGAGTAGTGAGTGCAGAGTAGTGAGTGCAGAGTGCAGAGTAGTGAGTAGTGAGTGCAGAGTAGTGAGTAGTGAGTGCAGAGTAGTGAGTAGTGAGTGCAGAGTAGTGAGTAGTGAGTGCAGAGTAGTGAGTGCAGATTAGTGAGTGCAGAGTAGTGAGTGCAGAGTAGTGAGTGCAGAGTAGTGAGTGCGCAGAGTAGTGAGTGCGCAGAGTAGTGAGTGCGCAGAGTAGTGAGTGCGCAGAGTAGTGAGTGCGCAGAGTAGTGAGTGCAGAGTGGTGAGTGCAGAGTGCAGAGTAGTGAGTGCAGAGTAGTGAGTGCAGAGTAGTGAGTGCAGAGTAGTGAGTGCAGAGTAGTGAGTGCAGAGTAGTGAGTGCAGAGTAGTGAGTGCAGAGCAGTGCAGGTATGTGCAGTGCAGTGCAGGTATGTGCAGTGCAGTGCAGGTATGTGCAGTGCAGTGCAGGTATGTGCAGTGCAGTGCAGGTATGTGCAGTGCAGTGCAGGTATGTGCAGTGCAGTGCAGGTATGTGCAGTGCAGTGCAGGTATGTGCAGTGCAGTGCAGGTGAGTGCAGTGAAGGTGAGTGCAGTGCAGGCGAGTGCAGTGCAGGCGATTGCAGTGCAGGTGAGTGCAGTGCAGGTGAGTGCAGTGCAGTGCAGGTGAGTGCAGTGCAGTGCAGGTGAGTGCAGTGCAGTGCAGGTGAGTGCAGTGCAGTGCAGTGCAGTGCAGGTGAGTGCAGTGCAGTGCAGGTGAGTGCAGTGCAGTGCAGTGCAGGTGAGTGCAGTGCAGTGCAGTGCAGGTGAGTGCAGTGCAGGTGAGTGCAGTGCAGGTGAGTGCAGTGCAGGTGAGTGCAGTGCAGGTGAGTGCAGTGCAGGTGAGTGCAGTGCAGTGCAGGTGAGTGCAGTGCAGTGCAGGTGAGTGCAGTGCAGGTGAGTGCAGTGCAGGTGAGTGCAGTGCAGGTGAGTGCATGCGAGTGCAGTGCATGCGAGTGCAGTGGAGTGCAGTGCAGGTGAGTGCAGTGCAGGTGAGTGCAGTGCAGGTGAGTGCAGTGCAGGTGAGTGCAGTGCAGTGCAGGTGAGTGCAGTGCAGGTGAGTGCAGTGCAGGTGAGTGCAGTGCAGGTGAGTGCAGTGCAGGTGAGTGCAGTGCAGTGCAGGTGAGTGCAGTGCAGGTGAGTGCAGTGCAGTGCAGGTGAGTGCAGTGCAGTGCAGGTGAGTGCAGTGCAGGTGAGTGCAGTGCAGTGCAGGTGAGTGCAGTGCAGGTGAGTGCAGGTGAGTGCAGTGCAGTGCAGGTGAGTGCAGTGCAGGTGAGTGCAGTGCAGGTGAGTGCGGTGCAGGTCAGTGCAGGTGAGTGCAGTGCAGTGCAGTGCAGGTGAGTGCAGTGCAGGTGAGTGCAGTGCAGGTGAGTGCAGTGCAGGTGAGTGCAGTGCAGGTGAGTGCAGTGCAGTGCAGGTGAGTGCAGTGCAGGTGAGTGCAGTGCAGTGCAGGTGAGTGCAGTGCAGGTGAGTGCAGTGCAGGTGAGTGCAGTGCAGGTGAGTGCAGTGCAGGTGAGTGCAGTGCAGTGCAGGTGAGTGCAGTGCAGGTGAGTGCAGTGCAGGTGAGTGCAGTGCAGTGCAGGTGAGTGCAGTGCAGGTGAGTGCAGTGCAGTGCAGGTGAGTGCAGGTGAGTGCAGTGCAGGTGAGTGCAGTGCAGTGCAGGTGAGTGCAGTGCAGGTGAGTGCGGTGCAGGTCAGTGCAGGTGAGTGCAGTGCAGTGCAGTGCAAGTGAGTGCAGTGCAGGTGAGTGCAGTGCAGGTGAGTGCAGTGCAGTGGAGTGCAGGTGAGTGCAGTGCAGGTGAGTGCAGTGCAGTGCAGGTGAGTGCAGTGCAGGTAAGTGCAGTGCAGTGCAGTGCAGGTGAGTGAAGTGCAATGCAGTGCAGGTGAGTGCAGTGCAGGTGAGTGCAGTGCAGGTGAGTGCAGTGCAGTGCAGTGCAGGTGAGTGAAGTGCAATGCAGTGCAGGTGAGTGCAGTGCAGGTGAGTGCAGTGCAGGTGAGTGCAGTGCAGTGCAGGCGAGTACAGTGCAGGCGAGTGCAGTGCAGGCGAGTGCAGTGCAGGCGAGTGCAGGCGAGTGCAGTGCAGTGCAGGTGAGTGCAGTGCAGGTGAGTGCAGTGCAGGTGAGTGCAGTGCAGTGCAGGTGAGTGCAGTGCAGTGCAGGTGAGTGCAGTGCAGGTGAGTGCAGTGCAGGTGAGTGCAGTGCAGGCGAGTGCAGTGCAGGCGAGTGCAGTGCGTGCAGTGCAGGCGAGTGCAGTGCAGTGCGAGTGCAGTGCAGGTGAGTGCAGTGCAGGTGAGTGCAGTGCAGTGCAGGTGAGTGCAGTGCAGTGCAGGTGAGTGCAGTGCAGTGCAGTGCAGGTGAGTGCAGTGCAGTGCAGTGCAGGTGAGTGCAGTGCAGGTGAGTGCAGTGCAGGTGAGTGCAGTGCAGGTGAGTGCAGTGCAGTGCAGTGCAGGCGAGTGCAGTGCAGTCTAGTGCAGTGCAGGTGAGTGCAGTGCAGGTGAGTGCAGTGCAGGTGAGTGCAGTGCAGGTGAGTGCAGTGCAGTGCAGGTGAGTGCAGTGCAGGTGAGTGCAGTGCAGGTGAGTGCAGTGCAGGTGAGTGCAGTGCAGGCGAGTGCAGTGCGTGCAGTGCAGGCGAGTGCAGTGCAGTGCAGGTGAGTGCAGTGCAGGTGAGTGCAGTGCAGTGCAGGTGAGTGCAGTGCAGTGCAGGTGAGTGCAGTGCAGGTGAGTGCAGTGCAGTGCAGTGCAGGTGAGTGCAGTGCAGGTGAGTGCAGGTGAGTGCAGTGCAGGTGAGTGCAGTGCAGGTGAGTGCAGTGCAGGTGAGTGCAGTGCAGGTGATTGCAGTGCAGGTGATTGCAGTGCAGGTGATTGCAGTGCAGGTGAGTGCAGTGCAGGTGAGTGCAGTGCAGGTGAGTGCAGTGCAGGTGAGTGCAGTGCAGTGCAGTGCAGTGCAGGTGAGTGCAGTGCAGTGCAGGTGAGTGCAGTGCAGGTGAGTGCAGTGCAGGTGAGTGCAGTGCAGGTGAGTGCAGTGCAGGTGAGTGCAATGCAGGTGAGTGCAGTGCAGTGCAGGTGAGTGCAGTGCAGGTGAGTGCAGTGCAGGTGAGTGCAGTGCAGGTGAGTGCAGTGCAGGTGAGTGCAGTGCAGGTGAGTGCAGTGCAGGTGAGTGCAGTGCAGTGCAGGTGAGTGCAGTGCAGGTGAGTGCAGTGCAGTGCAGGTGAGTGCAGTGCAGGTGAGTGCAGTGCAGTGCAGGTGAGTGCAGTGCAGGTGAGTGCAGTGCAGGTGAGTGCAGTGCAGGTGAGTGCAGTGCAGGTGAGTGCAGTGCAGTGCAGGTGAGTGCAGTGCAGTGCAGGTGAGTGCAGTGCAGGTGAGTGCAGTGCAGTGCAGGTGAGTGCAGTGCAGGTGAGTGCAGTGCAGGTGAGTGCAGTGCAGGTGAGTGCAGTGCAGTGCAGGTGAGTGTAGTGCAGGTCAGTGCAGTGCAGTTGAGTGCAGTGCAGGTGAGTGCAGTTGAGTGCAGAGTGGTGTGTATTGACAATGTAAATGACAATGCCATTTATTTATGATTTAAAGAAAAAAAATGTCATGAGCAATGCCAATAGCTCTACCTTTAATGATGCCGAGACCATTGCATTGTAAATGCTTGTAGTGTACTTAGCTAACTATAACTTGCACCTAGGCATGCACTGCTTATGACCTCACATATTACATATCCAATGGTATGTTCAATGACATAATTAATGACATCAGGGATGACATCTCATATGGCCTATCAGAATGCGCTATTTTTAAAATTTGCAGTCTCTCTGGACCAACAGTCCAGTTACCTCTATTTTTATAACCTGAATTTCTCTAAAACAGCTGGATGGTTTTAATCAAAATCACAAAAAGTACATCTTCTGAGAAAAGATTTAGCTTTTTTGCTAAATTTGGTGTAATTCTGTTCAGCCGTTTTTCCTGTAACACTGTCTAGCACGGTCTAATATTTCGTATGGGAAAAACACATTTTGAGCCCCCCATTTTTTCGGACCCCTCTTGACCGATCACTCTGAAACGTTCCAGGAAGGAGCTGAGGTGGATGAACTTTTTTAGAGGAAAGCTCCGTGAAGATTCATCAAACAGTGCCAAAGTTATTTGCAAAACAAAAAACACTCTTTGTGTGGAAACTCTGACCTAAATATAACTTCAAATTGGCGACCACCACTGCGTAAATGTTAAACAAATTGCAGCCAAAGTGTTGTACAGTCAGTTCTTTATATTATATTGGCATTCAATCTGCAGCATTTTGCTAAACCAAACTTATAAGTCATACACCTTCAAACACAGTGTGTTGAACTTTGTAGCCACACTCGGTTAACTACAGCTCGCCACTCTACCATGCATTGTGCTCTCACAAATAATATGATTTGTGATGTTAGAAGTGTTCTTGTAAAGTCTATGATGGCAGATAGGTCAAGTGATGTAATATGAAAGGGTATAAGCAGTATATGTAGATGGTACAAGTTATAGTTAATGTAGTGTGGCTATTAAGATCTATACATTGTGTAGGGAGGTGCATGAGTTATAATAATTTGAAGGTCTTGTGTAAATGATACATTTAATGCATGAGTATCAGTTTAAAATTACCAACGTTTGTGTAGTTTACGTTTGGTTTGTATAGAAAGAATAAATAAACGTATAGTAATTTAAAAGTGGTGTAAATAATAAACTTAAAGTACAACTATAACTTTAAAATTTCAAACGTTTGTGTAGTTTAAGTTTGGTTTCTATAGAAAGAATAAATTAAGTTTTCCTAACTATAACTAAGGGTCAACCTTTGTTTATTTTAACTGAATTGTAACTGTTTTTGTTTTTAATAGAATTGTGTTTCAAATCATAGTCATTGAGTGGAGTGTTATGTGGGGTGTTTACTACAGTATAGGACAGCGTTGTACAGTGTAGTGTCGTAGAGTTTGGTGTTGTGGATTAGAGTGGAGTGCACTAGCGTAGCAGACAGTGGAGTAGAGTGTCTTACAGTGCAGCGATGTTTTGTACAGTACAATGGCGTGGATAGGCGTAATGTCAAGTAATCAGCCATAAACAGGAGTGGAGTCTTGTACAGTAGAGTGGTGTGTTGTAGAGGGTTTTGAAAGTGTTGTAGAGTGGAGTAGTGAGTTGTACAGTGAAGAATGGGGGCACAGAGTGGAGTAGAGGGTTACACAGCATAGTGTAGGGGGCTAGAGTGGAGTAAAGTACGGTACAGAGTGAAGTAGAGTCTTTTAGAGTGGTGTTGTATAGAGTGGAGTAGTGTGGTAGAGTGGAGCGGTGTAGAGTGGAGTGTTGTACAGTAGCATATAGTGGGGTAAAGTGTTGTGCAGTGGAGTAAAGAAGAGTGAAATCCAGTGGAGTGGCAAAGAGTACCGAGGAGAAGCGTGTTGTAGAATAGAGTGGTGTGGAGTGGAGTGGAACAGAATAGAGTGGAGTGGTGTAGCATACAGTGGAGTTAAGTGTCGTGGAGTGAAATGGTGTGTCATACAGTGGAGCGGACTGGCGTGTTGGAGAGTGTTGGAAAGTGGAGTAGAGTAGAGTGCCGCAGAGTGGACTATATTGTTGTACAGTGGAGTTGTGTGGAATAGAGTAAAGTGCAGTACAGTATAGTAGAGTGTAATGACATAGAGTGTGGTAGATTTGTGGGGCATAGAGTAGCGCACACTCGAGTGGCGTTGAGTGGAGTAGTAGAGTACAATGAGAAAAGTGGAGTACTGTATCGTAGAGTAGGGTAAAGTGGGGTGGAGCAGCATAGAGGGAGTTGTGTAGAGTGTTGTAGATTGGAGAAGAGTGTCATACAGAGGCATAGAGTAAAGTGGGTGCTGTATACTCACACTGATGGGAGTACAGCGTGGTAGAGTGGAGGGGTGTAGACTGCCATTGAGTGGAGTACAGTGTGGTTGAGTGGAATACAGTGATGTGGCATGGAGTGGAGTTGGGTAGAGCGGAGTGACGTACACTTGAGTAGCGCAGAGTGGAGTACCATAGACTGGACTGGCATAGAGTGGAGTGGCGTACAGTGAAATAGCATACAGTGGAATGGCGTACAGTGGAGTAGGGTAGAGTGGAGTGGTGTACAGTGAAATAGCATAGATTGTAGTGGTGGAGACTGTACTTTCGCACAGTGGAATAGCGTACAGTGGAGTAGCATAGACAGAGTAGAGTTGAGTGGCGTAAAATGAAACAGCATAAAGTTGATTGACGTAGTGGAGTGGGGTGCTGTAGACTGGAGTGATGTAGAGAGGATTGGCATACAGTGAAATAGCATACAGTGGAGTGTATAGTGGAGTAGCATAGAGTGAAATAGCATAGAGTGGAATAGCATAGAGTCGAGTACAATGGAGTTATGTATACTGGAGTGGCATACAGTGCAGTGGCATACAGTGGAATAGTATAATGATGAGTTGAGTAGAGCGGAGTGGCATAGAGTGGAGTGGCTTAGAGGGGAACAGCACACAGTAGAGTGGCGTAGAGTGGAGCAGCCTACTGAGGAGAGGCATAGAGTGAAATATCATACAGTGGAGTGGCATATATTGGAGAGGCGAAGAGTGGAATAGCGTAGAGTGGAATGCCGTATAGTGGAGTTGTGTACAGTGGAATAGAGTGGAGTAGCGTAGAGTTTAGTGGGGCACAGGGAAGTGATGTAGGCTGGAGTGGCGTAGAGGGGAATAGGATGGAGTGGCGTATAGTAGAGTGGAATGGTACAGAGTGGAGTGCTGCACTATATTATGTATAACTGATTTATTTAATATGTCAACTTTTTTTCATTTTTAAAGTACTGCAGTACTTCCTAGATACCATTGCTGTAGTACCGTAGTACTCCGTAAAATAAAAAAATGTAAAAGCGTATAAATCTATAAAACTAACTTTCCATACTACTATACACTTTTTTACCCTGACTAATGTATTCCTTTACAGTACATCATAACTAATTACTTTGCTTTCCTATTGAAACACACAACACAGTAAAACTGTGCTGTAATCAATATGGCTGCCTTTTCATTTTAGAGAGGCTTTCACTAGTTAATCATATTGAGTTTTGCCATTGCCATTTACCACGGTACTTCACGGTACAAACGCGGTACAACAGCAGTCCACCACGGAGTATACCATGGCCAGAGATATCACTACTTTTTTTGCATTATAACTTAACAACTACTAAACCTATTTATTTCAAATGCTCAAAAGATCCTCTACACACTATAATCTCTATTGCTGCCAAATTTCATTAAAAGCTATTCAGCCGTTTTTGTGCTACATTTGAGACAAAAGTGTAGGGAAAATGCATTGGTGGAAAAACCTGTTTTGGGATCCCCATTTTTATTTGCAACCTCTTAACTAATCATCACAAAGCTTTGCAACATTCGCCAATGTAAGAAAAGAAATGGGTCTGGAAAGGTCTGTGGCGAAAGTTATTAGCAAGCAAAAATCAGATGAATTGAATTGCCATCTCTGGCAACCTTAACTAGAACTACAAAGTGGCTATTGTCACTCTAATATATATATATTTTACTTATTCGTGGCAGGTGCAGGTTGAAAGCAGATAGAAGCAACAAAATCTGTTTCATCAAAAGCTAACAAGAAAGGAACTCTCAAGGATGTAATAACAATTGAGATACTTATTTTAGTTTATTAGGCATTGAGGATGGATGACACGTTTCAGCTGGTTCACTGAATGGAATATTATTTTTTTGGTACACTGGATGAAAATTTGGAGCATGTGGTATATTATTCACTACCGTCTGGTTTCTATATAAGGAAGTCACAATTTATGATTATTGCAGATGTGACATTTAAATTTAACAGTAAGATCATTTTTGTTGAAGCAATCAATAAATAGTCTTGCATTTTCCACTTCACCTTTCAAATAAAGAGAAGATCATCGGTACAGTACCCAAATTATCGTGTTGTTACTGTACATCAGATAAGCACCGCCATATAATACCTGCGAATCCCACCAGCCCATATGCAAATTTGCATAGCTGTGGGCGAAGCAGGTATCCATGGCAGTCCCACTCAATTGATGGAACAAAGTAAGTATAGTTGAAGAGAAATCTGCTCTTTCGAAATCACCACTTAATCATTCTCAATAGCATTTCAGAGTGGTCATAGATACTGATGAGTCTAGATATCAAGTAATGTTCTTAGTTCGTCAGTGAGTCTGATGGTCGCATAAAGGGAAGATATGTTCATGGTTGCCATGAGGTAATCTGGCTCCCATCTCACATAAAAGATCCTACATAAAAAATCAGCCGGACACCTGATGTATAACTGCAACGTTTCAACATAAGGACTAAAGAAGTGATGAATATAGGAGGATGTATTAGCTAACAAACTGTAATTCGCCAAGATTATTGATCGGTCTGGTGGTTTACATATGTTCTGATGTACCCTTAGTAGAAGATAGAGGGTTGAAGGTTTATGGTGATCTATTTTCAGAAAATTATATTCATCTGTGTTTAGCAGACCATCTTCCCACCATCTATTACCCCTACCACTGTGTACAGCTCTCGCTCCAAGTAATCCTCTCCTTCTTCGCTGCTCCCACGTAACCAAAGCCTTCCCTGTTTTCTCAGCCTCTTCACTGCTCTCCACAGCCTCTGCACCGTTCCTTCCATAAAGTGCTGTCTGCCCTCTTTTTTGCATTTCCCCACCTCCCTTTTCTGTGCTTTTCCCCAGCTTACGCTGCGTCACCACCTACATAGGATGTTTGCCAGCAGCAAGCAAGCCATACTAATGGGTAGCAAGGCAGAGGTTTGAGAAGGCATATTCAGGGCTAACCCCTACATACAGGCCGCTTACAAATCACTTATTTAAACCATCTCATTTGAAGCTCAACTGGAGTACACAAATTGAGAGAAGTCCAAGATTTGAAGATTGTCCCTTGCGCCCCTTTTACCATATAACTAGCTTCTGCAGGGAGGGAGCAGTTTTATAACCTGAATGCAGGAAGATGCCCATGCTTTGGTCAACACTCCTAGATCTGAGCAGGGATGAGTGCAAGAGGATTCTGTGCACGCTGGCTACAATAAAGTGAGTTGCATTTGTAATGACCCCTGCCCTGCTTACTGTTCGACATGTTGTCACTCTTTGTACACTCCCACTTTTCTGTCACTTTGTTATTTTGTAGTGCTGTCATTAAAGGTAGGCTGGAGCCTCCACTGCCTGCACGCCAAATCGATTACATTTAAAAGTATTCTCAGGGATAGGAATTTGGTTTTGATGCCATATCAGAAGCCAAAGTAGCTTCTCCCTTGGCAGTTGATACAGTACCTAGTGAACTACTTGAAAATCACTTGTGTTCTCAGTGTCTCCAATCATTGCCTGATGTGGTAGAGTTTAGATGTTTTGTATTTGGCATTCACCAGTGGAGATGTTTGTTTTGGCTTGCAAAATAACATTGCACTATTCAGTTTGCAATCAACAGAAAGTATTGTAATGAAGTTTACAATAGTCACAGTATTGTTGACACTGGCAGTAGTTCTTACTTCATGAATTAATGTGTTTGGCTTTAACACTGATGCCAAATTGTATTCACTTATTACATATAAACATTAGAATGTGTTCTGTGTCTGTTGCTCACATGTAAAGAGTGAGAATTTTTAGGCTGCATCACATATTCATAATTATATTTTTTTTAAATTTTTTTCTTGTGGTAATTCATTTAAGATATTACTTCGCCAAACCACGATAGCAAGGAGTATGACGTATATTTTCATAAAACATGCTTATTTATTACAAAGGACAGATCATTAACATAAAATAGCATGGAGAGTGGGGGTAGTGGTGCATGCTCCGTTTTTTGTAATGTTTATCAAGGACATAGCTTCAAGATGGTCTCACACAGAATGTTATAGTGCTTTTGACTTGCATCCAGGCACTTGTCTTTCTGTCTGTCTGTTAAAAAGCCTTGGAATGTGTCATTAAATGTTTCCTGAGGCAAGCATGTATTTCTAAATCAGACTTCATGACTTAGTGTGTAGCAATTGTATGGCTAAACACTTATAAGGTCCCAAAGGCAAAACCTACTGGCTATGCCAATGCTTAATGTAATTTAGTGTAAATCTATTCAGTAGTATGTGTGTGTGTGTGTGTGCGGGTGGGTGTGTGTGTGTGCGGGTGGGTGTGTGTGTGTGTGTGTGTGTGTGTGTGTGTGCGTGTGTGTGCGTGTGTGTAGGTGCATGCGCACCTGAGTGCTTGGTCAGCGACTTAGAGTTTACTTCTTGCTTGAAGCAAAGATAGCCCCCAACAGCCCCTGAATGTGAGTGAGGGCCAGGTGAGGGTGTGTGATGGCCACCGAATGGCCACTGAGTGCTGACTTGTGGAATATGGAGGACTGTTAAGGGAACTGTATGATTATGAGCCTATCATAGCCAACTAAGGGTTCGTTGGGCTCTATGAGGGTGACAAATGAAGAGCTGGAAGCATGTTGAGGGTTACTATGGAAAGGTGGTAGCCAGAACAGTGGTTATAATAGACAGGGTTCCACCAGAGTGGGTCTGAGCAAAGACAAGAGGGCTCTGTTCATTTTGTGTGAAGGGAGCCTGCGCTGTTCCTGACCGGTTTCAACACATTCAGTGTGTATGAGAGAAGCTTGCATTGCTGCCTGTGCTGCAAGCAGTGTTGGACACACTTTACATTTAGGGACCTCTTATGATGTCAGTTGTAAGGCCTCCGACCTGAGGTCGGAGGCCTTACGGCCAACTTCGTCAGTTTCAATTTTGACCAGCAGAGTACAATGCAGCGAGTTGGAATTGAAACCGGCCGGTCAATCCAGCTGGCTTCCGATGGGCTCCATGAGCCTGTCTGCCAGTTGAAGACTGGCCTGTAATCCGAATGGAAGGTGTTTCAGCCTTCTGGATTGCGATGCATGGTTTCCGGCAGGGTTTCCATGCCGGCCTTTCCGACATGGAAATCCTGTTGGAAAGCGTGTTCGGGGGTCCCTAGCAGGGCACCCTTCTGTTTCCCTGTTGATCCCTGCACCTTGTGGCAGGCACCTTGAGGTGCCTGCCACGGGGTGCAGGGATGAACACAGACTCCCATTCCTCTATGGGAGCTTGTGTTATGGCCGGTTTACAGCCGTAACACAAGTTCCCATAGAGGAATTTGAGTATGCGACCGAAAAGTTTTCGGTCGCATCATAATCAGGCGGTCTGAACCGCCAACCGGAGGGTGATCGTTCCCGTGATGGCACCAGCCCGACATTGTAATAAGGTACTAAATGTTTGGAGGGAGAATTATGTGCAAACATATGAGTTCTGTTTCTTGGATTTTAACCGAGCATGAACAAGACATAACTTCTAAAGCATTCACTATTAAATATTTTAGCATGGTATTTCATTTGGGGAGGCCAGCCAATTCCCTTTTACTTAAGAGGGGTTGATATAAGCAGGTTAGAAAACCTCTGGTCAGTCCTCAGGATAGAATCCAATAACACACAACCTTTGAAATCACACCATTCCTTACCTACATGTCTCACACTCAGGCCACATAGCCCTTAAAGTCGTAAACCCCAAAGACGCCATTGAGGAAACTTGTTACCAGAGGTACACCGTGGATACATTAAATGTGAGCCACAGCTTCGTTTATGGAAATAATTAGAAAATTGACTAATTCAACGCACTGCAAATCAGGCCCAACTGTTCCCCTCTGATTTTTATCTTCAAATAAAAGAATCAGTGATTTCACATATCAAATTAGAATTGGCACCATTCATTTGTTTGTCACGTATGCTTACACATCCTTTAAAAATGCCCAAAGCAAGACTATATATACCATTTTCTTTTTTTCTGTTTTTTTCTTGGGCCGTAGACATTAACTACAATCATGTCTAAACCTTTCCTTGAGCAGCGTGTAACTACATATCTACCCTCAGGATCAGAGTGTAGGGGGCAAGTTTAAGGTGAGATTTAGGATTTACCCAAGTGATCACCCCTCTCGCATGGGTGGTGAAGACCGCACTATGCACCCTTGTAAACTTCTGTTTTGGAACATGATACTATTCAGGGGCAGGTGTGATTCTTGTAGTAGGGCAATATCTATTTCGTGTCTTGTCAAGTACGCTATGACCTTCCTCAGTTTTCTATGGTCATTGAGGCCCCTGACATTCCAGGTCAGAATCCTCAGCACGTTATGTGTATCCGAAGCACACTCACTACGGCTCATCTTCCACATTAATTGGCATCAGTATATAACCTTGGCTGTTACGCAGACTGAAGTCAAAGTTATCATTGGTCGTCGAAACATTGTATTTCTAAGAACTCTGCGATATGTCTGTCTCTGTTCCCTCCCCCCCAACCCACGCCAAGCGATACCTAACAGTGCATTGGCGAAATCCCTCAGCAAAACCCTTACTTATCATAACAAATTCACATCAAACAACTCTGTTATCGTAACGTCTGAGGTAATACTCAAGGTGTGGTGCACACACGTAGGCGGATGTTGCCTGTCCTTGTAGTAAGTAATCTACTGTAAGGAAACTATCATTTACCGTCCGCCATCCAAGCTATTGGGTACATATGGTGTTCAATCACATATCTCAGCCAGTCCTGCACTCCACTCTCGTTGTGCAGCAATCGCCCCAGTACTAATTGGGCGTTCTTGCTTCAATCGTCGTGTAACCCAAACCGTCCTGGCCCTCCTACAAATTCCAGCACAATAATAAATAATATTAGTTACATTTGTAAAGCGCCTGGTTACACAGAGGCCAGTGTGTCCCCGCGCTATGGTATCAGTAAAAAACAGCAACAATCAGTTAAACAGAACAAATTAGAAGGCAGGAAACACGTGAGTTTTTAGACCCTTCCGGAAGATAGATTCAGAACACTCCAACTGGAGTGCCTGAGGGAGCGAGTTCCACAGCTGGGCTGCCAAGTAGCAAAACGAACGACCGCCCATTCTGGTTCTCTTGAATTTAGGGACATGCACCTTCCCTTTCCCGCTTGACCGTAACAGTCTAGTCGGAAGATAGGGAGTTAGAAAATCATGCAGGTAGCTGGGCCCCTTTCTCTGTAATATCCGGTGACTCACACACAAGGCCTTGAACTTTACTCTCTCCCTGATGGGGATCCAGTGTAGAGAGGCCAGCGCACCAGTGGCAGAGGCCCTCTTCGGGAGCATAAGAACTAGCCTTGCTGCTGCATTTTGGATGCACTGCAAACGTTGCAAACATCTGACAGTTGCACACAGATACAGAAGGTTGCCGTAATCTAGGTGTGAGGTTACCAGAGCATGAACAAGGATTTTTCTAGATGACGTAGGTAGGGTATCCAGGGTATTCCGTAGTTCCCTCAAGATACCAAACTGTCAGGGCCTGAGATCCGGACCTTGGCGCCTACCTAGAATAAGGAAACTACAAGTCCCAGGTGTCCCGGTGGATGGGAGGGGCGGAACCTACATATTGGAACAGAACCCGGAAGTCGGGTTGTATCGGATTCTGAAGGCGAGTTTGGAGTGTCTGTGCGGTTGTTCGCCAATTGCTGCTGGTCCGTGGTGCTTCGCTGGTTTCTGCGCGAAGACACAGACTTCCTTGTGCTCGACCCGGCTGGGTCGGGGTTTTGCGGTCTCAATGGAACTTTGGTGACGTAGTCTTTTTCCGTGTACAGCGTTTGTGGTGCTTCGCACAGCTGGGGCTGCGCGAAGACACAAACCTCGTTGCTATAGTGATTCCAGGACGGAGGGAGTGTGTCGGCTGACGCACTCGGCGGCGCTGTGGTGCTTCACTGGTCTCAGCGTGAAGACACGGACGCTGGTACGTGCTTCCCCGTACAGGGCTGGAAAGGGAAGCCCGTGGTGAGTGAAGCTACGAGGGATGGTAGAGACGACGGCTGCCGTCAACGTGGGCGCCCAGTGCTACTGTAGACTCCATCTGATAGGTGGTAGGATTTCCCGTCTCTCTGGCCTTTTGACCCTTCTGGTTTATCGTTTGTTTCTTTGCTACTTGTTACTTAGTTAACCTTATGATTTGGGCTCTGGTGCGACTTTGAATCCCGCATTAGCTTCTGTGACGGAACAGAAGTATGAAACTGATCAACCATTGGTATTCTCTGCTGGCATCTCCGGTGAAAGGTGAGGCCGGACTAGCTCAGTAGTGACATCAGGGTGTGGAACTCTGGTACGTACCCCGAAGGGGGGGGGGGGGGGGCGGTAGTATAGAGTTGGCTAACATAGAGCAGGAAGGGATTAACCCTGTGCTTGTATCATTATAGGTATCTCTCAGGGGGTATTTCACACGTGAAGAGCGTCAGGTGACCGCATTGGTGATTCCACACCGGTAATCCTACCAAGGGACGCCCCCCGACCTCTATGAGATGTATTTGTAGTGAAATGCCCTAGAGTGATGGTAACAGGTTTTCCTTTGTTTTTTTTAGGTTGATTCCCTCGGGCCGCACCAACCCGGCCTTCTATATTTTCCCTCGCCAGACCGCCTCTAAGCTTTGGGTACATTTCGGAACCGAGCTTGGGGAGGTCTGGAGGTGGACCAATTTGAGCATCACCCGCATCCTGAAGAGTGGGGACGGTACCTTGACAAAAACAGGTGCCTGCCACCCGCCTGGTGTGGTAATCGAAGGACAACTTGTTGTCCACCCAAACCCCAAGATTCTTAGCTTGCTCGCAAGGAGTAGGAGTAGGACCCAGTGACTGGGGCCACCATGCCGAAGACCATACTGATGGGGCCTTCCCTATTACCAATACCTCGGTCTTGCTGCCATTCAATTTTAGGCAATTATTTGCCATCCATAAAGCCAGTTCTTGGAGGCAGGATACAAAGTTGGAGGCAGCTCCCGACCGGGCTTGGGTCAGAGAGACCACCAGCTGGGTGTCATCAGCATAGGACAGCACATTAATCCCAAATTTATCTGAGATCTTAGCCAAGGGGGCGACATAAATATTGAACAATGTTGGGCTCAAAATAGAGCCCTGAGGCACCCCCTGGGTCAGCTTGATGCTCCTCACAGCACTCAAAAATAGTCCAGCAACAAACCATGCTGCCACAACATATATATCCAGTCTCCCTCCAAATGTTCCCATCTTATCTGGTAGAAATCAGGGAATCCTCGCTAGTCCTGGCCATCCACAACTGACTCGATCTTGTCCGAAAGACCCATTCAGAGTGCTCCACACTGCACAGTTTGCTCCAACCATTCCACCTCAACTTACAGTACAATATCAATGCCAGCAATGTCCAGCCAGCCCAGTTAGACCCTCAATTTCCCACATATGCCCATACCTTATCTGTCAGCATGCACAGCTCATGTGCTAGTCCTGATCATCGAGGCTGCCTCCGTCCGCACCGTCCAGGCTGTTCTGCTCCGGGCTCCGTTGCCGTTCCTTTAACCACTCTTTCAGGGCTTTCTGCAGCATTTTTGGGTCCATGAAGATACTAGGGGCCAGATGTAGGTAATTCATATTTACCACTTCTTAAATACCGAATTTTACCGATTCGGTATTTAAGAAGTGGTAAATATGAAGGGGGGAGATGTAGGTATTTCCAGATGTGGAAATACCGAATCGTTAAGATTCGGTATTTACCGAATCTGGAAATACAGAATCGGTATTTCCTATTGATTCCTATGGGCTGTGAAGCCCATAGGAATCAATGGGCAATACCGATTCTG
Organism: Lissotriton helveticus; assembly: GCF_964261635.1. Lineage (NCBI taxonomy): Eukaryota > Metazoa > Chordata > Amphibia > Caudata > Salamandridae > Lissotriton > Lissotriton helveticus. Next base: position 1,312,157,148 of record NC_136057.1, on the reverse strand, counting down.
TAATTACAGAATCGGTAAATACCGATTTTAGCAAGGGTGCAGGGGGTGTCACTTTGACACCCTCTGGCACCCCTGTTTTAGGCTTGTGTGCCCTTAGGGCATGTATGTGTGCCACATGGCACAGGTGTACATGCACAGATGTGCATGTACACCTGCATCGGTATTTTACCATGCAATTGTATTGCATGGTAAAATACCGATTTTCAAAGCCCTGTGTCAATGTGCAACTTGGCACCTACATACCGAAAATGCATTTTCGGTAATTTTACCGACCGGTATATTTACTGATTCGGTAAAATTACCGAAAATGCCTGCTTTTTTCCCCCTACATCTCAAAATCCAATTACCGGTCGGTAACGTCCGAATTCGGCCGTTACCGACCGGTAATTGGCCACCTACATCTGGCCCTAGATCTCCCCTGTCTGTTAACTCTCAGTCTCTCCGGGTACAACATTGCATAATCCAGATTTTGTTCCCGCAGTTGGCGTTTGAGTGGTGCAAACTGCCTACGCGCCTTCTGAACCCGGAGTGTGAAGTCCAGGTATAGTGAAATAGCAGATCCCTCGTGCCTCAATGTCTGCTTCTCCCGTGCTACTTTCAGTACTGCATCTCTGTCCCTGTAGTTCAGCAACTTACCTATAATAGGCTCGGGGGGCTCCAGGGGCAGGCCTCGGATCCAACGAGCGGTGGGCCCTCTCCACTACAAACATCAGAGAAAATGTTTCGGCACCCAGCAAAGTAACCAGGAGTTTTTCAACAAAGAGCTCCATATTCCCAGACTGAGTGGACTCTGGAAGGCCTGTAATCCGTATATTGCTTCTTCTGGCCGCGCTTCTATATCTTCCGCCTTATCTTGCAGAGTTTGCAATGCTCTTCCCATCTTCCTGTGTTCTATGTCCATTCCTGTCTGTGGCTCCTCTACGTTAGTTACTGTGCGTTCGGCCATGTCTAGCCTTTCCACCTGTTTATCCATTTGTTCATTCATTCTGTCCATCCGATACGACAAAGAATCCAATTTAGTGTCTATAGCAGACAGGCTTTCTTGCAGGCTTTTCTGCATCACACAGATATCCCCTTCCACCTGCTCTGGTGTCTTCTCCTCGCGTCTGCGCCCCCCTCAGGGTTGTTCTCTCTCATCCTAGATTTCCGCTGCTCAAAGTTGAGTTCGGGTTGTGTTTTATCCACTTTTCTCATTGTGGCTGAGCTGGGCTAGCTGCACGTATAGGCACCGCTGCTAGATTCTCGGCTATCCACCTCGTTAGGGGTATCACAACCGGGTAAGTCTGGTACCAGCAGTAGATCTCAATCCAGGCATCCCGATGTCTTCAGCAGCAGTATAACGTGCACCCCGGCAGGTCCTGCCACAACAGTGTTTCTGGTTTATTCACCTTATGGAAGTTTGCTCTGAATCATGACCCTTCCCCACTGCAGTCGCACGCTCAGTACAGTACATTCACTTGACATCAGCGCTCAGGGCTAGGGATCCTCAACTGGTATATATTCCTAGACTGAGGTGCCAGCAGGGCCTCTGGTATTTTCTGGGCTTTGTTCCTTCCTTATAGCCACCCAGCTTCCAGTGCAGGAGAATCTCTGATCGCGAGCCTCTAAGTCCTGAGTACCACTCCTCACACGTGGGCCTCCGTGGTGAACCTCGTGTCCAAGTGTGCATACAACTCTGCCGAGTGCCTACAGCGTGTAGTGCTCCCTGCTAGATAAGCAGGCCCACCTTATCCCGGCTCGCTGCAGCTCCGTTTCACTGTTGCATCTCAGACCCTCCTTGAATTACTGAGCGGGAGGACAAGATCAGCGTTCCCTGCAGATTCGCTCTTTAAAGGGGGGTGCCGCGGTGTCAACAACGCAGTATGCAAGCCCCCAAATTCTATTTCGTCCAGATGTCCCGGCACCCAGTCCACATCGCCTTGCAGGAGCCGCTACTCACTTGGCAGTCTCTACGCAGCTGGCGGCTCTCTGGGCTCACTGCGATCTAGGTCCGCAGGCCGGGCGCAGTCGACTCTATTCCTCACGTCGCTCCAAGGGTGCTGCTCGCGCTGTTTGTTACGGGCACAACTCTGATTACCAGCTGTGAGCTTCTGCCAGTCCACAGTTCAACTGCGCAGTTGTCTCTCCTTCCAGCGTTGCGCAGCACTTATTTCCGCTCTCGGACCCGTGTCGCATCTCCCGGCACCAGAGGCCTCACTTAATGTCACGGGTTGCGGGCCGTTTCAGCGAACGCAAGTTTGATCGCTGCGTGGAGCTCACTTTCCGATTCACGGAGCGCTGTAGGTCAGGCAACAAGTTTCACCCAAATGCAGGATCCTTAGCGAATAAGTAGATGGCTCAACGGAGCTCTCTTCTTAGCCGGCCATCTTAGGCTCAGGCAAGCTCCGCCAATCCAAGACTATATATACCTAATGAATTTGGTTATCACTAATATTGTAGTTATAAGGAAAAGTGAGGATTATGGAAAGATCACAAAACATCACTATGAACAGCCAGCTCATCTGATAACTTTTGTGGCTAAAGATTCATTGTTGATATTGCATTGGTTGACTGATTATTTTGAAGACCTTGTCTAGGCTCAAAGGAACTAATTGCCCTTTCTTTTTAGGTCTCGCTGGTGATGTAGCGCGACAGCGCTGTCGCCAGCGAGATCTATTGTGGTCGTCTTGTCTGCCAAGTGGTACACACTAGGGCACGCGCCGATTGATGTCTGTGGACGCGCTTCTAAAGAGTCGCGCTTGCGCAGACGCGCTTCCATATACACACACAGCCCCTGCTTTTGCTTGGCTAGCATGCAATAACGGCGCGCACACCCACACACAGTCAGCCCCCCCTTTCTTGAACACACACACAAATACGCACACACACACAGACACGCGGGCACACACGCGCACACACACACGCACACATACGTACACGCACACGCGCATTGCCGACCTCCACACCCCCCCCCCACTCCGCCCCACTCACTGCATCGGCGGCCTCAGTCACCACTCCTGACAGCTGCAGCCACAGCGGGGCTCTCGCTCAGGCATGGGAGCCCCACGCCAGTACTGCTTCTCTGGGCCAGCCACTCCGTGGGCGCGGGCTTCCCATAGAAGACGGAAGTCCCGCCCCACGACAGGCGTCACGCACCCGAACTTCCGGTTTCGGGATGTGCACGCTCACGGCTGCACAACCCGACATCACGGCCTCTGGCAGGAAGTTTTCATTTTTACTGAACACGGGCACAGGAGCTTGCACAGAGGAGCTGGGAGCAGCATCCGCACGGAGTTCCTCCCTGAACAGCCAACGCCGGCCACTGACCGCTCTGACCCGGGCACCCGCGAGCACCCCGTCCCGGAGACACCATGGGCGGGTCATCATGCAGCCAGCTGGACGAGAGCAAGTGCGCCTACATCCGAGGTACGGCACTTTCGGGCGGGTGGTGGGGAGATGGGACTAGTTCTTAGGTTGCTACTGAAGGGACAATCGTTGCATTGTTTCATACTCTATCATTCTTTCTGCTCGCTGAGCAAAGATCCCTGGATACTGATTGTTTTCAAATGTTTTTGCACTGTGACTTTTTATTTATCCCTTTTCTTTATTTGCACTGACTTTGCAAGTAAATATCCATTGTCTCAGATGCCAATGCTGCTCATGTAAAAAACAGACACTATATTATCCGATGTGCAAAGGGTTAACCGCTGTCAGGCAAAGCTTCAAACAAATATCTGAGCATGCACCTTTGTAGTGGGCTCCGGTTACAGCAGCACACACTAGATTGGTCATGTGACCGGATCACGTGTCCCAGGAGCCAGGCCTTGCACTGGCAACAGAGGCGTGGGACTAAGTGTGGTGTAAGGCTTGAGGGTCCGGGGGAGCACGGTACACTGCCACCGTCCCGCTCTATGAATGCTGCAGGAGGAACGGGAGGTGCAGAGGCAGGTAAGGTTGTTTAGGTGGTCTGATCATGCCAGGTTTGTCAGGCATCCTAGAAGGCATCCATTGACTTTAGATCCAGTGCAAGAAAATACTGCTGTACCATATATAAATATGTGTGTACCTCTGTATGCCGCCCTTGCTTCCTGTGATCTACATATCTGCCTTGTTTTAGGCATCTAATTTACTAATGGGGCCGCTTTCATTGTGGTGCCCGGCCAGATATTCTGTTCTAGTTTTACCCTGGTGTTGTCAGTGTAATTTGGCCATTACAATAACACCAATAGTGATAACACAGACTTACCAATATTATTTCAATCCTGTTCACTATGACACTAGCAACAGCTGCCATCTCTTTGACTGGTACAACAGTCGATGATGCCACAGCTTCCATCTGTACTTTCAGTGACGATCGCGATCATTGTAGACACTAAATCTCTTCCCATTGCCATCAACTACTTCATCATCCACTTCACAGATAACGGCAATAACTAACCATGGCATCGTCCGAGATGTTGATTCCTTTCAAGTCGCCACTTTTGCAACCTGTCACCATAAAAGGCTCACCCCAGAGCAGCCTACACATTGTTTGGACATTTGTTCCACTGCGTCTTTACTTAGTGAAAGATGCAGTGATCATGATGGTGGGGAAGGAGACAGTCCAAACAACATACTCAGTGACATACTTCCTAAAAGTCCCTTTACCTCTGTGTTCCTGAACCCTTAAATATTTTACCACCGTTTACATTTGTGCCTGTGACTGAGCAGTTAGAAATGTCATTAAAAAACTCCCTATGTGGTAAAGTAACACCTTGTAAAAAAGGTGAGGCCAGACGCACACATCTTCAAATGTGTGTACCCTACTGTTTCTCAAGTTTAGTCCTCCTTACCAAGAACCTCATTTTCTTGATCTAATTCATATCCATATTCTATCATTGCAGCAACTGCCAGAAAGGCATGCATCTGCTCCATTACCTACTGTTATACTTGATAACAAATGTAAGAAGCTGGTCCCTGTACAAAAATTGGCTGTTCAGTTGTAACTTCTATTAAAGTGTCTACTGCAAAGCCTCCAAGGCTGTGTATTTAACTCTGGAAATCCTCACTGAAGTTTGCGGATGGCTTCCCAGAGGTAATTGAGATGATCTATGAAGTCATGTTTTATCTACCTAATTGTTATTTCCACTTGCGATACTTTGGATATAGTAGCTCATGTATACTGCCATGATTTAACCTTTAAGGCCCGAAGCATGTTGCCCTGCAATCGAAACCCTTAATATTCTGCTTTAAGGAACATCTTTTGTCAGTAGCCATGTAGATGAAGGCATGCTCTGGATAAAAACGGAAACTAACACTCCAAAGTGCGTTGTTGTGGTAAAACAAAAGACTATCAAGAACACCATAAGAAAATATCAGGACTAACAAATTGACCACCATAAGGCTCAAACCGCTCAGTGGGAACATTGTCAGACACAACAGAAATATGCATACCAATAAAGCAGACCTGAAAGTGGTAGTTGCATGTGCATTCCACTTAAGCAGTTTTGATATCGCCAGCAGGAGGAAATCAATAACTTCTTTATTCTTTCCTCTATTTTAACCACTCCAGGTGGGCAAATGAAAGTTTCTAGTGTGGCAAAAAATACCAGTAGAAAGGTGATTTAATATTGTTCAAAATTAGGAGCAAATCACTAGAAAAAGTAGCCAATTCTATCTGGATCTTTTAAAGAAAGATGTAATGAAACATTTCCTAACTATCGTAACTAAGTTTCTATTCTATTGTTAGAAAGGCGATTCCAGGGGAGACAGAAGATGTCTGACTGCCGCCCCGAAACCCACCTTTCCGTATGGAATTGGCCGAGCGCCGTCGAGAGGCCCCTTTGGCGAGGCTCCTCTCCTACTATCGTAACAGCCGAGCAATCACACCACCACAGAGAGACACCACACAAGAGTAGATTTAAGAGTCTTTATATAAGGAATAAAGGCAAGGTTCCGCAGCAATATGTACAGGGGGATCGGAGGATCCCAACAAAGTCTCAATGTCCGGGGAAGGGGGTAGCGGGACAGTCTTGGTACCAGCGGGTACTAGGAAACCCTGCGCACAGCTCTCAATCCTCGAGCTGGGGGGTGCCGGGAGCCGCGACAGCGTCAGCAGGGCTCCGAAGATGGTTCAGCTTGGTAGAGCCGCGACAGCGTCAGCAGGGCTCGGCGGATGGTTCAGCTTGGTGGAGCCGCGACAGCGTCAGCAGGGCTCGGCGGATGGTTCAGCTTGGCAGAGCCGCGACAGCGTCAGCAGGGCTCGGAGGATGGTTCAGCGTAGTGGAGCCGCGACAGCGTCAGCAGGGCTCAGAGGTTCCGGGTTCAAGAGTTCTTATCAGGATCAGCCGCGACGAGGTCAGCAGGGCTTCGACTCCCAGATACAACTGACTTCCTGATCCAGGGCTGGCCCAGATATAGGACTGGAGTCCTTTGATGTCCGGACCCTCGCGCCTGGGGGCAGAGGGGCCGGGATGAAGGTGTCCAGACACCCAGCAGGGGGGTGGAGCCAGCCCCCAGGGAGGCCGGAGGACGATCGATACCAGGCGTCCGGGGACGGCTGGAGGGCCATCGAAACTCCTCTCCTCCGGGATCCGCCAAGTGGCCACTTTACCACCTGGGTTGATCTTGGTGCCACGATGTCGGGGCTTCGCTGGGGCCGCGGCCGGGGTCGGGCCGAGGCCACGTGCTCGGGACGCGATGGGCCCAAGATGGAGCCGGGCCTGAAAGGGTGGCCCGGGGTGGTGACCGGACCTGCAGAGTTGGGGCAAGCCGAGTTCGCCGGGTTCCAGAGGGGGAGAGCCGGGGTTTGCCAGGGGCCGGCTCTCGTCGAGAGTTTCTTTAGGGCCCACACAACGGCGAAGGCTTCTCTTTCGATGGTGCTCCACTGTTGTTCTCGCGCCAGCAGCCGCCGGCTGATGAAGGCCACCGGTTGGTCAACCCCCTCGGGGTTAACTTGCGACAGGACCGCCCCGATGCCGTGCTCCGAGGCGTCGGTTTGGACCACAAACTCTCGGCTATAGTCAGGGGCCTGGAGCACAGGGGCGGTGCACATGGCGGCCTTTAGAGTCTCGAAGGCCGTCTGACACTCGGGGGTCCAGTGTACTTTCTGTGGTTGCCTTTTGGAGGTCAGTTCTGTGAGGGGCCCCACAATGCTCCCATAGTCTTTTATGAAGCGCCGATAATATCCAGTGAGCCCCAGGAAGGCTCGGACTGCTGTCTGGTTGACCGGGGGTTCCCAGGCCACGATGGCGTCAATCTTGGGTTGGAGAGGAGCTACCTGGCCGCTCCCCACTTGGTGCCCCAGATAGGTCACGGACCCATGGCCTATCTGGCACTTGCTTGCTTTCACTGTTAGTCCGGCCCGCCGGAGGGCCGACAGGACCTCCCAGAGGTGCCTCAAGTGTTCGTCCCAGTGGAGGCTGTACACCGCAATATCGTCCAGGTATGCAGCACTGAACTCTTCTAGCCCCGCCAGCACTCTATTCACTAGTCTCTGGAAGGTAGCGGGGGCGTTTTTCATGCCGAAGGGCATCACCTTGAATTGGAAGTGGCCATCGGGGGTCGAGAAGGCGGATCGTTCTTGGGCCCCGGGGGTGAGTCCGATCTGCCAATATCCGGCCGTGAGGTCGAAGGTGCTGAGGTATCTGGCGGCCCCCAGGCGATCGATCAGTTCATCCGCCCGGGGGATGGGATGGGCGTCGGTCCTGGTAACGGCATTCAGTCCCCGGTAGTCGACACAAAACCGGAGCTCTGGAGGGGCGCCGGGGGCGGCGGCCTTAGGGACCAGGACAACTGGACTGGCCCAGGTACTGTCTGAGGGCTCGACCACTCCCAGGGCTAGCATCTTGGCAACTTCGGACTGGATGCAGGCCCGGACTCGGTCGGGAACTCAGTAGGCCCGGTGTCGCACGGGCGGGCTGTCCCCGGTGTCGACATCGTGGACACACCACTGCGTGACCCCGGGAGTGAGCGAAAACAGGTCGCAAACTGCCCCAACAGCTCTTGGCAGTCCTGGCGCTGTTCGGGGGTCAGGGCGGAGGAGATGGGGACTCCCTCGACGGAGCCATCTTTTTCAGAGTACTTCAGGAGGTCGGGCAGGGGCTCAGAGTCGTCTTCGGCCCCGTCGTCCGTAGCTAGCAGCAGGCTCAGCTCCGTGCGGGCAAAGTGAGGCTTGAGCCGGTTGGCATGCAGGACCCGGAGGGGGTTCCTGGGGGACTCCATGTCCACCAGATAGGTGACGGGGCTCTTGCGCTCCACCACTTTGAAGGGCCCCGTCCATTTGTCCTGGAGGGCACAGGGTTCGACCGGGGACATGACCCAGACTTGTTGGCCCGCTCGAACTCGATGGACGAGGCGTTCTGGTCATACCAGCGTTTCATCTCCTCCTGACTGGCCTCCAGATTGGCCTCGGCGAGTTCCCGGAACCTCCGAGTCTGGTTCCGGAGGGTCAGGAGGTACCGGTAGACATCTGGCGGGGCATCTCGGACTGTATTCTCCCAGCCTTCTTTGACCAGGCTGAGGGGACCTCGGACAGGGTGTCCATACAATAGTTCAAAGGGCTGAACCCCAGGGACTTCTGAGGTACCTCCCGATAGGCAAACAGGAGGCATGGTAGCAGGACATCCCATTTGCGGCGGAGGGGTTCTTCTAGGCCCTTGATCATCCCCTTGAGTGTTCTGTTAAACCGCTCCACAAGTCCATTCCCTTGGGGGTGATACGGGGTGGTGAACTTATATGTGACCCCGCATTGTTGCCACAGGGACCGCATATATTTTGATATAAAGTTTGTGCCCCGATCACTCACGACCTCTCGGGGGAATCCGAATCGGGAGAAGATTCCCATTAGTGCTCGGCCCACCACGGGGGCCGTTATGGTCCGGAGGGGGATGGCTTCTGGGTAGCGGGTGGCGTGGTCCACCAGGACGAGGATGAAGCGGTGTCCCTGTGAGGTGCGGGGGTCCAGGGGCCCCACGATGTCGATCCCCACTCGCTCGAAGGGGGTTGTCACCACGGGAAAGGGTTGGAGCGGGGCCTTGACTTTCCCCCCCGCTCTTCCCGCTGGCTTGACAGGTCGGACAGGTCCTACAGTGATTGCTCACATCGTTGCGCATCTTGGGCCAGTAGAAGTGGGTCACCAGGTGGCTGTAAGTTTTGTCCTGCCCCAGGTGCCCGGCGAGGGGCACGTCGTGTGCCAGGTTTAGGAGGAAGTCTCTGAATCGTAGGGGGACCACCAACACTCGTCTGGCCCCCAGTTCAGCAATTTTCTGTTCACTGTATAGGAGGTCGTGGTCCCAGTAGACCCAGTGGGACCCCGACGTTTCCCTGGCGGCTTGAGCTGCGGCTTGCTGCCGGGTCCCTTCGAGGGAGGGACAGGTCCTCTGTTCCTGCCGGAATTGTTCTCGGGTGGGACCACCTTCCTGGCGCCATTGGCTTAGTTCAGGGATGTCGCCGAGCTCGGCGATGTCTTCGCGGTTGGGCCCTGGTGACCCGGGCGCAAGGCCTATTTCTTCATCGATGGCGGGTGGCGGAGGCGCGGGCCATTCCTGTTCTTCGGTCGGGGTGGCCTCCGCCGGCGCCGGGGCCCGGGCTGCCATGGATCGGGTTGTCACACAAACCCACTCGGGTAGTCCCAGCATCCCCAGATGCTCTCTCCGCTCGACTTGGGCCCAGGGGGAACTCTCGAGATCGTTTCCGAGGAGGCAGTCCACGGGGGCGTCGTCCCGGACGGTTACCTTTAGCATGCCTGACACCCCTCCCCACTCGAAGGGGATTCGGGCCATCTGGCACAGGGTCTCGGAATTGTCGGCGGCCAGCACGGGGCACAGCACATTCGGCAGGATCTGTTCGGGGGTCACCAGGTGGCAGCGGACGGCTGTCACACTGGCTCCCGTGTCACGGAGTGCTTCGGTCCGGCGCCCATTAATGTTGACCCACTGCCGGTACTTTTGGGTGTTGCTCGGGAGTGAGGCCCGGGGAATCATGTCTCTCTCGCCCAGACAGACTAGGGCCATGGCGGCTGGTCCTCGTTGTAGACCTCTTCTTCTTCCTCCCCTCCTTCTCCCAGGGCTGCGGCAGCGATCTGGCGGGTCGGAGGTCCGGCGATGCCGGTGCGCGGGTTCATTGGGCATTGGGGGTCACTGGCGAAGTGACCTGGCCGCTGGCATCTGTGGCAGGTAAAGTTCGGGCGAGGCCCCGGTCGTGCTGGGGGGGGCCCTCTTCGGGTCAGGGACGGTGAAGTGTTGTTCTGGGGCGACCCCCGGGGGGGACTCCGGGGCGGCGCAGGTGGGAAGTCTCTGCTCCGGTTCTGGCCTCCTCCGCCGCCTCGCTGGCGGGGGTGCCCTTGCGTGTTCCGTCCGGACTCTCCTATCGGGGTCCGGGGGACCCGGGTGCTCACCCATCGATCGGCCTCGACGGCGAGTTTCCGTGGCTCGGTCAGCTTGCTGTCGAGTAGATGCTGTCTGAGCTCGACAAAGCAGTTGTTGGAGAGGTGCTCCCATACGATGAGGTCGAACAGCTGCTCGTGGGTGGTCCCCTTGCTGCCCTTTATCCACCCTTCTAGCGCTCTGCTATAAAAGTTCACGTACTCCACCCATGTAGTACCGGGGATCTTTTTACAGTCTCTGAATCTTTGCCAGTACATCTCAGGGGTGAGTCCATACCGGGTGAGCAGGGTGTCCTTCATGTGATCATAGGAGGACATCACGTCGTCGGCCAGGTCCAGCAGGATGTCTCTTCCTTCGCTGACGAATCTCCCCCATAGGCCGGCACCCCAATCTTTTCGGGGTATGCGGTGCGCGGCCATGGCGACTTCGTAGGCCTTAAACCACTGCTGGATGTCGTCATTTTTGTAGTACTCTTTGACGACATCCTTGGGAATGTGGACCTTCGGGTCAGCAGGAGGCGGGGGGTTTCGGAGCACAGCGGCGCCAGCTTCTTCGCTCTTGGCCTTGATCTCCAGCTCTTTGAGGCCACGCTCGTGTTCGAACGTGAGTTTCTTTTCTTCCAATTCGCTCTGTCTTCGTCTTTCCTCCAGGTCTCCTTGCAGCCGTAGTTGCTCAAGGGCGATTTTCTTTTCCGCTAGCTGGAGTTCTCCGTCCAGCCGGAGTCGGGCGAGCTCCAACTCGTGGAGCCGGCTTCTCTCTCGCTCTCGGGCATCTTCGTGGGAGAGGCCCGGGTCTCTGTGGGGGTTCCTTTCCTCTACGGGGGCCGCTGAGGTCCCCTGGTGCACGTCTGGGACCGGTTCACCTCCGGTCGGGGGTGGTGTCTCTCGGGCCTCCACCCATGTTTGCAGCGCTTCTTTAAAATCTTCCTTTGTACTTAGTCCGGTGGTAGCGATACCTAAGTTTTTGAAGAATTGTTTTAGTTCTTTATGTGTGTACTCCTCCAGTAGTTCCTTCTGGAACTCTGCGGTCGTTCCGGCTTCTTTATCGCTCATGGTTGCTGTGGTCTCTGTTAGTAGTGGGCGAGTTGTTCGCTGTACGATATGCGTCGGCTCGGATCCCGTCGCCTGCCACCAATGTTAGAAAGGCGATTCCAGGGGAGACAGAAGATGTCTGACTGCCGCCCCGAAACCCACCTTTCCGTATGGAATTGGCCGAGCGCCGTCGAGAGGCCCCTTTGGCGAGGCTCCTCTCCTACTATCGTAACAGCCGAGCAATCACACCACCACAGAGAGACACCACACAAGAGTAGATTTAAGAGTCTTTATATAAGGAATAAAGGCAAGGTTCCGCAGCAATATGTACACGGGGGATCGGAGGATCCCAACAAAGTCTCAATATCCGGGGAAGGGGGTAGCGGGACAGTCTTGGTACCAGCGGGTACTAGGAAACCCTGCGCACAGCTCTCAATCCTCGAGCTGGGGGGTGCCGGGAGCCGCGACAGCGTCAGCAGGGCTCCGAAGATGGTTCAGCTTGGTAGAGCCGCGACAGCGTCAGCAGGACTCGGCGGATGGTTCAGCTTGGTAGAGCCGCGACAGCGTCAGCAGGGCTCGGCGGATGGTTCAGCTTGGTGGAGCCGCGACAGCGTCAGCAGGGCTCGGCGGATGGTTCAGCTTGGCAGAGCCGCGACAGCGTCAGCAGGGCTCGGAGGATGGTTCAGCGTAGTGGAGCCGTGACAGCGTCAGCAGGGCTCAGAGGTTCCGGGTTCAAGAGTTCTTATCAGGATCAGCCGCGACGAGGTCAGCAGGGCTTCGACTCCCAGATACAACTGACTTCCTGATCCAGGGCTGGCCCAGATATAGGACTGGAGTCCTTTGATGTCCGGACCCTCGCGCCTGGGGGCAGAGGGGCCGGGATGAAGGTGTCCAGACACCCAGCAGGGGGGTGGAGCCAGCGTCCAGGGAGGCCGGAGGACTATCGATACCAGGCGTCCGGGGACGGCTGGAGGGCCATCGAATCTCCTCTCCTCCGGGATCCGCCAAGTGGCCACTTTACCACCTGGGTTGATCTTGGTGCCACGATGTCGGGGCTTCGCCTGGGCCACGGCCGGGGTCAGGCCGAGACCACGTGCTTGGGACGCGATGGGCCCAAGATGGAGTCGGGCCTGAAAGGGTGGCCCGGGGTGGTGACCGGACCTGCAGAGTTGGGGCAAGCCGAGTTCGCCAGGTTCCAGAGGGGGAGAGCCGGGGTTTGCCAGGGGCCGGCTCTCGTCGAGAGTTCGTTGAGGGTGGTGTCCGGGGGGCGACAGCGGGTCGATGGAGGGCCGATGTCGTCCAGGGCCTGCCATGCGGGAGGGGTAGGACCACGCCACAAGGCAGGGTCCAACATCTATTAAGGACCGGAAGCTCAGATTATGCTTTAAGTCTTTACTTCATCCACTTAATAGGCAATAGGTGTCACCTTTGGGACCTTATAAGTGTTTAACCATGCAACACTTAATGTTGGCGCACCAAGGATATTGTGCTGCATAACTAAATACTTATAAGGTCCCAAAAGCGAGACCTATTGGCTATCCCAATGCTTGTGTTTACAGAGTCTGCAAAAATGGAATGCATGAACCACTGGGGTGGCTGAAGTCATATAGTGAAGCATGAGAAATAGTTTGCAATTATGCCCAAAATAAAACCCAGCTCTGAGTGTGTGTTTGTGGCTCTGTGTGTGTTTGTGGCTCTGTGTGTGTGTGTGGCTCTGTGTGTGTGTGTGTGGCTCGGTGTGTGTGTGTGTGTGGCTCGGTGTGTGTGTGGGGGACTCTGTGTGTGTGTGGGGGACTCTGTGTGTGTGTGGGGGACTCTGTGTGTGTGTGGGGGACTCTGTGTGTGTGTGGGGGAATCTGTGTGTGTGTGGGGGACTCTGTGTGTGTGGGGTACTCTGTGTGTGTGGGCTACTCTGTGTGTGTGGGGGACTCTGTGTGTGGGGGACTCTGTGTGTGTGTGGGGGACTCTGTGTGTGTGGGGGACTGTGTGTGTGGGTGTGGGTCGGTGTGTCTGTGTGTGGCATTTGCGAGAGATTAAGCTATTGGCATTGTAAATGACAATGCCATTTATTTATCTGTTTTCAAAACCAACACATAAATGAAAATGTTGTCATTTACAATGCCAATAGCTCTAACTTTGGCAAAGGCGAGACCGTTGCATTGTAAATGCTTGTTAATATTGGAGGGAAAGGTGGGGAAGTCTAAAGCAAATCAGTTGATGTAATACATACAGTGTTAAAGTTGCCAAAATGTTTAACCACTTCACTGCGGCGGCTATTCCGCCGCAGTGCTAACGAATTTGCGCGGCCGCGCGGCGGCCGCATGCTCATGACGGAGCCGCTCCGTCACGAGCGTCGGTTGAGCTGTGCTCGTGACGGAGCGGTTCCGTCACGGCCCGCCCCGCTCAATAGAACGCTCAGCGCAGGCGCGGAATTCGTGCCGCGCATGAGCGTTCTATCAAGCTGGGCGGGCCATGACGGAACCGCTCCGTCACCAGCACAGCTCAACCGACGCTGGTGACGGAGCGGTTCCGTCACCAGCACCGAAGGGGTTAACTACATATGTGACGCTGGACACTTAACAAGCTACCATAACGACAGGAAAATAATAACAGAACAGAGACGAGGATGTTACACATTATTAAAGAAAATATCTGTTGGCAATGTGTTATTTTTCATTAACATTAATACATAAGTGTTCACTAAATAACAATAGATTAACATTCAAATTTACTCTCACGCTATCTGGCATTTCCCTCGAAAAGGATTTATCGAAAGTGGGAGACACAATGTGAACCCATTTCACATATCGGCCTGTCTAGCAAAAACGTCAATAAATGTGGAAAAATATTGCTATTTGGGACAGTACTTTCTTTGTGAAGATGTCTCATTCTACCTCTGGAAAGGGATGAAGTTGCCAATCTACCTCACAAAAGACCACCAAGCAGATACATTCTGTTCAGTGCACGCCAGCTTCTGCATTGCACAAATAATGTGACCTAAATCTGTGTATATAAGGGCTATTGAGATCTCCTAGTCAACGTTCCCCAACCCCAGAGCCTGGCCATGCCTACCTTCTCCAGATCCACATCATCTGCCAGCTTCATGTTCTTGGTATGTATCTGCAGAATTTCTAGCCGGCCAGTAGAATCTGGAATTCCAATGTCGATCTCCCGATCAAAGCGGCCTGAGAAAGCAGAAAGTACATATTGTGTGGTTCTTGCAACTCATTGTGGACAGACAGTATATTTTCTAGCAATTACACATAGGTACCCTGACAAACAGCCCAAACCACAAAGTAATACGGTGAAAACCCCATTTGTTGTGCGGGATATGCATCCAGCAAGGGACCTATAACCAGGGACACAGGAATTTATGCGATTTTGCCCCATGGTTTTTTCTACATAATTATGGATTTACACATAATCCACCACCAGCATAATCAGCTGATTTTACAAAGAATTGTTTATAGCGTAAGCGGTTTAAAGGTTACTAAAAAAGTGCTTCATCTGGTTGCACGCAGCTGCAGACACATTGCCAAGGTTAACTGCTCACCCTTTCAGTTGCTGATAGCTGTATAGAAGTGTGAAACTACTACAACGAGGTGCACGTGCACCCTTGCACAAACAGTACACTTAGTGGATAAAATGCCCAAAATAACAATATGATGCTGCCATAAATTGTGGCATATTATGCCACTTAATTGACTACTTCTTGACACATTATTTTGCCAACACTGCTGCCTAATTTGATCCTCCATTGCTGCATAAATCAAGTGGCCCTGCCTATGGCAAACACATAGTAAGGAAGATGGAGGAGAGACTTAGGGGGTCAATCAGAGTCCGAGGACCTCCTGCCCGGCCAAACCTTCAATGCCCCCACCTCATTTAGAGGCAGCAGAACCGCATGATTTCCAACAGCAAAGCTTCAGTCAGCTCTGCGGTCGGAACAACATGACCGCGGTCGGAGCAACATGACCGGGGCACAAGTCCTAAAAAAAGAAGCGGGGGACGCTGACGTCAGGACGGGAAATTACGTCACGAAAGGTGGCTTGCACCATCAGACTCATTGCCTCCCCTCGCTCACCCCTTTGATGAAATTGCATCAGAGAAGCCAGCGCTTGAGCAGCATTCTGAATGGGCTCCGATCTCACCCCAGAGAGGCCAGAGAGTGAATGTGTGGCTCCATTTGCTCCAGTTATCGAGTTCCCAGTAAAATAAGTGGGGGGACGCCGTCCACCCGCGTGGTACCCCGACTCGAGCCCTGATACATGACAAAACAGCAAGTCAGCCACAGGACCACAGTGGCTGGAACTTCACCATATTTAGGGTAGGGCTACTTCCACTGATTTCCCCTGCCCAGACCCTGCATTTAAAAAGGCCAAAACTCACTTTGGTGCTTTTGTTCTAAAAATCAAAGTGACACCCTGAGTGGGACAAACATTTTCAGCTTGTTTGGCAATGAGCAATCAAAAGTGCATCCGCCTATGCAGCAGATGCACCTTTCTCCACAGAGATCTCCTACAGAAAGCAGGACTCTCCAAATCTGACTGTCTGTCTACCCTCATTGGAAGAAAACCATGGCCTCTGTGGACCTACTGTGGACCTGAAGGGTTGACCGGTCACACATTTGGCCCTAAATGAGCCGCTAAATCCCAGAGAACACCCGCGTGCAAGACACAATACAGAGAAAGGCTCAAAAACCCTTCTACCAAACACACAATTTAAGGGGCCCAGGCTGTCCCACTACATCTGAAGGACACTATGAGAACAATGCACAGTACAGATGGAGTTCACCGTATCCCCTAGCACAGCAGTATACTTACAAACAGGGAGGACCTTTAGAAGCAGATGAAGTACAACTCAAGTCCTGAACAGCAGCCCATGCTGCTACAAACACTGCAGACTGGGCCAATGAAGGGAACCCTGATAGCCTCAACCATTACACATTACATCCCTCGCCGCTGTTTATACGGTCAGTATTTGGAAGAGCACGGGCTCTGGAGGATACCCCCTTTGAATTTTATTTCCCTTTCAGGGAACTCTATAAAACAAGGCAATGCTCACAAATGTTGATACAAATTATTGAACCAGAAATGGGGGAATTTGGGAAACACCCCAATTAGAAAAGAACCTAAATTCTGTACGAAACTAACGCACCGAATCTCCTGAGTGCGGGATCCACGCTGTTGGGCCGGTTAGTTGCTGCCATGACCACCACGTGAGCCCGTTGCTTTAAGCCATCCATGAGTGTAAGCAGCTGGGATACAATCCGGCGCTCCACTTCACCATGGGTCTGAAACAAGAGGATGGAGGTGAGATACAAAAAGCCAGTGCAGGGTGGGGAAGCAAAACAGCATGGCTCCAGTATTGTGCCATAACAAAGGGAAACAGACAGAGTGTATACTAGCTTTGACAGAACCTCCAGCAATACATTACCCATTGGCTTGGGTGGCCTGGTGGCTAGAATTAATTGGTGCAATCTGTGACAATTGGAGTCATTTACCACAGGTCCATGGGCCCAGCAGCGTAATGGACCGGAAACTGGATCTCCAAGGAACACCTTTAGTACTTGACTCTCAGAATAGTGAGACAGAGGACTCCAAGTTTTACATTAGGAGTTGATGAGGGCTAGACCCTCACAACACAATAATATCATTCGATAAGGTTACCACTCGGGTCAGTGCTTACATTTTTACAAAGATATAACTTTAACCCACATATGACAAAATACTGCACATAAAATAAAGACACCCAAAGAAATCCAGAGATCTCTTTCTCCTTCCTAGCCAGAGATCTGACCACAAAGGTTATTATCACTCCTAAGCGCTAAGAGCTCATTGGTTTTTTAGAATGTACGTCTAAGGCCAATGGTAAGTCTACAGGAGTGTTTGCAATTATTACATGATTACAAGGGCTCAGAACCAATCTCACTTCGGAAGCAGTGACTTGACATACGAATCGTTGACTATTTACTTAGAGAAGTTCAGTTTACACACAGTGTTGGCCAGCATAGGTCTCGCAAGTCAAAAATGCAACGCACAATCTCAGTCCTCCACTAGATGCTGTCCATTTAGCTATTGGTCAGCCACTGGTCAGGTTGTTATGCTACACTTGCAAACGCTCTTGATGACTTTGCAGTGATGTATTTAACAATTCCAAGTTGAAATGTTTTGACAACAACCTGTTAGAAAATCGCTCATACCCAAAGCATTGCAACACACCCTCCTTAAAAAGGCAGAGTTGCTCTCCCAAAGTCTAACTGGTTATTAAGAGGGGGAAGGGGCATGTCCAGTGATCGATTCCCAGATATGGTCCAAGAGAGCTGCTAGTCCAAACCGGGGGACTATAGCTGGTTCCAGAGCCCATATATTCCATCTACAAATTATATGGTGAAATGCCAAAAGGTAGAACTTGTCAAGAGCAAGAATGACCATACACCCTGCAGCACAGTGGGACTGAAAAATATCATGGAAATATAACATGTATTCCATAGGAAGGCATATATATATAACAGCACTGTGTCCCTGAAGAATATGGTGCTGAACAAGATTTAAAGCATGTCTGATGGCCATGTTCAGGATTTGGGATGTTGGGAATAAGAGCATTCCTTAGGGCATTCCTAGCTACACTGAATAGAACCCCCGGGAAAACCAGAACTCTCTAGCAGCAATATTCTAGCGAGCTGGGAGAATGTGTCCTGAAACCGTTACAAAGCTCCTAGCTGGTGAATGAAGCAAGATGTTATACTGACAAGTGCAGATGAGGAATGGAGAAGTGAGGGTCTGTCCCCTACCAGATCCCACCATAGGAGGTGTCGGTCACCTACCTTCTCTCTCTTGGGGGCGATGGCATCCAGCTCATCAATGAAGATAATAGCAGGGGCATTTTTCTCTGCCTCCTCGAAGGCCTTGCGTAGGTTACTCTCCGACTCTCCAGCCAATTTACTCATAATCTCAGGGCCTGGGACAGAGAGAGAAAAGAGATTCAGGAAAAAGCAGGGTGAATGCACAGGCGTACCAGTCAGAAAGGAGGGCAGACATAAGGTGTTGAGATGGGAGAGGCAAGGGAAGAGGTGAGGAGAGCACAGGAAGTAGGCATTCAGAGGCATGGAAATGAAAGTGTAGAACTAGCCAGGAAAAAGAGACTTTAGGCAGAGGATTGACAGGGGAAAGAGACGGTAGAAACAAGGGAAAAGAAACAGAAAGACAGAAGACATAGAGCAGAAGAACAGAAGAGGTAAGGAAAGGCAAGTAAGTAGTAAAGGAGAAGCAATGAAAAGGCAAGTGTAAAGCAGGTAAAACTGTGGTTGTGTGTTTGTATATGTATACGGCGTAAGTTTTGCACTGTAACTTATAGTATCTCTCAGTTTCTGAACAGTATAAATCCTGTGTTTTTCCTTTACATAGCATGTGTTGCTTCATTCATTTTATATTAAATATGTGTTGTGTGCAGTACATATTACACAGCAAGGACTTCTTAAACATTCTAAACACTATACGTCAGAACTCATACAGAGAACACACTGTCCTATTTCTCCTTACCATTGATGAGGAAGAAGAATGCCCCAGTTTCGTTGGCAACCGCTCGTGCTACCAGTGTTTTCCCTGTGCCTGGAGGGCCATACAGGAGAATCCCACGAGGAGGCTATGGGAAAATCGAGATTACAGGTCAGAGGTCAGAACTTCCAAAACACACAGAATGGGGCACTGAGGGGTCAGATCATGGGGGGCTGCGAGTCCCAACAAAATACAGCCGCCACCTCCTAAAGTTAATGTTCTCAGACTTGGACACAAACTTTCTGTAAGGAGAACACAACCAAACAGGATCCCCGCCCTGCTGGCATTGCCCATTCCAACATGGTGAGGCCTCCTCAATGCTCCATCATTCTTAAACTGACTTTTGCGAATGGCTTACTTTCTATACGAAATGATGTTTCCACTAATTTGAATATAACTCACACGTCACGCTCCTTTGTGGTTCAGAGATCATTCCATCTAAGTGTCAACATTTATCTCCAAAGCGCCTCTTCATGTAACAAGATGGGGGCAAAGAAATGTGGTCCGCTGCACCCACCTCCGTTCCAGTTGTACCACGCAATCCACACGGTAGGACAGGAAATAAATCGGTTTGAGACCAATGGGTGGTCTCTGCACATTTGTGAAACTGGACTTGCAGGTAAAAGTAAAGGAATTTAGCAACTCCACCTGTGGCATGCTGGCCTTTGAACTTAAAGGCCTGGTAATGGCTGGTAAAATCACTCCAGTTATGGTGATAAATCTGTACGTCAACCCACGCAGGGACGTGAAAAATGAGATTGCCAGGAATATCACAGGTCAGATAAAAAATGTATTCTATGATTACCCAGGACATGAGTCTATAGTGGCTGATGACTTCAACACATGAAATATGTGCCAACATGGGGGAAACCACAGAGATCTATCTCGCAATACCCTAGAGGACTGCATCAGAAAATTTGAGCTGGCCTCGGCCGACCAGAAGGGCTCCCTGGAGGATACATCAAAGCCCATTTTTAAAACCATATCTACATTGGATTACAAATTCTTAAGCAAGATCTTATTAAGCAAATGTGAGGAGTATAAAGTTCAAATTAGAACTGAAAGTGACCTCCGCCTGCTATCAATTGTGGTCAACGTTAGCTCAAAGATTCACTGGATCCATAATTAGGTTTGCCTGCCGCTTCCAACTAGCGTTGGCCCATTACTAAAAAGAATCAAATGGGGCCCAGTCTGAAAAACCCTGTACATACGATGGAAACTTACTATTTCTCTCCACCAGCTCTGAAGCATTAACCGACCCGAGTAGAGAAGCATTGGAGGACAATAATAACAGAGTTATATAGAGCCCTAACATCCAATAAGCCCCAAACCGAATCTTGCGTCCCCACAACAGGAAGACCCACTCCATTTCTAGGAATCAAAGAGTTTAAGGAGAGCAAAAGGACATGTCGCTTAGCAGAACTACAACATAGAAGAGGGAAGGGTCCAAATACGGAAAGCAGCCTAAATGACGCAAGGAAAAAACACAAAAAATGTGTTTGGGCATTAAAGAATAAACACAAAGAGGCGGAGTGGAAACATATATTCTCCCTGCTAGCACCAAGTAAGTCAAGGGAATTTTAGGGCTACATTAAAGGTCTGGCAAGCAAAACTAGCGGCAAGGCGAATGCTGTCCCAGCCAAAAAAAATGTGTTGACCATGTGTCAAACCTTTATGTAGACATCACAAAAACAAGGGCCACCATTAAAAAAACTCACTTGCCAATGCCCTAGTGGGTTTTGAGAAGAGCCCAACTGTAGTCACTGAAAAGGAGACAGTAAGCATCCTGAAGTCAATATGAAAGAATGGAGCCGCGGGCCCAAATGGCCTACCTGGGAGTATTTTTAAGGAGGATCTAGCACCTTATATGCATACCCTTTTCAATGAATGTATGCTGCTGTCTGCCATCCCAGAATCATGCAAAAGCTCCATTCTACATCCAGTTCATAAAAAAGGGGCCAATACATCACCTGAAAATTATAGGCTAATAGCCCTATTAGATGTATATTGAAAAGCCTTTGCGGAGGTCCTCCCGCATGAGCTGGAGAACTGGATTAATGATAACAACATCATCCCATGGTACCAGACGGGGTCAAGGTCGAATGCCTCTAAAATGGAAAATGTGATAGCGCTCTCCTATTTGGGGGCCAAGGCTATTGAAAAATCCACAAGCACGCTTTAGGCCAGTTTCATTGACTATAGCACTGCATTCGATGAAGTTGACCTGAATACACTTTCGGCCAAACTTGCTGACTGGGGAATACCTAGGCAAGTCTTGGCTGCGGGAAAGATCCTTTACAACGCAACTTTTACTCCGCACTACCATTACGACGCAACTATTACAATGCAAGTCATTACAACGACTTGCGCTGGAGGGCGGTCTAGGATAGGGAATAGTTTAATTACTATCCAACACCTTCTCTACTATCCACGGGGACTGGAGTTGGAATAGTAAATTAAACTATTCCACTATCCAGCGCCCCCCAACACAAGTCGTTGTAATGACTTGCATTGTAAAAGTTGCATCGTAATGGCATGCGGAGTGAAAGCATGCGTTGTAATGACATACATCCCTTGGCTGCTATCACAGCACTATACACAGACACCTGGGTGCGAATCAGGATATCTCAAACCCAACCCACTGCAAAAATATACACAAATAAAAGTCTGAAGCAGGGGAGTGTCATTGCACCCAGCGTGTTCAATTTATACACAGCTGATTTAGGGGTGAAACTCCTGAAAGGAAATATTTTCCCACCAAAGGTGGGCCACACTAAATTACCTATCATTCAGTATGTTCATGACTTGGTGCTATTGTACCATACTCGAATCGGTATGAAGGGGGCCTTGGGTATTCTACACTCCTACAACACGGGCCAAATTGTTACCCATCATACATTAAGGGCATCTCGCGTTTCCTGGTATGCTTACATAGACATTAGAGCATTGCCATACAGCTGCATACAGGAAATTATTCTGACTCCCCAAAACAACCAGACAAGGACTGATTTGACTGGAGTTTGGATTAGTGAGAATGGACATTGAGTGTAAAATTGATTTAGATAAATATTACCACCAAGTGGCCAGAGTAAACACTGACTCAATGAAAGGTGCCTTCCACGTGATTTTCCAGGATAGTAGTGCAATAGGCATATTGAATTTGACCGTAGAGCGCCTAACTGACTTAGTCGCTATAACACAGCGCCTAAAGAGGACTTTAAAACGACAGGGAAAGCTCATATCAAGGGAACAGGATAATAATGAAATCAGAAAAATATTGGGAGAAGCGGGATTCGACAAATCACACAAAGCCACCTCTTGCCAGCCCTACCTGAGAGCAGCAATGGGAAGACAAGCTCTAAAGAAAATTCTGCTGACCAGGCTCCTGACACTGCCTGTATGGGAATATAGGGCCCACTGGAAATGTAACCCACCAGGTCATAGGCAGTGCAGGCTGTGCTCACATTTCTCATAATCCATTGTGCATATAGTATGTTGCTGTGTAGCCTTGCTCCTTCCAAGGCGAGTTTAATTAACGCCAATTTTCCTGCATCATGGTGTAAGAATGTGCAAAGAGGCAGTGCCACGCATTTTTTCATCAGCTGTCCCAATAGATTTAGCAAGGATTGGCACGTTTTTTGCTAGAGCTGGAAGGCTCCTGTGAGAAACTCCTGGGGACATCCCCCCGGACAGCATCAAGTATGAACTTGCTCGAAGTTGAGCACTGAACTGTTAGCCTATAAGTTGGACATAGCTTGTCAACTTGGCACCTTGCACTTTGAAAGACATGCCTATTTGCAAGTTACGCTAACCCATAGGTCTGGAATATTTTACATGGGCCCATTGCCCTGAGCCACTGGACATTGCTTGACAACTTGGAGTCTTGTACTTTGAAAGACATACCTGCTTACAATCTTAGCTTGAGCTGTTTACTCCTGATGCACCATGCCAGAACGGTTTCTTCCTGATGCACTTTAAAACCTCATGACGCATGGCACATGGCACTTTGGATTATTTGCACCCTTGTTTCTTATACTGCTCCTTCTTTTTTGGTGACCCTCACATTCCAAGAGCTCAAATATTTTACACTCATGTCTGAAGCACCTTGTCTGAAATGTTTATTTTAAGTAATCACAAAATAAACCTACTTACTTATACAATCGTTATGGGGCAGCTAGCATTTTGCGACCACCCCCAAAATACCTGTAAATGCAGAGCTAGATGTCTGTCAGGGATAGCAGACCTCCACCTCCACATGCATTCCCTGCAAGGGCACGTTTTTATGGCATGGCTTCACAGCGTGCCAGAGAATTATGTGAGAACCACCAGGAGAGGAACTTTGGCTCTGCCCAGATGGCGGGAGTCAGGAGAACATGTATTAATTGGGCAGAAGTTGTGTGCTTCCACAAAAACGTGCTTGCCCTCCACACTGCTGTGATCATTTTATGAATCCTCTTGCCTGATCTTACCTTTAAGGGAAACACGCATGCCAATAAAGGGTCATAGATAACGATATCATTTATATTGTTTTTTTTTTTTTTTTTAAACCTTTATTGTACAAAGAGTGCTCACAAATACGGGCCTACAACCCAACGGGCTGGCCACCACATAGCGAAAGCATAATTAGCAATATAAGAGTGTACACAGGATATGACGGCAAGATCATTTATATTGTTTTTCTCTGACAGAAGCACAGATAGGAGGAGGCAGACATTAACATACATGGATTTTTAGGTCTGGCTTGACAGACATTCATAAGTCAGCCCTATTGTCCTTGCCAAAGCTTGTTTAGAATGCAGCCTTTGTCCCTTAAATAAACAGGTGCTATTGCTTTTTTTCACTTCAGTTCAACCAAAAAGACTAAATAACCAGATAACAAAAGTTGGAAACAGGTAAGGAATGGAAACATGTATTCCTTGTGAGAAGGAATTATGTGGCACATAAGGAACGTAAAGGTGATCAAAGAGCTTGAACTAAGGATTTTCAAAGACCTACTGAAAACAGTTCTTGGGAATGTTTTAATCAGTTTAGCTTGTCTGCTCTACATTTACACAAGGGAGACAACCATAAGCAAACCAGCCTTAACAACGTGCTAAAAAGACAACATTGTCTCCAAACTTTCAGGCTACACCCCTCTGCATAAGACAACAAGCAACTCCATTCTCAATCTTTAGCTTCATCATTGGGAGTGGCTTCCACCTCTAGACATACCAAGCAAGGTTTTGAAGGCTAGAGCTTTCTCCACTTACAGGTTCACAACAGATAAAAAATAACGTAATGAACCACATCTAAACCGTAGATCAGATCTAGGAGAAGTATTTCTAATGTTTCATATCTCAAATGATCTGATTCAAAATTAGCAGGTATTCTGCTCTGGTAAGCCAACTTTCTCAATATGGGGCATCTTATGAGACTACCAGGAATCCAGAGGTGGGCATAACTGCACCTGCATGTTTTTCCAACACCATTTGGTGATATTTGCGCAGGGAAAACACCAGCAATGTGAGTTTTCGTAACTTGAAAAGGGAGAAATGACTCTGTACTACTACATTATCCATTACTCCATGGCGCAGAATTTAAAATGAGGCACTGATTTTGCACCTGGCAAATATGGCCCCCCACAATTGAGTATGAGGTTAGCCCCTTGACGCTGAAAGATAGAAATGATACGAATCCACTAACCGAATATCTTCACAGGAACATGGACTGCTCATCAATTGTTCCTGTCCACTAACAACACTACTGTGAATTGTAACTTGCTTTTCAGACCGCTGAACTAGAACCATGAAGCTCAGCCCATCTCGGGACAGGTCACCTTTGAAAAGGAGTGCTACTGAGTTTCAGGATTCCTAACCTACTCTGTACATGTGTGGTGAAACAGGATAATGCCCAATGTTTCCAATATTAGGACATTTAACCCAGTAGGGATCTCTTTATAATAAACTCACTGTCGTCGTTTCAGTATCCAAAGCCAAACAAACATATTGTGCATGTGATCATGACGAATAATAAGCAGTGTTTAAATATGTATTAACCTACTTAGTAACATTTTCAATAGGGTGTGCTACATAAATGTGACATATAAATATGAATTTTATAAAAGACCAGTCTTGTTTCCTCATAAACCAAACATGCATCATCAGCCCTGCTATCAAACAATCAAGGTGTCTGATTAGATAGAAAGAATACATATGTACAGTGCCTTGTTCCATTGAGATGTTGGTCAATTTTGGTCAAAGGAAAGGGATTATTTTGCATTTTTTGGCTGCATCTATTTCAGTCCATCATGCTGTGTGCCAGATTTGGCAGCACTGTCAATGAGTGTTCTGCACCAATGTGCGTTATTGAAATCACAAACGTAAGCTCCTCCCCTTCTTGTGTTTTAACCAGGCACAGTGGTCCACTGATGACATTACAGTTGAAAAAGCCTTTCCACTGTGCCCTCAGCTACTTGTAGCGTGCAGACATTACACCTGTAGACTCCTCCCCTCTTCTGACTGCTAATTAGCGACCTTTGGTGTGCCTTTGACGTCTCAACAGTAGAGTCTTCCCTTGTCCTCACTATTAAACATCTAATTTTTGCGTGCTTATGTTAAACAGAAACCTTCGGCAGAGAACCCCACATGTTGGAATTGCAAATCTCAAGTCGGTAACCTTGCACACATGCTTTTCCATTGCCCTACCCTACAAACATATTGGGATAAGATTTATGAATGTATAGGCAAGACCTTCAATATAACCCCTCCAAAAGAATTCTCATATGTTCTACTAGGTGCTTTGGACCCCAAGATCACAGATGTGAATCACCGATACCTGTTAGATCTTATGTTCACATTAGCATGTAAAATTGTTCTGAACAAATGGAAAACCTCCAAAGAAGTCTCATTTAGAATGTGGCAAGAATGGTTATCCTTCCTCAGAGGAGCAGCATAAGAAGCTGTGAAAGTCCCTTGACGCCTTCTCTTTCTCCTATGACCCCCCTTGAAAGTAGACTCATTTCCTCACAATGCAATACTTATAGAATGTCATACTAGCGGTGTTACTAATATACAGTATTGTACTTTCCGCCATCATATCTATGAAATCTGTATTTGCATGATTCACTTATGCTGTAAATGCTGTATAGTATCTTTATCACTAACAGGTGACACTTACGTTTGGCGTTCCACCTGTATGTTACTACAGCTCCACTGCGTTCACCATGGCAAGGCACTTGAGTAACTTGTTCTTGTTATTTTGTATTTTGAATTTCTTTGTATTTCTTATATGTTGCTTTCCTTATGATTTATATTTCTGATAATTTGTCAGGACCAACTGATATGTTTATCATCATTGAAGTGCTCACCATTATCTATTTGTTAATTTCTTGTTTATTTGTTCATTTCTTGTTCATTTCTTAAAAATGTTATAAATATGATTTGAAATAAAACCAGTAACTTTCAGCATTGCTATGACACCGCAATTATAGACTCCTATCCGTACTATTACTCAACTACATTTAGTGCTCAAATGACATAACACTTTTCATACGAGCATCAATTCTTCACTGATCTAAACTGTCAATCAGCCACCCGCAGTGCGCTGATAACATCTTTACTGAAATAACTCCCAGTGCCCCACCCCACCTTTTAACCTAATGAAAAAAACTCTAGTCTCTTCACAAAACGAACGATTGCCAAACAGGCCATGTGTATGGCACAAAGGAAAGCATAAAGGGTTTTCAACCTTCTGAATATGCAAATCAATAAGTGAACATTGCCAAAATAAAATATGGCTCTTGAGGCAGATTAAATTACTGACTTGCAAAATTAGCTCTCTGGTGGTGGTAATTTATAAAGATTTCAGGCTAATCCACCACAATATGTGACAGTAAAGGATCCAATGCTGAAGATCATTTTTGCAGGACGGGTTAGTGAGTCAGATCTGACATTGTGAAAACTGGGGCCTGATTACGAGTCTAGCGGTCTTCAGACTCGCGTAGGCTGTCCAGTGTTTGCTGTATTACAACTGTTAGTTGTAGGGGCGGTGGACTGCCAGCTGCGCCAGAGAACAGTTGTTCCCTGGCGGTGGTGCAGGAGCACCACAGCGCAATAGGCTGAGCAGGGACTGGTGCAATCCAGCTCTGAATATTATGAGATCCTGGACCGCCAGCCTTTTCCTGGCTGAGCTCTCCCAAGAAAAGGCTGGTGGTGCAGCAACAAAGGAGGTCCTACAGGGCCCCCATTTCCCCCCCGCCCTAGGGTGCCCCTCTGGCTGTATTCCCACAAAGTTCCATCACGGCATGGACATCATCCCCCATGCCGTGATGGAACTTTTTTGCCGTTTCCATTGCGGTGCCTATTTTCCAGATACCACCATGGGAAAGGCAAAGGACCGCTGACGGTATTACAAGTTGAACTCATGTAACACAAGTTCAAATTGTGATACAGTTGGCGGTCCTTGCATTCATGTAGCGCAGCTGTGCCGGCGGAGAGTCAGCACAACTGTGTAATCAGGCCCCATGTTTTATTAGATACCACTTTTATGGACAGAGAGAGGACTGGCATACACTACAAAATTGCCCGAGGGCCTTCTGCCGGCCTCTGTTTAGACCCCTGCCAGAAGTGATAGAAGAACCTCTAAAGGGGTTATTTGTCTGTACAGGCTTACCTTGACACCAATGGCTTTGAAAAGTCCCGGATGCCGCAGTGGAAGTTCCACCATCTCCTTAATCTGGGCCAGCTGCTTGCGGCATCCTCCAATGTCATCATACCCCACGTCGTTCAAATTCTCTTCTTCATCCTGAAGAAGAGCAGCAGATTAGGGGATCACTTGTAGACTCTGGAAAAACATCTCTTATAGATCATTCTCTACTCACACATGCCTCCGCTTTGTTTCTCTTTTGGACCTACCCTCACTTTAAAATGTTCCTTACTCACTTTATCCTACACTTCTTGCCCTACATCACCTACAAACACCTGCTCACAGATTGTGACAAGTCAGCAGTTAGAACAAGGCTGCCCTCATGGCCAGGGCACTCCGCATTTACATTTCTTCCTTCACTTATTTTGCCATCTGAAGAGTATCCTCGGTGTATGGGTAATATCTGCAGCAGGAATATAAGAACCTAAGCTTTCCAGGAAACACCGAGAGGGAGAGGGTATATGTGTGACTGTGAAGTCTGTTTAGGTGTGTAGGGGTCCCCTACCAGTACGGATAACAAGTGGCATTGCTAAGGCTTTCCCAAAAGCACTGTCCATTGTTTAATTTTAATTTTAATGATGGTGGTGAGTGGCACTTGAGGAAAGTTCTGAAGGTTTTCCATACTCACATCATGATACACTTTAAAGAAAAGGAAGAGGATGTTTAATTGAATTGTGATCCAGTGGAAGCCAGTTGAGGTATTGCAACGGTAGTGTGAGATGAACATGTTTCTTCAAATTTTGATAGATCGTATCTGCTTGACTTTCGTACCATGCAATTTCTGAATTCTTTTTAAGGGGTACCCATGCTGAGATGGTTTAAGTAGTCTATGTGATGCAGTATAAGATCTCTCCTGATTTTCACTTAGTAGTTGGCCTGGAGCAGAGAAGTACTGCATGAGCTTCATATGGTGAAAGTTTTAGTTCTTCTTTTATCGTTGAAGCAAAGAGGAGATTTGACGTAGGAAAGGCCTACTTCAAATAAGATCCCAAGAATATTTAATGTTAGAATGGGCTGGGAAGCATTCTCATTGCTTAGGCTACCAGAAGGGTGGTACATTCCTAGGTGACTCTCCCACTATAGGGTATATAATCTTGACTCAGAGAAAGTCCTCCTTGAGCAGAGAAAATCCTTCTGCAGCACAGTACAAATTCCCAGTGAAGCGACAAATCAACAACTAGCACAACAGGTCAAATTGGTTGCGATGGGGGTACTTCCTTTCTGCTGGGTACAATGAATTCTCCGCACTCCAACTTTACCTTTGGACTCAGATAGTCATACATATCAAACACTTACATCAAACAATATATTTTATAATATAGTCAAAACATTGTATAAAATTGGGCGGTTTTAAATGCTCTTATAACAATTCACTGAATCAAGATGTATTTACCATAATGGAACACAGTGGAATACCCCTCGACCTTTGAGTCCTTAACAGAATTGAAAACTTTCAGATGCAAAAGCTAGTAAACTTGACAATCTATGTCAGGAACAGAGACAACAAATATTCTAGCTCAAAGCTTGTCAATAAGAAACCCATTATATATAGTCCCTTGTGAAGTTATCTGCTGATTGATTGTGTCTTTGTGTGCCGTGAAGGGATTTTTTAAAGTCTAGTGGCAATGAATGAGTGTCTAGAAGGGCTCCATTTAACCTCCAACAACTGCTTCCAGCAGGACACCATTCAAACAATAGAAATTACTGACGGCCCGAAAAAAATGGATATTTGCAATTGGGCGATGAACTAGTGAGGAGAACGAGATTCATATGACCCTGCCTAGCAAGATACAACTCCAAAACAGACACTGAATGTGTGATGACGCTGCTGAAAGTGTCATTAAGTTGATAGAATGGACATGGACGATCTCTGTGACAGCCTAGAAGCCAAGAAATCCTGGTTCTCACTCTGTAAGACCAGTGCTATATATAACACCATCCTACTATAGCACTAGTTCAATATCTCATATTGGAGGGCTTTGACGGTATTACTTATGCCCATGTACATTGTACCTCTGCGGGACGATAAAGCTTCTCTTTAGACAAGTTTGACGTTTTTGGGAATTTTGGAGAAGTGAAAGCCATCGTGGGCCAGTAATTATTCCATCACCCCACCTTCTAGTAGAGGATGGATCACACCTAAAGTCACCTCGCAATTGACAAGCGATCTAAAAGCAAGGCAGATTGGACCCATGAGCTCACCTCTCCCTCTGGTTTGGAACGCCCAGTGTAGGACCTGGCACTTGTGGACACCCTCTCTCTCGACTGGCTCTAATCTGTAGAGGAGGAATGGCATGTGTGGCTCACCTATGTCTTGACTGGTTGGGGGGGGGGGGGGTTATATGCTAACCTTGGCGCTCTTTTTATTGACTCTTCAGGCAGACAGAGGGTGGAACACTTACAGGGCAGAGCTGAGAAGGCATGAGTGGCTCAACTAGTTGTCTTTTGAGCAGCCCAGGCTGAAAGTCTTTCTCAGAACATTGAACATGAGCTTGGTGTTATGAAGGACCCATGTTTGTAAAGGGAGGAGGCAAAGGGCGAAGCCCAACGTTTACCTTCTAGGTGTCCTGCTAAATGCATCTTAAGGGACAAAATTTCAACTTGTACGTACATTTAAGATTTTTTGCTTTGCCCGTTGTGCTGATACCCAGGTTCTCCCATTTAAGCTTTGCCATTTCAGGCCTGGGGTTGGGTCCTGGTCTTCCGACCCACTCCACCACTCTCTTGCTCCTCTTCTTCTCTCCTACCTCCTCTACTACACAGCTGCTGCTATTTTCCCCGCTCATAACTTTCTGTCATTGAACTGATGTCTTATGTAAGAATCCTGTTTTAATGAAAGCAATCAAATACCGTAAGATGCGGTGGTGTTATACAAATTGGGAAGGGAGGGAGGGAGGGAAGGAGAAAGGAAGGAAGAAAAAAAACAACTGGTGTGAAGTAGCCATGAACCAGCAGGGAACCATCATTGGAGTGTCACAAAGCGGTTAACGAATCCCAGCCCATCTGGCATTAGGTTAATGGTCAGGCCACCCCGCTACAGTGGCCTCAAGTCTCTTTTGATTGGCTACCCTGAAACTATACGGGTCATTGCTTGAGCTCACCTCTATCTGAATTAGCTGCCATTAGTATAAGAGCGGTCACACAGAGAGCTCACCTCTCTCTTGATTGGCTCCCCCTCACAGTGCAGAACGGTGTCTGGGGCCACGATGCAGTGAGGTGTAGGATCCACTTCCACAATCTTAAATTCGACAGCCCTCATGCCACCGCGAACCAGAAAAATATCACCTAACAGGTGAATGAGAAAACCAGGGTGAAAGTAATAGAGAAGTCTAAATTACACATGGAGTTAGAAGCCAGGAGAAGAAAACACAAGTGAAGATTTTGCACTTATGTTTGCATTTCTGCAAATTACATACATCTTAATGCCCATTAAAACTGCCTAACAGCAACAATATTTGGTTAGGCTAGAGCGCAAAATAATCTTTTTGATCAACCAGTAACCATGGGTAACAGTTCAAGCTTGATATATGACATAAAATAACACTCACGTGCTCTGTATTCCTCATAAACAACATCACATTCTAGATCATCCTAGAACCTCTCTATAACTCTCATAATCATTGTTGATCATCTTTGAACTCTAAAGATAACTATAAATATTTGTCCAACACACAATAGCATTTTACAGTTCAGTAGCAGCCCCATCACATACTCCATATTAAAGGCTGCTGTAGAGCTGTAGAGTCCCCATTATGTATCCGTCTAGATCACTCTAGACCTATGTGGTGCTGAAATCAGTATAGATGCTGTTAGATCACCATGGAGACGCCTAGAGCATTCTATGTTGTGATTTGTTATGAAAATGTAGATGTCTGCAACAAACCACAACAGTGTCTGCATGAATGACTACTTCACATTTGGAAGGCTTTGCACCAAGGCAATTCTACCATGATGCCTTTCTAGACAGTTGTCTAGTGTGTGGAGAGCAGGGCTGTGCCATACCGCCTCTAAAAGAAACAAATTTGGCCGCATTTCATTGAGTCTACTCCGGTCAATACATATGTTAGTACTTGAGGAAATATTGGTGGCGTGGGCGGCAGGCACTGTTGAAACAATAAACACATTACCTTTATGCACGGGCCTATACGCCTCTAGAAAGTAGGGCTTCAGGTACACTTCAAACAGGTTGCCAGTGAGGCCCTCAATGGTGTCGTCGATCGGCAGAACGTGGATCCGTTTCCCATATTTCACATCTGGACACGCCTGAATGCTAAAGGAGAAGAGGAGAAAGCCCCCATCAGCGATTCGCGATGGGGTCAGTGCAACCCAACCATCTTCTAGGAAAACCTTCAATACCCCACCTGCCCCTACAGAGGTCATAGCACTTACAGAATCCCTGAGGTACTCTCTGGCCATTTAAACGCTCATAACTCATCTGTCCATATACCTACACCGCTGCTGCTTAGTCACCATCTTTACATCCACCCTCTTCAGCTCGTGCCTCTGTATACTCTACCACACACATGTATTATATCCTAGCAGATATTGCTGCAATGTGCCTCGCTCCATTCTTCTCCATCCAACTTTCTGGCCATAAAAGCCAAACTAATGCTATCTGCACGACCTTTTTGCAGCAGTGTGGGCAAATATAAAATATTCTTCCCGTATGTAATTAAAAAAAATAGAGTGTCCTCCATTGTGTCCTTTTCCACTGGAAAATACTACTCACCACCCAGTGTGTCATCTACAGATAACACTATTCCTTCCTGTTAGTTGCCTTCTGTGCTTACAGCTTTGTAGCCTGTTAGTTGTGTGTGGGATGCCATCATGCTACTCCGCTTTAGGCTTTTCCAGTCCTTCCGTTCCTAGGGCACCCTCTTAGCTCCCATGTCTCCCAGTTCTATCAGACCTTCTGCTGGCTCTATGACACTCCTCTTCACTCCCAGCCACAGCCTTTTGTCTAGCTTTACAATCTACAGGGTTCCACGCACCTCACCACATCTCCCAAGCGAACGCGGAGATTGTTCCTGGTGACGCGGCTCAGGCGGACCTTCTCATTCTGGCAAGTGTCATCAGAGAGCACAATGCAGACTGTCTCACGCCGCTTCTTGCCCTTCAAAAGCACAGTGTCACCCCGGAAGAGATGCAACTCCTCCATTTTATTCTGAAAAGAGATCAAACAGTTGTGGGTTAATGAACTGATAAGGCAATGCAAGGTGGACACAGGGACCATCAACACCAGGAACACCCCCTAATTCCATGCCATATTTAGGCAAACAGGGTATATTTGTGGGATGCAGGACAACTGAATAGGTTTGGATGTAGGGACTTAAACAGATTACTGGGTATGAACATCAGCACTGCATGAGCAACTATAGACACTGGGATAAAAAACATGCACACAATGCAGAATTGTAAACAACTTAAACTTAGTATTTGAGAAGCGAATAATTAAATCACTTACAAATACCTCAATTCAGGGTTGTAAAATGTCAATTAAATTAAAAATGATGTATTACATTCACTAAATTTAATAAAGTGTCCACACATTTTATTCACTCTAATTTGGAGTTAGATGTATGAATTTTTGCTTTAATTTAACTTAACTATTTTAATATAATTTCATAAACAGCAACATATTCAGTTATTTAACATTTGTATGGCTGGGAGTACCTTTTTATAACTTTGTAAATGTATATAATTAATAAAACTACATATTTACTGTTTGTTGGGGTTACAATTCTCAAATGTTATTATTTCACTCTTATTTCTATACTAAAATGAGTATTAAACATGGGTGTGGGTAATTCGTAAGAGTTAAGTGTACCTTAATGTTTTAATATATTCCTAACAATAATTTTACAATAGGTTGAAGACTTTAATCTCACTATGAAGTCTTGTGTTTTATTCTCCTGTTACAGGCATGTGTGTCCAAATGTCAGAACACTCTTTAATAGAAAAATTAGGCATATAGTTGCTTGTAATAATCTTTGCAGTCCATGCCGTGCAGGAACTGGTGTGCATGCACACTGAGGGGAACACCATGTGCCCCTCTGCATGCACCCCATGCACAGAGGTACCAGTGGGCCCTATAGGGCATCCTTACATTCCTGACCGCCACACTTTTCATGGCAGGATCATCGCCATGAGACGTGTGGAGATCAGGAAAGTCATAATATGCTTGGTGATGCCGCAGCGGCACCGCCAGCATATTGCTGCCCCAGACCACAGCGCGAACCCAGAGGAATCGTGGATCCCTAGTGGTTGTGGCAGTCTTATGGAGGTCCGACTGCTGAAGTTGTAAGCCATCGGTGCAGCGGTAGCCACCACACCACTGCTGGTTTGGCGGCCTAGTAATTAGGCCCTAAGTGTCAACCTTTTGGTTAGAATTAGGATTAGTTTTAGATGTAGTGTTCAACCTATGTGAAAAACTGAAGATTATGTTAAAGTTAGAGACTAGGAATAGAGGATTGAAGAACTGGTAAATAGAGGCAATGGTGGTCGTAGTAATAACATATGTCTCATAATGGGGCATGTCCAGATTAAAGGAAACTTCAGTATGTTCCCTCCAGAAAACAGGTTAGGAAATGGGGTCTTGAACCAGGGAATCAAGGCATGTGGAATGTCAAATGCACAACAGACAGATCCATTGGCTCAGCTGTCTTATATCAAACACCTGCCAGGTGATGGGCGGATCAACACTATAAATGTTCTTAAGGTGAGGGGGTGGATAGCCATAACTGGAACAACTGGATAACTGGAAGAGAAGGTCACGTGAATGGGATTACCTGCGACAGGCTCACAATGCTGTTGTCATCATTGACGGCTTCATCCACTATCAGTCTGTTTGGCCGATGCTTCTGACGGAGAATGGCGGTGGAATAATCCTCTGCCTTCGAGCTGCAAAACAAATAAGGACATCAATGATTTCAAAAAGTGAGACTTTCCAACCACAGTGTTCCCTAAAACTGTCAGTGCTATGTTGTTTGTTATTGATTAAAAGATTACCACCAAAGTTATCTTCCTCTGACGTTCTCAATTACATCATTAATCATTGCAAATTAAATTAATTCATTCTGGTCAGGCCCTCTCTGCTTTGGCATCATAAAAAGGGGCCCATCAAATATTCATCAGAAACCCTGAACTTTCAGAACCACTAATCTGGGGAACTCAACCACATCTGGAATGTCTTGTCTCATGGACGCTGAGTCCCTACCAGTGCCCTCAAAACCCACACAGTGAAATATCTGCTTTTCCAAGCCTGGTGTTTCTGGCTACAGCAATCGCATGCTGTAAAGACTTTTATTTTCTTTGACTTTTAATTTTTAAGTAAGGTATCTTCTCTGCTTCCACTGAAGTGAGCATGGGCAGACATGACAATGTATCAACATTGGAACCTTAAAAAAATTTAGTAATGGATACAGCTTCCGACAAATTCCTCACCCAAATGACTGAGTTCCAAAGCAATTCTCTTAAGGAGTTGGGATTGAGTGCAAATTATCCAAGGAAACCAAGAAAATAATGTAGGATAGAATGGACAGTTGCTTAAGCCAAGAGGCAGTAGTGCTTAGCAAAGGAATCCATGGATGACCACGTAGTCATGTGGCAGATGTCAATAACTTGACCAGCTCTTGTGAGAGCTGTCTTGGCAACAGTGGCCCTAGTGCAGTGGGTATGAATGCTCTCTTGAGAGTCTTTCTTGGCCAGCATGTAAGTGCCCCTGATACAGAGGAAGGCCTATGCGAAATGGTGCATTTGTTCTCCACCTAACTGTTCCTGGCACATGAAAATCAAAGAGCTGATTTAGGCAGAAGATTCACACTTTTGTACGCTACACATAAAACAATGTTGCCTTATGTCAGCTTAAAGCTTTGCATAGCCATAGTGTTTTAAAAGAAAAAAATACTGATATTTATCCCCTTTGATGCTTGTGACGGAACCATTCCGTCATGCCTCACGGTTGAGCTGTGCGGATGATGGAATGGTTCCGTCACAACCACTCCCAGGAATGGAATGTCCAGCACCGGGGGGGAAATCGGCGCCGCACGCAAGGTGTTAAATTATTACAACGCCTCCTCAGGGGTAGTAAGCGCTATATAAATGATATTTATTTTGTGCAAATGCTGGGAAAGATCAACACATCTGAAGTTCTCACAGTGCATGCATATCTCCTAAACAGAGCCTGAACAAAGTGAAAAGCTGCCTCTTTTAAGTATGTATGAAGTGCTAACAAGATGTGAGCCTTTGTTTCCCCTCTGCTTCATCTGCTTCTAGGTGTGTGGCTCCTGACTGCAGCCGGCCAGGAGACTTGAACAAAAGGAGGCCTGATGACCCCTCAGATTCGGTCTTTGTTATGGGCCCAGCAGGAGTCAGAAATAAGAAAGCCTCATCCCGTCCCTGCTGGCACATTGTTGCGGCTCAGAAGCAGATAACATCGTGCATGCGCTGCTGAAAGTGTCCTGGTGTTTGGAAATTACACTGGGACTAATTCAGCATCTTTTTCAGTGGGGCCCAACTTCTTGGCAGGGTGGACGGAGTCCACCCTGTCGAAAAAGTGGGTGGACGCCGTCCACCCACATGTACCCCCGACTCGTGCCCTGCTGACACCCGAAGAACACATTCTGCTTCTGCAAGTTTAAACAGTGAAAGCAGCTTTTGAAGGGCGAGTCAACTCCCACTACGTGACACCAATACCAAACAGTCCAACATTAAACTCTGCTTAGCTGTGTAAGACAGTTCAGGCAGTTCAGGCAGTGTCGGCTAGAGGGTCAATTGCAGGCCCTAGAGCTGCAGTTGATCCTTTCAATATGTATGCCCCAGAATCGTCCAAATATCCTTAGGTCATGAGGTGGGCACCTGCAGCTTGGTTTAAATGTACATTTGCTCCCCACAGTAAACAAGGTCAGATAGCCATTATGTCTTCATCGGTGCACTCCCTCTACCACATACTTAGACGCATGCCTTTTGGCGAGTAACAGTGCAAGTACCACCAATTGAATGTTGCTGACGTCATGCACCCAACCCAACAAAGCCATCATGGATTCCAAGCCGATGTCCTCCTCCACCATTTCGGACAAGTTGACATTAACCCATGAACATGTGGACGCTGCCATGCGAGATGCAAAAAAATTCACCACGCACCACATCAAAAACAGTTCACATGCATGCTTAGCTTCATTTTACAGAGACTCAGTGGAGCATAATAAAACATAGGCAGCTAGCGGAAATGAATCATACGAAGTTTGCTGCTTGACAAAAGCCTTGTTGTATGGCAGCAGCAATACTGTCAGTCCTTATCTGATATCACTATATTCTGTGCTGCTTCAGGTTTATTTTTGAAGTTGGCGACCTGTTGAACAGAGATGTAAGGCGGCACAACGAGTTTTTTGGGTGTAGCGGCCAGCAAATGCTCAAGCATTGCAAAACTGTGTGGTTCTTGTAGTGAGCATTTTGTATGCGCTTGAGACGCGGCCTGCAGCCTATAGTATGAGAACATATGAAGGGGTGTGCACTCAGCTCCCGCTGTGAATGTGCTGAGGTCTGTGAAAAATCTGTTACAAGATAGAGCCCTCCCATTCATGAATGTGGCGTTTGTTGAGTTGTGAAATTGCCTTGTGTTGGGAGGTCGGTGGCAATCCAAGCTGTCCCGCCAAAGGAATAGATGGGGAGTATAATAAAGCCAAAAACCTTCCATTCCCTCAGTCTGGGCACTGTCTGTACTGTGCTACATGCCCTGTTAATCTTGTTCTGTTGGGTGAGATTCGTTATGCCTCTAGCCCGTTCTTCAAGGGCCGCACAATTTCAGGCCGCACTTACTGCACACAGAGGGACAGTAACATTTGAACAGGGTAAATGAAGCAGATAGAAGGGTGTGTGTGAGTTGCTTAGTAATGATGCAGCTCCAAATATCCCAGGTTGGTGTGGCTAGAGGATGTATGATGGATAATTTGGCTGGCAGAGCTGCCCCAGAGTGCGGGCATCTTGCAGCTGGCTCTCTAGTACCCCTTGGAGTGTGTGCTTTTAATCCACTGTTATAAAAAATGCTTGCTCTTGGTGCAATCTGCGTATTTCTAAAACCTTTGTTTTTGCTGCCGACTGTCTGTTGAGGGTTGAGGACTTTGTTGGACACCCTTCACCTGCCACTACTTGCGGAACCCGCTTCGCGGGTCCCGCTGCGCACCAGAGCCACAGGGGAGCCTGTTAGTGCAGCGTGGGTAGGTCCAGGGCTGCGAGCGTGCGGGGCAGGACTTCGTTGACCAGAAGCCTCTGCAGACCGCGCCTCCCGTCACCTGGCTGCTCTCCCTGGCCACCACGCCCCGCCTGCAAACCTACGGACAACCCATTTAAGGGGAGGCTAGTATCCGCTAAGCGGGAGCGTCCCGGGAGAAGCCCGGGACAAGGGCGGGACCGTCTGTGGCCGTCCGGGGACGACCGAGGACGGGACGGGCCACCCCACTAACACCACTGCCCGAAAATCTTGACCATCGTGGAGACAAATCGTTGATACAAGGTAACTTTCCTTCTCTTCGATTTAAGCGACACACCAATCCTATCCCAGTAAGGGGGAGTTGTCTGGAGTTTCATGCTGATATATACATCTTACTGGAACGTGACTATCCGAGATATTAACCAACAAAATCACTATAAATCCTGTTACAGGAAAGATACATGGGTCTAAAAAAATTACGTTCTCGTACAATATTCATCAAGCGAATGGGAACGGAGGAAGCAGTCAGGAAATCTACAGACAAAGCGATAAAACCTGGCCGAAGTACTTTAACCCCGGCAATAAATGAATATTTTTCTGCTATACCATCAAAAAAGGTCCTTGATAAAATAATGTCTGATACCGAAAATAAACCACTTGGGAGTTTAGGGGATTTAACTTGCCTATCTGATTCTCCCCATCTGTCTCACAACGTAAGTGATATGGCGCCCATGAACAAGTCTATTCATTCAATGAATGATCAACAACTAAAGGACTGCAAAGCTACTCTCCTGAAATCATCAACTCCTATAAAAGGCCACAAGAGTTTTAATAAATCAGAGGACCTAAGCATACTTAACCATAAGTCAGAACAAAATAGTCCGAATTTAAAATTACTTCCTACAAAGGGCAATGGGAGCCTACAAAAATTAGAGGATCCAAGTATACTCAATCAAAAATCAGAAGAATACAGCTCTGAAAGAAAGCTATTAAATACTGACACAAAAAAAACATCTATACAATTACAAGAACAAGATTCCTTCTTGGACCCCTTCCTAATCGAAAATAATAACCTCGATAAATCTACAATTCCATTATCTAAGGCTCTTTTCTCACTACAGGAAATATTAGAATCGGTTCTCTCCTTTTTAGGAAACATCCTTGAAAATTCAGATCAAACCTTGGATGTCCAAATTGGTATTCTAAAGTTTCTAGTAGAAGAAAAAAGGAACAAGCATTGAAAATGCAATAGGTCTCGCAATAGAAGAGTTTAACATTTTCCGTTTTGCAAATGGATGAGTGGCGTTGCATGGATGAGTGGCGTTGCGTGGATGAGTGGCGTTGCGTGGGCGAGTGGCGTTGCGTGGGCGAGTGGCGTTGCGTGGGCGAGTGGCGTTGCGTGTGCGAGTGGCGTTGCGTGTGCGAGTGGCGTTGCGTGTGCGAGTGGCGTTGCGTGTGCGAGTGGCGTTGCGTGTGCGAGTGGCGTTGCGTGTGCGAGTGGCGTTGCGTGTGCGAGTGGCGTTGCGTGTGCGAGTAAATGAAGGGAAGCGAAAGAGAGAGAGAGAGTTAAGGGAGGGATGGAGAGAGAGAGAGAGAGAGAGAAGAGAGAGAAGGGAGAGGGAGAGAGAGAGAATTATGGGAGAGAGAGAGAGTTATGGGAGGGAGAGAGAGAGAGAGAGAGAGAGAACAAGTGATACCAAAAAAAGTAAGCCATGCACGAGTGATTAACGAATGCTGATATTTTTAAGCCCACAGCAAATGTTACTTTGCCCAGTGGGAGAATATAAAAAATTGTTTGTAAAAAATTGACAGAGTGCGCAAACCACAGAGTTAATGGCCAATAAAAATAAATCCAAGAGCGACCATGTGAGTTTTAGGCAAAGGAGACGGTGAAGAGCCCCCGCTGCCTTGGTTTAAAACAAGCATTGAGAGCCTGGTGGGTGTTATTTATTATATTGCACACATTCTAAACGTAGTGTCCAC
Organism: Lissotriton helveticus; assembly: GCF_964261635.1. Taxonomy (NCBI): domain Eukaryota; kingdom Metazoa; phylum Chordata; class Amphibia; order Caudata; family Salamandridae; genus Lissotriton; species Lissotriton helveticus. The sequence goes on along the minus strand of NC_136057.1, from coordinate 1,312,117,346 downwards.
AAGAGGTCTCGGATTCGACTCTCGAGTAAACCGATGCACGGTGAAGCAAAGTCATTTGACAACGATCACACATTTTGTCAAGCTGGGAACCTACGATGATTTGAGTGCAGTTTTCTTGATTAAATGTTGTTTTGTTGAGTCACTGGATAAATGTTGAGTCGGACACGCTGAAGAGCCCCCGCTGCCTTGGTTTAAAACAAGCATTGAGAGCCTGGTGGGGGGGGTGGGGGGGGGAGGGGGAGCCAGCGAGTGGGAGGGAAGGAGCATATGGGGATGGGGTGTGAGACGGTGGTCGTCCCTGGAAGGAGGGGGGGAGGAGGGGAGGAAGGGCTGGTGGCGCCAAGCAGAAAGCGGGAGAGTGTCAGCGTCTCAGCAGCAGCTGGCCTGCAGAAGTTACAGGGACTGCTCATGCAGTACACGGAAGCGGCCCAAAGTAATGGTTTTTAAACATTAACTTGACCCCACCTGCAATGTCCTGACAACATCGGCATGAGTGTGCCAAGGAAAGTCAGTGTGTCATGTTCACTGTATGTACAAGCAATATTGTGTAGGGGTGAAGAAAGAAGGTGAGGCTGCCAGCGACGAGGAGAGACTCTGGGGGCAGCGTGTAAGACATGGGCAGGAAAACCGAGTGCGTGTGAAGAAAAGTTTGTAGGGCTAACGTGAGCGAGAAGGAAGGGTGAAGAAAGAAGGTGAGGCTGCCAGCGACGAGAAGAGACTCTGGGGGAGCATGTAAGACATGGGCAGGAAAACCGAGTGCGAAGGAAGAAAAGTTTGTAGGGGCAACGTGAGCAAGAAGATGGAGAAGAGTAGGGCTGGAGATGGGTAAATATAGATAGGACGAAGTGTGAGGAAAAAAAGAAATGAGAGGAAAGGGGAAAAGACGGGAAATTGAGTGTGAATGAGTAAAGAAGGGGTGAAATGGCGGGAGTGTCGTAGTGAAGGGTAGAATTGTTTGAGGTGAGAGCACATAGAGGCTATAATAAGACGGAAAAGAAGGCGGGAGATCGGGTGTGAGTCAGAGGGGCAAAAAAAATGGAAAAAGCTGAAGTAAAATGGAAAGAGTGGGCGAGGAAAGAAGGAAAAAATATAAAAAGCAGATTGCGAGTGGAAGAAGCAGAAGAGAAAGAGCGAAGCGTGTGTTTAATAAATAAAGAACAAGCGGGATCCTTGCGCTGAAAGTTAAAATAAAAAAAACAAGACGGAGGGCATTGCTGTGGGGAGGGGGTGGAGGAGAAATGCACACGGCGGGCAGGGGAGGGGGCGGAGCGGGGAGAGCGGCATGTGGGTGTGAAGAAGCCGGGGCCTTTGAAGTGAAGCTAAGCTTCACTTCAAAAGGTGTCGGAGGAATGCGGCTGAGGGAACAGACGGCGATTGCGGCTGAGGGAACTGATGTGCACGCGCTTTTAAGCTCAATGCACATGCGCATTGAGCTTAAAAGTCACGGGCACTGCAAGGAATCGCCACAATTCCTTGCTTGTTAGTTAAAGGTTGTTTAAGCCGCAATAGGCTCGCAAGCTCGATGCGCATGCGCATCGACAGGCGAGACCTAAAAAGGAGTCCTCAAAAATAATAGAAAATCAATTAAAGGATATCATGAAACAAAAGGAAAACGACCATAAACAAAGTAATTGTAATTCTTCTACACAGACATCAGAAAAAGATTTAATAGAAATTCATAAAAGGAAAACATCGGAATCTTTTAATGAATCTACACTCTATTCCTTAAAAAAACAATTTAGAGAAAAATCACAAAAAAATCAAAAGCAGTTTCCGATTTTTATTAAACACAGGAAAAAGGATACATACGATTCAGTAAAGGAAGTTGAAGATTTTAGTACAAAAACTAAGTCAGAAACTCTAATAGGAGAAATAACACCAAATAAAACCAAGGAATTCGAGCAAAAGGGAAAAAACCTCTAAGAAGGATTCACAAAAAGAAAATCCGTAAAGTAAAATTTCAAAAAATCAATATACCTCAAAATGATTTACAGAAGAAAAATGATGAGAAAAGCATGCCACATACGAGCAAAAAAGGAGAATCCATCAAAGGAATCAGCATAGATACAAAGCCAATACTGAACCCAAGGGCGGATGAATATCTCCCAACCAGGACAGTTATAAAGACAAAATATGAAAATATCAATGTCGAAAGAAGCAACGAAAAGGACACCGAATGCAGTGTTAATATACAGACAAATGCACTACAATTTGAAGAACTTTTCCCCACCGATAATACACCACTTAACAGAGGCAGGATACTCAACCTCTTGCAAAACATAAAGTCTCTTCAACTATTGACTAGCAGTGAAATAGACCTAGTGACTTTCCCCAAAAGAGGTCATAATAAAATCTCAATGGTTTCTTTTTGGTCTCCAGTAATACCCGGGATCATACTTAGGGAAAAAGAAATAATACACAGGCTTGGATATGATGTAATCGAGAAGGTCGAGCGTAAAGGAAATAAAAACTATAAAACCTCAAACAATAACATGCAACTAATTTCTAATCCATATCGGAATAATGGTCTTAGATCTCCCTCGATGTCTGAAAACTCAGGGGCTAGCTACTTTAGAGATATGCGACAAGGAGAAGATATCCTGAAAATTTGTGTGAATAAAGGGGAAAGGGAAGTGTGGTACTTGGAATTAAATGAGAACAAAGCTACTGAAATTGACAATGTGAAGTCTTGGACCTGGTTATCGGGGACGCTGAACTGCAATAAAAGTTCTAGCCATCTGAAGTACCCTGTTTAACCAAGGTCTAAAGTTTACATCGTGGAATATAGCAGGGAGATCAAAAAGTAAAATGAAGGAAGTCCTCAATAAACAGCCGGATATTCTGACCCTACAAGAAACTTGGGCAACAGAACCCTTTTCACAAAAAGGCTACTATGTTTATAACATATCGGCAAAAGCTACTAATCGGGGTCACGCCAAAGGAGGTTTGGCTATTCTAATGAGGGAGGATTACCTATGGGCACAAGAGATAGTTGAGACCAATAGTGACAATTTGCAATGTATTAAACTTTTTCTAAATACCGATAATACGACTCTACAAAGAGCGATGTTACTTTTTAATATATACGCCCCCCCTGGAAGAAAGTATGACACCTTATTTGAAGATATCCTGGAAACCATCATACAAACAATAGAAACCCATATGTTTCCATCTTACATAATTATGGGTGACTTCAATGGGAAAATCTCCAACCCTGAAATAAATAAGTGGGAAAGAATTTTCGAAGAGGAAAGACTGGACTTTTCTACTCCCCTATTCCCCAGAGGCATTCGCTCTAATAAAAGAGGGAAAATAATGTTATCAGCGCTACTTAATTTAAATGGGGTAATCCTGAATGGGAACATTGAAGGAGACATCCCGGCATCATACACAAGACAGGGAAACGGGAGCCCTTTGATAATAGATTATATCATCTGTGGCAAAGATCTATTTGAAACCATTTCTCATCTTCACTCCAACTTCACACCAGTCAGCGATCATGCCGTGATGCAACTACATACCAGTTGGTCGGCTCAGTCTGCTGCAAAAGGACAGATGATCTTTTATAGAAATGAAACTCTGGTAAATAGCGAACAGAGACGTATCTTTTGGAATTCATCTTCTATGGATAAAATAACAACACTGATTGAGCATAGACACTTCTTAAGGAAACAGTACTCTGAAGACCCTATAGTAAACTTTGAGAGTATGCTTAACGAACTCAAAGAGGTACTAATAAAAATGATTCATCAAGGAAATACTGGTAATAAAATGAAGAAAAATACAAATAAAACCAGGAATACACTTACAAAGAAAAAACTAAATAATCTGATACGAGCTCAATATTTAAACTCTTCTCCTACCAAAAAAAAAGAAATAAACAAACTGAAAAATCAACTGAGAAGAGAAAAAATAAGTAAGAAAAAAACCTTTCAAGATCGTAACTGGGTTGACATACAAATTGCTGCAAAAGAACCTAACCAGAGAACTTATTGGTCATTAGTAGCTAAAATAACAGGAACAAAAAAGAAATTACTAGCAGTACCGGTTCCTCCGAAAGAGTGGGAAATTTATCTGACAGATCTTTACAAAACAAATATGGTCAAAATACAAGAAAACTGTGCAGATAAAGTAAAGGAAAAACCGAAATCATTAATTCCTAAAACAACAACAATAATGGTAGAAACCCATATTCGAAAGGCAAGAAGTACAGGTGCCTTCGGCCCCGACCAAATACCGATCAAGGCCCTGCAGATGAATCCTAAGGAATGGAGTTTTTTGCTAACCCCACTCTTCAACTATATTTTGACCACTGGACAAGTACCAAAATCATGGCAGGGGAGTACTATCATCCCTATTCATAAAAAAGGTAGCAAAACGGTAGCAGGAAATTACCGTCAAATAGCATTGATGGATGCTACCGGAAAAATCTTCGCTGCTGAAGTATTATTCCAACTAAAAAATTGGGCTTTCTCGCTGGGTCTGATACCTATGTTCCAGGCTGGTTTCAGACCTAAGCACTCTGTCACGGACAATATTGCCATTATTCAGGTTATTCTTGATAAATATGTGACACGAAGAAAACAGACTGTCTATATGGCATTTATAGATTATTCGACCGCATTCGATCGTGTCGACCGACCCACATTATGGAATAAACTGAGGAGTTTTGGAATCAACGAACATCTGTTACAGGTTATAATAAGCCTCCACACTACAACTTGGTGTCAAGTCCAAATGGGGGGCGAAAAAGGTTTAACGAAAAGAATAAATACAGAGAATGGTCTCAAACAGGGTTGTCTCCTAGCCCCTATGCTATTTTCGTTATACCTCAGCGACCTGCCAAATCAATTACAGCAGGGCTTAAGCCTGCCTCCGAAAATAAACAAACAAAGTATCCACTCGTTGCTTTATGCGGACGATATAGTTATGTTTGATCTCACACCATTTGGTCTGCAAAATTCTCTTGACATCTTGTCTCAATACTCAAATGAAAATTTCTTAATCCCGAATGTAAAGAAAACAAAAGTTGTAGCCTTCTCTGGGAGGAAAAAAAAGTGCCAAATATAACTGGAGGCTAGGAGGAGAAAAGATCGATGAAGAAAATGAATATATATACCTCGGTAGGATTCTGTCAAAGAATCTAACAAACACAAAGCATATAGATAAATTAATAAAGAAATCTGATTTACATGCTGGAGCACTCTCAAGACTCTATAGTGCCACTGGGAGCAGGCATTTTTCTTCTTTATTAAAAATATATAAAGTGAAAATTCCTGCAGTCCTATCGTATGCTACAGAATATATCCCTATAAAACAATGGGGCTTCATGGATCGCCAAGAGGGAAAAATCCTGAAAAGAATGATGAAGGTCCCAGCTGCAACACCAGTACAAGTTCTAAGGCTAGAATTTGCAATAACAAGCGTTTATGCCACGGCTGTGGCCAACATCATTAGGTGGACCTACAACCTCCTCCGTGCAAAGGAGGGAACACTTAGATTCCTGCTGAATAAAGAAACCTTTGACACAGAAGCAGCTAAGCAAACTTTTTTAGGGAATATGTCAGCTGCATTTCGAATGGCTGAAATCACTATAGATATTTTACTCACCTGGTCTGTATCGCAATTAAAACTTTTCCTTAAATGTTTTACACCTAGGTTGAGCTTTGATTTGGACTTTGCGCATAGCAATAAACTAAAGACATTCAAATCATTTACTGACCTCCTAGAGTATAAACACATCCAGCCATACATCGGGTTTTCCCTTACTCATAGTGCAAGGAGGGTGATCTTGATGTTACGAATAGGGATTTTACCTGTGCAATCCTATAAATCAAAATGGTCAGCTGGGGAATCTTCCTATCTTTGTTCATTATGTCAAGGGGGCGAGCAGACTGTGGAGCATTTACTATTTGTCTGCCCTAGTTCTAAAGTAGTAGTAGCTTGTGCTATGTATATTAATCCAATATATCGAACTTGTAGGCTAACAAAGGAAAAAGAACTATTAACAGTGGGCAAATTGCCTCCAAATGAATTTGTATGTTATAATTTCTACAAATTTTTTAAATCTATGTTGTTTTTATATTAATCAGTGATGTATACATTTTTCTGTTCCTTTTCTTATTTTATATGTTATATTTGTGGTCCTCTGTCGAGTACCAACACAAATAAAATCTTTTTTTGACTTTTGACTAAAATCTATAATTTGGAAGCACCTTTTTTTTATCTTTAACCTAAATGTATTTGTGCATTTTTTGGCAGGCTATCTTATACTGTGTGTAATACAAGTTTAAAATATTGACTTACATATTCGCCGTGCTTTCTGTGACAGGCATGGACCTCCTAGCCACTACAAATACACAAGACTCTATTCCCTGCTGCACCAAACACGTTTGATATGTTAAAGAAATATTTTCTACTTCTTAAAGTCTTTATCATGTTCTTACATTTTGTTGGTTGTGTAATTTACATCCCAAATATTTTGAAGATGTTACATGTTCTGTGGCACTCAGGGTTGAGGCAGATCACTGGTTTGGCCTTGGCTTGACTGCAGAGTCATTTTAAGACATGAACAGAGTGGGCAATTGCCCAACGCCCAACATTCCAAGTGGCCCACCCCTGCCCACCTTTCACGACTATGACCAACGGACCATTGCACCGGCAGAGTTTGTCTAAGTGGAGGGAGGTTGTGCTGTTCGTTAAACTGCTTGGCAGGTCCTCTTCTGTTTCTGTCTTCTCTGCTGAGGCTACCTTGCAGGTATGCAATGCTTTCGATACTCATGGCAGGCCTATCTTGTCTGATTTTAGGAATTGTCCCACCTTGTTCTTCTCTTCCTTATTTGTCTGGTTCTTAGAAACAACCCTTTGAATAAGTTGCTGCAGAGATCCCCTCTGATCCAGACTTCATCCTGCTCTTTAATTCTTTATGTCTGGTGGTCTGGGCACCCATTTCTTAAATACATGTAGAGTCCCTGATGCCCCCTCTAATGCAGCAGTTGAGCCTGCTTGGTGCTGTGCGACTACAGATAAGCTTTGGGTATCTCACATCGTGATCTATTGGGTGTGAGACTGTGTTAGACCTGGTATCTTTGGTGTGGTTTCCCCTGTCTTTTTGCCTCTGCCTCCAGTATTTTTGCTGGTATAGATGCTTTGGGCACTTTGCCACTGCTGATCAGCGTCAAAGTACAAGTGCTCCCTGTATAAATTATGATGGTAATTGGTTACCCATGATTGGCATATTTGTCTCACCCAGAAGTCCCTAGTAAAGTGCACTAAGTGTGCCGGGGCTGGTGATACAAATGCTACTGGTGGGCCTGCAGCATTGATTGTGCCACCCACACGAGTAGCCCTAAAATGGTGTCTTAGGCCTGCCACCGCAGTGCCTGTGTGTAGTCTGTGAACTGCCATGTCCTCCTTGTCAGTGTTCCCACTGACCAGGCCTAACCCTTCCCTTTCTGTGCACATTAGTCACAACTATGGAAGGCCCAAGGTACCCCCTTGGGCAGGGTGCAGTGAATGTGAAAGGTAGAGCATGTACTAGTGCTGGTGACATGCTCTGGTAGTGAATGACAGCCATTTTCGTTTTTCACTATTGTAAGGCTACCTTGCCCATAGGCTATCATGGGGAATGCTGGCTACAGTGGCTACCAGCATATCTTCCCATAGGAGCAAGGTAGGACATAAAAGTCTGGTATCCCTGAACTCAGAGTTTAATAACACATCTTTTAGGAAAGGTTGTTTTTAAATCCTGTGTTTGAGAACAGCACTTTTAGAAAGTTGCTGTTCTCTTGTCTGACCTTTCTGTGTGCCTTGGCCTGTTTGTGAATTGAGTCTGGTTTGAGAGTGACAGGGGCTGGGGAGCCCCCAGGAGGTTGGCTGAGTCAGCCCTAGGCTGAATGACTGCATCTGCTTCTTGAGTTTTGGGAGGGGATAGCACCTGGGCCTGAATAGGGCTGTGCCTGCCGTCCACAATGCTGGCCCCACCTCCTGCTGGGCAGCCGACGACCCTGCCCCTCTCTCTGAAAGGAAAGGAGAAGCCAGGATATCAAAGTGCTCAAGGAACACCCAGAACTGGTTCAGACCGGGCTCAGAGCCCTCCTGCACAAAGGGAACAAAGACTTTTAGGGGTATAAGTACAGGACCCCTGACTACAGAAAATTAGATCATCCTGGAATCAAGAAGGAACCTCTTCCAAGGAGAAAGCTGGAAGACTGAAGAAGGAAGAATGTCCTGCTGTTGCTTTGCTGGACTGACCTGCAGTTGCTTTGCTGCCAAGGAGAGGGGAAGGACTTTGCTTTGTGCTGTGTCCCCTTGCTTGAATGAATCTCCAAGGGCCTGAAGAAGAGCTGGTTCCCTGTTAAGAAGTCCCAGGAACAAAGGGACTTCACCCCCAGCTTCCCTGAACACTGCTGAGAGAGTTCTGTCCTTCCTAGAGTGCTTGGGCCAGTTTTGGTGCCTCTGGAAGTTGTACCTGTGTTGGGAAGCTGGAAACCAAGATGTAAAGAACTTTTCTGCAAAGTTTATCGCATCGCTCGCTTGCGGAGCGCATCCCCGTCAGTGCGAGGTAATTCCCACCGCCGCAAAGGTCGAGATCGTCGCAGCGCCTGTTGCCGCTGTCAGAGTCGTCGCATCCTTCCCTTGCAGAACGCACCAGACCGGTGCGGGAAGATTACCATTGTTGCGAGTATATTCGCAGAGCCTTTGCGTCACTGGGTGAGATCGTCGCCCCGCTTGCTTGTGGACCGCATCACGTCGCTGCGAGAGTCGTCGCAGAGCCATCGCACCAAGGGGCCGCGAGAGGAGAAGATCGACGCTGCGCCGCCCATCGTCGCCACATCAGAGATCGTCGCCGTCATGAAGATCGTCGCATCGTACCTTTTGCGAGCCACTTCCACCGAAACCTGCGCACTGGAATCCACGCAAGGTATCGCATCCCTCCCCATACAGACTGGAGTCATCGCAACACTCCCGCTGCGTCCAGCGGGGTTGTCGCATCGCCTCCCCAGAGTCTCAGGAGTGACGCATCCCTTGCTTTTCAACCCTGCAGCTTTCACTTGGAACTTTTGTCGCATCTAAAGGTACTGTTGGCTAAACGTGACGCAACTGTGGATTATTTTAATGCAACCTTAAGAACTCTTTTGAAACCATATTCTTGAACTGTGTATGTTGGATTTGTGTCATTTTTGGTCTTGTGTAGTTTAGATTAAATACCTTTATTTTTCTAAACTAATGTGGAGTCAGTTTGTGGTGTATTCACTGTGTTACTGTGAGTGTTGGAACAAATACTTTGCACATTGCCTTCGATAAGCCTAACTGCTCGTGCCAAGCTACCAAGGGGGTGAGGAGGGGTTCTCCTTACCCTGACTAGAAGCAAGGGTCCCTATTTGGACAGTGGTACCTACCTCTGCCAACTAGAGACCCCCAGATCTAACAGACTGTCACCCACACCATCTACTCTGCCTCAATAATGTTTTTGGGTTTGACATCTAGTGCAGGGTGAGTTGAGCAAGATATTTTTGTTCAACTTATCTAAACAAGCAGAAGGCAAAAAAGTCACATTCCTTAATGTAGTGATTAATTTGTAAAACAATATGTTCTTGGCCCAAAGTTTTGCACAAAAGCCTGTGGACAGTGCTTAGAACATAAGGGATGCAGAGTATCAAGGCTGTGTAGTCTTAATTCCATTACATGCCTCTGTCTTCCACCACCATAATTGAAGGTTTGTGGCGGACAGTAGGAGAGCCCTAAACCAAGGATTTTAGTCTCTTTGGGACTTAGATTTATGTTGGTCAAATTTACTACTGAGGTGCTCCCTGTTGATTGCCCCGTTTTTTGTTCGACCATTTTCCTTTGGTTCTCTTCTTTGTTGCGCCACTTTTCCTTGTGGCGTCTGCGTCGCTCTGATCGCTTGCGGTTTGTGCTCTTCCTATTTGGGTAGGGTTTGCTCTTGGTCTTAGGGTTTCGCGCCTGGCCTCGCACAGGCGCCTCATCTCCTGCGCAGGTGTTAGTACGGTAAACCCCAATGATGTACTCTGTAGATCACCCTCTATTTCACTTCCTTCTGTGGAGCTCAAGCTAATTGATGAGACAGAGCTTGAGTTTCCCTTTGAGACACCGGCACGATTGTTATCCGCTCGCTGGCCCTTATTTCCTTCTTTCTCAAACTTTTTTGCGAAGGTGAATATACGCCCATTCAGGTAGTCTAACCTGTCCCTTTCAAACTTGTACGCCTTACGTTTTTTGATTATTTCTTCCTCCTTTTGTAGCCGGAATTCCATCTCATCCCTCATTTTTTTCATGTTAGCGTCATCTTCTCCCAGTTTATCTAGTTCCGCTTCAACAGATTCAATTTCGCTCTGTAATTTCATGCGGTCACTCTCGGCAAATTCTATTAAAAGTACCATCAGTTTAGCCGAGGAGTCCAAATTCGTCGCCGCCCATCTCTCGAGCAAGCGGGGGTCCGGATTCTCATAGCTGGGGGCCAAAGAAATTCGAAGGCCACGTGGTATACGACCCACCTCCAGATACATGGACAAAGATTTGTTCTCCCACCATTTGGAAGTTTCTTTTTTCATTAACTTTTCCAGTTTGCGAAACAAATCGCGCGCCGTTGGATTTGTAGCGCTTGCAGTACTTTCCCCTGGTGTCGACCTACTTCTTAACACGACGGCCGACATGGTGGAATGCAGTTGATTACTGTAATTCCTGACAACAAACAAATTCAGTCGATAGAAGATAATCCCCACAACTGAAAACGTGCACACTCCTCACCGCGTTTTCTCGAACCACCGTTTCCTGACCTGGATGTCGAAATACCCCTGTAGCGTTCAGATATTCGGCTCCTTCGGTCACAGCTCGGTGTGTGTTCCTTACGCGGGGGCTTCTCGCGGCTTCCTCCTCACCAGAGTATACAGTCCGGCTCCGGGTCACGTAGCCAATTACTTCCTGCCGCTTCTCGCCACTGTTAGAGGAGGGGCTTTACTCGTACCTCGGAAGTTCGTTAGGTACAAAATATTGCGTTGAGTCCGGAACAACAAGGCACAGTGTAGCCACACCACGCCACGTAGTAAAACGGATTTAGAGTAAAGCCACAAACTCCGTGCTCTGTTGTCAGTGAGTTTTATTCGTGATGAATTAACAGCCCACCGGTCGCCATGACGCGTTTCACCTCAGCCGAGGCTTGATCACATGTCACGGTAAGAAGAAAGGAAGTAACTTAAATAGCTTAGTTGATCACATGGTTAGTCAACAATCCCATTCAGATTTTAAAGGGATATACATCACATTTTTATACCGGGCATAGTGCCCTTCTAAGTCCCATAATCACATCCCCAAATAGAAGCAAAATCACCATTTCACACTAATTAGAATCTCCATAAGAATTTGATCATTTCAATGCTTTTTGTAAAAAAAGAGAAAGAGATTGAATTCAAAATTTACAGAACTGGAAAAATTTCTAAAAAACAATCCTTTTAGAAAAATATATAAATATATATATACACATAAATCTAAGATCACATTTGTATACAAATATATAGGGTTTCTCTAAATTCATATATTTACATAATGTACAATAAATATATAAAAAAAACACCTATTATTTACATCTCACATGTTCCAAATTCGTGCTATTATTTTGGAAACGATTATCACAGTTCCTGCAATGATATCAAAATGATTTGGGGATAACGTGATTTATGCTGGTATAAAACAAGTATTACCCAAGTGGGTTTTCAAGTTAATATGGGGGAACCATCCAATATCGTGATGTATGTATTACAGCTAGTTACTTCCTTGAGGGTCGTTTATAAAGGTTCCATTTCAAGTGAATGTGCAAATAAGATTCAAAATATGAAATTCTTATTAAAAATTTAAAATGTACAGGCTGCCAAATATGTTTAGAGATTTTACAGTATTACATTAAACGTACAGGTACCAGTGAAAGCCATCATGAGATAATATTTCAGATTATAAACAGGTGTATAGATCCTCCGTACTGTTAAGCCCACCAGGCTGTTTACTGTTACATTCGAGGATGTATCGGGTTTCTAGTAGACGTAACTTACTGTCTCTATCTCCCCCCCTCCTCAAAGGTAAAACAGAGTCAACCAGATAGTACTTTAATAATTCTGGGTTGCTCTGGTGGCATTTTTCGAAGTGTCTTGCCACTGGATAGGCTGGATCCTTTCCAGAAATAGCCCTTAGATGCTGCAGGATGCGTTTATGTGCTGGAAGACGTGTACTGCCTATATACAGAAGATCACATGGGCATACCAAAACGTATACCACATATTCTGTCTTACAACCTAGCTTTTGTCTGATGGCAATTGGTTTCTCATGGAAAGGACTTGTGTAGTGGGTTTTGTTGATAGCATGTTTACAGGCCTTACAGACTTGACATTTCTTGAAACCTGTAATTCGTTCCCACCACTTCTTTGGGAGTTCTAAGGTATTACTTACAATGGCATTACTCAAGGAAGATGATTTTCTGAATGTGATCTCTGGTTTATTACATATTAGATCACCTATCACTTGATCTCCTTGTACGAGATTCCAGTTTCTTGAAAAGATCCTGCGAATCTCAGCATGTTGCTGACTATATGTGACAATGGCTCTACACTGTATTTTCTCTGTTGGTAAGGTCATGGTTTCAATAACAGTGGTAGAGATTGTGTGGGGTTCTATTAGTTGTTCCCTTTTAAATTTCATTGTTTTTGTCATTGCTTCATCTAACATTTTATGGCTGTAGCCTCTTTCCAAGAAACGCATTCTGCACTGAAGTTGAGCAATTTTGCATTCCTCCTCAGTACTGCATATCCGTTTTATTCGCAACATCTCCCCATAGGGGATGCTGCGAATTAAATGGCGAGGATGGTTACTGGAGGCATGTAGTACCGTGTTGCCAGCGGTAACTTTCCTGTGCAACTTCGTTTCTATTCTGTTGTTCTTAATATAGAATTCTACATCCAGAAAATTAACAGAAAGTCCACTAATCGTTGAGGTAAATTGAAGATTCAAATTGTTGACATTCAGCCTATCAACAAAATCAATGGCACTCTCTTTCGAACCCCTCCAGATAAAGAACAGATCATCAATGTATCTGAGGTACAAAATGGCATGTTGTTCCATTGCTGTTCTGTGCTGTCCCATCAGGGTCTGCTCCTCCCACAGCCCCATGTGCAAGCACGCGAAGCTGGGGGAGAAGCAAGACCCCATGGCCACCCCTCTCAATTGTTGATAGGCTTGACCTCCAAACGTAAAGAAGTTCTGTTGTAGGCATATATTAAGCATTCCCATAAGCATTTTATTATGCTGTACATTGTGTATGGGACGTTTATCCAAAAAGAATTGTGTTGCCTTCAGTCCATCTATGTGCCTTATAGACGTATACAGGGAACAAATATCCAATGTCATAAGTAAATAGTCTTCAGACCAAGTCTGCTTAGATAGTTTACACAAGAAGTCAGTTGTGTCTCGTATGTACGAGTTCAGTCCTTTAACCCATTCTTGTAAGAAAAAGTCTATGTATCTGGATAGGTTTTCCGTTGCACTATCAATCGCCGATATTATCGGTCTCCCTGGTGGAGACAGTGGGTCCTTATGGATCTTTGGCAAAAGATAGAAAACGGGAATTACAGGGAATTCCTTTTTGATGAATTTGAATTCATCCATAGAGATCAAACCACAGCTACGCAACCCCATGAGTTTAGCGTTAAGCTCATTCCAAGTTGTTTTGATAGATATAATGTTGGTTTTTCGATAACAGGCAATGTCACCGAGTTGTTTTTCCGCTTCTGCTATATACTTGTCACGTGCCCAAAGCACAATGTTGCCTCCCTTGTCGGCTTGTTTTACGACTAGGTTTTCATTTGTTTTCAACTTTTTGATCAGAAGATTATAGTTCTGATTCTGTCGTGCAATGGCTTGACTTTTTTTGTTAGTAGTTATATATAGCTTTTTAAGGTCTTCCACCAATAAATCCTGGTAAATATCCAGATTATCATGGGTAGAGATGGGATTGAAGGTAGACTTAGGCTTGAACGGTGTAATTGCCTTATTCTTATCAACATTAGTAATCACAGCTCCTGGCGCTGTACATGGATTTGCTGTGTTTTGTTCAGTTTGTTCAGTCTGTAGGTCCCAGATTTCTTCAAATGAAGGGGCATCTCCGACTGTTAGTATATTCGGGCTTAGGGGTATTATCGCAGTGTCTTTACTATTTTTTGGGCGTAGGCGATGAAACTTAGTAAGTTTGAGTTTTCTCACAAACCTGTATGCATCCATACGTGTGCTTGCATAATTGAAGGTTTGTGGCGGACAGTAGGAGAGCCCTAAACCAAGGGTTTTAGTCTCTTTGGGACTTAGATTTATGTTGGTCAAATTTACTACTGAGGTGCTCCCTGTTGATTGCCCCGTTTTTTGTTCGACCATTTTCCTTTGGTTCTCTTCTTTGTTGCGCCACTTTTCCTTGTGGCGTCTGCGTCGCTCTGATCTATATATATATGCAAAAAACTATCTTCTTATGGTAAAGGAGACGCAGGGACACGGAGGGACTTTTCTGGAGCCGTTTATTTAAACACTTTTCAAATGCCACGGGTGCTGTTGATTCCCTGGTTTCTCTTCCGTTAGTTTTCAGCTTTCATTTCAGTTAATTTCCTGCTCCTAAAGTAGAATGGATTACACCTGTGCCGAATTTATTGCGAGTCCATTCAGTTCCTTACAGCCTGATTCATCAAGCTGATTTGCGCTCGCAAAGGGCCAGATTCTGAGAATCTGGCCCTTTGCGAGTGCGATTTTTGCATTTGGGATTCATCATCCCAAATGCAAAAATCGCTATTACCGAAATCGCATATTTGCGAGGAATTGGATTTAAGGAATCTCAAATAGAGATTCCTTAAATGCAATTCATCAACCAATTAGAAATTGCGAAATCGCAATATTTGGTCGCAATTTACCACCAAGTTTGACTTGGTGGTAAATTGCGAAAATAGTGTAAAAAGCACTTTAGTGCATTTTTTTCTTTTGCATGTTACACACACACATGTCCTTTGGACATGTGTGTGCGCAACACCTGTTCAAATGTGCATTTAAGGGGTGCTACAGGGTGTCCTTTGGACACCCCTGGCACCCTTCAAATCGCTATCTTATTTGCGAGTAGCAAATTGCTACTCGCAAATAAGGAATACTCCCCATTCATTCCTATGGGCCTTTTGGCCCATAGGAATGAATGGGGAGTTTTTCCTTATTTGCGATTAGCAATTTGCTACTCGCAAATAAGGAATGTGTAGGAATCGCTATTTATTTAGCAATTCCTACATGAATACCGTTTTGCAAGTCCTTAATAGCGATTCGCTATGAATCGCTATTAGGGGCTCGCAAAACGGCCCGTTGATGAATCAGGCTGTTAGTTCGATTCAGACTGCAATTTCCAGCATGCAGTTCGTTCTTAGTCACACTGAATGTCCCGGTCAGCCTAATAATTGATTGCTTGAAATAAGCGGCTGACTAAATTGGGCTCAGGCTGAGAATCTTAGCGCTGTGCAGGGCAACAAACAGCTCCTGTGCCCTCGCTCCCAACCACACAGTCTCTTCGGGTGCGGGCTCCGAGATGCCGGTTAAAGTAACTGCATCCATCCATCAATTATGGACTGCCATTCGACAGCAAAGCCTCTGCTAGGTCGAGAAGCGTGGCGGTTCCGGGTAAGTACCAATGAACCCGTGAACCATTCTGGAAGGGTCCCCACTGCGTGTCATTGGCAACACACCAATATGCAAAAAACTATCTTCTTATGGTAAAGGAGACGCAGGGACACGGAGGGAGAGAGGGAGAAGCCTGGCTCAGTGGTTAGAGGCGGCAGACCCGGAAGCTGAGCTCGACCGTGGACCAGGGTTCGATTCCCCGCCTCGGCGGGTCTCGGGCTCAAAATTCCACGGACTCGACAATTCTCGCTCCGGTGCCTACTCGACTCACGGGGTCACACTCTGCGACTCTGGGCAATAGCTTGCTTAATCTCCACTACGGCCCCTCGCGGCGGGATGCCTGGCTTTCACCTTGTGGATACCCTGCCGGGGTATCTCACAGGGGAATACCAGGACGGGTTCCCTAAGCAAGCGCCTTGAGACCCCTGGGTGATTCGTGCGCTATATAAATCGAAATACATACATACATACATACATACTTTTCTGGAGCCGTTTATTTAAACACTTGGTATGACACGTTTCGGTGAAGCCTTTTTCAAATGCCACGGGTGCTGTTGATTCCCTGGTTTCTCTTCCGTTAGTTTTCAGCTTTCATTTCAGTTAGTTTCCTGCTCCTAAAGTAGGATGGATTACACCTGGGCCGAATTTTTTGCGAGTCCATTCAGTTCCTTAGTTCGATTCAGACTGCAATTCCCAGCATGCAGTACGCCCAACGAGAAAGGCTCACCGTGCTCAAGCGGGTCTGTTCAAGCTTGAATCTCGAGCTTGTTATTGTCAGAAGGAAGCTTTGCAGGCTGCAATTCAGGACTGGAGCCTGCAATAAGTTCGCACTTGATAACTGTAAAGCAGGGCAGCCCTAGCACGGAACACAGTGCATCTACCCACTGGGGCTTAACATTTGCATTTTAAATATCGGTGAGTGAACATCGCATCCACTTGGAAATACAAATTACGAACACCATGAGGCATCGGGAATGCCGCGCCCACACGGGCAGGTGTTTTAAATTGACTTTTTACTATGCTTCCCGTGGCCTTTCTCAACTGTGCTTTCCTGATTGTTTGGATATATATATATATATATATATATATATATATATATATATATATATATATATATATATATATATATATATATATATATATTATATATATATATGTAATCTTCCACACATTGCTCTTTTATGGATATATTAATGATGTTCTATATTCACTGTGTCCTATGATGCTGCTATATGGTTTATTTACGTATGATATATTATTTATTTATTTGCGTACTTTGCACAGTATTGCGTCTATGTTTACCGCCTATTGCCATGCACTGTCACTTTAAAAGTCTTCTTCAGGGCTGTTTCCTCTAAATTCAATCTGTAATTCTTTCTTCCCTATCGCCCCAACTATGGTGTGCTGGGGGTTGGCATTTGGATAAAATCAGATCTCCGCGTTTTCCAACTGAACGCCAGATACCTTATTAGAATGAAGACGTGATATCGTCTCAGGAGGAAAATACCCAACTCATATTTATGTGGAACATAGTACCATACAGCTGTTAAAACACGTTGGAAAACGCGGAGATCTGATTTTATCCAAATGCCAACCCCCAGCACACCATAGTTGGGGCGATAGGGAAGAAAGAATTACAGATTGAATTTAGAGGAAACAGCCCTGAAGAAGTCTGTGGTTAAACACCATTACAGACGAAACACGTGTCGGCTAGAGAATTTTAAGAACGTTTACCACGTGAAATAAAAGAAGAAAAGAAGAAAACAGCGACTTGTTATTTGTTCATCTTACTATTTCCTTTTTGTTAGCTCAGGATATATGTTGTATTTTGCTAATAGGGTAATGAGATGATCATGCCTGTTGGTTGTAGACAGATGGCCTAAACCTTATCCTTGGAGCTTTCCATATTGTTTGCAATAATACTGATATCACTGTGGCCCAGCGCAACTGTAACCCAGCCATCTTTTCTCGCTTTGTTCACTTTAAAAGTCTGCCTGCCTGGTTAGCAGTATGTCATGTGATCAAGCTTCTTCCCGAGGCGAAACGCGTCATGGCGGACGCGCTGGCATTAATGAAATAAAATAAAAAGCACTTTATGCACCAGCTATTGAAGGGTCTGCTCTTCGTCATTGTGTGGGACTGACAGCGCGAGCTGTGTGACGATCTTCAGGATATCTCTGTACCAAAGGCTTCCACGGTACGAGTTAGACCCCTCCTCGAGCAGGGCAATGCGGCAGGAAGCAGCTGATCTGGATTCTTTTCGGGTTTCAGAGTGATATGGTCTCCGGTGAGGAGTAAGCCGCTACGAGCCCCTGAGAAGCCGTGCATCGCCTGCCTGGGTGAAAGAAGCCAGAGTGTCCCGCCCCGGGGCTCCGGAGTGGATTCCTGGCAATCGGTCCCAGGTAGGACTTTCGGAATTATCAGTGGGGAGTGAGCGCGGTACCGGGCAGGATATTTGTTAAAGTCCCAGTAGCCGTTTTCCAAGGTGCAGCAAAGGACATTGCCATTTAATTAAAGCGTATTAACTCATGTCCGCTGACGTACTGCGCAGCCGAGCAGAGGCAGCAGATTGCATGTTTCTCGATTACCCGGCCCGGGGATCGGTGAGTACAATACCAGCAAACCACAGCTCCGGGAGCCCCACCACGAGGGACTTGTTCAGGAAATTGGAGCGGTTAATGCGCTCGGAACAGTCTAAGTGGTGGGAGCACCGGTCTCTCTCACGTTACCTACAAGTCAGACGTGTGCCCAGGGGGCTACGAATCACCATAGCCCCGAGCTACGACAACCCGGACCCTGCAATGCTGACAGAGTGGGCAGAGGCCAATCTGGAGTCGTCTAGCAAACTATTGCATATACTGGTCAAATATGCAGAAAGGGACCGCATCAAATTGCAGGGGGAGATCGATGCTTTGGAGCATGAATTAGCCAAACTGGAAATAACAGACCAGATAACAAAAATGAGGAATGACATGATGGTTAGGCTTAACAAGGAGGAAGAGGTCAACAAAAAGAGAAAAGCCTTCAAATTTGAAAGAGACCGTATCGACTACCAAAACGGGCAAGTCTTTACATTTGCGTGACAGTATGAGGCTGTGAAGGCTAGGGCAAAAGGAAACCGAGCAGCCCAGCGCACAGCCAGTGAAACAACGGTTACATCGGTTTCAGCCTCAGACCTCAGTTCAGCTGCCGAGAGTGATCCGGAGGTGGACCCAGCAAGAGACCCAAACTTGGGGTTTATAAAATTATCCCTGGCACAAGAAGTCAACTGTTTGTGCCAGGATCGGCGAGAAACACTGAGGCCACGAACACCTACTGGCGCAAAAAACAAAGGGCAAATACCAAGCGGAGCGAGCGGAGGAAATCCCATGCCCGCAAACGCAAGTGGAAGCAAGCAGGGGAAACGAGGTCACTGGAACCGGTTCCAGAAGAAGAACGTGAACCAACAGAATCAAGATCAGTAATAAATTTGACTGACCTCAAGCTTACTGCGGGGGAGACCGCTGTCCTAAACTTAGGACTATCGTACTGTCCGCCTTGTAATATGAACTATGCGGACACTAGAATGGACATTTATAGGTTCACCCGTAAGCTAAAACTCAGCACATTTTTCCTGCTTCAACCTAGAAAGAGAAACCAGCCAGAAACAGCACATAGTCCAAAGATGGTGGACAGTGAAGATCAGAATTCTTTGGAGGAGATTTGGGCACTACAAAACGAGCAGCAGGTACCCAGGCAATTCGGGGAATGTGCCGTTAATGAATCCACAGGCCAGTGCAACACCACCTTTAAGCCGAAATCCACATTTCAACCAGTCATGGTACATGACAATTTAGACACCTACCAGGAGATTGTTGTGCAGGACTTGAAGAAATTGTACACCGACACCAACAAAAGGAGATTCTGCATCAGCAAGCAAAATAGATGCTATAATCAACTTATCAGCAAATTGTTATCAAATCATGATATTATAGTGAAACAAGCTGATAAGGGCGGTAACGTTGTCCTGTGGCCTCGACAGATGTATCTAAGAGAGGCGGAGGTCCAACTGGGGGACTCTTCATGCTACCGAAGAAGTAGTATTCAAAATCTGAAGACGGCATGGGTGGACCAGCATTCAAAATTGCAGGCCTGGAGGAGCACTGGTCTTTCAGGAGGAGGGGATACTGTCCGGCTCCTACGACAGATGGAATCACGTTTCATAATCAAATTCCGGACAAAACACCCTAAAGGCATGAACTTTGGAGAGGATCTCCACATACACCTCGAGTGAATTGGAACTCAGCATGAACTCTAACTGATTGTAATAGGGTACTATACCCAAAACTGCAGTAAAGAAATCTTGAACTTACAAATAAGCCCCAAGTGTAATTAACTATGGACGCTAAGTACTATACTTGCACAATCAGAGCACACCAGTCCTTTATCTGTTTTTAAATGTATTGTTTAAATATAATGCTTGTAAAACTACGTATCCCATAATGCCACCTTATGGTCAACATGGGGCAGTATATAAACAAAAAGCAACAAGCATTGAAAATGCAATAGGTCTCGCAATAGAAGAGTTTTACCTTTTTCGTTTTGCAAATGGATGAGTGGCGTTGCGTGGATGAGTGGCGTTGCGTGGATGAGTGGCGTTGCGTGGATGAGTGGCGTTGCGTGGATGAGTGGATGTGGTGGATGTGGCAGTGGATGTGGTGGATGTGGCAGTGGATGTGGTGGATGTGGCAGTGGATGTGGTGGATGTGTCAGTGGATGTGGTGGATGTGGCAGTGGATGTGGTGGATGTGGTGGTGGTGGGTGCGGTGGTGGTGGATGTGGTGGTGGATGTGGTGGTGGATGTGGTGGTGGATGTGGTGGTGGATGTGGTGGTGGATGTGGTGGTGGTGGATGTGGTGGTGGTGGATGTGGTGGTGGTGGGTGTGGTGGGTGTGGTGGTGGGTGTGGTGGTGGGTGTGGTGGTGGATGTGGTGGTGGATGCGGTGGTGGATGCGGTGGTGGATGCGGTGGTGGATGCGGTGGTGGATGCGGTGGATGTGGTGGATGTGGTGGTGGTGGATGTGTTGGTGGATGTGGTGGTGGATGCGGTAAATGTGGTGGTGGTGGATGTGGCGGTGGATGTGGATGTGGTGGTGGTGGATGTGGTGGATGTGGTGGATGCGGTGGTGGTGGATGTGGTGGTGATGGTGGATGTGGTGGTGGATGTGGTGGTGGATGTGGTGGTGGTGGATGTGGTGGTGGTGGATGTGGATGTGGTGGATGTGGATGTGGTGGTGGATGTGGATGTGGTGGTGGATGTGGATGTGGTGGTGGATGTGGATGTGGTGGTGGATGTGGATGTGGTGGTGGTGGTGGATGTGGTGGTGGTGGATGTGGTGGTGGTGGATGCGGTGGTGGTGGATGCAAAACAAAATGTAACACAAGCAACAGCGCATGCTTGATGCCAGGCAAGACCTAAAAAAGACTGAATATGTCAACAATGCATCTCGAGATTCATACAGAACTACCTAATGTACTTCACCAGATACAAGGAAACAATTAACTGCTACTTCGGGCAAATCTCCAACAAGATAAACAAGCATTTGCAATGTAATAGGTCTCGCATTTACGTGAGTTTAAGCTATTGGCATTATAAATGACAATGCCTATTATTTAAGTTTTAAAAACGAAAACAAAACTAAAAGGCATTGTTATTTGCAATGTGAATAGCTCAAACTCACGTAAATGAGGGCACCTATTGCATTGCAAATTCTTGTTTGTAAATATGCCCCTTAGTTCTGTGGATTCCTCGGACAGCTTGGGAGACTGGAACTGTTCCAAATGCTAAGAGCGTCGCAATAAATTATCTG
Organism: Lissotriton helveticus; assembly: GCF_964261635.1. Classification (NCBI taxonomy): domain Eukaryota; kingdom Metazoa; phylum Chordata; class Amphibia; order Caudata; family Salamandridae; genus Lissotriton; species Lissotriton helveticus. The sequence continues at coordinate 1,312,095,798 of NC_136057.1, read as the reverse complement.
CCAGGTAAACGTTAGTAAAAATAAAGAATTATATTCAAGAATTCTGCTCGAGACAGCGAGGTTCTGAAAATTACAAATTCAACTCCAGGGATAGAAAGATCTGCGCCATTCTTGTTTCCAAGGAGTTGCCAGAAACAGATTTATCCTACGGAACGTGTATTAAGTAAGGGCCCTTGTGTGTGTACTTGCTAGAAATCTGAAGGAGAGCTTCTTACATAACCGAGGGCAGGACGAGAGAGGTGGTGGGGGGGGGGGGGGGGGGAGAAGACGGACAGAAGGAGAGAGACCGACATACGAGGAGAGAAGAGGGGAATCTTGAGGGAGAGAAAAAAGAAGGGACAGAGTGGGGGAAGAATCAGAGCAGCTAGTAAGTTGTATAAATATGAGAGCGAGAGAGAACGAGGGTGAACTATAGAAAGAAAGAGGGCTGACAGACAGATATAGTCAGAAAACGAGATTACGAGTGAAAGGGAGAGAGAGATAATGAGTGAATGGGAGAGAAGGGAAAATGTATAGAAAGAATATTACTAATAGTCTTAAATAAAACTGAAGTCCCTAAAATAGATTCAGGTCAGGGCCTCACAGTGCTTGCGCGTGCGCGCCTTAGAGCTTCACTGTATGTCCAGCCCCACCCCATGAGCACAGGCACATATAAGAGTTACACGTATAAGGCTGGCAGGGTCTACTCCTGCACATTTTATCATGTGACTGAACTCCAAGGGTGACCTGTCAGTCAAACAGTGGTTAGAGGATTACCCAGGCGCTCTCTGACCACATGCAGAGACCCGGACAATATCAATGAGGATTCTCTGGGGAAACCCAGCAGCTCAACAGACCTCACTACCAAAAAACGTAGAGAACATCTAATTACAGCGATAAACTCCACCAATACTATCGAAAAGAGAGAAAACAGAAATAAATGCTCTCAGTTGTCTACAGGCTTGAATGATGAAAGGAGACTGGTGAGAGCTCTGGAACACAAGGTAAAACAAGCACGTGAGTGGTGCGTGCGTGGGCGCTAAAAGTAAAACAAACGAGTGTCTGGTCACCCCCAAAGCAATGCCTAATATTGGGAATACTCACTGTTACCTGGCAGCGTAGACTGCCTCTGTGCTCACACAAAGCGATACACGAGCGCAGGCGGGCTCGCGGCCCTTGTCCTTCTACTTCCATGGCCCTGGTCTGCCCCCTGTCCTCGGGCTCGGGTCGTGCGCAGCTGATATTAGACCCGGGTCCTTGTCCGTGCTCTCTTTCTGTGGCGGGCGGGCACGCGCGCGCTCGCTCAGTGCGTAAGAGGGGCGCACTGGGCCTTGTTCTCTCACGCATCTGTATAGGAGGCCGAAAGGGGGCACGCGCCGGCAGTCAGACAGACGGACGGACCAAGCGCCATGGAGCCGCCGCTGCTGCTCGCCGCCTGCCTCCTGCTGCTCGGTGGGGCCCGCGCCGACCTCTCAGGTGAGTGCGAGGAAAGAGGGGGGGGACATCTCACCCTTGGGGGGTGGAGGCGGCGGCGGGGGGGGGGAGTTGGTGTCTGTATGTGTGCATGTGTGTGTGTGTGTATGTGCGCTCGTGTGCCCGTGTGTGTGTCTGTGTGTGTGCTTGTGCGAAAAGCAGGGGCTGTGTGTGTGTATGCATGAGGCGTCCAAGGAGAGAAAGAAGAGACAGGAGAGGGTGAGCGCGCGACCTGATCCCATTGCGGCCGGCTGCGTGCGCGTAACAGCCTCTTGTCCGCTCTGCCTACTCCTTGAAAGTAAAACGCGTGAAACGATTACAAAAGACTCGCTCTGCGACTGCAGGCCTTTGGCCTGCAAATCGCAGTGCGAGACCTAAAAAGGGACTTGCTGACCGTGAGAAAAGCCGTGAGGCTGAAACGCGTCGGTGGAGTGTTTGTGTAATAAAGCTTCTAAATAAGTATCCAGTTGTGCCGCCCTCCTTGTGTTTCAAAATTAATAATTGGGCTTTGATCAAGCCTTTGGGCCGAGCACACGCTGTGGAGCGCTCTCATGCATGAAGGATCAACTTGTGTGAATATATATATATATATATATATATATATATATATATTTTTTTTTTTTTTTTCGCTGCCATTTACAAAGCTTCATTAAAGATGTGGCAGAACCTCCACCCTGAGACCCTCTCCCTCCACCCCCCCCTTCTGTTTTACTCTGTCGCGAGCAGGCAGCTGACCTCCTCCCATGCTTCCTGAATGCCGCGCCCCGGGGGAAGCAAAGTCGCAGACTAGTCTTCCCCCGGGGACATTCGCGCAGGGATAGGACAGGCAGGGGAAGGGGAGGAGTTAGCCCACAGCAATCCCGGGAACAACAGGGTGAAGCGGTATAGGACAATTGGAGACGGCGAGATTCTACACACATGGGTCAAGAAGGACGCCCCATGGTATTAATGCTCACCCGCTCCACGCAACAACTTCGACCAGAAAACAAACATGAACAATGCATGCTGGGACTGGTAGGAGTTTGCCTTAATCGCGACCTACCTGAAGCTGAATGTGTAAGGTATATTCCTTTAAGGAGCGGGGCTCAAAGCAACCTATCAGGTGGGGGCAGGTATTTCACCTTAGAAGCATGACCCTCCCTGAATCATTCTTACCCCTGGCGCTGAAGAAGGCAGACAACGTGCCGAAATGCATTCGCCCTTTGGGGGCTTTTGGGACTGTTACTCGCCTGTGTTTGAGAATTAAAGCTGTCTTCCATGATTGCCCTGCTGTTGGTCTCTTCACTGGGTCTTTGGATGCGGTGTGGAATTTTGATATATATATATATATATATATATATATATATATATATATATATATATATATATATTTTCGCGGCCATTTACAAAGCTTCATTAAAGATGTGGCAGAACCTCCACCCTGAGACCCTCTCCCTCCACCCCCCCCTTCTGTTTTACTCTGTCGCGAGCAGGCAGCTGACCTCCTCCCATGCTTCCTGAATGCCGCGCACCGGGGGAAGCAAAGTCGCAGACTAGTCTTCCCCCGGGGACATTCGCGCAGGGATAGGACAGGCAGGGGAAGGGGAGGAGTTAGGTGGGGGGTATAAGGCACAGGGGAGGAAGGGGACTTCCTCTTCCTGTTGCCTGGCACCATCGGGAGGGTTTAGCGAAGGGAGCGTAGGATAAGTTAGGTAGGCCTGGGTTTTTGTAGCGTTCGGGAGTTGCTTGTCGGCAGCGGTTTCCAGTTCTGAGCGGGAAGCGTGCACTTTGGCACAATGTCGGGAGTCCCCGCAGACGAGGTAAGGGCAGCATTACTGCTTCTAGCCAAGGCGGGCAGGGAGGATCTACTCCAGCCTGGGGTGCTTGACCAGGCTTGGGTGGGCATCACTAGGACCCCGCGCGCGGCCTCGGCTGGGGTCGCGGCGGCGGTATTTGCATGTCAGGATGACGCTCGGCCGCCCTTGCAGCAGGCGGCCGCGCGCGGGAGGGGCGGAACGTTGAAGGACTCTGCGAGGGGCGGGAAACGCAAGAGCCTGCCCGCGTGGGTTTTTCCTCCGCTGAAGTTTGTGCGTGGGGGCCCGGGGGACGGTACTGGGGGTGTTGGCCTCTCTACCGAGTTGCCGGAGGAAGCGCCTGGGCGGGAGTTGGTACAGGGGGGGCGGGGCCTAGTGAGTTGCCGGCCGGGGAGCCAGGGGAGGCTCTTGGGCCTGGATTGGGCCCCCAGGGGTATGCTGTGAAGGGGGAGCCAGAGCGGGGTGTGCTGCAGACACCTGATCAGGGCCTTGAGGAGGAGGTAGTCGTCCAATGGGATGATACCCCCATTGATTTGTCGGTCAGTTCCAGGGCCCCCACGCCAGCCCCCTCGGGGCGGGACTGGGCCGGGGCAGGGCCAGTGGGTCAGGTGGGGTTGGGCACGTCTGACTCTCGGGGGGTTTTGCCCCTGGCCTTGGTACAGAGTGGGTTTTGCCAGCGAGAGGGGTTTTTTCTGGGCTACGGCCCACCCCCCTCCTTTCCACATTGGGGGGGCATGGCCTGGGAAGACAGGGCCAGGGAGCAGAGGATAGTGGCACAGCTGCAGGAGGCCCGGTGGGCCGAGCAAACTAGGGCCCGGGTGGGAGCAGTCTGGGGGACGGAGATTGAGGGGCCTCCCACCCCAACCTCTGAGGAGGAGCGGGAGGCGGCACTGGAGGAGGAGAGTAGGCGAGGGCAGGTCAGGAAAGGGAGTGCTGGTGAGCCCAGGGGCAAGAAGGCAGGTGTAGGGACGGCCAGGACGGCTTTGAGGCCCGATGGTGCTGGGGCCCTCTCAGGCTGGAGCGACCTGAGGGGCGGGTGGGGATCCAAGCCGGCGGCTGTCGGCAGAGCCCGGGGGTGCCTGGCGGGGCGCAAGACGGCCCTGAGACGCAGGACTGAAGCAGTAGGGCGGTCCGCGGCGGCTGTCTCTCCTCTGCGGGCCCGGGACAGGCGGCGCTTGTGTCGAATGTGTCGCGTGTGTCAGTTGGTATGCAGAAAGGCGTGAAGAGGGCAGTGAAGGACGTGTTGAGTGCGACGGTGGAAGTGGAACCAGTGCTGGAGTTGGATTATGGTGACGAGAGTGATGAGCTTGAGGAGGGGGAGGTGCGGGATGACGCAGCCGGCTGGGTGGACAACAGCGAGCTTGGTGTTTTACAGGCCCAGACGACGACGAAAGGCAAGGACAAGGCGGTGGCGGCTAAGGTGTCGACGCCCGCAGAACGGCCCCGGGAGCTGCGGCCCGCAGTCACAGGTGAGGGGTCTTGGTGGTCGGCCTGGGATGACGGTCAAAAGGGGGGTAGGAAGAAGGCGTGTAGGTCGGTGGGCGTGGGGGAGGGGTCGATCCGGGAGCCTGAGACGCCAACGGGCGAGCCACCTGTGGAATGTAAGAAGGTGGATGGTAAGTCAGTGGCTACGGCCGGGGTGCAGACGGACAAAGGGGACGATAAGGACGATAAGGGGGTGAAACTGCCGAGGAAGCTCCCCTACATGGGTCTTGCGATGCCTTTGGGGTCGCATTTATCTGAGAAAGTAAGGACGAGGATTGGAAGCATGAGTTTGTAGATGTCTTTAAGCTCTTGCATAGGGAGGTCCAGGCCAAGGAGGGCTCAAAGGAGGAGGAATGGGAGCTGACTAGGCGGCCCGGGGTCCCGGTGACGATGGAGAACTGGACATCTGCGTTCTTAATATATGCCAGTATTTATTGTGAGAAGTATTTGGATAGGGCTATTGTATTGCATTGCTGAAATACATGGATATCATTCGCAAGGCGCAGATGCAGTTTGGGGGTTTCGTCTGGTTGAGTTATGACAAGGAATTCAGGGTGAGGGTTAGTGCGAACCCGGAGAAGAATTGGGGGGAGGTGGACCAGGAACTCTGGGTGCAGTGGATGGCGTCCACACATTCGACTGCATCCACACATACGGCCAGCGGTTTGCCGGTGGCATATCAGTCTTTTCTGCCGCGTCCTGCCCACGGTGGGGCGGGGGGAGGAGTGGTGCCCAATAACCTCACCACTGGTCAGCCCGGGAAGTCTGGAGGTTATGCGACGGGGGCCTGTTGGAGCTACAATCGGGGGTACTGCTCGAGGTACCCCTGTAAGTTCAAGCACGAGTGCTCCAAGTGCGGCGGGAAGCATGCCCTCACTCAGTGCCTTACACTTGTCACCCCCTCGGAACAGTGGCGGAATGCCAAAGGACGGGGCCAGCCTGGCCAGAAGGGCGCCTACACCGGTTAGGGTGGAGGTGATGGCCCCGTGGCTCGCGTGTTACCCGGACCAGGAGGCGGCGGCGCGGCTTTTCTGGGGTTTCACGGAGGGCTTTAGGGTAGGCTATCAGGGTCCCAGGGTGCGTAGGTGGCAGACAATCTGCGGTCTGCAAAGAAATTGCCGGGAGTGGTAGCTGCTAAGCTGTTGAAGGAGGTTGAGGAAGGAAGGGTGGCTGGCCCGTTTACCGATTGGCCTTTGGAAGACCTGATCATTTCTCCGCTGGGGGTGGTGCCGAAGAAAGAGGAGGGGGAGTTTCGGATGATTCACCATCTCTCGTGGCCGGAGGGTCAATCTGTAAACGACTTTATTGCAGAGGAGGACTCGAGGGTGCTGTATGCGTCAGTGGATGATGCGATTCGTTTGGTGAGGGTGTGCGGGACGGGAGCTGAATTGGCGAAATGCGACATCAAGTCGGCCTTCCGTTTGCTGCCTATACATCAGGCGGATTTCTCGCTCCTGGGAATGCAGTTTGGGGGGGCCATCTACGTGGACAAAGTTTTGCCCATGGGGTGCGCCATCTCATGTGCCTTGTTTGAACTCTTTAGTACTTTCCTGCAGTGGGCAATGGTGGGATCTAGTGGGTGCCGCGAGGTAACCCACTATTTGGATGATTTCCTCTTCCTAGGTAGGGCGGATTCTGGTGATTGCGGCAGGGCCCTGTCGCGGTTCCAGGAGATGGCTTTCCACTTCGGTGTGCCTTTGGCGCCAGAAAAGACGGCTGGTCCCAGCTGTTGCTTGACGTTCCTGGGGATTGAGTTGGACTCTGTGCAGTGGCTGGCGCGCCTTCCGGGGGCCAAGGTGACTGAGATACTGTCATGTCTCAGGTGGGCGATCGAGGAGAAGCGGATTGCTTTAAGAGCGGTGCAGAAGCTGTTGGGCTTCCTGAACTTTGCATGTAGAGTAGTCAGGGCAGGGCAGACATTCTGTAGGCGGCTCGGCATGGCCATGTCGGGGGCAGTGCTTCCACTCCACAGAGTCAGGATTTCCATGGGCGTGCGGGCTGACTTGAGGACCTGGTTGACATTTTTGACGGACTTCAACGGGGTGTCTCTGGACTTTGATGAGGAAAGGGCGGTTTGGCAAAGTCAAATTTTCTCGGATGCAGCTGGGTCAGCAGGGTTTGGCATCTTCTGGGACGGGAGGTTGGCCTGCTCACTGGTTGCAACAGGGGAGGAGCATTGCTTTCCTGGAATTCTTTACTTTGCTGGTGGCACTGGAGGTTTGGGGGAGTGAGTTTCGGAATAGATCCGTGCTTTTCCACGTCGACAACATGACGGTGGTGGAGCTGGTGAACCGCCAGAGGGCCAGGGACCTGAGAGTGTTGCGTTTGTTGCGAAGATTCAGGCTGGCTTGCCTGCGTCTGAATGTGGTGTTTAGGGCTAAGCATGTCCCTGGGCGAATAATGACATTGCGGATGCTTTGTCTCGTTCGCAGTGGCAGCGGTTCCGGCACCTGGCACCGGGAGCGGATATGTGCAAGACCAAGCTGCTGGACGGCATCTGGGCCTTGGGGGAGTGAGGATGATTGGCCTGGTGGAGCGTTCAGTTGCTGATACCACAAAGAGGACATATCGGCTGGCATGGTCAGAGTTTGGTGCATTCATGGGGTGGAGTCAGGAGTCAAGTCTGTGTGACCGGTCAGAGGTGGAACAGGGCGTGAAGCGTTTTGTGCTGTGCTGTATAGATAAGGGATTGACTGCGGCTACGATATCTGGGAAACTGGCAGGGATCTCCTTTTATTGTACTTTGTTTCTGGGGTTAGATCCAACAAAAGATGTGATTGTGAGCAGGATGCTCCGAGGTTGGGGTAGGGAGCGTAGGATGGGGGGAGGGTAGACCGCGGGAGGCGGTTACGTTTGAGCTGTTGGTTAGGCTGGTTGTGGCGTTGCCGGAGTGTTGCTATGATCTTTTTGAAGTGAGGATTTTTCGGTTGTGTATGGTGTGGATGTTTTTTGGTGGGTTTCGGGTTTCTAAATTGTTGGGCACAAGGACGCGGGCCGGTAGGGTGTTTGAGGAGATTCGTGTGGATGGGGGGAGCTTGGGCATTTGGTTGGGATACTCCAAGACGGATCAGTTGGGTTGGGGTAAGTGGGTGTGGTTGAATGAGGCGGATGGCGGGGATGTGTGCCCGGTGGCCGAATGGCGGGGGTTCCTGGGGGCCGCACGTGTGACGCAAGGTGAAATTTTCTGTCATGCATCGGGGGCACGAGTGGCGGCTGGCCAGTTGTTAGCGGTATTGCGCATGGCATTGCGAGGGCTCGGTTTGGAGGCATCTGGTTTTGGGACCCACTCCTTTCGTATTGGGGCTGCGACAGCTGCGGCCCGCTTGGGGTGGTCCTGGGATAGGATTGGGAGATGGAAGTCGCGCTGTTGCGAGAGGTATGTGAGGAAGTGAGTCGGTCCTGAGGGGAGTCGGTTGGCTGGAACGTGGGTTGTGGTTTTGTGCTAACATATTTCTCTTTCGTAGGTTGCGTGGGCGGACCAGGGAACAAGACGGTAACCTGGATTGTGGGGCACTCCTTCGTACATTGGGCATCTAAGTACGCGGAACAGCAGGTGTACGGCCGTAAACTGGGACTGAAAGGACATTTACATGAGATACACTGGTGGGGTAAAGGAGGCATGCGATGGGGGGGCACTACTGCCCTTGCTCGCAAAATGGTCCCGCAAAAAGGATGCCCGGACCTGTTGATTATTCACCTGGGAGAAAACGATTTGGTGCAGCTGTCAGGTTTGGCGCTTGTGCAGCTGATGCAGAGGGATCTGGAGGTATTGAGGTCAAGGCTTGCAGGGACTTGCATTGCCTGGACGGAGTTGGTACCCAGGAAAATGTGGAGGGGGCAATGAAACACGGTGCAATTGAGAAAGCACGGAGAAAACTCAACAGGGCAATGAGACTTTTTTGCGGGGACAAGGACATTAAAGTGATATCACACGGAGGCATTTGACTGGAGGAACCTTTAGTTTTCAGGGACGACGGAGTGCACCTGTCTCGACTGGGGAATGCATACTATATGATGGAGATGAGAGATGTGGTGAGCAAGTTGTGGAATGAGGCGATATGGTGTTGCAGGGAGTGAGTGCGGATGGGTGCAGTTTGCGGAGGGACAGCGGACCTGTGGGGGGTGGGGCAGGGAACCGCCCTACAGGGGGATCCCTGGTTGGCAGTACTTTGAAGGGAGAGGGGGGTCAAGAGCGGGCACACCCATCCCTTGGGGGGGAAGTTTGAATGGCAGCTAGAGGCATGACTGGAAGGTCACAAGGATCGGGCAGAATGACAGGTGATTGGTGGATATGAATGAGGTACGGTATGGGGCATGGAGTGGTTCGTGATGATGTAGAATGGGTGAAGCGGGTGAGAAGTGAAGTGTTCTGGGGGTTTGAAGTTATTTAGTTGTTGATGTTATTGTTATGTAAGATTACGCAGCCTGGTCTAACAAAATGGCCTTTTACGCTTAAACACTGCGTGGTCTGTTTATTGCGCGATGCCGGGCCCCGGGGGAAGCAAAGTCGCAGACTAGTCTTCCCCCGGGGTCATTCGCGCAGGGATAGGACAGGCAGGGGAAGGGGAGGAGTTAGGTGGGGGGTATAAGGCACAGGGGAGGAAGGGGACTTCCTCTTCCTGTTGCCTGGCACCATCGGGAGGGTTTAGCGAAGGCCACCCACCCGCCCTGCAGTTGGGGGTGTTGCGGGTTGGTTTTATGGCGTGCCAGTTTAGGCCAGAGCTGCGCTAGGCGGTACTTTGAAGGGAGAGGGGGGTCAAAAGTGGGCGCACCCATTCCGTGGGGGGGGGGTTTGAATGGCAGCTAGATGCATGACTGGAAGGTCACAAGGATCGGGCAGGATGACAGGTGATTGGTGGATATGAATGAGGTACGGTATGGGGCATGGAGTGGTTCGTGATGATGTAGAACGGGTGAAGCGGGTGAGAAGTGAAGTGTTCTGGGGGTTTGAAGTTATTTAGTTGTTGATGTTATTGTTATGTAAGATTACGCAGCCTGGTCTAATAAAATGGCCTTTTACGCTTAAACACTGCGTGGTCTGTTTATTGCGCGAAGAAACAGGTCATTCAATTCAATAAAGCAAATCAACTTAGAAGGTGAGGCGTCTCTTAAAAGGAGAGTAAAAGTTATAATACTGCTTTGCAGAATGACTTTACCTTCGTCCCAAAAACCGGGGAATTTCTTGAAAATGAGGGAAAGCGTTGGGACGCCTGGACAGTCCTTTCAAATTAACACCGGGACTGTCCAGGGAAATCAAAGACGCCTGGTCACCCTACCTTGACACCATGATTAAGTACATCAATTTACTTTTGAACCAGGACATTCAACGCCACCTCAGATCACATGCAAAGCACAGTGAATAAATAATGCGATATAAAAAAAATTGTAAACAAATACACTGATAAAATTAGCTGGGAATGGCCTCGCCTCAGGTGTGTCCGTGAAATTGACCTGAATTTGTGTCCTCAATTTTGATCCCTTGCCCTGAATGCCTACAGTCCTGCCCTGAGTTTGCCTCCATGTCAGCTTGGTCACCCTACGGGAAGCATTCATGTATACCAGGGACTATTCGTGTTAGAACAGCATTTCTTAAGGTGCAGTGAGGACGGTGCTAGTTATTATGGACAGGGAAACGCTTATTTTGCTGTATCATTGTCAGGGTACTTCAATTGTGTATGTTCCACTTGAAAGGTACATGCGGGGTCTATTCTTCAATTAAGGCCCGGCTACGCATTTACGGGAGGGAGCCTATTCTTGTACAGAACAGCTGTAAGTGAAGCTTCCAATTAAGTAAATTTTGAAATACAGCGATGTGCAATGCTTCCACTGCTGGGGAGTTTGTGTCCCGGAGGCCATTTTTCGTGTAGAGGGATAGTGATTTTGGTGGACAGGCAGCGCGGGCCATTCTTCACATGTGGAGTAGGGGGCCCGGCTGAGTTGAACAATATATATATGTTCTTAAGCTATAAGCTGGGGTGACAGTTTGTTGTTTTTGCTGCAGCGGAAATTCTCAGGCTACTCCTCTCGCCCCTCCCTCTTTCCCTGGAGGCGGCGCCTCGGCTCCCCCCGCCCCGGCCCTCGAGCACCTGTCACGGTGCCAGGCTGACGAGCGAACTTACTCTCCGGCCGAAGAGGCCATGGCGGCCCGGGATCCGAGGCGGCTCTGCTGCGGGGAGGGGGCCCGACCCTCGGTGTCCGGGTTCTCCGCTGCTCCGGAAGTTGTCTCACTGCTCCCCGGGCTTTGAAGCCTCCTCCCGGGTGTCTGTCTGTCGGCTCTCCAGTCCCGGCTGCCTGCTGTCCTCTCCCGTGCTCCCCGCCTCTCTCTCCCCCCGCGCGACCCGGGCAGCTGATGTTGTGTTATTTTTAGCTGACTTTGGACGGGGTCCCAGAGAGAGAGCGAGAGAGAGGCAGGCCTCACCCGGCCCAGACGAGACACAAAACCCTTAGTCACCGTCATCTGCGCCATCGCGGGGCCTAACACCATCATCGGGGTCTGACACCGTCACCGAGACCGACAGCCGTGCTGACACCGGCAACTGGACCTTCACTGAACCTAGGCACCGCCATTGCGCCCTGTCACTAGTGTCACCCTAATCTTCTTGACGCCTTCCACGGGGGCTTAACATCACCTCGGTATGATATTAGCTGGCTTACCACTGAAGCCTGACCCAGTCTTTGGGGACTTGACATCATCACCAGTGTTTGACACTGTCACCAGATACGCGCACCATCACACAGCCTGAAAACATCAGTCACCTGTGCCTAATGCCTGTCACCTTCACCGGGTCTGCACAACAGTATGGAGGCTTGACTGTCACTTCGGCTGTTACTATGGCCTCACAAAGTAAACCTGGGGCTTAACATCAACATCAAAGGCCATACTTTGTTGAGTTCTTGCGCTGGCACCATCAGAGGACTAACACCAGGTCTGAGGCTGAGCCGGGCATAACGCGCAACTGGTTCTTAACTCAGAGCCTGATACCTTTACCTGGGCGTTAAGCATGGCTTGACAAAGTCACGTGGGTGGGAGGTGACCCAATCACTGAGGTCAGACCCCATTGCTAGGAACCTGACACCATAATCAGGGCCTGACACAATCACCAGAGCATCGCTCCATCACATTTACCTGGGCTTGACACTGCCACTAAGTTCTGTCGCTGGGTTATCACCAGGACTATACGTGAAGGCTATCCCCATGTACATAAAGAATACCCCCCATTTGTACATGAAGATCAGCTCCTAGCTGAACATAAGAAACTGCATCCAACTGTGCACAAAGATTACCCATCTGCTGTAAAAGAAGACTGCCTCTTCAACAGTGTATGACGAATATCTTCCTCCAAACATGAGGAATAGACTTGGCCTACATGAAGAATATCCCCTTTTATGAACAAATAGCCCCTATGGTACATGAAGAACAGCCACTCATCTCTATGTGAAATCCCCCACTGTACATGAAGAATTATTTTGTACAAGCCTTACTGTGCAAAGAATATCCTTACTGTACATGAAGAGTAGTATCCTCTGTACATGAAGGCTAAATTCCCTGCTATGAATAATAAAACCCGAAGAATAGCCCTGCTGTACAAAAAGAATTAGCTCCTATATATGAAGAATTGCCCCTATTGTATCGAAAGAATAGACCTCTATCTGTGAAAAATAGCTCGCAATGCACATGAAGTTTAACCCTAAATGTGCATGAAAAAGAACTCCCAAGCTGTGTACGAAGAATATCCCTACTGTAGTTGTAGAGTAGTCTCCCATCGCCAGGGCCTGACACTCATCACAGACGGTTGGATACATCATGACTGGGAGTCTGACATGGTCATTCAAGGTCTGACTTCATCACCTTCACTCTTGCCTGCCACTGTCACCGGGCCTACCAATATCACTGTAGCCATAACCAGGTACTTTCGGCCTACCAATATCACTGTAGCCATAACCAGGTACTTTCACCCTCACGGGGCATCTCACCTTTAATGGCGCTTGTGCCCGACACTATCATCAAGGCCTGACCCTATCACTGTTTCCATAATCATCAGTGTGGACAAGAAAATGTTGCCCTTACTGAAGCTCCACACCATCACTGTGGTCTAACACTACTGAGGGGGCTTTATCACTGTGGGGTCACATGGGCCTGATGTTCATGGGCACCATCACCGGGGCCTGACAATGCCCCAAGGTTCATGTAACTGTTGCCAGGTGCCTGACGTAGTTACCGGGGCCAGCATTGCCTCTTGAACCTAATACTGTCACTGAGGCCCGACACCATAGCTTGGTACATTGCTGGTGCCTTACACTGTCGTAGGATGCGCCCTTGCTCCAATGTTGTTTAATTTATACACAGCGGACATGTCGCGGGTGCTCACCAATGCTAATCTATTCTCCCCAAAAGTCGGTAACACAAAGATCACAATATTGCAATATGCGAACGATATCGTCCTCGACAATTCAGAAATAGGACTCCAGAGAGCATTAAACTCTCTTCACCTATACAATAGTGTAAATAAACTGAAAGTAAACAAAGCAAAAACAAAGGTTCTATCATTTGGAAGGACGCTACAAAAAATAAATAACAATTGGTCCCTGGGTCCCCTAAAAATCTTTGGAGCCAAATCCGAGAACTATTTGGGCACATGGTTTTCTGCAAATGGCGCATCAACAACACATAAGTATCACTTAAAGAACAAGGCAGCGTTGATAACCACAAGACTGTGTCAACTACATGCAGCCCTTGAAAGTCCTTCCTCAGCACCAATTAGAAAGGTACTCAGGGCAGTATTACCTACGGCAGTGAGACCTTTCCAGGTCAACTCACCAACACCATCAAAAAATCACATCTAAAAATATACAAAAGAGTGTTCAAATTGCCCTGTTATACCAGGGGACCCTTGGTGAGACTTGAATTTGGCCTGGAGGGCATCACATTGTCAAGTATGGGGTCTTTTATAAAGTACTATCACAGATGCATCACAGCAACACCGGGTACCCTGAAAATTATTTTGCAAGAGATCTTCAAACATAAAATCAATCCAAGGTCTACTTACTTAAGGATATCAGCAGAAACCCTACAAATCGACCTGACCACTTTAAATACTTCTTCATTTACGTTCGCTGCAATAAAAAGTATAATGAAAAAACAGACTAGATTACTTTCCAAGACCATGGACCTGCAAAAAATTAATACCACTCCACCACTAAGGGCCCTGGCAGCATACAACAATGAAAGTCAAGTTGGACTTAGGGCACAACCTTATCTCAATTGCACTATAGGGAAAGCCTGTCTGACTAAAATCTTAGCAGTAAAGATGCTGGCACTACTTTTTTTTACTTACTTAATCTTTATTTCGATCACAGATCATAAAAGACTAGGACTGTCTCAAGACTTCTGGTTTCCTAACACATCATTTTTACACGTCGACATCGACATCCACATGGAGGATAGGAATTTAGATAGAGCAAATACTAGAGTGGGGGATAGATCTGTCTTTAGGACTCTATAAGCGGGTAGAAAAGTTCTGAATCCCAGGTTCCTGAGCAAGGGGACTAGCCAATATTTTCTACTCCTTTCGTATCCCTTGCAAAAGAAGACAACATGAACGTCATTCTCCTTTGAATGTCCACAAGCCGGGCAAGTTTCTGAAGAGGAACAAGAAGACCAGGATGCTGTGAACGATGCTAGGGGAAGCGTTCCATATCTCCATTGGAGAAATAGTTTCCTGGTTAGTTGTGGAGAAATGGCATCAAGGACACTTTCGAGATGGTAAAAGTCTTTAGTTTGTGTGAACTTGTTGGACAGCGACCCCTCCCGGGCACCGTCCATGGCTCTAAGGAGCATATGATCGTAATAAGTTCTCGTCAGTGCCTTTTTTGGGATCCTTGGACACATATTAAGTGGGTCTGTCCACAGTTCATGGAGTCCGATTGCCTCCAGCGTTCTCCTGATGTAGGTCAGCCATGGCATTATTTTGGCATTAGGTAGCTCCAGAAATTCCTGAAGCTCAGCTCTATAATTTGAGAGGTCTGGACTACTCCATAGACGCCGCCAAAATGTCAGGGGCTTTAGGCCCAGCTCCTCCGTTATGGGTCGAATGTCCAAGTCCAGTCTGAGCGGGAGTAATGGTGTACTCTGAGGGAGAGCAACAATCTGTCTCAGGAATTTGTTTTCTGTTAATAATAATTTGGATGATGGAGTGTGCCCCCACAACTCACCCCCATACGTGACACCGCCCCGGGCTTGAGCTTTGTAAATGTGTATTATGGGGCTAAGTGGACGGAAGGGGGATTTATTCGCAAGTCTGATAGTACCTCCCGCCAACTGTGCCAGTTTGATGTTCACTTTCGACTGGTGGGATGACCACGTTAGGTGTTCATTAAGAGTGATCCCATGGTATTCGATTGTGTACACCCGTTCCAGTTGGACTTCTCCTAACCTTGGTGGGGAGCGATTATGCGGCTTCGGGTTAAGGATCATATATTTGGTCTTTTGGGGGTTGATTTCCAGTCCTCGATCTAAGCAGAACTGTAGAAACCCGTCCAAGACACGTTGGATGCCCATGGGGGATTTGGACAGCAGCAGGGTGTCATCCGCAAACATGATTGCAGGCACCCTGCTGCCAGTCAGCTTAGGAGCATCGGTGTTGGGAATCCTGGTTAGATGGTCCACTATCCCGTTCACAAAGAGGCAAAACAGGGTCGGTGCAAGCACACAACCCTGTCTTACCCCTCTGCGAACGGGAAACCTTTCGGTTAGTTTGCCTCCTCTGCCACACCTAACGCGGGCATAGTTGTTATGGTGCAATCTCATCAGGATACCCAAAATATCCCCAGGGACATTCAACTCCTCCAAGACTTTCCATAACTTCCGCCTTGGTACCAAATCAAAGGCGGCACGCAAGTCTACAAAAACTGTATACAGGGTGCCGCCCTCGATTATAGCTGTCCTCCAATAAAGCAGGTTCAACCTAAAGATTTGTCTGTTGTTGAAACTCCCTGTCTGAATCCAACCTGATATGGAGTCAGAATGCTTATCTCGTCTACCCAGTCTTGTAGTCGATTCAGGACCAGTCTCCCAAAGAGCTTCTGGGATATGTCAATAAGACTAATTGGTCGGTAGTTGGCTGGGAGCAGAGGGGACCCCTTTTTGTAAATTGGGACTACATCTGCGCCCAGCCAAGTGTCCGGAACCTCCATACCCCCGAGGATGGCGTTAAATATCAGTGTGAGGTATGGGGCCCATATCCCTGGTTCTTGCTTGAATAAATCCCCCGGTACCCCATCAAGACCGGGGGCTTTTCCAGCAGAAAGCCCAGCTATGGCCGGCATCACCTCTTTTTCTGTGAAACGGTAGCCACATGTACCTAGGCCTGGGGTGCTATTTGAGATGCTGGGTGACCTATCTTCTGCTGAGTACAGTGCCTTAAAATGGCTCTGCCATAAGCTGGGAGCGATATTAGGCTTGATAGCCGATGGTAGATCCTCTGTGCCGTTTGTGACCAGGCGCCAGAATTTACGCTAGTCTCGACTGGTTAATGACCTCGAGAGGTTTTCCCAGTATTCCTGGTCCCATTCGGCCCTTGCATCTATCAGGAGCTTCCTGTAGGATCTTCTCCTGGCTTGGATTTCCTCCCTATTGGTGCCACTCTTGATGGCGAGTAGCAGTTTAGTCTTAGATTCCCTACAAGTAGCATTGTACCAGGTCGTTTTGGCTGGGGGTCCTGATCTTTTTCCCGACTTTGAGAACAGATCTATCTCTAGGGTGTTGATTAGCTCAGCATATGTATGAGCGAGCTTTTCTCTATTAGCTGGCCCTTCTACCTCTTTCCCTATCCGGAAAGCCTTCTCCAAGTGCGGAATGATCCTAGCATATAGTTTCGGTAATCCGTCTCCCCTAGTGATTAATTTCTCCCATTTGACTTTCCTCCGATTGTTTTCTAATAGGAGCCCAGACTTGTCATTATCCGTACTGGGCATAGTAGATTCGTTCCCTGGTAAGATGTAGGAAAGTTCCAGGGCATTATGGTCACTATCCCTTCTCTCGATGATTTTAAGATCGACTACTTGTGGCCACATGGATAGTTTAACGAGAATATAATCTATTCTCGATTCTCTGCCAGTTTTATTATAAGTACAGGTGCTAGGTATGTCTGATTTACAGCGGCCATTGCAGGCCCTTAATCCTTGGTTTAGGGTGAGGGCAGTAATCTGCAAGGCCAAGGGGGTCCAAGCTCTCGGGGGGGTGCCACCGTCATCGGTACGCGCCAACGTAAGTCTTCCTCAAAAGAGGGGCCATCACGTAAACCTGATAGTGGTTCATACTGTGAATTTAAATCACCTCCCACCAGGCATGCAAGTTCCCAGGGAATACCATCAAGGAACACAGAGAGTTGCTCTATGGTGCTGGATTCCTTAGACATTTGTACCGGCCTGGAATATATGTTGATAACCACCAATTTCGACGAATTTGGCCACTCCAATAAGACGGCCAAAAGATCATCTGAATCTGTTTCCAGGTAGTTAGCCTAGCATCCTAAATCAGTTGCTATCCATATCGCGAGTCCTCCCGATGGCCTTCCCCTTCCCCCCCACTTAGCAGGTTTAGAGAAGGCTGCAAAACCCTGAAGCAAGATTTCCTCACGTGCCCAGGTCTCCTGAAAAAGTAAAATGTTTTTAGAATTGATAAAGGAGGCCCAGTCAGGAGAGTCAATCTTACTGGCTAATCCCGCTACGTTCCACGAAACCAGGGTTAAGGGGCATGGTTTGGTAGAGGATAAGTCCGTAATGGTGTTATTATTAACTTCCCTGTTCTCTGGAGTAACCACCTGTATTGGGGATGAGTGGACCTGTGCCACTCTTAGGTTAGTATGTGTCACATTTGGAACCTCTGGAGAGGACTCTGGAGCTAGATTTAATTCCATAGAGTTTTGTGTCCCTCTGAGCAGAGTGGATAGTGGAAGTGAGTTGTTCCCCGTCCCTTCTAAGACTATCCATTCACACCCCCCATTGTCCATGCGTCAGTCCACCATTTCCAGACTGCTGTATCTGTTATAGACAGGGAATTGGGCTGGATAATGCATTCTATGGGGCCCTTGGATACCTCTTGTAAATCCTCCCCCCCAACCCCTTCTCCTTGGGATTTTTTCCCAGCCTTCATCCTCCTCAAACTGCATGAAATGATCAGTGGGTCTTCCCCTATAATTTGGAGGACCTCTTCTCTCTCTTCAACCACTTACCCAATCATCCAGAAGATCTTGGTGGTGCCCCCATCTTTCATCATCCAAGTTATATGGACTTGAAGGATAGAAGAATGAGAGAAGGAGAGATTGGATATTGCTGGCTTGGTCGTCAGGGTCCCAGGCACAAATGTAAGCAGCAGTGCCAGGTTCTCTGAAGGTGACCAAAATGCAGTCCCCCCTTACTGATTTCCTGGAGTATCCCACCCATGTGACCCGCCTAACCATGGAGATATCGCTGGTTATTCCTCTCAGGAGTGGTCTGTATGTGGATAACCAGCTGATAACTTTATTTCTGAGTGATGAAATTGTTTCTATTGTTGTGAGTTTTAATTCTGGAACCCCTGCCAAAACTAGCGTGTAAGGGGCAGCCTCTGGTGGGAGATTAACAGGTTTAGGTTTGCGGTTGTAGTTAAGTTTCTCTCCCGTAAATGTTTGGTCGCCCTTGGATTTAGACTGAGTAGGAGCAGTATCTTTGGATGTTGGGGTAGTAATCGGTAGGGTAGTTAATGTTTGTGGCATTGATGGCGGTGCTTTGTTGGAATTTTGGTTGGGCTGGGGTAAAGGAGTTTTGACCAAAATGGGCGCTGGATTTTGTGCGTCGATGGAGGGTAAGTTTTTCTTTGCAACTGTGGCTACGTTACCCTTTATAGGCTTTGGATCAGGGCCCCCTTTTGATGTTTTAGCTGTATTAGTGTCGAGTTTCTTTGAGTCAGCTAATTGCACTGTGGATTTTTCGATATTGACTAGCCTGGCCTCAATCTTGATCAGTCGAGCTTCGAGAGGGCTCAATAATGATCTGAGAAGTACACCAATATCCTCCAGTGTGATATCATCACTGGAGTTATCGGCTGGGGTAGCGGTTGTGGCCACTGCTGGTACCTTTATTGTATGGGTTGTGGAGGTAGTTCTTATACCCTGATTTTCTGGGTTAGGAACAGTGATGCCTCCCTTTGCCCCTTTTCCCCTGGAAGGTTTAGATTTTGGAGATTTTGTCTTATTGACTTCTTTGGTGTGACCCCCCCCTCTTTTGTATGGCACCTTCCCTAGTCCCCCTATCTCTATCGGGACACGGCTCTTGGGCGTTGACTACCATGATTTTCGGATCAGGAAGTAGGGGTAAAATTTCAGGAGATGTATGTGGCAGTTGTGAGTTTGGAAGGGCCATTATACTCAAGTCATCAAAATCACTAGGGACCTCGATCGTTGAATCGGGGTCAGTGATATCTGGGTTAGGTGGGTGAAGTATTACCTGGTTGGTCTTTTCTTTTGTAATGAGTCCGGTCCTCCCCTCCGGTGTTCTAGCTTGGGCCATCGGCCCAATTGAAGATCTTCTGACCCAATCTATTTCTTGGGAAAGTCTTCTTTCGAGGACCTCAATTTCTTCAATTAGTAGAGATCCGGCTTTAACAAAATAATTGTCAATGGGGCCCTTAACACCTCCTGCCGCAGCTAGTGTAGATTTACTTCTAGTTTCTCTGGTACACATTGTTCCGTGTGGGCAGAGGAGCAGAAATGGCAGTTAAAGAGGGGGGGCCCGGGCCGGGCTCTCACGTACTCGAACGGCCTCAAACGGCCCGCTCTTTGCCCGGTCTTCGCCCCGTTCTTCGACCCGCGCGCGTCCCGCGTCGCGGTAGTAATTAGGCCAGTGAAGTACGAGGAGGCTGGGGGCGTGGCCGCCGGGGGAAGAGGCACCAGCTGTGTGAAGCTGAGGATGCTGGTCCTCGCAGTCCCCCGGTAGTCTCCACGCACTGAACTCTGGCCTGAGGGCTCGACCTGGGCCGTCCTCTACTGGGAGCGCGTGGGCTCTCCGCCGACTGCGGAGCCGCTCACACCAGGGAGGAGTGGCCTCAGGGAGCAGCTGAGCGGCACCCGCGAAGCGGGTGTCGCGAAAGGTAGCGGACGAACTGGACGACAGGCAGCAGAAGTCTTTAGCAACCCTCGTGGCAAAGGTAAATTCCTGTATGAGGCACCCACTCAGCCGGTGTTCCCAAGCGCTGATATTGCTGGAGGCTGGGGGCGTGGCCGCCGGGGGAAGAGGCACCAGCTGTGTGAAGCTGAGGATGCTGGTCCTCGCAGTCCCCCGGTAGGCTCCACGCACTGAACTCTGGCCTGAGGGCTCGACCTGGGCCGTCCTCTACTGGGAGCGCGTGTGCTCTCTGCCGACTGCCGAGCCGCTCACACCAGGGAGGAGTGGCCTCAGGGAGCAGCTGAGCGGCACCCGCGAAGCGGGTGTCGCGAAAGGTAGCGGACGAACTGGACGACAGGCAGCAGAAGTCTTTAGCAACCCTCGTGGCAAAGGTAAATTCCTGTATGAGGCACCCACTCAGCCGGTGTTCCCAAGCGCTGATATTGCTGGAGGCTGGGGGCGTGGCCGCCGGGGGAAGAGGCACCAGCTGTGTGAAGCTGAGGATGCTGGTCCTCGCAGTCCCCCGGTAGGCTCCACGCACTGAACTCTGGCCTGAGGGCTCGACCTGGGCCGTCCTCTACTGGGAGCGCGTGTGCTCTCCGCCGACTGCAGAGCCGCTCACACCAGGGAGGAGTGGCCTCAGGTAGCAGCTGAGCGGCACCCGCGAAGCGGGTGTCGCGAAAGGTAGCGGACGAACTGGACGACAGGCAGCAGAAGTCTTTAGCAACCCTCGTGGCAAAGGTAAATTCCTGTATGAGGCACTACAAATCAAAGATTTTAATCCCAACTGGCCCTGCTTTCTAAAGTAGTCAAGTGTTGACTCTGCGGCTACAAATCAGAATATTTTCTACATTTACTGTGCAGCTGTCCGATCTTGCTTGACTGCCATCGAACATTACTCAAGCCACTCTTTTTAATTCACGGCATAAGAACATGTAACCAAGCAATGAACTGGATTTTTAGTACAATGGTCCCCCTCGAACTGGCAAGAATAGGTACATTTTTTAAAGCAGCGCAGGACTTCCTAAAGCACTATATACAAAGCACTGAGATGATTATTAAGTATTAACCCTCTGCCCATTGATAACGGATATTGATGCACAATAGAGTTAGCTTATGCCATAATTGAGTCTTCTCTTAGTTGAAACTTTTTTATTCATTTTATGGAAGGTTTTTTAACTTACTTTTATTCATTATCTTCATAATAGACAAAAGGAAGATGGTAGAGAGAAAGCCTGTTCACCAAGTGCCTCCTTTCCTCGGGCACAAAATACATTCATATTATACGGTTTTGACATGTAACTAGCATTCTATTTTGCTTCTGTATAATTATGTTACTTTTTAAATCTTTTCTATTGTCATGGTTTTAAGTAATCTACATAAAAAACTTTGCATTGACACTGTCGTAGGGAACATAACGCAATCAAGGTGGCCTGACTCAGTCACCAGAGGTCTTGAACAGTCACTGGACTATAACATGCCATTTAACAATTATAGGGGTCTTGTAAATGTCACCCAGGCCCTACAACTATCACTAGGGCATACTGCGTAACCTGAATTTGTGTTAGGGGAACTTATCCATTCGCCTGGGCCATCACCTGGGGGCTGACAAAACCATCATCAGAGGCCTCCAATCTCACTGGGCCTGAACCCTCACTGAGAGTCTGAGACCTTCACTAGGGCCTGGCACCATCTCTTGTGACACCAACGTAGTCCTGACACAGTCAGTTGGGCAGATCAACTTTCCAGGGGGCCTTACACCTTGACCTGGAATGATTTGTTCACTGGGCCATCTCTGGGAGTCTAAAAACCATCAGTTTGTCCCTAACATCATCACCAGGGCTATCTCATGGACTCTGACACCATCACAGAGATTCTGGAACTACTATGCAGCTGTGTCACATCATTTGAACCCCTGTAACTTGCCTTGATTCTTTTTACCATCAGGGGGTTGTGCCACCATTGGATATGATGACTCTTGCTATCATCAACCCACTGTCAACATTAAAGACTCATATTGGTCTTTGTTGAATTTAAACACTGTCAGTACTTTTAACAATGTGTATACAAATTTAACTTGTATCCTGCCCTGTGTACCTAAGAGGCTGTCACATTCATTCAGAGCTGGATTTCTCTCTGTTCTGTGTATTCACAGTGGTCCTTGTGGAGGGTGCACTTTTTTTCATCTTGCCCATAAAAACTGGAATGAACTCCCTCTATCAAGCTGCTGTGAACCCAACTTCCAGCAAGCAAAGAAAAAAACAAAAACCTGAAGACTTGGCTATCCTCCACACCATGATTGCATGGTGTAGTGCCAGGATGATTTTTTCTGAGCTACAGCGCTTTACACGTTCATTTAACATAGTCAAGTAATTACAGTATGTCCAGCGTCCCTCTAGGTCGGTAGGGGCCAATGTCTTTTTTCAAACTTAATACCACCACCCATACTTGACCCAGACCCCCACCAAGTACGTGTGATCTCTGTGGCTTTAATTGTCACTGTGATGGTCCTGTGGTGAATGTCCTTTCAGGTCAGAGGCTTCCGACTGCAGAGCCAGCAGAGGCTCCACAATTAGAATCCCAGAACTTTCCCAGACTGCAAATAGAGCAGCAAAACTGTGAGGTTGGCAGAGCAGGAGCACAGCCGATATATGGTGGCCATCACGCTTCACCAAACTCTAAATCATCCATATTGTCATAGAAAGAAATATGAAGTATCACATCAAATTCAAAATGTGCAGAAATCGTGGAATTTAGTGATGAGGAAGTCAAACACAAGTTGCTAACTATCGAAGAAACCGATGTGGTCTCTCCTTTAAAAAAATCATCTGGATCATAATTCAACCATTTATTAAGAGGCTACACCTAACAAAAATTACACTGTCACATGAGCTGAATATTATAAAGTCCCGCGTATATGAAAGGGATTATATATACCCTTAAAACCCATGTTATCCCAGGACAATCAGGATTTAATTTGGAAATAGTACACAGTTTTAAATGCATTTTAACTGGACTTCATAATTTTATTCATTAAAGAATTATCTAAAGAGATGAAACAAGTGGAGTTGTAGCTCTATTAAATTAAAAATACAAATGTAACATGAAGAGCTACATTTATTCCTGGCTTAAGCGAATGAGTGAAAGTAATGCTTGGGGAAACAATAACCAATATGCTAACCCTACCCACTTTGGCCATTTTCAAGATGGCCGGTGTCTTTGGCTCCTCTAAACCTGTGCTCTATTGGCCTTGGCGGGTCTGGAGTCTAATATGGTCATCTCAGTGGCCTCCTACATCTAACACCAAAATGAAGTTTGATGCAGTCCCTGTACCCACAGTGACCTCAGAGATAGAAGTCTGGTTTAACAAACCTGAGCTTTCAGCAGCCATACAGTGAATATACACAAACTGTTTTCGCATTCTGTTTGCCTCCTGTAAAGCGCATCCCAAACGTTATATGTGAACCTAGCAGACCTGTCAACCAGGCTGTGACACTAATGTCAAAAGAGACCCTCTGATTGGGGACTGACTGGAAAAGCCTGAGCCGGCATGTTAAGCAGGATGTAACATTCAAGGAGAACTTGACACTTTAATGTCAAAAAGGATCCTTCCATCCCCTCTTCCATATTCTGTCGAGTGCAGGGGGGGTCATACACAGGTGGGGTCGGGGAGTCAACACCTCATTCACACTAATTTAAATGCTATTTACTGCCTGGCTGAAGTGAGAGAACAAAATGCAGATTTTGCTTCTAGAGGCTTTAGGCAGGGCAAAAGTAGCTTTTCCTTAATATTTAGAACAAATCCAACTTCACCATTGAATTGGATTTTCAACAACTTAAAAATAGTTGTTTAATTATTTTTCCAGATAAGAAAATACAGATACAGGATTAGCATTTACTATTGCATCCCAGTGTTTTCTATGAAACAGCCAAACCTTGTTTAAGAGAAAATTTGAGGGCATTTTCACTATATGGACATGAACATTAAACTTTTAGATGTCCTACTTTTAAGTACTAAACATCCTGCCTGTTAAGGGCAATTAGGTCTACTGAGTAGTGACTGACAATTTTTTTAAAAAAAAGGTATAGGCCTGTAACAAAGGATTATATTGATATGTCGAATTTGCAGTTCAACCCTGCAAAACCAGGCCACTGGTGGGAAGCCTGTAGTCATACTTACATTGACACAATTGTCACACTGGATTCTGCAGTCCACTTGTGACATTTAACTTGCACGCCCTAGGTACACCGTAGTAAGTTAAATATGCACATCATTAGTATCCCAATATGACCATAATGAAAGCAGGAGCACAAGCACTGTGCCACTGGTTACCATGTTAAAGCGCACTCAGTTCTATAGCTAGATAAAATAGGGTTCAGCTAAAAGGCAAAAACAGGGTGGCCCTACAGATAGGTCAAATTTCCAACAGGTCCGTACCAAAAAAAGGTGTCACCAAACCCAGACAAAGTGAAAAAGTATGCCCCAACTCTCTTATATGGCTAAAGCTGTGGAGCATGCTTTTTTTTACCAGATGTCTTTTGTGATATCACAAAACCTGGTGCATCATATCCAGGTTTTGATGCTGGGTGCAAAACTAATGCCGTAGTCATAACAGAGCTGGAAATAGTGAGGATAAATGTAGACAACAATATTCCAGTGGCCTTGATAATGCTTGCCTTTTAACCCCTTCCACGCTCATGACGAGCTGGGCTCGTCATGAGGTAGCCTCCTCGCACGCTCATGACGAGCCCAGCTCGTCATGAAACATGGGAATAAGTAAATCTCAGCACAGGAGGGGAAAATGCATAGCATCGATGGGGTAAAACGAACTTGGCCAACAGTTGCTGCTTCACCATTTTGATGTTCTCGGGAGGAGAGGCATGGTCTATACTTGAGAAAAGAGCTTTCTCATCAACCAGTCTTCCCAAGTCGCCATGCTCCTTCCAGCACTAAGAAAAAAACCACGGAATTCTGAAATACAAAAGGGCATAGTACTTTTACCTTTGCTCTTCAACCTATCATGGTCCCTCTTGCATATCTGGTACAATAATTTGGTCTTACTGCCCTTATGTATGTGGATAGCTTCAAAATCCTTTTTGTGATTGATTGGGAACACAGCATAATGGCGGAAAACATGCAACTGCTCCACAAAGAGCACTGGATAACCTATATTCAGTTGAAGCTGAAAGAGGATAAATTGAGATTTTGGCACCTTTCTGTGATACATTAGTTTGGAAGCATCTGTTAGCAATGCCACTTCAAGACCTTTTGTTTCCTAACAGTGGGATTATAAGTCGCCCATTGCATACCTTTGGTTGCCTTCATTTTTATGCTCATTTGCCTACTCCTTTTTGGTTAGCTGCCATAAGCTTCTCTTCTTTGTGTATCTGTCGCTCCCCTAGAGCATAGACTTGTGTCCTTCAGCTGCTAATTATTTTTAGGTACTGCTTTTTGTGTTTAAGTACTCCATCAGAATGCGTCTTTTTCAACTGGCTCCAGTAGGAGAGTAGGCTCTGCTTACTATGGTTACCCCCACTTTTTGCTGGTGTTCCACTGATTTGTCGACTTTAGTCTGGCTGGGGCCCTGCTAACCAGGACCCCAGCCTAGCTGCTTCCTCTCAAAACTGATTGCATGTACTTTAGGTACACTCCAGATTGGTAACTGGGTTACCTTTGTGAGTCCCTAGTATATGGCACCTTAGGTACCAAGGGCATAGGTACCCAAGAGGCCTACCAGGGGCTGAAGCATGTATTATGCCACCCCTGGGAAGCCTTCCAAAATGGCACAACAGGTCTGCTACTGCAGCCTGGGTAAGGCGGTGCTTGCACCCCTTACTAAAATATAGGCTACCTATATCTACCTATATATACATATAAACCTATAAGTCACTCCTATGGCAGGCCTTAACTATCCTGAATGTTATACAGGGGGGGGGGGGGGTTACCCAATAAAGTCACTGGGACCTGGGTGCTATATGATACATAAAGGAGGGGTCCCAGTGGAAAGTATCAAAAGTACACAATAAATATTAGAAAAAGACTAACAAAGGAAACCAATCAATTCATTCAACACACTGTTATTTAATCACAATGTGTTATTCATGCTGTATACATTATTCTGGCAACTACATTTTTAAAGTACCCCAGGGAAAGGAGGGTGGGGTGGGGTTATATGTGAGGAGAGATGGATGTGCAGAATTGGTCATAGTGCAAACAGTATCAACACATAAGAACGCATAAGCAAAATATCACACTGGCTTCAAACCACTGAGCCAGTATCCACAAATGGAGCAACTAATGCTCTACAATTTCGTATACACCATGCTACCGCCGCTAATATTTAATAATTGCAGTGTTGGTTGCGTCGGCTGGTGTGTAGTTGTAGCCGTCGACGTTTCAACCCCTAGACATACAGGTAGGTATACGTCAACCTTAAAATGGGGTCTTCATCAGGACAAAGGGGACCCGAGGGGCGAGTGGTTCTGTGAAAATGAGGTGAGATAAGTTTTACTGATAAAACAACAACTAAAAACGCACTAGGGGGCCACAAGACTTATAAAAAACTAAGGGTTAGTTATTCACCATGGGAAGTTGGGCCGTCTGGTTTTCAACGTGGGACAGGAGAACGTGAAAAAACCTGTAAGACAGGGGGGAAGAGTACTTCAGGCTCAATGAATTGAATTACTCAAGATCCGTACACACAGGATCATGAACGAAAAACTCACTCGTCAATTAGAGTCTTTCAAGATCCTAGAAGTAAAGTTCAAACAGATGCCGGCACAGTCATCTTAATACTGCAGAGGATAAAAAAACAAACACAAGGGCGTATGATTCGCACCTTCAATTTGCACGAGTCAAATTAGACATGGCTCAACATGGTGTGCGTAGTCACTCACTTGTCACCGGAGTTCAAGCGCAGTAAATCAATCCCTGCTATTCAAGTTGATCAAATTCCATCCTACTCTTTGTGATACTACAGACAAAAGTATAGAAACAATGGCTGTAAATAGTACCTTTGCAAGCGCTTTGCCCAGTAACTAAGGATGCACTCGTAGATAAGGTAAACTTACATGCACGGGCAAGATACTCGCATCCATGCTTCAGTACAACCAGGCCGCGTTCACGATCTTCGTGCATTGCATTTCAAAGATAAAATAGACGAGAAAGGGGCGGTTAGCAACCACTCCCTTACCAACCAGTATTCACTATATCAAAAAAAGTGGGAACCGCCACGATTCTTACCTCCATAGAAGATGGGGAATTCACCGCGGCCTGCACGCTACTCCTTCCTGTCTCTCTGTGAGGATAGCAACCGCGCACAGCGTATTAAGGCTGCCGCGTGCACGTGTACTCTGACGACACGCCACAAGAGGGAAATCAAAGACAGACTATCCGATTGGAACTTTTCTCAAGCTTTGTAAAAACTTTATCAAACGTGTCCACAGGCCGATATGGACACCCCAATTTCTAAATTGCCACATAGATCAAGACACGGTCTAAACAGTTGTCATATTTAAAAGAAAGTGTGCCAAAACTCAGCACAGGTATTCTTTACATATTGTTAGTACTGAGGATATTAAATCATTGATACGTATATTTGGGAATTTAGATGGATGTGTAATTCATAGTGCACATAATGATTGCCGCTCACCTCTCATACTTAAGGGTGAAGGCGACTCTAGTAGACAGGACATTTATTGTTCCTATCAATGCATTCGTCTCAAGTAGTATTAGAAACAGTGCTGGGCATGTTGTGGTCAATCATGGTTATACCATAGCTCAAATTATAATCACCGCGCACCTCTCACACAGGAGGGTGAGGCGGCCTTTGTCATACCAATGTTTATAGCCCAGTACCTGATGTTAGTCCAAAACCTATACAGAATCATTAGGGAAAATCAGCCTGGGTATGAGATTCATCGACCCAACCTGGCCAGTTGAGCGTGACTACTGTCCGCCTCATTTAGGCCATTATTGATTGAATCCAAAGTAGACATCCATTTAGACTCACGTATGCTTAAGAGCAAATATATATCCCCTCCCCTTGGACCTAGCGTGACTTTCTCCAGGACTAGCCATTTTAGAACATCAGGAGTATGTCCATGCCTTTTACAGTGATCTACCAAAGGGGCCCAGGTACATTACATCGGATTCGGCTCCCATGTTGTAAGATTCTTGCTTTAACTTTCTGCTGCGTCTGTCCCACATACACCTGGTCACATGGGCATTTTATCACACAAATTACATTCATCGTATTGCAATTGGTATGTGACTTCAATGTGAAAGTTCGCGTTTGATGTAAAGACTCTTTCGATTGGATTGTGGCTGTGCATGCTGCGCATGATCCACATCTGTTGTGCACCAGACTGGGTGGAAGGTTCCACAGCGATAAGATGGTTTGGGGTTTCATAGAGTCCAAGAATGAGTGGACTACCAAGTCTCTGATATTTTTGGCTCTCTTAAATGAATGTAGAGGCAAAGCATTCTGCTTAATATCATCTGATACCAAAGCCCAGTGCTTGTTAATGATTTTCTTAATATCATTGCTCCTAGTGGAGAAGGTGGTCACACAGATCATACGCTCAAGGGCTTGTTTTTTTTTCTCACCAGGTTCAAGAAGGGTCGCACGAGGGTTGTACCAGGCTCTCTTCCGAGCCCGCTTCACTAGTCTTCCAGGATATCCTCGTTCAATAAGACGATTGGAGAGGTTCTGTGATACTGTCATATAGTCGTCTTTCCTTGAGCAGTTCCTCCGAATCCTTAGGAACTGCCCCACCGGTAAATTATCTTTTAAACCTCTGGGATGGTGACTTCCATATTGCAGAAGGGTGTTTCGTTCCACCAGTTTCCTGTATAGTGTTGTTTGTAGCATATTATTGTCTACAAAGATCGTAATATCTAGGAAGTCAATTCGTTCCTTACTAGATTGTAGTGCAAATTTATTATCACTACTTCTCTGGTTCAACCATACATGGAAGCGTGTTAAATCTGCGAGATTTCCAGTCCAAATACATAGCACATCATCGATGTAACGGACCCATAGGTCCAGATTGGTGCTAAAGGGATTGCAGTCATTGAAGATGAATCTGTTCTCAAAGTCATCCATAAAGATTATAGCCAAAGTTGGGGCAAAAGTGACCCCCATCGCCACTCCCTTTATTTGAAGGAAGTACTCCTCTTGAAACATAAAGAAATTCTTCATCATGGCAATTTGAAGCAGCTCTAGAATTAAATCAGTCGGCACCGGAACCGGTGCGGTCCTTTGATTCAATGCCCTCTCGATGACTTCAAGTGCCTCCAATTGCGGAATACTAGTGTACAGGGACACTATATCACACGTCACCAAAAGTTGTTGAGTGGGATCAAACGGTCGTTGATCGACCAGATTAATTGTTTGTGTGGTGTCCCGGAGGTAGGCTCTGGTCTTATTGGCCAATGGCTTCAAGAAACAATCGATGTATTGGCACAGGGGTTCAAGCATTGACCCACACCCGGACACGATTGGTCGTCCCGGTGGATTTTCCATGTTCATATGAACCTTTGGTAGGGTATAAATCGTTGCCAGGCATGGATGACTTTGGTTGAGGAATTTGAATTCCTGATCTGAAATAAACCTTCATCCACTCCCCTCTGAGTGACTCGTAGGATCTCTAAGGCCAGGTCTTTCGATGGATCCCTCCCAAGTTTCCGGTAACTTATTCCATCCATCAGTTGTCTGTATACTTCCTCTTTATAGCGGAAGAGGTGTGGCGCCGCGGCCAGGGCGACTGACGCTGGAATCTGGGGACCACGGTTCGATCCCCGGCTCCGGCGGCAGAATAGCCCAGCACCATGTGACTCTGGGCAATAGCTCGCTTAATCTTCCCGACGGCCCCCAGCGCCTAGAGACCCTTACGGGTGATTGTGCGCTTTACAAATGTGGACTTTTTATACTTACAGACATCCTGCACCACAATGGCTCCACCCTTATCCGCTGGTTTAATCACCACTTCCTTGTTGTTTTTCAGGGCGGTCAATGCAGTTTTTTCCACTCTACTCAGATTGAATTTAGTATATTTCGGTTGGTTCAGGAGCTTATCCACATCTCGTGTCACCACATCCTCAAATGCTAAGATCTTGTTACTCATAGCATAAGTTGGGGGGAAAAAAGTCGATGGCTCTTTCAGTCCAGTGACTGAAGTCTTTTGTTCTGAGGTGGAGTTCCTAAAGTAGTATCATAGGCGGATCTTTCTGAAAAACCTGTACAATTCGGTTTTACGTTGGAACTTATTGGGTGGAGTCGTGGGAACATTCGAAAGGCCTCTACTCAAGACCTTGATTTCATGGTCTTTTAATTGATATTTGGAGATATTAACCACTGGACTAGATGTCCTTGTTGTGACAGGATTGGTTGTCATCTCCTGATTCTGTTTTACTGCCTGGATGCCATTTGGGTTGATTACCAACGGTAGACTTTCCTCCTCGTTGAAATTTTGCCATGGTTCTCTGGTCGGAAGGTGACCTGTTTCTGTGCCCTGCCTCTTCCTCCGTCCCAGTCGGCAGCATTCAGCTGTTGTCCCCGCTGTTGGCCATGGGACCAGTTGTTGTCTAGGCCCCGGAGCGGTCTCCATTATCCCTGACCCTGGCCTAAAAAAGGCTGCTGTTAGTACCCAAAATCTTGGTACTGGTAGTTATATGCAGAGCTGGGGCCCGCTGCTTCGGATTCGCTACCAGAGCTGTAGGATGAATTGGAAAATGTGGTAAAATTCCTCCTCCCTCTGTACCCACCGCGTCCGCGGTTGGTGAATCGGCCTTTGTTGTATTGTTTGTAATAATCAGGTTGTATATACGGGTACACGTTCTTTTTATCAAATTGGCATAGATCCCTAGCCAGTTTCTCCAATTTCTTGGTTTGGGTTGTCACGTCAAAATCCTTTAGGGTAGCATCCAAGGTATCTAAAGCATCCTTAGCATTGGTAAGCGTGCTGTCACCGCTAATCTCTGCTCTCAGTGCCGCAATCTCCCTTGTGAGGACCTGCACCTGCTCTGCGGCTGTCTCTACTCCCAGCACCATCCAGTGCCGGGAGCAGTTATTTGCCAATAAACGAAACCCCTCCTTAAATTTGGGGACGTCCACAAAGATGCCCGGTTCAATCTTAATTTGCAGACCCACAGGGATGATGTTTTCTAGGAGGTACCTTGTTAACAAATGGCCATGGAGGCGAGTCCGGACCAGCTCTTTCTCTAACCTTTCAAGCCGAGAGATTTTATGGTTAAGGGTAAAGTCTATATTAGGGGCTGTAGTAGAGAGAAAATTATTAGATGGATTCTGTATCAATTGATTTATGTAATCCTCTGTATATGAAAGCAATTCGTTCTCCACCATGGTAGTGCTTGCTCAAATCAAGCTTCTGACAACCTCGCAGATATGCACCTGCTCAGGATACGTTATAAAAGGGGGGGTTTACCCAATAAAGTCACTGGGAC
Organism: Lissotriton helveticus; assembly: GCF_964261635.1. Taxonomy (NCBI): domain Eukaryota; kingdom Metazoa; phylum Chordata; class Amphibia; order Caudata; family Salamandridae; genus Lissotriton; species Lissotriton helveticus. Next base: position 1,312,064,460 of record NC_136057.1, on the reverse strand, counting down.
CTGGGTGCTATATGATACATAAAAGAGGGGTCCCAGTGGGAAGTATCAAAAGTGCACAATAAATATTAGAAAAAGACTAACAAAGGAAACCAATCAATTAATTCAACACACTGTTATTAAATCACAATGTGTTATTCATGCTGTATACATTATTCTGGCAACTCAATTTTTAAAGTGCCCCAGGGAAAGGAGGGTGGGGTGGGGTGTATATGTGAGGAGAGATAGATGTGCAAAATTGGTCATAGTGCAAACAGTATCAACACATAAGAACGCATAAGCAAAACATCAAACTGGCTTCAAACCACTGAGCCAGTATCCACAAATGAAGCAACTAATGCTCTACAATTTCGTAAACACCATGCTACCGCTGCTAATATTTAATAATTGCAGTGGTGGTTGCGTCGGCTGGTGTGTAGTTGTAGCCGTCAACGTTTCGACCCCTAGACATACAGGTAGGTATACGTCAACCTTAAAATGGGGTCTTCATCAGGACAAAGGGGACCCGTGTGGGCGAGTGGTTCAGTGAAAATGAGGTGAGATAAGTTTTACTGATAAAACAGCAACTAAAAACGTACTAGGGCGCCACAAGACATATAAAAAACTAAGGGTTACTTATTCACCATGGGAAGTTGGGCCGTCCGGCTCTCAACGTGGGACAGGAGAACGTGAAAAACCTGTAAGACAGGGGAGAAGAGTACTTCAGGCTCAATGAATTGAATTACTCAAGATCCGTAAACACAGGATCATGAACGAAAAACTCACTTGTTAAGTAGAGTCTTTCAAGATCCTAGAAGTAAAGTTCAAACAGATGCCGGCACGGTCATCTTAATACTACAGAGGATAAAAAAACAAACACAAGGGCGTATGATTTGCACCGTCAATTTGCACGAGTCAAATTAGACATAGCTCAACATGGTGTGCGTAGTCACTCACTTGTCACTGGAGTTCAAGCGCAGTAAATCAATCCCTGCTATTCAAGTTGATCAAATTCCATCCTACTCTTTGTGATACTACAGACAAAAATATAGAAACAATGGCTGTAAATAGTACCTTTGCAAGCGCTTTACCCAGTAACTAAGGATGCACTCGTAGAAAAGGTAAACTTACATGCACGGGCAAGATACTCGCATCCGTGCTTCAGTACAACCAGGCCGCGTTCACGATCTTCGATGCTGCATTTCAAAGACAAAATAGACGAGAAAGGGGCGGTTAGCAACCACTCCCTTACCAACCAGTATTCACTATATCTAAATACGTGGGAACCGCCACGGTTCTTACCTCCATAGAAGATGGGGAATTCACTGCGGCCTGCACGCTACTCCTTCCTGTCTCTCTGTGAGGATAGCAACCGCGTACAGCGTATTAAGGCTGCCGCGTGCACGTGTACTCTGACGACACACCACAAGAGGGCAATCAAAGTCAGACTATCCGATTGGAACTTTTCTCAAACTTTGTAAAAACGTTATCAAACGTGTCCACAGGCCGATATGGACACTCCAATTTCTAAATTGCCACATAGATCAAGACACGGTCTAAACAGTTGTCATATTTAAAAGGAAGTGTGCCAAAACTCAGCACAGGTATTCTTTACATATTGTTAGTACTGCGGATATTAAATCATTGATACGTATATTTGGGAATTTAGATGGATGTGTAATTCATAGTGCACATAATGATTGCCGCGCACCTCTCATACAAGAGGGTGAAGGCGACTCAAGTAGACAGGACAATTATTGTTCCTATCAATGCATTCGTCTCAAGTAGTATTAGAAACAGTGCTGGGCATGTTGTGGTCAATCATGGTTATACCATAGCTCAAATTATAATCACTGCGCACCTCTCACACAGGAGGGTGAGGAAGCCTTTGTCAAACCAATGTTTATAGCCCAGTACCTGATGTTAGTCCAAAACCTATACAGAATCATTAGGGAAAATCAGCCTGGGTATGAGATTCATTGACCCAACCTGGCCAGTTGAGCGTGACTACTGTCCGCCTCATTTAGGCCATTATTGATTGAATCCAAAGTAGCCAGTCATTTAGACTCACGTATGTTTAAGAGCAAAGATATATCCCCTCCCCTTGGACCTAGCGTGACTTTCTCCAGGACTAGGATGAGATAGGTGATGAACTTATCACCGGACCCTTTCTGCACTGCAAATGCTAACCCTTGAGGTTCGCTACTTAATTTTGACTTACATGTAACCTTTAATCAAACAGTGAATATGTTGTAACAGTTATTTACTTCTCATTTTCACCATTTATTTGGTTAAACAGAAAACATTTTTGACTTTGCAATTATTGGTAATGGCATGACAATTAATACATGTCTTCTTTACAAAAAACGCAACATATAAGTACAATATATAATTTCATTTAACACTGATAACATCATCTTGTTGTGAATCCCAATGCATTTCGAGATCACAAGGATCTCTTCTTCAGGGGAGCTGAAATATAAAAAATTAATATCAATACCTGTTACAGTTTTTGATATGAAACAAACAAAAGAGGATCGAAACTCTGAATGTGTCAATGTAAGTGAAAAAAGAGTACTACAAATGTGAACCAGGATATTGCCGTACGTGACTCTAAACACAATTATTAGTTGTAAGTGGAAGTAAATGGACCAAACAAATAGAAGCGGGAAGCTTACCAAAAATTCAAGATGAGGTTCTACTGCACTAGGTGTAGTCGACAGAAATATGATTTTTTTTGGCCAAAAACTGAGAAATAAAAATACGCAAATTATGACTTGCTCCTTAGTGATTAATTCACTAGAACACTCTATAAGCTCCAAAAAACATACCTTCTGAATGCCAAGCGTAATTCGATGACTAGTCAACGTTTAAACCAATGAAGATTCTAAAATAGATAAAAGCAGACACTCCGAATGTCATTCTACTTCCTAAAAAACACTAGTGACAGTTTATAATCATGTGAGAAATAATAACATGAGAAATAATGCCGTGAAATACCTGAAGTTTTCACCAGAGTCTGTCGACGAACAACAAACTAATTCGATAGCAGAAATGGATATTCTGTAATCAAGCAACATAAATACAACGTACCGTCAAAAAACTAGCTAGTCAAAAACAAGACAGAATAAACTGTTGTAAACTCGCGAAATAAACAATTACCTGAAGGATATTCTACGCGTCTACATAGTAGCGGTTCTGGTACTGGAACACGGAAGTGTTTGTACCATTGATATTTGATAATGAGCTGAGCTAGAAACAAGACTGCACATAACGGTGCATGTGTCGGCCATCTTTAAAGAAGTGCTAGAATACCGAATAGCCTAAGGCGGCCATGATAGAATGTTATGAATAACGAACACATGACGTCCGTAATGGTAAATAATGACTCATTAATAAAAAATAACCGTTTCCAACTACGGAGTCCAAGGGAGACGCAAATCTAGACATCCAATATCCTGACATAATCCAATGTTAAAAAAGAAGTATACAAGAAGCACTCTAAAAGAGCTGTGAGTAAAAGAGAAACATAAAGTGTTATTAGTACACCATGACAGTGTGTGAATTTAGTGATTCATCAATGGGGAATCATGTGTATGGAAAGGAATTTATTTTGTGTGACGTAACAACTCACAATTAAACCACATAATAAACATGCAATCTATGTGCAAGAATTACCATTAGTAACAGAAAACAGTCAACAATAAGTATGTGCAAAATTTCTGCTAAACAACACTTATTTGGGGAATAGTACAGTACTGAAAATGCAATATCGGTGAACCTCTCATATTTAATCAGAATTTTTTTTTCTTCATCTTGGTTTAAGAAATGGATGCTGTGTGGTCCTATCACTGTGTTTATGAGTTCTGCGAAGGCCTGGAACTAACATTAGAATTTTTTTGGGGGGGAATGGGAATTATTGCTTGATTACAGGAAGCAGATCATATCTAGCTTGTCATTAAGTCCTTTAGGCATCATGGTTTCCATGTGTTTTATCCACTAAATCTCTCTTTGAGATAATAAGTGAATATTATCCCGGTCAGGTTTTTGGTCAATTACTTCCAATACCTGGAATCTGAGTTGTGGTATGGTGTGATTCTTTTCATTCCAATGAGGCTTGAGGTTGTAGATTGGTTGCGAATGCGACTCTTATGCTCAGATATGCGGTCTTAATTTTCCTGTCTGTTTTACCTATATATAATTTGCCACAAGGACATTTTATACTGTAAACAACGTGAGTTGAATTGCAGTCTGCTCTATGGCGCATTTTGAGGATGTTGCCAGTTTGTGGATGTTGGACACTGTTACTTACGATAACATTATTGCAATGAACGCAATTAGCACATCTTTTCATTCCCAGTTGTGCTGGGCTCAGTTGAATGGGAAATGTTTTAGGTTTGGTTACCATCTCCTTAAGGTTTCTACTTCTGTTATAGGCAAACAACGGTTTGTCTTTGAAGATTCCTTGAAATTCTTGCTCTGTCTCCAATAAATCCCAATGTTTATTGATAATGGTTTTGATTTGTGGCGATTGTATTGAAAATTTAGTTACAAATACCATCCGTTGTTGTTTGGTTTTAATTTTTGTTTGTAACAAATGGCTTCTTGCTATTGTTTGTATTTTGGATTCTGCTGATTGTAAGATTTGCAGTGGATATCCATGGTCTGTGAATCTTTGTTTTTGCAATGACAATTCTTGGTTAAATGCTTGATCCGTGGATGCAATGCGTCTGGCTCTCATGAACTGTGATAGTGGTAAATTTTGAAGCAATGCTTTAGGGTGAAAGCTGGTGAATAGTAAAGTATTGTTCCGGTCAGTGGGTTTATGAAAAACCTTTGTCTCTAATTGTTGTTTGTTGTTCTGGACCAAAACGTCCAAGAAAGGAATTTCTGAATGATCTATTTTGGATGTGAATTGAATCCGACAGTTTCTGGTATTGAGAACATTGATTTGTTTCTGCAACAATTCTTCTGGACCATTCCATAACAGGAAAATGTCGTCTATGAATCTTTTGTAAAACACTAAGTGTTTTTTCCAGAAAACATCTGACAGTATGAAGTCGTTTTCAAATTTAGCCATAAAAATGTTGGCAAAGACTGGAGCTCCAGAAAAGCCCATTGAAGTTCCGCTAATCTGTAAATACCAGTTAGATTTCCATGAGAAGTAGGAGTGGCGTAAACAAAATTGTAGCAGTTCTAACAAGAAAACTTTGTTTGCTGGTAAGTCAAGAGTTTGTAAGAGAGCCCTTTCACAGGATTCTAGACCTTCATTGATAGGTATCGATGTATATATAGATGTCACATCTATTTTACACAGGATTAACTCTTTCAGGTCTGTCTTAACATTTTGAAGTAGTTGTAAGAAATGTGTAGTGTCCTTGAGATAGGTTGTCCAATTTTGAACAAATGGTTGGAGAAATTTGTCAATGTATTGCCCTAAGGGCTCAAAGATAGATCCACATCCACTTACTATGGGTCTGAAAGGTGGGTCTTTTAAATTTTTATGGATCTTGGGCAACATATAGATCCGAGGACGTCTAGGTGTTGAAATTGTGAGGAATCTTTTGGTATGATCATTGATCCAGCCCATTTCAACTGCGTTCTGTAAGATGGAATCAAGTGTCTTAGAAATGTCATTGAGAGGATCTTCAGTTAATTGCAAATATGTAGTTTCATCTTTGAGATGTTCAAACACTTTTGCTTCATATAAAGAGGTATCCATAATAACTAGGGCTCCTCCTTTATCTGCTGTTTGAATTGTAATAGACGAGTCCTGAGCCAATTTTTGGATGATGGTCTCTTCATGTTTATTGATGTTTCTTCTTGGCTTTTTGTTCCAGTCAATTTGCTGTAAATCCTGTTTGACCAAAATTTCAAAGGTGTCTAGCAGTTTATGTGATGTAGGTGGCATAAACGTGCTCGGTGGTCTAAATTCCTTGTATTCACTTGTGGTAACTGAAGATGACTCAGGCAATGTAGGCACAACATTGGTGAAAAAATGTCTCAAGCGTAATGACCGCATGAATTTAAAAAGACTGATTTCAGTATTGAAATAGTTGCTAGAAAATGTCGGTACAAAACTTGTGCCTTTTTGTAATACTTGTATTTGTTGTTTGTTGAGTTCCTTGCTTGAGATGTTTATCACTAAGGTTTCGCCTTGCTCCTTAGATTTGAACTGACCTGTTCTTTGGCTGCGTCTTGTTTTCGTAAACCCGCTGTTTCTGGAGGTTTGCCGGCTGCTGGACCCTTCTCTAAAAAACTCTGCTGTGCCTGCTCTTGGTTTCCTGTCGCTTGTGTTAGACTGCCTTCACTGGGTAGTTGTGGTGTTACTTTGGTTGGCGGTTGGCGTGATAAAGTTAACTCCTGATCCGATACTACGCTCTCTTGTGATGATGTTACTGGTCTTGTTGGTGCTCTCCGTTGGGCATACACCTCTGCCCAGGTGTAGACCTCATTTAACTTATAGTCGATAGTATCGCGCTTGAATTTGCAAAGTTTTCTATCTTGTGTGTCCTTTCCATATTTGTCCAATTTATCCTGCAGCTCTTTTAAGATTACGCTCCATTCTTCTGATTGTATTTGTCTTGATAATTCGTTAGCTAATAATTCAAGTTCTTCTTCCAAATCCTTAATGATTTTTGCAAGTTCCTCTACTAGTAGTAGGATTAAATCCAATGAACACTTATTAAGGATTGCGTGCCACTTTTCCATAAAATGTTTATTGTATTGGAATTTGAAGAGCATGGGTTTAATTGGTAGCCGTAATCCACGTGGTATTCGTTGGACTTTGTGGTATTGTATTAGTGTTGATGCGTGGAGTTTTTGATTGAGAACTCTTTTTGACTAAGATGGCCGACACACGCACCGTTACGTGCAGTCTTGTTTCTAGCTCAGCTCATTATCAAATATCAATGGTACAAACACTTCCGTGTTCCGGTACCAGAACCGCTACTATGTAGACGCGTAGAATATCCTTCAGGTAATTGTTGTTTTCGCGAGTTTACAACAGTTTATTCTGTCTTGTTTTTGACTAGCTAGTTTTTTGACGGTACGTTGTATTTATGTTGCTTGATTACAGAATATCCATTTCTGCTATCGAATTAGTTTGTTGTTCGTCGACAGACTCTGGTGAAAACTTCAGGTATTTCACGGCATTATTTCTCATGTAATTATTTCTCACATGATTATAAACTGTCACGAGCGTTTTTTAGGAAGCAGAATGACATTCGGAGTGTCTGCTTTTATCTATTTTAGAATCTTCATTGGTTTAAACGTTGACTAGTCATCGAATTACGCTTGGCATTCAGAATGTATGTTTTTTGGAGCTTATGGAGTGTTCTAGTGAATTAATCACTAAGGAGCAAGTCATAATTTGCGTATTTTTATTTCTCCGTTTTTGGCCAAAAAAATCATATTTCTGTCGACTACACCTAGTGCAGTAGAACCTCATCTTGAATTTTTGGTAAGCTTCCCGCTTCTATTTGTTTGGTCCATTTACTTCCACTTACAACTAATAATTGTGTTTAGAGTCACGTACGGCATTATCCTGGTTCACATTTGTAGTACTCTTTTTTCACTTACATTGACACATTCAGATTTTCGATCCTCTTTTGTTTGTTTCATATCAAAAACTGTAAAAGGTATTGATATTAATTTTTTATATTTCAGCTCCCCTGAAGAAGAGATCCTTGTGATCTCGAAATGCATTGGGATTCACAACAAGATGATGTTATCAGTGTTAAATGAAATTATATGTTGTACTTATATGTTGCGTTTTTTGTAAAGAAGACATGTATTAATTGTCATGCCATTACCAATAATTGCAAAGTCAAAAATGTTTTCTGTTTAACCAAATAAATGGTGAAAATGAGAAGTAAATAACTGTTACAACATATTCACTGTTTGATTCAAGGTTACATGCAAGTCAAAATTAAGTAGCGAACCTCAAGGGTTAGCATTTGCAGTGCAGAAAGGGTCCGGTGATAAGTTCATCACCTATCTCGTCCTTCAATTTCCAGGGGAGACGCATCCTCTTCCCTTTCCGCACGCCCAGTAAAAAACTACATAAATATTAATTATTGGAGATAATTTTGAAACAGTTTTGAGTGCACAGTACAACCCCTTCATACTTTTCTCCAGGACTAGCCATTTCAGAACATCAGGAGTATGTCCATGCCTTTTACAGTGATCTACCAAAGGGGCCCCTGTCCCACATTGAGAGCCGGACGGCCCAAATTCCCATGGTGAATAACTAACCCTTAGTTTTTTATGTCTTGTGGTGCCCTAGTGCGTTTTTAGTTGTTGTTTTATCAGTAAAACTTATCTCGCCTCATTTTCACAGAACCACTCGCCCCTCGAGTCCCCTTTGTCCTGATGAAGACCACATTTTAAGGTTGACGTATACCTACCTGTATGTCTAGGGGTCGAAACGTCGACGGCTACAACTACACACCAGCCGACGCAATCAATACTGCAATTATTAAATATTAGCGGCGGTAGCATGGTGTATACGAAATTGTAGAGCATTAGTTGCTCCATTTGTGGATACTGGCTCAGTGGTTTGAAGCCAGTGTGATGTTTTGCTTATGCGTTCTTATGTGTTGATACTGTTTGCACTATGACCAATTCTGCACATCCATCTCTCCTCACATATACACCCCACCCCACCCTCCTTTCCCTGGGGCACTTTAAAAATTAAGTTGCCAGAATAATGTATACAGCATGAATAACACATTGCGATTAAATAACAGTGTGTTGAATGAATTGATTGGTTTCCTTTGTTAGTCTTTTTCTAATATTTATTGTGTACTTTTGATACTTCCCACTGGGACTCCTCCTTTAACTATCCTGAAGGCAGAGTGCTTGGTTTTGTGTGAGGGTGCACAAGCATGAGCTGAGCCCCTCTACAGCTTTTGGAATCACTTCTCTGTAGCTGTTCTGTGATACAGCCATACCATATACTCTTAAGTGCATTATAACCTTGCGGTAAATGCTAACTTTGGAATGGCTGCATCAAAACATGTAGTGTTTGGTGTCAAACACTTTGGAATCCTACCCCACCCTTCTACAGGGAGAAGACATGTACACTTTTACTTAACCGGTAATAGTTTAAAAGAGCCCCAGCATCACAAAATGGATGCTGCTGCCAAAGACACAAGTCTGACCTCCTGCTGTTGGATGAAACTCCAGCAGGGTAGGCCTGGACAATAGGTGTCCTGTCATCGATGCCTCCTGGTCCTCATGGCTGAAGAGTCAAGCTTCACCTCCTGCACCTGAAATCACCCGACATCGGTGAGCATCTTCTTCTTGCCTCCCTGGTCACTGGCAAGTGACCCAGACTCTGTCCCCTCTGCTTTCATGTTCTTCAGATCTCCGATCCATCCTTGGATCCATCCGGACACTTTTCTCCTGGTCGCCTGCAGCACTTCTTTGCAGCTCTCCATAGGAAACGACGACGAAACCAGACACGAAAAGATACCTATGCACCCGGCTTCCCTGGGTGAGGTAACACGAGTACTTTGGTGCTCCCATGGGTCTTGACTCTCGAACTGTCCAGTTCTCAAGGGGTTTGCTCCTAGTCCACTCCTAAGTTTCCCTAATCTTTAAATTTCTAATCGCAACTTTCTCTATAGAAGTCAATGGTGATTTGCGGCTGTTTTTAGACACTGCACGTGTCCCCCGTGGGTCTCCTGCTTCCCTACCTTGGGTGGTTCCTGGTTGCCTCACCGGTTCTACAGCCCTAGGCCTTGTCTCTATGTCCCTTGTGGTTCTTATACCACTTACTTAGTATATGGTTTGTGACACCCTTAGGGCTAAACGTATACTCTGCTAATTTACTGTATGTACTTTTGCTTCTAGCCTCATAAACAGACTATAGGGATGTGTTTATATTAAATACATATATTTAATATATATCCCTGGTGTGGTTCTCCTTTCATTTGGTCATTACATGAGATTATAGACTGGTAAAACAAGCTGCTTTACATTCCTTCCAGACTTAGCCTGAAGGCTGCTCTCCACAGCTACCACTAGGATAGCTTTCTATATAGGTTGTCTTTAAACCTACCATCAATAAGGGTCGTTTGGACTGGTGCAAGGTGCCCACTAGAATAGTCAGGCCAACTTCTCACAGCTCCCTCGTTTACTTTTCCTGCCTCAGGACCCACAAATGTCTGTGTTGGTTGCTCCCAAGAGCTCCCAAGAGCTCTCCCTCCCTTGTCCATTTTGCTTGCCTCAGCCCAACCTCCCTTGTCTGTATTGTTTGCCCCATCCGCCCTCCCTTCCTCGTCCATGTTGTTTACCCCACCTGCCATCCCTCCCTATCTTCCTCGTCTATGTTTCTTACCAATCTTAGGGTTTTCAGTGTTGTTGATTTCCCCTACCCGTCCACCCTCCCTCCTTTAGTTGACTTTTCCTCACCCCTGCCTGTCCTACCTCCTTGCATTTGTCATTACTTGCCATCAACCGAGCACTCTCCCTCTGTTGTCTGTTTCGCTGCTTCCCCCACCTGCCCTCCCTCTATTGTCTATGTCGTTACTTACCCCCACCTGCCCGCCCTCCCTCCATTGTCTGTTGTTGCTTGCCGGCCAGGCCCCCTTCCCTCCATTGTCTGTCATTGCTTGCCCTCACGCTCCCTCCCTCCCTCTATCTGTATTGTTGCCTGTACCCACCTTCCCTCACACAGTTGTCTGTGTCATTGTTTGCCCCCACGTGCCCTCCCTCTCTATGTGTCTGTCATTGCTTCCCTTACAACCCTCCATCGGTTGTCTCGGTCATTGTTTGACCTCACTCTCATCTACCTCCTTCTGTTGTATGCCTCATTGCAGGGCCCCCACAAGCCCTAACAAAAAATGTTTTATGATACAGACACTGCTGGCCCAATAAATCAATCAATCAATTGGATTTGTAAAGCGTGGCAAATCACCTGTGAGGGTCACAAGGCGGTGGATTGCCGGCTGCTTCGTGGTGCTCTGTTCATTCAAACAGCCAGGTCTTGAGTCTTTTCCTGAATTCCTGGAGTGATGAGCTGGTCCTAAGGTGCAAGGGAAGGTTGTTCCAAGTTTGCCCACCATGTGTGAGAAGAAGCCTCCTCCACTGCTGCTTCGACAGATCCAGGGGGTGTCTGCGAGGAAGAGTGAGGCAGATTGTAGGTTTCTGGTCGGTTGGTGGAAGATCATACGTTTGTTGATGTAGGCTGGTCCTCCTTTGTGCATGGCTTTGCATGCGTGGGTAAGCATCTTGAATTAGCATCTCTTCTGGATCGGGAGCCAGTGTAGCTTCTTGAGTCCATCTATGTGTCTATCAGGGGAAGGTCTAGGATGAGACTTGCTGCTGAGTTTTGTATTCTCTGTAGTCTCTTCAGGAGGCATGTGGTGATTCCTACACAGAGTGTATTCCCGTAGTTCAGCCTGCTGGTGACAATGGTCTCTGTGACAGTCCTGATGTTGACTGGGAGCCATATGAAGATCTTGCGGAGCATGCTTAAGGTGTGGAAGCGGGCAGATAAGACTGCATTTACCTGTTTCTTCATAGATAGCTTGCTGTCCAATATGATGCACAGTTTGCGGGCAGGAGATGGGCTAGGTTCAACAGGCCACCATGAGTCGTTCCATGATGAGGTGTTGTTCCCAAAGATGAGGGCTGCTGTCTTGTTCGAGTTGAGCTTGAGACAGTTGTCCTTTGGCGTCGTTCATCATACATCTGTGGAAGTTGACTCTGATGGTGGAGGGGCTTCTGATAGTGGGTAGCAGGGTATCCTCAGCATAGTATATGGTACTGAGTATCTGCGATCTGACAGTGTTTGCTAGGGGAGTCATATACACTTTGAAGAGGGTGGGGCTGGGGGCGATCCTTGAGGAACGCCTCAGAAAATCTTCGGGGGAACCAAGGTGAATGGTGGGAGGCGGATTCTCTGGGCTCTTCCGGTGAGATATGAGGCAATCCATTTGATGGCATCTCTCTGAATTCTGATATGGTAGAGTCTGTTGATCAAGATGTGGTTGGAGACAGTGTTGAAGATGGCTGACAGGTCCAGAAGGATGACTGCCATTTCACCGCAGTCTAGGAGGGACCTGATGTCATCGGTGGCTGCAGTCAGGTCTGTCTCTGTGCCGTGGTTGGCTCGGCAACCGGAATGAGAGGGGTCCAGGAGGTTGTGAGAATGTCTCAATCAATGGGTGAGCTGGTGTTTATGGTTTGTGTTCGTGGTTGTGAGTAGGCTGATGCTGTTGGCAATGGGGGGTCGGGGTTTGAAGTTTTCGTAGATGACTGAGATATTTTTGAAGAAGTTTGCCAGGGTGTCACATAGTTCTTGGGATGGGGTGATATCGTTCTCAATGGCTGCGGAGTTGGGGAACTTCTTCATGATGGCTTCTTGCTGCAGTTTGTGCTGTCTTTTATGGTCTCAAAATGTAACAATGGTTCTGTCGGGTTTGTCTTATTTCTTTAATTGTTGCTGGCTATCCAGCCAATCTTTCATTCTCAAACAAATCTCTTCAACGATTAAATTATAAGAAATGCTAGTCCAAACCTGCTAGGGTATGAAAAAGTGATATTTTTATATAAATTACTTCATTTATAAATACCTGTAGGAGAGTAGGGTCTGCTTTCCTATGGTCACCCCAATTTTTGCTTCACTGGTTTTCGACTTAATGAGGCTGTGGGCCGGCTAATCAGACCCACAGCCTGCTGTTCTCTCACTAAATTCATCACCATGTACTTTAGGTACACCACCATTTGGGTATTGGATCACCTTATGAGCCCCTGTACAGTGTACTATAGGTACCCAGGGCATAGGTGCACCAAGGCCTACCAGGGGCTGCAGCATATCTTTTGCCACCCCTGGCTGGCCATCCAAACAGACACAACTGGCTGATCACTCAGCTGGGGCAAGGTCGTGTAATCACCCCTTGCTTAGATATAGTATACCTATATCTAACCCTATATCTGGACACATATATACCTATAAGTCACTCCTATGGCAGGCCTTAACAATCCTGGAGGCAGAGTGCTTGGTTTTATGTGAGGTGGTGCTCTAGCATGAGCTGAGCCTGTCTGCAGCTTTCGGAACCATTTCCTTATAGCTGTTCTGGGATACTGCCATACCATATACTCTTAAGCGCATTATAATCCTCGCGGTTATTGCTAACTTTGGTATGGCGTTATCAAAACATGTTGTGTAAGGTGTCATACACTTTGGAATACTACCCCCTCGCCAGTTCTGGTGACGGAGGTAGCATTCCACCCTTCTAGAGGGCTAAGACATGTGGGTAACAGTAAACGCGGTTAAAACTAACCAGAGCCCCAGCATCACAAAATGGATGCTGCTGCCACCGACACAAGTCTGGCCTCCTGCTGCTGACCGAAACTTGGCAGGGGAGGCTTGGACAAAGGGTTTCTTGTCACAGGGAGGTGTCACACCACCCCAGACAGGAGATAGTGGATTGAGGCAGGCAGGGCGAGTGAAACTAGACACTGCCTGGGGCACACAAGGTGTCCCATGCATAGCCCAGTTCAAACCGGTCCTGGGGCATTCCAGCCCCAGCTCTGGTGCGAAACTGGACAAAGGGAAACGGGTGTAACCACCCCCTTCCTGGGTCCCACCCATAGGAGGGACCTAGCAGGTAATCCAGCCCCTTGAATTGGAATAAAGGTAGGAGCTGTGTCCATAGACATTAGATTTATCCTGACTGAAACTTTGATACAGAACTCTGGAACCTTCGACATCCCACTCGACGTGGAAGACTGAAGAATCTCCCTTGTGGTCAAGGAGTGACCACCCTGTGCAAACAGGCACCATCCAGCGCCCAAAGGTTTGCTTTGTTGCAGCTCCCGCCGGAGCTCGAGTGACAGAGATCAACAAGAACCGGATTCCCAGACATCCAACAGCCCGATCCACAGCCACAGCAAAGCTGAGACCCGTGGAGGCGACGTGAGACGTAGGACCGGCCATCTTGAAAAGACTGCGAAGTGCTGAACATGCAGCTCCCGATGCACCCTCGAAGCTGTGCTTTGAGGTTTGAGAAGCCCCAGCCCCGAGCAGCTCGTGCACCAAAGACCACCCTTCCACACTCACCGAGTGCTGCGTGGGGCCCTTTTGCATTTTCCTGCTCGACGCGTCTGTCCGGTAACTTGCACGTTGGCTAGTGGCCTCTATGAAAACGAAACTACAAAACTACTCTGCTAGTCTGGTTGCTCCAGACTGGCCCTCGCTCCCCTAAAAAGGAGCCACCTCTCTGACCTTGCTGGTCCGAGTAAGAAGCGATCTTCAAATCCTGCGTGGGTTGCCTTTGCCAAGGCCTGTTGACTCCGATCTGGAAGCCAACACCGCCGACAGCGAGAACCTTCATGGGAAAGCTCGGATCCACTCCTGGTCATCCTCAATGCCCCAGAGTCCACGTGGCAGCGGAGTCAAGCTTCTCGACAACCACCTGATTGCGCCCGACATCGCCTTGTTCCTTCCTGGTTCCATCCTGGTCACTGGCTAGTGACCCAGACTCTGTCCCCTCTGCTTTCAGTTACTCTACATCTTCGATCCAACGGACTCTTCTCTCCTGGCCGCCTGCTGCATCTTCATCTCCAGGCTCCATAGAACTCCATGACGAAACCCGACACACTTTGGGCACCTATGCACCCGCTTCCTGTGGGTGAGGTAACGATCTAACACCGGTGCTCCTGTATCGATTTACACCTCTAGTGTCCTAGTTTAAAGTGGCTTAATTCTATTCCAGTCGGAAGACTTCCAAAACAGTAACTTTATAACTTTTACGCACCATTGACTTTGCATTGGTGCATGCGTGTGCTTTTAGCGCTGCACCCGAATCCCGCGAGCTACTCCCGTCCTAACTTCTGTTAGTCCAGTGTAGTCCCAGCGATTCCCAGGGCCCTAGGCCTTACAATTGTTCGAGAAGTGGTTCTTATACCACTTATTTAGTATATGGTTTGAGTGGCCACCGGCCCTATCCATAATTGTGCAACTTTTGTATGTTTAACTGGGCTTTTGTTTAAACGCTTGTGCCTCTGGACTCATAAAGAGTACAGAGGATTATTCTAGTAATAAATACATATATTTTTATAATATATAACTTGTGTGGTGTCCTTTCATTTGATATTACAGGACTGCATATGGTAAAACAGCTGGCATTCACATGCCCTCCTCAGTTAAGCCTAAGACTGCTTAGTCCATGCTACCATTAGGATAGCTTGTCTATAAGGTTGACTTTACAACCACCACCAGAAGGGATTGTTTGGACTGATACAAGGTGCTCACTAGAATAGTGAACATCATACATCAGGCCAACTTCTCACAATACCCTTATCCTAGTATATACATAGCTGTCAGAGATACATAGTGGCGCATCATTTGTGAATTTGTGATATAAGGTGCTCAGTGAGAGTGGTGAAAGTGTACTAATATACAGTGCTTTTGGGGGAAAAAGGGGAAACAGGAGGAAAAACGGCCAAAGAAAAACCCTTTCTCAGATAATTCTGCGGACCATGATTGTTAGTTTCATCGCAGAATTCCAATTATTGGTCCAGATGGTTCTAAAGTTGACGTTTCAACCCTGAGATAGCACTCTTAGAGTGTCATAGCGGGTCTTCATCAGGACTGGAAGGTGCGGGGGGATTTGGACGTAGTTCATAGACAGCCTCTGGGGATGGGGCCAGGCAAGCGTCCCTGGGGCTGACTCAGGTTGATGTGGCAGAGTAAAGGTACTTGCTCCCTTAGTGTGCTGATTCTCAATCATGGTGTTACTCTCTTCAAGCCATCAACTTAAGCAGTTTCACATCAAGAAGTGGGGTTAGGGTGCTAGGCTTTCTTTCAGGAGGCAGTGGTACTGATTGAGTAATGTATTGAAAGTGGTATGGTCTATTGTCTCTTTGCAGACACGCCACTTCCTTCCTAGTTGCTGACAGTTGCATTTGGAGGATTTCAACTCTGCGGTGAACCAGCTGGGTCTCTGGCAGTTCCTTTGGATTTGCCTGGCTTGGCCGGGGCAGTTGTGGTCCCAGTGTGTTATCTTGTAGCCTTCAGAAGTGCCAATGGCGATGTCCAGTGTGGAGGCAGGTGTTCAGCCAGTTCTCTGTGATGAAGATGACGTTCTTGGTGAGGGATGAGACTGTGTGCCAGATCTCTGTGGCATGTTTTCAGAGCAATCGTGCATTGAGTAGAATGCACTGGAGTTGTGCCATGGCGGTCTTGGTCTGCATAGTGGATGAAGTCATGTTTGCGGTGTCTCCAGCTTTGTTGCTAGCTTCAGTGTTGCAGGTGAAGTGGCAGTGCTGGCAAGAGAATGGTCCTCTGGCGGTGCATGTAGTTGTGCAGCAGCAGTTGTTGATGTACCTGAAATCCAGGGCATGGGATCTGCCGCAGTGTAGTTGCGCAGAGCGAAAAAGCCAGGGTGCCTGGCGCTGGGCACAATCCAGGTGCAGACGGACTTGTCTTTGGTGTGCTGATGGCACAGTTTCCATTTAGTAGGTCCTGGAAGGAGCTCTCGGAGGCAGGCAACAGGTGGGAAGGAACGGGCTAAATGGCTGGAAAAGCAGGCGGTGCTGAGAAAACAGAACAAACGGCTCGAGACAGAGGAAATACACCGACAGACTGAAAGCATTTAATGGCTAAGGATACAATGTATCAGTGAAAGGGGCTAAGGAAACATCTGATACCCAAGCGGTATCACAGAGAAAACAGTGGGGAAACAGGCAGCAGGAGGCAAGTGAGAAGCAGAAGCAGAGGGGAGTTGGCACGAGGACCTGCTCAATGGGGTGTCACTGCGACCCCCATTAAATAGGTCCTGGGAGGTGGGAGGGGCTCCGGGAGATGGGAAGCTGGCGGGAGAGAACAGGCTAAACAACAGGAAAAGGGGGCAGCGGTGACAAAACAGAAGATCGAACAGACGGCAGGAGACAGAGGAAATACACTGAGAGGCTGAAAGCAGGTAACGGCTAAGGGTATAATGTATCCAATGTATGCTGGCACCATCATAGTGATTTTCCCCACCCCCATGGTTACCTGTGTTGACCCCATACCTGCCCTTGTGTTGCCTTAACCCTCCCTCCATGTCGCCTCCAATGATGCCTTACCCCCACCCAGCAATACAAATAAGCAATAGGATACTTCCAGTGCTGGTCACATAATATTTTATTGCTCTTAAACACGCCTTAACATCTTCCCCTGCTTTGGGGCTCCCAGATTACTCAAAGCCATTTACCTTCTTTTGTCATGAAAACGATTAGGTTGCAGTTGAAGTCCTTACCCAGAAACTAATATCAAAGCCGCTCAGTTGTATATTACTCAACTACTTTAGCCCCTGTTACAGCCACTTTACCTCCAAATTTGAGAGTTGCCACAAAAGTAACATTGTTGATGTAGGCTGCAAGAAATATTGCTCTTGGCGCTCCTCTGGCTGGGGATGTTCCCCATGCTGTAGCATCTTAATTACTGAAGCGCAATCTCACAAATACCAGACTAATAATGAATGAGTTGATTCTTCCTACACCTTCCTACATTACTCTAGTATGGTCAACGCCTCAGAATCCTGCTTTATTATTACCAATCTCTTACTATAGCGAATTTCATGACTATATCAATATATTTGCCAATGTTACCAATCCCCATGTTGATCTATTTAATATACAAATCCCTAATATGGATTGTGTTTTCATTGTTGATGAATCTTTTGTAAGCAGCCAACAAGGCTACTTAGTAGCATCCAACACAGTATGCACTCTGTCTTATGTTGTAGAGTGTAATGCACTGAAAGGATCCATTCTGCTATTCTGGTGCCAAACTATTGTACAGACTCAATGTATGGTTTGTAGTAGTCCTTGGTTTAGGAAAATCGTTGGTTTACAGAGGTTTCTACCATTGTATGACAGATTATCGACGGATAATATCGACTTCCCAATATATTGTGCTATAAAATACTGTCAGCAGAACTATTGTGGAACAGAAATCAACGAAGTTATGTTGGCATTTTAATATATATAGCATTGTAATTTATTCAAAGTGCTAAACTAGAAAATAATTAAAATAGTTTAAATAAGTAATATAAATAAAATATATACACATACATTTATATTTAAGCAATATAATAACTGTATTTAAACAATTTTTAAGATAAATTAAATTAAATACACTAACTATAACTTAAAACTAAAGTAACATATACATGACTCAATCATTTATGTACCCCAATTTAAATATTGAAATTAATATAACTGTTTTAATACTGTAAAATAAATGAATAATACATGTATATGATCAAATATTTTAAGCATTTTAAAATGATTACATTGCTATTACCAATAATTCAAGATTTGAAATTAAATATTGTAACATATATTAAAGGAAATTAAAAATAAAATGAACATAAAAAAATTAAAATACAAAATATTTAAAAAATGGTAATGGTTTTGGACTTCATCAGAAGTTAGATTAAGTAATCTAACTCTAATTTAAGCAAAAGTAGGAAAAGTGTAGGACTTTGGGAAGGTTAGATTTCCTATCCTGAATCCAACATAATCAAAAGCTTGGAAACAATTGGACTTTGGAGAAGTTACATTTATGATTTCCATTCCGATGTAAGCAGAAGCAGGGAAAGTGTTGGACTTTTGAGGGGCTAGATTTCTATTCCCACTCCAATCACACAATAGTAGGAAAAGTTTTTAATTTTGGAGGGGTTAGATTTACTATTCCCGCTCTGACTTAACCAGCAGGAGGGAAGGTGTTGAGCTTTGAAGGGGTTATAGTATCTATTCCCACTCCATTCTAAATAACAGTAGGGAAAGTGTTCGACTTTGGGAGGGTTACATTTACTATTTATACTTCAACGTAACCAAAATCAGAGTGGCAGGCTTTGGATGGGTTAGATTTACTGTTCTACTTCAACCCTGTTAGACCCAACAACCTTAGCATGGTCTTCCCCCAAATTTTTGCCTGCCTCCCTCCATTTTTCTGTTCACATTGTTGCTGGCTTTAGGACTCTGCGCACTTTACCACTGCTAACCAGTGCTAAAGTGCTTGTGCTCTCTCCCTAAACATGTAAACATTGGCTCATACCCAATTGGCATATTTAATTTACTTATAAGTCCCTAGTAAAGTTCACTACATGTGCCCAGAGCCTATAAATTAAATGCTAGTAGTGGGCCTGCAGCACGGATTGCGCCACCCACATAAGTAGCCCCTTGACCATGTCTCAAGCCGTCATTTCAGGGTTTATGTGTGCAGTTTACTGCCACTTCGACATCGCATTTAAAACTACTTATCAAGCCTTAAACTCCCCTTTTATTACATATGGCACTCCGAGGGAAGCTCCTTGGTAACCCAAAGGGCAGGGTGCCAGGTACGTAAAAGGTAGGCCCTCTAATTCTATATTTTACATGTCATGGTAGTGACAAACTGCTAAATTTGTTTTCACTGCTGTGAGGCCTACTCCTATCAACGGCTAGAATTGGGAATTTCTTAAAATACCCATAAGCTGTAATTCATAATCAGAAAGGAGTAGCTTTTTCATATTTCGTATCATTGGAATGGTAATGATAAATCGTTTTTACTGGTTAAGTCAGATTTAACATTACTATTTTAGAAATGTCACTATTAGAACATGGACATTTCACTGCTCTTACTGCAATGTGTGCCCTACAGCCTGCCTGTAATACAAGTCTGGGCTAGGTGACGGTTCCCTTTGGGCATTCCTTCTAGACAGCCACAGGCACAGGAAAGGGCTGGGTGTGATTTAGCACCTATTGCATTTCAAATGCTTTCCCTGGGCAGATGGGACGAAGGGCTAACCCTTACCCTTTAAAGGGTAGTGGCCTTACCCCATACAATGACTGATACCCCTATGCTGGTAGTCTGGAGCGAGGTCTGGGTTGAAAAGGGATACTGGTGCACCTCAAAACAACTCTGTGAAGTTTCCCTCACATCAAAGGCACATTTGGGTATAAGTACTGGGTCTCTGACCCCATCAAATCAGACAGTTCTGGACCTACAACACAGCTCTGTCGGAGGATTGCGGTGCTGCTCAACGGACTCAACTGGACAGCTTTTCTGGAAGGACTGCTTTCTTGCCTGTTACCCTGCTGCTCCCTGGCTGTGCTGGAGGGAGGGCTGGAATCTGCCGTCCCTCTGAAGTGATCTCCAAGGTCTTGTTAGCTTCACTTCTGTTTCTGAAGTCACAGGGACACAAAGGACTTCCTGCATTTCTGCTGATGCTGCTGAACCATGCCTTCTGTGAGTCCTACCCATTCCTGAGGTGCCCCCTCCAAGTTCTGGGCCTCAGAAGGGGGTTCTGTAGCTGAGTTTCTGCCAAATCCAACACAAAGTTGCAAAAAGCAGCGCAAAGTAACCAATGCCGGATGACGCAAAACATCGCCGCACAGCCTCTCTGAACCAACGCTGGATGACAAAAAGCCTCGCCACCCAGACTGCGCCACAGGATCCAAGGTACTGTGTTTCGTGAGCCCAAGTGGGTCCTTGTCGCCGGCCTGGGCTCCATCATTGGCAGTCTGAACTTTGGATTTGCACTGGTCCCTCATGACCAGAGGTAACCTTTTTAGCGTTACCTTCATCTAAGCGCTTCATTGCATTTATTTCTACAAAATTCAAGATCTTTACTTGTACTTGATGGATTTTAATCATTTTGGTCTTGTTTTACTCAGATAAATATTCTTTAGTTTTCTAAACTGTTGTGGAGACTTTTTGTGGTGTATTTACTGTGTCATTGTATGTTATTACACAAATACTTTGCACATTGCCGTCTTAGTTAAGCTAGCTCTATGCCAAGCTACCAGAGGGTGAGCACAGGATAATTTAAGATTGTGTTGTGACCTACCCTGACTAGGATTGTGGTCCCTGCTTAGACAGGGTGCATACCTCTGCCAACTAGAGACCGGATTTCCAACAAACCCTAAGCAACAATAGAAAAGGTTTTGGAGTTTAGTAGGGTTACCTTTACTATTCCCACTCCAACGTAAGAGAAAACATGGAAAGTGCTTTACTTAAGAAGCATTATATATACCCAATCATTTCTAAACAAATACATTTCCCTCCCTACTACCCAAAAAAATCAACACCCAAAAGTATTATAATACATTTTAAATAAAATAATCACAATAAAATAATAACTTAATAAAACAAATATTAAAAGCAATAATAAACACAGAACACGCGTTTCAAAGTTTATTAATGAACTCAATAATGAATTAACAAAATAATTAAAATACAACAAGCAATTTACATAACAGATCATCAACAAAAAATTAAATAGTTAATACAACACAATTGGTAAAAAAAATAATAACCTCAACTTGTTCTCCTACAAACCCTATAACCCACAACTAAAACATAAATAACTAAATTCACTATGAAAAATATAATATACATTAAAAGTCACAAAATACACTTAAATAATTAAAATAACAATTATTAAATTTTCAAGTAATCACTAAGTATTTAATTAACATTAAATTACATTGAAAACAAAAAAGATATATATTCAATAATTTCCCACCCTTTTCCCCTAGAACCCAACAATCTGCTACTAAATTAATGATTAAATGTAAAGAAGGCATTAATTGCACATTAAAAATTACAAAAGATACTTAAAAAATGCAAAGCAATTGCAATAATAATATTAACACCTACAATTATTATAACTAATATATATTAAATTAACGTCAAAACAATATTTACTGCAACATTATTAAAGTAAACATCATATATAATGTTTTTTAACATATAAGACAATGTGGATTTGCTATTGATGACCTGCACATCAGAGAGTCTCCTTGATATATTAGTTAGCAACAGTAGACATAAATCGAATGTTGAGTGCAACTTTAGTGTCCAACGCCCATCCACCTAAGGCGTCAAGCTCTGCATCCACAAAAAAGTGAAACAGATATCACTTTAACAAAAAACACTAGAGCACATCATGTTGAAGTTACTCTCACTCTCCGTGCAGTCTGCACTCTTCTTCAATCAATGTTCTTGTATTAGAGAATTCACAAACAATAAAAATCACGTAGTGTAGATCAATCTGATTTTATTCCTTTATATATCACAGTGTTCCACAGCCGACGCGCGTTTCGCCCTAACAGGGCTTCCTCAAGGCTGCAAATCATATATAAAAAAGTTTATCTTGTAATCTACATGTTCATATGATATGCACATAGACTTATTCACATCCATACAGATATAGACATTGCTTATTCACCAAGTGTACTGCAAAACTCTTAATCACCAGACATGCATATACAACATATATGTGCCTTGTCTGTGCTTCAATTCATAGGACAATCATTTCATCTAAGTGCAAATAGTGATGCACACAAAGAAGGTTGATAAGACAGCCACCATGTGTCAAAGCCAAGACCCAAGATTCCAGGTGTTTGTCTTAAGAAGACATACGTGCGTTAAGAGCAGTCGAAGGTGAGCCCACCTGCAACCATGTGATGAATCAAATTATTAATTACACTTAAATCATCTCACCTCACTAGCGATATGCTGTACTCCCTGTTTGTCTCTGAAGATATATGTTTCAAAAAGTCAAATGTCCAATATCCAAAATAGTGCAAGAGAAATGCTTTTATATAGATATAACTATTTCCCTTTGATCCTGTTTAAACACTAGAGGACAGTCAGGGTTCCTAAATCGTACGTTAGTGTAAGATTCACATTGACATCCCTGCACCAAATTGCGCACTTATAGTATCCTTTTAAGATCCCATGTGTTCATCCTTGTAGTGGAGCCATAATAAGTTCCATCTATCATAAGAAATGTTACATTAAAACCCGATATTACTAAGTTACTTGTCATTCAATCATAAATACTCATCGTCAAATCTAAAAATACTTTGACCCCAATACAAGAAAAAACAAATATGCCAACTTTCTCGCTGCCAGCTTCAGATACCAAGGAAGGAACGTTAATAAAAACATGTCTCGACTATGCGTCCCCTTACTATAGCGATTCTACAGCCACCACAAGACTCCATAATATAAAACTTGTAATTGCCCTCTCTATAATCAAAACTCCATACTTCTAGTTTGCGGCTTCCATTAAGATGATATATAGCCCAAAACTATCATTAACCCAAGCACCCGAAGACTCCCCAATCGTAACCTTCAGCCGTTATGATCTACGGAGATCTCGTCACAAAGTGGTATTAATCCCATCAGGTTAACTACCCAAGCACGGAATGTTATTCATATTCGTATTACTCACCGCACGGTGAACTTGTATTTAGCAACCATGCATGTCCAAAACCGAGTTGCTAGACTCCAGTCTTTCCCCGCGCTCTTTTGAAAGTCTCCCGTTACTGCTGAAACTAAAGAGGGACATATCCTTCTATTTCGACTTTGCCCCATACTATAATGGCGGCCATCTTGTAATTCTACTTCCAAAGCAAATTTCTATTCTACTAGCACATATCTGTAAAGTCTATCAACTATATCACCTGAATCAAACCGACTTGCCCATGACAGAGTGACTGTCCTCCTTTGTCCTGTGCATCACTCATTCAATATAAAATGATAAAAACAAAGGGAATCATTATCAGAGATTAGAAACGTACGAGCACTCCATAATGTTATTGGCAATGATAGAACTGGTCCTCCACAACAACATCTTCTTGCATAATGGAAGTTGGTTCCGCCAGATTAAAGGGGTGGCCATGGGGGCAACATTTTCCCTGTCCCTGGCCAATCCTCTATATGGGGTATTTTGAGCTGATACATATATAGCGCAAAGGTCCAGTAAACCTATTGAACAACATCCTGTACCTGGGCAGATACATTGATGATATTCTAATGTTCTGGCCAGGTACTAAGGATGAGTTATACCAGTTTTTTGCCTACATGAATGATAATCCTTTTAATTTGAGTTTCACAAAGGAACAAAGCATCTCCAGTATAAACTTTCTAGATATTACCATCGTGGTGGATAATGGTAAGCTACTCTCAGTTCCTTATAGAAAACCCACTGCCTGTAATGCCTTATTGCATGCAGAAAGTGCACATCCAATCTCACAGACTAATTCAATCCCTTATGGGGAAATGGTGACAATGAAGAGAGACTGTAGTGATGGTACTAGACTGAATGAAGAACTTTTACAAGTGGAAAAAAGATTTATGGCCAGAGGATATGGTAAAGATGTAATTGACAAGGCTCGATCAAAGGTCAACAAGAGGGACAGGAACATACTTCTCAAACATAGAGGCAATAAAAAGCCCTTAAATACCAGAAAAATCACATCTTATACATCAATAAGTACGGATTTGTATAGAATCTTAAACCAACACTGGCACTTGTTATTAGAGGATGGGAATTTACTTGAGAAGATAGGTACCAAGCCCTCAATTACATTCAAGAAGGGTAAAACATTAAGGCAAGAGCTGTGTCCAAGCTACATCCCACTTAAGTGAACTAGCACATGGCTACCCAATGCCCCCAAGGGATTCTACAAATGTGGAATGCGTGTGTTGTTTTGCCATGAATATAACCATCAAATTTCAATACAATAGCGCAAAAACACACACTGTTAATCATTTTATAAACTGCAATAAAACATATGTAGTTTACTGTATGAAATGTATCTGTAATAAAATCTATATCGGCAGTACTATAAGGCCCTTAAAGGAGAGAATAGAAGAACATATATAAGGGCTATCCGGAATAACAACACACAATATCCATTTGCAGTACATTTCAACACCACACATGCAAATACTGAGATCCTTAATATAGGCTTTCATGGCATAGATGTTGTACAACCGGGCCAAAGAGGTGGCAACAGAATCTCTAAACTGCGTCAGATTGAAAGCAAGTGGATCATTTCTCTGCGAGCTGTGGAACAGGGAATCAACATAGACAAAGAACTCTTTGAATTCCTGTGATATGTTGGACTGGATTAATGTATTCCATTATAACAGTAACAAAAAGTACACTAGCTGGGGATTGGCAGCAAACAAAGAATGTAAAGTGCTAAAAAAGGAGGGTTTTAACATCTACCCATGTCAGTGATATATTGGACTAATATTCCAATTTAGCTGCAATAGAGAGCATAGTTACTGGCGATGGGCAGAAAACAGAGAGTATAAAGAGCTTATAAAGGGGTGCACCTATGCCTTGATACATCATTCAAGACCGGTTAGACAGTAATATACTAGGATAATGACTAGTAAGATGATATCATAACAGGATGAACAAATGGCTTTTATAAATAACTTGTAGCGGTCATGGTTTTTTTACAGATTCCGGGTCTCACGTACAGAAGGGATCCTCCAACAATCAATGATAAAGATATATAGTTTTTTTAATAAGACTGTATTGAGCTAAATAGAGGATAATGCAGAGAAATGTTCAAATATCTGTTGGTTGTCTGGGTATGTTTACATGGCAAATTTAAAGGTATGACAATAATTCGCGTATAACTTATGTGGAATGTAGAAAAATGATTGAATATTTGTTGTTCGTTTGGGTATGTTTACATTGCGAATTTAACCCCTTGCGTGCTGATGACGGCCCCCAGCCGTCATGCACTACGGTGCTCGTGTGCTGATGACGGCTGGGTGCCGTCATGAACCCGCCCACTTCGAAAAACGCCGCACAGGCGCAGAATCGCGGCCGCACGCAAGGGGTTAAATCATGATAATGACTCGCGTTGTTTTTATAATTTTATATTGAATGAGTGATGCACAGGAGAAAGGAGGACAGTCACTCTGTCATGGGCAAGTCGGTTTGATTCAGGTGATATAGTTTATAGACTTTACAGATATGTACTAGTAGAACGGAAATTTGCATTGGAAGTAGAATTACAAGATGGCCGCCATTATAGTATGCGGCAAAGTCGACATAGAAGGATATGTCCCTCTTTAGTTTCAGCAGTAACGTGAGACTTTCAAAAGAGCGCGGGGAAAGACTGGCGTCTAACAACTTGGTTTTGGACATGCATGGTTGCTAAATACATGTTCACCGCGCGGTGAGTAATACAAATATGAATAACATTCCGTGCTTGATCTTAACGGCTGAAGGTTACGATTGGGGAGTCTTCCGGTGCTTGGGTTAATGATAGTTTTGGGCTATATGGCATCTTAATGGAAGCCGCAAACTAGAAGTATGGAGTTTTGACTATCGAGAGGACAATTACAAGTTTTATATTATGGAGTCTCGTGGTGCCTGTAGAATCGCTAAAGTAAGGGGGCGCATAGTCAAGACATGTTTTATTAACGTTCCTGCCTTGGTATCTGAAGCTGGTAGCGAGAAAGTGTGCATATTTGTTTTCTCTTGTATTGGGGTCAAAGTATTTTTAGATTTGACGATGAGTATTTACGATTGAATGACAAGTAACTTAGTAATATCGGGTTTTAATGTAACATTTCTTATGATAGATGGAACTTATTATGGCTCCACTTCAAGGATGAACACACGGGATCTTAAAAGGATACTATAAGTGTGAAATTCAGTGCGGAGATTTCAACATGAATCTTACACTAAGGTAAGATTTAGGAACCTCGACTGTCCTCTAGTGTTTAAACAGGTTTAAGGGGAAATAGTTATAGCTATATAAAAGCATTTCTCTTGCTGTATTTTGGATATTGGACATTTGACTTTTTGAAACATATGTTTTCAGAGACAAACAGGGTGGACAGCATTTCGCTGGTGAGGTGAGATGATTTAAGTGTAATTAATAATTTGATTCATCACATGGCTGCAGGTGGGCTCACCTTCGATTGCTCTTGACACACGTATGTCTTCTTGTCTTTTTAAGACAAACACCTGGAATCTTGGGTCTTGGCTTTGGCACATGGTGGCTGTCTTATCCGCCTTCTTTGTGTGCATCACTATTTGCACTTAGATGAAATGATTGTCCTATGAATTGAAGCACAGACATGGCACATATATGTTGTATATGCATGTCTGGTGATTAAGAGTTTTGCAGTACACTTGGTGTAACAAGCGATGTCGATATCTGTATGGATGTGAATAAGTCTATGTGCATATCATATGAACATGAAGATTACAAGATATATTTTTTTATATATGATTTGCAGCCTTGAGGAAGCCCTGTTAGGGCGAAACGAGCGTCAGCTGTGGAACACTGTGATATATAAAGGAATAAAATCAGATTGATCTACACTACGTGATTTGTATTGTTTGTGAATTCTCTAATACAAGAACATTGATTGAAGAAGAGTGCAGACTGCACGGAGGATGAGCGTAACTTCAACAGGACGTGCTCTAGTGTTTTTTGTTATTATATATAATTTTATTCAATTATATTACATACAAAAAAAACAATATTCTTACCCTCTATATCAGTGGTGTCCACCACGTCCCTTGTGGGGGGTAAAAATCATTGGGCCCCACCAAACATTTTCACAATAATTCTGTTAATCTGGCAATGTTTAAATACTTGTAAACTTATTTAAACACTGCAGTTAAGTTCTATACGGTATCAAAAATGCATTCAAATACATATTTGCCAAACATACTATTCTGATCAGGTAGACCTTACTAACTTGTAAAAGTCTCCACAATGTGATTATTAGAAATTGGGACGGGGGTTAGAACAATATTTGGTGCCCCTTCCCTTTTGACACCTTCTTCCAGCCAGGATAGAAAATGACATAAGATGTTAGGGATGGTCCATTACAGAGTGGCTGATGGCCGCTCATTATTCCCCCACCGAAAACAAAGCGCTGTTATTAGCATGATGCTTCTTTTGGTTGAGCCTGGAGCCCCCCTGGGATTACTCGACCCCAGCTTGAAGACTCCTACTTTATATTCTGTTCCTTGATATTTTTATAGTGACAATATGTCTGCCACAATATGTAAAACTATTTTTTGCTTTGATATTTTTGTCATTCACTATTTCTTTATATCAGCTGGCACTCTATGAAAATGGAATATGGGTATCTGATTTGCTCACTGCTCCTCAAATACCTTCTAAGCTAATTATTTTGCCTATGAAAAGGTTTTGGATGATGTCATGAAATTAAATGCCTATGCGGAGGCATCAAAGACAGTTGTGTTGACACTTCACCAGCTACTTTTTCTCTCATGGCCTCCTGTTAATTTTGTAAACTTTCAAGATAACTGTCCCAAAGAAGACAAAGACAAATGGGTTAAATATGGGTGCTCCAAATCACCACGTGGTATTCAGATATCCCCTGTAGGTCAGGTAGTGGAACCATCTTCTTTGCTGCCATCACTTGCTTGTGTACACCGTCAAGTGGCCTATTTGAGCAAAGAGGGGATACTTTCCTCTTTTCAGCATAATTGTTTTTCATCCATGTTCTCATCCTTGGCTGCACAGTACCGTAATTTCTGGGCCATCTGCCAAGAATTAAAAGTAGGAAAGACAGCTTAAACGGAACGGGGAGCAGAACCCACATCGTGTGACCCATTTGTAGAAGTCCAGATCGGCTTTGTACAGATGCCAAATGCCAAACATAAGAGTATGCATTGGTCATTGTATGTTTGTTATCAGGATGGATAGAGGCTTAACCTTGCACACACATGAAAGAACAGATGCTAAATATTTGTTAAAATAACGTATTCCTTGCTACGGAATCCTAATGGAGTTAGACTTGACTAGGAGCACTCATTTCCTGGGAAACCCTACCATTATCCAAATTAATATTTAACAGCAGTTCCATCAACCCTACTGCCTGCAATCCCTGGGAGCTGTTGAGGGACAGAATGGGATTTTAAAGATGAAGATTTTGAAAATCTGCACTGAGACACAGCTGAAGTAGCCAGACGCCTTGCCGCTTACCCTTATGAGTATGTGAATCACTTCAAACATACAATCCTGAGCCCCCATGATATTTTGCTGGGAATACATATGATACTTCCAGCAACGTCTGTTTTTCCTAATGTACATTTGGCTGATGATTTGATTCTGGACTTCTGACGAACATTAATCAAAACTTTCATAGTCTTCCATTCA
This sequence comes from Lissotriton helveticus, assembly GCF_964261635.1. Lineage (NCBI taxonomy): Eukaryota > Metazoa > Chordata > Amphibia > Caudata > Salamandridae > Lissotriton > Lissotriton helveticus. The sequence continues at coordinate 1,312,035,528 of NC_136057.1, read as the reverse complement.
CAGTCTTCTGAAGCTTTCCCACAACCACCCATGGAAGTCTGTCATGATTTGCAACCTGGAGATTGGGTGTACATCAAGGTCCAAACAAAAAAGTCAGTTCTTCAACCTTGAAAGGACCTTTCCAGATGCTTATGACTAACACTGCCGTCAAGTGCAAGCAAGTAAGTGCCATAGAGCCTCTGAGCCTGTAGAAAGAGATCCAGAGGAAGGGATGAAGCACTGCCAAAGACCCCACTCCTCATGGTAAACGTGTTGGTGCCCTACTTTTAACCAGCTTTGATTTCCTTAACAACAAGCAGGATTGACAGCCTGCTGCTGTCAATCCTGCTTGATGATAATGCTGATGCTGATAATGTTTTATTGTTTTTAATTCTCTTTAGGATCTTCTTTCCTGGACCCACCTTTTCTGAAGTTCTTAGAGGATGAGAGCTTAGCAAAGGAAAGACCTGGTATGAAGCCCCTTTTAGACTTTTTCTTCTCCTTGCTCTCAGGTCTAAAAGCTTGCCCCTCAGTCTGATGTCCTCATGACCTTTAAGTGCCCTTTTCCTATTATTTTGTTTAATGAAATAATCCTATTAGGGGCCCTACATCCTAGCTTTTCTAGGGCAGGAGCAGAATTTATTTTTATTGCCATGGCTGTTTTAAGGATTTGTATAACTTCAGCAAGGTTGGATCCGATTGCCCCTTCATTCCAGCAATGGCTTGCGAGGTTATTGGCTATTTATAAACTTGAAATTGCTATCTTTAAGGGTAAGGGTAAGAGAAGACGTAAACAGGGTATAAGAATCTGGGTCCCGTTACTGGATTGGTGTCAAGCTCAAAGTAATAACTTATGATTTATGAAGAACAAAGATCTTACTCTATCCGTTGTTTTGGTAATTGTGAACTGTAAAGTGTGAATTGTGGATATTTATAATTATGTATGAAGTTTCATGTATGTTTACTTGCCTTTCTTTTTATATTTATTTCATTGAAACAGAAAAAGTCTGTGGTTCAAGTGCCTTGGTTGTTATTTTTCATGCTGTTTACTTGCCTGACCAGGAGAGGGGGGGGGGGGGGGTGCTTATTTATTTACTCTGACAAAATCAAATAAATATATTTTAAAAAAAATATAACAAAATAAAATTAATAAAAATAAGTGTCCTTTTCAACATTGTTTCACCCAGTTCACATACAATTGTGAAATATGAACTAGAAAGAGCGACTACGCACACATGGTGAGGCTGACACAAAACGTTTCCTACCACATGAATAGTACTTCACAAACAGTGAAGGCATTGAGATAAAAAAAATATAGCTAGGAAACCAAACAAGTCTTGGAAATATCGGTCATTGTTATAAATTTCGAAAGATGTAAAAAAAATGGCCTAAATAAAATCAGTGAAGAATGAGCATCTACAACACCTACAGCATTCCTAGTCCCCACTTTCCTGAGCTGGAAAAATGAAGTGGCTTGGAGAGGCAACTGCGAGTGCAATGCATTCTGGGATCGGAAGCACCCTAGTTTCTCAAAAGTACAAGCAATCTTTTTTCACTGTGCTAATGTAATTAGTATCAGGCCTTATTTTCCCCTCATTCAACACACATTTGGTACCAGTTAGGGTAGGGTGCTATAATTATGTTGTTTTGTAATGCCATTTTTGAAGTGGAGGAGGATGAATGCGGGAACATTTTTAACCTAGAAACGGTACTTTGATGTTGCCATTATTACAAAATGTTATCTTTTTGCACCCTCTTTAAAGTTAATTGTAGATTAAGGGTTTCAGAGTCCCCGCATACTGCAGGGAATTATTCAAACCTTTCTGACTATCAATGAATATGCTACAATACAGAATAGATATAAAATTAGAAAACACGCTTGTATTTTTTGTAATATATGTGTTTTCAGCCTCATTTAAATAATCCTGATGAAGGGGAGAGATCAGCCCCAAACACGTCAAATTAATTTTCACTGTTTGAAACCAAGATGGGATTTTTTTGTGATTATATCTATAACGATTGTATAACAAAAGAGAATTAAAGCAAAAGTAAAAAGGTTTTGATCCCAAAAAATGACAACTGTGTTGTCACACTCCTTATATAAGAATCATTTGCATATAACAATTTTCCAATGTGGCAAGCAGGAAGAGTAGAGTATAATGAATTAATTTAATTATAATTCAACATAATATACAACTATAATAACTAAAGTTCTGTATGCATAGGCACATAGGCTTTTACAAGGAACTCTTCTGATAGGTTGGATACAACTAGGCCATTATTCCTCAATACTCTTTTGAGTGGCCACACAAGACTGACATAAGTGAGAGGTGCAATAGCATCAGTGCATATGTTCGTATGTTACTGATTTCCCTAGAGTGTCAAGTAAGGTTCATCTAATGCTTCACCAGTAACATGTTAATCGACATAGATCATGTGCAGCGAACATCCGTGCAGTGTTAGTCTGTTTTAGGGTGTATTATTGTTTGTGCAGATTTCAGATTTATGTGTCCGAAAACCAAGGAGAGATACTACATCATTGTACATTATTATACTCTGTATGCAGCGTTCAAGGCTTACCAACAGGCGTGCTGGAGGACCGCCAGAATGCCAACATCCACCCACAAATCCCCATTCCAGAAATGGAGTAATCGGAGAGGGAAAGTTGGTAAAAGGTACTGACATACGTCATTTAGTGCTTATGGTTATCAGTGGAGATTTCCTCAATGAAAAGCAACATTTTAGTTTCTTACCTGTAATCATTTTTCTCATTCAGGGCAATCTGAATTGAATTCATAAGAAACTCACCCTCCACCCTCCCCCCCAGTGAAAGGGAAGAGGATGAGTAATTCCATACCGGAGTGGATTAATTGAAAAAGAACATAGACAACTGTCAGCTACAGGGCTTGATGGGATAGAGGGCTTGGAGCCGTTAAGAAAGCAGTGCCACTTTTCAGCGTAACATAACTGCAGCCCATTTGGCTAATTGACCTTTTTGCTTTCCCCTAATTTACTTTTTGTAAAAGAGTTTTTTTTAAATGTCACCTATTAATGATAATTCTTTCTTTATTCAGAACCAAATGCAACCATAAAAGTCACCCATTGTTCCAGGGACATTTCTGTTTTAGAAATAATTATTTTTATTGAATTGTTGAGTCACACTCTTGTCTACAACCATTGACATTTCTATTTTAAAATATATATTTTTAAAGTAAATTAATGGAATTGGACAATATAGCAGACAATGAAGACAGAGACATTATTATGCAGCACATACAATGTCCAAGCCTGGCTGAAGCAAGGTGAAGATTTAACATGGAAATGTATACTTTGGAATAATTACTCCGGAACCCCACATAGGAGAGGGACCATTCAGTGCTTATGATGATCAATGGAGATCCCCTGCAGGAAAATCTGGATAGCCAGCAAAACAATGATCACGTTTTAGGAACAGGCGCAGTATCAAAACAAACAGGAGCAATAGCGCAAAAGATGAGTTCCATATGAACAGAGATGTCTGGTAAGCAGGAGCACCAGAGTGAACCCTCACAATTCATGATAAACTTTTGTCAAGTTGAAGAAGTGTTTCAGCGGATTGTTTTACTAGGAGTGAATAAGGTTAACTACATTGGAACTGTGACCAGTGTGTTGAACTGACAAATACAACTAAATCATTCCAACTATCTTGATTTGAGATTTGAACATGTGCTTGGTGGTTGGTGGCTAGCAGCCAAACATGGCAGCCACCACTTGAAAGGTCTCTGTGCTGGGCCCATATCATCTGCCATGATCCACAGAGGGATTGAGCCTCCTGGCACTGCACAGCTGTGGGTACACTACTGCGTCCACCAGGAGGGCAGAGACATGGGGAGAAGATCTGGGGATACCTGCAGCTACAGACAAAAGCCACCACGTGCACAGATGTATGCCCCTTCACACTACAATTGGGCCTTACCTAGGAAGATGCACACTATTGGAGGTCTGAGGGGCCGAGTGGGATGACCGGAGCATATTGAGGATTGCTTGTGGTACTGAGACCCTGCGCTTCTGGCCTGGTGTGGTAAGGCCCACACCCCTGTAAAGGTATGTGACGGCACTAGCATGCATAAGGCCCTCCTAATGCCACAGAGCATTGGCGATTTCTTCACTGATGGTTCACCTTGGGGTATAAAAAACAATGGTTTGTGGCATACTTACATACTAGTAGTTAATAAGGTATCTTTTGAATTATGTGTTCTCCTTTAAAGATGCCTTCCCTTTGTGAACCACCTTATACTGTTATTGCTCTGGTTTTTAGTTATCAGACTTGCTCCATTGTTGGTGACAAACTTTCTTCACTGCTAACAGTGCATGACCACTAAGTGTCTGAGGAGGGATGCCGAGTATATATTGAGCATAATTGCAGGCTGATATGAACAGCAGCATCGGAGCCAGGTTCCACCAAATCACAACTATGGACCACCCCCTCCCAGTCTACACTGCAGGCAAACAATGTGTGGGCCAGAAAGAGAGATGAGGGGTTTGAGGAGCACTGAGGTGGTGTGGCCCAATTGGTTAATCGGTTTGACCCCTTGATTTGGAGGACATACTTTTTTTCTAGGATTTGCAGTGAGTCCAATGAATGGGTCTATTTTGGTCTCTTTTGGCTTCACAAGACCGTAGATGGTTGTGTGCATGTGAACACTTTGGGGGAAATTAGCCAAACTGGCATATACATTCATACCAACTGATATACCTCTGCCACCAGAAACTGCTGGGTGTTGTCGGCATAAGAGACCACACACATGCCTGAGGATTCAACTAGCTTTGCTAGCGGCTTCAGATAGATATTAAAAAAGGCACCTAGCTCTGTGGCACACCACATTCTAAAGGTTTAGAGGAGGAGGTGAAAGTAGGGAGAAAAACTGCCTGGCTCTTCACCTTAATTTATGCAAAACTGATCCTGCAGCACTAGCACAACTATTTCCCTGATGGACAGGCTACACAGCTTGTGCAGACCAGTGCAAGAAGACGATGGCCCACAAGCTCTTCTTTCAACTAATAAAGACATGCGCTAAAGTCTGTGTCTCTACTGAGTTCTATGGATGGTTCCTTTGGCTTACCAGTCAAACTGGATATAATACTGGAGGCTGTTGCCAGGACTCGCATGGCTTTGGAGGCAAAGGTCTGCACACTAACAATTGATTCTACTATTTCACATGAAAACCATCACAAACTGTCAGAGAAATTCTTGGCTTACCAGCCCAGTATCTTACTGAAAAAGTGAGATTCATGGAAGCCAGGCTTGATGATGCAGAGGGCTGCCCCAGCCATAACAACTTACGCATCATTGAGCTGTTTGAAAGGCTTAAGTGCAATGATACTACTCATACATAAAAGAATGCTTGAAGACTAATATAGCAGCCCCCAGTCTTCGCCCTCTTTGTGCTTAGTATCAGTAAGACACCCAACTCGACAATTGTCTCCAAGACCAATAGCGACTCAGACCCCAACTTACCGCAACAGAGATGCAATTATGTTGGCTGCTAGGAAAGTGGGCTGCATTAAATTTGAAAATGCCCAAGTGATGGTTTTCCCTGAATACACATCACTGTACAATATTAGCATCTTCATTCATGCAAGTGAAGAAAAAAACTGCAGTATCTTGTCCAGAAATATGCACTACTATTCCTTGATATTGATGATCACCGTATTTATTTATTTACAGAACCGGAAGCGGGGTGGGACTGGGCAGAGGCTTTTAGCTAAACCGAGGGTTCACCACCTCTGGCATAGCCAAGTGACACTCCAGAGCCTCAACCTACCCCAACCTACCCCATCAGATAGATGTGATACCCTATCATGCCAGATGAGTCGTAAGGACCCTTCCATCTATCAAGTACGAAAGGGGCAACAAAATGCAGTTGCCACTGTAGCAGCTTTGAGTGGACTGACTCGAGCTCCACCGCTATTGCTATCAGACTCCAGTACGACGGGTGATGATACCCCCTCCAGACACAGAGGACTGGAGTGTGACTCCCTCACCATTGGTTACACCACATAAGGCAGATAAACTAATCTAAAGTACTCATATCCTTTTTTATATACTACATATATAAATGTATTGAGGTTGATTTTGAAAGCTGTATTAATGTTTACATGATGCGGTTCTCACTGTCCTTACACATCACATGGCCTCTCTGTGTTTGTATTTAAAGTTGAAATCCACCCAGGCACTGGGCGAGGGATGGGGGCGGTGTCTGCAATTTAGTCAAAGAGCCAGGTCTTGAGGTCCTTCCTGAATTGAGGCAGTGACGGTGATTATCTCAACTATACTGCAGAACCCCCCCCCCCCCCTCGCCTCCCGTGCCTTGAGACCCTAACGGGTGATTAATTGCGCATTACAAATGCCCTGATTGATTGACACATTGAAGGTCACTTCCATGAAGACTGCGGCTGCCTGCAGCTGTATTTGTCCCTCCCTCTTACTAGATTGAGTCTCTTCTCACAATGTCTGCACATAAGTGGGTCCGAACATGGTGGTTTGCCTTTCCTGCTCCTTCCCCTCATGCCTCGGCTTGTACTAAATAGGGGATTCAATAGAGTTTTCTTAAGAAGTTTATTTTGAACAGATGTTTACTTTAGGAATCTGTCCCATGGATGGTGGTTGTTTGTACTGATCATGGATGGGGTTGTAACCTGATTTTTTTCACTAACAGATCACAACTACTTGCTCGAGTGTTGCAGAGAGTTTGTTACACAAAAGAATCAATATATGTGGGCGTTCCATTTGTAATGCAGTCGGAACAATGAATGCGTCTTAACCACGCATTCCTTTACCACACATGTCATTATAACGACAAGCATAAGGTAAAGCGGCGTTGGATTTTAAAGTCCAACACTTTCCTTACTGCTGCACAGACTGGATTTGGAATAGTAAATTATACTGTTCCAAAGTCCAGTGTTTTCCCTAAAGCAAGTCATTGTAAAGACTTGTGTGGTAAAGGAATGCGCGGATAAGACACATTCGTTGTACTGACCACGTTGTTAAGAAACGCCTAGTTTAGACATGCTTGGTTGTGTCATACATTCGCAGGAGACTCACTTGTATGCAAGGAGATACCCAGAATGCAGCACCAATATTCAGCACAGGGTACTCGGTGTTTGCGAGGAGGTCCTTGATTTGGCTTAAAGCAAATCTCCCATTTGAAGAGGAGATCCCAGTACTGATGATGAGGACCGATATGTGCTGCTCAAGGGCAGGTTGGATGGGATGCCACTGGTATTGGGATGCATTTACGTCCCATATACTGATCAGTCTACTTCTAGCCCAGATCATCTGTCTGCCTAGCCAACTGGGTGCACTTGCCTGTGATTACTGGGGGAGACTTCAGTTGTGTACTTTAAAAAATATATATTGTCATTTAAGCTTTTGACACAGTAGATATAACATGCTAGCATAATGAGTTCTGCGGGTGCATGTAAAACGTAAAAACACTCTGATATACAGTATATAAGATAAGACATTAACATGATAGAATACATCATCAAGCATGTGTAACAACAATGGCATATTGTCATGTGTTATTATAATCTTAGAGCAGAGGTACAATAATAGAAATACTAGAATACACCCACCCAGTTCTTCTATAACATATTAACCAAAACCGCTTTCTGACTACACCCCGCTCCTAGCGGTGATTACCCAATGAAAGACAGACACCTATCGCAACATGGGGGATGAAGGTTACAATGGTTGAGGATGCTGTATTTCGCCATACACTAACAGAACATATTACCAATTTGTTCCGTGAAAATGATGGGACACTGTCGTCACCACTTAATATCACTGTTAAGGGGCTCTGGAGCTAAACCACAGCTGGGGTTAGACATGCGATCACTAGGGATATCCTAAAATTGGAAAGCCACTATGCATACTCTGGAAACGCAGCTCAACTGAAAATCAAATACTATGATCAATTTGAAATTATACTGGCCATGACTATTCAGCATACCAAGCTAGAATACACTTTAAACAAGAGAAATCTAGTCGTCTTTTGACCCCCATCGTCATGGGCAGGGCATCTTATGCTGCTCCCTTGTTAATAACGAGATCCTCTAGGGTAGATGTGTAAACACAGAATGACATTCATGAATCCTTTTTTATGTTCTATATAAACAATCTAGGGGAACAGTAGATCCTGTTGATCAGATTTCTGGAAGGGATTACTCTGCCTAGCAACTCTGAGGAGGCCGAGGCTATGAAGCTGCCAATTACAGAGCAGGAAATAAAAGGGGTTCTGCGTGACCTGCTTCATGGTAAGGTCCAGGTTCGGATGGTCGTCTGTCTGGGTTTTATGCAATGTTCTCTGACACACAGACTCCTGAATGGGCAAAGGTCTACAGTAAGTCATTTGAGATTGGCAAGCTACTTCCCCCTACCAGGGAACTACTGATTACTTTGATACCCAAACCACCAAGGACCCTCAAGATATGGCCTCTTACATGCTGCTACTTTAAACTCAGACTATAACATTTTAGCCAAGATCATTGCATGCCACCTTGTCCTGGAGCTTCCCAAATTAATTCAACCTGAGCGACCAGTTTTGTGTTGGGCCGCAATGGGTCTCTTAATAGTCTTAGAGTATGGGACATAATGAGCGGCTCTTCAGTCCCATGGCAACTAGCAGCCTCTGAAGCTCTTGGCCTAGAAAAGGTATTTGATTCCTTAAATTGGGGATATAGGTTTGAAATATTTGGTATGGGAGCATACATGCCAGTTGGATACAGACTCGTTATAACTGCCTGACTGCTAGAATTAAAACTGGGCAGAGTATCTCAAACTCCTATACCACTGGCTGGGGTACCCGGCAAGGCTGTCCTCATTGCCTTTATTGTTTGCCACGGCCATTGAACCGTTGGCTGCCTAACTTTGACATTTGTGTGTTTACTGGGGGGAGGGGGCACCACTGCATGATAATGTAAATGTGGTTTACATTTATACTGATGATATCCTGATTTAAGTTAGGGGTGCTCCAGTGGACCGCACATGCATAAAGCAGACACTTGCATTTGTGTTTATTTCAGGTCTTTGTGTCAATTGGACAAAATCCTGCATTTTCCCGTTCAACCCAGGGTTTATCCCACCAGCGCAGACTATGCTGGAGGGTCAGCTACGATGGGAGACCTCAATATTTAGATATTTGGGAATTAATATCCAACACATTATGTATGATATTCATGGGGGTAACTTGGGTAAAGCAGTATGTAGTTTTTGTCACAGAAGGAGTGGTGCTTGTCAAAATGTTGGTGCTCCCTATATTACGTTGGGAACTTCTTCTTACCCTATCCTGATACTTTTTCAATGAATTGTATTGGATTCTTGGTGAACTAGTATGGGTTGGCGGCTAACGTTAAGTTGTTATCTCGGTCCTAAAGTTACCCACAGGAGCAGGGGACTCGGAAACCCAGACTTGTAAAAATCATACCAGTGAGTTTCCAATTGACCATCTAATTTTTCGCAGGGTGAGACAGGCTTCCCAGAAGAGAGATATGATGATGGTACCTTGCAGAGTCCACCGTTTCCTAAGAAACACATCCTTCTGCGGATGTCGTTGGGCTGCCTGAAATGTATCTGTACACTTACCAAACATATACTCCCTTATGCCCCGCTACTTATGTGATTAGTTTCCTCATGTACACAGGATGGCTTAGGGAACACCAGCTCCGGCTGTAGACAGAGAGTGGAGGTGTTACGGTTGGGTATTTATTTGCAAATGGCGCTTTACTGGACTTTGAAGCATTCGTAGAAAAACGAAATATCCCTAGGCGGTAGTTCCTTACTTATGGAGTGATTAAAACCGCTCTGCAGGAGCTGTGGCAAAGTGGAACAGCGGAACCAATTGCAGGCAAAGTCATTCAAACACAATGGGCAGCATTTAGAGGTTAGTAAGATGGCTGGCTCTACAGGGCGCATCTACACCATATAGATATGACACAGGTCAAACTTCGCTCACAATGTGGAAACTTTTAATTGCACGTAGATGGGATGTAATGCTTTAAATTTTGAACGTCCCTTCTAAACATGTTCAGCACCCTCCGTAGATTCCTCCGATTTACTAATGTACACGTTCATTACTTTGGTGTCTATTGAATGCTAGTTGTTGCATATTTATTGAAAATACTTTTTACACCATTCAGAAGGGGATTTGTTATGGTTATGATGAGGGTACTGAAGATGTGTATGATATGCTCCTGAATGACGTGAAAAGAGTAAACTGGTTGCTTACTGTGGTCGTTAGTACAGGGGAAGGGAGGGGTGAAGTTGTTACATATTTATTGAAAAGGCTTTTTCAGGTATTCAGAAAGGGATTTGTTATGGTTATAAAGAGGTTGATACACATGTATGTTAAAATTATGTTGGAGAAGTTTTCTGGAGTTTTTAGTGGCAAGATTGGTAATAAGACTTGTTTTAAACAGCAAATTGTGTTATAGCAAGGTGCTTGTCCTAAAAGTGAGGAACATCCCCATCCTTTTTTGAGATGAGGTGGAGAAGGAGTTGGAGAAATTAGTGGACGTTGGAGTCCTAGAAGCAGTGGAATAATCAGAATTGATTTATCCGATTGTAGGAGAGAGATGCAGCACTGGCAAAATTAGACTGTTCGTTGACCGACGACATTTGAATAATATCATCCTTATTGACAAGTTTCCGCTACCTAAGATATCCGACATGTTAGCCCTTATCAAAAATGCTAAATATGTCTCTACAACAGACTTATCCACTGCATACCATCAGAGTTCCTTGCACAAAGATAGCAAAGGGTTAACTGCATTCATAACCCCTTGAGGTTCTTTAATTTTGACTCCATCTTACATTTGTCTTCAATTTGTGTTGCCTTTACACAGACTGCTCTATTCATGAAGTGTTTCTGCCCTTTGGACTGCAACGTGTAGAAAACCTCCCTCTGTCCTTGCTTTGAAAGCAATCTCAGACACTAGCTGGCCTAACTGCATACAGAAATGTTCTGCCATTACTGATTGACTTATAAGTGCTGTAATTGATTGACTTATGGGTTGGGCAGAAACACGACGTAAGGGGGACATTTTGGTTACATGATGTTTTTCTATTGGCTCATATTTTGCAGATCTTGTATGTCCATATTAGGTATTTTGTATGCTTGCAGAAGCTAGGACTGCCCCTTTCTTTTATGCTGAGTTTGTAAATCCTAAGCATATAAAAGACCTCTGTGTTCTGTATTCTTTAGACTACCTCATTCAATTGCTACGGGTTCTGTGTGACGTGGCCTCACTTATTAAGTTTAATAAAGATGTCTTTTAATATTTCAACTTCTGTGCTAAGTTCTTTTGTATTAGTGAGACCCCTGAGAATGAAGATTTCAGTTCTTCAGATGGCGCGGCCAACGCGGGCTTCATCAGAGAAGTGACTTTCTGTGGGAGTGATCTTGTCAGGAGACAGAAAGCTACTGAGGAGGACAAGACAGGATTCTACTTAGAAGGTACTCTGTGCACAGGGATTCTGGGGATTCTTTGTCTCTGCAGCCCAGTGTATTTCTGCTCTTCCTGATTTTGATCCTCCACATGATGTCACTCCTGACTGAGAACCTTTTTGGCGTGAGTATTAAAAAAAAAAAACAAAGAGACCATTAGGTCATTTAGAACTTGACAGTTAGAATTTGGATAACCTTTTTGATTGGTAAGAGTAAGGTAGTTTAGTAACCCTTACTGTAGCTTTGGAAGAGTAAGGTGATTTAGTAATGCTTACTGTAGCTTTGGAACTTTGGAATTTGTGTTGGCCAACTTTGGATTTGTATAGGTTTGTATATGCAAATTGCAATTTGTGTAGACAGGTAATGAGGAGAATTTTCTCTATTTGGTTTAGTTGAACGGTGCACGTACGAAAAGTACATTAAGCACTATTTTGATTATAATATTGTATATTTTGCAATATTTTTGGGCATGCCTGTTTGAAAGCTCACATAAGAAGAATGTGTTGCTTTATTTTGGAAGGTACCATGTTGTGATGTGAAGTAAATTAGCCGGCTTCCCTAGAGGGAATATCTAAATAGGTTTAGATTTATAAACATATTTCTTCCTTGGTGATTTTGTATCCCCAGGGAATTAAAATATGGACATAATACATACAAGGATCCTTTGTTCTGTGCAATTTTATGAATGAAGATATGCAGAGCGATTTTTGGTGTTCTGCTAGTCAAAGCTAGTGAATTGAGTGTATTTTCGCTTCTTGGACATACATCAGTCTGTTGGGCTGTTTTTGCAGTCTTTTGGAACACAATTGAGAAGCGTTTCTTGTAAATATGACTTACAACTAGTATTTACAAATCGTTTGGTTTAAGTACAGTCTGTGGGCTGTCCTTTATTTCTGTCCTGAGTATTGATATGTGGGTTAAATGTGTGTTTAAATGTCTATGTGGTTTTCCCATTAGTGCAATTTCTGTAAGTGAATGGCGTTGGCGCTATTCACGAAATGCATGGCTAAAAGCGCGCCGTATTGTGTGTCCTGAGCGTTTGACCCCTTTATGTTTGTCTGAAATGAGCTCAATGTGTGTTTGTGGTTTTTTCTTGATGTTTTCAGTCTGTTATGCAAAATGTTAGTTAATTAATATTAATCAGAAATGAAATAAAAATCCAGAAATGAACCATGTGATATGCTAAAATAGCTATATGTTGCAATTTTATTTATAGAGTAAGCAATTATTCAAAGTGCTAAACTAGAAAATAATTAAAATAGTTTAAATAAGTAATATAAATAAAATATATACACATACATTTATATTTAAGCAATATAATAACTGTATTTAAACAATTTTTAAGATAAATTAAATTAAATACACTAACTATAACTTAAAACTAAAGTAACATATACATGACTCAATCATTTATGTACCCCAATTTAAATATTGAAATTAATATAACTGTTTTAATACTGTAAAATAAATGAATAATACATGTATATGATCAAATATTTTAAGCATTTTAAAATGATTACATTGCTATTACCAATAATTCAAGATTTGAAATTAAATATTGTAACATATATTAAAGGAAATTAAAAATAAAATGAACATAAAAAAATTAAAATACAAAATATTTAAAAAATGGTAATGGTTTTGGACTTCATCAGAAGTTAGATTAAGTAATCTAACTCTAATTTAAGCAAAAGTAGGAAAAGTGTAGGACTTTGGGAAGGTTAGATTTCCTATCCTGAATCCAACATAATCAAAAGCTTGGAAACAATTGGACTTTGGAGAAGTTACATTTATGATTTCCATTCCGATGTAAGCAGAAGCAGGGAAAGTGTTGGACTTTTGAGGGGCTAGATTTCTATTCCCACTCCAATCACACAATAGTAGGAAAAGTTTTTAATTTTGGAGGGGTTAGATTTACTATTCCCGCTCTGACTTAACCAGCAGGAGGGAAGGTGTTGAGCTTTGAAGGGGTTATAGTATCTATTCCCACTCCATTCTAAATAACAGTAGGGAAAGTGTTCGACTTTGGGAGGGTTACATTTACTATTTATACTTCAACGTAACCAAAATCAGAGTGGCAGGCTTTGGATGGGTTAGATTTACTGTTCTACTTCAACCCTGTTAGACCCAACAACCTTAGCATGGTCTTCCCCCAAATTTTTGCCTGCCTCCCTCCATTTTTCTGTTCACATTGTTGCTGGCTTTAGGACTCTGCGCACTTTACCACTGCTAACCAGTGCTAAAGTGCTTGTGCTCTCTCCCTAAACATGTAAACATTGGCTCATACCCAATTGGCATATTTAATTTACTTATAAGTCCCTAGTAAAGTTCACTACATGTGCCCAGAGCCTATAAATTAAATGCTAGTAGTGGGCCTGCAGCACGGATTGCGCCACCCACATAAGTAGCCCCTTGACCATGTCTCAAGCCGTCATTTCAGGGTTTATGTGTGCAGTTTACTGCCACTTCGACATCGCATTTAAAACTACTTATCAAGCCTTAAACTCCCCTTTTATTACATATGGCACTCCGAGGGAAGCTCCTTGGTAACCCAAAGGGCAGGGTGCCAGGTACGTAAAAGGTAGGCCCTCTAATTCTATATTTTACATGTCATGGTAGTGACAAACTGCTAAATTTGTTTTCACTGCTGTGAGGCCTACTCCTATCAACGGCTAGAATTGGGAATTTCTTAAAATACCCATAAGCTGTAATTCATAATCAGAAAGGAGTAGCTTTTTCATATTTCGTATCATTGGAATGGTAATGATAAATCGTTTTTACTGGTTAAGTCAGATTTAACATTACTATTTTAGAAATGTCACTATTAGAACATGGACATTTCACTGCTCTTACTGCAATGTGTGCCCTACAGCCTGCCTGTAATACAAGTCTGGGCTAGGTGACGGTTCCCTTTGGGCATTCCTTCTAGACAGCCACAGGCACAGGAAAGGGCTGGGTGTGATTTAGCACCTATTGCATTTCAAATGCTTTCCCTGGGCAGATGGGACGAAGGGCTAACCCTTACCCTTTAAAGGGTAGTGGCCTTACCCCATACAATGACTGATACCCCTATGCTGGTAGTCTGGAGCGAGGTCTGGGTTGAAAAGGGATACTGGTGCACCTCAAAACAACTCTGTGAAGTTTCCCTCACATCAAAGGCACATTTGGGTATAAGTACTGGGTCTCTGACCCCATCAAATCAGACAGTTCTGGACCTACAACACAGCTCTGTCGGAGGATTGCGGTGCTGCTCAACGGACTCAACTGGACAGCTTTTCTGGAAGGACTGCTTTCTTGCCTGTTACCCTGCTGCTCCCTGGCTGTGCTGGAGGGAGGGCTGGAATCTGCCGTCCCTCTGAAGTGATCTCCAAGGTCTTGTTAGCTTCACTTCTGTTTCTGAAGTCACAGGGACACAAAGGACTTCCTGCATTTCTGCTGATGCTGCTGAACCATGCCTTCTGTGAGTCCTACCCATTCCTGAGGTGCCCCCTCCAAGTTCTGGGCCTCAGAAGGGGGTTCTGTAGCTGAGTTTCTGCCAAATCCAACACAAAGTTGCAAAAAGCAGCGCAAAGTAACCAATGCCGGATGACGCAAAACATCGCCGCACAGCCTCTCTGAACCAACGCTGGATGACAAAAAGCCTCGCCACCCAGACTGCGCCACAGGATCCAAGGTACTGTGTTTCGTGAGCCCAAGTGGGTCCTTGTCGCCGGCCTGGGCTCCATCATTGGCAGTCTGAACTTTGAATTTGCACTGGTCCCTCATGACCAGAGGTAACCTTTTTAGCGTTACCTTCATCTAAGCGCTTCATTGCATTTATTTCTACAAAATTCAAGATCTTTACTTGTACTTGATGGATTTTAATCATTTTGGTCTTGTTTTACTCAGATAAATATTCTTTAGTTTTCTAAACTGTTGTGGAGACTTTTTGTGGTGTATTTACTGTGTCATTGTATGTTATTACACAAATACTTTGCACATTGCCGTCTTAGTTAAGCTAGCTCTATGCCAAGCTACCAGAGGGTGAGCACAGGATAATTTAAGATTGTGTTGTGACCTACCCTGACTAGGATTGTGGTCCCTGCTTAGACAGGGTGCATACCTCTGCCAACTAGAGACCGGATTTCCAACAAACCCTAAGCAACAATAGAAAAGGTTTTGGAGTTTAGTAGGGTTACCTTTACTATTCCCACTCCAACGTAAGAGAAAACATGGAAAGTGCTTTACTTAAGAAGCATTATATATACCCAATCATTTCTAAACAAATACATTTCCCTCCCTACTACCCAAAAAAATCAACACCCAAAAGTATTATAATACATTTTAAATAAAATAATCACAATAAAATAATAACTTAATAAAACAAATATTAAAAGCAATAATAAACACAGAACACGCGTTTCAAAGTTTATTAATGAACTCAATAATGAATTAACAAAATAATTAAAATACAACAAGCAATTTACATAACAGATCATCAACAAAAAATTAAATAGTTAATACAACACAATTGGTAAAAAAAATAATAACCTCAACTTGTTCTCCTACAAACCCTATAACCCACAACTAAAACATAAATAACTAAATTCACTATGAAAAATATAATATACATTAAAAGTCACAAAATACACTTAAATAATTAAAATAACAATTATTAAATTTTCAAGTAATCACTAAGTATTTAATTAACATTAAATTACATTGAAAACAAAAAAGATATATATTCAATAATTTCCCACCCTTTTCCCCTAGAACCCAACAATCTGCTACTAAATTAATGATTAAATGTAAAGAAGGCATTAATTGCACATTAAAAATTACAAAAGATACTTAAAAAATGCAAAGCAATTGCAATAATAATATTAACACCTACAATTATTATAACTAATATATATTAAATTAACGTCAAAACAATATTTACTGCAACATTATTAAAGTAAACATCATATATAATGTTTTTTAACATATAAGACAATGTGGATTTGCTATTGATGACCTGCACATCAGAGAGTCTCCTTAATATATTAGTTAGCAACAGTAGACATAAATCGAATGTTGAGTGCAACTTTAGTGTCCAACGCCCATCCACCTAAGGCGTCAAGCTCTGCATCCACAAAAAAGTGAAACAGATATCACTTTAACAAAAAACACTAGAGCACATCATGTTGAAGTTACTCTCACTCTCCGTGCAGTCTGCACTCTTCTTCAATCAATGTTCTTGTATTAGAGAATTCACAAACAATAAAAATCACGTAGTGTAGATCAATCTGATTTTATTCCTTTATATATCACAGTGTTCCACAGCCGACGCGCGTTTCGCCCTAACAGGGCTTCCTCAAGGCTGCAAATCATATATAAAAAAGTTTATCTTGTAATCTACATGTTCATATGATATGCACATAGACTTATTCACATCCATACAGATATAGACATTGCTTATTCACCAAGTGTACTGCAAAACTCTTAATCACCAGACATGCATATACAACATATATGTGCCTTGTCTGTGCTTCAATTCATAGGACAATCATTTCATCTAAGTGCAAATAGTGATGCACACAAAGAAGGTTGATAAGACAGCCACCATGTGTCAAAGCCAAGACCCAAGATTCCAGGTGTTTGTCTTAAGAAGACATACGTGCGTTAAGAGCAGTCGAAGGTGAGCCCACCTGCAACCATGTGATGAATCAAATTATTAATTACACTTAAATCATCTCACCTCACTAGCGATATGCTGTACTCCCTGTTTGTCTCTGAAGATATATGTTTCAAAAAGTCAAATGTCCAATATCCAAAATAGTGCAAGAGAAATGCTTTTATATAGATATAACTATTTCCCTTTGATCCTGTTTAAACACTAGAGGACAGTCAGGGTTCCTAAATCGTACGTTAGTGTAAGATTCACATTGACATCCCTGCACCAAATTGCGCACTTATAGTATCCTTTTAAGATCCCATGTGTTCATCCTTGTAGTGGAGCCATAATAAGTTCCATCTATCATAAGAAATGTTACATTAAAACCCGATATTACTAAGTTACTTGTCATTCAATCATAAATACTCATCGTCAAATCTAAAAATACTTTGACCCCAATACAAGAAAAAACAAATATGCCAACTTTCTCGCTGCCAGCTTCAGATACCAAGGAAGGAACGTTAATAAAAACATGTCTCGACTATGCGTCCCCTTACTATAGCGATTCTACAGCCACCACAAGACTCCATAATATAAAACTTGTAATTGCCCTCTCTATAATCAAAACTTCATACTTCTAGTTTGCGGCTTCCATTAAGATGATATATAGCCCAAAACTATCATTAACCCAAGCACCCGAAGACTCCCCAATCGTAACCTTCAGCCGTTATGATCTACGGAGATCTCGTCACAAAGTGGTATTAATCCCATCAGGTTAACTACCCAAGCACGGAATGTTATTCATATTCGTATTACTCACCGCACGGTGAACTTGTATTTAGCAACCATGCATGTCCAAAACCGAGTTGCTAGACTCCAGTCTTTCCCCGCGCTCTTTTGAAAGTCTCCCGTTACTGCTGAAACTAAAGAGGGACATATCCTTCTATTTCGACTTTGCCCCATACTATAATGGCGGCCATCTTGTAATTCTACTTCCAAAGCAAATTTCTATTCTACTAGCACATATCTGTAAAGTCTATCAACTATATCACCTGAATCAAACCGACTTGCCCATGACAGAGTGACTGTCCTCCTTTGTCCTGTGCATCACTCATTCAATATAAAATGATAAAAACAAAGGGAATCATTATCAGAGATTAGAAACGTACGAGCACTCCATAATGTTATTGGCAATGATAGAACTGGTCCTCCACAACAACATCTTCTTGCATAATGGAAGTTGGTTCCGCCAGATTAAAGGGGTGGCCATGGGGGCAACATTTTCCCTGTCCCTGGCCAATCCTCTATATGGGGTATTTTGAGCTGATACATATATAGCGCAAAGGTCCAGTAAACCTATTGAACAACATCCTGTACCTGGGCAGATACATTGATGATATTCTAATGTTCTGGCCAGGTACTAAGGATGAGTTATACCAGTTTTTTGCCTACATGAATGATAATCCTTTTAATTTGAGTTTCACAAAGGAACAAAGCATCTCCAGTATAAACTTTCTAGATATTACCATCGTGGTGGATAATGGTAAGCTACTCTCAGTTCCTTATAGAAAACCCACTGCCTGTAATGCCTTATTGCATGCAGAAAGTGCACATCCAATCTCACAGACTAATTCAATCCCTTATGGGGAAATGGTGACAATGAAGAGAGACTGTAGTGATGGTACTAGACTGAATGAAGAACTTTTACAAGTGGGAAAAAGATTTATGGCCAGAGGATATGGTAAAGATGTAATTGACAAGGCTCGATCAAAGGTCAACAAGAGGGACAGGAACATACTTCTCAAACATAGAGGCAATAAAAAGCCCTTAAATACCAGAAAAATCACATCTTATACATCAATAAGTACGGATTTGTATAGAATCTTAAACCAACACTGGCACTTGTTATTAGAGGATGGGAATTTACTTGAGAAGATAGGTACCAAGCCCTCAATTACATTCAAGAAGGGTAAAACATTAAGGCAAGAGCTGTGTCCAAGCTACATCCCACTTAAGTGAACTAGCACATGGCTACCCAATGCCCCCAAGGGATTCTACAAATGTGGAATGCGTGTGTTGTTTTGCCATGAATATAACCATCAAATTTCAATACAATAGCGCAAAAACACACACTGTTAATCATTTTATAAACTGCAATAAAACATATGTAGTTTACTGTATGAAATGTATCTGTAATAAAATCTATATCGGCAGTACTATAAGGCCCTTAAAGGAGAGAATAGAAGAACATATATAAGGGCTATCCGGAATAACAACACACAATATCCATTTGCAGTACATTTCAACACCACACATGCAAATACTGAGATCCTTAATATAGGCTTTCATGGCATAGATGTTGTACAACCGGGCCAAAGAGGTGGCAACAGAATCTCTAAACTGCGTCAGATTGAAAGCAAGTGGATCATTTCTCTGCGAGCTGTGGAACAGGGAATCAACATAGACAAAGAACTCTTTGAATTCCTGTGATATGTTGGACTGGATTAATGTATTCCATTATAACAGTAACAAAAAGTACACTAGCTGGGGATTGGCAGCAAACAAAGAATGTAAAGTGCTAAAAAAGGAGGGTTTTAACATCTACCCATGTCAGTGATATATTGGACTAATATTCCAATTTAGCTGCAATAGAGAGCATAGTTACTGGCGATGGGCAGAAAACAGAGAGTATAAAGAGCTTATAAAGGGGTGCACCTATGCCTTGATACATCATTCAAGACCGGTTAGACAGTAATATACTAGGATAATGACTAGTAAGATGATATCATAACAGGATGAACAAATGGCTTTTATAAATAACTTGTAGCGGTCATGGTTTTTTTACAGATTCCGGGTCTCACGTACAGAAGGGATCCTCCAACAATCAATGATAAAGATATATAGTTTTTTTAATAAGACTGTATTGAGCTAAATAGAGGATAATGCAGAGAAATGTTCAAATATCTGTTGGTTGTCTGGGTATGTTTACATGGCAAATTTAAAGGTATGACAATAATTCGCGTATAACTTATGTGGAATGTAGAAAAATGATTGAATATTTGTTGTTCGTTTGGGTATGTTTACATTGCGAATTTAACCCCTTGCGTGCTGATGACGGCCCCCAGCCGTCATGCACTACGGTGCTCGTGTGCTGATGACGGCTGGGTGCCGTCATGAACCCGCCCACTTCGAAAAACGCCGCACAGGCGCAGAATCGCGGCCGCACGCAAGGGGTTAAATCATGATAATGACTCGCGTTGTTTTTATAATTTTATATTGAATGAGTGATGCACAGGAGAAAGGAGGACAGTCACTCTGTCATGGGCAAGTCGGTTTGATTCAGGTGATATAGTTTATAGACTTTACAGATATGTACTAGTAGAACGGAAATTTGCATTGGAAGTAGAATTACAAGATGGCCGCCATTATAGTATGCGGCAAAGTCGACATAGAAGGATATGTCCCTCTTTAGTTTCAGCAGTAACGTGAGACTTTCAAAAGAGCGCGGGGAAAGACTGGCGTCTAACAACTTGGTTTTGGACATGCATGGTTGCTAAATACATGTTCACCGCGCGGTGAGTAATACAAATATGAATAACATTCCGTGCTTGATCTTAACGGCTGAAGGTTACGATTGGGGAGTCTTCCGGTGCTTGGGTTAATGATAGTTTTGGGCTATATGGCATCTTAATGGAAGCCGCAAACTAGAAGTATGGAGTTTTGACTATCGAGAGGACAATTACAAGTTTTATATTATGGAGTCTCGTGGTGCCTGTAGAATCGCTAAAGTAAGGGGGCGCATAGTCAAGACATGTTTTATTAACGTTCCTGCCTTGGTATCTGAAGCTGGTAGCGAGAAAGTGTGCATATTTGTTTTCTCTTGTATTGGGGTCAAAGTATTTTTAGATTTGACGATGAGTATTTACGATTGAATGACAAGTAACTTAGTAATATCGGGTTTTAATGTAACATTTCTTATGATAGATGGAACTTATTATGGCTCCACTTCAAGGATGAACACACGGGATCTTAAAAGGATACTATAAGTGTGAAATTCAGTGCGGAGATTTCAACATGAATCTTACACTAAGGTAAGATTTAGGAACCTCGACTGTCCTCTAGTGTTTAAACAGGTTTAAGGGGAAATAGTTATAGCTATATAAAAGCATTTCTCTTGCTGTATTTTGGATATTGGACATTTGACTTTTTGAAACATATGTTTTCAGAGACAAACAGGGTGGACAGCATTTCGCTGGTGAGGTGAGATGATTTAAGTGTAATTAATAATTTGATTCATCACATGGCTGCAGGTGGGCTCACCTTCGATTGCTCTTGACACACGTATGTCTTCTTGTCTTTTTAAGACAAACACCTGGAATCTTGGGTCTTGGCTTTGGCACATGGTGGCTGTCTTATCCGCCTTCTTTGTGTGCATCACTATTTGCACTTAGATGAAATGATTGTCCTATGAATTGAAGCACAGACATGGCACATATATGTTGTATATGCATGTCTGGTGATTAAGAGTTTTGCAGTACACTTGGTGTAACAAGCGATGTCGATATCTGTATGGATGTGAATAAGTCTATGTGCATATCATATGAACATGAAGATTACAAGATATATTTTTTTATATATGATTTGCAGCCTTGAGGAAGCCCTGTTAGGGCGAAACGAGCGTCAGCTGTGGAACACTGTGATATATAAAGGAATAAAATCAGATTGATCTACACTACGTGATTTGTATTGTTTGTGAATTCTCTAATACAAGAACATTGATTGAAGAAGAGTGCAGACTGCACGGAGGATGAGCGTAACTTCAACAGGACGTGCTCTAGTGTTTTTTGTTATTATATATAATTTTATTCAATTATATTACATACAAAAAAAACAATATTCTTACCCTCTATATCAGTGGTGTCCACCACGTCCCTTGTGGGGGGTAAAAATCATTGGGCCCCACCAAACATTTTCACAATAATTCTGTTAATCTGGCAATGTTTAAATACTTGTAAACTTATTTAAACACTGCAGTTAAGTTCTATACGGTATCAAAAATGCATTCAAATACATATTTGCCAAACATACTATTCTGATCAGGTAGACCTTACTAACTTGTAAAAGTCTCCACAATGTGATTATTAGAAATTGGGACGGGGGTTAGAACAATATTTGGTGCCCCTTCCCTTTTGACACCTTCTTCCAGCCAGGATAGAAAATGACATAAGATGTTAGGGATGGTCCATTACAGAGTGGCTGATGGCCGCTCATTATTCCCCCACCGAAAACAAAGCGCTGTTATTAGCATGATGCTTCTTTTGGTAGAGCCTGGAGCCCCCCTGGGATTACTCGACCCCAGCTTGAAGACTCCTACTTTATATTCTGTTCCTTGATATTTTTATAGTGACAATATGTCTGCCACAATATGTAAAACTATTTTTTGCTTTGATATTTTTGTCATTCACTATTTCTTTATATCAGCTGGCACTCTATGAAAATGGAATATGGGTATCTGATTTGCTCACTGCTCCTCAAATACCTTCTAAGCTAATTATTTTGCCTATGAAAAGGTTTTGGATGATGTCATGAAATTAAATGCCTATGCGGAGGCATCAAAGACAGTTGTGTTGACACTTCACCAGCTACTTTTTCTCTCATGGCCTCCTGTTAATTTTGTAAACTTTCAAGATAACTGTCCCAAAGAAGACAAAGACAAATGGGTTAAATATGGGTGCTCCAAATCACCACGTGGTATTCAGATATCCCCTGTAGGTCAGGTAGTGGAACCATCTTCTTTGCTGCCATCACTTGCTTGTGTACACCGTCAAGTGGCCTATTTGAGCAAAGAGGGGATACTTTCCTCTTTTCAGCATAATTGTTTTTCATCCATGTTCTCATCCTTGGCTGCACAGTACCGTAATTTCTGGGCCATCTGCCAAGAATTAAAAGTAGGAAAGACAGCTTAAACGGAACGGGGAGCAGAACCCACATCGTGTGACCCATTTGTAGAAGTCCAGATCGGCTTTGTACAGATGCCAAATGCCAAACATAAGAGTATGCATTGGTCATTGTATGTTTGTTATCAGGATGGATAGAGGCTTAACCTTGCACACACATGAAAGAACAGATGCTAAATATTTGTTAAAATAACGTATTCCTTGCTACGGAATCCTAATGGAGTTAGACTTGACTAGGAGCACTCATTTCCTGGGAAACCCTACCATTATCCAAATTAATATTTAACAGCAGTTCCATCAACCCTACTGCCTGCAATCCCTGGGAGCTGTTGAGGGACAGAATGGGATTTTAAAGATGAAGATTTTGAAAATCTGCACTGAGACACAGCTGAAGTAGCCAGACGCCTTGCCGCTTACCCTTATGAGTATGTGAATCACTTCAAACATACAATCCTGAGCCCCCATGATATTTTGCTGGGAATACATATGATACTTCCAGCAACGTCTGTTTTTCCTAATGTACATTTGGCTGATGATTTGATTCTGGACTTCTGACGAACATTAATCAAAACTTTCATAGTCTTCCATTCACAGTCTTCTGAAGCTTTCCCACAACCACCCATGGAAGTCTGTCATGATTTGCAACCTGGAGATTGGGTGTACATCAAGGTCCAAACAAAAAAGTCAGTTCTTCAACCTTGAAAGGACCTTTCCAGATGCTTATGACTAACACTGCCGTCAAGTGCAAGCAAGTAAGTGCCATAGAGCCTCTGAGCCTGTAGAAAGAGATCCAGAGGAAGGGATGAAGCACTGCCAAAGACCCCACTCCTCATGGTAAACGTGTTGGTGCCCTACTTTTAACCAGCTTTGATTTCCTTAACAACAAGCAGGATTGACAGCCTGCTGCTGTCAATCCTGCTTGATGATAATGCTGATGCTGATAATGTTTTATTGTTTTTAATTCTCTTTAGGATCTTCTTTCCTGGACCCACCTTTTCTGAAGTTCTTAGAGGATGAGAGCTTAGCAAAGGAAAGACCTGGTATGAAGCCCCTTTTAGACTTTTTCTTCTCCTTGCTCTCAGGTCTAAAAGCTTGCCCCTCAGTCTGATGTCCTCATGACCTTTAAGTGCCCTTTTCCTATTATTTTGTTTAATGAAATAATCCTATTAGGGGCCCTACATCCTAGCTTTTCTAGGGCAGGAGCAGAATTTATTTTTATTGCCATGGCTGTTTTAAGGATTTGTATAACTTCAGCAAGGTTGGATCCGATTGCCCCTTCATTCCAGCAATGGCTTGCGAGGTTATTGGCTATTTATAAACTTGAAATTGCTATCTTTAAGGGTAAGGGTAAGAGAAGACGTAAACAGGGTATAAGAATCTGGGTCCCGTTACTGGATTGGTGTCAAGCTCAAAGTAATAATTTATGATTTATGAAGAACAAAGATCTTACTCTATCCGTTGTTTTGGTAATTGTGAACTGTAAAGTGTGAATTGTGGATATTTATAATTATGTATGAAGTTTCATGTATGTTTACTTGCCTTTCTTTTTATATTTATTTCATTGAAACAGAAAAAGTCTGTGGTTCAAGTGCCTTGGTTGTTATTTTTCATGCTGTTTACTTGCCTGACCAGGAGAGGGGGGGGGGGGGGGGGGTGCTTATTTATTTACTCTGACAAAATCAAATAAATATATTTTAAAAAAAATATAACAAAATAAAATTAATAAAAATAAGTGTCCTTTTCAACATTGTTTCACCCAGTTCACATACAATTGTGAAATATGAACTAGAAAGAGCGACTACGCACACATGGTGAGGCTGACACAAAACGTTTCCTACCACATGAATAGTACTTCACAAACAGTGAAGGCATTGAGATAAAAAAAATATAGCTAGGAAACCAAACAAGTCTTGGAAATATCGGTCATTGTTATAAATTTCGAAAGATGTAAAAAAAATGGCCTAAATAAAATCAGTGAAGAATGAGCATCTACAACACCTACAGCATTCCTAGTCCCCACTTTCCTGAGCTGGAAAAATGAAGTGGCTTGGAGAGGCAACTGCGAGTGCAATGCATTCTGGGATCGGAAGCACCCTAGTTTCTCAAAAGTACAAGCAATCTTTTTTCACTGTGCTAATGTAATTAGTATCAGGCCTTATTTTCCCCTCATTCAACACACATTTGGTACCAGTTAGGGTAGGGTGCTATAATTATGTTGTTTTGTAATGCCATTTTTGAAGTGGAGGAGGATGAATGCGGGAACATTTTTAACCTAGAAACGGTACTTTGATGTTGCCATTATTACAAAATGTTATCTTTTTGCACCCTCTTTAAAGTTAATTGTAGATTAAGGGTTTCAGAGTCCCCGCATACTGCAGGGAATTATTCAAACCTTTCTGACTATCAATGAATATGCTACAATACAGAATAGATATAAAATTAGAAAACACGCTTGTATTTTTTGTAATATATGTGTTTTCAGCCTCATTTAAATAATCCTGATGAAGGGGAGAGATCAGCCCCAAACACGTCAAATTAATTTTCACTGTTTGAAACCAAGATGGGATTTTTTTGTGATTATATCTATAACGATTGTATAACAAAAGAGAATTAAAGCAAAAGTAAAAAGGTTTTGATCCCAAAAAATGACAACTGTGTTGTCACACTCCTTATATAAGAATCATTTGCATATAACAATTTTCCAATGTGGCAAGCAGGAAGAGTAGAGTATAATGAATTAATTTAATTATAATTCAACATAATATACAACTATAATAACTAAAGTTCTGTATGCATAGGCACATAGGCTTTTACAAGGAACTCTTCTGATAGGTTGGATACAACTAGGCCATTATTCCTCAATACTCTTTTGAGTGGCCACACAAGACTGACATAAGTGAGAGGTGCAATAGCATCAGTGCATATGTTCGTATGTTACTGATTTCCCTAGAGTGTCAAGTAAGGTTCATCTAATGCTTCACCAGTAACATGTTAATCGACATAGATCATGTGCAGCGAACATCCGTGCAGTGTTAGTCTGTTTTAGGGTGTATTATTGTTTGTGCAGATTTCAGATTTATGTGTCCGAAAACCAAGGAGAGATACTACATCATTGTACATTATTATACTCTGTATGCAGCGTTCAAGGCTTACCAACAGGCGTGCTGGAGGACCGCCAGAATGCCAACATCCACCCACAAATCCCCATTCCAGAAATGGAGTAATCGGAGAGGGAAAGTTGGTAAAAGGTACTGACATACGTCATTTAGTGCTTATGGTTATCAGTGGAGATTTCCTCAATGAAAAGCAACATTTTAGTTTCTTACCTGTAATCATTTTTCTCATTCAGGGCAATCTGAATTGAATTCATAAGAAACTCACCCTCCACCCTCCCCCCCAGTGAAAGGGAAGAGGATGAGTAATTCCATACCGGAGTGGATTAATTGAAAAAGAACATAGACAACTGTCAGCTACAGGGCTTGATGGGATAGAGGGCTTGGAGCCGTTAAGAAAGCAGTGCCACTTTTCAGCGTAACATAACTGCAGCCCATTTGGCTAATTGACCTTTTTGCTTTCCCCTAATTTACTTTTTGTAAAAGAGTTTTTTTTAAATGTCACCTATTAATGATAATTCTTTCTTTATTCAGAACCAAATGCAACCATAAAAGTCACCCATTGTTCCAGGGACATTTCTGTTTTAGAAATAATTATTTTTATTGAATTGTTGAGTCACACTCTTGTCTACAACCATTGACATTTCTATTTTAAAATATATATTTTTAAAGTAAATTAATGGAATTGGACAATATAGCAGACAATGAAGACAGAGACATTATTATGCAGCACATACAATGTCCAAGCCTGGCTGAAGCAAGGTGAAGATTTAACATGGAAATGTATACTTTGGAATAATTACTCCGGAACCCCACATAGGAGAGGGACCATTCAGTGCTTATGATGATCAATGGAGATCCCCTGCAGGAAAATCTGGATAGCCAGCAAAACAATGATCACGTTTTAGGAACAGGCGCAGTATCAAAACAAACAGGAGCAATAGCGCAAAAGATGAGTTCCATATGAACAGAGATGTCTGGTAAGCAGGAGCACCAGAGTGAACCCTCACAATTCATGATAAACTTTTGTCAAGTTGAAGAAGTGTTTCAGCGGATTGTTTTACTAGGAGTGAATAAGGTTAACTACATTGGAACTGTGACCAGTGTGTTGAACTGACAAATACAACTAAATCATTCCAACTATCTTGATTTGAGATTTGAACATGTGCTTGGTGGTTGGTGGCTAGCAGCCAAACATGGCAGCCACCACTTGAAAGGTCTCTGTGCTGGGCCCATATCATCTGCCATGATCCACAGAGGGATTGAGCCTCCTGGCACTGCACAGCTGTGGGTACACTACTGCGTCCACCAGGAGGGCAGAGACATGGGGAGAAGATCTGGGGATGCCTGCAGCTACAGACAAAAGCCACCACGTGCACAGATGTATGCCCCTTCACACTACAAT
Organism: Lissotriton helveticus; assembly: GCF_964261635.1. NCBI lineage: Eukaryota > Metazoa > Chordata > Amphibia > Caudata > Salamandridae > Lissotriton > Lissotriton helveticus. The sequence goes on along the minus strand of NC_136057.1, from coordinate 1,312,007,953 downwards.
TGGGCCTTACCTAGGAAGATGCACACTATTGGAGGTCTGAGGGGCCGAGTGGGATGACCGGAGCATATTGAGGATTGCTTGTGGTACTGAGACCCTGCGCTTCTGGCCTGGTGTGGTAAGGCCCACACCCCTGTAAAGGTATGTGACGGCACTAGCATGCATAAGGCCCTCCTAATGCCACAGAGCATTGGCGATTTCTTCACTGATGGTTCACCTTGGGGTATAAAAAACAATGGTTTGTGGCATACTTACATACTAGTAGTTAATAAGGTATCTTTTGAATTATGTGTTCTCCTTTAAAGATGCCTTCCCTTTGTGAACCACCTTATACTGTTATTGCTCTGGTTTTTAGTTATCAGACTTGCTCCATTGTTGGTGACAAACTTTCTTCACTGCTAACAGTGCATGACCACTAAGTGTCTGAGGAGGGATGCCGAGTATATATTGAGCATAATTGCAGGCTGATATGAACAGCAGCATCGGAGCCAGGTTCCACCAAATCACAACTATGGACCACCCCCTCCCAGTCTACACTGCAGGCAAACAATGTGTGGGCCAGAAAGAGAGATGAGGGGTTTGAGGAGCACTGAGGTGGTGTGGCCCAATTGGTTAATCGGTTTGACCCCTTGATTTGGAGGACATACTTTTTTTCTAGGATTTGCAGTGAGTCCAATGAATGGGTCTATTTTGGTCTCTTTTGGCTTCACAAGACCGTAGATGGTTGTGTGCATGTGAACACTTTGGGGGAAATTAGCCAAACTGGCATATACATTCATACCAACTGATATACCTCTGCCACCAGAAACTGCTGGGTGTTGTCGGCATAAGAGACCACACACATGCCTGAGGATTCAACTAGCTTTGCTAGCGGCTTCAGATAGATATTAAAAAAGGCACCTAGCTCTGTGGCACACCACATTCTAAAGGTTTAGAGGAGGAGGTGAAAGTAGGGAGAAAAACTGCCTGGCTCTTCACCTTAATTTATGCAAAACTGATCCTGCAGCACTAGCACAACTATTTCCCTGATGGACAGGCTACACAGCTTGTGCAGACCAGTGCAAGAAGACGATGGCCCACAAGCTCTTCTTTCAACTAATAAAGACATGCGCTAAAGTCTGTGTCTCTACTGAGTTCTATGGATGGTTCCTTTGGCTTACCAGTCAAACTGGATATAATACTGGAGGCTGTTGCCAGGACTCGCATGGCTTTGGAGGCAAAGGTCTGCACACTAACAATTGATTCTACTATTTCACATGAAAACCATCACAAACTGTCAGAGAAATTCTTGGCTTACCAGCCCAGTATCTTACTGAAAAAGTGAGATTCATGGAAGCCAGGCTTGATGATGCAGAGGGCTGCCCCAGCCATAACAACTTACGCATCATTGAGCTGTTTGAAAGGCTTAAGTGCAATGATACTACTCATACATAAAAGAATGCTTGAAGACTAATATAGCAGCCCCCAGTCTTCGCCCTCTTTGTGCTTAGTATCAGTAAGACACCCAACTCGACAATTGTCTCCAAGACCAATAGCGACTCAGACCCCAACTTACCGCAACAGAGATGCAATTATGTTGGCTGCTAGGAAAGTGGGCTGCATTAAATTTGAAAATGCCCAAGTGATGGTTTTCCCTGAATACACATCACTGTACAATATTAGCATCTTCATTCATGCAAGTGAAGAAAAAAACTGCAGTATCTTGTCCAGAAATATGCACTACTATTCCTTGATATTGATGATCACCGTATTTATTTATTTACAGAACCGGAAGCGGGGTGGGACTGGGCAGAGGCTTTTAGCTAAACCGAGGGTTCACCACCTCCGGCATAGCCAAGTGACACTCCAGAGCCTCAACCTACCCCAACCTACCCCATCAGATAGATGTGATACCCTATCATGCCAGATGAGTCGTAAGGACCCTTCCATCTATCAAGTACGAAAGGGGCAACAAAATGCAGTTGCCACTGTAGCAGCCTTGAGTGGACTGACTCGAGCTCCACCGCTATTGCTATCAGACTCCAGTACGACGGGTGATGATACCCCCTCCAGACACAGAGGACTGGAGTGTGACTCCCTCACCATTGGTTACACCACATAAGGCAGATAAACTAATCTAAAGTACTCATATCCTTTTTTATATACTACATATATAAATGTATTGAGGTTGATTTTGAAAGCTGTATTAATGTTTACATGATGCGGTTCTCACTGTCCTTACACATCACATGGCCTCTCTGTGTTTGTATTTAAAGTTGAAATCCACCCAGGCACTGGGCGAGGGATGGGGGCGGTGTCTGCAATTTAGTCAAAGAGCCAGGTCTTGAGGTCCTTCCTGAATTGAGGCAGTGACGGTGATTATCTCAACTATACTGCAGACCCCCCCCCCCCTCGCCTCCCGTGCCTTGAGCTGTATTTGTCCCTCCCTCTTACTAGATTGAGTCTCTTCTCACAATGTCTGCACATAAGTGGGTCCGAACATGGTGGTTTGCCTTTCCTGCTCCTTCCCCTCATGCCTCGGCTTGTACTAAATAGGGGATTCAATAGAGTTTTCTTAAGAAGTTTATTTTGAACAGATGTTTACTTTAGGAATCTGTCCCATGGATGGTGGTTGTTTGTACTGATCATGGATGGGGTTGTAACCTGATTTTTTTCACTAACAGATCACAACTACTTGCTCGAGTGTTGCAGAGAGTTTGTTACACAAAAGAATCAATATATGTGGGCGTTCCATTTGTAATGCAGTCGGAACAATGAATGCGTCTTAACCACGCATTCCTTTACCACACATGTCATTATAACGACAAGCATAAGGTAAAGCGGCGTTGGATTTTAAAGTCCAACACTTTCCTTACTGCTGCACAGACTGGATTTGGAATAGTAAATTATACTGTTCCAAAGTCCAGTGTTTTCCCTAAAGCAAGTCATTGTAAAGACTTGTGTGGTAAAGGAATGCGCGGATAAGACACATTCGTTGTACTGACCACGTTGTTAAGAAACGCCTAGTTTAGACATGCTTGGTTGTGTCATACATTCGCAGGAGACTCACTTGTATGCAAGGAGATACCCAGAATGCAGCACCAATATTCAGCACAGGGTACTCGGTGTTTGCGAGGAGGTCCTTGATTTGGCTTAAAGCAAATCTCCCATTTGAAGAGGAGATCCCAGTACTGATGATGAGGACCGATATGTGCTGCTCAAGGGCAGGTTGGATGGGATGCCACTGGTATTGGGATGCATTTACGTCCCATATACTGATCAGTCTACTTCTAGCCCAGATCATCTGTCTGCCTAGCCAACTGGGTGCACTTGCCTGTGATTACTGGGGGAGACTTCAGTTGTGTACTTTAAAAAATATATATTGTCATTTAAGCTTTTGACACAGTAGATATAACATGCTAGCATAATGAGTTCTGCGGGTGCATGTAAAACGTAAAAACACTCTGATATACAGTATATAAGATAAGACATTAACATGATAGAATACATCATCAAGCATGTGTAACAACAATGGCATATTGTCATGTGTTATTATAATCTTAGAGCAGAGGTACAATAATAGAAATACTAGAATACACCCACCCAGTTCTTCTATAACATATTAACCAAAACCGCTTTCTGACTACACCCCGCTCCTAGCGGTGATTACCCAATGAAAGACAGACACCTATCGCAACATGGGGGATGAAGGTTACAATGGTTGAGGATGCTGTATTTCGCCATACACTAACAGAACATATTACCAATTTGTTCCGTGAAAATGATGGGACACTGTCGTCACCACTTAATATCACTGTTAAGGGGCTCTGGAGCTAAACCACAGCTGGGGTTAGACATGCGATCACTAGGGATATCCTAAAATTGGAAAGCCACTATGCATACTCTGGAAACGCAGCTCAACTGAAAATCAAATACTATGATCAATTTGAAATTATACTGGCCATGACTATTCAGCATACCAAGCTAGAATACACTTTAAACAAGAGAAATCTAGTCGTCTTTTGACCCCCATCGTCATGGGCAGGGCATCTTATGCTGCTCCCTTGTTAATAACGAGATCCTCTAGGGTAGATGTGTAAACACAGAATGACATTCATGAATCCTTTTTTATGTTCTATATAAACAATCTAGGGGAACAGTAGATCCTGTTGATCAGATTTCTGGAAGGGATTACTCTGCCTAGCAACTCTGAGGAGGCCGAGGCTATGAAGCTGCCAATTACAGAGCAGGAAATAAAAGGGGTTCTGCGTGACCTGCTTCATGGTAAGGTCCAGGTTCGGATGGTCGTCTGTCTGGGTTTTATGCAATGTTCTCTGACACACAGACTCCTGAATGGGCAAAGGTCTACAGTAAGTCATTTGAGATTGGCAAGCTACTTCCCCCTACCAGGGAACTACTGATTACTTTGATACCCAAACCACCAAGGACCCTCAAGATATGGCCTCTTACATGCTGCTACTTTAAACTCAGACTATAACATTTTAGCCAAGATCATTGCATGCCACCTTGTCCTGGAGCTTCCCAAATTAATTCAACCTGAGCGACCAGTTTTGTGTTGGGCCGCAATGGGTCTCTTAATAGTCTTAGAGTATGGGACATAATGAGCGGCTCTTCAGTGCCATGGCAACTAGCAGCCTCTGAAGCTCTTGGCCTAGAAAAGGTATTTGATTCCTTAAATTGGGGATATAGGTTTGAAATATTTGGTATGGGAGCATACATGCCAGTTGGATACAGACTCGTTATAACTGCCTGACTGCTAGAATTAAAACTGGGCAGAGTATCTCAAACTCCTATACCACTGGCTGGGGTACCCGGCAAGGCTGTCCTCATTGCCTTTATTGTTTGCCACGGCCATTGAACCGTTGGCTGCCTAACTTTGACATTTGTGTGTTTACTGGGGGGAGGGGGCACCACTGCATGATAATGTAAATGTGGTTTACATTTATACTGATGATATCCTGATTTAAGTTAGGGGTGCTCCAGTGGACCGCACATGCATAAAGCAGACACTTGCATTTGTGTTTATTTCAGGTCTTTGTGTCAATTGGACAAAATCCTGCATTTTCCCGTTCAACCCAGGGTTTATCCCACCAGCGCAGACTATGCTGGAGGGTCAGCTACGATGGGAGACCTCAATATTTAGATATTTGGGAATTAATATCCAACACATTATGTATGATATTCATGGGGGTAACTTGGGTAAAGCAGTATGTAGTTTTTGTCACAGAAGGAGTGGTGCTTGTCAAAATGTTGGTGCTCCCTATATTACGTTGGGAACTTCTTCTTACCCTATCCTGATACTTTTTCAATGAATTGTATTGGATTCTTGGTGAACTAGTATGGGTTGGCGGCTAACGTTAAGTTGTTATCTCGGTCCTAAAGTTACCCACAGGAGCAGGGGACTCGGAAACCCAGACTTGTAAAAATCATACCAGTGAGTTTCCAATTGACCATCTAATTTTTCGCAGGGTGAGACAGGCTTCCCAGAAGAGAGATATGATGATGGTACCTTGCAGAGTCCACCGTTTCCTAAGAAACACATCCTTCTGCGGATGTCGTTGGGCTGCCTGAAATGTATCTGTACACTTACCAAACATATACTCCCTTATGCCCCGCTACTTATGTGATTAGTTTCCTCATGTACACAGGATGGCTTAGGGAACACCAGCTCCGGCTGTAGACAGAGAGTGGAGGTGTTACGGTTGGGTATTTATTTGCAAATGGCGCTTTACTGGACTTTGAAGCATTCGTAGAAAAACGAAATATCCCTAGGCGGTAGTTCCTTACTTATGGAGTGATTAAAACCGCTCTGCAGGAGCTGTGGCAAAGTGGAACAGCGGAACCAATTGCAGGCAAAGTCATTCAAACACAATGGGCAGCATTTAGAGGTTAGTAAGATGGCTGGCTCTACAGGGCGCATCTACACCATATAGATATGACACAGGTCAAACTTCGCTCACAATGTGGAAACTTTTAATTGCACGTAGATGGGATGTAATGCTTTAAATTTTGAACGTCCCTTCTAAACATGATCAGCACCCTCCGTAGATTCCTCCGATTTACTAATGTACACGTTCATTACTTTGGTGTCTATTGAATGCTAGTTGTTGCATATTTATTGAAAATACTTTTTACACCATTCAGAAGGGGATTTGTTATGGTTATGATGAGGGTACTGAAGATGTGTATGATATGCTCCTGAATGACGTGAAAAGAGTAAACTGGTTGCTTACTGTGGTCGTTAGTACAGGGGAAGGGAGGGGTGAAGTTGTTACATATTTATTGAAAAGGCTTTTTCAGGTATTCAGAAAGGGATTTGTTATGGTTATAAAGAGGTTGATACACATGTATGTTAAAATTATGTTGGAGAAGTTTTCTGGAGTTTTTAGTGGCAAGATTGGTAATAAGACTTGTTTTAAACAGCAAATTGTGTTATAGCAAGGTGCTTGTCCTAAAAGTGAGGAACATCCCCATCCTTTTTTGAGATGAGGTGGAGAAGGAGTTGGAGAAATTAGTGGACGTTGGAGTCCTAGAAGCAGTGGAATAATCAGAATTGATTTATCCGATTGTAGGAGAGAGATGCAGCACTGGCAAAATTAGACTGTTCGTTGACCGACGACATTTGAATAATATCATCCTTATTGACAAGTTTCCGCTACCTAAGATATCCGACATGTTAGCCCTTATCAAAAATGCTAAATATTTCTCTACAACAGACTTATCCACTGCATACCATCAGAGTTCCTTGCACAAAGATAGCAAAGGGTTAACTGCATTCATAACCCCTTGAGGTTCTTTAATTTTGACTCCATCTTACATTTGTCTTCAATTTGTGTTGCCTTTACACAGACTGCTCTATTCATGAAGTGTTTCTGCCCTTTGGACTGCAACGTGTAGAAAACCTCCCTCTGTCCTTGCTTTGAAAGCAATCTCAGACACTAGCTGGCCTAACTGCATACAGAAATGTTCTGCCATTACTGATTGACTTATAAGTGCTGTAATTGATTGACTTATGGGTTGGGCAGAAACACGACGTAAGGGGGACATTTTGGTTACATGATGTTTTTCTATTGGCTCATATTTTGCAGATCTTGTATGTCCATATTAGGTATTTTGTATGCTTGCAGAAGCTAGGACTGCCCCTTTCTTTTATGCTGAGTTTGTAAATCCTAAGCATATAAAAGACCTCTGTGTTCTGTATTCTTTAGACTACCTCATTCAATTGCTACGGGTTCTGTGTGACGTGGCCTCACTTATTAAGTTTAATAAAGATGTCTTTTAATATTTCAACTTCTGTGCTAAGTTCTTTTGTATTAGTGAGACCCCTGAGAATGAAGATTTCAGTTCTTCAGATGGCGCGGCCAACGCGGGCTTCATCAGAGAAGTGACTTTCTGTGGGAGTGATCTTGTCAGGAGACAGAAAGCTACTGAGGAGGACAAGACAGGATTCTACTTAGAAGGTACTCTGTGCACAGGGATTCTGGGGATTCTTTGTCTCTGCAGCCCAGTGTATTTCTGCTCTTCCTGATTTTGATCCTCCACATGATGTCACTCCTGACTGAGAACCTTTTTGGCGTGAGTATTAAAAAAAAAAAACAAAGAGACCATTAGGTCATTTAGAACTTGACAGTTAGAATTTGGATAACCTTTTTGATTGGTAAGAGTAAGGTAGTTTAGTAACCCTTACTGTAGCTTTGGAAGAGTAAGGTGATTTAGTAATGCTTACTGTAGCTTTGGAACTTTGGAATTTGTGTTGGCCAACTTTGGATTTGTATAGGTTTGTATATGCAAATTGCAATTTGTGTAGACAGGTAATGAGGAGAATTTTCTCTATTTGGTTTAGTTGAACGGTGCACGTACGAAAAGTACATTAAGCACTATTTTGATTATAATATTGTATATTTTGCAATATTTTTGGGCATGCCTGTTTGAAAGCTCACATAAGAAGAATGTGTTGCTTTATTTTGGAAGGTACCATGTTGTGATGTGAAGTAAATTAGCCGGCTTCCCTAGAGGGAATATCTAAATAGGTTTAGATTTATAAACATATTTCTTCCTTGGTGATTTTGTATCCCCAGGGAATTAAAATATGGACATAATACATACAAGGATCCTTTGTTCTGTGCAATTTTATGAATGAAGATATGCAGAGCGATTTTTGGTGTTCTGCTAGTCAAAGCTAGTGAATTGAGTGTATTTTCGCTTCTTGGACATACATCAGTCTGTTGGGCTGTTTTTGCAGTCTTTTGGAACACAATTGAGAAGCGTTTCTTGTAAATATGACTTACAACTAGTATTTACAAATCGTTTGGTTTAAGTACAGTCTGTGGGCTGTCCTTTATTTCTGTCCTGAGTATTGATATGTGGGTTAAATGTGTGTTTAAATGTCTATGTGGTTTTCCCATTAGTGCAATTTCTGTAAGTGAATGGCGTTGGCGCTATTCACGAAATGCATGGCTAAAAGCGCGCCGTATTGTGTGTCCTGAGCGTTTGACCCCTTTATGTTTGTCTGAAATGAGCTCAATGTGTGTTTGTGGTTTTTTCTTGATGTTTTCAGTCTGTTATGCAAAATGTTAGTTAATTAATATTAATCAGAAATGAAATAAAAATCCAGAAATGAACCATGTGATATGCTAAAATAGCTATATGTTGCAATTTTATTTATAGAGTAAGCAATTATGCACATGTACAATGCTTTAAAGATAAAATTAAAATTCACATTCACTAGGAATAAAAAAGCCCTCAAAAACGAAATTGTGTGTTTTACAAAAAATAAACTTACAGCATTTTCCTTAGATACATTGTATTAGATATTAACAGGCAAACACATCATCTGAATACATTGGATTTTGCTGTATTGCACACGCATTTTGAAACTTGAAATGTCTTAGTTTTAGTCTTAAATAGACAGCCACCGTGCCCACGTTTTCAACACTAGGAAACAGCTGTTGCTGCCGCTAAGCAAGCAACACGAAGCAATCACGAATAGACAGGAATGTTTCCTCAGTCAGGACTTTCCCAGTTAAACACAGGTGAACCTTTGCATTTCAGAATAGTGTTTTAAAAAGGTTACAAAAATAAGGTTCATTATTTTGTATTATAGGAAGACATTTCAATTAAGGGTTTTCCTTTCTTTAAGCATTTCTCTAAGCAAATTCTTGGCTCAGTTGCTAAGTAATAATTAACCCATGTAGTGAAGAAACATTTAAAAAGAAAGAAACCGTAACAGATGCTGAAACAAGATAGAGCAAGTCCAAGGAAACTAAAAAGTTAACGATGTCTTGAACATTGATTGGCAATCTCAGATAAAGATCAATCAGGGAAATTGGCTTTGCAGGTCAGTTTCGGGTGACGAAAGTTAGTTTCTTACAGTTTAAACTGGTTAACGTGTAAATGACCTGGGGAGGCCGGGCCACTTTGTTCTTTGCAGGCCTATGTGGCACAGAGAAAATAAAAAATAAAAAAATGAAGTCAGATTCAAGGAATTACAGAGCCTTAATATGTGGAATCATCAAAACTGATTGGGTTATAAAAATAAGTGCTACAAAATTCGTTTTTTACTATTCATGAAGCTTAATACTTATACTGTGACCTCCTAGCATTATAATTTAATTTAAGGTATGGTATACTGCATAATGAGGCCATTAGCATATAGATTTTTACTTGACCAGGCGTGAAAACTCATTTTTCTCAGGATTTGCAGGAAATATGTTTAATGCCTAATCTCTGCAATTTGTAAAGAACATTCTGAGGATCATTAATATGTAACATTATTATAGGATATTTATTTTTAAGTGCCCCAAATTTCAAAGTCGAATTTGGGTAAAATTTGGGCATTTTTGCCATTTACAATAGCTTTAAAAGTGCTTTAGGCTTCAGTAAATGCATACATTTAGGTATAATACAAATTTGCAGGTTATTCCCATTTGGGTTTCCTTTTAAATAGGTCAGTGAGCCAATGTGCCTGGTGCAGAGGTTTGAGTTTAATATCAGGGTGGAAGGTTTTAACTTTTGCTGGACCTAACTGAGACCTTCATCCATTTAAGGTAGATGAAATGAGTACGATTGCAAACAAGCATTTGTTCTAAAAACTGGTTTGTGTGTTATTATGTTCTGCAAAATATTCACAGTAACTGTAGATTAATAATCTAAGTATAGAAATAAATTGTAGCCCCTAACAGGAGTAATATATATATCATGTGTTTTTAAATAGGGTTGGTTATTGCAGGTTAGAAAGAGTTGGGAAGGTTTTTTGTCTTTTTTTCAGCCTTAGAGTGGAGAAGAGATAGAGGGCTGAGGAGCCCGCAAGGCAGATTTTGACCTTAAGGTCCGTGAGGTAGGATAGGAGTAAGTATAAAGAGATGGAGAAATTATTGCTTGGAAAAGCAGGCCCTCAAAGGGTGTTGGCGCAGGGGACACGCAGAGTGTCTGTGAAAAAGTTTTTGGAAAGTTAAAAAGGTTTAGCATGTTTTCAAAAGATGGTTGTTACAGTTGATATCTTGTGTGTTATGTGCACAAATGTTCGTGCGTTTTACATATTTTTGCATTTTATCCTTTTATGAATTGTACCTGCTGGTCCTGTGTGTCAGAAGCGACACAGTTAGTTGTGTTTTGACAGCCAAATGTCCACTAACTGGTGATCTACTGTCAAAAGGAGAGGTGTGGATTTTAAATCTGACAAATTAAGCAGGCCTGAATATTCTGTTTTGAGCTGCAGGTTCACAGTGCATAAAAGTGCATGCAATAGTGTTGGGTGTTACCGCTTATTTACATATGCTATTGTTTTGTCTATGCTTTTCGTGCTTGATATACAGCGCGTATATCTGATGGCTTGGCATATGTGTGTTTTTTGTTGGTTTTTTTGCGCTGATACTAAATTTCACAGATATGGTTTTTCATGCTGTGAACAAAACAAGACAACACTTCACAAGTGTATGTCAAATTTGGCTTTACTGGTATTTGAAGGAAAATAAAAAAGATATACAGAATTAAAGTGTGTCATCTGCAATTAGTCACGATACTGTCCTCTTCCTTTAAGTAACAGTCAGCCCTAAAATTATGTATCCTTGATTGGACGTAAGGATAAATTATAGATTTGTGACGCTTGTACATGGTGACCTAATTTCTATATTACCGTAGTCAGTTTTGTTCTGCTTCCTAAGTAGTGTATGGCTTTGTACCATAAAGGAAACAAGGCTTCATCTTTTTACCTAGTCCCATTTCCCTTTTTCCAAGTCCCTTTCACCAGTTGGTGTATTGCTCAGGTTCACACTTCCAGACTGCAGTAATGTACCAGAGACCCCATATTATGTATAATTCCCTTTTGTATGACCAGTCTGGTTTTCAAAAATGTTCTTTAGGCCTACTCTGATGTTTTTTTAGTCCGACTGTTAGGGTAGTGAGGGACTGGTTAACTGACTCAATACTATAGTAAGACAAGTTTTCCACCTCAATAGGAGACACCTTACGTTTTTTTGAATATGACAAATTCAATGCCTATTCTAATTTGGTTTTTAGTTCCTTTTTTCTGCTGCTTTAATTTTTGATGGACCAGATGTATTTTAAATAATGGAAATACCAGGACTCTCTAGTTCTTGTCTTTTGTTTCCACATTTTGATCATTAGCTTTTGTATTGTATAGTCCATCTGATGCACAATTACTAAAGGGAGGTATCTACATGTCCCTGATAATATGTATGATGTGATCTCTCTTTTGAGGTGCTCTAGATAAGGAATTTAGGAACACCTATATGTAATCATTGAGAAAAAATGTGTTTGCCCCATTAGACAATGTCACTATGTGTGAGGACATCCATTCAGATAGAATTCCCATGTCACTATCTACCCTTAGATGGTAGAGGATATGCTCTCACATGGAAACCCAATTAAAGAGGCTAGAGGCACTGTTTTGCCTACTGCCTTTGTCTTTGTATTGCCTTTGAGAATGACAGTGCGTTCTAGACCAGAAATGTCCCATGACGTATGGCCACTCCTTTAAAGATTGCAGGCCACTTGCTTGCAGTCCCTTGTTATACAATGAACTGTTTTTGTACTTAATTGAAGGAAACAACTGTGTCACATTTTCTACGTCACTAGGTTCTGCGGGATCTTCCAGAGTCAAAGGGAGAATGATACCCTGCAGAACGGTGATAAAGATGAGTTCTAATTCTCATCAGTGACAGCTAACAGATGAACAGTCCCAACACCCAGAAAGTGCTTCATCAGTGATATCTCCAACGTATTGTGCTTGCTTCATCAGAAGGCGTTGAACATCAAAGAAGGAGGATCTGGTTTTGCCACAGAACCAGAATTTCAGTGCAAAAGAGCGAAAGAGAAGGATTCTTGTTGTTTGAGGCTTCAGTTTTCCACCCACCTGTCATGTGCTGGTTAACCTCTGACAGTGTGCAGTCCCTTGAGCCCCTTGGCCTGAGTTTTGGCCACACAACCCCTTTTCCTTTGCTCCAACGGAAGTGCAGTGCACCGGAGGATTTGAGATTGGCAAAAGGCACTACATTATGGTGCCCATGAAAGAGCAGCCCGAGCATCCTCTGACACTGAATAGAGAATGTTGGAGCCTGAAAGTGTTGCTGAGAGTGACTGTCTGTTGCTCTTCCCCGATTAATAGTACTTGGGTCTGCATGAGATGATCTGTGCCCTTGATCAATGAAGAGCACACTATCTGTAGTGCCTGCCGCAGAGGAGAGATATTGGTGCACTGCATTGAGACATTGAGACTTTCAAGTGAGCTGTGAGTGTTTGCCAGGAAGGTACTCCAACGGATACTGAGTAACATCATTTTCATGAAAGGCTTGAATGAAGAGGCCCATGCGGAAGAAAACAACAGAAACAGGATTTGATGGACAATAGAAGCCTGCCAGAAGAGGCTTTGATGGACTCTGGGTATTTCCCGTGCGATTGTATAGTGTGTTTGGAGACTGATTCTTATTGTTTTATTGGCATTGTCAATAGTCACTGAAATACATAATGTTTGCAAAATAATTTTAGGATTTGCCTGTGTAATGGCAAAATGGGGGTCTGAGGTTCTTTAATTTTGACTCCATCTTACATTTGTCTTCAATTTGTGTTGCCTTTACACAGACTGCTCTATTCACGAAGTGTTTCTGCCCTTTGGACTGCAACGTGTAGAAAACCCCTCTCTGTCCTTGCTTTGAAAGCAATCTCAGACACTAGCTAGCCTAACTGCATACAGAAATGTTCTGCCATTACTGATTGACTTATAAGTGCTGTAATTGATTGACTTATGGGTTGGGCAGAAACACGACGTAAGGGGGACATTCTGGTTACATGATGTTTTTCTATTGGCTAATATTTTGCAGATCTTGTATGTCCATATTAGGTATTTCGTATGCTTGCAGAAGCTAGGACTGCCCCTTTCTTTTATGCTGAGTTTGTAAATCCTAAGCATATAAAAGACCTCTGTGTTCTGTATTCTTTAGACTACCTCATTCAATTGCTACGGCTTCTGTGTGACGTGACCTCACTTATTAAGTTTAATAAAGATGTCTTTTAATATTTCAGCTTCTGTGCCAAGTTGTTTTGTATTAGTGAGACCCCTGAGAATGAAGATTTCAGTTCTTCACCCTTATGCATGAGCCTGAACAACCTTAGCCGATGCCCGGTGGAGCTGTCCCATGCAGCTATAGAGGAGTCTGGCTCTGGTTCACTGCCACAGTCGTCACCTACCCAGCCGGACATCTGACATTGTTATTCCGCGTCTCCCCGTTGTGTTTCCCTCCCTCCCCTGCCTCCTCCCTCCATGATTCTTTGGTTGCCTCCCCTTTTCCAGCCCTGCTTGTAGCCGTGGAGTTCAGCTATCTTTGATTTGTGTTTGTAGATCCCGTCATTTTGGGATAATTGCTATTGGCGTCTGTGGGTCCTCCAACTTGGCGGTTTTGACTTATCGCCTGTTTATCCTTCCCTTCTAGTCTACTACCCCCCTCCTTTTTGGCCTCCCACGCACCTCCCCTCATATACTGTCTTTCGCCCTGACCGCTTTGTTCCCCCTATTGTACTGTTCCCCCTTGCGGGTCTGCCTGACTTCTCTGAATTCCTTACCGGTTTACCATTCCACCTCTACCTTACCTTCCTTTTCCCCATAAGATGTGCGTCTTGGCTATTCTTCGCGCAAATACCTCATATTACTGTGTAATCTCTAAGCATGAGCGCAAAATCCGCTCCGATCGCGGATTTTGCGAATTTTCGGTAAATCCGCGATCCGCGAACTCTCGCGAATTTACCGAAAATTCGCAATTCGCGAGCGGCGGATTCCTCGGTCAAAAGTTCACGCCTTGCTGGGCTGTAACTAATTTACGATGGCGCCGGCAAGCTGCCAGCGCCATCCTAAAGTTACTTAATTAGCTTCAGCAGGAAGCTGTAATAGATAAGATAAAGCAGGGGCTCGAGCGCCTGCTTTATTTTACCAATTAGAGCTTCCTGTTGAAGCTAATTAAGTAACTTTAGGATGGCGCTGGCAGCTTGCCGGCGCCATCGTAAATTAGTTACAGCCCAGCACAAAACGGTGGTGTCTTCTTGAATAAACATGAAGGGCAGGGTTCATTCTGGCACGACGGTCCTGGCACAAAAATTAATCCTGGGGAATGCGCTCCCCTCCCTGCCTTGTGTTGAACGTTAACAAGTCTCTGCATGCTCTCGGTTTATTTCTTTTAACTTTCACCGCACATGACAAGCAAATATGCGCAAGCGCATGGCTGGCGTTTCCCATGTGACCTTGTGAGACTCCACACAGCATGGCTCTCACGTCGGACGGTCCACCAAAGTCCCTCCTTCCTTCCTTCTGAGGCTGATTATTATCACCTTGATGCCGGGCTGAAAGGTATGGTAATGATGACAGCAACTGATGAGAGTGGACGTGGCAAGCCCCTTTCACCTGTCTCCTTCAGAGAGAGTTTCTTACTGGCCTCTCTTCAGGGACCTCGATTCACCAAAATCCCACGGGAGTGAACATGACTTGCCCTTTGACCACCCCTACTGACATCACAGTAAGTGACATCATATGTACTTTCACCTAATATCCTAGGAAATTATGTCACATGACATTTGATTCTGCTGACACCGTGAAAAGGGACATCACTGCAGTTACAAATCATGCAATAAAGAGGTTAGACACTGCCTTTATGATCTCCCTCTTACTTACTGCCCCCTGTTTCTTTCTCATCCATCTGCTTATCAAAGCACCCACGTCTTTCCATCAGCTCTCACTCGACTCATTCTATTTCTCTTTTTGTACTCTCTCCTCCCTGCTTTCGCCCCTCTCTTGCAGCTGTCTGTCGTCTACATCTCACCTGTTAATCCTCTCTCAGCTCTTTGTATCTAAGCTGCTATGTCTTTATTAGCCCTAACTCTCACCTGTCTCTCTTTCTCTCTAAGGTATCGCTTCAGTTTCTCCTTCACGCATCTCATAATATCTCTCTTAACAAAGTCTGTCCCACTTGTCTCCCTTTCACCCCCTCTCTAATTTGTATTTTTCACCTGTCTCTCGCACCTGATTCCTTACTACTTCTCCCACCTTTCTCACACCTCTCACCTCACCTCACCCACCCATCTCTTTCCCTTTCTCACCCTTCTCTCTATATTATCTACCTTTCACCAGTCCCTTTATTCTCTTCTCTCTCTCCTCCCTGTTACCTCTTTATCACATCTCTAGATAATTTCTTCTCTCTCAGTGGTCTCTTTATAAATAATTTCTCACCTTTCCATTACGTCTCCTCTCAGTTGTTTGTATCCCCTCTCACTTACATCTACCCCTCTTTCCCGCCATCTCTCTCTGAGCTCTCTCACACCAGTATTTCTATACTAATCTCTGTGTCTTTAAACTGCTTCCTAATCACCTTTCTCTCACCTATCTCTTATATGCCTCTTTTTCATCCGGTTCACTCTCTGAAGTGTTTTCTGACCTTTCGCTTTACTATCCCCGTTCTTACACATGTCTGCCTTCTATATCTCTATTGCGTCTTTCTCACCTATATGTCTGTCACATCGTTGTCTTTCCCTCTGTCTGTCAGCTGTCTCTTTTTTTCCACTCTGTCGTGAACTACTCTCTTGTCTCTCTTTCTCTCACATCTGTCTGTCTCTATCCCTCCAACATATATCTCTTTGTCACTGCGCACCAGGGGTTCAAGAGCGAGTGCAGAGCGTATGCTTTGTGTGTGGACCCATACTTCAACATGGAACATTTCTGCCAAACACACTTGGAATAAGTGTTACTTGTCTTTTCTGTGATAACACTGCTCCGGTGTAAGAGTGAGAAGTACATGTGGGCTCGCAGGGTGCAACTGATACCAACCAATGAGTCACGAGCAACCTGTTACGAATCTTAATAATTTTAGCTGAGAGTGCTGATGCCATTTAGAGTTTGCTTTGCGTATTATGCACACGTGTTTCCGCCATGGAAGCCCCGCCCCCAAATCCGCCGATCCGCTAAATCCGCGGATTTTGCGGATCCACGATCCGTGAATACGCAAATTCGTGAATCGTGGATCCGCAAAATCCGCCCATGCTTAGTAATCTCATGTATTTTGTTTTCTCCTATTAACTATACTTGGCTCCTGTAATTGATGTAATTATGTAACCTGTAACTCGCTGATCCTCACGTAAAGCGCTGCGATACCTTTTGGTCTAGCCAGAGCTAACTTTGGAAATAAATAAAAAATAAATGTATGATATGCTTCTGAATGCCGTGTTGGTAGTAAACGGGTAGTTTGCGGAGGTCGTTAGTAAAGGGGAAGAGAGGGGTGAAGTTGTTGCATAAGGTTTATTTTAGAAGACTTTACTGACATAGTTAAAAGGAAAAAACAAAAATTCAAATCAATGTGTACATTGATGGTGTAGTAACTGGGCGACGAATGCATCATATTTATTGTCTAGTTATTTTGTAAAACAACTGATCTGCCGATCTTTGTGGATGCTGAGCTACGCTAATCAGAATTGTTTATATAAGAAACAGTGGTCGATGTTTCTGTAGCTCAGGTAGAAGCAGCCATGCTGCACAGACTGCTTCTGTAACTGAGACCATCCACACACCACAGGGGAAAACATGAGGGCAACAGAGCTTGGGAAGCCCAGTGCTTTGGCACAGAGACATCTAATGCCGATGGGTTGATCTGTCTCTGGGCTAATCCCTGCGGTGGGGCGAGTCCATGGGGGCAACCCTGGCTTTCCCCATCATGAAGCAAAAAAGCGACTCCAGTTTACTTTGGGCATTGCGCTACTCTTTGATTTTACTAGCGGAAGAGGGGGCTTCATCATACCTGTGGTAGGCTGTGTCTCTCAGAGGCAAAAGAGATACGTGTAAACTTTGTGTTTAATATAAATGTCAATAAAAGGAGAAATAGATTGATATATCTGGTGCATTATGATACGTCAAGAGAGATTAGTAAAGCGCTGTATTGCCATTGGTATTTCCATGCAGCGTTTTTGGGTTTGGTTACTCACTGGCGGGAGGCTGTTTTTCGTTTAAGTATTGTAATCAGTAGCGTGTCAATGAGTAATATTATAGTTTGATGTTAGGCGTGACTCCGAATGTCAATTCAGAACCTTGCCAGGTATTGTTATGGTTCTGTCTGGCTAAAAGTATGTGAATGGAATAATGTGGTACCCTACTGGCAATGGTTGTGTTACCTGCCTGGGTTCTTAGAAAGAATTTATCCTCGTATGCTTTTATGGTTAATTGGCAAAAAATCTGAAACATTTTCATTGTAAAGTAACGAGTTCAGAACTTTTGGCTTGAAAAAGCATTTAATGAGAAAACAGGTTTAAATTACAACTTCGCCCATGACGACTACTCATCATTTTGACTTATCCTCAGAGCCTAAATTGGCGAGCACTGGAGATAGAATAATACATTTGCCCATTTAAAGCAATTGCAACACAATGGCACTGATTTCGGTTTAGACAAATGCGAGAAATCAGCCAAAAATCTCCAAATATCCCATCTGGCATACCCACGGTTCCTCTACCTCATTTAGATTTAGAGGAACTGCTGAGTTTATGCCTGCAGAGCATCAGAAACGTCTTGGTGGTGGCCCTCGTGATAAGGGTTGTTGTCACATGCTGGCTGATTTAGAATGGACATTTGACAGAGCTTTTCCTGCTCAGTTACCTTTTAGCCCTTTAGAGGCGTTTCCCTGGCTTTGCTTAGTCTTTATATTTTTCCCATAATTTTAGGGTACCTGAGAAATTGAAAACACGTGGCTGTCATTAAAATACTAGATCAGATCATTTTTATTATCTTTCTCCACCACTGTTTGCAAAAAAAGACAATTTATACATGTCATTTTTTTTAGAGAGAGTGAGTTCTGTCTTGGGGTCTGCTGGGCGAGGCTCCTGTGCTGTTGCCCATCAGGTCTGGTCCTCTTAGAATGCCTTCTATCCTTCCAGTTGGTTGAGTTGGAAAATCAGCAGGTGCCGAAATCGAACATGCGTGGTAGGTCCTGAAATTAGTGAGCTGGTCCTGACTGGCAGGACAAGCGACAGGGCTCTCCTCTGGCTTTGGAAAGTCCCTCTGGGCTGGGAACAGATCCGTGGTTGGTTAGGATCTGCACAAGGAGATCAGTAGCCAAGGTCTGCGAAGGTTCTTCAAAGCCGATGGTCAAAAGCTGCTGATAATCACCCACTGGCTGTGGACATAGGATCCTGAGGAGAAGCAGAGAAGCAGTGTTAGAAAAATAACTACCATTAGTGAATTGGTGTTTAGGATAACCAGCAGATTTCCAAAATGACTAGTTCATGAAGTAGGCTAATTTGGGGTCTTGAACCCAAAAGCGAGCTTGGTATTGCCAGGTATTGTTCACCACAGCCTTGACATGTAACTAGACATCTGTATAGAATTGGCCATGTACAGCGTGTAAATCTCTTCATAAATTCTTCATGGCACAAGTATTGAGGGCCGCAGTGCTCACAAGCCGACCAACCTGTAGTATATGAATATAGGAAGGCTCGTGTGACAGGCAACCTGTCAAAGACACAGAGATTGGACTCATGGGCTAAACGCAGCCTTCCGGATTTTAGGTAATAGAAATCAACTACTGACATCTGTCATCAGCTTGGGGTACATAAATGATACACATATAAAAGACAGCCAATAGCAACAAGCATATAAAAAGGACTCATTTAGCATACAAGCTCAAGCTAGAAGCCTATAAAGAAGACTCATGTGGCTGACAACCACTAACCAAAAGTAAATATACACATATATATATATATATATATATATATATATATATATATATATATATATATATATATATATATATATATATATATATATATATATATATATATATAACTTTCAGCTAGATTCATCAAACCGAAAACGGCTCGCAAAGGGCCAGATTCTGAGAAACTGGCCCTTTGCAAGTGCAATTTTTGCATTTGGGATTCATCATCCCAAATGCAAAATTCGCTAATTGCGAAATCGCATATTTGCGAGGAATTGCATTTAAGGAATCTCTATTTGAGATTCCTTAAATCCAATTCATTAACCATTTTCTAATAGCGAATTCGCTATTTCTGGCCGCTATTTACCACGAAGTCAGACTTCGTGGTAAATAGCGAAAACTCAGAAAAATGCACTTTAGTGCATTTTTCTGAGTGGTATGTTACACACACACATGTCCTTTGGACATGTGTGTGCGCAACATCTGGCTACATTTGCTTTTCAGGGGTGCTACAGGGTGTCCTTTGGACACCCCTGGCACCCTTGAAATCGCATCCTTATTTGCGATTAGCAAATTGCTAATCGCAAATAAGGAATAACTCCCCATTCATTCCTATGGGCCTTTGCCCATAGGAATGAATGGGGAGTTATTCCTTATTTGCGATTAGCAATTTGCTAATCGCAAATAAGGAAGATGTAGGAATCGCAATATTTTTTGCAATTCCTACATGAATCCCGTTTTGCAAGTCCTTAATAGCGATTCCTTATGAATCGCTATTACAGACTCGCAAAACGGGACTTTGATGAATCTAGGTGAATGTTCCTGTTTCACCAATCCACGATGAAATAGACCAGGCAAGGACCTCTTAACGCGACTTTTTCTTTAAATTAAGCAGAAAAAAGCAGCAACGATGTTGTCCATTGAAAGTAAATATTTATTTCACACAGATGAAATAAAAAGACATGGTGTCATATATATATATATATACACATACATATATACATATATATTTTTTATTTATATTTATATATATTATATATATACATAAATAAGACTCCCATGCTCCCATGGCAAACACCCACACACCTAAGTTTTAGAAAAAGGACTTGTGAGAGGCACCAATTCGATCTGAATTTAGTAAAAGAACCCGTGTTGCTGAAGTCTGTTTTCTTTTTTCTCAGACAGAACCAGGCACACTCTGACTGTCAACAGCAAGACCTCATACTAGCCCTCTTGAAGGGTCCGCCCTTTTCACCCTTACCAACAATAGAGATCACTGCAGCTCAGATCTGGCATCCAGCGACCTATCGACCACAGCTTCTGCATCTTGACAACACCGGACCCCTGGCTGATTCTGCTCAGGTCCTCACCCGTGTCTCTGTAGCACAGAAAATAACTGAAAAAACAAGGGAAATTAACAAACGGCGTGCACTAATCCCCGACTCACCAATGAAGCAATAACAAAATGGACACTCTTAGAGCATTTCAGCTTATTGTATGTCTTCTTGTGTCAATTTATTGGATTTGTTGAATGCACCAATTCACAATCAGGCATCCTGGTGCTGGTAAACAACAGATATAAATTATGTGAATTAAGGAGGGAATAGAAAAGTCTTAAATTAGGTCCTAAAATGTGTTGTGTTTTGATACATGTAACACACAAGGAAGGGACCTCAACAAGGCTGAAGCTGAAACTGCATATGGCGCGGCCACTGGTCACTTGGTCTCTGGCCTGGGACCCTTCAGTAGAAGAGTTGATGAGCCTCGAAAATTCAATAGATTATCCTAGTCTAACATGTTTCAGGAGTGAGACAGACCTCTACTCAGTATTTTGAACCCCCATCTGTTGGACCGCTTGATGCAAATGGAGAGAAAGGATAGTGGTTGTCTCCGATCTCAAGGTCCATCAAGAAACCTGAAGTCAAGTTGTACAGTCAACGTATTTCATAATACTGACGCACACCACTTTAATTAGACAGTGCACAATATTAACATGGATACCACTGCGTGCACTCTCTGACAGTGGGGTAGATATGGGAAAAGTATTCCAAATTCCCACAGCCCCTAACATTCCACAGTCAGCACTCCATCACACAGGTCACCAAGGTTGTGAACCTGTGTACCAGGGTTTCAAATCGGCCTAGATCCCGTGGTGGCATAGAAGGAGGACAAAGATTAGGTTCAGATCCAGCCACCAAAACTGATTTTCTTGGGTTGAGTCAACGTTTATTTACACACATTCAGTTATTGAAGCTCTCACTGCTAGTTAGAGTGTGATTTATTTATTTTTACTGCAGTTGCTAAAAATGTATCATATTGTTACAACATCATTAGCATGTATGACTTTTGGTTTAGATTTGACTAGTTTCAGCTAGTTTAACAATCTCGGTCATGGAGGTAAACATACTGAGTAGGAGCCGATTGCCAACGGTGTAACTGGTGTAATAGTAGAAAAAAGAAAATGAGCTAAAGTAATCAACAGAAGTCATAAAAAAAATAGAGGTGGTTGAAGTTAATCTTCACACACCCTCCATGTTAGTTATACAAAGGATGAAATAACAGTGGAAAGTCACAGCAGCTGATTGCCTGGTTAGCAATGACTGACACCATTTCAGAACCTTTGACTACAAGGTCCACAGAGCAATAACAGACTCGAAAGAGACATGGGGTTATTAAAGCCAAGAAATACATGAGACCGTAATCAAAGCTGTTTGTTGGAGTGAGATCACACTACACAATACAGATGCTTAACCGTGACAATGTTTTTTCAGCATTGTCCAAAAGAAACATGATTGCTAAATACATATTTTTTTTAATTATTTATTTGATTTTATTGAGAGGAAAAAGGGGGAAGGAGAAAGAAAAAACAGAAAAATGGATATAACAATAAAATACAGCTTAAAGAAGAACATTAGGTATTATAAATGGCATAAAGTACATAAAAGAAAATAAGCAGTAAATGAAGATTTCTAATAAAAGGCATGTATAACGAGCAGGAAAATTACACGAAAAAAGGTGACTATGAATAAAGCAAATGCACAAAAATAACATTAGAAGTGAATAATGGAGGGAAAAGCAATAAGGGAGTCATGGTGGTTTGCGTACCTCAGCTGAATCAGAATCTAATGAGGAGCGTACAGGAGCAGAGGAGGAAAGATATGTTACCAAAGGGAGCCAGACCAGATCTCGTTTTATCGCCAGGGAGATGGGGATACATAATTGGTGTCTAGGCGATGATGAAAACAGACAGCATTCCACCAGGAACGGTAGGAGACATTAGCAGCTTGCTTCCAATTAGAAGTGATAATGTGAAAAGCAGCTACTAGAAGGGCAAGCAGCAGGTAGTGTCGTGGAGACTGAGGGAGGGCAGGTGAGAGAGATCCTAGAAAGACATGGGAGGGGGAGAAGGGAATTTGAAATTGGAAAATCTTTTGTATTTGGGTCCAAACTGAGTTCCAAAACTGGGAAATGGGTGGACAATTATAAAACATGTGTTTCAAGTCAGCAGAAGTACAGGGGCAGGACCAACAAGTAAAAGGGGTATCTAATGAAAAATGCGATAGAGCAAGTGGAGTGAATAAAATCCTGTTATAAATAAAATATAATGTTTGGGTATTGTTTGCAGCTCTAGAGGTTTTATGAAGCTTTGTCCAAAGTTTATCCCAGAGAATAGTAGACCAATCTTGAGAGAGATCAGATTCCCATGAGAGTTCAACCTTGGATTTTACTCTATCAATCGTAAAGCGGAAAGAATTATAAAGGGAAGAAGCAGAGGGAGAGGAATCTAATAATAAGGAAGTATATTTACGGTCTGGAGGAATATCATTGGAGGATGGTAATGATTGGAGGTAGAGGGTAAGAGCAGGATAAAGCAAAGCATATTGCGGACGAGCACTGGAAGGTAATGAGAAAGAGGACTGAAGTTCCGAAAAGGAAAGAGGGACGCCATGTGAAATCAATTGAGAAATCCAACATATTCCTCGAGAGTGCCAGACTTTCCAATAAATAGTGCGATTACGTATTTTGAGTTGAGAGTTATACCAGATAGGTTGTTTGTGAAAGGAAAGAAGGGAAGGAAATGAAGAAGATAAGAAAGGTAGAAGAAGAGTACGAGAATGAGAAATAATAGGAGTATGAAGGCGGACCGGATAGGACGTAAAGGACAAAAATTCACGGACTTTAAAGGGTGAGAGAAATGAGGATTCCATGGTCAACTAAACAGGAGGGTAAAAGGGAAGATCAGAAGAGAACCAACGAGTAGACTGTTTCAGAGAGAAAGCTCAATGATATTCTCTGAAATCTGGAAAGCGAACACTGGCCTGAGCCTTATCCTTCCGTAAGGAGGCAAGTGCTATCCGAGGGCGTTTGCCATTCCATAAGAATTTCAATAGTAATGAGTCAATCTTTTTGAAAAAGGAAACCGGAATACGCAAGGGGAGCATAGAAAGAGTATAAAGAAGAAGAGGAGAAAGCATCATCTTAATAGAATCAAGCCGACCCCACCAGGACAAGAAGAGCGGGTGCCAACGTGTGATAGCTGCTTCCAAGTTCTTAGAGATATAGGGCCATATGTATCAAGCTAATTATCATTCGCAAAGGCCGAAATTCTGCGAATTTCGGCCTTTGCGAATGCTAATTAGACAAAAGGTATGTATCAAACATGTTTCATGCAAAATAAGGAATAGCAAAATTTGCTATTCCTTATTTTGCGATTGCACTTAAGGAATTGCAAATTTTGCGATTCCTTAAATGCAATGTATCAAACAAAAAATATGCAAAAAATGCCATTAAGGATTAGCAAATTACCACCAACTTCTAGTTGGAAGTAATTTGCAAATTCTTTTCAAAAAGCTTTTTTCAAAAAAACAAAAGGTGCTATATGACGCCCATACATGCCCTTAGGGCATGTATGTGCACCACATGTCCCCAAATTTCTTTTTCAGGGGTGCAGCAGGGTGTTCTTGAAACACCCCTGCACCCTTGGAAAAATTCCTATTTTGCGATTAGCTAATTGCTAATCCAAATTGCACCTTCATTCCTATGGGCCTCCTGGCCCATGGAAATGAATGGGTAATTTGCAATTAGCAATTTGCTAATCACAAATTAGGAATGGTAAAGAATCGCTATTTAATAGCGATTTTGTACATACATACCGTTTTGCATTTCCTAAATAGCGATTCCTTATAATTCGCTATTTAGGAAATGCAAAATTGTATGATGATACATATGGCGGATAGTCAAAATTCAATTTAAGAGTGTCAGGTAGGAGAGGAGCGAACCAAATACCTAAGTATTTAATTTTAGAAGGTTGCCATGAGAAGCCAGACTGAGAGAGAAGATGTTTCTGGCAGAGAGAGTTTAAGGGGAGGATTTCACATTTATCAGCGTTTAGGCGATATCCAGATACCGCAGAAAAGGAAGAAACTTGTTGAAGAAAAGAAGGTAAAGAAGAGAGAGGATCAGAGCAATAAAAAAGGATGTCGTCCGCATAAACCGACAGCTTAACCTGAAGAGAACCAAAATGAAAACCAGAAATGTTATCGTCTTGACGGATTTTAGTAAGGAAGGGTTCTAGGGCTGAAACAAATAATAAAGGGGATAAAGGGCAACCCTGCCGAACATCTCTATGTAAAGAAAAGTAATCCGAGGTCTAACCATTTACGAAAATGGAAGCTTGGGGATTAGAGTAAAGCAAGGAGATAATAGAAATAAAATTGGGCGGGATGCCAATCCAACGGAGAGCCTGGAACATAAAATCCCATCCAATCCTGTCAAAAGCTTTCTCCGCATCTAAGGAGATAGCTGCGAAGGGTAGATCTAATGACGAAGCTTTACTGAGAATATTAAGGAAGACTCTTGAATTATCGGAAGAAAGACGACCCTTGATAAAACCCGATTGTTTAGGACCGATTAAATCAGGTAAGAGGGGATCCAATCGCAAGGCTAGAATCTTGGCTAAGATTTTATAATCTGTATTTACCAAAGAGATCGGGCGATAGTTCTTGCAAAGGGAATGGTCTTTATCATCCTTAGGGATTAAGCATATTAAAGCCTGTTGAAAGGAACCGCTTGAAGAACCCGCTGCAAGAAAGGAATGAAATAAGAGAAGACGTTTTGGAAGAAGGAGGGAAGCAAAGTGACTATAAAATTCGATAGTAAAACTGTCAGGGCCAGGAGCTTTCCCGTGACGCAGTTTAGAAACAGCATGAGAGATTTCAGAAAGCGAAATGTCCAGTTCCAGAGAGTTGAAATTAACATGGGATGCCGGTGGAGATGGAAGAGACTGGAAATAAGAAAGAAGATCTAAAGAGGTAGGAATCTGTTCTGGAGTATAGAGATTATTATAGAGTTTGATAAACTCAGCAAGAATGTCCTGATCCTTAATTCTGGAGTCACCGGAAGAAGTTCTAATAAATTCAATCTTAGTGCGTTCCTTTCTAATCTTTAAATAATTGGCAAGATGTTTCCCCATCTTATTCTTAACACCATAGTAACGGGAATTGCATTTCAATAAGAGGTTAGAGGCGGCATCAGTTGTAAATTTGTTGAAGGAAACTTCCGCTTCAATTAGTTTTTTAAGGGAAGATTCTGAATTGGAAGAGTGGTAATCAAGTTCTAAGCGTTTGATGTCAGCCAAAATTTGAGCCGATTTAGCCTCTCTGAGTTTCTTTCGTCGTGATACAAAATTGATAATAAAACCCCTAGAGGCTGCTTTGAAGGAGTTCCAAACCATAACAAAAGGGGAATCAGGGGTTTGATTAAGAAGAAAAAATTCAGTAGCAAAACTAGTAAAGTCAGAACAAAAAGTGGGATCTAAAAGTAAAACATTATTGAATCGCCATCTGCTAGAATGAGGGGAAAATGGGAGAAGGTCTAAATCCACAAAAGCAGGGGCATGGTCGGAGAGAAGAATGGAACCTATTTCAGAACGGATAGCATGTTGGGACAAGGGTTCACTAAGGAAAATATGATCTACTCGGGATTGGGATTGGTGAGGAGGGGAGAAAAAACTGTACTCTCTAAGGTCGGGATTACATAATCTCCATATGTCAACCAAAGCGGTGTTCTGAGTTGAATTGACAAATTGGGTATGCATCTTGGACGGTACAAATTTGACTTTTGATTGACGATCAAGGAAGGGATCCATAATTTGATTACAATCCCCACCAAAAAGAATGTAATCCCCAGGGAGGGAGGTTAATTTGTTTGAAATAGAGAGCCAGAAAGATCTATCAATTCCAGTAGGGGCATACACATTAAAGAGAGTAAGAGGAATATTGTCAATAAGCAGGTTAACAATGACCCAACGACCATTAATATCACATTCATGAGAAATAGAAGAAACATTCAATTTTTTGTGCAACAAAATCACGACACCATTTTTCTTATCAACAGCAGGGGAGCAAAATACATGGCCCACCCAACAACGTTTAAGCTTTAAAGCTTCTGCCTCCAAGAGATGAGACTCCTGAAGGAGAGCAACATCAGTTTTGAGTCTGGCTATATGTGACAACACCCTTTGCCTTTTGATGGGATTATTTAATCCCTTAATGTTCCATGACGTAACACGGAATGGAACAGTCAAAGAAAACAACTAGCAACAACATGCTCATCCAATGCAAATAAGTAGGAAAATATGAATGAGGAAAATACATAAGTAATGCAAGGAAAGAAAAGGAAAAATGTAGAAAGAATGAGAAATGTGAAAAGAAAGTCAAAAGAAAAGAAAGGATAGGAAACAGATAAAGAACAAGAAGACAGTACAGGTCTACAAGCAGACGACTGAAAAACGTACTTACGAAGAGACAAACGAAACGAGGGTGGTGGCGCCGCAAGACGGCGACGCAAACAGCAAGAGCGGGCAGCGACCTCCAGCATAAGAACTCCACGTGGCAATGGGATGGAAACAAGAGGATAGTCAAGGTGGCAGGGAGGGAGGAAACATCTGTATGGATGAAGGAGAAAAGGGAGGGTTATCAGGAGACGAACAGCTAGAGGAAGATACCGAACCTAGAGATAGGGAGGAAAGAAATGGATGAGTAACAATAACAATGAAACAAACAAAAGAGAGAACAACATCAGCAAACCATGGTGCCTTTAACTCAATTCAAATCAGATATGTCCAGATGTTTCCATAGCGTCAGCTCCATGTTGTCGAAGAAAAGATTGCAGGACTGCTGGATCATCATATGTAGTGGTTCTGTCTTTGTAAGTAACCTTGAAAAGACAAGGATGAAGGAGGCCATACCTAGCATTTAGGGCTCTTAATTGAGGACGCAAGTCCAGAAATTTCTTCCGTCGATCCGCCGCGGCCTTGGACACATCCTGTGAGAGAAAGAGACGATGGCCCTCCGAAGTAATTTGCTTTTTGAGTTTTGCGGCTGAAAGAACCTGTAGAAGATCAGTGTATTGAAGAAACAACATAATGACTCCTCTAGGTCTATTAGAAACTTTGGGACCAAGGCGATGAGCTCTTTGTATGTTGACCGACGTCAAAGCAGGAGCATCCAGGATCTTTGCAAGAATAGACTGAAAGAAAAGGGTGGGTTAGACCCCTCTGTAAGTTCAGGAAGTCCGTACAAGCGAAGGTTGTTCCTTCGATTCCTGTTTTCCAAGTCCTCCGTCTGTTTCTTTAGCAGAGATATCTCGGCCGCCATGGATGAAAGTTGAGAACAAGAAGAGTGAAGAGAGTCCGCAGATTGTTCTAGGAGGAGGACACATGAGTCTAGAGAGGACTATTTGTCTTGCATGGCTTGAAGAGTCTTAGTAGTGGTGTCCATAAACGGCTTAAGAGCACGCAGTTCCTCTAGAATAAGATCGATGGAAGAGGAAGAGGAGGAGGAGGATGAAGTAGCCTCTGGAGAAGGAGGATCCTTTTTGAGACGTTTTGAGGAGACCAGCGTTGAAGGAGTCTTACCACCGTTATGAGATTTAGGAATGGCCCCAGGCATTGTAGCAGGCTTAAGAGAAGCACCTTCCTCCATATCTTGGGTGAGCGAATCTGAGTCAGAACAGACAGGAACCTTTGAGGTGGAGGAAAGCTTTAAGTTGCGAAGCTTTCCCATGTAAGAGTCCCAACAGAGACAGTGAGAAGCGCCAAGAGTGAAATATCCTGAAAGATGCTGAAAAATGACACTCAAATTCAGAAGTAAACCTTCCTGTGATGAAGCAATGAAGAGGAAAGTACCGCCACACTGTGAGGAAAAGTAGTTGAATCGGAGGAGCAAACGAATGGGTAACACCACAGCATACAAATCAGGGTAGTGCGGCTCACAAAGTGAAAGAAAAACTGCAGTTCTCTAATCGTGCCACAAAACACTAAGGAGCTAGGCACAATGGTAGGTGAAATGACACTAGCCACAGTGGTGATAAGACCCCATAATAATCAGTTAATATGGTTGAAGCGCTGACAGCATAGCTCCATCAGACTCACAACACAAACAGCGTGGGCAGGAGGTGCAACAGTTAAGCAAACCATGGAAGAAATAGCAGACAAAACGTTGAAGGAAAATCTCTAACATCACAGGAATGCACAAAATGGCGGCTGAAAAAATTCCAGAACGAGTTATACATCGAGGAGTGAGCAGGATACGATGTAATAAGAATTGAGGAGGAGGAGCGCTGGTTGAGCAGAAAAAGAAAAATATGAGAAACATGAGAAACATGTGGGGCAAAGTTTGTGCAGTCACTCGGAGACTTACGGGCATCGGAGTCATGCTGAGGCGAAATAGCGCATTGAGCGCACAAAATGGCGGCCGCAGTGAGGAGAATCGCGTCACGGCAAATTAGTCTTGCTGGACGGCTGCTGGAGGTGAAACAGTGAGGGCGCTAGGCTCGCCTCACATTCCGACGATGATACCTGGTCCGCGGGCAGTCCGAGAACTGGATAAAACCTCCGAATTAGCAAGGAGAGCGGAGGTCGCCACCGGAGCTACGCCGCTAACCCGGTCAGCGCGTAAGCCACGCCCCCGCTAAATACATCTTTAATATTCGAGGCAAAAGCACATTGGAAGGAATCCAAATTAAGGGAAAGGCAATATATGAGAGAGTGCAGTACAGTTACACAACATTCAGGGAAACGAAATGTAGCTTCTTTGTAATCCTGGTTTTGCCTCGTAGGATCCTCACTGATGGTCATAAACAGAATATTTCTCAACACCTCTCATCATAAGATAGACTCTTTCAAAAGGTTTTGTTGCATGTGTAACGCCACAAGTTAAGTAAGGTCCACATTTACTGGATTTTTCGATCTCTGAGGAAGCCGGCTTAAACCTACATTTCAGCCACCTTTTTGAACAAGCATTTGCAATGCAATCAGTCTCGCCTTTGGGACCTTATATGTACTTAGCTGTGCAGCACATTAGCCCGGGTGCTGAAACATCCACTGTTCTTTAACATGGAGGGAAAGTAAGCACCAAACTGCATGACACACCAGGTATGGGAACACATGGAGAGAAATATTTCAGCAGGAAATGGTATAGTCTCAAGCTCTGTTTTTAATATAAGATCAGGGCCTTCGGTGGTCATATCACTGAAAATACAAGATTTGAAAAAAATATTATTGTCTACGGGTGCTCGTGGAAGACAATTTCTATTGACTAGAATCTAGAGAATGCTAAAGTGATTCTGGTATTTTACCTCTGCTGGTCGTTTTCTATCAAGAAAGTTAAATAGAGGCAGTTGCCAGAAAAATAAAAAGGTCCCTCAGCAGAAAGCGATTCTGGTATTTTACTGACCTCTAATGGCCGTTTTCTATCAAGAAAGTTAAATAGAGGCAGTTGAACAGAAAAAAAAGTCCCTAAGCGGAAGTAGACAAGTCCTAAGGCTGATCTCCAGAGCCCACAAAGTACATACACCTATAAGTATATACTAAGGTATATACAATAGGTCTTGTATGCTCGACCTAAAAATGTATTCCTTCAACGTAACCAACTTTAAGCCGTTACCTCACAGAAAAGAACAAGCATTTGCAATGCAATAGGTCTCGCATTTGCGAGATTTTGAGCTATTGGCATTGTAAATGGCAATGCTTATTAATTATGTTTGAAAACCTACAAGCGGTGCGTAAACACGCACTTTCTACTTATGGTCCTTGCTTACGAGAAGCAAAGCTGGCAGTAACAGCGCCTCTTTTACTGCCATCATTGCGTCTTGTAAGCAAGAACTAGTAGGAAATGTGCATGTTTACGCACCGCTTGCAGGTTTTCAAAACATATAAATAAAAGGCATTGTTATTTACAATACTAATAGCGCAAACGTTAGCAAATGCGAGACCTATTGCATTGCAAATGCTTGTTTAGTGGAAGCACACAACTTCTGCCCAATCCGAACATGTACTTCTTTTACCAACATGTGGGCGGCGCCAGAGCCCCTCTCTAGTGATGCTCACATAATCGTCTGGTGACCGCTCCACTGTCCATCCAGACCATAATAAACCGGTTATTCTGAGCTTGTGTCTGCAGCTGAGCTGAGCTGCAAACCACAGGCCTCTCAGAGACCTTGGGGGGCCAGAGTCCAATATTGGGGGTTGGCCCTCTCGGGGTTCACTCCTGGCAGTCTCAGGGCACTGGACATGGTTACCAGTAAATCCCTTAACTCCTGTAGCGTGTGTGGGCCTCTGTCCGTCCACCTATCTACATACCCATCCATCTATCCATCCAACATGTATGTATGTAAGTCTGTCTATCTATCTTGCTGTCTATCTATTTATCTGTCCGTCCGTTTACAACTCAAAACCTAAAACGACATCAAAGGTAAAAGTTGATATATTCACCATTGTATCTTTTCCCCTGCAGTGCGCACACAGCTCATGACATCACATATTAGATCATCGACACCATTATTGATGATGCATATATATCTTTAGGAAAGTATGTAGCGCCAACTGAGCTGGGTGCATGTATTTATTGTTCATTATCGATTCATCCATTGATATAGCGCCCCTGCACCGGCTGTCACCAGGCGCTTTACATCACATCAGTGTTGTCAAGGGACCAGTCACATTGAGGGGGGGGGGGGGGGGGAGGGGGGGGGGAGGGGGGGGGAGTCGGATCACTTTGAAACTCGCCTTGGCAGGAACAGGTTAGCTTTAAGTCCAAAGTTTTGTTTACAGCTCCTCGTCCAGGATTTGTCGAGAGGTGAGCCTTGGATTGTTTGAAAGATTGAGTGGGAGGTCACCAGCCTGACAGTGGGGGGAGGGGGGCATGGGAGGTTTCTAGGTTGTCATGGCAGCCCCAGGGAGGGATTGCTGCTGAACAGTTGATGTCTGAGTCGAGGGTTTAGGGTCACGGGGAAGAGTTTTATGGCTTCTTAGTCCCCGTGGTAGGAGGAGCAGCCCTCATGACTGGGTGTAAAATTGAAACTACAGTCGGTGAGCAGCGAGCGAATTATGGCGGTGCTTCTGTATCTGATAACACCTGAACGAAATAACCTTCAGAAAATCCTGGCACATTTTAAAAGCCCTTCTCAAAGGGGAATGACATTTGTTTTTACAAAACATTCTAATTTCAACTTTTTCTCAGTCCATCTGCAGAACAGTGTAAATAAACATATGCTGGGGAAAATGGGTTTCTCATACTTATGCATTTTTCTACCTAACGTTTCATATGCGTGACATTATATGGCATCTTTCAAGAGCAGGGTTTTTTTTTCAATCAGGTTATCTAACAAATGCAAAGCGAACAATCACTGCTTGTGTGGCATATTACTTCAATTTGTATGCCCATAAATATAATTTTATCTTTTGTACATACAGTTTAAAGCGCAGTGGAGTATGGGAACTTAAATTAATTTTTTTAAAGTTGCAATGGTTAGAGAACACAGGAGCAGCAACATGCGCCCTCGGAATGTCTGTGTGCCGTGCCTCTCTGCATCACAGCCCTTGTGAAGACTTTTCTTATCTGCTTGTTAAATAAACAAGCACATAAGAAAAGTCTTCACAACAGCCGTGAAGCACAAAGAGACCATCTGTTTTCATTCAGCCACTTGTCTTTGCGTCTGGGCTGAGTGAATACAGATGTGCTTGTCACGAAGGGCGGGCTTAAAAAACTGCAAGGGCGGTGTAGCATCGTGCTACAAAGAAATACAGACTCCGGTTACTGTTTTACTGGAGCTTTATTGTATACTTCTATCACCTTCTCTGTCCCTACTCTAACTGCCTCTTCCCTTGTCCGTCCCCTCCTCTTCCTGTCCACACCTAGGCTCCACCCACAACCACTAGCCTGCTAACTTCATAACATCTCCCCCCTTTGTAACAAAACAAACAAACATACTGACTTCTCAGTCCATTTCTTCAATGAGTCTTTTGGGTGGACGTGTGTCGCGATGAGGTCGTGGCGACCTGGCTCTCGGACTAGTATTGTTCAGTGTCTCTTTGGCTGGACCAGTGTTATCGCGACCATCTGAATGTGGTTCTTCCGAACTGGGAGTGTCCATTTCACTCACCACGGTTCCCGTGGTGTCTCCTGATAACTTCTTGAAATGCGAGATGTTTCTCGTGACTCGCCGATGTTCCGATTCCGCAGTCAGCATCGTTCCTTTCTTTCTCGTGATTAGCAGAGGTTCATCCTTGAACAGGCAGTCGGTCTTCCTCTGCTGTTCTTGCTTGGTGAGAACATGGTCCCCTTCATGCAAGGACAGTGACCTCGCTCTTCTCCGGCGGTCTACATATGACTTCATTCTGTCCTTATTGCGTTTGTCCGTTATCATCATCTCTTGATGATCTCGTGCGGGCGATGATGCTCGCAAGACCCCTTCCCACGTTGGAATGCGATTCCTCATGGGACGTCCTAGCATGAGTGTCGCCGGGGACTGCCCAGTCGTTGCGTGAGGAGTTGTCCTGTAAGCTCGGAGGACCTCGTTGAGAGCTGCTTGCAGATCTTTACCCTCTGCGGTAGCATGTTGAAAAGTCTTTTTGAGTGTGGCCATGAATCTCTCGATCGTTCCATTAGCTTGTGGCCAGAGGGGTGTGATCCTGCGATGATGAAAATCCAGGTGTTTCGCAAATGCTGCGAAGTCTTGCCCATTGAAAGGGGGTCCGTTGTCCGTTTTCACCTTCGTGGGAACACCCCATGTGGCAAAGACTTCATCAAGTACTTTGATGGTACTAGAGGCGTTTGTGGATGGTACAAAGTATGCCATGGGATAGCGAGAATGCTCATCAATGATGGCTAGCACATATTTGCCAGATGACAGGGGTCCATAGAAATCAATGGCGATCTCTTGCCATACTCCAGGTGGCAACGTAGTCATGTGCAGCGGTGCTGGAGGATCACTCTTGCTGGTGAGCTGACAGAGGTGACAGTCCTTCAAGGTAGCTTCTACCAGTTGATCGAGATACGGAAACCATACTCGTTCCCGTAGCGCACGTTTAGTCGACACAATCCCCCGATGCCCTTCATGTGCAATGGCAACCACTCCTTGCCTTAGTTGAGTGGGGATCACGATCCGCTGGTCTCGCAGTAGTATGCCATCAGTGGTGGCTGACAGTTCACCACAGACATGCCGGAAGGCTTGCATTTCTCGTTTGATAATGGGATCAGTCTCTTCATCCTGGGGATCATGTCTCCATCTGTTGTTTCGAACCCTGCGAAGGACGATGTCGTGAGCCGTACTCTCCCGGATGGTATCCATGGGGATAGCTGGGGGTAGGGCTTGGTCAGTCACAAACTGTATGTACTCTTCCGCGATAGATGCCTTGGAGACTGACGATACAAGTGGGTGCCGGGACATATAATCAGCCAGGTTTTCCGACTTGCCAGGCTTGTGGATAATGGTGAATGTGTACTCCTGTAGCCTTAGGCCCCACCTTTCAATCCTTGGGGGCATCTTGGATCGTGGGTTTCCGTAAATGGTGACAAGGGCCTGATGGTCTGTGATTAAAGTGAAATGTTTGCCGTATATGAAGACATGAAAATGTTCACATGCCCACACAACGGCAAGACTTTCCTTCTCGGGCTGCGAGTAAGCCCTCTCCGGGTCCGTCAGGCTGCGGCTCGCATATGCAATGATACGACGTTGATCTGAGTCATTGTTATACTGGGCCAGGATGGCTCCGAGCCCAACAGGGCTGGCATCCACAGTTATCTCAGTCTTTCTTTGCGGGTTGAAATATGACAAGTGATCCGCAGACTCCACCGCCTTCTTGATTTCCTTGAAGGATTGCTCACATTGAGGAGTCCACTCAAACGGTTGACCTTGTTTGGTCAAGATGCGGAGGGGATGACTGATCGTCGCATAGTCCCTGATGTAGCGAGCACAGTAACTAGCCATGCCTAAGAACGATCTGAGTTCACTGACGTCCTGGGGACTCTTGGTGTTGTTCAGGGTCATAATCTTGTCAGGATCAGGTTTCATGCCAGCGCCTGAGAAAATATGGCCAAAGAATTTCAGTGTGTTCTGGTGAAATTCGCATTTCTCTTTGTTTAGAGTCAGGTTTGCCTCCAATAACGCATGACAAACACGATTGAGTGCGATATCGTGTTCTCGTAGATCAGAACCATATACAAGGATGTCATCGCTATAGTTAAGCGTGTTGGGAATGTTTTGGATGACTTGCCGAATTGCTTCCTGAAATATTTCGGCCGCGGAGGAAACTCCAAAACTCAGTCTCTTATATCTGAACAACCCCAGATGGGTTACGAATGTGGTGATGTATCTTGACCTGACATCTAGTTCTAGCTGATGGTAACCTTTATTTAAATCCAACATGGAAAACACTGTTGCACCATTGAGGGCGGAGATCATATCGCTCAAATGGGGTCCCGGATGTCGTTCTCTTTCGATTGCAGTATTGGGCAAGCGCATGTCCACACAGAGTCTGACTTTGTTGGCCGTGCCCTTCTTGGGTACTATAACTACTGGGGACACCCACGGTGTTGGACCATCCGTGCGCTCGATGATGTCAGCAGCTAACAGATCCTGGAGTTCTTCCTCGACAGCAGTCTGAAGATGGAACGGTACCCTTCGAGGATGTTGAGCGATGGGTCTGACTTGTTCATTGATATGTAATCGCACTTGGCAGTCTTTCAATTTGCCTAGTCCTCGAAATAGTCTGGGAAATTGATGGGTCACATCTTGGTTGCCGCTAACTTTGAAAAGGATTTCCACTAGGTGAAGACGTTCAGCTGTCGGAAGGCTCAGCAGGCAGTCTGCTTCTGGGCCCTTGATGACATGGATGACCGCTGATATGGTTGTGTCCTCATGCTTGAGGGTCGTCGAAAACTTCCCAAGGCAGGGAAGTGGCTTTTTGCCATCCACGTGAAGACTCTCACTGGTGCAAATGTCAGAGGAGGATGTGGACTCATTCTTTCATATTCGGTGGCCGGAATTTAGTTCAAGGATGCACCGGAGTCCAATACGATTTTTGTGTCATGATTGCCAACTGTGATGTCCAAACGAGGATATGTTTTCAGTTGGTCTCGATTCCTTGGATGGTGACCTCCGTTCCCACCTGGACCGCCGTGACTCTCTGCTGGAATGTGACGACCCAGAGGACTGCTCAGTCTGTTCTTGGACAGCTCGCGCATGGTGTCTTCGAGTGTCGGACCGGGATAATCTCGAAGTGCTGTTTCGTGTGTCAGACTGAGATGTTCTTGTTGCACTACTTCGTCTCTCCTTGTTGTATTCCCCACACATCGCTTCGAAGTGATTAGTTCGACCGCACTTTCGACATCTCTGGCCCATGGCAGGGCAACTATCCACATGGGGGTAATCATACCCACATCTGTAACATTTCCTCACTCTCTCTGGTTTTCGCTCTTTCTTCCACGGCTCTCGCCGCTGGTATCTTGACTGGTCTTGACGAGAGGGCGGGCGTGACCTCCATTGTCTTCATATACGGCAAACATTTCACTTTAATCACAGACCATCAGGCCCTTGTCACCATTTACGGAAACCCACGATCCAAGAACTCCTTCGACTGTCACTTTTGGCATGGACTCGTCGCACTTGTTCGTGACTCCCTTTGTGCCCCGTTTCGATATCAGCGGCATACTCCTCCGCCTGGTCATAGACTCGTGTCATCTCCTCTATGTCGTCTAGGCTATGTTCTTTTCTCAATAGTCGCCTCCTCAGTTGATCGGAGTGACATCCATCTATTATTTGTGACTTAATTGCAGCACCTGTTGAGAAGTTATCGAATTCACAATGCTTGGCTAGTATCCACAGGCGCATCATGAAGGCACTCATGGGTTCTTCTTTCCCTTGACGAGCCGAGTGGAATGTATGGCGTTCGTAGTCTACGTTTTTCTTGTGAAGAAATCTTTTGTTCAATGCGTCACGCACTTTGTCATAGGTGTCTGCCTCAGCAGCAGGAAGGTCTTTGATTATTTTGACTATTTCCCGCCCCGCCAGGTTGCGCAGGGCGATCAACTTCTTCTTGTCCACAGTCACTTCCGATCCTTCGATGTAGTCTTCAAATTCTTCCAGCCATTCTTGCCATCTGGGACCCATGCTTCCCCCAGTGGTCACTTTGAGAGGCTCGGGTGCTCGCAGGTGCGACCCACCTGCAACCTTGGGCTTGACATCGCCTGGTTGCGGTGGATTGACTTCATCATCAGACACCATGTTGTCCGATGTGTGCCCCGCTTCCTATTTGCCTCAATGGGATGTTTGTTTGCCAATGCTTATTTAGTCGTCGATGCTTGTTTATTTGTCACTGCTCGTTTATTTGCCAATGCTTGCTTAGTTTCTGGTGCCAATGCTTGTTTCTTGGCCACTGCTTGTTTGTTTGCCAATGCTTGTTTGTTTGCCAATGCTTGTTTGTTTGCCAATGCTTGTTTGTTTGCCAATGCTTGTTAACTTCTGGTGCCAATGCTTGTTTCTTTGCTCAGTGCCTGACTCCAAAATGGCCGCCTTCACACTACACAGTGGTGTCCTTCCCCGATGCCTGACTTCAAGATGGCCGCCGTCACTGCAGGCACACACAAGGCTTTCTCTCTCTCTGCTCATTCGGTTCCCACTTGCTCTGGACTCACCGGCAGTCAACTTCAGGCCACAGCGCCGGCCAGGATATCTTCTCTTGGTCACTGCTGGCACCAGGTGAGGTTGGGATGGGCTCCCATCCCGCTTTCTTGGTTCCCGCTCTTTTGCGCCGACAGCGCGCCAAACCTCACGCATCGGGCGTGAGGTTTTCAACCTCCGACGGCCCCCGGGCTCTGATTGTGGCGCGCTCAGCGGCGCTTGCTGGCAGTCCGTCACGGACGCTGTCCGCTGCTCTGGGGGCACTTCTTCTTTGCTTTTGGGCACAACACAGGGTCGGAGTGGGCTCCCGATCTCTGTACACGGACCACTCACCCCAGGCACACGCTTCCCGCGTGAGACGCGTTTTACCGCGATTAACTTCTTGGCTATCGAGCGATTCAGTGCTCGTTTCTGCGGCCCCTCTCGGCTCCCTCGCAGCCTCTGGAGGGGCAGATTCAACAGCTGCTGGCCTCGTCCTTCTGGCGGCAGCGTGGCTCTACTCGGCAGCGTTTTCCTCTACGCTGCTAGGGACAGGGTGTTTCTTCAGGGTGTTGCAGATAGTGGGTTTAGCATCCCATCCTCGTCGCCAGTTGTAGCATCGTGCTACAAAGAAATACAGACTCCGGTTACTGTTTCACTGGAGCTTTATTGTATACTTCTATCACCTTCCCTGTCCCTACTCTAACTGCCTCTTCCCTTGTCCGTCCCCTCCTCTTCCTGTCCACCCCTAGGCTCCACCCACAACCACTAGCCTGCTAACTTCATAACAGGCGGTAACACAAATGACGCCCAGCAAACCGAAAGTGAAAAAATAACATAAATCATGACGCAAGCAAATCAAAAACGATTCGAACACAGGGGCGTGGATTGAAGTCCCCTTCTTCATACTGTTCGCTAAAGCTCTCGCAGGTGAGGAGCGCATGCGCTCCAACGCCAGGCCAAGACCTAAAAATGAAGGAAAGGATGCTGTATTTGTATCTTCTTTCTGGAGCCAGCAGTTTCCAGTTCCCAGCATGCACTACACTGGCAGCCTTGAAGGCTTTTAATGACTGATCAATAGACTATTGTATAGAGAATTATTGACACCTGGGAAGGAGAGAGAGTTGTTCATGACATCAGTGACGAATCCTATGATGCAGAACCAGGATTACAAGTAACATTTCCTTCGGCATAGTAGGATCCTCACTGGTAGTCATAAACATAGAACATAATAGAAAGCTTATCTCTCAAAGTGGATTTCAATAATACCCAGCAACTCTTTAAGACAAGAAAAAATATAACAATTAATTCCAGAGCAAAACATGTTTACGCAAATAGATTTCTTAACACTGCTTTAACAACTGTCAACTCTGCTGTCTTCCCAAATGTAATGTTTAGTGAATGTATGTATTGGTTTCCATGTGGCTACTCTACAAATATCCATTAGAGGAACATTTCTCAACCAAGCAGGAGTAGCTGCCTTTCCACATGTGAAATAAGTGTTTGGTCTACCTAGAGTGGTTTGTTGGCTTGCTGATAAGGGGCGGCTCCTCCGTTACGGAAGAGGAGCGTTGCCCCACTAGTGTAACCGCATGCGCGCTAGCGGGTTTTCCCGCTGCGCGCTGAGATTTTGAAAATCGCGCGTTACGTGACAAAGTCAGCTCGTCATGCGCGTAGCGCAGGTAACGCCGATGACGAGCTGGCTTTGTCATGCGCGTCGAAGGGGTTAAATTCCCCCAGATGAAAAATAAAATGGTATAGACATTATTAACATTTTATTGT
This sequence comes from Lissotriton helveticus, assembly GCF_964261635.1. Lineage (NCBI taxonomy): Eukaryota > Metazoa > Chordata > Amphibia > Caudata > Salamandridae > Lissotriton > Lissotriton helveticus. The sequence goes on along the minus strand of NC_136057.1, from coordinate 1,311,969,038 downwards.
TCATTGACTCTTCAAACCTCCATCCAGAGCCATGTCCCAGGACAGGGGATGGGCTGCTGCTGACAAGCAGCAGCAGAGAAGAATGATGTCTGGGAAATTTAAAGTGCGCATGTCTCTTTGGCCGGCCAGACAGCTGGGTTGAGACTCACCAAAGGCCTCCAGTGCTCTTTGGAGCACTGAGAGAGCCTGCTCCATCCAGTCCTGGCACTGCTCTCATGCCGGTTGAGAGCAGCGGCAGGGTTGGTTTGGGGAGTTGGTGGGACTAAGGAAAGAAGAACACCGAGGAGTGCAGCAAGGCAAGTGTGTTTAATTTTTTTTTTTTTAAAGTCTTTCATGTTTATAATTGACCTTAATTGCCGACATGCATTACATTACAGTTTTAAAGTTAAACATTTAAACTTGAAAACAAAAATGTAATGCATGTCAGAATGAATTTAGTTTATATATGTTTGCCCCCATTTGCTAATAGGAGCAACTAATGCTGCAAATTCTCCATCTAGCAGTGGTTAGTTTTGGGGACACAGTACCTGTGCGTAGGGGTCCATAGTTGATCAAAAGCGACTTGTTTTCCTTATGTCTTTCGTCTTATCCAAGTAAAATTAAAAAAACCTTGTAATATCTAAAGAATGGAGTGATCACTCTGTGGCAGTGGAAGGATTAGAAAACGAAACTGACAGGGAAATAGACTGGTTATTATGAAAATCCCAAACTACCTTGGTTAAAATTAAGGATGTGTTCGTAACGTTACCCTGTTGTGATGGGAACATGTGTAAGGCTCTACAGCAGGTAGGGCATGGAACTTACAGACCCTCCTAGCAAATGTGACTGCTATTAGGAAAGACACTTTCCTGTTTAGATTCTGCAATGGGGCCTTATGGATCGGCTCAAAGGAAGGAGCCGTTAATATAGAAAGAGCGAGAACTAAATTAAACAAGAAGACTACCAACTAGGTTGAAAGGTTGTCTTTAATGCTTATAGAAACTCCTTTATTGCAACCATTGTTAAAAAGGACTTTGGTTTGGGTTTTTCCTATCTGACGTAAAGGTAGCCAAATGTACATTTATGGAAGAATACTGTAGGCTTCATTTTGCCAAAGGTAGAACATCTTCTTGACATCGAGTGGAGAAGTGTGGCTCACTGGTTAGAGGCGGCAGACCCGTAAGCAGAGAACGGCCCGGGACCAGGGTTCGATTCCCGACGCGGCAGGGTCGTGGACCAGGGTCAGCGGACCCGATAATTCTCGCCTCGGTGCCTACTCTAGTCAGAAACCACAATCGGCAACTCTGGGCATCAGCTTGCCTCATCTTCACAATGGCCCCCCCAGACCGCCGGGGATGCTTGGTCGCACCTTAGAGATACCCATCAGGGACCATCTCTCAGGGTGAGCCAGGACGGGTTCCCCAGCAGTCGAAGCGTGGAGATACTCCTCCGGGAGTCGATTCCTAGCGCTATATAAACCCACAATTAAATTAAATTAAATTGGAACCTGTTTATTTTCCAAACACAAAATCAAATTGTTTTTCACTTGAAATTGTACACTGTGCTAGTGGAAGGAAGTATGGATTCTTTTAGAATGTTTAAAGAATCTTGAGGGAGATTTAGGTGTTCATACTGCACGCCCTCCTAAGCAATGCAGCCAAATTCAAATGTTCGTTAGGGTGATGTATCCTCTCCTGCAACCTTTACAGCAGTCGCGGGCCTGATTTAGATATTGGTGGACTGGTTACTCCGTCACAACGGGGACGGATATCCTGCCCACCAAAATCTTCAATCCCAATAGGATATATAAGGATTTGTATTTCGGCGGATGGGATATCCATCCCCGTTGTGAGGAAGTAACCCATCCACCATTATTTAAATCAGGCCTTCAGTCTGCAAGGCAGCTTCCGGTGTGGTTTTACGGAAAGCTGAAGGCGATCTGGAAACCACCACTGCCTCAGACATTCTGGAGCAATGAGAATCATCATGGTGTTGGACTGTTTCATTTTCATTAATACTGATAGAATCAACTGTATTGGTGAAAAACTATAGAGATATTTGTAGGACCAATCAACCACAGGTCCTTGGCCAATGACTGGTTCCTGTAGTCTTGAGGCAAAGTTTATGCATGTTGCCTTTTATATGCAATAATGATGGAAACAGTAGTTTCTCACACCTAAAGCTGAATATGTAGTTTGTTTATCCCTCTAATAAGCATATCATGGAATGCTGTTAAGTGTGCAATGGAGAAGTCGGGGGCAAAAGGGGGTCGCGCATAAAGTTGATGTACATGTAGAAGGACTGTGAGAAGAAGAAATCTGAAGCTGGGCCCTGGGAGGTGTCCTTCGGAGCCATCTCTCTGGTGATGTCTCAAAAGGACGAGGTAATGGGACAATAGGTGTAAGTACCGATATGTCTTGTGGAGACATGGAAGTATTCCACTTCACTGTTACTTATCTTGATGCAATTTCTAATAAAGGCAGAAGTTTCTGGAAAAAGTCAGAAGCTGGGATAGTGGTTCTCCATATTTTTTTCCTGCAATGGTCACAATGGTGGGGAAGAAGACAATTGTTCAGCGGGAGAGTCACACAAAGGAGTGGCTACAGCATGTCTCAGTGTCAATTAGGCTGATGGTGTCTATTTCGGCATTGATCTGCAAAGTCTCAACATCGATCTTTTCATCGTCAGTATCACCGGCTTCCTCCCAGATATCGATGATAGTATCACTGGAAAAGGTCTTGATGTACTGAAGGCTGTCTCACCATTGATCTTTGCTCCTGCAACCTGCAGGAGTGTCTGAAACGGTGGTGATGATGTATGTTTCGCCTTTTCTCCTTGGCTCTCCCTCTCTGGAGTCCCTCCTTGGAGAATGCAAGGGTACAGTAGAAAGAGCCACGTCTCTGTCCTGCTTTTGTGTATTTTTATATTCCTTCTGGACCTTCTGATGTTCCATCTCCTCTCTCAGGTACCCCCCAATTTGGCGCCCGTCATTTCATTTACGGTCAGAATTTGCAATTGGATACAAAATAGGTAGATGGTGTGAAGGCATTTTGACAGAAAAAACATCCCCAAAAAAGGGTTAATTTTGATGGAAAGGTTAACTAGATGGCGAATGAAGTATAAAGTTAGAGAACTTGAAGACTCAAAGTGTTCCAGTGGTCCAGTCAGCGCGAGCCGAAAAAAGAGAAATGAGGACTGCGAAGCTAGCTGCCAGTACAGTCCTGCTGGGAGCTGGAAGCTAGCTCTTTAAAGGAACAGTGTATTTTTTTAACTAATGCACTCTTGGCCTAGAAGGTATCCTTTCCTTAATTTGTCTCGTCTGTAAGTTAAAGGTTTAAACTCATCATGTTGAAGAATTGCATTTTTTCATCTGTTTGGTGTAATGCAAGGTTGAAATTGATTTCACAGGGAGAGAAAAGGTGAGTAAATTCTGAACTGCTTTGATCTACGGAGATCACACTTGCAATTGAACTTTCTGCAAATATCAACCTCCATTAAAGATACATCTTTGGACTTAATGGTGAGAAGTGTTCAGAGGTCGCTGCATGCTGGCAGGAATTATTCTATGTTTATGGCTATCAGTGTGTATCCTACTATGTAATAGTTGTAGTGCCCGGCCATATGCATCCTATTCAGATGCTAGAAGATGAAATAGACTCTATAACACTAATTGGCACTTTGCGCAGAGGAGCCCCAATGCTAAATGATGTTATATAGTGAAATATTGAAAATCTAATTTAGTGGGCGTCCCAGCTTGGGAGGAGAGGACTGGTGACAACAATGGTGAATTAAGGTAAGTGTTGTCCCGAACAAGCAAAGGGAATGAGCAGCAAGTACGGCCAGACTTGACATTTTGTTTAATTGGGCATTTCCCTAGGTGTGTGAAACCATGTTAGGCCAATTTGTGAATGCCCAGGGCAGCCTTTAGGGCCTCTATCACTCTTCTCCAGGTCTCCAGGATTTTTTGCATCAGGTACAACGGGGACATAAACAAAGAGTGAAAGAGGGCGAGCAGAAAGAAAAATAGAGGTGAGAGAAGGAGAGAAGACAGGAAGAGATTGAGAGAGAAAGGATGACGAGAAATTAGAGAGAGAGAGCAAGATAGAGAGGGGGGCAGGAGTGAAGGAGAGAGATAGTGTAATGCATAGAAAAAGAGAGGCAGGACTCCTGGTTTTAATATTTTTTAGCCAGGGTATCTTAAATCCCAGTCTGGTCGTCGCAGAAAGTGGGAGGTTAATGAGTCTCCTAAAATGGGCGAGGGAGCCTTCCAAGGCTGGCCTGGACTCACGTAGGCTACTGAGGGAGGCTGAACTCTCCGATTTTAGAATACCTATGCGCACCTACAAATCAGGGGAGAGCGCTACTGAAGACAAAGTTCTCCATGCATCAAAGATGGGTCTCACGATTCTGACACCAACCATTTTCATAGCACCAATAGACAGAGACTTTCATATTCTGAGTTACCTTTGATGCCCACCTATTATAACGGTGATGTGGGGACCAGTCTTAACAAAGAACAGACTGAAGTGCAACTCTGTCCCCTTACCACACAACATTTGATCACTGTGACAGTTACTTCCGTAATCAATTGTTGGTAATGAAATAGAACATTGCGACACTTAAGGGCACAGTTAGCAACTAAAAGAAATGGCGGAGGGAAATGGAGGCTTAGTAAAATGCACATGATGCAGAAAGGTTGGTGTCCCATATGTGGAACTGGAGTCGGATATGTGGAGCTGTTGCAGCATAACCATCAGCAGAGAGCCAGTCTTTGGTAAGCTTCACGATAGCAAGAAGGCACAATGTTTTATCCATCCACTTTTCAGTTGGACTTTTCATTCAGACCTGCATTTTTGTACGTGCCTTTGCATGTAATTTATTTTCTCATTCAAATCGTCTTTCAGAATGTATTGTCTTATCTGAGGCCTGGATGTGAACATCTATTCAACAAACACTGGAGTGCCAAATGACCTTTGGTGTTGTGCATTCTCTTACTTCTTCACTTCTTTTGTATTTCTTATTGTTCCCTCTATTATATGTTTCAGGTTAGAACCTAGTATCTTATTTGTTCTATGACCTATGTCGTAGTAGCTCTATCTCTATTTGTTAGGTATGACAGTTGCTGGTGATATCCTGGGCCCTCAGGACATTGCTACTTCGTGTTCAATTAAACTTCAAGACAAAGACTTTGCATGTGTCCACGTCTATCTTTACAATTGGCGACAAGCTTGGGATCGTTTATTTCGTCTTGACAGCTACATGGAATCGCTCCTTCATGTTTGAATCGTCCAAGCTGCTCATCCTGTCTTCTGAACGTTGCGATTACAGGAGCTTTCTTTTAATGACTCAGGTGTTCATTTATTTCTTTTATTGAGGGCCCAGGGTTTGTGTTCGGATTTTCGATCCGTTTCCATTTCATAAAGTAATAAGAGGTTCATTTACTTATTGTTGAGCAAGCTACCTCGCAAGCTGCATCCGCTTGAGCGCTTTCTTTCTCGTAGTTCCTTCTGGCCTGGCTCGGACGTCCTCCATTAGAGCACACGCTCGAGCGTACGCCCGCTCGCGGTGCCATCTGTCACGTCTCAAGTGCCTTCTCATCTGCATCCGCTGGAGTGTTTATTTGCTCGTGGTGCCATCGATTTTAACTCTAGTGGCCATTTCGTTTGAAGTGCCCCTTCCTCCTGCGTCATCGAGCATTTCCACTCTCTTCATCAGAGACTAATTTAAAAAGACTCTTGTTCTTCAAGACATTACGTTCCTCTTCATGCGTTCCACTGTTCCACATTTTTGCTTACCTGCTTCATCGTCGACTGATTGCTCCATACTCTGTGGATTTATTACCTCCTGCATTCCTCCCCTTGAAGCACTGTACACCCCACTTTCTTCCTGACGACTTAGCTTCCTCTGGAACTGGACTACATCGTTCTACTTCCTGTTGTATGGCACGTTGTCCTGCAGTGTCACAAGAATGTTTTAAATGTAAAAAAATTGGACATTTTGGCAAAGTTTGCGGAGGTGGCAAACGATTTCCTATAAGGTATGTTCAAGAGTGCACTAAGCAAGATGATCAAGCTATTGTTGAGAAGAAAGTTGAAAAACGTAGGTTATGTGTTGAAGTCAACAACGTTCATTCCAGTGAAAAGATAAGTGATCCTTTGGTACATATAGAAATTGATGGTTGTGGTATTCCACTACTTATTGATTCAGGGGCTATAATTACCATTATCTCTATCAACAAATACAAAGAGTTTTGGTCTCACAAAGTTTTATTACCTCCTGATGTCATCACTACTGCGTTTGAAGGGAACAGAATTGAATTGAGTGGGTTTTTCTGGGCTGATATAAAATTTGAGCGCAAAACTATACACGGTAAAGTGTATGTAGCCTTTAAAGGTATTAATGTGTTGGTTTGGTGGCATGAAGCCGAGTTTGGCATGATCATCAAACCAGGATAGAAAAATCCTGTCACTTTGATCAATGCTGTAGAGGTTCAGGTACCTTGGAAAACTAAGTTTGGAGATGTGTTTCAGGACAATATTAGGTGCATTGAGAATTTATCTCAAAGAAGATGTGGTTCCTATTAAGCACAAATTACGCAATGTACCTCACAGCATCAGAAATGAATGATCTGTTATGTTATCAAAAATGCAAAAAGATGGAATCATTGCCATATTATGGTTGTCTCCAATTGTTCTTGCCAAAAAGAAGTCTGGCAAATTGCACCTTTGTGTGGATTTAAGGTCCCTTAATAACGCAATTTGAGTTGAGAGTTTTCCTATCCCACGAATTGATGATCTTATTTCTGCAGTTGGTGAATCCAAATGGTTTTCTAAATTTGACTTAAGAGCGGCTTACCATAAGGTTATTTTAGATGAGCAGTCCCGACATCTCACTGCCTTTGCCGCTCCTGATGGCACATTTCAATTTTGCCGCATGCCATTCGGATTTGCCTCTGCGGCCTCCGTTTTTCAAAAAGTGATGACCTCCATGTTCAAAGACATACCTAATGTTGTTATCTTTCAAGATGATATTCTGGTACACACTGTTTCACTCAAAGATCATAATATGGTTATTGAACAGGTTCTCACTATTTTACAAAAGAATGGTATCACTTTAAGGGATGAGAAATGTATTTTTGCGGTCAATGAAATTAATTATTTATGCCACATCCTTTCACACGAAGGTGTTAAACCTAAACCCAGCATTGTAGACTGTATTGTCAATGCTCCTCATCCCAACAATAAGGAACAACTCAAGTCTTTCATGGGTTTGTGTGAGTTTTATGCAAAGTTTATTAAAAAACTATGCTAGTTTAACAGAATGTTTCAGAAGTCTGCTTAAAAAGAATGCTGATTTTGTTTGGACTTCTACTTGTTAGGAGCATTTATAAATAATTAAAGATAGCATTTTGTCTGCTCCTGCACTTCAGGCATATGTTGAAGGTTGCAATACCTATATTACTGTTGATGCCAGTTTGTACGGCATGGGTGCTATTCTGTCTCAAATGGTGGGTCTCAAAGAAGTTACAATTGGTTATGCTTCAAGAAGGATGAAAGATGATGAACTTAGATAATCGGTTATTAAAAAAGAGATGCTTGCGTGTGTGTAGGGGATTGAGAAGTTCAAACCCTACTTAGGGGGTAGGAATTTCTTTTTAAGGACTGTTCACAAGCCATTGGTGAACATACTATCTGGCAACACAATCTAGAATTCCACTGCCAGATTGTCTCATCTGTCCACCAAATTGCTTGAGTTCAATTTCTCTGTATTCCATATCGCTGGAAGTAAGAATTTTAAAGCAGATTTCTTGTCTAGACTCCCTGTAGAGGAACACATTGAACAATCCAAAGTACAGGAGGAAGTTGAAGAGTGCATTATTGCCAGTGTCGAGGACACTGTGATCTGTGCCAACATGAATGAGTGGTTGAATGCATTAAAATCTGATGTACTGAAACATGTCATGGAATTAATTGTTACAGGATGGCCCAAAGAAAAATCCATTGATGTGAATTTACAGCCATATTACACAATCGCTGATGAACTTTCAATTGAGAATAATTTACTGGTCAGGGGTGGGAGGTTAATTCCTCCAAAATGTTTTAGACTCAAATTTCTTGAAACCGCTCATTTGGGTTATTTAGGTATGACTGTCACTAAGCAAAAAATTCACAATGATTTTTGATGGCCCAGTATTGATTGTGAAGTAGAGGTTTTAGTCAGAGAATGTGTACAATGCTCTTATAGTGATAAACATCTCACTACTGTTTCCCCTGTGCCTAGTCCTGTTTCATGTCTGGACAAGGTGTGGCAAAGAGTAGCCATTGATTTTCTTGGGCCTTTTCATGTGTTACCTAATAACATTAAATATTTCATTATTTTGCTGGATCATCTCTCCAGATGGGTGGAAGTTAGGGGTGTGTCTGAGCCCAATACTAGATCCGTTATTCATTTTTTGCAAGATGTTTTCAGTAGGGAAGGGTCTCCTGAAGAATTGTTATCGTATAATGGTGTACAATTTACCTCAACTAGCATGCAGTAATTCTTAGCCACAACGGGTGTGAGACATTTGCGTACCCCACTTTATCATCCTCAGGCCAATGGAAAGGTTGAAAGATTCAACCCTGTTCTAATTGAGTGTATCAAGAGTGCTGTTAAGTCCAGAATAGATTGTGAAATTGCTGTAAGAGATGTTGTTTGGGCGTATAGGACCACACCTCATTTAACCTCTGGTTCTGGTCCATTTGAGTTAATGAGAGGCAGGAAAGTAAGTTCTACTTTGAATCCTTTTTGGAAAAACAAAGTGTTGGGTGATAGTTGCAATGTCTTAGAAGAGTCTTGTAGAGCAAAGTCTGTCAGCAATCTACTTAATCGCAAAAGATGTGAAAAAGTCTCTGATTAGTGTGAAAGAAGAAGTATTGTGACTTTTTCTGTTGGTGAATGGGTGCATGTCAAAGAACCTCTGTTGTTGCAAAAAGGATCTTCAAAATACAGGGATAGTGTCTGTATTGATGAGATTAAAGGCCATGCTGTAAGATTGAGTAATGGACAGTGGTGGGACATGTCTCGTTTGGCCAAATCCATGAGTCACTGTTCTACCAACACAAAAAAAATAATAATGTGTGCCTGCCAGTGGTTCGACGGATTGTTCGAACAAAAGTGTTACCCAAGAAATGTAATGATTTTGTGACTATGTAGTTTTTTTTTTAAGAAGAGGAGATATGTTTTGTTGTGCATTCTCTTACTTCTTCACTTCTTTTGTATTTCATATTGTTCCCTCTATTATATGTTTGAGGTTAGAACTTAGAATCTCATTTGTTCTATGACCTATGTCACAGTAGCTTTATCTCTGTTTGTATTTGTTCTGTATGACAGTTACTGGTGATTTCCTGGGCCCTCAGAACATTGTTACCTTGTGTTCAATTAAACTTAAAGACAAAGACTTCGCATGTGTCCACGTCCATCTTTACATGACCCACACAGGGCAGGGAAAGCTAGACCTACTGTAACGTGTACCTTTAAAGACAGTAACTTTGTCCCATACTTTACTAACACAGACCCACATCCTGAGCCTGGCAATTGGGTGGAGGGAAGCCAATTAAAAAAAAATATATGTTTCATTTTCATTATTTGTACAATAAGCTCCACAGACCTAATTAGCAGTGTGTGCCATTTCGACTGGCATGAGTAAAAGCGAATTCTGTGAAAACTACAATCCTGTGTTGAATGAGTGACAGAATCTGAAAAGCTTATGAGCAAGACCATAGCAACAAAAGTGCTCTTAAGCCTTTTCTAAATTTAAGAAGTGTTTAGTTTTGCCCTAACCTCCGGAGGCAGAGGGTTCCAGTGTCACAGCCTGAATACTGAGAACCTTCGGTCAACTTTCCACTTGAGGCCAGAGTGAGGGAGAATCAGTAAATGATGTGTGTGTGCGAGCAGGAAGATCAGACAGGAGTTCGCCGGATTACATTTCCCCAAGGACATGTTGAAGTAGCGCCTAATAGGTATTTTCAGGCCAGAGTATTTTAAAATATGATATATGATATGATATGATGATGATTTATATAGCGCACGGCTACTCGGGCAGAGTGTCCCGGCGCTGTACAGATCTGTAGAGGGAGTCAGAACACATCATAGCACACTAAAGGCCAAAAAGCCAGGTCTTAAGGCCTTTCCTGAAGGACAGGAGATTGTCTGTTCTTCTCCGAGAAATGGGGAGCTGGTTCCAGAGCTGCGGAGCGCGAGCCCTGTAAGAGCGGCCTCCGATACGTGCACGCTTTACTGCTGGGACAACAGCCAGGGCTTGTGTGGCCGAGCGTAGAGATCTAGAAGGATGATAGAACTGGACATGTTTCCTAAGATAGACTGCACCAATACCATGCAGAGATTTGAAAGTCATGGTCAGAATCTTGAATATGATACGCTTCCTCACCGGAAGCCAGTGGAGTGAATCAAGAAGGGTCGAGGTATGGGTTCTACGGCTCAGGCCAAAAATGGCCCTCGCGGCAGAATTCTGTACAGTCTGTAGGCGAGCCAAGAGGTACTCTGGGAGTCCTAAATAGAGTACATTGGCGTAATCGAGCCTGGATCCAATCATTGCTTGCACAGTAATTCGCCTATGACAGTGTGACAATAGAGGAAGGAATTTCCTAAGAGTGCGTAGTAGACCAAAACATTGGCCGACTAAAGTAAGGATCTGGGGTTTAAAGGTAAGACCATTGTCAATTTTGACACCCAGATTTTTGGCGACCGCAGTAGGTGACGAAGGAGGATGCATATCTGCCGGCCACCAGGATTTCCATTGAGTATCAGGAGAACAGCCCAAAAATATAATTTCAGACTTGTCTGAATTACATTTGAGCTGGTTCTGCTGAAACCAGGAAAAGACTGCCTCCAGGCAGCTTTTGATGGAATCACCTGCAAAATCGAAGTACTTATCGCAGGTGAAAAGCAGCTGCGTATCGTCAGCATAGGACACAATACGAGCGCCATAAGACTCCACCAGTTCAGCCAAAGGGGAAAGATAAACATTAAATAAGGTAGGGCTTAAAACTGATCCCTGTGGCACTCCCACATCCAGTGATGGACCAGTTGCTGAAAAAGGTGGTGACCAGATCATTTGTTGGCGCTCGGAGAGGAAGGACTTGAGCCAATTGAACACCGTCCCTCTAATTCCGATCTCCTGGAGTCTTAAAAGGAGCCGGTTGTGAGGGACGGTGTCAAAGGCCGCTGAGAGATCGAGTAATACCAGCATTGCCTTCCCACCGTGATCTGTCACTTCCTTTATAAACTCGGTTACCTCCAACAGTGCAGTTTCTGTACTAAGGTTGGAGCGAAATCCTGACTGTGTCTGGTGCAGAATGTCATGAGCTTCTAAGAAATTAGACAAGATGGCATGCACATGTTTTTCTGCAAGTTTGGCAAGAGCAGGAAGCAAAGATATCGGCCTGTAATTAGAGTGCTCTAAGGGATCTAAATTGGATTTTTTTATGAGAGGGATGACTACCTGATTTTAAAACATTTTAGAGTGATTCTTAAAGCGTGTGTGTGCATTTGCGGTGAATACGACTGTATTTGCGCTCTCTAGCGCTCGCCTACCTGAAGGGTTTGCCTGTACTCGGTGACCTGTCCCACCCGCCCTGGTCCGACGCGGTAACTAGTACCGTTGCGCGGAGGGCGTGGTGGGTAGAGTCGGGCACTTCCGGTTTGGGCGGTCAGCGTTCTAGCTGCAGGGGCTGACTCGGCCATAAATATCGCTTGGACCTGCGGCGGCGCTGTGAGCAAAGGGGGTCGGTGGCAGCTTCCTCCTGAGCTCGCTTGGTGGCAGAGGTGATTTCTACACTCGCTCACTAATTTAATGCGCTTTTAAAACTGTCTGAACTACCTGATTTTAAAACATTTTAGAGTGATTCTTAAAGCGTGTGTGTGCATTTGCGGTGAATACAACTGTATTTGCGCTCTCTAGCGCTCGCCTACCTGAAGGGTTTGCCTGTACTCGGTGACCTGTCCCACCCGCCCTGGTCCGACGCGGTAACTAGTACCGTTGCGCGGAGGGCGTGGTGGGTAGAGTCGGGCACTTCCGGTTTGGGCGGTCAGCGTTCTAGCTGCAGAGGCTGACTCGGCCATAAATATCGCTTGGACCTGCGGCGGCGCTGTGAGCAAAGGGGGTCGGTGGCAGCTTCCTCCTGAGCTCGCTTGGTGGCAGAGGTGATTTCTACACTCGCTCACTAATTTAATGCGCTTTTAAAACTGTCTGAACTACCTGATTTTAAAACATTTTAGAGTGATTCTTAAAGCGTGTGTGTGTATTTGCGGTGAATACGACTGTATTTGTGCTCTCAAGCGCTCGCCTACCTGAAGGGCTTGCCTGTACTCGGTGACCTGTCCCACCCGCCCCGGTCCGACGCGGTAACTAGTACCGTTGCGCGGAGGGCGTGGTGGGTAGAGTCGGGCACTTCCGGTTTGGGCGGTCAGCCTTCTAGCTGCAGGGGCTGACTCAGCCATAATTTTCACATGCCCCAGCGACCGCGCAGCGGGCGCGCCGAAGGCGCGCCAAAGTCAAGCCCGTCTGTGCCCGTCCGCGGCCGTCTGGGGCCTGGGGCCAGGACCCCTGGTCGTTCCCAGGCAGATATGTGTTACTCTCGTGAGGACCTACTTGGTATGCATGGACATCAACCCCAATTGCACGCCTATTACGGATCTTCATGCCGTCTGCCTGGGGAGCGCATGCAGTTCCTGCGGTTACTCGTTTAGCCACTGGAAGTCTCCGAGAGGTTCTAACATAATGCTTAAGTGCGCATTAATTAATTGCAGATCGCTTAGGAAACATAGTATGGAAGTGCGAGAACTGCTAGAGGATAGTAAGCTAGATATTCTTTTCGCCACCGAAACATGGTTAGACGAGGAATCGGCCCCCGAAGTGCTGGAAGCTCTCCCTCCACATTACAGTATATGCAGAGTTGACAGACCATGCGGAAGGGGGGGGGATAGCAGTCATTTATAAGGATGAGATTGAGTGCACTATGGAGACCACCTCAGTATCTGACAGTGAGACGGGTACCTTTTCTATAACTGTTGGTAAAAACTACATATTTAAAGGTATTTTAGTGTACAGGCCCCCTGGAAATAGTAGCTCGTTTGTTGCAAGTTTGATGCAAAATATTCTCTCACCCGCTTTGCGTTATGAGAAATTCTTGTTGTTGGGTGATTTTAACATACACTTCGACGATATTTCGAACATTCCAGCTCAAGAGGCTCGTAATGAACTGTTAACCTTGCGACTACCATTAAAATCTGAATTACCTACTCATCGACTAGGGCACATGTTAGATCCTATTTTTTGCAACTGGGATACCCTTAAAGTGGATTCTCCGTAACCCATGATCTGGACTGACCATTTTTTAGTCCCATTTCAGATCCACTGTTCCGCGAGAAGGGTCCCAGGGAAAGTAGATGGTATTTGTAAAAAACAGAGGAAATGGGCTAGATTTTCCCCGGTAGACTTCAAGGCTTGCTTGCTGAGGGGGGGATCTCCAGAAAGCCTCGGGTCATCTATTGATGAGGCCTGTGAAACATTTGATGCAAGCATCCAGGCTGCCTTGGATGAGACCGCCCCTTGGTCCAATAGGGGACCCATGCGGCGCATGAAATCTGCAGCATGGTTTAATGATGACCTAAAAAGGGCTAAAACAGCTTGTAAGTGTCAGGAAAGAATTTGGAGACAAGGTTATTTGCCGGATCATGAGAAGGCATATAAAGTGAGCCTTAGAGGGTATCACGCCTTAATAAGGAAAAATCGTGCTGCCTATTACACGGAGCGCATTGATAAAGCGGTTTGTTCCACGAAAGAACTATTTGTAGTATATAAGGAATTATCCTCACTGGCCTCTCTGGAAGAATCTGCAGTGACTTCTGTGCAATCATGCAATCAGATAGCCGATTACTTCCACAATAAAGTAAGGGATATCTACACTGCTTTTCCCAGTACGGCCAGGGCCCCGGCCTGTGAAAATATACTGAAGGAAGAGGGACCCTTGGTCATGAATAGTTTGTGCGCTCTTAATGTCCCAGACATTGACCAATTGGTCAAACTGGCTGGAGGCATAAAATCTGGCTCTCCCAGAGATCCTGCCCCAGCCAAAATTATGCGAGGCAATATGGAGGCGCTAGCGCCGTATGTGAAATATCTTCTGACCTTATCTTTTGAATCGGGTAGAGTACCAACAACCTGGAAACAAGCAGTGGTACTCCCAATCAAGAAGAAACCACAGATTAGCTTAACCCAATTAAGTAATTTACGGCCTATCTCACTCCTTCCCTACATTTCGAAAATGGCCGAAAAATTAGTCAACCAATGCCTCTCGGCTCATATCGAAACCCATCAACTATTACACCCCACTCAGGCAGGCTTCCGCGCTCTCCATTCTACGGAGTCAGCACTACTCTACTCCACGGAGATGCTGCGGAAGCATGTGGATGAAGGTCAAACAGCGTCACTGATCCTTCTTGATCTCAGTGCCGCGTTTGACACTGTGGCACATCACACTCTGCTTCAGCGCCTGCGAGAGGGTGGAGTTGGTGGGAGGGCATGGCAATGGCTGCAATCCTTTCTCCAGGGGCGCAGTTTCTGCATGGAGCAGGGCCCCCATAGGTCTAGGGCTATTGCCCTGACCCAGGGTGTCCCACAGGGTTCCAGTCTGAGCCCCACCTTATTCAACCTCTATGTTGCTCCAGTGGCATTAGTCACGGAGAAACATGGGGTTGATGTGGTGACATACGCTGACGACACTCAGCTGATTGCAGGCGGCCAGTTGCTTTGCCTCTTGTCTTCAGGATTTGGCCAGTTGGATGTCTAACAACGGTCTTAGGTTAAATGGGGACAAGACGGAGGTGCTAATTGTAGGCAAATCTCTGTCTGTATGGACATCTGCTTGTTGGCCCCAGACTTTGGGTCCTCTTCCCCAACCTAAAGAACAGGTCAAGAATATTGGCATCGGGGAGGAGCCAAGCTCGTGACCGTAATGGCCGCTCTGTAGTTCGGCTCCGTCATCCTTCCTGCCCAACACGCAAATCCTGTCGAATATCCTGCCCCGAGACGACACACTCGGGACGAAACGGAAACGTAAAGCCTCGCCCATACTCACCGTCTGACCTGGGGACTCCTGTGTGTTGTGGTTCCGAAGTTGTGCTCCTGCTCCATCCGGGGCCTTCGCGGTGTGGAGACCGGGATCTCGCCTACGTAGATCAGCCGGGGTGAAGGTACCAGCGGCGGCCCCCGGCAGGAGAGAGGACCGGCTGTGTGAGGCCGTTGTGCGATTGCTCCGGTGGTTACTGATCGGGCCTTTTCCGGCGGCCGCGAGGCCTGGTGTGGGACGGCGGTGCACCGCGGACGGGGGATGACTGTGCTGGGGTGTGCCCCCCATTGTTGCCTCGTTCGGCCATCCTGAAGCCCTGTGCCCGGAGTTGGCTTGCCTGCGTGTGGTGGGGCAGACGGACCCCCCGAATTTTGTGGTGAACCTTTTTGCACCAAGATTGCCATTAGCGGTTCCTGTGTGGACTCCAGGGGGGTCCTCGCCTAAGAGCCCGCTCCGGGAGTCGTGGAGGGTGGCGACGCGGCTGATCCCGTAAAATGGCGGCCGGCGACCTGGGACACGGATTGCCTCTGGACGGCGGACTTGTGTGGCTGGATCGCGCGGGGGCCTGGACATGTGAGCGTGAGCCCACGATTGGTGATGTTCTTGACGCCCTGCACTCCTTGCACGCGGCCCTGGCCCCCAGTGCTCCCTTGGACGGTATGCGATCCGCCGCCATCTTTGATAGACCGTTCTTCATGGATGCAGCTCGGCTTCGTGGTGAAGTTGCTTCGTCCCCGTCGATCGCTGCGAGGTGTGCTACTGCTGTCCATCGACAAGTTTGCAAATCTGCGGCCCGACTCTTCTGGCGGTTTTGAGTGTGGAGTGTGGGGACGGGTGCTCCGTGTTGGGACCCGATCCTGCCCGAGTGCCCTGGGAGCGTTGTGGATTGCTGCTCCGATCTACTTTGGGGAGGTCGTGCTGTTGTCCTGCGGGGGGACCTCTGCTTTCTTACACGTCGAGACTGAACCCTTGGTTTTTGTTGCTCTTGCTGTTACTGTTGAGAGACCTGGACTGCAGAGTTAGCCTCTTGTTTTGTTGCTGGTTGCCGGGGCCCCCTGGTCTGCACCCTTGCCTTGCTTTGTTCAGATCGTATGGCCTCTCCATTTTGATGTGTTTGCTTCCCATTGCTACTTTATGTGCGGTAGTGATGTCTAAGAAAGGCCAGGGATGAGCCGAACGGAACCCTGAGGACTACCGGTGACTGGATTGTGATGCAGATAACCCCCACTCCTGATAATATGGACTATCCCCTTGTGAGTTTATGATACCGATCTCGTTCAGATGTTGTATGATTGTGTGGGTGGACGGGAGGCTGGGGCCGAATGCTTCGTTTGATGTTCCCCTTGCCCCTCCCACTTGATTTTTTTTTCTTCCCCCCTTTTTTCGCCTCTTATTCCTCTCTTTCTTCTTGCCTTCTCTATATTTCGGGTTCTGTTTAGGGCGACAGGCACGCTGCTGGGGGGGGGTAGGCCGTAGCCTTCTGCAGGGGTGCAGGGTGGGGTGGGTGGGTTGGGGCTTCCATGTTGTTTTTTTTCCTTGGTTCTATGGCTCTTTTGTATCCCTTTATAGGGGCTCCGCGTCTGTCCCTGTCCCCCATGGTGTTATTGAGGGTGGGGACTAGAGATGCGTTGTTCTTTTTCTAGCGGTTTTGCCGCACTTTGATTACAACTCGCATGCCCACCTTGCTGGATGTATCCTTACTTGTTTGCGCGCTTATTGCTGTGGGGCGCTCGCATTGGCGCGGCGTTCTCTCTTTCCTGCTTATGTTACGTCTTCCTTTCCCTCTTCCTTTTCCCCTCTTTTTCTCTATTAGGTTAGTATGGCAGGTGATTATTTTTATTGTCGCTATTCCGGTTCCTATGTTCTGTCTCTAATATGTGACTGGGTGATATGTAGACAAGAGACGAGCCACGGTGGGTGTTGCTTTGGTCTATGGCATCTGTTTTCTGAATGGTGTAAGTTGTTGCTGATAATTATCCGTATCGATGCCCTGATGCTTTTTGTTGTTGCTCTGTGGCCCGCTATGGGACCCTGGATATACGTATACTTCATTTGATCCTGTGATACTCCTTATTATAAAAATAACCTTATTTGCTCCTGTTCGATGGCCGTACCTATCCTTTCTAGCCTGACTTGATTGCTTCTGTACTGTTGGTTTCTTCCAGACTATAGTTTCGGAGTCATCGGCTGCTCGTATTGTGTCGTGGCCGGCCTGACTGGTTGTAGGCCTGTATTTGTATATGCTTTATTACACAATAAAGGTTTTCAAAAAAAGAAAAAAAAAAAAAGAATATTGGCATCTGGCTGGATTCGAATTTATCTTTCGAGTGTCATACTAGACGAGTAGCTGGAACGTGCTTTGGCATCCTCCGTTGTTTGAGGAAGACTCTTGATCTACTCCCGGTGTCAGCTAGGAGAGCCCTGGTCCATGCCCTGGTGACTTCCAGGCTGGACTACGGGAATGCCCTATATCTGGGAGCCAATGTGAGATGCCTTCAACGTTTGCAGCGTATTCAAAACGCCGCTGCTCGCCTAGTGTTGGCACTGCCGAAAAGATCCTCCTCTATGAAGGCCTTGAAGACGCTACATTGGCTGCCAATCAAGGACCGTATTCTGTTTAAAACCCTTTGTATGGGTCACCGGATCGCCCATGGAACTGGCTCCAGGTTCTTGTGGAAACTGCTTACATTGTACAAACCCACACGACTCTTGCGGTCTGAGGGTGCAGGATTAATGTGTATCCCTAAGATTACTAGGGCTAGGATGGGTGGCAGATCTTTCCGCCTGTTGGCGGCTCGAAGCTGGAATGCGCTTCCTCTCAGACTCCGGACAGAGCCTTCCGAGAAAATCTTCCACATGGAACTCAAGACATATTTGTTCCCAAAAAATTAACCGTACTAGATTGTGAGCTGTACAGAGTAGGGTTTCTTTTGTCACTGATTAGCGCGGGGACACACTGGCTAGTGTAACCAGGCGCTGTATAAACTCAGTAATAATAATAATAATAATGAGCCTTTTTCCAGGCCTTCGGAACCTCGTCAGAGGTGAAGGAGGCATTAAGAAGAGGGTTAATCAGAGGATTGAGAGCATGAGCCATTTTGGAGAGGATTTTAGCAGGGCATGGATCAGAAGGGGAATCGGATTTCAGTTTTTGTAACAGATCAAGCGAGGCCTGAAAAGACAGGGGTGGAAACTCTGAAAGAGTATAAGTATCTTGAGAGATATTCATTGCAGATGGTAGGGTACCTAGGTCTATGGTAGGGGCGATGGGCGGGAAGGACGCCTGGATGTTAAGAATTTTGTTGAAGAAAAAGCTGGCCAGCTGATTGACCCAAGATTCTGAGGGAGAAAATTTAGGGCTTGAAGAAGGGGGAGAAGTGAATTCCCTGACGATTTAAAAAATGTCCTTGCTGATGTTACAGGCTGAGTCAATTCTTTTGGCAAAGAAAGACTTCTTCGCCGTTATGATGGCTTTATGATAGGTCTTAGTAAGATTTTTAAACCTCATTTTCAGGGGGGCTTCGTAGTTTTTTCGCCACATTCGTTCAGCTTTCTTGCAGCTTTTCCTAATCTTGTGAAGTTCGACGGTAAACCAAGGGGCTGAAGTACGTTGGACTGTTTTAGGTCTGACAGGAATGGCCGCTAATTCGTCAAAGCGTTGCACGAGCCAGGACTGAAAGCTAGAAAGATCCTGCTCAAGATTGCCGGTCAGTTGACAGGGGTGGGATGCCAGGGACTGCTCCAGCATATCGGTGGTAACACGGTGGAACGGACGAAAAACCATAGATTGAGGGCCATTCTCAGTACTAGAGGGTTTAGAAAGACCCAGGATATCAAAGTTCAGCAAACAATGGTCTGACCAGACCACGGGAAGTGGTGGATAAGATTGAATAGGCATAGAAGAAAAGACTTGATCTAACAAATGGCCTTTATTATGGGTTGCTGCGGAAAAATAAGGAAGGAGATCAAACGGGCTGGTAACATCACTTAATTTAACAGAGTCAGCTGACTCAGGTTCGTCCATATGGATGTTAAAATCTCCAAGAAGTAATAGATGCTTATATTTCATTGCAAGTGGGGACAAGGCCTGATGGAGTTTGTCACAAAAAGGGCCAAGATGGCCAGGTGGTCGATAGACCAATAAGCCGGCACAAGAGTGATGCGGGGAAAAGGATAAGCAGAAACCAAGTGATTCAGCCCCAGGAATGGTGTCACTTTCAAGAGCTGAGCAGGTATAACGCTTATCCACCACTATGGCCACTCCTCCTCCCCTTCCTAGCTCTCGGTCCTTCCTCACAATGTAGTAATTAGGGGGTAGGGCAGTGGAGATGTCAGGACTGGAGGAGTCACATAGCCAGGTCTCCGTAAGAAACAGACATGACGGATTTTGTTCTGAGAGTAAATTAAAGAGGTCAAGGGCATGCTTGCCAAATGACCGAGTGTTTGGAAGCAGGCATGGGTGAACATAGGCCTACGCAGAGGTCCCCCCAGCAGTATTAATTGCGTCGGAGGTATCTTGTAAAGGAGACGTAGTGGTAGACGACCATCCACAAACCTCACAAATATGACTAACAGTAGCGGGGTCACATAGATGTTTGACACACACACGGCTAGCAATGTCCCTAAGCCTGAATAGAGTGGTGCGGTCGTAGTTAATCACCCTCTCTGCAGTACGACCTAAGTGAACCAGGTCTTCTGCAGGGCCGGGCGCCTCCGGGACGCGGACGGGCGCAGACGGGCTTACCTTAGGCGCACCTTCGGCGCGTCCCAGGTGCGTCCGCTGCACTCGTCCGCTGCACGTCCTCTGTGCCATGTTACAGAAATAGGAGGAGGTAGATCACCTGACTCCAACCACTAGCATGCAGAAACTCCTACCCCCAAGATGGCGGTCGCGCTACAATCCGCGCCCAGAAACCATCGAGGAGCAAGGTAATGGTTGTGGGAAAGCTTCAACACGCTAAGTGACACAACTAAACAAATATTAAGTGAAACGCACAGACCCCAAAATTAAAAATTAGACAGTGGTAGTAAATCACCCTATACAAGTTTAAAAATCCTAGGTGTCAGAGCGAAAGCAGCGCAAGTCTAAAAGTATACACAATGTCGGAAAGTGTGTGCGAGGTTCCCGGCTCAAGCCTCAGGAACAGATCTGAATGGGAAGAGGAGAACAGGGTTTTTATGCTCACCTGACTCCAACCACTAGCATGCAGAAACTCCTACCCCCAAGATGGCGGTCGCGCTACAATCCGCGCCCAGAAACCATCGAGGAGCAAGGTAATGGTAGTGGGAAAGCTTCAACACGCTAAGTGACACAACTAAACAAATATTAAGTGAAACGCACAGACCCCAAAATTAAAAATTAGACAGTGGTAGTAAATCACCCTGTACAAGTTTAAAAATCCTAGGTGTCAGCGCGAAAGCAGCGCAAGTCTAAAAGTATACACAATGTCGGAAAGTGTGTGCGAGGTTCCCGGCTCAAGCCTCAGGAACAGATCTGAATGGGAAGAGGAGAACAGGGTTTTTATGCTCACCTGACTCCAACCACTAGCATGCAGAAACTCCTAACCCCAAGATGGCGGTCGTGCTACAATCCGCGCCCAGAAACCATCGAGGAGCAATGTAATGGTAGTGGGAAAGCTTCAACACGCTAAGTGACACAACTAAACAAATATTAAGTGAAACGCACAGACCCCAAAATTAAAAATTAGACAGTGGTAGTAAATCACCCTGTACAAGTTTAAAAATCCTAGGTGTCAGCGCAAAAGCAGCGCGAGTCTAAAAGTATACACAATGTCGGAAAGTGTGTGCGAGGTTCCCGGCTCAAGCCTCAGGAACAGATCTGCAATTTGTTTGGCACCATTAGCCAATAGGGCACCCGGAGGCAATGACAAATAGTATCATACACTCCAAGGTTTATACCCCAAATATCATGCAAAGTCCGGGTCACTCTAGCGGGTGGTAGTTATGCTTTCACTAAGAGGGCGGTGGTGTTCTTATTTTGTGAAATGCAAAAATAGGGCATTCTATGGATAACTCTCCTGCATTTACAATATGCCAGTGGCATAAAGGCGTTTTCTTTATTTGATTGAAGACTGGTGAAAACGTGGTGACAGAGACCATCTTTCCTGTATCGTCACAAGCTCTGGGGGTCACAAGTGCCTCTTGTGGGCTGTACCACACCCTTTTAATGGATCTTTTAATCAATCTTACGCCGTTCCTACAAGATTGGGGGAAGACGGGGGCTTATGCCTTTCCCCCCTTCTCCAAAATACATAGTGTCCTATGTAAAGTTAGACAAGAAACGAGCAATATCATTCTAATAACTCCTTTTTGGAAACCTCAAATGTGATTTCCTGGGGTAATGGAACTCTCAATAGACATTCTACGCTTTATCCCGGAACCTTGGGTCTACTTCTGGGCCCAGACGGAGAGAAACATCCTCTTATACTAGAAGGGACCATGAACCCTCTTGCTTGGAGTATCCCAGGGGTTCAGAGAGATATCCTGGCCTTTTAGGAGAGGCTAAAAGCTTACTAGAGGAATCTTGGGCACCAGGCACTAGGAAAAGATACTTGGGTATTTGGAAGAAGTGGTGTAGTTGGTGCTTGGAGAGGAACTTGGTCCCAGTGGAAGCCCCTGTTCAACTAGTAGCTGAGGACACTGTACTTGTCTGCACTGTGAAAAAAATGCTAAATAATTGCAAATGGCATCCTGCACAGTGCCATTTATGATAAAATACGTATCTCTATCTTTATATGCTAAAGTGCATATAGTACTTTCACAAAAGTGAAACTGAAAATTGGCAAACAGTGAGAGAGGTGATGATTTTGGGATCCTCCCTAACCTAGGGGGGAGTACCAAACAGATGCCTTGAAAACAAAACAGCACATCATATTGAACGATTTGGTGTGGTCCCATCCTCTTAGGACCACCCCAAGCACAGTTATTGGCAAAAAACATTCCCAGCCCTGCAAAGCATTATGGGATGAGATTAGCAGTGGGCAGTGAATATTATATTGTATGCAATATCAAAATAATTCTACAAAGAGCTGCAGTTCAACTGGTGGTTACTAGATGTCCCTCACTAGTCAAATGCAAATGCTTGATGAAAGGGTTTCAATGGTTTTGCATTTGACTCGTGAGGGACATCTAGTAACGACTAGGTGAACTGCAGTTCTTTGTAGAATTATTTTGATATTGGATACTATAATATTCACTGCCCACTGCTAATCTCGTCCCATAATGCTTTGCAGGGCCTTTGGTTGGGATTATTTTTTGCCAATAACTGTGCTTGGGGTGGTCCTAAGAGGATGGGACCACCACTGAAGTTCAACAAAATGTGTTTTTTGTTTATGTTCTTTGTGTTCAAGGCATCTGCTTGGTCCTCCCCCTAGGTTAGTGGGGACCCTAAAATCATCAGCTCTCTCATTGCCCAATGTTTTCTTTGTAAAAGTTCATTCACTTTTATGAATTGGTTATATTCTTTTAAGCATGTAAAATTGCTTCTTCAAAGCATCTTAGAATGTTGTTGATTTAGCTGCTACTGGTATTAAAGACTTAATTACCCCCTTGACTGTGGTAGGGTGGGCCGCGCGACACCGCCATGCTCGTGACGGAACCCGAGCCGCGGTGGCACTCTAGGCGCGCAAGGGGTTAAAAGAGTCATGAAATGGGTTGGTTTAAAAACACCCCCTAAATCACACTATTATTCTCTTTGGGATGTTTATTTGATTTTTTGATTTTTTCTGTAATTGGCAAGACAATACCGTTCTCTCAAGCAAATTTTCCAGAAACTTGCTACTTTACTATGCCTTATCTCCTTTGGGAGGGTTTCCGACATAAATGCCCTTGAAATTTTTAACAGGTTCTCTTCTTCAGAAGGTGTTCATTTCTACATTTGGAGGAGAACTAAGACTATGTCGGAATCCATTTTTTACCCTTTCTTCAATGATTGCCAGAAACTGTGTGTGGTTAATTGCATGAAAGAGTATGACATAAAACTTAGTAGTCATAGAGAGGATGGCATTGCTCAATTCATCCTATCATATGTTATACCACATAAACCAGTTTCTACTGCTACTTTAGCAAGGTGGATTTGCTCAATTATGAACAAAGCAGGTATTGATCTCTCTCGGTTCAGTGCTCACTCTTCAAGCGCAGCTATGGCTAGTAAGGTCTTCTGCGCAGGGGGTTCCCTCCCAGAAATTCTTGAAGCAGCTGACTGGTCTAACTTTCGCTTAGTTTTATTTAAGACCAGGGGAGCATGTTAGTAATGTAGCCTTGAGTGTCTTTAAACATGCATAATGGTAGCCTCCAGTCTTGCAATGAAATGACGATTCTCTAATTACTATGCAGAGAGAATCTTGATTTCATTAAAGACAACAGAGGCTAACATTATCCCCCTCTCCTCTCCCGGGAATTTAGGTTATTGTATTTCATGTTGTGCTTATACTGTTTAGTATTCTTTTTTTTTTTTTTTTTTTTAAACAATTTTTATTATTTTCCATTGTAACAAACATACACGTTGACATTTAATACGACCGCAGTACTATACAGATTTAGATTCACAGGCACCTATATACCAAGTTTCGGATTACATTACCATGCATGATATATCACTGTTCATTGCACCTGGGTCACTAGTCCCTTAGTTTCTGTCCCGTTCTCCCTCTTCCTCCTCGTCGGAGTTTGTGACGTCGTCCTCAGGTAATGGGTCGCATATTTCCCCTCTATATACATTCCAAGAAGACCATTTCTTGTTCCATTTGCGAGGGCAAGCCCTAGTGACATACACCGCCCGTTCTCTCAACATTAGGAGGTCCATGTTTCTACTCCACAGTGCTAAGGTGGGTAATGCTCCATCAGGATTCAAGCAAGCCGGGCCGACGAGGCTGAAATGCCAGAAACCGGTCCCCGGTAGCTTGTCTCTTTTCTGGTGAAGAATTGGCTTGGTAGTTTGGTCTGCCCTGTTCCCATGATGCACTGGGCCAGGGACAGACTAATTTGCATATAGCCAGGTTCTGAGCTGGGATGGGGCAGTGAGCTAAATAACGGTGATGGATCAAGCCCTGATCTTTGGACTGGGTAAGAGTGGTATGCTTAATTCAGACACTCTGTTCATCACCACCCCCTTTTCTGAATCATTTTGTCCACCATAAGCGTGGAAGAGTATACTCAGACATGAGTCCCTTGCTCACTGCTCCATCGGGATTCAAGCAAGCCGGGCCGACGAGGCTGAAATGCCAGAAACCGGTCCCCGGTAGCTTGTCTCCTTTCTGGTGAAGAATTGGCTTGGTAGTTTGGTCTGCCCTGTTCCCATGATGCACTGGGCCAGGGACAGACTAATTTGCATATAGCCAGGTTCTGAGCTGGGATGGGGCAGTGAGCTAAATAACGGTGATGGATCAAGCCCTGATCTTTGGACTGGGTAAGAGTGGTCTGCTTAATTCAGACACTCTGTTAATCACCACCCCCTTTTCTGAATCATTCCATTCCGTATCATCCATGTCACCCTGTTCCTCCACCCACCTCTCCCGTAATTTCAGTGTAGGGTCCAATAGGTTATTTATCAGTTTACGGTAGGTAAGCGAGGTTGCACTATGCTGCATGTAGTCAGTGAGTAATCTATCTTCTAACGGTGAGGATTCTGGGACGTCGGTGCCTGTCGGTATTGCCTGTAATAATGCATGCCTGATTTGCACGTACCTGTAAGTTTCATTCGTCCCTAGGTCATATTGCTGTTGGAGCAGGGTGAATGGGATTACGGTCCCCTTATCCCATAAGTCTCCCACCGTGGATATTCCAATGTTATCCCATTGTGTAAACCCCTTGCTCTGTCTCAGGTGTCCCAGTGTCTTAGTGTCCCAGAGTGGGGTGAGCTTAGTGATCGTTCCCTTCCACCCCAATTTCGCCTGTGCCGCGTGCCATAACATGACCTTATGTCTCGTGGGTCCCACCAATTTTGTCGCCTGGCTTCTGTTATAGAGCACTGATAGCATGCTGTCTGTGCCTAACTGCGCCCTGTTGGTTCTGAAGGCCGGGTCATCCCGAGGTGTATGAATCCACTGGTTCACAACTTTGAGTTGCGCCGCCCAGTAGTACATCTGCAGGTTCGGCAGCGCAATCCCCCCCTCGTACCAACTTCTGTTTAGTTTGATTTGGGCAATGCGCGCCGGACGGTTACTCCACAACAGATTGGAAACCAGTGTTGTTACCTATTGAAAGTAGCGAGGTGAGACCGAGTATGGGGTGTTTTCCCGGGCGTACAGAAACCTTGGAAGAGCCATCATTTTGTAGTGTTTTGCTCTACCGAGGAGCGTTAGTGGCAAGGACGCCCAGTGCCTCACATAATTTCGCAGACGTTCCAGGGGAGGTTTCAGATTTTTATCAAAGAACTCCGCCAAGTTGTCGGTGATATGTATGCCAAGGTATCTGAAAGAGCCCAAGGCCAGCATCAGCGGGCAATCCGCAGCCAGCGAGGGTTCCGGCCCCCTCAGAACGTATATTACAGATTTTGACCAATTTAGAGTGTAGCCTGACGTTTTCCCGTGGGTATCACAGAGTGCGAGGAGTGCTGGAATGCTCCTATCCGGCTCCATTAAATACACCAACATATCATCGGCGTAGAGAGCTACACGATCCTCCCATCCCTCCTTCCAGCCAATCCCTTTTAGCCATGGTGTTGCTCTAATCAGTGTCGCCAATGGCTCCAAGACCAGGGCAAATAGTAAGGGTGATAGGGGACAGCCCTGACGGGTCCCCCGTGCCAACTGGATCGTGTGGGAGATGTGGCCGTTAGCTGTAATCTGGGCAACCGGATTGGCGTATAGGAGGCGTATCCAGGCCATGTACTTGGGACCAAATCCCATATGGGACAGACTGCGAATAGGTACCCCCACTCTACCATGTCGAACGCCATTCTAGCGTCCAAGGAAAGGATCACTGCCGGTTCAGATAATGACGAAGCTCGTGCCAGGACCCCATGCACACGCCGCAGATTGAGAGCAGTGCTCCTATTAGGCATAAAGCCCAATTGGTCTGGGTGTATCAACAGCGGGAGATGGGTCATTAGCCTATTTGCCAACAATTTGGCGAGAATTTTCGCTTCTGCATTGAGAAGGGAGATCGGGCGGTAAGATGAGCAGTCTACCGGTGGTTTACCGGGCTTTGGGATCGCTACTATCATAGCGGTACGCTGATCCAGCGGGAGTTCTGCGTTCACCAAGCTCTCCGTGTACATTGCCAGCAGTGGCGGACTAAGCGTATCCGACATGAGCTTGTACCATTCCACAGGGATCCCGTTTGGGCCCAGGGCTTTTCCAGATTGTATCGCATGTATCGCCAGTTGTATTTCATCGACCGTAAGATCTGCTTCAAGGTCTCGGACTGCTTCCGGTGGAAGTGTGCTGGTTATTATGTGGCTGAGGGAGTCTAATGCTTCACTTTCTGTGACTTTTCTCTCTGGGGTATAAACTGTTTGGAAGTGATCCGCTAGTGTGGTCACAATTTCCTCTGGGCGTGTCTGTAGTACACCCTCTCTTGTGTGCAACTGCTGTATGCCTCTGATACCTCCCCCTCTTGTCCAACCAGGCTAGCATTTTCCCGGCCTTGTCCCCCACATCGTAAACTCTATGGGCTGTAGCCTAGATATTGTCGGCTACCTGTAGTCTGAGATGTTCCTTATATTGCTGCTGGCGCACCTGTAGTGTGTGTGCAGATTCTGCCGTGGGATTCGCCATATGGGCCACGTTCGCCGTGTGTAATGATAGTTCCAACTCAGAAAGCTCCCGTTGGCGTGACTGCTTGTGCCCAGTGATGGAAGCCATTGCTTGTCCTCGAAGGACCGTCTTGTATGCTTCCCATAGAACCGAGGGAGAGGACACTGACTGTACGTTTTCATCAAAGTAGTATTTAGTTGCTTTTTTGAGATCTGTCTTAATTTTGGGGATCTTCAAATAATTAGGGTATATCCTTTTACGAGTCTTTCCCCTGCTGGAGAGAGTTAAGACCATCGGAGAATGGTCTGATATTCCCCTGGGAAGAATATCTATGGTATTTACGCCGTTCATTCCATTGCCAATGGTCAAGAAATAGTCTATACGGGATAGGCTGTTGTGTACTGGTGAGGCCCATCGCTTCCAGGAAACCCTGGAAACCGGAAGGACCCGCTGTGTGTGTGTCCGTATCGGGAACTTGTCTAATGATGGATCTATAACTGAGTTAAAGTCGCCCCCAATGATGGTATTTCCTGTTGGGAGATTCAATAGAAATTCTCCCAGTGCCAGCAGTGCAACCGTTTGAAGGGCTGGTGGTATGTAAACTGTTACTGCGTTTAGAAGCCGGCCCTCCCACTGTCCATGGACCGCCGCAAAACGTCCCTGGTCATCCACACTGTGTTGTATAACAATGAACGGTGAGGTCTTCTTCACCAGGATGCCTGTCCCCCTTGATCTCGAGGTAAACTCCGAGTGCGTAGCCATTCTGTAGCCTCGCCTATCTAGTGCTTGGCAGGCCCTCCCTGTGAGATGCGTCTCTTGTAATAAAACCAGCAGTGGGCCTTGACGCTTGAAAGCTTGCAGTACTAGCCCCCTCTTGATTTTGTCCCCAATCCTCTCACGTTCCACGTGAGTATCCGTAGGGGTGTAACCGCTGTTTGTTGCATTATGCCACTATGGGCAGTTGATTGTGAGTGTTGTGACATAGTGAGGTGCTTTGAATGTGCCCTTCCATTTCTC
This sequence comes from Lissotriton helveticus, assembly GCF_964261635.1. Classification (NCBI taxonomy): domain Eukaryota; kingdom Metazoa; phylum Chordata; class Amphibia; order Caudata; family Salamandridae; genus Lissotriton; species Lissotriton helveticus. Next base: position 1,311,941,194 of record NC_136057.1, on the reverse strand, counting down.
TTTCACCAGTGTGATATATCTGCTGGTCTGTTGAGTGGTGTGCCTGTACTTATCGTCGTGATTGGCCGCAAAGTGTGGAAACCAAACTATAATTATTGAACCCCCCCTCCCACCCACCTCCCTGCCTCCCTGCACCATGGACATAAAACCGCCCGCCTCCCCAACGTAGCAGAGTGCTCTTCCCAGTCCCAAATCATTGTACTTGCTTGCGGGGGTAAGGAGTCTCTTGGTGGCAGCGGTCCCATCTGCCCTCCTTAGCTTCTCCCGTTCTAGAGTTCAAGGGCAGCACGCCTGTTTTTATAAGATGACAGCTGCTATGTCCGCCAGAGTCGGTCCCTCAGTACTCCGGCCGCCGTTCGCCGTCTTTGGAACCCACCTCCGATGGTTTTTCCAGATTGCCCCGTCCCGACGTCTGTGTCTCTGTGAGGACTTTGTTCTGCTGGTTCCGTTGGCTTCTGTCGGTGCAGCGAGGCGCTCCCACCTGTCGCCAACCCTCTAAACAGTCCTGTGTGGCCTCTGGCGTGTAGCATCGAGTAGGGCAGTTCTTTTACTCTCAACGCTTTTTTGACCTCTGTGAAAGTTTTCCGACGACGGGCCACTCCCGCCGTGTAATCCAGGAAAAAGGCAAGTGTCGAGTTTTGAATCCTGATTGGCGGCGAAACTCTTGCTGCTTGGAGTATTGCATCCTTATCTCTGAAATTGAACAATCTGGCTAGTACCGGTCGCCGGCGGTACACTTTGGTGTACCGCCGGGCACCCTATGTGCTCTTTCTACGGAGAAAAAATGCGACAGTCCCTTGGGTTGCAACTTGGTCTTAATTAGTTCTTCGACATAGAGGTCCATCGCTCGTTTGCCCTCTGTCTCTGGCACTCCTAAAATTCGTATGTTGTTTCGTCTTGAGCGCCCTTCCTGATCATCCAGTTTCTCTTGAAGTTGTTTGTTCACGGCTTCCACACGCTCCATTGCCAGCTGCAGTTCTGAGGTGTCCACCACCAGGGACTTCATGACCACCTCCACTTGTGCAACCCGTTCCGTCATTTTGTGAAAGTCTGCTCGTAATAGGTTCACATCCGTGGACATCGATCCCACCGTCGTCTGGACATTGGACAGTGTTTTCATTATGTCCTCCAACGTTACTTTCTTGGACCCTTCTCCATCCAGGCTTTTCCCCGTGGGGGTGCGTCCCTCTGACTGCGGCTGACTGTTTTTATCATAGGCGTATTTATCTAGCTTGGCTTGTGTTGCATTGTTTCTCGGCCCCCTGCCCGCCATGGTGTTCGTCTTTACGGAGTCGTAGGGCGCAGGCAATTCCTCCCCAGCACTTGTATTGTTCTCGGCACTCCTTTCTTCGAGTCGCTGCGACTTTCACTGCGTAGGGGCGCCCTTCAATGAAGTGCTGTTACCTCCGTATATAGCACACTGCCGCTGTATTCCGGGTCCCCACCCCGCCACCTTCAGGGGTTGCTGCTATATGCTCGCCGCAGGGAGGCTCTCTCTTTTTATTGTCTCTGTCACCGGTTACGTTATGTCTATTGTGCCTGATTCAGCGTATATGCCACGTGGTTCACTGAGCCTCGTGCACTGTCTTGCTAAGAGCCCGCAATCCGGTGTAGTCCCTGAGCCCCTCTGTTGGTCTCTTCGAATTGCTGCATGAACCGGTGCCCCTCCCGGGCGCCTCGCACCCTCCTTGAGACCTGGCTGTGGAGTGCGGGCCCGAACAGCCCAGCACTATTAGCCAGATGGGTACTTCTTCCACTCTGTGGGCCCCCTGTACCACCGGGCCTCCTGGATGCTTCCAGTCAGCGGCCATGCTGCGTCCGCTTACCGGCTGTCTTCTGAGGGGGAGGGAGAGATCGATGTGCGTGGCGGTTGTCCCGTGACGAGGGATCAGTTGCTGTGCCACGCTCCGCTGGGAGGTCCGTGGGTCTAAGTCGCGACGGCTGGGCTCGATTTCCGCCTCTGCCGCCTCCCAATGTTCCAGCGTCCGCTGGATGCCTCGATTTCTTTCGGTGCAGTTTGCGCTTATACTGTGCCCCTGCTGTTATTCCGCTTCAGGTCGGGTCTCTTAGAAGATCTTCCTCGCCACTGGAGTCCGGCTGGCTTCCGGTCGATACCCCCGCCTTTCTTTCACTTCCGCTCGGGCTGACGGCCACCTGGGACCGGTGCTGCCGGACCGCGGGTAGGCCTCAATCAAATACTGTATGTTTTCTCTGGTTCCCAGCAGGGGATTTTCACCAGGGTTGCGCCGGACGGTGCCGCTCGGTCTCCGATCTCGGGATCTGCCTCCAGAGGCAAACTGGTGCCGGATTAATGTGCGGAGTTATGGGATGGGGCCGCTTCGCTTACAGAGCAGAGCTCCTCCGCAACACAGCCGCCATGTTTGGCTGCCAGCCACGCCGCCGTTTAGTATTCTTTTGATATTTATTAATGTTTACACTCATTACGCATAATGCTCATGTTTTTTCCTCTGCCTTCCTCACTCCTTCCAGTACTTCCTTACTGTGAGAATTGTTTCTCTTTTTAGATCCTAATGCATAAAAGCCTTCATTCACCAAGAAAGAAGCGATTTACCACTTGGATCGCGCAGCTAAAGGAGGAAGATGATGCAGTGCACAGGATACTTATAGTGCTTGTCTGAACATTTAATTACTTTGTGATGTTCTCAATGTTCTTTAAAGGGCTGCATGTATGGGCAGCAAATAAAAGTATATGCATAATCGTAGCCTCCGGTCTTGTAATGTAATCACGTAATGCCCTGGGATGATGACTAGAATATGCTAACAAGGTGTTCCTTTCTGTTGCTTTCCGATGCAGTGCATGTAGAATTCCCTCTCATGGGCTTTAATTATCAGATCCAAAAAATAAATCCCCTCTCTGCTGTATTGGAAGGTGAACTTCAAACCTTTACAGTTAGTATTTAACCATGTAACAAATGAGATGAGCACTCCCTTTCCAAATACAAAAAAGTCATAAATATACAGTTTTCAAGTTACTATGTTGTCATGAATTGGCTTATCAGACAACATTTAAAGTCTCTAAGTTATACATGAACAAAATGGCAAAATTGATAACAAACTGCTCCTATGGATGTTTCCCCTAATCTGCTGTTAAAATGTTGTTTTTCTTTAATGAGTGTTTATTGTTTTACTATGGGATTTAAACTTATTTTATTCTTTTAAGTCTATGCACTTGGCACTTTGCTGGCCATTGCCTGAATAAATTATATGACCAGATATTTACGGTTCTATATTGTACCAAGTCACATGGCACCTTTTTAGGACTAATGCATTTTTATGCCCGGAATTATAGTATTTTTTGTGACTATAGGTTTTATTTGTATTGCATATACCCTTCTGTGTGTAATGTAAAACAACATTTTATTGTGTTTTTATTTGATCTAAAACTAAGCAGACTATCTGTCCTTAAACATGTGGCACATTGAAGTATTGAAACAAAAATTTTACTTTGTGAGTCTATCTTGACCAAACAAGCTCGTGGCACTTTAACGCCTTGATCGCGGCGTGAATTCCGCCGCGCTGCTGAGGAATTAATGAGTGGGCGTGTTTTGGATGGCCCCCGGCCGTCCTCTGCACACGCCCACTGTGACATCGGACGGCCAGGGCGCATGCAGCGGGTTAAAGTCTGTAAGGTTCTTGCCAATAGCATTAATTTTTATGTGGCTCAATATTTTTGTAAAGAGAATTTAGGAATAATTGTGTGTTCTCTGTTTCATGTACTCAGCACTTTTATGGATTCTGTTTGGTTCTTTTTGGGTTGGGCTAAATTATCCTTTATGTTTAATTGAGGTATTTTATGTATTCAACTTTTCAAATAGTCTTTCTATGTGCATTGTGAAAAATCAGTTGCTGATGATTTGTATTAATCAGGATATATATATATATATATATATATATATATATATATATATATATATATATATATATATTCACTGAAAAAACCATAGGTTTTACACACGTTATAGTTAGGAAATAGCATTTACAAAACCTATGAAATTAACTGAAAAACCCATAGGTTTGACACCAGTTATAGTTAGCTGGAAATTTTACTCGCATAAAACCAATGAAATTCCCACGTTATAGTTAGTTGGACTCACTATAACTTGCGCGTGCAATGCACTGCTGCATACGTCACATATTACATCACTCATGACATGGTCAGTGACATCAGTCGAATTTAACAGCAAAGTTGTCCTGTGGCTGAGGTATATCGATGATATCTTTCTGATCTGGAATGGCACAGAAGAGTCAGTAAAAAGATTTGTGTGCCAACTAAATATCAATGAAATGAATCTTAAATTCTCTGAACACATACACAGATCGGAAATTGAATTTTTAGACACAAAAGTTGAAATTAGAGGGACAGTGATGATGACTAGTCTCTACAGAAAAACAACTGCTGGCAACAGTTTACTGAATGCAAGAAGTGCACATCCCAGAAATCTCATTAACAGCATCCCGTATGGGGAACTGCTCCGTGCCAAACAGAATTGTAGCACCAAGGAAGCGTTTGCGGATGAACAAGTAACAATGATCAAACGCTTCAAAGAACGTGGGTACAATAACAAAACCATACAAGGGGCCATAAAAAGAGTAGAAACCAAAGAGAGGAATGAACTGTTGGACACAAACAGAGTCAGTGACACTACATCCAATATTAGATTCATTACAACATTCTCAGGTCAAGCAACGGCAGTAAAGAAAATTTTGAATAGACACTGGCATGTGTTGCTAACTGATCAACATCTGAAATCGCATCTAAACAGTAACCCTCAAGTTACGTTTAGAAGGAGTAAATCCTTAAGAGATGAACTCAGTCCCAACTCCGTGACTAGTAACACCACACCCAAAGATATCCCAGGTTTTAGATGCTGTAGATCGTGCAAGGCCTGTAGAAACAGCATTAACTGTAGAGAGGTGGTGTTGCCTGGAACAGGGAGAGTGTTCTCTATACAGAAATCAGTAACATGCAACACTATGTACTGTGTCTATTTACTCATCTGTCCATGTGATAAATGGTATATAGGAAGTACTACCCTAAAAGCAAAAGAAAGGGTGCTGCAGCACCTTAGAGCCATTAGGAACCATAACATCCAATATCCAGTGGCCAGACATTTCTTTAAGTATCATTTCCAAGATGAAAGTCTGTTGAGAATGGTGGTACTTGACAAAGTTGATTTGGGAATACGTGGTGGTGACAGAACCACATGCCTTCGCAAAATGGAATCCAAATATATCATTGACTTCGAAACCACATTTCCTCAGGGTCTGAATAATCATGAGGAGCTTTCTGTTCATTTGGAAAAATAAGAATGTTGAAAATGTAACGCATTTATATATTGGATATAGTCAAACAACTGATAACAGAAGTAGCTGGACAGCTTAGTCGTCTTTTTTAAAACCTTTGTATATATGTTTTTTAATTTTTCAGAATCTATTTCTACAATTATGGACGCCTGGGACAATTACACACGGGAACGCCAGTTCAAAAATTGTGTATGATAAGGGAGAAACTTTTTTGTGACTTTAACAAAATCCAATAATGAGAAGGAATCACACGTATGAAACCAGCTGTAAAGAATAAGATATATGTCAATAATATGAAAAGATTTGATAAATCAAGTGGTTACATAATTTAATCAGAATGTGACACGTGCTTACGCCCACTTGGGCTTGATATGTTCAATGTTACTGTTCTTAACTATAGTGTGTTTCTGTAAGACAGATTTCGAATGCCCACTAGGGGGAGAATGTAGATTTATATTTTATTTTTATTTTTAAAAGAAGAACAGAAAAAATCACATTATGCTAACAAACATGAACTGAATGATACTGTTGGTTAAGACAATAACTATGACATTTCATTTAGTGTCACTGCTGAGATAGGGATGTGCCCATTTAAACAAAGTTTTTCACGCCCACTGGGGCAATTTTGTGCGCACGCTTTTCCATTTTGACTACTTGATAAATTTAAAGAACCATCCTTTATTGAAAAGAATATGAAATACATTTTGTGATTCAAGTACAATGTTTTACATGAATTTTGGCATCAATTATGCAGTCACAACCATGAATATCATAATTAGAAGAACGATGGTGATTCTAGTTCCAATATGTCCGTGTTATTTTCACTTATGGGTGTGCACTATTAAGTCCTATGTTTATGTTTAACAATTGAGAATGTAAAAGGACTATGGTTTGGAGTTCACAACAAACGTGAGCAAGCCGTGAGGTGAAACGCGTTGTTTGTTTTGCTGCCAAAATAAACCTTTGAGCACAGCAACTCCTGGTGTGTCGTTTACGTATTTCCCTGACGGGAGAAGTGTTGGTTAATTACATTGGGCTTCCGGGACCCTGAAAACGACCCACTCGTGAGCAGGTACTGGCTTTTACCGGGATTCCGAGTTACGATATATATATATATATATGTATATCACCATCAAACTGAAAAAAATTATTGTGAGGGTCAAATGTGGACGTGGACGTTTTTTAAGAGTTTGTCGAATGACCTCTATCCCATCACTTTGAGGGATATTCATATATAGGGATGCTATATCTAGTGTGCAGATAAGACACGTATTGCATTCAAAAGCAATATGTTCTATCTGGTTAATCAGGTGCATGCTATCTCCAACATAACATTCTGTGACAGTCCCTAATGAAAAAAATAAATGAACCACATCCAGGGATGACTGGTCTCCCTGGAAATGATGTTTGATTTTTATGCATATTGGTTAATATGTAAATTACCAGTGTTCCGGGGTTTTTTATATTCAGAAATAGGTGTTCATTTTAGCTAATGAAATCTGACTCATGTCCTCTTCTGTTTATGATGGGGATCTTAGTCTGAAGTTCTTTAGTGGGAGCAGTCGCCAGCCTCACGTGATGTTCATTATTAGAAAGGAACCTCATAATCTCATTTTTGTATTGGTCAGTGTCTTTTATGACTTTCCACCCCCTTTGTCCACTGGCTTAATAACCAGTGAGGTATTAGTTTTAAGTTCAGAAGGGGTATATGTTTTTCAGATAGGAGTATATTGTAGGTGATAAAGGCTCTTTGCTGATCAAGGTTGGAAATATCCCTAAGCACCAATTTCTCAAAAGTATGCATCTCTGGGGGCAAGGCGGCATTGGGTGGTGGGAAAGTGGATGGAGGACGAAAGCTGGTATATGCATTTGTCGGGGGTACATAGGTTATCCAAAAAACAGGCATGTAGCCTGATTTTATGAAAAAAATCTAAAGATGTCAGTTTGCAAATCCAAACAATAGTGACATACTGTGGGTACAAATGATGGATGTTTTATAGCACAATGTTTGACAAGCTGCCAGTGGATGTTTTAGGGAGTAAAGTACAACAACCTGCCTGTGAATGTTTCTGAGTGTGAAGTTTGGAAACCTGCTAGTGGATGTTTAAGAGCCTCTTTTCAGGGAGTGCCATCAGCAAAGAATCACACAATACCTCCTGACCTCAATGGACCCTATATTGAGTTCCTGTATGAATCAGCAACATTTTGAGATGTTTGTATAAAGTGTGACCTGAGATGAGGTCACTCACCAGGTTGCCAAGAAGGTTCACCTTCATAGTTGAGCTATCAGTGTTCAGTCACATCAGGATACTCACTATTCTGTGCGAGTCTCTCGGTTCTTCTCTTCCAAGGGTTCAACATTCCAGCGCATCTTCTTAAAGAGGTGGCGAGGGCTGCGCGCTGCTGTGTAAGGAACTGCCATACAATAACGGAATACGGAAACACGGCAAGTAAATCCCAAGGTGAACTTCCCACAAAAGAAGCAGGCCATACTGAGAAAGGAAGCAAGATACAGCATCAGACTGAGCATCATAAATGCTAAGTACAGGAAAAGCTATACATCAACTAGAGCACACTGTAGTACGAAAACAATATAACTCACCAAGGAGGAACACAGACAACAAACAACATGCAGACGTGTTCTACATTGAAGCACTACAGCAGAATTTGAATATACCATGCTGTAGTGGAATACACAGTACAGCATAACAGCCATTCAAAATACCAACATACTTCTTGTTTAGAACACAGCATTCTCAGCTGATGCAGGTGTGGTATACGGAAGAAAGGAGTTACTTATAACTTCAGTTCTCCAGTGTTGGTACCTTTCAAAGATTTGTATGCTTGTGTGATTCCCCGCCGACAGTTTGGGATTCCAAGGTAACATAAAACAGCAGGTAACAGTGTTAAAATGGCCACTGGTCCCATAAGGGGGTTTGTTTAGTACCACACCCATCTCATTTGAAACAACTCAAATATCAGCCAATGAGATGGAGTTGCTAAGATCTCTACTCCCCCTACAGGCCACCATAGTTCAGATTACACAGCACAAGTGTTCAAGACACATAAAATAAAAAATTGAGCCTCTTAACAGGGGAGGGGTGTGATGCTATGAAAGCTAGCAATGCTAAAGAACTACAGATAAGTTACTAATTCCTTCTGCAACATTTGGGGGCAGATTTACAATAACTGGGGCATCTCTGCCTATCAGCAGGGATGCGCCAGTTATTGTGCATCACGGCTCCGCCACCATAGATGCGCTGCATGTACAATGCGCCGCACTATGGGGCAAAAAATGGACAGATGCGTGACGCATCTGCTGCCGTAAAGGCGACGCATTGCTGGAGTTGCGACGCAGCTCCAGCAAGGCTCAGGGGTGCCCTATCCTTAAAATGCTGTGTCAATCCTTAAGCCTGCTTCAAGCAGGCACAGGGTTTTCACGCAGCATGGCCTTAAAAGTGGCTGAGTGAAATCTTGTAGATTTCACTCAGCCACTTTTAGGAGGAGTTCCTGTGCCGGAACGCCCCTCCCCGTGCCAGAACGCCCACATGTGGCGCAGGGCTTTACAACATGACGCATCTCCCAGATGCGTCACATTGTAAATACCACGCAGCATGGCGCTGGCTTTGCGCCGCCACTGCGTCACAAAAGTGACGCAACGGCAGAGTAAAAGAGGCACAAGGGGCTTGTAAATTTGCCCTTGAGTCACATGTTTGAATCAGAACAGCAAGCAACACATTCAATGTGGATAAAGCAACAAACGGCCCACTTTTACTGAACAGTTTACGTGGAACTGCTTGACCCATTGAAAAGTCGACTGCCGCATTAACATCTAGGAATTAGGGCTTTGTAAAAGTAAGCTGCTTTTCCGTGGGGCTGTGTGGCAAATTATTTTGTAATGGAACACCAGCGTGCAGCGCAGCTGTTGTTCCCATGTTTTGTGTGGAAGGCTCCCTCACTCTGCATTGAAGTCGACACTTAGGGCTTCTATGGCTAAAAGTATGCAGGCTAGCAGGCAATTGCTTGTTTAGTCATTGGACGGCCCTTGCCTGGGAGGACAAAGGAAACAAATAAAGTACCCCATTGTTTAGTCTTGTCCATGTGGAACATGATACATATGGAGGATTCTAGTAAAGGCAAAGACATTTACTTTGATGTGAATGGATTGGGAAAGAAGCAACAAAGAATGACAGGTTCTTTTAGTTGAAAATCAGATGAGACCTTGGTAATGAACTTATGTCTGATGTGCAATGTGACCTTGTCTTTTGTAAAACCAAGGTATGGCTCTTTTATGGTGAGTGCTTCTATCTCACTTATTCTCCTTGCTGAAGTGAGAGCCAGCAACAGAGCAGTCTTCCAAGAAAAAAGAAATTTTGAAGTGCTGTATGGATTGCTTCAGAGGTAGGCAGCATCAACTGACTAAGCACTGTATTTAACTCCCATGGCACCAGAGGGCATCTCACGGCAGAGAAAGCTCTAAAAAGGGCCCTTCATAAATTGTTTGATGATTCTTTGGACTCCTAAATCTTGTGATTGCGGCAAAGAGAACTCGGGCAAGGTGCAGTAAGTGCAACTGTACTGGATAGGGTATCAGTATAAAATTCAGTCCTTTGTCCTTGCACCACATGCAGAAGTGCTTCCATTTAGTGTTGCAAGAGGTGCTTGTGGTTGCTCCAATATCTATCTACAATCAGATGCGATGCAGAGATGACCAAATTCTGAGTGGTCAGGATCTAAGCTGTAGGGTTGCGTGACTTCAGGTTATGGAGGGGGACTTGTCCCTTGTGTGTGCAGAGGAGCTTGGGATGGATTGTTAATTGTACCCGTGGGAATTGTAACTGTCACAATAGGTTGCTCTGCCAACATTGGTGTGGGTAAACGAGGACAATCAGAATCAGAACAGGCGTCTGCTTTCACCTTCCTCAGCACAACGTGAATAAAGAAAAATGGTGGAAAGGCGTAAGCAAACACGTTTGACCATGTCATTGAGAAGGCATTACCTGCTGGTTTACGACAAGCTTTTCTTGTTCTGCTGGGTGGCAAGTAGGTCTAGAGATGGGAGACTCCATTTTTGGGAGACCTGCTGCGACTGGATATGTCTAACTATTGTTTCTGAACTCAAAGTAGATGTTCCACTGCAATATTCTCCTCATTCACAAAGGCCCAGTCCCACAAAATCTGTGCCTCCTCTGAAAGGGTATGAGACCTCTTGCATCCCTATTTGGTTATGTAGTATATTGAGGAATATTGTCATGGTGTCTGTCATGATCAACATAACTTAGCCTATCAGTCTCGGCAGGAATGCTTGGAGGCCTAGTCTAATCACCCACAGCTACATGTTTAAATGGAGTGATGTTTCCTCTTCCGACCATAAGCCTCTTGTAGACAATTCCTGCATGTGAGTGTGGTAATATCCTTCTTTTCTTTCTAGCATTGTTACTGATGTCATTAATGGAACTGTCATATGTATTGTAGAATGTTACGCATGTAATGGGGAATGTTGTAGTGAACCTGAGTTCTAGATCAGAGAAGCGGTTGGAGCTGATCTGATCTAGACGCTTTGGTATGTGCTCCAGTGGGTCCTTGGATTTAACTTAAATAAATCCTTATTTAAACCTTTTACTGCCTCCTCCGCTCTTTACATTGGCGACGAGGTTTATTTAATAATTTATGGACCCACTGTGTTGCTGAGATTCTTTCAATTTTAATCGACTTCATATTTTTTTTAAAAGGGACCTACGGTGTAATCCTCTTCTCGTGGAGTCTGATGGGAGCTGTTGACGGTGCTTTCTTATGACTTCTAAGGTACTGTGGTTCCCATAATTTAATAAGGATTTCAAGTCGCAAGTCATTGAAGCGTCTCTAAGGCAGTTGGTCTGCTCGCGCACTTGCGCGTTTCCAGTGCGGTGACGTCTGTGATTTGCAACAGCCTCCTGAAACGCATCGCTGATCTGGAACGCAGCGTTTGGTAGGACGCAACGTCGCAGCCATTTTGGGAGTGCTTATGAGGCGGCCAGCTTTTCTGTAATGACAGTGTTGGCGATTGTTGAGCGGTGTGACGGCGTTTAATAAACAACGTCTTTCAAGCCGCGATTGGCTCCAGGCTGATTTAAGTGTCATTTTCACGGAGTATTACCCGCGAATTCAGTGATTCGCTCACTTGTGCTTAAAATAAATATATCGGCAAGTTTCGAAGTTAAGGTTTGGTAAGCTGGAGATCTTCTTCAATTTTCTGTTTACTTCAGTGATGTGCACACTTACTTATTTTGGGAAGTGCATGTTGCGGTTTTATTACAACTGTGATCTGCACACAATTTGAAGTTTACTTGCTTCATTGACATTCACATTTTTAAAATTTATTGTAAGCATTTTCCTTTTGTGTTCTACTCGACTTGCGAACATTCTGCTTTCTACAGTGATATGCACACTGTTTATTTTGAAGTGCATGTCACATTTTGATTTAACTGTAATCTGCACACATTTTAAAAGTTATTAGAGATTTATTGTTTTAGGTGATTAAAATGGCTACATCTCAGATTTGTAATCAACCCTCCATCTTTTTGGAAATTCCAGGAAAACCGAAATTAAGATGGAAAAAATGGTTTGAGACTTTTGAAAATTACATTGTTGCCATTGATGGTACTGAGTTTTCTGCTGCAAGGAAAAAAGCAATTCTTTTCAGTTATTTAGGCACAGCTGCTATAGAAATTTATAAGAATCTTATACCTATTGCGCCACCAGTTGAAGGAGGTGATGGATGGAATGTTTTTGTTGAAGCTGTTGCTAGACTTGAAAAACAGTTTGAAGATGAACCTAATGCCATGATTGAAAGGCATTCTTTTCATAAAAGGAAACAGTCCGCTGATGAATCTGTTGAGGATTATGTAGCAGCTCTAAGAGTTTTAGCTGCAAACTGCGATTTTGGTGCCTATGTTGATACAGCTATAAGGGATCAATTTGTGTTTAATTGTGCAGCTAAAAAAGTGCAAGAACGACTCTTAGCTTGTCGTAATCCTACTCTAGCAGAAGTAATTGATTTGGCTAAAGGGATTGAGAGATCAATTGAGTCATCTAGGGTTATTGCTGCTAATGAAAACAAGAATGCTAATGACACCTCTGTTTGTGCTGTTCAAATGCATAATAGGGGTAATTTTCAAACTAATAGAGTGTTAAGTTGTTTTAGGTGTCCTTTCATTGATGCATCTGTGGTCACATTCATTCTGTCTGTGGTAGGTTAGAACTGAGGGTCCTTATTTTAAATGCTTGGGAATATTCACAATAGCAGAGCCTGCTTGAGGCATCTAACACCATCACCTTATCATTCTAAGATTGTGTCACTAGTCCCCATTGCTTATCGACCTCTCGAGGCATCACCATTATCCACATCCTCAGAAAAGCACTAAACCGATGATGAAATTAGGCCAAACAATGATATATAGGTACTGACAGAGACCTCCTCTTTGGAATCAAAGGTGTTCATCGGTGCTTGAAATTTGCCGCTCGTGCTTCTGAGTGAAATGCTTTTTCGAGCTGCGTGGCCAAGATAGCTCTAGGAAATGAAGCTTTGTTTCATACGGATGGACAATTTATGTTCATTCAATAATAGGTCCAACTGATGGAAAAGGTTGATACAAGAGACTGTGGGGGTATATGTGTGGGTACATCTGGTGCCCTTGTCTAAGTAAGAGGGCCAGGCAGTTTGTAAATATCCATGGAGATTTATTTTGTCTGAAAGGAAGTTTGAATTGGTAGTGCTGCCTTGCCATGGAGAATCAGAGATACTGCCTGTGATTAGGGTATATTGGGACATTGAAGTAGCTAGGGAGGTAAAGAAGTCCCCTTCTTGAAACACCATAAGGATTTTCTGCAGGGTGACTGTAAGAAATTGGGTTATTAGTTGCAAAGGAAGTGAGCCCTTCACAAGAAATAAGTTAGCAATTATCTTGTTTTTGAGAACCAAATACCTCATTGTAGCACTTGTCTCTCAGAGAATTGAAGCAGAGTTGTCCAAGATCTCAATTCGCTGATAGGGAACTGTCAGCTGTTTTTTCAATCAAAAGAACAAATCAAAGGAGTGAAAGAGTGCAGGGATTTATCCTGATATACAGAACAGTACAAAATGAATAGTTCTGTCCATGTCCAAGAAAACATGGGCACTTAGAGTAGGTACTAAATCGCCTGTCACAGCTTATGTACTATCTATGGCCAAGAGGAGAAAATGTCTATTACAATATTGTTGGTATTCATGGAGCAATTAAAGACAACCATGCGGTGTGTTGGAGGGACTTGGAATATGGTTTCTGAAATATAAATTGTAATATATTAATAACTGGTGTGTATATATAGTCATAATTTAATGATATTGTATAATCATCATACCCTTTCAATGGATATAACACCATTCCAAGATGGCGCCCATAGTGGTGCACAAGGGTTGAGTCCTATGTCACTGTCAATGAATGCAAAATAACTTTATTAACTTGCTGTTTGCATGTCACGAGTGACACACTGACGAAGGCTCACGCCGAAACGCGTCTTGTGCTTTTTTCCCACATTAAATCACCGTGAAATCTTTAAACTCCTTGAGTGCTGCTTCTTTTCTTATCGATTGAGAAAAGTTCGAGTGTCATGTAATGTGGCGTCCCGCGAGCCGCTAGCAGCACCCGTTCGTGGGTGCACAGACCCACGTGGGAGACGAGCGTTTCCGAGGAGGAGTTACGCTGTGCACCGCCGCAACCGCTGGGCTGAGATTCAAGTAATCCAACCAAACCGGGAAAAAGGACATCGCCGTGAGGAGAGCGCTGGAGAGCTTTTCCTGGGCCCCTGACGAGAGACGCCTTTACCGGTAAGCCCATTCTTCTTTCTACACATGCGTGTAAGACACAGCGGGTAATTAAGGCAGAACGACCAAGGAGTGAGAGATTTCACGGAAGTGGGAATACGCATTTAATGTTGCCGGGATAGTAACAGTGCAGCTATTGCAATGAACAGCATGTTTTCTGACACTGAACGGAACAATGCAGCCAAAGATATGTTTAAGCGAAGAGAAACGCCTTCACAGGCAGCAACAACGACGCCGAAGGCAGCGCCACAGAACTGTAAACTGAAAGAAACACTCACGAAGTTGGAGAGACTTCACGAGCGTGAAGTGCGCAAATGGTGGGAAGCCACAAGTCTAACTAACTATGTGGAAGAACAGAGGGTCCCAAGAGGTATAAGGGTTCATACAGTACCCTCCTATGAACATCCTGATCCACAACTTCTTACGGACTGGTTTGAGCACACTGCATCTTATTGCGAAGGTACCCTTAAAATTCTGATCAAATACGCCTGGAGTGACAGGGAGAAGGCGTTGGCCGAAATTTTACTGATTAATGAAGAACTGGAGAAAGAAGTGGATCCTGGGCAGAGAACATTGATATCCCAGATGAGAGATCAAATGAAGGCGAGGCTCATTAAATATGAGCAGAAAATAAGAATGCGCAAACAAGAGAAATATGAGCGCGACGCCAATGATTACCATACGGGACGCGTACTGACGTACGCCAAGAAATACGATGCTCCTCGTAAGGCTCTCCAGAAAGGAACCGAGACTGCCAGTGCCAGTGCAACACTGGAAACAGAGCCTGCCACTTCAGAGTCTGATCTCACCGAGAATGAGTCCGGGGATGAACAACAAGGGCTTGGTGGCCCGGGCAATCAGAATACAGTCTATGCCACACAAGGTGCCCGACCAAAGAGAACTCCTTTTCAGGAGGAGTTCGAAATCATCAGAAAGTCCTGGCTGCGCGATGGCAAGAACAAACCGCCAGATGCAGATACAACATCGACAGCAAGAAAAGAAGGAGGACGAGGAGGGCAGGCGGCGGGAAGAGGAGGCAGAAGCAATGCAAGAACCTCCCGTTGGTCCAACCGCAATGCGAACAAGAAACAATAAGTACTGACGACCATGACCCTGGCAATCAAGCTAATCTGACAGTAGTCAATCTGACAAAGAAAAAATTGACTGATGCAGAAACGGAAGTTTTGAGCCTGTGCCTTACTTTTTGCCCCACCGATGATCTCGAGTACACACAAACAAGAATAGATTTGTTCCGCTTCACCAGTAAGCTCAAACTCCACAAACATTTTAAACTATGTCCCCATTTGAAAGATCATAATAAAAAGGGCACAAGAATAACGGCAACGGATTCTCTTAGAAGTAGAGATTTACCAGCTATCGAGACCCTTGAGGATCTGCGATTAGAACAAGAACACGATGTTGGCAACTTAAACATCGCACAACGAGCCATCCTACAAGGAGTCGCGCAAGAAAGGGATGAAAGCACGTTAAAACCCATCTCTACTTTTGTGCCACAATCGCCATGGGACGCTGTGGATGTATTCACAGAGGCAATGAAGAATGACCTCTTGCAGTACAGGAAAGCGGAACATCGCACTTCAACAAAGAACATCACTGAACGCCAGCGATCGGAGTTGACGGACCTGATTAACGATAAAACTCTGGTGATCAAGCCCTCCGACAAAGGGGGGAACGTGGTCTTAATGAGTAGAGACCAATATAAAGAAGAAGCACTGAGGCAACTCGCAGATAAAAATTTCTATATGGAATGTACAACTGCAGTATACCAACAGAGTATCGCACAATATGAGACACTAATACAGAAGTGGTATAGCCTCAAGATGCTGGGAAAAGATGAACATCTCTTCTTAAGGAACAACACCCCTATGACAGCCACCTTCTACCACCTCCCTAAATTACATAAGAACATGGACTGTCCTCCTGGTCGCCCAATTATCTCATCCATTGGCAGTTTAACAGAGAATATGTCACGCTTTGTAGACAATGTCCTGTTTCCTTTGGTGTTGAAATTAAAATCTTACATACGGGACACCAAAGACTTTTTAATCAAAATCCAGGAATTAACATGGAGCCCGGGATATCTGCTGATGGTCCTGGATATCACCAGCCTATACACATGTATAGAACATGGGCAAGGCCTGGAGGCCGTAAAATATTTCCTTGAACAGCGCCAGATGAGATTTGCTTGACACAATGAAATGATCATTGAATTCATAGAGTTCCGTCTGACTCACAATATCTTTCTTTTTGAGGACCAGTTACACATCCAAAGGTCCGGGACAGCGATGGGCACCTGCTTCGCTCCCAGCTATGCGAACTTGTTCGTTGGCTGGTGGGAGGAGCGGGTGCCATGGAGCTGTACAGTGGGTCAAGACACAGGGGAGGTCATATGCTGGCATCGTTACATTGACGATTTGTTTATTGTCTGGAACGGTGGGATCAATACAGCAGAGGAATTTATCAGAGTACTAAACACCAATGACCTCAACATGCACTTCTCGGGTTCGGTTAGTCCGGGGGCAGCGGATTACTTGGATCTGAGAGTGTACATTGAGGGGGACCATCTTCATACTACCCTCTATAGGAAAGAAACTGCTGGCAATTCGACACTCTTTGCCAGCAGCAGCCACCCTCCCCAGCTAAAAAACAGCATTCCCTACGGAGAACTATTAAGGCTCCGAAGGAACTGCTCAAAGGACTCTGACTTTGAGGCGGCTGCCTCAGAGTGTCTAGCGCGCTTTTCTATTAGGGGATATGGTGAGAAATTATTGAAGAACACACTAAAGAAGGTTAGAAGGGTACAAAGGGCAACACTCTTGGCTACAGATAACCAAGCTGCAGGCAGAGAGAAGAAAGCTGCCATGAATGAAGGGAAGTTCAGGCTGATCACCCCATATTCATCAGGTGCCAATGATTTAAGAACTATGCTCAACAGGAACTGGCACATATTACAGACAGACAGCATACTAAAAGAGGATTTACCAGCTCATCCTCAAATAACGTTTAGCAGAGCCAGATCATTGGGTGATATGTTGGTCTCCAGTCACCTGGAGAAACCAGCACCAAAAACAAATACCTTGAAACAGGCCGGGTCACCCCCTTGCTTCCTGCCGCTGCCGCTGCCTGCCTCCTGCTTCTCCGCTGCTGAACGCCCCAGCCGCCGCTGGGCCGCCCGGATCTCCCCCTGCCCCCCTCGCTGGACCCAGGGACACAGAACCGCCGCCGGACGCCCAGAGGTTCCCGCCGCTGCCTCCCTGCGGCCCCGCCCACCACCAGCCCATTGGCCGCCCCGCTCCCGCCACCCAGCTGACCCGCCCACCCGGCTCCTTACTTATGACGCCCTCAGAGCGACCGCGCAGCGGACGCGCGCAGCGGGAGCACCGAATGAGCGCCGAAGGTGTGCCAAAGGTAAGCCCGTCTGCGCCCGTCCGCGCCTGGACCGCGCCCAGTGCCAGGACCCCTGGCCCCCACCGACGGAAGCCGACCCGACGGACCTACGACGCCACCGAACTCAACGCACTCAACACCGGCCGAACCCCGAGCTGCTACCGAGCCACACCGAGACGCACCCACGGACCCTTCAGCTGCCACACCTGCAAGTTCACCTGCAACCGGACCCACGCCACACCAGCACCCACCAAGCCGACCTCCAGCAGCACCCACCTGAAGTGCATCCTGCTCAACACCCGATCCGTCCACAGACACGCCGTCGAGCTCTGGAACCTGCTCGACACCACAGACCCAGACGTCGCCTTCCTCACGGAAACCTGGATGAACGCCTCCTCAGCGCCCGACATCGCCATCCCAGACGGCTACAAGATCATCCGAAGGGACCGCATCAACAACACAGGAGGAGGCATCGCCATCATCCACAGGAACACCATCCGCATCATGACCAACACCGACGACACCCTCGCACCCGCCGAACACCTGCACTTCCAGATCCACGTCAACCCCAAGACCACCCTCAGAGGCACCCTCATCTACAGACCCCCGGGACCACGCACACAATTCAGCGAGGACATCGCCGACTTCATCAGCCCACACGCCCTCCCCTCCCCCGACTACATCCTCCTCGGGGACCTCAACTTCCACCTGGAGAACAACAACGACCGCAACACCACCACCCTGCTGGACAACCTCGCCAACCTCGGACTCAAGCAACTGGTGACCACCCCCACCCACTATGCCGGACACACTCTCGACCCGATCTTCGCTTCCAGCAAGGACATCGCCTTCAGCCACGCCACGGGGCTCCACTGGACGGACCACAGCTGCGTCCACTTCAGCTTCAGAAGGACCATGCTCCACCATCACCAGCAACAGGCTCCCCGCAGAAGCTGGAACAAGATCACTGCAGACCAGCTCGCTACTTCCCTGAACAAGAACCCTCCCACCAGCACAACAAACCCCAGCCAAGCTGCCACCAACCTCACGAAATGGATCAGCGACTGCGCAGACGACCTTGCCCCGCTGAAGACCCCGCCGAGCAGACCCGGCAGCAAGAAAGCCCCATGGTTTAACGACGACCTCAAGAGCTCCAAGAAGAACTGCAGAGCACTCGAGAAAACCTGGCGCAGAGACCCAACACCGGACAACATGACTGCCCTCAAGCTCGCCACCCGAAAACACCACCAGCTGATCCACGCCACCAAGAAAACAGCCTTCAAGGAACGACTGGACAACAATGCACACAACAGCAAGGAACTCTTCAACATCGTGAAAGAGCTCTCCAACCCCAACGCCGGAAACAACGACATCACCCCTTCGCAAGACCTCTGCAACTCCCTCGCCTCCTACTTCCACAACAAGATCGAGGACATACACAACAGCTTCAGCACTCAACTGACGCACGCCACGACCGAACCACCGCCCCCCACCACCACCCTCCGCGCCTGGACCCCGATCAGCACCGAAGTCACCATCCGCACGATGAACTCCATCCACTCCGGATCTCCGACAGACCCCTGCCCTCACCACGTCTTCAACAAGGCCGACGCTGTCATTGCACCCCACCTGCGGGAAATCATCAACACCTCCTTCGACACCGCCACCTTCCCGGAGAGCTGGAAGCACGCCGAACTCAGCGCTCTACTCAAGAAACCATCAGCAGACCCAACCGACCTCAAGAACTAGCGCCCCATCTCGCTGCTCCCGTTCCCAGCCAAAGTCATCGAGAAGACCGTCAACAAGCCACTGGCCGCCTTCCTCGAGACGAACGGATCCCTCGACCTCTCGCAGTCTGGCTTCCGGGCCAACCACAGCACCGAGACCGCCCTGATCGCAGCCACCGATGACATCCGAGCCCTGCTCGACAACGGAGAAACAGCGGCCCTCATCCTCCTGGACCTCTCCGCGGCCTTCGACACTGTCTGCCACCGTACCCTAGTACAGCGCCTCAGCAACATCGGAATCCAGGAGAAGGCACTGGAGTGGATCACCTCCTTCCTCACCGGAAGGACACAGAGAGTCCGCCTCCCCCCGTTCAGATCGGAAGCCACCAAAGTCATCTGCGGCGTTCCTCAAGGCTCCTCGCTCAGCCCAACACTCTTCAACGTCTACATGAGCCCCCTCGCAGCCATCGCACGCCAACACAACCTGAACATCATCTCCTACGCCGACGACACCCAGCTGATCCTCTCCCTCACTAACGACCCCGCCACCGCCAGAGCCAACCTGCACGAAGGGATGACCGACGTAGCCAAATGGATGTCGAAAAGCCGCCTGAAACTGAACTCGGACAAGACGGAAATCCTCATCCTGGGATCCTCACCCTCCGCCTGGGACGACTCCTGGTGGCCCCCCGCCCTGGGCAGCGCACCCAAACCAACAGACCACGCACGCAACCTGGGCTTCATCCTGGACTCCTCCCTCTCCATGACCAGACAAGTCAACGCCGTCTCCTCGTCATGCTTCAACATCCTGCGCATGCTACGAAAGATCTTCTGATGGATCCCCACCGAGACCAGGAAGACGGTCACCCAGGCCCTCGTCACCAGCCGTCTCGACTACGGCAACTCCCTCTACGCTGGAACCACCGCCAAACTCCAGAAAAGACTCCAGCGGATCCAGAACACCTCAGCACGACTCATCCTGGACATCCCCCGCCGCAGCCACATCTCCGGACACCTGAGACACCTGCACTGGCTCCCGGTCAACAAGAGAATCACCTTCCGGCTCCTCACCCACGCACACAAAGCCCTACACAACCAAGGACCAGGATACCTCAACAGCCGCCTCAACTTCTACGCTCCCAAACGCCAGCTTCGATCGACCAGCCACGCCCTCGCCACCGTCCCCCGCATCCGAAGAGCCACCACAGGAGGAAGGTCCTTCTCCTACCTGGCTGCCAAGACTTGGAACTCCCTTCCGACCCACCTCCGCCTGACCCAGGACCACCTCGCCTTCAGGAAGCAGCTCAAGACCTGGCTGTTCGAGCAGTAGCGGACCCCCCCCCAGCGCCTTGAGACCCTCCGGGTGAGTAGTGCGCTATATAAATGCTATGATTGATTGATTGATTGATTGATTGAAACAAATGTCGGGGTTTTTTCCTTGTGGGCACTGCAAGGCCTGTGCCAGGAGTAGAAGAGTGTTATCATACACCATACCTGACACTGGAAATACAGTGCCCATCAAGCAATTCATAACTTGCAGCTCCCAGTTTGTAGTATACTGTTTGCTCTGCCCATGTGGCCTTCGCTACTTCGGCAGTACAATCAAGGAACTCAAACTGAGGATATTGGAACACCTTCGGGCAATCGAGAAAGTAGACACCGCATACCTGGTTGCCCGGCACTTTGCCGAAGAACATGGCAAAGATCGCAATAAACTTCAATTCTTTGGGTTGGATATTGTTCCATCCAACGTTAGAGGAGGCGATCGGCTGAGAAGACTCCGCAGGTTGGAATCGAGGTATATTATAGATCTTTCCACCAAGTACCCGAGAGGACCCAATAGCGGAGAGGAATTGTCATTCCATTTAGGTAAATGATATTGCAACAACTACACTACCTCCGGGGAATGGTCTATTTCCACGCTGTCTTTTATGAACCACGAACTGTATGATTGCCATGTATGAATTTTACATTTCTCTTTGCTTAGTCTGGAATTTTCTTTCTTGTGCCCTGCATTTATTTACCATCTATGCAGTTATTGCAGGGCTCTTGATATGTTTATATGTATATATAGAGAACTTGAGATAAAGGGAAGGCGACTATGTTTATGAACTATATCCAATATCCATGAAAATAAGAAAGACAGTGTTATATAAGTTTAAATTACTTTCTTTGTTAGATTAGACTGGAATTGACCAATAGATTCAATGTTAATAGTTCGTATAATATACTTTGCTATTTAGGCATTAATCGCAGTCAAGCCTGATGAACTTTGATAATTTTGATGATCTATAGTACAACATATTCTTTGGTGAACTGCATTGTTACTCTCAGTATATGTCTAAGAATCATGATTTGACACCTTGTACATAGGACACTAGCCGATCCACGGCTTTATTGAACGTCATAATTTAATGATATTGTATAATCATCATACCCTTTCAATGGATATAACACCATTCCAAAATGGCGCCCATAGTGGTGCACAAGGGTTGAGTCCTATGTCACTGTCAATGAATGCAAAATAACTTTATTAACTTGCTGTTTGCATGTCACGAGTGACACACAGACGAAGGCTCACGCCGAAACGCGTCTTGTGCTTTTTTCCCACATTAAATCACCGTGAAATCTTTAAACTCCTTGAGTGCTGCTTCTTTTCTTTTCGATTGAAAAAGTTCGAGCGTCTCATATATATATATATATATATATATATATATTCACTTAAAAAACCATAGGTTTCAGGCCTTATATAGTTAGGAATTAGCATTTAAAAAACCATTGAAATTGCTCCTATATAATTAGTTGTACTAACTATATTTCGCGCACCCGCAATCCACTGATGATTATGTCACATATTACATCATTTATGACATGGTCAGTGACATCACTGATGACATCTCATTTGACATCACTGATGATATCATTCATGTGATAATACGATGCACCTCCTCACACTCTAATATAGCCTTTGATACACCCAGTGTTAAATACAGACAACCATTCTTGAAACCATTGACACACCAATACCAGTTACTACATACGCACTCACTGATTCCTAGGTCTACACACACATTCATTCATGCTAATTCCTAACTATATAAGGCCTGAAACCTATGGTTTTTTAAGTGAATTTGCAAGGTTTTTAAAATGCTCATTCCTAACTATATAAGGCCTGAAACCTATGGTTTTTTTAAGTGAATTTGCAAGGTTTTTTAAATGCTAATTCCTAACTATATAACGCCTGAAACCTATGGTTTTTTAAGTGAATTTGCAAGGTTTTTTAAATGCTAATTCCTAACTATATAAGGCTTGAAACCTATGGTTTTTTCAGTGAATTTGCAAGGTTTTTTAAATGCTAATTCCTAACTATATGAGGCGTGAAACCTATATTTTTTTTCAATAAATTTCAAAGGTTTTGTAAATGCTAATTCTATTAGCGGATAACGTTTATATATGTTATTATCCTTCTGGGACCACCTGAGCAGCCATCTTGTTTCTCAGGAGAAGTGAGGCACAAGAGCGCACAAAACAAGAGTGGAAAACGCGAAAAGGGGGCAGGGTTGAGACCCCCTGACCCCCTAGCCCTTCTCAGGGGGTCCCAGAAGGACCACCAAGTGCAAATCATGGGGTACGCGCACGGTACGCGTACGGTACGCGTACCCCGCGATTCTTTTGAAGTTTTTTTTTTTTGCCCTTGGGGGTCCTTTTGGGACCCCCTGAGAAGGGCTAGAGGGTTGGGGGGTCTCTACCCTGCCCCCTTTTCGTGTTTTCCACTCTTGTTTTGGGCTCTCTTGTGCCTCAGTTCTCCTGAAAAACAAGATGGTGGCCAACACTTCCTGGTTTGGTCAGTTTGGAATGTTGACAGTCGACTGCCAGCCAATCAGATACTCGCTCGCGCACGTAAGGGTACGCGTCCGGTGCGTTCACCAAATATAGAAAAGGCACTACTGCATACCTGTCTCTACCATTTTGCCAAGTTTGGTGTAATTCCGTTCAGCCGTTCGGGCTGTAGCCGTGTCTAAAGGTCCCATAGAAAATGCCATTTTAAAAATTTCAAATTCAATTTTCTCAAGAAATACTGGAGGGATTTTCACCAAACATAGCAAAGGCACATCTGCATACCAGGCCCTACCATGTTGCCAAGTTTGGTGTAATTCCGTTCAGCCGTTCGAGCTGTAGCATTGTCAGAAATTCCCTATGGAAATTAACATGGGGAAAACACGTTTTGGGACCCCCCTTTTTTCTCGGCCCCCGCTTGACGAATCCCCCCGAAACTTCCAGGGAAAGAGCAGAGCGCAGCGAGGCAAATTTAAGGAAAATTACAAGCAGATCCCTCAATCGGCGCCAAAGTTATTCCCAATAGAATGTTCGGAATTTCCTATGGTAACTAGGTTCTAACTATATATACCTACTGGCGACCGCCAGTAGGTAATATATATATATATATATATACGACTGCTGTGTCCTGTGGTTGCGTTTTATAGACAACATTTTTTTGATTTGGAATGGAGACATGGAATCTGCTCAAACTTTTGTTAAACGGCTGAATGACAACGTATATAATTTACAGTTTACAGAACATACGAGTTCAACAAAAATAGAATTATTGGATGTGCTAGTAGAAATTGTAGACAACTCAATGCAGACCAAACTGTTTCGTAAAAGCACCGCGGGCAATAGTATTTTAAATGCCGCGAGAGCTCACCCTAGACAATTAGTCTACAGTATCCCGTACGGTGAACTGTTACGGGCAAGACGTAACTGTAGTTCAGATGAGTTACTTACAAGAAAAGGAAACTATGATAGGACGATTTCAGGAAAGAGGATACAGCAGTAAAACTATCATTGAGGCTTGTACGAAGGTAGATGCGGTGACCCGTACTCAACTACTGCATCCCAATAACAAAAAAGATCCTGAAACCAGTACTTTACGTTTTATCACGAGTTATTCTGGACAAGCACCGCAGGTACGCAAAATACTGCGCAAACACTGGCATGTCCTGCTCACAGACAACAATCTTGAAAAACATCTGAATACTAACCCCCAGATCACATTCCAAAGGTGTAAATCACTAAGAGATGAACTAAGTCCAAACTTGGTAACTGTAGCGGGTGGGACCAGTAGAACCACGCGTGGGGGATTTAAAAGATGCAGAAAATGCAAGGCTTGCAGTAACAGTGTGGATTGCACCATCTTGTCCATTGCTGGCACCAAGACGGAGTTAACTATTAAGAAGAACTTGAGCTGTAATACCAACTACTGTGTGTATACATTGATGTGTCCGTGCAATAAGGCCTATATTGGCAGTACTATTCATTGTGCCAAGAAACGTGTCTTAGAACATGTAAGGGCCATCCGGCACAACAATAGATAATACCCAGTTGCCAGGCATTTCTTTGAACATCATCATCAGGATGAAAAACAACTACGGATGGCAGTTATTGATGATGTTCCGGAAAATGTACGGGGTGGTAATAGGAAACTCCTACTGAGTAAACTGGAGTCGAAATACATCATCGACTTGGAAACAAATATTCCGCTTGGATTAAATTCCAATGAAGAACTCTCTGTACACCTCCATTAAGTAGGTAGTATTAACTATGTGCAATCAAATGAAAGTTTGTTAATGTGTAGGCATATAAAGTGCAGTTCACATTTAAAAAAAAAAAACATCATGTACTGATCTGCTGTCTCTTATAAATAGTTAAAAATATTTTTACTGCTATGTTTTTTATCTCTTAGGTTATGGCACATTTTTTGGTGTAGGCGGTCGGTGTCTTTGGATGAATATACCTGCAACTAGATCCTATGGAACGACCTCTACTATTAGGAATGAGGCACAATATATAATTTGCCCACTTGGGCGTGATTCCATGTCATAGCAGGTGTTTCAGCCCACTGGGGCGTTAGTGTGGGGTGTTGGTTTTCAACTATGGAGGCAGACGCAATGTACCAATGCATGCAACTCCAGCACTTGTGATTATTGATCTAGGTCCCACTCACTAAAGTTTGGGGTCTTTTGAATGGAACAAGTTTTCAACTCGAACTTTGTTTAAATGCAATATGGTATTGTACTTAAGAGTTTGGGGCGTTCCTTCATTGAAATGGGCTCTCAACCTGAATTTTGAGCAAATTAGTCTTTATTACGACAAATTGTACAGTATTATCCCAGTATGATTTGAATTGTTCTAACTCGGTGACATAACCCAGTAAGACGCTACTATGAGTATTAAATAGCCACAAAATTTTGAAATTGTTTATAATGCGCTGGGCGTTCCTTACTAAAATGTATTAAATGTACACCCCATGATAATTTGACCATGACAAAATGGCGACGCCGTTCCTCACCTTTAATTCAATGTATGTATTGTTTTTCACGGGGTGTTATCAGTCCTTTGTTTATGTTTAGTAAAGACATGTATAAGAATGCATTAACTATTCTGCTTCTCAGTGTGATCAAGACGCAAGTCAAAAGGCGTTGCTGTGCAGTCTTTGTATGAATAAATAACCTGCAAACCCAACCAAGGCGTCCGTGAGATTTTTCCTGATTGGAAATTGCTGTTCGCAATAGTTTACAGGGCTACCGGTGCCCTGGTCACGGACCGCCCTATCTGACGGCCTCTTTCATAACCGGAGTTGCTGTTTCAAATATATATATATATATATATATATATATATATATATATATTACTGCTCCCAGAGCACCAGATACCGAGTCACTCTTAGGACGGGTGCCGTCACGCGTTGGTGCATACGCGTAATATTCCTGCTCAGATTTTCCCCATTACAGGGAGAAAAACGACAGCACTCGCGGGATGCTTTCAGCAAGCAGTGTTCTTTATTCCACTGACAAAAACAAAAACAGACGCGTTTCGGTGATTCCCTTCTTCTGTGTAGAAGAAGGGAATCACCGAAACGCGTCTGTTTTTGTTTTTGTCAGTGGAATAAAGAACACTGCTTGCTGAAAGCATCCCGCGAGTGCTGTCGTTTTTCTCCCTGTAATGGGGAAAATCTGAGCAGGAATATATATATATATATATATATATATATATATATATATATATATATATATAAATGCATATACGCACGCACACACTAATACATATTAGTTGCCCATTGAGAGTGAGCTACCCCCCTACATGTTAAGTCATTGCAAAACATAACATGATTTACAATATACATTAAAGCATGAAACAAAGGAAACAACTCATCTTCAAGATTTGATCATCTCACAGTGTTGTTGCTTGTACCCACTCATACAGTTCATCCAAGCCATGGTCAAAGAATTTCACAATGTCAATCCATTTGAGTTTACAAAGGGTTAGGATAGCTGCCTAGTTTCCTCCTCTTGGTTAGAGATAACAGGTTCAACAACCTGCCATTATATGTCCTCAATAGAATGTCATTTCTATGGTAATGCTTGACCAAAGGTGCTCCAATGATTCCACATTTAATCCTTCTCCACAGCTGTA
This sequence comes from Lissotriton helveticus, assembly GCF_964261635.1. NCBI lineage: Eukaryota > Metazoa > Chordata > Amphibia > Caudata > Salamandridae > Lissotriton > Lissotriton helveticus. The sequence continues at coordinate 1,311,914,419 of NC_136057.1, read as the reverse complement.
AGATTAGTGCTTTGATCGTGGGGTCTTCTGCCCAATGTAATGAGATTGTAGGGAAATCATAGCAAATATATATATCAAACTGCTTATGTTGCAGTTCATGAACAATTTTAAATTATATTTTACATTATTATATTCAAAACATTAAGGGGGTCATTACAATTGTGGACGAACTGCAGTCCTTCCGCCATCGGGTCAGGCAGTGGGACTGCGCACCTACAAAGCTGCGGTCCCACGTGGGTATTACAAAGCAACCGCCACGGTGGCGGTTGCATGTGCTATATTTAACATTGTGGTGGGTGCTGCCAGCTGCAGCACCCTCCACTATGTTAAAAAAGCACTGTTTACATTTCCCTGCCCTACATGGCAGGCACCACTGAATGCCTGCCACATGGTGCAGGAAAATGTAGGGGGGCACCAAGTGTGCCCCCAAGTGCAAAAACTAACTGCCCCTAGTCAAGGGGGACCCACAACGGGCCCCCGTTGTCCAACCCCACCAGCCTTTCCATGCAAGTGAACCACCACAGAAAGGCTGGTGGACGTCCAGCATCATAATTACACCGGCGGTACCTGTGAACCGCCGGCATGCATTGTGTGCAGAGGGCCTCTGCTGCCCCAGCGGGCTCTACGTGCCTATCTGATTGCTGGTGGTTGGAGTTCCTGAGTCTGTTGTCAGAGTTCCCGACCACCACGATCCCACCCTCCATCATAATATGGTGTAACAACAACACAATTGCCAATACTGATGCTTACTATGCTGATTACTTTTACCAATCACACGTGACACTCATAGTGATTCATGACCTTTCTTTTTCCGTGACTCTTTCTGTCATCAAAAGACGTATCATCTTTAAAGCACCGTCTCTACCAGCTCAAAACAAAGATATTGAAGTTATCTTGATGCAAGCAACTGCCCTGCATCTCCAATTAAATTGAAGTAAGTGCTCAAAATTATTCCCCGGGACAAGAACTGTTTTTCATTATCCTTATAGTACCACTGACTATATCCTTTCCCTGGCTTTTCCCTTTTTTTCACTTCAACAGTTTTATTTACTACAGTTGTTTGAAATGGCATAGTCTGTGTTGTTTAAAGAAAGTCTACACAAGGTAAATTAAAAACATTGGTTCTTTTGGGTTTTAGTGCCTGGTGATTTGTTTAAATAAGTAGTAACACAAGCACCCTTTTTGTTTATTTCCCATAAGCTCTTTCTTGTTCCAGGTCCTGAGGAGAACCCCACCCAAGGCGCATTAGGGGTTCGAAACGCGTCGACTTTTCTCTATTTGACCAAACAAGTGAACTTTAAATTTGAGTATCAGGTCCACTTTGTGCTCTATGAAATCCCTGAATAAATCATAAAATACAGAAGTATATGCTTAATTTTGGTTACCTGAGTACAATACTTTTTGGCTAATGTCCCTATAGGGGTTGTGTTGTCTTTTAACAATTTGAAGACTGTCTTTTCCAAATAATCTTTCAAACTCCCCCTTGGGTCTTTGTCTGCTTTTTCTTTCTGTTTGTCTATTCATTATGTATTTTCTTAAAAAAACATTTGGAACTTGAGCTTGTTCCTGAACTAAAGGTTTTTGTCTAAATGTGATAGTTAATGTCTCGTCATATATGTGATTCAGGATTAATGTTCTATATGTGTGTAATTTGATGTGGTTCAAGCAAAATCATTGGAATTGTTAACTGAAATAATAACATGAATTTATAAAGTTTTTTTGATGGAATGAAATCTTTATATATAAAAAAAGAGAAAGAGAAAAATCAACCTTTTTTTCAGTCACTATGAGTGTCACGTGTGATTGTAAAAGTAATCAGCAAAGTAAGCATCAGTATTGGCAATTGTGTTGTTGTTATAGTATAGAATTGGCCTAGCCTTGCTGATTATGGGCCAGAACCCTCTTTTACCAAAATCATGATACGGTGAGCGGGAAATGGCCACAAGATCACGGTGAAGCCGCCACCAGCCGACTGCCGGTTGCGGGTTCACCGCTAACGTAATCAGCCCCTAATTCTCAAAACAATATTTGAATGCACTAAATTGACCAAATTTATAATGACCCATCATTGCCAGCAACACCCACTTATAATTGAGAGTTGGTTGTCTGCAACTAGGACTTACAGCTCTAACCACAAAATCTCTAAAATTAGCACCTTTTTGGATCAGAAAAAGGTTTCTCTGATTGTTGTAGAACATTTTGTATTATGTCCTAATACTTACTTGATAATTTTTCTAATGTCTTTGCTGGCTGTGTTGACGGTCCTGATGAAAATCAATTTCTCATCTTTAGGGTTTCTTACTTTAGTTTAAAGCAGATTTTCTCTTGGGTAAGCCCATGCTTATTTCTTGCCTGTTTCAATAATCCAGTAGGGTAACCCCTTTCCAATAACCTAGTTTTCAGAGTATCTTATTCATTGATTAATCGTCCTTCTTGGTGCAATTACATTTATTGCGAAGAAATTGGCCGAAAGGCAATTTTGGCTCTTAGGCTGCTTGGGTTATAACTGTTGCATCCCAACAGTGAATTACGTTCTGTCATTTTTTGAAAAAGTGACTTGTGGAGTTTGTTGCAATTTAATCAAAGTGTAGAATTGGTCAAGCGATAGTTTGGTACCATTTCAAATCACTAAAACGTCATCAAAATACCTGAGCCAGGTTGTGATATTTTTGGGGAAGGGTTTTTGATCACAATAGGTATGTACCACCACAAAATTATGGGGTAAAGCCTACCCTCATAGCGATACTTTTAGTCGGATAATAAAATGTATTCGAAATTTTGAAATTTGTTCTGGATAATGGCTATTTCTGTAAGCGTAGAAATGAATGTACAGGACATGGTTGTTTCCTCTTGTCAAGTGTTTGTCTGACAACCCTAAATTCCTCCTGTTGGGGAATGTTGCTTTATAAGACTTTTTAAGTCTAGGGTCATCTATAAAGACTGCAGGTTCATTTTTAACTTGCAGACCAACATGAATGGTATTAGATTGTAGATACCGGGTCATAAGATGCCCATGGAATTGTGTGTAGAATTTCTTTTCTTTAGCTTCTCTGATCGTTCATTTTTTGATTTAAGGGTATTCCCGGGTGGGACTGGCACTGGTCCTAAGGAGGAAGGGCCCTTTAATAGTTTCCAAAGGAGACATATAAATATTGTATTAATTAAACTGCATTGGATCACTACCAACTGACTTGGCACTCCAGTGGTATATGACGGTACCTACCAAGTGCTGAGTAATTTCTGACTTGCCTGGTGAAAAGGTGTGCTGTTCTTTTCTTGCAATTTCCTCATGCTAAGCCCAATGCCATGGCCCCTCCATTTCCTGGATGCTTGAGTCCTCACCTCACCTTAATACATGGGATCTAGCCCTCATCTGTACCTGCATGGGTCGGTGTCATCCAGGGAGATGAATCCGAAGGAGGCATACATCAGTGCTAACTGCTCCAGCCGGTTTGTCAGTTGCTGAGAAAGCTCCAGGAGCTGAGCAAAGAGAGAAGAAGAAACATGTTCTGGAACTTTTCAATGTAAAAAAAATACCTCACCTCTGCAATCCTAAAATGATCCTGTATTTGCACCTCTGAAAATTGCACCTATATCAACGAATGGATACCCTGTGAATAAAACCCTAAAATGATTTTCTATGTGCCACTGAAAGGCGTTCTCCTCTCTGTACCACTGAAAGGGCCTCTTTGCTCAAAAGGATACGCTGTCTCTGCTATGTAATGAGAAGGACCATAGCCCGTGGGTAGTCGTGCATATCTCCCTTACCTGAGCATTCTTCTAAAGATCAAGAGTCTCTGTTAACCACACTGAGGTTACTCTCTTTATGTGCTTCTCTAAGGTTCCCCAGTCGCGTGCTTCATTCCTCAGTCTCTTAGAGTCCATAAAGGTTTTCTAGCCTGTGTGCATTTATAAGGTTCCCCACTCTCTCGCATTGCATTCCACTAAAGTTTACAGGTCGCCATGCGTGTCATTATAATTCCTCACTCCTTGTCTTTCACAAGGATTTCTGCCTCTCTCTCTCTGTGTTCCACTAAGGTTCTCCAGAGGTCTCTTGTGTTCCAGTAAAATTCCCCACTCTAAGGTTCCCATTTCTCTGTGTTACATTGTCCCCCAGTCCATTGTTCTTTATTGCTGTTCCTATGCCTCTTGTGCTCCAATAAGAATCCCCTTGATCCATTTGACCCATTAGGATTACCATCACTTGTGCTTCCCTATCATTTACCAAAAGTCATCCAAGCTCCCATGTTCCTGTAAGGTCCCCACTTGTCTCTATGCCCTCTTCTAAAATTCTCCATTCTTGTTCATACATTCGACTAAGATTTACCCGTCCCTTTGTTAGGTCTTATTGACTTTACGCTCCCCTGAAGTCGCGACTTTCTCTCATCTTAGAGCCTATGCTTTCTTTATGAAAGCTATTCATCTTGAGCTCTCAAAAGAGATTACCAATACTTGGACTATCCTGTGAGGTTACCCATCTCTGGGGTCTCCTGTGAGGTTACCCATCTGTAGACTTTATTTATTTTCCCCTTCTACTGAGGTCACAACTCGCTGGATCCTCCTGCGAGGATACGCGCGTCTGCCAGCAGTAACAAAGTTACCCGTTTCTGCACACCATCTTGCAGCACCTTCCTGCCAGGTGTTGCATCGCGGGACACAGACTCTATGTAGAGGAGGTATGGCTGGCACACCTGCAGGAACGTAGGCATCGCTTTGGCAAATTGCTCCTTGCGCATTCTTTCCCTGCTGGAGAAAAAAAGTTGAAGTCACAACAAACAATCTGTACAGGCAAGCATTCTCACTGGATAGAAAGAGTATTATTCCATTCAAAGACAGAGCACAGATCTTTGGATTAGCAGAGGAAATCTAGTCTTGGGATCATCATAACCACCAATGCATCAACAGACCAAATGAACTCCACCTGCACAAACTCACTGAATGTGACTTCCAAAGAGTGGAGGTTCTGGAATTCCTTTCAATATTGTGGCAGCCTCCATTAAGTGGCCTCCGATAGTAGCAGTTCCCCTGCATGGGTCTTCAGATTACTAAAATTGTAACCAGTGGATGAGTGGATTCAAGAGTCCCACCCATCAGTTTTTTGCAACGTGTTTGCGCGGACATTGATTCTGCTGCTCCCTGTGCCATAACACTCAAAATGCAACTCACTGATGAGGCCCAAAATAGTTGATAAAGGTCTGTGGTTGCTTATGTTGATTTTGGGAAGAAATCTGCCCTAGTATTTAGGGATGGACAGCTCCTATTGAAGCAGAACAGAAGATAATTTGCCCATCGTTGGTCTCTGTAGTGGCCCAGTGAGCCAAAAACACAACAATTGGAATGCAGCCGAGAGAAATTTGAAGTCGCTAAAGTGCACTTTGCAGCTTGGTTTGGTCAGTGCACATGTGGCACTCCCTTATCCTGCTTCAGACACAGTCCCTACGGGACAAAACTTCACACACAGAGACAAACGATTAATTCCCACAGATGCCGAACATTTCTCTACAACAGTATATCAACACCCTCCTCTAGGACATATTGGTAAACATTGTGCTAATGAGAAAGAGCGACAAGCGTCATCACTCTCAAGCGTGTGCTATTACAGGCGTCTGAGGGTTCCGCTAGCTGTTTACACCTGAACCCACAGAACCAGCTCCTGTAGAATCAGAGCACAGGACACGTTACCCTACAGGAAAGAGCATCTGGCGTATTACAGCAAGGGTGCACTGTCCCTGCTTGTTCTGTGGTGAATCTTTACCTAGGTACATTGGCGCAAACAGCGAGTGTGCCCTATTACATAGATTGCACTGCCTCCATGGCAGCCACAACCTTGTAATGATCTGTGGGCAGCACATTAGTGAAAGATCGACTGGCTGTTTGAAGCAGCCAGTCCATTTTTAGGTCTCGCTGAGCCAGTGCATGAATGCGCTACTCTGCGAGACATTTAGTAAGTGGCTTTTGAAAGTGCCACCACAGGCTTTTGGTGGCCTCAAGCTTGCGTGCACAGCCGCCATCTGTCTTTCCTCCATCACAACGCCACGCTTGATGGCAATCGTGATCACTTTCACGTTCGCGGCTGCGTCACTTTCACGGCCGCGCGGCCAATGCTTGTTTATTTAAAGCATATGCACACTGGGTGTGAAATAACTTTGCTTTACATGCACATTGTGTGTCTGCATACTCAGATTTTCCTGTATAGGCTGGTTCCGGTTTGGTGAATGCCTGACGTTTTTGACAACCCTTTTCCCTAGTCGTGTCTAACATCTCTGGAGCGCTTTTGTTCCGTGTTCTCTCGACCCCTCGTTCCTACCACAAACACCTTGGGGAAATGCGAGGCTAGGCCTCTCTCAGTGGCCCCCAAAGTGACTTCCCTTTCTGCAGCAGTGACTCTCCGTGATTTCCTTTTCTGTGTAAGTCATGTGTTGCCTTGCACATGTGTTCTAACGGGTGTTTTCATTTGTTTTTTTCTCCTTTAGTTGTCTTCTAACAACTGTGTTTTGCGGTGGCAGAAAGCATCAACAATGCATTTAACTTACAATTGTAACAATTACATTAAGCACATCTATGCTTTAAGAAAAACACAACGGTTTCAGGCTAGTTCACGCTGTCAGATGGCTCCCATTCATAAAATGTGGCACTGTGATGTGCGTCTTCGTAAGAGATCATAGCAGGCGCTTCGACCTTGAAATGCAAGGACCTACTCTGAGGGGGGTTTTATTGAAACAGTGCTGGAGAGCTTTACCTGAGCATATTGGGGTCATCATTGTTTTTACCTGGGTAGTTCCTCTATGTTACATACTCAGGGTTCAGAGTTCTAGCCTTGAAGCAGTATTGCTAGCAGCGGGTTTTCAGTCAATAAACAAAATTGCTGATAGTTGAACAATGTCATGGCTGGGGTATTCTTGCTCACATCACAACTTTTCAGATGACTATTCATCCTTAAATTCGTTTTGTAGTGGCACAGAATATGTACTTTTGGCTACAAATACGATCTTTAGTCTGTAATTTTGGATTTTGCCCGTATTTTCAGATTTTATTAGTAAAGATATGTCTACTAATATTGTTCAGACTATACTGTTGTATACATTACACTGCTGCACAATATACATGTGGCATCTAAACGTAGTGTTAGCATGGGCTACTGCATACATAACTCAATTTAGTGCTAAGGAGACTTAGGAGAATCATCTTTATGTCTGAACTTCCTGATCACCTAATACAAGAACCTGGAATGAAACAAGCATTGGCATAGCAAGGCTGGTGCTGCTTGCAATGTGAACAAGCATTGGCATAGCCAATAGCTCTCGCCTTTGGGACCTTATAAGTATTTAGTTATGCAGCACAATATTCTTACTGCAACAACATTAACTGTTGCATAGCTAAACACTTATAAGGTCACAAAGGCGAGACCTATTGGCTATGCCAATGCTTGTTCACATTGCAAGCAGCACCAGCCTTATCCTTTACAGGGTGACCGAGATCCGGGGGACATGAGACCCCCTTCACTCCCTCCAGAGGGCTGCCTACAGGGGGTGCAGGTATTGTGTGCCACATCTTTGTGCTGCACAGTCATTGTGTCTCCTGGTGGTCTTTTATCTCTGTGCTTGCATCCATAGTAAAGCATAAGTTCAGAGGCAAAGTGTTTCCTTTATTAGCCATGTCAACCTGCTAATAAAGAAACACCCTGTAAGGTAGCACTGGTGCTATCACGGTTACAGAAAGGGCCACGCCAGCATCTGCAACCTTTCTGTATGTGCCCCAGGGCCACAGAAAATGGGCACACAGGCCCATGTGCCTCATGGGCACTGTATATAATATAACCCCTTGTCCGTTCCTATACAAAGGGTATGATTTAGAGGTCGGAAGACAGGGGATGGATAGAAAGGTAGCAAAAATGAAAAATCAGGCAAGTTGTGGGGCAGCTGAAAGGGGGAGTGATTTTCTAATCTCAACTATACAACAATTTACTCATTTATAGTACACTATTTATTTGATAAACTAACAACCATGGAGACATTCAAGTTATAAACTGTGATCTATGATGTTACACTGTGCCTGAGTGTCTAAACCCAAGTAATCTGAACCTGCTGGAGTGACAACTGACTGCCTGACACCACTGCCTTGAGATCATCAAGAGCTGAAAGGGAGAACTTGGACATTTGTTTGCATACAACAGTGCGTGGTCTCACACACCAGAGGTGCAAGATGCCCAGTAACCTCTAACAACCATAGGGCCGCGATGAAAAGGTCTTATCAGCCTCCTAGGCAGCCTTTCCGGTCTTGCGTTACTCGCTTCAACAGGACGTATATTTTCCCCCATGGTAAAGACAATCATTGTCCTAAGTGCTAAAGCAGGTAGTCGTCTCTCATTCTCTGCACCCATCTATCTGGTGTCTTTGCGCCCACCATGTGCAGCTGGCCTCAGACTCCCTCTGCACCTCACATTTCAATCTCCTCATCCCCTGTTCGGCTGGCCTCAGCATCCCTCTGTACCTCAGGTTTCACTCTCCCCATTCCCTGTTCTGTTGGCCTCAGCCTCCCTCTGTACCTCAGGTTTCACTCTCCTCATTCCCTGTTCTGTTGGCCTCAGCCTCCCTCTGTACCTCAGGTTTCACTCTCCTCATCCCCTGTTCGGCTGGCCTCAGCATCCCTCTGTACCTCAGGTTTCACTCTCCTCAGCCCCTGTTCAGCTGGCCTCGGCCTCCCTCTGTACCTCAGGTTTCACTCTCCTCAGCCCCCGTTCAGCTGGCCTCGGCCTCCCTCTGCATCTCAGGTTTCACTCCCCTCATCCCCCGTTCGGCTGGCCTCAGCCTCCCTCTGCATTGCAGGTTTCACTCTCCTCAGCCCCCATTCAGCTGGCCTCAGCCTCTTTCTGCACCTCAGGTTTCACTCTCCTCAGCCCCTGTTCAGCTGGCTTCAGACTCCCTCTGCATCTCAAGTTTCACTCTCCTCAGCCTCGGTTTGACTGGCCTCATCCTCCCTCTGCATCTCAGGTTTCACTTTCCTCCAACCATGTTCACCTGGCCTTAGCCTCCCTCTGCACCTCAGCTTTCACACTCCTCAGTCTCAGTTCAGCTGGCCTCAGCCTCCCTCTGTAACTTCGGTTTCACTCTCCTCCACCCCTGTTCAGCTGTCCTCAGTCTCCCTCTGCACCTCATGTTTCACTCTCCTCAGCCCCTGTTCAGCTGGCCTCAGCCTCCCTCTGCACCTCAGGTTTCACTCTCCTCAGCCCCTGTTCAGCTAGCTTCAGCCTCCCTCTGCACCTCAGGTTTCACTCTCCTCAGCTTCTGTTCAGCTGGCCTCAGCCTCCCTCTGCACCTCAGGTTTCACTCTCCTCAGCCTCTGTTCAGCTGGCCTCAGCCTCCCTCTGCACCTCAGGTTTCACTCTCCTCAGCCCCTGTTCAGCTGGCCTCAGCCTCCCTCTGCACCTCAGGTTTCACTCTCCTCAGCCCCTGTTCAGCTGGGCTAAGCCTTCTCTGCACCTCAGGTTTTACTCTCCTCAGCCCCTGTTCAGCTGGCCTCAGCCTACCTCTGCACCTCAGGTTTCACTCTCCTCAGCTTCTGTTCAGCTGGCCTCAGCCTCCCTCTGCACCTCAGGTTTCACTCTCCTCAGCCTCTCTTCAGCTGGCCTCAGCCTCCCTCTGCACCTCAGGTTTCACTCTCCTCAGCCCCTGTTCAGCTGGCCTCAGCCTCCCTCTGCACCTCAGGTTTCACTCTCCTCAGCCCCTGTTCAGCTGGCCTCAGCCTCCCTCTGCACCTCAGGTTTCACTCTCCTCAGCCTCTGTTCAGCTGGCCTCAGCCTCCCTCTGCACCTCAGGTTTCACTCTCCTCAGCCCCTGTTCAGCTGGCCTCAGCCTCCCTCTGCACCTCAGGTTTCACTCTCCTCAGCCCCTGTTCAGCTGGCCTCAGCCTCCCTCTGCACCTCAGGTTTCACTCTCCTCAGCCCCTGTTCAGCTGGCCTCAGCCTCCCTCTGCACCTCAGGTTTCACTCTCCTCAGCCTCTGTTCAGCTGGCCTCAGCCTCCCTCTGCACCTCAGGTTTCACTCTCCTCAGCCCCTGTTCAGCTGGCCTCAGCCTCCCTCTGCACCTCAGGTTTCACTCTCCTCAGCCCCTGTTCAGCTGGGCTCAGCCTTCTCTGCACCTCAGGTTTCACTCTCCTCAGCCTCTGTTCAGCTGGCCTCAGCCTCCCTCTGCACCTCAGGTTTCACTCTCCTCAGCCTCTGTTCAGCTGGCCTCAGCCTCCCTCTGCACCTCAGGTTTCACTCTCCTCAGCCCCTGTTCAGCTGGGCTCAGCCTTCTCTGCACCTCAGGCTTTACTCTCCTCAGCCCCTGTTCAGCTGGCCTCAGCCTCCCTCTGCACCTCAGGTTTCACTCTCCTCAGCCCCTGTTCAGCTGGCCTCAGCCTCCCTCTGCACCTCAGGTTTCACTCTCCTCAGCCTCTGTTCAGCTGGCCTCAGCCTCCCTCTGCACCTCAGGTTTCACTCTCCTCAGCCCCTGTTCAGCTGGCCTCAGCCTCCCTCTGCACCTCAGGTTTCACTCTCCTCAGCCTCTGTTCAGCTGGCCTCAGCCTCCCTCTGCACCTCAGGTTTCACTCTCCTCAGCCCCTGTTCAGCTGGCCTCAGCCTCCCTCTGCACCTCAGGTTTCACTCTCCTCAGCCCCTGTTCAGCTGGGCTCAGCCTTCTCTGCACCTCAGGTTTCACTCTCCTCAGCCCCTGTTCAGCTGGCCTCAGCCTCCCTCTGCACCTCAGGTTTCACTCTCCTCAGCCTCTGTTCAGCTGGCCTCAGCCTCCCTCTGCACCTCAGGTTTCACTCTCCTCAGCCTCTGTTCAGCTGGCCTCAGCCTCCCTCTGCACCTCAGGTTTCACTCTCCTCAGCCCCTGTTCAGCTGGGCTCAGCCTTCTCTGCACCTCAGGTTTTACTCTCCTCAGCCCCTGTTCAGCTGGCCTCAGCCTCCCTCTGCACCTCAGGTTTCACTCTCCTTAGCCCCTGTTCAGCTGGCCTCAGCCTTCTCTGCACCTCAGGTTTCACTCTCCTCAGCCCCTGTTCAGCTGGGCTCAGCCTTCTCTGCACCTCAGGTTTTACTCTCCTCAGCCCCTGTTCAGCTGGCCTCAGCCTCCCTCTGCACCTCAGGTTTCACTCTCCTCAGCCCCTGTTCAGCTGGCCTCAGCCTCCCTCTGCACCTCAGGTTTCACTCTCCTCAGCCTCTGTTCAGCTGGCCTCAGCCTCCCTCTGCACCTCAGGTTTCACTCTCCTCAGCCCCTGTTCAGCTGGCCTCAGCCTCCTTCTGCACCTCAGGTTTCACTCTCCTCAGCCTCTGTTCAGCTGGCCTCAGCCTCCCTCTGCACCTCAGGTTTCACTCTCCTCAGCCCCAGTTCAGCTGGCCTCAGCCTCCCTCTGCACCTCAGGTTTCACTCTCCTCAGCCCCTGTTCAGCTGGGCTCAGCCTTCTCTGCACCTCAGGTTTCACTCTCCTCAGCCCCTGTTCAGCTGGCCTCAGCCTCCCTCTGCACCTCAGGTTTCACTCTCCTCAGCCTCTGTTCAGCTGGCCTCAGCCTCCCTCTGCACCTCAGGTTTCACTCTCCTCAGCCTCTGTTCAGCTGGCCTCAGCCTCCCTCTGCACCTCAGGTTTCACTCTCCTCAGCCCCTGTTCAGCTGGGCTCAGCCTTCTCTGCACCTCAGGTTTTACTCTCCTCAGCCCCTGTTCAGCTGGCCTCAGCCTCCCTCTGCACCTCAGGTTTCACTCTCCTTAGCCCCTGTTCAGCTGGCCTCAGCCTTCTCTGCACCTCAGGTTTTACTCTCCTCAGCCCCTGTTCAGCTGGCCTCAGCCTCCCTCTGCACCTCAGGTTTCACTCTCCTCAGCCCCTCTTCAGCTGGCCTCAGCCTTCTCTGCACCTCAGGTTCCACTCTCCTCAGCCTCTGTTCAGCTGGCCTCAGCCTCCCTCTGCACCTCAGGTTTCACTCTCCTCAGCCCCTGTTCAGCTGGCCTCAGCCTCCCTCTGCACCTCAGGTTTCACTCTCCTCAGCCCCTGTTCAGCTGGCCTCCGCCCCCCTCTGCACCTCAGGTTTCACTCTCCTTAGCCCCTGTTCAGCTGGCCTCAGCCTCCCTCTGCACCTCAGGTTTCACTCTCCTCAGTCCCTGTTCAGCTGGCCTCCGCCCCCCTCAGTACCTCAGGTTTCACTCTCCTCAGCCTCTGTTCAGCTGGCCTCAGCCTCCCTCTGCACCTCAGGTTTCACTCTCCTTAGCCCCTGTTCAGCTGGCCTCAGCCTCCCTCTGCACCTCAGGTTTCACTCTCCTCAGCCCCTGTTCAGCTGGCCTCCGCCCCCCTCTGCACCTCAGGTTTCACTCTCCTTAGCCCCTGTTCAGCTGGCCTCAGCCTCCCTCTGCACCTCAGGTTTCACTCTCCTCAGCCCCTGTTCAGCTGGCCTCAGCCTCCCTCTGCACCTCAGGTTTCACTCTCCTCAGCCCCTGTTCAGCTGGCCTCAGCCTCCCTCTGCACCTCAGGTTTCACTCTCCTCAGCCCCTGTTCAGCTGGCCTCAGCCTCCCTCTGCACCTCAGGTTTCACTCTCCTCAGCCCCTGTTCAGCTGGCCTCAGCCTCCCTCTGCACCTCAGGTTTCACTCTCCTCAGCCCCTGTTCAGCTGGCCTCAGCCTCCCTCTGCACCTCAGGTTTCACTCTCCTCAGCCCCTGTTCAGCTGGGCTCAGCCTTCTCTGCACCTCAGGTTTCACTCTCCTCAGCCCCTGTTCAGCTGGCCTCAGCCTCCCTCTGCACCTCAGGTTTCACTCCCCTCAGCCTCTGTTCAGCTGGCCTCAGCCTCCCTCTGCACCTCAGGTTTCACTCTCCTCAGCCTCTGTTCAGCTGGCCTCAGCCTCCCTCTGCACCTCAGGTTTCACTCTCCTCAGCCCCTGTTCAGCTGGGCTCAGCCTTCTCTGCACCTCAGGTTTTACTCTCCTCAGCCCCTGTTCAGCTGGCCTCAGCCTCCCTCTGCACCTCAGGTTTCACTCTCCTTAGCCCCTGTTCAGCTGGCCTCAGCCTTCTCTGCACCTCAGGTTTCACTCTCCTCAGCCCCTGTTCAGCTGGGCTCAGCCTTCTCTGCACCTCAGGTTTTACTCTCCTCAGCCCCTGTTCAGCTGGCCTCAGCCTCCCTCTGCACCTCAGGTTTCACTCTCCTCAGCCCCTGTTCAGCTGGCCTCAGCCTCCCTCTGCACCTCAGGTTTCACTCTCCTCAGCCTCTGTTCAGCTGGCCTCAGCCTCCCTCTGCACCTCAGGTTTCACTCTCCTCAGCCCCTGTTCAGCTGGCCTCAGCCTCCCTCTGCACCTCAGGTTTTACTCTCCTCAGCCTCTGTTCAGCTGGCCTCAGCCTCCCTCTTCACCTCAGGCTTCACTCTCCTCAGCCCCTGTTCAGCTGGCCTCAGCCTCCCTCTGCACCTCAGGTTTCACTCTCCTCAGCCTCTATTCAGCTGGCCTCAGCCTCCCTCTGCACCTCAGGTTTCACTCTCCTTAGCCCCTGTTCAGCTGGCCTCAGCCTTCTCTGCACCTCAGGTTTCACTCTCCTCAGCCCCTGTTCAGCTGGCGTGTTGAGCCTCACCTGTACAACAGATACGTCTGGAACTCCTCTGCCTTCTTCACCAAGTATTGCAGCTTCTCTGTGAGAGGAAGCAGCATCTCCTCCAGCGACATGGCCTGCTCGCCCTTGGCGTCAGCGGGCTGCAGTACGTGGCATTTGGTTGATGGCTCTTCTGTGGTGGGAAGAGGATGGTTTGGGTCTGGACCTTCGGCACAGCTGGAGGGAGCGCTTCCCAATGCCCTAGAGGCACTGTTGATGGGACCCTGGTTATTCATCATTGCCCCCACCGTGAGAAAAGCTTCCTCGCTTTAGCCAGCATAAACATTCACCCTGTGAACAAAGTCAACAATTTTGTTAAGTGTTACCACCCTTTCCCGAACGCTCTTATTGGGCTACCCTACAATTACGTGCCTAAGGTGAAGATGCCAAGCAGTTATACAAGCTATGAACTACCTGCTACATATGGGTTGGATTTGATGCCTGCGTTCCATAAGCCATCAACAATCCATCTAAGTATTCGGAAGAGGGTGCTAATTCACATTAATACCTTGATTTGCACAACCAAGAGCCAGATGTACAACTGTTTTTTGCGTTCACAAAACACTCGCAGTTTACTACCTACTTCAAGTAGATGGTAAGCCACCTGTAAATGGTAAGGGGACCCCTTCCCCTTTGTGAATGGATACGAAAACATTTTTTAGGAGCAGGCAGTGGTCCCACAGACCACTGACTACTCTACAAAGAATGAAACTGAAACATTTAATTTTTCTTTTTTAAATGCATCCCGTTTTCCTTTAAGGAAAAAGGCCTGCATTAAAAAAATATATCTGCTTTATTGGAAAAGCAATCACGGAAATGGTGGCCTGCTGACCCCAGCAGGCCACCATCCCGGAGAGGGCTGGCCATTCCCAATGGGTCGCAAATTGCAACCTGCCTCATGAATAGTGATGAGGCAGGTCAGGGCCGGTCCTAGGACTTCTGGGGCCCCGGGCGAAAGGGAGGATGTGAGGCCCCTCTAATTTGCATGTAACATCACAAGGATTGACATCACAGAAAGTGACATCGCAGGACTATTGATCTTATTTGACGTCACTGAAAAGACCTAATGTGGACATCAGTAACATGGACAAAAAGATAAATATACAAATGCAATAAGCCCATATATTTTAAAACTGTATAAAATGGATTACATTTGTCACATTGGATGGAAACGCTAGGTGCAGGTCTCAAAAGAATGAATATTTTTTACTCCATGTTAACTGACTGTTTCCAGATGAGCGCATGATAAAAATCCCACAGCATTGTGGAAAATAAATTGAATGGCATCACTGGGAAAATTTTTGCAAAAGGGAATATATAGCAAGATTAATTAGAGTTCAGATACATGCATTTTTCATTTTACTTTGAAAGCTATGTAACTCCCTGACCATAACACAAAAGGGCAGCTGAGAACCAAGAACCAGTGCTTTTGGATTTAGAGTACAGAATTATTCACTTTTCCTTACAAGGCTTGAGGGGATGAGAGCATGGGAAACAGGTGAGCAAATCCACATTTCTTATAAAAAGCAGATAAAAGGAAAGAGTGCAATCAAACAATGAAGAGAGAGTAACTCCAACATTCTAGATTATTCTTGTTGAGTGGCTCCCTGGTATTGATTCAATAGGGAATGTCTAGTATCTGGGTGTGTTTAAAGTAAAGGTATGCTGTGAAGATTCAAGGTGTTTTCAAATCAATGTTTTTGATTTGTAATTTAACTGTAGGTAGTGGTACTGGCCGGCTTTAGCGCTGGTGAAGCCCTGTGCGACAATGTTTGTTGGTGCCCTCCAATGACGCCCTCCGCTACAGATTCCCTCACTAACACCCTTTAGCAGTGACTCTCAAGTCTCCATAACCACACTCTCGCTCAGATGCATTTAATTTGATTTACAGTGCCACTGATACCAGTGTAGAGTGTCAGAGCACTTTTTTTGTTGTTGTTGCAGAGTTTTATATAGCGCGAACTTGACCCGAACCGAATCGGGTATCAGAGCGCTTTACATAGCACCAGATACGTTACATGAGGACACACATTCATTTTTGTTAGGCACGGGGAGATTAAGTGATATGCCCGAAATCACAGGATGTTTGGCGTTGTTACCGAGACTGGAACCCAGATCCCCAGGTCCGAGGTCGAGCGCCCTAGCCGTTAGGCCAACTCCTCTCCCCCACTTAATATACCATACATTACACAGAGACAATCAATCATACGTGTGTAAATCACCCTATAGGAAATGTTACGTACGGCAAAGGACTCACATGACAACCATACTAGTAGGAAGTATAGTTTAATAGTGATTGGTCAGGAGAAACACAAACTTTGAATTTAGAATGAAACACCATGGTTGAGGGTTCTCCTTAGTAAGTCATAGTCGCACTATGGTGTGCTGTTTCGTAGGCCTCCGTGCAAAACTGGAGGTGAACTTCAGTATGTATTGTGGTTGCCAGACTTTCAAGGTTAACCCACGCTTGCCACTGTTAGGGCTCACCTGCTGGTGCTAAGACACCAGGGTTTCCAAGGTCTTGCAGGGCCTTCGACAGTCTAGCACGGGAATGTGCTCCCTCAGGAGAGTTGTCTAGCAAACAGGTTATGAAGGCTGAACCTGGTTCCCCAGTTACAAATTCAGCAGCTCTGACCATAGTGCCACATCTTCTCCCCCACTGAACACCATATTGCCCCACTGAGAGAAACTCGCACTGCTTTCAGCTACAACCCAATTGTGCTCCGCTAT
Organism: Lissotriton helveticus; assembly: GCF_964261635.1. NCBI lineage: Eukaryota > Metazoa > Chordata > Amphibia > Caudata > Salamandridae > Lissotriton > Lissotriton helveticus. The sequence goes on along the minus strand of NC_136057.1, from coordinate 1,311,898,086 downwards.
GAACACCTGGTTGTGACTCAATTGAAATTATGCACTAGACAAGAGTAATATGCTGCTGAAAAAAAACAAGTTACAACATCCTGGAAAAAGCAAACACTCAAGGGAAAGCAAGATTAATAAACACATGCGAAATGTAAGAAGGAACAACATAGTTAGTTACCTTAACACTTTTGCACTTATTATTCAGAAATCAGTGAGTGCTTTTGCCTGAAAAGTTAAGGTTGTGACTACAAGTCCCAGAAGGAACATTTTGTTATCCAATCCACCCTTCAAGCAGGCATTTCAGTACCTCCAGGAGTGGTGCACTTCTCTACCGGGGAAAACAATGTTTTTCAAAGAAAGACTAGAAAACAAAAGTAGCGCTTCTCTGGTAAACTCTGTAATGTGGTGCTAATGTGTTTGGATTTGAATAAAATCAATCAGGCCACTTTGCAGCGCACTGTGTCTTGCTTTATTTGGTTATATTTCCCATCTAGAAACTTGTTTCCCCCCGTCCTGAGACTGCACTTTGGAATAGAAAAATGTCTAAAAAAGACGAAATTTCTAGCAAAAGTGTTTTTCTTTTTGGATTAATTTCACAGAAGAACAAATAAAGGAAAAGAGATAAGAGGGAGTAATACCCATTTCTTGAAGTTACGGTTTTCCGTAAGTACGTGTAGAGTCGCCGCTCTAGTGTTCACGCTACGTCACCATGTAGCGTGAACGGCGGCCATTTTGGGTAGCGCGCGCTGAGCGCGAGCAGTCGGGCGCGGGAGCAGCGCTAGTGGCAGCACGCTCGGCGCTCCCATTTAATGCGCTAAATAACCTCAATAAACCCCTAATTAAGACAGCAAAGTGTACTGTCTTCATTGGCTACAGCAGCATCTTTACAATGGCGACGAGGTGGGACACAAAAAAGGAAAAAAAAAAACGAACTCCAAAAAGAAGAAAAGACCCACAGCACAGGAAGAAAGCAGAGGGTCTGCACCACAAGCTGGGCCACAGGAAGGGGCCAGAAAGGCACAGGGAGCGTGGCAGAAGTGGCTGTGCTCCGAATTCAACCAGAACAGCTCGAGGAGTCCAGGTACAAGGGGCAAACCACACCACCCAGGGCTGCAAGGAGGTAGGAGCGCCCCTAGGAAGGTGAAGCAGTAGGGAGACTGACATCCTAGGCCAACCACGTGCCGGAAGGGAGCGAAAGGGGGCTACGCTGCGTGGGAAGACCCCGACTGGGCAGGAGCACTGGCGGAATCAGGGGGCAGAGATAGTGGAGACGCAGGAGGTCCCCAGCTCCAGCCAGAACAAGGAGAGGAGAGCAGTGCACCAGGCAGCCCCAAGAACCAAAGTATAGCGCCAGGGAAGCGTGAAACCATGTGCGCACAGACATCCTCGGTAACGGCGCCAATACCATTCTTCCCAAAACCAGGAGAGGCCCTAATGAAGTGGGAGGACTGGAGAGAATACATCTCGAATTACATTGAGGTCCTGGAGGATGAAAACGAAGAGGTATTCTCGAGTAAAAGGAAAAAAAGGATTTTACTACATAATCTAGGCCCGGAAGGGATCAGAGTATTCAAGAACCTAGTCCCCAAAACGCGGCAAGCTGGAGATGATGATGTTTACGCCCATGCCATAGAGGAGCTTAACGAACACTACCGACTGGCAGTGTGTGTGTGTCGATAGACCGCTACAACTTTCAACAGCGGAAGCAAGAAACTGGCGAATCGATCGATGAGTATGTGGCAGCGTTAAAAAGGTTAGCGTCCACGTGTCAATATGGCGCCCTCCATGATGATTTCACCATGGACCAAATAGTGATGCCCACAACAATGAAATCAGTGCAGGACAAACTGTGGGCATGCGGATATACCACGTTGAAAGATGTGATTGCGATAGTGAAGAAGGCGGAATTGGCGCGGAGATGGGCGGACGCAGCAAAAAGAGAAACAGCGGCGAAGCCTATGGTTAACAGAATAGAAGAAGAACCCAAAGGAGGAAACAAAAACACGGGTGCGTCCTACAAAGGACCCAACAAGTGGCAGGGGAAGCTGGGACCGCCCGGGAAGCAGATGAAAGGAAGTAAGAATTCCTGCTACCGTTGCGGCAGTTGGTCCCATGAAGCACATGACAAAAAGTGCCTGGCGGTCCGGGCCAAATGCATGTTTTTCGGTGTGATGGGACATTACGAAAAGGTATGCCGGAGAAAAGCGGGCCGCAACACAGTGAAGTATGTAGACCTAGACCAAGATGACGGGGAAGGAAGATACCAAGAGGAAGAGGACGAAGTGCTATGCATAGAGGAGCAAGTTCTGAGCGTGGGCACCAGGAGATCGAACAAACCGGTGCTGGACATGTTAATAGGAGGCGTGATGATAAGCATCGTGGTGGACTCAGGATCGCCATACCCGATAGTACAGAGAGCAGTATGGACTGAGAAATTAATGCCCCAATTAGGTCCGCAGTTGGAACCACCAGACATCAGACCGGTCCCGTACCTGGGGACCGCATCCCCATAGTGGGATTTAGACCGTTGAAATTTGAATTCAGAGGACGCAGTGCCGACTGCAAATTATATGTAGCGGAAAAAGGCCCGTCGGTACTAGGCTGGATGGACCAAGGAGACCTGGGCATCAAGCTGGACCCTGGCGGAACAGTACAGGTACTGATGACGGAGCCAGAAAAATGGCCAGACATAGAAAAGTGGAAGAGAGACTTCCCTAAGGCCTTCAGCGGAAAGGTCGGGAAATTGGAAAAATTTTCACACAAGATCGCCCTCAAGACGGATGCCACACCGGTATCACACAAATTGAGGAACGTGCCGATTGCTGTGAGGGAAGCGGTGCAACAGGAACTGCGTGAGTTGGATAGGAATGGAATAATTGAACCAATCACATGTGCGGAGTGGCTGGCGCCCCTGGTGGTGGTGATGAAACCTAACGGCAAGGTCCGGCTGTGTGTAGACCTGCGCGAACTAAACAAAAGTATTGTGGTGGAGAAGTTCCCGTTACCCCGGATTGAGGAAATGCTGGAGAAAACCAAAGGAAAAAAATGGTACTCCACCATTGATTTGACGTCTGCGTACCATCAGATAGCGTTACACCCAGAGAGCAGGAAGCTGACGTCGTTCATAACTCCCTTTGGGTGTTACCAATTCTGCAGGATGCCTTTTGGCCTCGCGTCAGCAGCGGCGGTCTTTCAGAAACTCATGCATCGCCTCTTTAAGGACATGGAAGGGATCCAATACTTCCAAGACGACATGCTGGTTATGGGTGGAGATCAACGAGACCACGACATCAAGTTGTCCAAGGTGCTTATGGTGCTGAAAGATAAAGGTCTGACTGCAGAATGGGAGAAGTGCCGCCTAGGAATGGCTTCTGTCACCTATCTGGGACATGAAATTAGTGAACAGGGGATCACACCAAAGAAGGAGAACGTAAAAGCAATATGTGATGCTCCACCCCCGCCAGCAAGGAAGATGTAAGGTCCTTTCTAGGGATGGCTGAGTATTATAGCAAGTTCGTACAACACTTTGCCACCAAGACCCACCACATGCGGCAGCTGACGAGGGAGAAAACGGCATTTGCATGGACGGAAGAGACACAGAAGGAGTTTGAAGGTGTCAAGAGGGATGTTGTCCAAGCCATACCCCTCCAGGGATACGATCCGCATGGCCGAACGGTGGTAACAACGGATGCCAGTGACAAAGGACTGGGAGCAGTCCTAATGCAAGACAGAGGAGGAGGAATAATGGAGACATTAAGCTTTGCATCCAGAGCCCTGACAGACACTGAGAAGAAGTTTAGTGTCATCGAAAAGGAGATGCTAGCAGTAGTATGGGCCATGGGTAGATTTCGTCAGTTCTTGTGGGGCACGAGGTTTCAGCTCAGAACGGACCACAACCCTTGGTGAGAGTTCTCACGTCCTGCGGGCATGCGAGTGCCACTCCCAGAATAGCAAAAATGACCCTGAAACTATTGGAATTTCACCATGATGTGGAATACATCCTGGGCAGCAAGAAAAAGGTGGCTGATTACTTGAGCAGGGCTGCAGCGATGGAAAACGCAGATGAAGAGAAAGAAGAGGGGGACGAAATGGTGGCATTGATGGAAGACCCGGAGAAGGTGATAAGCAACCAAGAATGGAAGGACGCGTACCAAGCGGACAGGAACATCCAAGAGGTGATACAACACATTATTGGGGGGTGGCCTGAAAAAAGGCACTAGAGTGGAGACATGAGGAAGTACTTTGAAGTAAGAGAGGAACTATCACTGGGTGACAAAGGAGTGTTTGTGTACAGAGGGGACAAGGTGGTACCCCTAGAAGGCCTAATCCCGAGGCTACTAGCAATATTGCACGAGGGCCATCTCGACATTGGATAAAACTAAACTGAGGGCCAAACAGGGATACTGGTGACATACAAACGGAACGGCATGTAAGGGAGTGCGACCAACGTCAACGAGCAGACAAGACAATGGCACCATTGAGGCCAGCCTTAGGAAAATTCGACAACCCGAAGAATCCTTGGGAGGAACTCTCCATTGATATATTGGGACCAATTGTGGATGAACAAGGGACTCCGAAATATCTGTGTGTCCTGGTAGACAGATACTCAAAATGGCCAGAAGTGCACATCCAGGAGGAGATGGACACGGAGACTATACTTAGGTTCCTTACGGCTACCTTTCAAAGGGAAGGCATTTTACTTCAGACAAATGGCTCAAATACATGGAAAGGAACGGAATCATCTCTAAACACACGTCCATATATCACCCCGCGGGGAATGGACAAGTAGAACGATTCAATAGAGTCCTAATGGGGTCCATTCAGGCAGCCATCATGTTTGGAAAGGACTGGGAAAAGGAAATCTTACACATGATTTGGGCGTATCACATCACCCCCACAGGTACGGGGTACAGTCCTTTCCAGATTCTTAGAGGCAGAGATCCGTTCACCAAAGATAATTTGGCATGGAAGGAGAAGACGGTAACCAGCAAATGGTCTCCTTCGATTGTACGAGCCAATTTGGAAAAGGCGCAAACAATATACTCAGAACACTACAACAAGAGAAGGAATGTAAAGGACACGTTGTTGGGAGAAGGAGAATGGGTGAGAGTCAAGCTGGCCATACTACAGAAAAAGGGGGACAGTAAATACAGCAGACCGCTCCAAGTCAAAGAGGTTTTTGGTCGAGCAGCACGATTGAGTGATGGGAACCTGTGGTCCCAGGATCGCATGGTTCGATGCAATAAGATATTACAATGGGCTCCTGAAGATCGAGAACTAGGAGTAACAGACCAGAGCACATCAGAGGATGAGCTAGGCAACCAGGAAGGAGGCATGGAAGGTGTGGATCCGGTGTCGGAGCAAGGAGGCAGAGAAACCCCTCAGACAGAGACAATAAGGCGAGAAAGGAGAGAGTCAGTGGACAGTGAGAGGTCGTATGTCCAAGAAGGTAAAGCGGGGGAGTCCATGATGCTAGGAGGAAAAGAGGCGGTATCCACCCCGGTAAGATGCACGAGAGGGGGGCGATTGGTGGTGAGACCCTCCAGGTTTCGGGACTATGATATGGGGATGGACATTGACACCCCAAAGACTTTTACAGTACAAAGGAGCAAAAGACAGAAAAAGAGTAAGAGTAAGAGGGGGGGGCAGCTGCCAGCGGCAGAGCAGAAGTGGGCACTGTCCTTGTCCTCTCTGGTCAAGAAGGAAAATGACAGAGTCTGACCTCCCTGCCCCAAATAGCCAAACCTTATCTATAGGCTTTGGCTATTTCTGCCATCCTGGGAGGCGTGTTTAAAATGAAAAAGTAGGGGAACTAAATATATTACATTAAAGAAGTAGGGGCATGCCCCCAAGGCTCTAGACATAAGACCTAAAGACAGGCAAAATACTTCGAAGTAAATCTATAGGCCATCTTGACATGCCTGGGGCTCATCTGCTCTTAGCATAGCAGCACTACAAAATGGATACAAGGCCCAGGGAAGGGGCCCCCCCACACCTGGGTCTTGCAGCTTCTCCGGCGCTTAGAGGCCCAGGGAACGGGGCCCCCTTACACCTGGACCTTACAGTTTACTTCAGTGTTTTGAGACCCAGGGAAGGGGGCCCCTTCTCCCCTGAGCCTCGGAGCAGTAACGAGCAGGCACATTTCCATTAACAAAAAACGTCGGTATCAGTGATGTGAAGGTTAACAAAAGCCAGTTGATCTGGCTGCTCCCTCCTCCCCTCACCCACCTCTTCTTATCTGTCACCTAGAATGGCCGGTACTTAACACAGTGCGCCGTCCCCGCACTGTGAGTTTACATAATTGCTGGCCCCTTCCCATTATGTTTGTCTCTTCCCCCACTGCACCCCCTGGAATGCCACCACTACCTCACCAGCAAGATCAAGGCACCTCTTTTTGTAATTGTAATATGATAATGTGGGGCAGGGGGTGATGGAGCGAGATAGAAAACAAAATTTTGTTTAAACTCGCAAAGTCACATTTCCATAACATGAATAAAATTATTAATGATTTGTGATATGTCGTGCTAATACAACCTAGATTAAACTTTACACGTGGGGGGACTAACATGTGTACTCATAAACGTGCATAAATGTTGCATCTTTTTGTTCGTGCAAAATAATAAAATAATTTATTGTTTTCGTTTTTGTCATTACTAACTGCTGCATATTTAAAATAAGCATGTGCTTGTTTTGCTTTTTCTTGTCTGTGTGATGTCATTTCTACTATTCTAGGTGCATATGGGTCTCATAGAAAAACGGAGACTGGTAAATATAAACGCTGCTTTATTTGTTTGCAATGGCTAGGTAACATTTTGATTAATCGGGTGGGTTAATTATTTAGTAAACCATGGGGTGGATACAGAATATACTTTATTTCTTACATTAATACTTTTCTTGTGTTTGTTTTATACTAGAAATCATAAGTTGCCTGCTTTTGAGGCCTAACTATTTGAGCCGCACAAAAAGAGCTAATCCATATTTCTGCAGAAAGTCACGAGACGCCCATTCTGAATTAAAACGTTTATTGAAGCTGCATTCACAAAGCAAAAACTGATGAGCTGACATCATTCTGTCGGACATGGCCAAGGTCGAAAGTGAACTTTTTGTCAGTCCTTAACTTGGCATCCGCGGAAGTTGTACTGTAAGACTATGGAAGCTGCGAGGATGACTTAAAACAAAGTTGCAATCGCAGGAAGCCTCTGGCTTCACATGGAAGAGACAATGGTCTTTGTAAGACATGATTTTGTGGAACTTTTTAAGAATCGGGTGACATGTCACTTGTCACTCTCAGCCAATGGGACGTCGAGTATTTCTGAAAATTTTCCTTCGCTAGTTTAGTTAGCGTAGAAAGGTATAAAAAGTCATGCCCTTAGGGTTGGGCTGGCTGCTGCTTTCTGACTTTCCGATGAGGGTGATGTGCTGCTGGACTTTGCGTGGAGCACGTAAGAATCCTCAAAGAACTTTACTTTAATTTCTGTCTATTTAGCTCAGTTAGGGAAATAGGTTTTAGAAATGCTAAACTTTATATAATTTCTTTAAAATTGATTCCATTGCTTAAATTGTATTTTTCTCACATTTCATACCATCATGCTTGCTTTATTGCTAATAAAATTCATTTATAAAACTTACAACTTATATACCATAATTTAGAAAATAAAATCTTACTTTTGACAAACAAGCTGGTCTTGGTTATTTAGAAGTATAGGTTACCTTTAGCTAGATCACGTCGCCTATAGTGGTCATTTAAATGATTGGGTTTTATTCTAATGACAATATTCTTTCTGCAAATGTATAAAATGTTTATAGTTTGTAAATAATGTGTATATAGATTTATTTGACCACCTGATTCAGTAGGCCCAAAAATATATCAGGTTCATAAATGGGTCCATGTATAGTTTAGAATTTTGTTTATAGGTTATGAAATTGGGTAGCGTAGTTTATGATATATTTTCTATAGCCCGCTGGATCAATTATCTGGTAGCAGAAATTGATGGTTGCTAAGCGGTAACCAAGGTAACATGTTGGTTGCTAAGGATTGCGTCATGGTATGAAAATAGGATCAATGTTTTAACACTCGTTAAGTTCGTTTTTCGTGCCTATCTGTAAGCTATACCGGTATAGATTGTGTGGCGAGAAATTAGTCACGCAAGCCATCTGTTCGTTTGTAGTGATATCGCCGAGTATCACAAGAGGTATCGCCGTGTACCATAGTGTTGTCGCCGAGCAGCACAGTTTTAGGGCTAGGTCTGATTCTTGTATAGTGAGGATTTTCTAAGAAATCAAAGCAGCATGAGAATAGGGACAAAGCGCCTTCCATAAAACTCACTGTGATGAGAGTATTAGTTATATCCGAGCTTGAGAGAAGGGTAAAATTTAACGTCGGTGCATGATTATCTATAAACAGGTTAGAGTCCTGTACGGGTACATGTTTCATATCTATAAACAGGTGAGAGCCCTGTACGGATAACGTCGTTATTTTGCTAACGGTGCATGATTTCTATAAACAGGTGAGAGTCCTGTACGGATTTCGTGTGTGTTTGAATTTAGGGAATTTTCCGTGTAAAAGTGCGAGTTTGAATTGTATTTTATGTTCAAGTGGAACTCTTAGAACTTTCACTTCGCGGTGGGTTCAGAGCAAAGCGAGTTCATAATTATACGTGCTAGAAGGGTGGGGTAAGGTTACTCTACTGACAATTGAATATTATCCTTAGTGTGAATAGCGCCGTCTATTCCGAAGTGTGGATACTTGAATGTATGTAAACTATCCTAATTAGTGAAACGAACAGATGTTGTCTTTATAAGTCATTGTTAAGAATTAATTTACACTGAAAAGTGTTCTTAAAATGGCGCTGTGAAAAGATTTTGTGAAGGAGGGGTAAGCGCCAGGAGTGAGAAGCGAGAAACCGCAGCTGCTGTGTACGTCACAGAGCCGCGCTGGGATTGGGTGACCTACGTCACAAGCTGTATTCTGATTGGCTCCTGAGTCTCTGACGGCCTGTGAGCTGATTGGTCCTTAGGAAAATCTCCAAAATTATTGGTCGAGCTGGAAAGTGACGCAGCTCAACTGCCGTTGGCTTGTTGGTGTGTTTCGCGCACGGATTGGTTGTTTTGCGGAACATCCCGGAAATATTTTACGAACGATTTTGTGAATTAAATTTAACTTTTAAAAATGAGTTATCATTTTAAACATGTTGAGAAAAAGACAACATTATTTCAGAAATTTAAGAATTTATTTTCACCTGACAAGAAAATCGAAACGCGAGGTGGTAAACTACTTCATAAGTATAAAACACCTGCAGCGTACATGGAAGGTGAATACGGATATCATACTGTCTTATGGTTCGACAGTTGGAAACATTATACTAAAAACGATGGTGTTTTGGCTTGGCCTGATGATGGTTCATTTAATGTAAGAGTTTTAAGAAACTTACGAGAAAAAATGAATGCTCTTGTTCCAAAACCGAGACCAACTCAATTTGAAGCTTTAGTTGAGTGGGAAGATGAGATGTATCAGTTACAAAGAGAAGCTAGTGGAATTAAAAGACCTTCTAAAAATCCATCATGGAAAAGAGAAACTCATGAAGATAGATTACGAATGTGGAGACAGGGAAACATGAGTGAAGGATTGTATTTAATTCATGAAATGGTAATGGGTTCTCCTACAGGAAAATCTATGGAAAGTGAATCTGAGGATGCAATTATGGAAGAAATATATACAACTGCTAAAAATAAACAGCCTAATCAGCCTTTGAGACCTTCTAGATCATGGTCTACTCCGGTGGTTTCTACTGAAACTTCACCGAGTGCACCTCCAATTAATGAAGCTCCTAAACTTTATCCAAATAATTGTGAAATCACTGAAACTCCTAGAAGACCAGAATTTGAGAATGCTCGAAATGAGGGTAGACATTTTTCAATGACTCCAAGAGCAAGGGAACCTCCAAAAGATTATGCAAGAGAGACAAGAAATGTTGATGAGGTCGATTATAATGAATACTTAAGGTCTAAAGAAGAATTAATCAAAAGAATGACAAAAAGCATGGAAGCTGTCACAGTTCCAGTAACAATAGGTCCTGTTCAACCTGTATTTGATCAAAGAAATACAAACAAAACTGGATTAACTATTCCTTTAAATACAGAAATTCAAAAGCCTGCTGAAAAATTTTATTCAGACTTGACTGAATTAAACACTTCTAGATCGAGAATGCCTGATTTAACCTTTAATGAGGATTTATCTCCAAAAACACCAATGAGTGCTATGTCAGATGTAGGAAGTCCTGAAGTTAGGGTAACCACACCAAAGCTTGATGTGGCCAAATTAAAAGCAAATATTGAAGAATTAATAATTGGAACAATTGGCCCAGATAGTTTAAATTACTATCGGGATGATGAACTATTATTCATTTGCAAAAGTATTCAATGGAAAACGAAAAATAAATATGATCAATTAGAGGATCTAGCTGCAGAACTTGAAATCGATGTGAGTAAACAAAAGAATTTTGCAAAACATTACAGATTAGATTTCTCAGAAAGCGACATTGAGAGTTTGAACTCAATGGGAAGAATAGTTCACATTAAAGATTTAATTGTCTATATCAAAAAGCTAGGAGAACTGAACAAATGGAGAGTGAAATGGACTAAAAGGAAGGAAGATGAAAGATTAGAAAGAATGTCAAAACAATTTCCAATGAGAGAAGTTGCAGGTGGAGGATATGTTCATGTCCCATGGTCGAGACAGGACATTCTGTTATTCACAAATGACTTTCCTAAATTAAGAGAGAAACCTGTTGAGTGGTACAGGCAAGTCGATAGATTTATCAAAGTGTCAAAAGTTCTGTGGATTGATTTGGATGGATTTTTTGACATTGTTGTTCCATCTGATCTTTGGACAGAATGTAAAATTTCTATTAGTTGGCCAAAAACAGAACCTGAACGAATTAAAGAAACAGGTGCCCCAAATCCACTTGTAATGGATTTTTATGAGAAAGTAATTGTTTGGATGAAAAACAAAATTCCACCCAAAGAAGTTGATTGGGTTAAAATAGAAAGAACAGAGCAGGAAACAAAAGAATCAGTTCATTCTTTTTATGAAAGACTACTGTTAATCTTTAAACAATACAGTGGTTATGAAAAATTAGATGAGAAAGACATGAGTCATTTTATCTATAGATTTGTTTATGGACTAAAACCTGAAATTGGAGAAATGATCAGAACTAGTATTGTCGGATGGCAAGCACTATCTATAGATGATATTCTGAGAAAGGCAAAATATTGTAGCGATGAATTAGAAGTAAAACAGAAGAAGCTGAAGGAGAAAGCCATGTGGGCACAGGTAAAGGTGGCTGAGCAACAGATTGCCAGCATGGGAAATAAGAACACTAATTTTGTTCAAACTGGAAATACGAACCAGATACAAGGAAAGTTTAAAGGTAATAATTTCCAAAAGAAATTTAGCCCAAAGATAGAAGAGCTGAAACAAAGATTACCTTGTTTTAATTGTGGCGAAATTGGACATTGGAGGGACGAGTGTCCTCATCCTCCTAGAAATTTAAAGAATCCCTTATTGAATCCACAGATGCAGAATGGTGTTAACGTGCAGCAACAGCTACAGATGCAACAGGGGTTAAATGAATTTAATATTCAGCGACAATTACAACAACAGCAACAACAACAGGTGAATAATCGTCAGGACCAGTTGCCACAACCACCTTTTCCGAATTGTGGGGGAGTTCAAAAATATAATCCAAACGTGGGATTTCAGGGATGTGAACAGGTAATAAAACCACAAAAACAGCAAAAGCAGCAAAGGGTTCAAATGCAAAATGCTTCACAACAATTTTTATTAACAGAAAGCCAAGACAGTGATTCTGATGATTATTGCTGACGGTGCCCGAGAGAGGAGGAAGAGTGTGTTGTTGGAGCCACTCTTGAGGTTGACCAGTCTGGTCCTTATGTAAACGGGAAAGTTAATGATGTAGACATCACTTTTCTAGTGGACACTGGTGCTACCCGTTCTACTGTTAGATCAGTGGAAATTGAAAACCTACCTCTCTCTGGGGATACTATCCAAGTTGTCGGAGTAAGTAATCAGCAAATTAAAACAGATTTAACTGATCCAGTACCAGTTGAAATTGGAAATTACAGAGACAAACACAGATTTGTGGTTTGTAATAGTAGTCCAGTAAATCTATTAGGTAGAGACATACTATGTAAAATGAATTGCAGAATATATTGTTCTCCTGAAGGAGTTGAATTACAAACAATGGAAGAAGATGGTTTGTACAGAATGACAATGATGATGATGGAAGCAGAAGAAACAAAATTGTTTCCTGCATTTGAAGAAAAAGATTTACCTGAAGAGCTAAAAGAAACAGTGAAATCTGAAATATGGGATTTTACTGGGAATGAGATGGGTCTGATGAAAAACGTAGATCCTGTTAAAATTGCATTGAAGCAGGGAATAGAATTTCCAAACACTCCACAGTATAAAATGAAAACAGAGACAATTGAAGGTATTACACCTGTAATTGAAAAATTAATCAAGCAAGGTGTATTGGAAGAAATGAAGAGTAGCTCTTGTAATTCACCAATTATGGGAGTTAAAAAGGCTAACGGAACATTTAGGATCGTACAAGATCTGAGAAAGGTTAATCAAATTGTTATTCCATGTTGTCCTGTGGTTCCAAATCCAGCAGTAATTCTATTTCAGATTCCATATGATGCTGAATGGTACACAGTCATTGACCTTTGCAATGCATTCTTTACTGTTCCTCTACACCCAGACAGTTATGAAATCTTTGCTTTCAGATTCCAAGGTAAGACCCTTGGATGGACAAGAATCCCTCAGGGCTATACAGAAAGTCCTTCAATCTTTAACGAACTGTTAAAAAGATCATTAGAAGATTTAGACTTACCAGGTAGGTCTACGTTGGTGCAGTATATTGATGATTTGTTAATAGCTGCAAAGACAAGAGAAAATTGTGTAACAGACACAATAATTCTGTTAAATCGCCTTGCAGAAGAAGGACATAAAGTGTCCCCAGCAAAATTACAGTTTTGCAAACAGGAAGTGAAATATCTTGGTCACAGAATTGCAAAGGGAAAAAGACAAGTAACAATAGAGAGAATAAAAATGATTCAGGCAATGTTACCGCCAAGAACACAAAGACAGGTCAGAATGTTCCTGGGAATGGTAGGTTACTGTCGACAATGGATAAGTGGATTTTCAGTAATTGCGAAACCACTACAAAGACTGACCAAATCAGATGTAAAAGATCCAATTATTCTCAGTGATGTTGAGATGGAATCTTTTGAAAACTTGAAAAAGAGCTTATGCCAAGCTCCTGCTTTGGGTATGCCAAATTATGAGAAAGATTTTGAACTGTATTGCAGTGAGAGAGAAGGATGTGCATTATCTGTGTTAATTCAGAGACATGGAAACCTAAAGAAACCTATTGCATATTTCTCTGCAGTTCTTGATCCAATTGCAAAAGCATTACCAGGTTGTTTGAAAGCAGTTGCAGCTACAAGTATCAGTCTTGAACAAAGTGAAGGAATCATTATGGGATTTCCTGTGAAAGTTTTTGTGCCTCATTCAGTTGAAATATTACTGACAAGAGGTAAGACTCAACATTTAACAAGTAGCAGATTGACAAAGTATGAGAAAATCATACTAGGAGCAGATAATGTTTCGATTTCAAGATGTTTGAATCTAAATCCTTCTACATTACTGCCTGATTCAGAAATCGTTAATGACATTGAGACAGAACATGAATGTTTAGATGTCATGGAATTCTGCACAAAACCAAGAAAAGACATCAAAGACAGACCTTTGCCTGAATCGGATTTTGTCTACTTTGTAGATGGCTCATGCTTAAGATCCGAAGGTGGTGTCTTGAAAGCTTCATACTCAGTTTGTACAGTCGAAAACATTAAAGAAGCATCATGTCTTGAAGGAGTTCGTTCAGCTCAAGTAGCTGAATTGATTGCTTTAATTCGTGCATGTGAAGTATCAAAGGATATAAGAGTTACCATCATTACTGATAGTCAGTATGGGTACGGAGTTGTGCATGATTATGGACAACTCTGGTCACAGAGAGGATACATGACATCAACAGGGTCACCAATTAAAAATGCAGTTTTCATTAGAAGATTAATTGAAGCAATACAATTGCCAAAAGAAATTGCCATAGTTAAGTGTGCAGCGCACACTAGAGGAACTGATTATATTTCCAAAGGAAATGCCTTCGCAGATGAAACAGCAAAGTACTGCGCAAGGAAAAATTATTCTTACAATCGGAATAGAAGTACAGAAACTGATTCAAATTCATTAATGCTAACAACTATTGTAGAAACATGGAATGAGATTAGAGATTTACAAAACGAAGCAGATGATGAAGAAAAAGACCAGTGGTTAAGATCAGATTGTAGACAACGTGATGAAGATGGAGTGTGGGTTTACAAAGATGGGAGAGTAGTTTTACCAAATTGCATGATTTCTGACATGGCCAGATTATATCATGGTCCTGCACATTTAGGAAGAGATTCTATGGTCAGACTGTTTAAAGAAACATGGTTCAATACCAAATTTAGAACCATTGCAGAATCTTTTTGTCAAAGGTGTTTGTCATGCCAACAAATGAATCCAAACAGAAAATCAGTGGTGGGGACAGGAATAATTGGTCGAGAGGGTGGTCCCTTCACCAGGTTACAAATAGATTTCATTGAAATGCCCTTACACAACTGTTTGAAATATGTACTTGTAATTGTATGCTTGTTCTCGAGGTGGGTAGAGGCTTTTCCTACAAGACATTGTGATTCAATTACAGTAGCAAAACTAATGCTCAGAGAAATCATCCCAAGGTACGGTTTTCCAGTCACTATTGAGAGTGATGGAGGAAGTCATTTTGATAACAAACTGTTGAAATTAATTTGCGAAGCTATGAGTATTGAGCAGAAAATACACTGTGCATACAGACCAGAGGCATCAGGTGTAGTTGAACAAATAAATGGAACTATCAAAAACAGAATTGGAAAAATGTGTCTAGAGACAGGAGTTAAGTGGACTGATGCTCTTCCACTCGTTTTGATGTCAATAAGAAGTACACCAGATAAAAAGACAGGTTTGAGTCCTCATGAAATTTTGATGGGAAGAGTTATGAGGCAAGCTTTTGTACCTGTAGGTAAACTGTTGAGCATAAATGACAGTGCAATTTTGGATTACTGTAAAAGGTTATCTGATATGGTAACTTCTGTGTCTAATCAGGTGGGAACTGAAGCACAATCAAATGACAAAGTTTTGACACATGATTTGAGACCTGGAGACTGGGTCAGAACGAAAGTACATCGGAGGAGGAATTGTCTATCTCCTAGATGGCAGAAACCTAGGCAGGTAATCTTGATCACTACTAATGCTGTAAAGTGCAGAGGATTGAAGCGCTGGATTCATCCAAGTCATACTATTCCAATACCAACTCCTGAGAATTCTGATGTTGAAAGTGATACCACAGATGACTCTGATTCTGAAGCAGAAGACAGAACAGAAGGTGAAGTAATTCCAGATTCTGAAGATCGACAAGAAAGTCGACATCTGGAAACTGTGCCAGTGAATGGAAATCTGACAAGAAAAGACTTAGAAATAATTGAAATAGATTCTGAAGGTGAAGAGAATCTGTTAAAAGGAAAGATAACTGAGGATTCGGTTGTCTATATTGAAGACAAAGAAGCTGAACCAAAAGAAGTTTCAGACCAGGAGAGTATCGAAAGGCAGAGAACAAGCTCTGAAGTAAGGAACAAAAATCCGAAATCTGGGAAGCTAGAGGTAATTGAGGAAGAGGAAGAGAACGAATTACCGAGTACCAGTGATGGAAGACAAAGCGAAGTTCCTGAAGGAGTAAAATTGCCGTATAGAGAAGTTCCTGAGTCAATTGAAATTTCAGACTACGAAACTGAGGAAAGTGACGTGGAAGGTGGAAGTGAAAACAGAAAGAAAAGGACTTGGAAATCAGAATCAAATAATTCTGAACCAAAGAAAAAGTACGTGAGAAAAGCAGACTTCTGGCCTGGTGGAAGGTTGAGAGTGAGATTAATCAAAAAGCCAATAGAACAAGTTGAAGAAATAAGTAGTCAAAAGAGTCCTGGAACAGAAGTTGGAGTTGGGAGGAAAATAGAAGTGATATCAAGAAAAGGGAAGAGAATAATTAGACCAAACCAGAAATACAAGTCTCCTGAGTGGACTTACTTAGTAATTCCACCTGTTATAGACATATATGATAGTAGTGAAGAAGAAAACGAAATCCAAGAAATTAGTGACAATGATTGAAGTACAAAATTATTAAATTGGCATAAGGCTGAAGAAATCCTGTTAGTTGACACAAGGTCGAAGAAAATCTGTCTAGTAGAAGAAAACTTATGTATGACATAAGGTCGAAGAAATCTTGTTTAGGGTTATAAAAGAAAAATATATTTTAAAAGGGGGGTGTATATAAAATTTAAAATTTATTTTTATTTTTTAAAGGCTAAAACTAACCTAAAAATGCCTTACATTAAGGAGAGCACTTCAAAATGCTCTGTTTTTAAAAGATGCTGTAAGATGACTCTGGTATGTCTGCTCATTTTAGTTCTGCTCTGGTTGGTACTAGCTGTGATTATACCTTTAGAAATGAATAGAGAATTACACAAAGTTAACATAACAAGCAAAGCTCTGGTTAGCCAAACTAAACATAGTGCATCTGCAAAAGTAATTGATCATCAGCCTAACATTCATCAAGATAAATCAATAGGTGATTTTTCAAGCAATACTTTCACAAAGCTTTTGAGTGAATATGTAAAGGTAATGGATGCAAAGGATTGTTATGTATGCGTTAAGTTGCCCGCTTCTGTTTCTGAGGGAGTAACATATAATATGCTTCCTCTCACTTATGCTGTTACATGTAGTGTATTAACTAGTTTATTTTATCAAACTGGTCGTTTAGAATATTACTATTCAAATTATGATGAGATTTTTGCTAATGTCAAGATTGATAATGCTTTAAATAAGCATAAGAAAGCTAAACAATTGAGAGAATATTTCCTTGTTACTAATGAACTCACTTATGAGTATGCTTACAAGAATAATCTAACATGTAAATTAAGTGCTGAAGGGAAGAAATTTCTGAATATGGTTGAGGAGAGAAGAGCAATTTATAAGAGAAATGAATTAGTCAAGCAGACTAAGTCATCATTCTGGCAAAAAGAGGATGAGAAACTAAATGGCAAAATGCTTGAAAATATTGCAATTCACATAGACAAACCTGTTAGTGGAAAGCTTTGCATTAGAAGAGATAACACACTTTTTGATAATTATTTTGTAGGTGCAAGCAACTGTGAAGATACTTATCAGATTTTGGGAGGTTGGGGATTTAAAGGTGGAAAAGATCCTATCTTTCCTGGAATTTATTTTGTCTGTGGTGACAAAGCCTACTACAACCTTCCAGACCATTGGTATGGAACTTGTTATGTGGGAATTGTTTTTCCTAAAGTGTTTCATGTTGACAGAGATTCAGAAGGATTATTTAAAATCCATAATTATGTAAATAGAGCTAAAAGAGAAACTTTTACTGAAGTTCTGGGAGATATTTTCCAAGCTGTAATACCTTTTGTTGGTATAACCCTAAATGCAGGGAGAATCAGAAAATTGTCCACTATAGTTGATAGATTATCAACTGACACTGCTGATGGATTTCAATTAGTGAATGTTGAAGTTATTGCAATTAGATCCATGGTAATTCAAGACCGTCTTGCTTTAGATATACTCCTAGCAAAGGAGGGAGGAGTCTGTGGCATTTTACATGTCCAACATTGCTGTACATATATACCGGATGAAAGTAAAAATATTGAAATGTATATTAAGAATATTACACAAATGCATTCTGAAATAATTCCTTTAGAAGAAGAAGATTTTACTGGGAAACTTTCAAATAGGTTTCAAGCAATTAAAAACTGGTTTCATAATATCGGAAGTTCAATTCTTGGCAAGATTCTGGCACCTTTGATTATAATTATATTCATTTTTATTTTGACTAAAGTAGGTTGTCTGTTGCATAAAAGAAAGAAGCATTTAAGAGAAAAGAAGAGAATTTATAAACTCAGAAAAGAAGAGGAAAGGGAGATTGAGTTGCAGGAGTTACATAGAGAGCGTCATGTTAATTGCAAGGATTATGCTGAAACAGACTTTTAGGTTTACTAATACAATGAATTTGAATCGATTTCTTATAAAATAAATTTACCAAAATTTTGAGTGCTGGTGTGGTGATTTGTTAATCACCAGATGAGGGAGTTGATGGAGCGAGATAGAAAACAAAATTTTGTTTAAACTCGCAAAGTCACATTTCCATAACATGAATAAAATTATTAATGATTTGTGATATGTCGTGCTAATACAACCTAGATTAAACTTTACACGTGGGGGGACTAACATGTGTACTCATAAACGTGCATAAATGTTGCATCTTTTTGTTCGTGCAAAATAATAAAATAATTTATTGTTTTCGTTTTTGTCATTACTAACTGCTGCATATTTAAAATAAGCATGTGCTTGTTTTGCTTTTTCTTGTCTGTGTGATGTCATTTCTACTATTCTAGGTGCATATGGGTCTCATAGAAAAACGGAGACTGGTAAATATAAACGCTGCTTTATTTGTTTGCAATGGCTAGGTAACATTTTGATTAATCGGGTGGGTTAATTATTTAGTAAACCATGGGGTGGATACAGAATATACTTTATTTCTTACATTAATACTTTTCTTGTGTTTGTTTTATACTAGAAATCATAAGTTGCCTGCTTTTGAGGCCTAACTATTTGAGCCGCACAAAAAGAGCTAATCCATATTTCTGCAGAAAGTCACGAGACGCCCATTCTGAATTAAAACGTTTATTGAAGCTGCATTCACAAAGCAAAAACTGATGAGCTGACATCATTCTGTCGGACATGGCCAAGGTCGAAAGTGAACTTTTTGTCAGTCCTTAACTTGGCATCCGCGGAAGTTGTACTGTAAGACTATGGAAGCTGCGAGGATGACTTAAAACAAAGTTGCAATCGCAGGAAGCCTCTGGCTTCACATGGAAGAGACAATGGTCTTTGTAAGACATGATTTTGTGGAACTTTTTAAGAATCGGGTGACATGTCACTTGTCACTCTCAGCCAATGGGACGTCGAGTATTTCTGAAAATTTTCCTTCGCTAGTTTAGTTAGCGTAGAAAGGTATAAAAAGTCATGCCCTTAGGGTTGGGCTGGCTGCTGCTTTCTGACTTTCCGATGAGGGTGATGTGCTGCTGGACTTTGCGTGGAGCACGTAAGAATCCTCAAAGAACTTTACTTTAATTTCTGTCTATTTAGCTCAGTTAGGGAAATAGGTTTTAGAAATGCTAAACTTTATATAATTTCTTTAAAATTGATTCCATTGCTTAAATTGTATTTTTCTCACATTTCATACCATCATGCTTGCTTTATTGCTAATAAAATTCATTTATAAAACTTACAACTTATATACCATAATTTAGAAAATAAAATCTTACTTTTGACAAACAAGCTGGTCTTGGTTATTTAGAAGTATAGGTTACCTTTAGCTAGATCACGTCGCCTATAGTGGTCATTTAAATGATTGGGTTTTATTCTAATGACAATATTCTTTCTGCAAATGTATAAAATGTTTATAGTTTGTAAATAATGTGTATATAGATTTATTTGACCACCTGATTCAGTAGGCCCAAAAATATATCAGGTTCATAAATGGGTCCATGTATAGTTTAGAATTTTGTTTATAGGTTATGAAATTGGGTAGCGTAGTTTATGATATATTTTCTATAGCCCGCTGGATCAGGGGCCTCAGAGGAGCAGGGGGCTAACTGTGGAAGTGTGGCCTTTCACACGGAAGCGGGGGCCCCCCTGTGTTTTAGCTTAGCACGAGGCCCTGGGCAGCTGCCCACACTGCCCATGCCTAGCATCGGCCCTGAGGCAGGTCATTTGCAACTCCATTAGGAATCACAAACAGTGTCAGAGACACTGTTGCACATTCCATTTTGAGAGTCGCAAAACGTTGTAATTTGTGACTCTGAAAATTGAATGGTGGTACATCGGGCCCCAAGTGAGTTAGCTCAGGAAAGCAGAGGTTGCACCCTAAAATCTTGACGTCTGAGGCACTCTCGGAGTTTCTTATTCACTCATGTGCTACCACTACTCACTGTTTCTTGTAGGTACTGTCGAATTAATAGGTTTTCTGTAATACCCTGTCCGGGTGCAGTGGTGTGGTGTGGTGCCCTCGCACGAGGTGGTGGTCATTAAGCCTAGAAGATTGTGTTCACTTTTCTACAGTATTACCACTTGCAGTCGCTAGCTGTCAGACTACAAATATTTTTTTTTCAAAAATATTTTTTTATTGCTGCATAAATGCCCCCTGGGGTTATTTTTACATTTTCAACTTTCACCAACATTCTCACTAAGCTTGGAAAATGATATTCTCTTTTAAAGAAACGAAATGCAATTAAAGTGCGTTGAATCTGAATGGAAAATATGTTAAAGCACAATAAAGCAGTAGCAATATAAATCTAAAAGGGAGGCTACATTTCCCCAATTAATATTTGAACGCAAGATGGAATGAGAAGGTCGACGAATTTAAAAGAAAAACCTTAGGAACATTTAATCAGTACTAGTAAAGGACGCGTGATAGCCGTTACACTGTAAAAGCGAACACAATGTATTTGGATTATCTCGAGACAGGCAATATAAGGCTGAAGGGCTGCTTTTTTTCCACCACCTCTATAGCTAAAGGACTCTAGCCACGAATCTTCAAGAAAACTGCATTTTTCTCTTCCTTAATTGAAAGAGCTGATTGTCTATGGGGAAGTCCCACCCAACACCTGCAGTTTCCATGGGTTTTGACATTTTGAAGGAGCGCCATAGAGTCCAGATACCTCATCGCTAGGATATTGTTGAATAACTAACTCTAAAGTTGCAGAGTGAACTTTATTCCAAAGAATGAGGAGCCTGGGCAGGTGCTAAATGCGACACTAAGGTTAAATACAAAGCAATATAGTCGTCAGCGTAGCCAAAGGGAGCATTGACAAATCAGTTTAAGAAAATGAGGAAAATAATTTTAATTAATATTTTCGTCACTGTTCTCCTTATCTTCACAAATATACCCTACGCAAAGGGTAGTGTAAGCATTTATCACAGGTGTGAGGTGTCACAATCCCCATAGCTTACTTTTCTAATCACTAGACCATATTGGAGTAACATTGAAAAGGTGTACGTTTCTTTGGGTCAAAGTTGCACATTTCCCGTTTTGTGGTGAATTCCCATGCGAGTCTCACACCCTGACGCTGCCACTTTGGAGTAACCAGTGAGAAAAATACTGCAGGGGTTCTCGTGTGAAAGGAAGAACGCTTACCTTGGCCACGGGTTAATATTACAGGAGTCTGAAACTTCTTAGTCACTCAGATTTGATTTATCGAGGAACAATTACTGTAAAGACGTATGCAGACACACGAACATCTTTAACATGAAGCTTATTCCATACCAAAACATCAGGGTAATGAGAAACGCACAGCTTCTTCCAACTCCTTGGAAACTGTCCTGAATCCAGCTCATTGCACATTCTGGAACCAGAATCAGCTGTTTACCATTTAAGTAACCTAGCAACAACTTAAAGTAACAAGAGACAGCACATCTCGCTCTGTAGCCAATGCAGAAAAAACATAGTGTCAAGCAAATACTGAAATAAAATGAAAGTATAAAAAAATAACTAAAAAAGAAACTCCAGCATCTCACCATAAGCCATTATCACCCATTAGCCTCATCTTCCTCGTCACAAACAAAATCCGACAACCATTTATGTTTTTTCCTTATTCTTGTGTTGCTGTTCACATCTGGTATATTTGGTGTACGCCTCCCAGAAGCATCTCCACAACCTCCTTGTTGTTGTTCACCTCTGGTACACACCTCCCAGGAGCTATTGCCACATCCTCTGCATTCGCACTCCACTCAACCACACTACTTTCAAATGCATTCTCCGCCATACAATCACCCTCTACCTCGTCATTGTCCTCCCTCTGCACTCTTTCCATTAGCATCAGCCTGACCATTCTGTCTAGATATCGGCTCATTTCCAATCAAAATCCACCTAAAATGTATTATCTGATCCTCTGCAGTTCTCATACAGCTCTTTGTCACCTTTCAGCACAGCTATCCTTTTTTCAATTCCAGACTTTGCCATCACTTAATAGAAACACATTCTTCAAGATCTTCACAACCTGAAGAGGTTCTGCAAATTGGTTCTCACCCTTCTTTACCTTCTATTTTTTCTTCACTTTAACCACAACATCGACAACAGGATCTTTTAAAGACCCCATTTTATTTATTTATTTATTTATTTTTAACATAACATTTTATTGAAAAGAAAACAGTCATTAAATCAGTCACATGTGGAATGGTACAATAGAATAAAGGTACAAAATGAATATACTGGTACATCAGCGCGCAATTCGAGATAAGGGTCCAGCTCTGTCCATGGCTAATTCCACCGTCGGAGAGTCACATAATTCGCCACGGTATTTGTTCCAATGTCCCCACTTCTTATCCCACTTGGCAGGGCAACCTCTGAGTTTGTACACTGTTTTTTCCGCGAGCATACAGCGGTCCATCTCTGCCATCCAACCCACCACCAGTGGCTTTTCAACAGAGCCCCATTTCATAGCTATTGAGAGTTTAGTAAGCAGGAAACCCAGCGCCGCCCATTGTAATTCAAGTTCGTTCAAGTCCGTGGCTCCCCATATATTAAGGACACATTCCCTCGGAGACAACGGGACTGGCTTCCCCAGGGAGCTTCTCATCTTTCGAACAGTCCCCCCCCAGAATTGTTGTATTACCGGACATAATTCCTTTTTTTTTTTTAAATATGTTTATTGCGAAAAGCATAGAAGACATGATCAAAAAGATCTATTTATCCTCATATTCAATTCTAACTGAAGGACTCCCTTCAATATTCTGTTAAATCTCTCGAACATTCCATTTCCACTAGGATTGTATAGGTAAGTAGTGTGATGTTTAATACCACCCTTTGGAAACAAGTATTTTCCTTGACAGAAATAATTTGTACCTCATTTTCGGTGATAAAATGTTCTGGTAATCCTTAATTTATAAAAAAAAGTCTGTCCATAAAACATAGCACCACACCTGTATCCACCTTGTCGACCACTTTAATGACCTGCCATCTTGAAAATACTTCAATCACGGCAATCACGTATTTGGGCTGAACACCAATGGGACCCATAATATAAACAGCAACAGTTTCCCAATGTTTCTTGAGAATCAATGGTTCACAAATATTAGGTCTTAGAGGTTTCAAAGTTTGATCAGCATTGGCACATCCTACACTATTTCTAACTGTTCTTTCTACACAAATGTCCATACCTGCCCACCAGAGCCATTTATTTTTTTAACTACCGGTTTAGAACCTTCATGCCATTGTTCAGCAATGACTCTTCTCAAGAAAATCAGAGGGACAACTCTACTCCCTCTCATAACTCTACTTTTACATAATGACAACTCATTCCTTACCTCCCCAAAACTCCTCAAATCCGTATGCAATGCATGACTCTTTCTAGATTACTATCTTTCTCATAGTCCTCCAACCATACATTTTCTTCAATTGTGGTTATCCCCTGATCATGAATGAGAGCTACATGAAAGTCCTACTTAATCTGCAAAGACATTCTAGATAAAAAATATGCAGTCACATTTTTAGGTCGAGCCTAGACAGCGCTTTCGCTGTCTGGAATATCTGTTGTATGTACTTTGTGGGCTCTGGAGATGAGCCCCAGGACTTGTCTGCTTCCACTTTTGGTTAGGGACTCTTTTTTTCTGTTCAATTGCCTCTATTTAACTGTCTTGATAGACAACAAACAGTAGAGGTCAGTAAAATACCAGAATTGCTTTCTGCTTAGGGACTTCTTTTTTATGTTTCTGGTAACTGGCTCTATTTAACTTGCTTGACAGAAAACGACAAGCAAAGTACAGTAAAAAAAAACAGAATCACTTTAGCATTACCTAGATTCCAGGCCATAGAAACTTGCACGAGCACCGTAGATAATAATAGTTTATCAACCACCGAAGGCCCTGAGTTTATATTAAAAACAGAGCTTTGGACCTTACCATTTCCCGCTGATAGGCAATATTTCTCTCCATGTGTTCCCATACCTGGCATGTTCCACAGTTTGGTGCTTACTTTCCCTCCATGTTAAAGAACAGTAGATATTTCAGCACCCAGGCTAATGTGCTGCATAGGTAAATACATATAAGGTCCCAAAGGCGAGACCGATTGCATTGCAAATGCTTGTTTTTCTTGGAACATGAATGATTTTGTTTATAAAATCCTGCAAGATCATTGACATTCGAGCAATGTGTGCAGAAGCATTATACATCCCTTTCCGTTGTAAGTAACTTGACCAATGATTTATGATCACTCCTTTAGCACACAATATTTCCCCACACAAATGTCCTAAAATGTTCTAACTCCCACACACAAGCTAGAGTTTATTTTTCTATCACCAAACGTTTCCTCAGGAGGTGATACTGCTTACATAATAATTACTTTCTTGCCATCTCCTGTTTCCTGTGACAACACAGCACCCAAACCTTTACAACACGCATCAGTAGTTATTATGCTAAACAAATTGAGATCAAAACCACTCAGCACTGGCACATTCATTATTGCATCTTCTCTCTACAAACATTCTTTGGGCATTCTCCACTCCACACAAATCTATACTTATTCTTCAACAATTAGCGCTGTTAGATGCTTTGCAGGTAAACATTTTTACATACTTCACATAATACTCCACCAGCCCTTAAAAGGACCTCACTTCTTCCTTATTCATAGGTGCTGAAGCCATTTTAACGGTTTCAACCAATGAATGGCTTAGTGACACTCCTTCCCCTATCAAAACGTGGCCTAAATAGTTAACTGATTCCACAAAAAATGTGCATTTGGTGTATTCCCCTGTCAGGCCCTTTTTATTCAAAACTCGTAAAACCTTTTCTAATACTTAGTTATGTTTGTTCTTGTCTTTCCCATAAGTGAATATGTCATCCTGGAAATACTTCACATTGGACATTTTCTAGACAATTGGTACATTAGACTCTGAAAAGAGCTGCCGCTGAAGCCAGACCAAAAGACATCCTGCTATATTTATAGCATCCTATAGGGGTTATGATGGCAGTTAACCTTTTGGTATGCAGCGGATAAGTCTGTTGTAGATAAATATTTAGCATTTTTGACAAGGGCTAACATGTCAGATATCTTAGGTAGTGAAAACTTGTCAATAAGGATGATATTATTCAAGTGGTGTAGGTCAATGAACAGTCTAATTTTGCCAGTGCTGCGTCTCGCTAAGACAATCAGATAAATCAATTCCGATGATTCCACTGCTTCTAGGACTCCAGCGTCCAATAATTTCTCCAACTCTTTCTCCACTTCATCTCAAAGAAGGATTGAAACGTTCCTCACTTTATGTATTTTAGGACAAGCACCTTGCTTTAACACAATTTGCTGTTTAAAAACAGACTTATTATCAATCCTGCCACTAAAAACTCCAAGACACTTTGAGAATATTAATTTTAGGCATTTGATTATTGAGTGAACTAAAACTGCATTCATTTCATATTCATAGGCCTAGAAATGTCGGTCAACTAAAAAAACTCCCCATTGCAAGAAAAAAACTTGTTTTGCCCCTAAGTTTCTTTTAGTCAGCAGATAGACTTTGCTCACTTGTGCAACTCTCCTGACTTGCTGGAAGAAGACGGTTGTCCTCTAATTTACTTATCTGTTTAAGACATGTAGCTGCTTTCAAGAAGACCATTGTCCTCTAATCTACTTATCTGTTTATGACATGTAGCTGATGGACAACAGAATTAGAAGGTCTTTCTACTGATACTCAATTCTTACCTGGTGTAAAGCAAACTGACCTCGAGCTGATACGAGGAATTTCCTCTGCTAAGCAAATTCTGTATGAAGTCACGTAAGCACTGCCTTGAGTTGTGTATAAATATGGCAGAGTGAATATTGAATGTTGTTCAGTCTACACATGCCACCTGAGATCTGTGTACATTGCACCCACTTAAGTGTAATAAATGGCTTAAGAACTAAGCTCGCCTCCGTCTCTCCGCACTCCAATTGAAGATGAACAGAGTGTTGTTGACCAGGAACAGAGCAGTTTGCTTTTCACAGATGGCACCCCAGATAGGACCTCTACGTGGGACATCCAACAGTTCTTGAGTCTGTGGCTGAGGTAACTGACCTGAGACTGAACAATTGCGGGGGCCCCAATAAAACAAGAGACCAGTTTCTCACAGCTGCCATCTGACGTTTCGAACCGGTGTCCCTCAGCAACAGGATTTACCCGGCAGAGGTCCCGAACCGGGATGATTGCAGATTGACAAATTTGTCCAAGTACGGATAGACGGACGCCCCTGCATTAACCTGGTGAGGTTGTTCTGAATGCATGTTTGTGAATTTGATTGAATTGAATAGACAATTGTTATTTTGGGAGATTGGAGTTATTAGTTTTCTCATTTAGTGAGGGTCTCAAACTTTACGGGACAATGAGCAAACTAAGGAAATTAATTTCTTGTTGTTTTGGACGTCCTTTTTTGGATGAGTCACTCCCCACCCCTATGGAAGGGAGCCCAGCTTGGAGAATAATGGTGAAATTTGGAGTTGGGGTGAACCTTTGGAATAATATTTGGCATAAATATACAAAAGAGAATGAGGATTTGAGATGGCCGCTGGACGGCTCTTTTGATTTAAATAAGATACAGTATTTGCAGGAATGTCTTTTTAAGAAAAATGTGAGACAGGCAATGTGGGAAAGCTTTCAGAAGTGGGAAAAACGTCCCACTACATTAGCTTTTAAACAACAGAAAGATAGAGAAAAGGAGCAAGGGAAGACGGTCATGCAAAAGGCAAAGTCATATGACCAACACAAGCAACAGGAATCACTAGACTGTATGGATAGAGAGTTTTGCATGTCTACTACCAAAAGCTTTGTATCTCAAACAGAGGGTGAAGATTAAGTATTAGAATCATTATTAAATAGTCCACCACCCTATGCCCCTTAAGCGCCAGTCCCTGCTGTTCTGCCTGCCCAACCTTTACTGGGCCAAGCACCCAAAGGTCCAGCTGGTCGCCAGCCTAATACACCCTTTACCCAGAATGTCCAAAACATTGTGCCTCAACGTGGAAATGTCCAAATTCCAGCCCACCCAATTGGATCCCCTGTTTCAGTACCAATGCATTCCTCTCTTGGATCACAGCCTTTGGGGTCCCACTCTAGCAGTACTACACCAAATCCAACTCCTATCCTAAAACAACATACACCAAACACCCCTCCAGTGTTTAGAAAACAGAACAGGAAATCTCAATATCATACTAGAAGTTGGGATTCATTTGAGGAAACTGAAGTATTTAAGAACATGGCAAAGGGATGGATTGATAATGAATATGATAATGTGAATCTACAATCTGTTCTGGCCACCATTAAGGATATGCCTATCTATGATCAGAATACCCTCATACAATATGTGACAGTTCGGATTTGTGAATGGTGGGATTGGCGTTATGAAGAATCCCCCCGAGATGTTGTAGCAATGTGAAGAGATGCGAGGGATCATAAGATTTCCTTCACTGATATTCCAACAGCAATAGAACACTGCTTAATGTGGGCAGGACAGGTTAGGAAAAGATACCACGGGTCTGACAGAGGTTATCCTATGAGGGAAATATATCCCCTACCACCTGTGCCTGCAGCTGGAGCTGCACAGGCCCAGCCTGCGAGACCTCAGTATGTTTATGCCCCCTGGCACAGTAAAGAACTTTTAGATATAAAGAAAGATCTGCCTGACTATCACAAAGATCCAAAAAGTTTCTATGAAGATCTCCAGTCTGCTATTACTCTGTGCACCATGACTTTGAAAGATGTAGACATATTCTTTGACACGCTTCTTCTACGCGGAGTGTGGAATGGGATACGTAGAGTAGATGATGTAGCTCATTTTGGGGACACCTGGCAGAATCTTGATGGCATTGACACACGAAGAGCCCCAGGTGCGCCACCTGACCAACGCATACTTGCTATCCCTGGATTGGTGCTTACTAAGTTACAAAACACAATACCCCCAGAGAAAATAGATTGGGACAAATTGACGGCATGCAAACAGAAACAGAGTGAGGAAGTCTCGGATTTCTTCACCAGATTAGAGGAAGTGTTTAAAAGTCACAGTGGACAAGACATGTCTACAGTCACTGGCAAAAGGATATTTGCAGATAAATGTATTAATAATTTGCAAAAGCAGCTGAAGGACCTTATTACCAAGTCTGAGAGTAGTTGACCTATCAAAGACCCAGGAGATTTTCTCATGACCGCTACTTATTATGAAAA
This sequence comes from Lissotriton helveticus, assembly GCF_964261635.1. NCBI lineage: Eukaryota > Metazoa > Chordata > Amphibia > Caudata > Salamandridae > Lissotriton > Lissotriton helveticus. The sequence goes on along the minus strand of NC_136057.1, from coordinate 1,311,869,634 downwards.
TTATTTCAAATTAAACTAGGAAAATTCAGATAAAAAAATTAAAGACTTAAAAACTAAAGTGTTATTGCAACAGGCTTTTCCAGATCGAGGAAGAAAAAGGGGAATGGGAAATATGAGAGGAAGCGGACGTGGAAGAGGGGCAAGTCGAGCCGCATCGGCTCGAGTGCAGCAATGTAGGTCAGCATTAGGCCAAAATCAGTGTGCCTATTGCTTTCAGGAGGGTCATTGGAAGGAAGAATACCCTAATTTACAGGGCCAAACAGTGGTGCTTGGAAGGAGTAATTCATTGACATGGAGTGCAAGCAGAAGTGGTACAAATAGACAACATTTTATCCAACGATTTAATGACAACAGACGCCAGAATTATTTTGATAACATACAAACAGACAAAACCTTTTACAAAGATGATTATACTGACACTGACTACAATACTTTTGAACACCCTCAATAGGGCAGCCAAGGAAAGGGTGGAAGGAGGTTCATGATACCAGTCAATCAAGTTTGCCCCTACGTTACTGCACAGGTAGGGGGGGAGGAACATGAGCTCTTGGTAGACACTGGTGCTACTCTCACCTCTCTGGTTCATAATCGCTTTCCTAGGGCTCCCGTCTCCGGTAAATTTAATACCTCTGTGGGATTTCCTGGCATCCCCATTCAGAGCCCTATTTCTCAACCACTTTCATGTTACTATTAGACCTCTAACAACTACTATCCCGCTTGAGCTTACAGAAAATTGTGCTGAAAATCTGTTGGGATTAGATTTGTTGAAAGAATTGCATGCAACCATTTATTGTTCTCCTGATGGTGTCTTTATCACAATGGGTGCTGGCAATTTTAGTAAATGTTTTGTTGCAATGTATCTTATGCAGCTGCCTCCTGAGTTACAGTAAGTGAATGCACAGGTTTGGGCTTCTGGGGACAATGATGTAGGGAGAATGGAGATAGAGCCCATTGTGATAACAGTTAAAAAGGGTGTCCCCTTACCGCGCATTCCCCAGTATAAAATATCCAAGGAAGGAGAAGAGGGATTGAAAGAGCTCATCTCAGATTTGATACATAAAGGCATTATTAAAGAAATAAATGGTAGCCTATGTAATAGTCCAATTCTTGCTGTTTTGAAGAAGGGTGCTGAAGGTATGCCAGATATTTATCGGCTAGTAATTGATCTTCGTGCTATTAACAAAATTGTGGTTCCCCAGTACACTGTTGTACCTGAAATGAATGCAATATTTACTATGATCCCACCCACAGCTAAATATTTCACTGTTTTAGATTTAAAAAATGCATTTTTCAGTGTTCCTATTGCCCCAGAAAGCCAGTATCTCTTCTCTTTTACATTCTGTGGCCGCTCCTTTTCTTTCAATCTAGCCGCTCAAGGGTATACAGAAAGTCCTAGTATTTATAGCCAAGCTCTTAAGAAACAATTGGACCTCTTCACTCCATCTAAGGACTCACTGTTATTACAATACATTGATGACCTCCTCATTGCTTCTGACACAGAGGAGGGCTGCAAACAGACAACAGTGAAATTACTGCAGCACTTAGCCTCCTTGGGGCATAAAGTCTCTCTTTCCAAATTACAGTATTGTCAACAGGAAGTTACCTACTTCGGTCATCTCCTGTCAAAGGGGGGTAGGAAACTGCACCCACATAGGATACAATTGGTGCAGAACATGCCAAGACCACGCACCCAATCTGATGTCTGTGCATTTATTGGAATTACTTCTTTTTGTCGCCAATGAATACCTAATTTTTCACTAATTGCAAAACCTCTGATTGCTTTAACATTAAAGGATGTATGCATGCCACTTCCTTGGACTAATGAGTGTGAATCTGCCTTTTTGCAATTGAAAAATGCTTTATGTAATGCCCCTGCTTTGGGTAACCCTGATTATAACAAACATTTCTGTTTATATGTGAATGAAAAAGATGGCTGCAGTTTGTCGGTATTAACCCAGTCACATGGGGGAAGGACTAGGCCATGTGCGTATTTCTCCTCCACATTGGACCCAGTGGCGAGAGCTTTGCCAAATTGCTTGCGCTCTTTAGCTGCTGCATCCACTGCAGTAATGCAATCTGAAATGTATGTTTTGGGTCACAATTTGACAGTTATGGTACCACATGCAGTAGACATATTAATAAACAAAACTCAGGCCCAGCACCTGACCAGTGCAAAATTAACTGGGTATGAGTTGACACTTTTTGCTCCAAACATCACTCTAAAACGCTGTAATGTTTTGAATCCAGCCACAGTACTACCCCTCCCCGAGTCCTAACAAGATCAGAAGCATGATTGCATATTAATTACTGAAGAGGAGACTAAGGGACGGGTAGACCTGACAGACACCCCTATATCTGACCCCCAAGGGGAACTGTTTGTGGATGGTTCATGCTTCAAACTACCCGATGGCACTAGTACAGCGGCCCATGCAGTTACTACCTTGAAAACTGTGGTTGAGTCATGTAAAATACAACAAAGGTCATCCCAAGCTGCAGAGCCGACGGCTCTCACCAGAGCCTGTGAATTAAGTAAAGATTTGACTGTAAATATCTATACAGACAGCCAATATGCTTTCGGTGTCGCCCACTCATTTGGACAACTCTGGAAAGAGAGGGCTTTTTTTAATTCACATGGTAGAAAGATACAGCATGGGGGAACTAATAGTAGCATTATTAAATGCCTTAATGTTACCAAAAAGAGTTGCTATTGTTAAATGTAGTGCCCACAAGAAAATTGTAGATGAGATAGGACAGGGAAATACTTTTGCTGATGAAACAGCTAAACGAACAGCCAAATCAGAGTATAGTCTAATGTATGTTGTAGAGACGGCTAGAGGGATATCAGAAGTGCCTATGTTTAACCAGACTCTGGATTATGTTAGGGAAATACAGGAAGAAGCTACAGAAGAGGAAAAGGAACAGTGGAAGCAATATGGGCGTCAGGCTGCAAGAGGATGTTGGATAGATCTGTCAGAAAAGCAAAGATGGATGCTTCCAAATTGTTATGTTAATGCTTTTGTTACCATGGCCCACAGTCCAGCTCATATCAGTGCTAAAGGAATAGTGGCAACAATAGATCATGTATGGTTCTATGGTTTGATTCCCAGGGTGGCAGAGTCCCATGCCAAAAGATGCACGATATGCGCTACTTATAACCCAGGAAAAGGTACCCCTGTTCCAACAGGCCATTTTGCACCCCCAGATTTGCCCTTTGAAGTCTTGCAAATGGATTTCATAGAGCTGGAACGAGTAGGCACGCTCAAGTACGTTCTGGTAGTGGTTTGTGCTTTTAGTAGATGGGTGGAGGCTTACCCTCTACGGGATAACACAGCCCTAAGTACTGCAAAGGTACTTCTGAAAGAGTACTTCCCAAGATTTGGTTTGCCACGAGTTCTCTGGAGCGACAATGGGCCACACTTCATTGCAAAAGTGATGGACCTGGTCTGCAGAGGCTTGTAGATAAAGCAAAAGTTCCATGCTGCCCACCATCCTCAGGCAGCAGGCCTCGTGGAGAGGTATAACGGAATACTGAAAGGGAAACTGGGAAAGATATGTGCAGAGCCAAAATTAAAATTGCATGATGCTTTGCCCATAGCTCTGTTTTCAATGCGCAATACTGAACTCTGGAAAATGGGTTTATCTCCCTTTCAGGTAATCATGGGAAGGCCTGCAAATGTGTGGGGTGTACCTAAACATAGGAAATTTTCCGAAATTGAATATCCTCTGCTTGTTGATTATTATGACCACTTGACTAAAAAACTGCGTTTGATTCATTCACAGGTGATGGCCAGTCTCCCTCCTCGTCTTGAAGACTCAGGTCATAATCTGAGGCCTGGAGACCTGGCATTTTCAGAGGAAAACCAGCCTTGAGCCATGCTGGAGGGGCCTTGTGCAGGTTCTCCTCACCACTCAGACTGCTGTTAAGTGCACAGGGAGAAAGCACTGGATCCACGCCAGCCATGTAAAGAAAGCGCCACTTCCTTTGCCATCTGATCAGTGGGTGAGAAGAGGAGTATGCAAACAGATCCCTCAGCAAGTGCTATTTGGGGATGGTGAGGTGGGGCCACTGGAACAGGAACTTGCTGCCATAATACCCTACTCAGATATGACTCTGTTTGAGCATCCTGACGTTGTTCATCCCAGATACAATTTGCGGCCAAGGGCCGAAAGGAACTATAGACTTTGAAGAAACTATCTCTGGAGAGGTAGCAACCCATGCCGGTGGTCAAGACCGCCAATGACAGGACCTGTCACCTGAACATAAAGCTTGCCAGTGAAGCTTTTGAAGTAATGGACACTGGGGACTTAATGCCCTAGAATAGTGTAGAAGGGAATTTTGGTGATTTTTTTTATATAGCTTTGTTTCTGGCTGATTGCTACGCTGTTCCTTGATTCATCTAAAACAGGTATGTATATATAGATTAGGTTGAAAAATTGTGGACCTGCCATTAAGGCCCTTTGGAAAGATATCTTCTGACCAATTAGGAGAAACAGAAGTACTTACTCCTAATGCCCCTGCTCAAAGCCGGCAATTTTGGACCAAAAAGAGGAAAATAGTGGTGCTTGTTTGTTCTCCATTACTGGTATTGGCATTGCTGGGCCTATTTTGGTGGCTTGAAACATACCACCCTATTCATAGCCTAGTGCCTCCTACTCCTACCACATCTGAACATGAGCACTTCACCTTGTCTCCTCTTAAATATTTGCACTGCCAAACGTATAAGCGGAATACATTTTTCAAACGTTACAAAATACCCACAATGGTACAAATATCACTAATTGCTGGGTTTGTGGAATGTTACCATCCATAACACATCGGGGAATGCCACTTATTAATTATCCATTTTCATCTGGGGGGTCAGCCAAGGCAGGGGCGGAAATATTATGGGAAAACACATGGCGATACTTGCATTACAGTGAAAAAGATAAATATGCACCTGCAGACCATATCTACCACACATTTGCATATGACACCTTTAATGCGTTTGAAAGGAAGCTGACGTTTAGTGGTACTAAGATAGAAAATGAAGAATATGAAAGATTTAATACTCCCAATTGGGTTTCAGTATTCCAGCAATGAAAGGTGGAAAAGGATGAATTGCGCCCTATCCATGTATATCAAATACCAGCACCATTCTGTGTAAAAGGGATAGGAACAATAGATTTAGGAAATAGCACCCGCAGTAAAACGATTACTTTGAACATAACAACATCATGCTATTTCTGTTCACCTTTTTCCACCACTCCATCTCTGGTAACATCCAAAAATACTTATTTTGTGTGTGGAGAAAATGCATATGTATGGCTCCCTGTTGGATGGTCTGGAACATGTTATATTGGATTTCTCACACCCCCTACTTATATTGCTCCAGGAAATTACCATTAAACACATCATTTGACCAAAAGGCAGGTAAAGGATACTGTAGATCATACAGATACTTCAGCACAGCAGTTTGTGGATGCAATAAAAGGTCTGATCCCGCTTTGGGGTCCGGTAATAAATAGTAGAGACACAAGACACCTTACCAGAATATTGGAAGCCACCATAAATACCACCCAAAGTGCCTTGGCCAATATTACTGTAGAGATGCAAGCTAACCACCTTAGGACTCTGCAAAATCGAATTGTTTTGGACATATTGCTGGCAGATAAAGGGGGAGTATGCCATTTGATTGGCAGCTCTTGTTGTGTATTTATACCGGATAACGCTCCTAATGTTAATTTAGCCATACAAAAGCTTAATCGCTTAGCGGCTGAAATACACCAAGACAATGGAGACTGGACTTGGTCAGGATGGGTTTGGGGTCTAGTAACCACTTGGGGCTGGAAACTCTTCACTATAGTGTTAATAGTGGGAGGAGCTATTGTGGGGTTGTGTTTATGTATAAATTGCCTACCAATGTGTTTTAGAACATGGCTATCATTTTGCAAACCCGCACCTGCATCTATTCACAAGACAAATGCCATGTTCATGCAACAAAAGGAAATATCAGACTTAATGAATATTCAAATTTCATGAATGAACTTATTAGTTCATGGGCCGTTTGAGAATATTAATTTAGGCATTTGATTATTGAGTGAACTAAAACTGCATCATTTCATATTCATAGGCCTAGGAATGTCGTTCAACTAAAAAACTCCCTATTGCAAGAAAAAAACTTGTTTTGTTCCTAAGTTTCTTTTAGTCAGCAGATAGACTTTGCTCACTTGTGCAACTCTCCTGACTTGCTGGAAGAAGACTGTTGTCCTCTAATTTACTTATCTGTTTATGACATGTAGCTGCTTGCAAGAAGACCGTTGTCCTCTAATTTACTGATCTGTTTATGACATGTAGCTGATGGACCACAGAATTAGAAGGTCTTTCTACTGACACTCAATTCTTATCTGGTGTAATGCAAACTGACCTCGAGCTGATACGAGGAATTTCCTCTGCAAAGCTAATTCTGTATAAAGTCATATAAGCACTGCCTTGAGTTGTGTATAAATATGGCAGAGTGAATATTGAATGTTGTTCAGTATATACATGCCATCTGAGAGCTTTGTACATTGCACCCACTTAAGTGTAATAAATGGCTTAAGAACTAAGCTCGCCTCAGTCTCTCCGCACTCCAATTGAAGATGAACAGAGTGGTGTTGGCCAGGAACAGAGCAGTTTGCTTTTCACAACTTTTCCAACATCGTTTTAACAACACATTCCCCATCATCAACTATTGGGTTTCCAACGGTATATACAGGTTGCCTTGGTCAAAGCATCCCAACACTGATGGACAGCTTTTTGCTACATATAGTTTTCCTACTGCCTTGCAGTTCTTAAACCTGAAGGTTAGTGTTCTAAACCCTTCTAAATCAATTGTTTCACCAGAATACCCTTTCAAATTAATGTCAGGGTTGTCCAGTCTAAAACCAAGTTTTTGTACAAATTTCTTATTCCAAACATCTTAATTTATGATGGTATGTGGGGGAACCTGAATCGGCATAAATTTACAAACTAACCTCTCCTAGAGACATTGTGCAAATAGGGTTTTTTAACATCTGGTCATCAATGTTCAGCATACAAGACTTCAAGTCATCACTTATGTTATTAATTTGTTGGGATTTGCATTGCATAAATTCCTCTTCACTTGAATTCTTGTCAAGTGAACACTAATATTTGTATTTTTCTTACAAACTTTGGAAAAAGGACACACAGTACCACACACGGAACATTTATGCTTCAAAGCTGGACATGTCTTACCATATGCTTAATGTGCATTGCTATCACAACAGTCAGGGCCAGCTTCAGCGATGGTGGCGCCCAGTGCGACATTTTGTGGTTTATGTTACATAAGACAATGAGTATTACAAGGTGTAGGAGTCTCTGATACTTGTATGCAGTATATTTTAAGAGTCTTTGGTCTGAAGAAGTATAAACTCTGGATTTAAAATGTACCACATTGGTTGGCTTAACTAATAAGAATGTATTTCTACCCGAATGAACACAAGCAACATTAGGCTAATGAAAGAATGTGGAAAAAAACATAACACTCCAACTTATACCATGTAGTTTGCAAGCATTTCTTTGAAGACATTTCATAGCTCAATGTGATATATTATAGTTGTAACTTATGAATTGCAAGTGGGGGTGTAGCCAGCCTAGGCAAGATGGCAGACGGGTTTTAGGATCGCCTCATCGGGAGACCCAATAGCCATAATTGACAGCCGCCATCCATGCCTGGGAAGCTCTTGCTCAGAATGAATTGGGGTGCAGAAGCTGGTGGGACACTATTGGGCTCCTTTTGCGGAATTCTCTGAGCACGGGGAAGCCGCCTTGCGGGCTGAGCCTATTCTGCCCTGACGACCACGAGGAAGGCCTCAGGCGTGCAATGTGTGTTGCCGGTGAGCAACTCCAGCGCTGCCTGGCTGGAGTGGAGGTGCTGCAGGATAACCTGTGCCCCACTCCACAGCCTGTGTCTGGTGCGCCAGGCAGGAGTGGGTGGGGTAAGGCAGAGGCATCCTGTGGTGTACTCTGGGACCTGTCTAGTGTGAGTACCGCTGGGAGAGGGGGTCTCGGTGATCTTGTCCTTCTTCCCCGGGCTGGCTAAGACTAGGCTCACATAAGTGTGCCTGGGGCCGGTCCCTGAGGCGTGAGAGGCAGAGCGGAAGGTGATGTAGGTGCTAATACAATGTGTGGAGATTTTAGGAGTGCTCCCTGAGGCCTGCCCATAGCTTGAGTGACTGAGGGTGGGGAGAAGGTCCCCCATCCTCTTCTTTCTTTTCCCTGAGACTGGGCTGAGTGCCGGGGAACGTGTGGGCTGGACACTCACTTTACCACTACAACAAAGGAGTGCAGACACGTGAGGAGCAACCAGTGTCTGCGAAGCCTGGTGTGTGTCGGCAGGTGCGGGCAGGGGCCTAACAGAGCCAGGACGGCCTAAGCCTGGCTTGAGACAGGTAATGTGATGAGTCTGGTTGAGGAACACGGGGGAAGAGAGGAGTAAGAGGGGACCCCCCATTGGGGCCCCCATTGGTGCAACGAGAGTGCTTCCGTAGGTGCAACACTGGGACTGCTCATGTCCTCCTATTTTGAGGAGATAGGGGAAAGTCGGGTTCCACAGTAGGACAAACTGAGTTTGCCATACAACCAGAGTGAGGGATACATGCGGATGGTACCATGCCGTGCCAACCTGGACGATACTAGTGCGTGCCAACGAACACTCTGGAGCATACGATCCATGGGAAAGTTTCGTGCATGTTTGGGCTATCACCTCTTCTGAGGTCGCCTGGGGAGAGAGTTGTGGGTTCTATTGGTACAGTTGTCATGCGGTTCCCCCAGAAACGTATCCTTATGCTGTAATAATAAGATGGCTAAAGTTAGCATAATCACGTGGAATGTCTGCAGCATAGGCACCACACGGAAGATGCATGCAGTCCAACAATAGCTTAGGAAGTGCACTCAGATCGCTTTGATACCGGAGACTCATGTGGCAAGTGGCAAGATTTTGTAGAATAAGAAGCCTGATGAAGATCCTATGGATGTCAGCTATGTTCCTTGTCCATTTACTACACTCAGGAGATGGGGCCCACTTTCTATGTAAGTCTTGTAGTCAATGGTAGGGGGTGAAGGGCCTTTTAGACTTTGGGTGTCGTGAGTCATTAAAATGAGCTAGTCCTGGTCTCCCAGATTCTCCCTCAAAGGCAGGTAGGAATCAGATGTGTCGATGGAGATACAAAAGTATATCCAGTAGCTCGAATCAACGGTAACAAATCAACAGGGTCTGGAATGCCTAGTAGAAATCTGGGTTATCCACATTCTTCCTGAGAATCTAATACTAGAAACAGATAATCTCAATTTTTTGGATTAGTTACTGCCCACCTTAGATACAACCAAAAAAACAGAAAGCCCACCCATCTCGCTACAAAATAGGAAGATCCCTCCCCCTTCTTTAGCAAACTCTAGGAAAGCCCTCCTCGCCCCAGAACCATGGGTCCTTGACCATAGGTGCCGCTCGCAGCAGTTTTGCTTGCCTGTCCGTTTGGAGGAGTTTGTATCGTCAGGGACTGCCAGGACCAGCAGCCCACTTTCGCCACAGCTGTGTCCTCTCCCTCATTGCTCCCGCCCTCTGGCTGCACGTACTTATTTGACCATTCCTTCCAGCTACGCGGGATGCGCGCGGGCGCGCACCGGGCGAAGTCCGGGCAAAGGGCGGGCCCGTTTAAGCCCGTTGTAGCCCGTAGGAGACCGGGCCACCCCTCTTTCTTTTGCAACAGAACGGGCACGCACCCTGGACACACTGTAAGTACTTTTCGTGGTGAAGATATTACCAGTACTATGGCAGTACGTGAGAGTAGGAGCAAGGGTCCTGTCAGTCATCTAACGGGAACATTGGACAATTTTATAACAAGGGCCAATTCGGTTATTGACCAGGGCATTATACTTATGGAACGTAGGGTCTCCCAGGATTTAGCCATGGCCAAAAGATCCTCCATGGGCCACTTTGCTAATGCTCGCACCCCTGAGCGGGCTAGGGGTGCAAACACGAACACTGTTTTAGCGATTGTAGTACCTATCCCCCAGGATCAGGTCGCCACCTCCCCTGTTATGCAATCTCAACTACCGGATAGTATTGAGACTGAGATTGCCTTCGATTCCACTGCGGCTAACCCCCCTCAAAGACCTAACACCCGCCAGTTGCGGGAAAGACGCGAGGGTGCAAAACCTAAGAGGAGCGGGTTTCCGCCAATACTGTTAGTGGCATAAAGGCTAAACTCGCTAAAGGTTCCGGTGATAATCTCATAACAGCTAGAAATAAGGGGGGGCGAGGAACAGAGGCCTACTGATACTGTTGACCCATCACTGCCAACTGTAATAAACTCTGGTGAAAATTCACAATGTGAGGACACAACTATTAATGGATCAGTGATAGGGGAGGACCCCCTATTTGCGAAATTGAGCGCCCTATTGAGATACTCTCTTCGACCGTTTGCAGAGAGATTAACCCGTATCGAGCAACAACTCTCCAAGTTTGAAGATGGTATAATGGGAACTCTAGATAATATTGTATCAAATGTGTTGGATCAGGGTAATTCTCACTTGAATACTGTAACAGGTGGCACTGTACTGCCTAAATGTCCAACTACTGTGGCACAAGCACCAGCAGATAATTCTATTGCACAGCCTGTGAGAGCTACTGCTGCTTCAAATATATCGTCCAATATTGTTGGTGTGGGACTTTTACCAATTGTAAAACAGGGTGGGCGGGCTGCATTTACGGTGGGCCCTAAGAAGGAGTTCAGGATTGATTTGCCCCCGGAAACAAGCCTGTACTTGGTTGTTTTGACAGGGGTTCCTGAATTAACCACTCCTAAGTCAGAAACGTATACCACCCTGAAAAATAAAGTCACCTTTTGGCTCAACAAGAACAGACCACTTCCCCATCGTATCACCAGTGAAATACTGATGGTACGAAGGGTGTCTTGGGTGGGTCACAGCCCTAAAACTGTAGCTGGCGACTGTGTTGGTGAATTTCAAAGACCCAAGCACTGTAGAATATATTTGTAACTGGAGGCACTATAGCCCTGGGGCACTTATTGAATCTAGGCCGCTCTCTTATTTTTATCCTTCCAATGATCTGTTAGACACAGAAGGTGGATGGTCCACAGTACCTCATGGTGGTGTGGGAAGGGGTGAGAAGGGCATGCATGCCCGACTATTATCAGCACAGAGCCAAATTCCGTGCCATAATAGGTACAGTGGACTGACTACACTGTAGTGGGACGGAGGCATTAGGTTTTGAATTCAGCACGAGAAATGGTAACATTGGGGGGATGTGGTCCCAATCAGAAGTCAACTGTTGGACGCTCTGCCAGAGCCTCAGGTTTGTAACCAGAGGAGCGAGCTGAGACCCGGCAATGATGGCCCGGAGAATATAGAGCTGGCCAACGCACTGGAGTTGCCTGAAGAATCCCCAAGAGAAGGTGACTATCTGGGGAGAGTTATCACCAGCTCCAATGCCAGAAACTCAAGGTCCATGCTAATAATGTCATGGAACGTGGCAGGTTTATCACAGAAATTAAATTGCCAAGAATGGGGTTCCTTCGTGGATAGAAATGACATATGTCTCTTTCAGGCGACTTGGGCCAGGGAGGAACATTACAGAGTGGGATTTGCTGCTCTCCATATTTCCGCACGCTGGGGAGGCAAGGGACGTCCATCAGGGGACCTCACCACCTGGGTTGGTCTACACCTGGGCTGTATGGGGGAGTCTATCTCCACTAACTCCGACGATATCCAGTGTGTGCTCCTGAAGTGGCCCAACTCTTTAAAACTCGCTATTGTGAATGTTTATTCACGACCGGTAAGTCCGGCTAATGAGTCTGTCACCATTGAGGAGTTATCACACTTCCTGAACACCCTCCCTAGTGATCTCCACCTTGTGGTTGCTGGTGATCTAAATTGCCACTATGAGCCCCTGCAGGGGCTGAACGAGGGAGCCTTTACGGGTGAGGATGAATATTGGGGCAATTCCGCCAGGTCAGTCGCCCTGTGCTAAGGCATGGTCACCTTTGGCGATTCAGATTATGGCCCTTACTTTAAATAACTCGATTAGAGCCTGTCATGGTCGGACCCCTTCCGACATCCCGTAAAAGTGTACTTTTAATAAAAGGGGCCAAGAATTACGGCTTGATTACATTATGATGGAGACACGGCAGTGGTCCAAGGTTATCGATTTTGAGGTAATTAGTAGGGCCGACAGCGATCATAATGCACTTAGTCTGAGGATGGATTTTTTAGGCCCTAAAGTCATTGAAAGTAAAGGCCCGGTAGATCCAGGAGATGGGAAGATCTTATCCAATAACAGACGCAGGGTTAAGTGGGGGAAAATTGTGGATTCGCCTGATGAATTTCTTAAATTTATAAAACAATTTTACCCTTGCTTATGGAGCTAGACGTGTTAACTACTCAACCACCGGTTCTAGATTTCAATGATAAATTACAGTCCCTGCATCAGGAATTGGTAGTCTGCCTAGCTGATGTTTTCAACCGTCAAGTCTCTAACAGGAGGAAAGAGACGCCTGTATCTTCTTGGTACAACGCCTCCTGCAGGAAGGCTAAAACAGAGCTGCTTGCGGCTTTTAAGGAAGGGAGTGACAAACATAAAATCCGCACTCGGAGATCATTTTATAAGGAAATAATGAACAACGCAAAGAAAGAGTGGGACATGGATAGGTGGACCAACTTAACCTCCGCCCTGGAATCCAGGGATGCACGAAGATTTTGGGCAATAGTCAGCACAGGGTCTGGAGAATTAAAATCTGCTATAGAACCTAACATTGCATCTGGGGTTTGGGAAGATCACTTTAAAGGCCTATAGAACGGGGCTTGGAAACTATGTCGGCACCTGTAATTTTAACTGCCCAGCTAGATGAGCTGGAATTCACCGTAGAGGAGGTTTGTCATGCCATAGGGAAACTTGTCCCGGTAAAAGCACCTGGCTTTGACAAACTCCCTGGTGACTTTTTTATGAATCAACCTAGGATTTGGGGTCCTTATTTACATATTCTCTTTAATGCAGTCTTAAGAGGCATGGAGGTACCCTGTACTTGGCTGGGAGCAGAGATAGTCCCAATATATAAGAAGGGTTCTCCTCCCCTCCCAGCCAACTACAGGCCCATCAGCCTCATTGATGTCCTCCAAAAAATCTTCACAGCTTATTTTGGATCGTTTGCAGGAGTGGATGGAGGAACATGATGTCCTCAGTCCGCTTCAGGCGGGGTTCAGGAGGAACACATCCACCATGGATCAGATCTTTCGCCTTACTTTACTGGAAAACAGCGAAAATAGAGGGTGGCAGCCTCTACATGGTGTTTGTGGACCTCCGGTCCGCCTTTGATGTAGTGCCTAGGGGAAAACTTTGGGCGGTGCTCCCGGAGTTGGGCGTCCCACATGAATTACTGAGGGTCTTGATGAGGCTGCATGAAGGGAATTTTGCTCAGGTCAGATGCGGGAGGAATGGTGCGCTGTCTTCCAGATTTCCAGTTACGAGGGGGGTGAGGCAGAGGTGTGTACTCGCACCGACCCTGTTTTGCCTCTACGTAAATGGTGTAATATCGCATCTGGATGCGGTCCCCAATAATGATGCACCTAGGCTGGCTGGCAGGAGGGTGCCGGCGATTATGTTCGCTGACGACACGCTCCTGCTTTCCAAGTCTCCAATGGGGATCCAACGTGTATTGGATGGGTTTGTGGATTTCTGTCAATGCCGCGGATTGGAGATCAACGCGGACAAGACAAAATTTATGATTTTTAATCCGCCGGTATCTACCCGCCCCACTCCATTTTTGGGATCGGTAAGGTTGGAGAGGGTTCAGACGTTCCAGTATCTAGGGGTCACAATAAAGGAAAATTTTGTCTTGGGGCCCCCAACAAGTCAAATCCCAACTGAAGCTGTCCCAATTGGTGGGGGGAATTCTCAAACTGTCTAATACATCATCATTTAAACCGGTGAGCCCAGCGCTGCAGATTTACAAAACCCAGGCGAGGGCAGCAGTACTCTACGGTGGGGAGCTCTGGGGCACTCTTGTAGGTCCGAAACTGGAAAAACTGAAAACAAATTCATCCGGCAGCTACTGGCGCTCCCCCAAAGCACACCGCTTCTTCCGCTGAGACTAGACCTGGGCTTGAGTTCCATAGAGGACGAGCTAGCACTAAAACCCCTTAGGTTCTGGCGCAGGCTCTGGACAAGGCCAGAACTGCTGAACTATAGGCTAGAGTTTAAGGAAGTTTTAAGTTTCAATGGTGCAGCAAAAATTCCCTGGTTTGTTTTTATCAAACAGGAGTTTGCCAAAATAGGTCTACACGCCCTGTGGTATGATTCTGAAAGGGCGTGTCGTGAGGTTTCAGGCAAGTCTCTTACGAGGATTTTTATGGAAAATAAACTGAACACGATACTGTATGACTCATGTTGGCACCCTGACTAATTTGTTTCTTACACTTAAAATATCTTACTGTTTTGAGGATTTTATGGATGTTATCTATCCCATTGGATAAAGGAAACTCTATATACAATGGAGATACGTTACACTACCCTTAAGGGCTTTTACATGCAAATGCTCTGCCTCTACGAAGAAAAGTTGTCCTGGTAGTTGCTGTAGCTCAGAGGATGAACTTCATATACTTTTCTTTTGCCCGGCCTACAGCAGACCCAGGAAGTATTGGCTAGTTCCGTTATGTAAAAATATGGGTTTTGTACGATGTTTACATGCTTTTAGAATCCTAAAGACAGACACGTCTGGACATATTGTATTTGCACTTTCGAAGTACTTATCAGCTATGTGGTCCAAGCGACAATTCTTAATTGCAAATGAGTGCTAGGTTGATTCACTATTTTTAAAACAAAATCTGATGAATTGTACTGTATTGTATGACCTGTGTAAATATATGTTTTATTTGTATTCTTTTATGGCAAAAAAATTGCTGAAATAAAGATTATTGACTATGACTATGACATAGGTTTAAGGTGGCTCAGATGAATGATGTGTCATTACAAAACGCCTGGCAAGACACCAAACTCAAAGATGGTAAACCCAAACCTCCCTATCCTAGGTTTACCGTAATTAAGGGTCTTCTGTATACGATTGGGAAAGTGGGAGATCAGCAACAAATACTAGTGCTCTTCGACTTTAGGGACCTAGGGTTAACTAGTTAGTAACAAAATTAGGGGAGGTCCACCCTATTAAAGCCATAGACCTTACAAAAGGCTATTGGCAAGTCCCCTTACATCCTAAAGACCAGAAAAAGAACACGTATGCTAACACCAATGCTTTATATAATTTCACGGTTCTTCACTTCGGCCTCCATGGAGCCCCTGCCACTTTCTAAAGACTAATGAAGACAGCCTTGCAGGGCCACCAAGAGTATTCATCTGCCTAATTAGAGGAAATAGTGATGTATAGTAAAACCAGGGAGGACCACTTTCAATATTTCCGAGCCATCCTGTCAGAGCTTCAAAAAGCCTGGTTACATATCAATGCTAAGAAATCCAAAATTTTCTAGGGCAAAGTGAAATATTTGGGTTATCTATTGGGAGAAGGCATGATTGAACCACAGGTGGAGAAAATCAGAGCCCCTTTTCCGAAAAACAAACGAGATGTTAGAGCCTTCGTGGGATTATTGGAATATTGTAGAAGGTTTATCCCTCGATATTTGCACATGGTAGCGCCCTTAACGGATCTCCTAAAGAAGGACACTACTCAGAAAAACTTCAAAAACCCTTCCCCTACTGTGTTGGAAAATGTTCACCAGTTAAAAAAATCACTCACTACAAATCCAGTGTTTTGGTGTCCCAACTTTCAAAAGCCATTCATTCCACAGACTGATGCTTTTAATGTTGGCATGGGGGCGGTATTCTCTCAGGAAGACGAAGAGGGAAACAAGAGACCCGTGGTCTACATCAGTAGAAAGCTATTCCCCAGAGAAGTGGCCTACCTGGTCATTGAAATGGAGTGTCTGGCAATTAAGCGGGCCAATGAAAAACTCCACTAATATTTGGATGGCAGGCCTTTTCTCCTACATACTGAGCATGCTTACCTAAACTGGCTTAGCAGGAATGAGGGTAAACACTACAGGGTCCCGGAGTGGTTCCTGTCCTTGCAACCATTTCAGTTTGAGGTACGTCACAGAAAGGGCAAGGATCAGGGTAATGCAGACTTTCTCTTGCGGTATCCCCTTTTCCCCTATTGGGTAAATCTTATGGAGGGGATGTGTCACGGGGGAGAGGACATACATGAGGTCCTACCTTGGTTTCCCGCAAAGCCTGTGAACCCTGCTGCAATACATGTACCACCTGAGAAATGAGGACGCCCTTAATCATGGACTCTGTCCACTTAAACAGGAAGTTGATGTAGTCCAAGGGGCGTGGGCAAGAGGCAGAGACTGGAGCGTCACAGGGGAGAAGAGACAGATGCCGGGAGAGACCAGCATTGCCGTACGTTTGGAGGAGGGGTGGTGACCTGAATTGGGAAAGGAGGATCCCCAAGGGCTGGAGGAGAGAGAACAGCCGAAGTATCCCACGGACAGGAAGAGCAAGTGAGAAGACCTCCATGCGAGCGAAAGGAAGAGCCTAGAATGTCACCTTGCACAGATTCCCCAACAAGACACCATAAAACCCTGTCCCACATACTACCAAATTGGATACTGAGTACTTATCTGCCCTCTTATCTCTCTTATACCGAGGGAACCGACGAGCGTCACCAAGCAAGACATCGCCAAGAAGGCAATAACGCCAGTCCTATGGCAGAGCTTAAGAGGAGACTCTCTGTAACATAGTCAAATAAAACACTTTGCAATAACTGAATAGCCTCCGCTATGTTATTTAGCAGCTTCCCCGTTAACCTAATCTCTCACAGTCCGCAAGGATGGAAGGTCAGAAGAGTGTTGGAATCTTGATATGGCCAACATATTTGTGCTTGTGTCCCAAATGTGCTAACTCTAGCTACTAGGGCAAGACTTGGTGAAGATGGACGGAAAAAGGATGAAGAGCCTCAGATTAGCACCATAGACAGAATCCCTTCCACTTTGCCTTACATATGTTATTAGTATATTCTGCCCTTGCCTCGGCCTGAATTTCTCTGCAATCTGAAGGAGCATCCAGTTGAGAAAACCCACTGTATCCAGGAACAAAACTAATATTTTAGAGAACCCCGGGTGTGATACAGGACCTGGCTCTGGCACTTGGAGCGAAGAGCAGTCTGTGACCTTGGAGGGTTGGGAGCCATCTCTGAGAAGTGGATTTCCATGAACTGGTATTGTCTATGCTACGTTGGAGTGACTAGAATAAGCCAATATGGTTCCGTTTCACTTTAACAATGACTTCCAGGATCTGGTTAGGAGAAGGAAAAGCACATATGTATGCCTGACTGTGCAATCTGAAAATGCATTTCCCCCATGATTCTGCCTGAACATTTCTGCTTGCATAAATGTATCATTTTTTATTTGCTCGAGTTGCAAACAGGTTAAATTACCATTCCACCATGCTTCAGACACGTTAAACAGGTGAGGACCTCCCATTCATTGCAGTCCTACATTGTGTGACCTAGCACATCCGCTTGATCATTGTCCGGAAGATATTCTGCTCTTAGGGAGATGCGATGGTGTATGGCCCAGTGCCATTACAGCTGCTCAGAAAGCGTTGGGGACCTCCTCCCTCCTTGTTTACCTACATACAACATGGATGTTGTCCTTTTGAATCAGCGGAGATGACTGTTGTATACACGACAGAAGACTACATACCTTGTCTGATTGCCCTCAACTCCAGTACATTGATAAGTAAGGTCTTGTTTCCTAAACCGCAATCGCTCATTGCCACACGCTGAAGGAGATACCAACCCGTGGGGGGATCTATGTAAAGCAAACTTGAAGTCACCTGATTAGTTTTACACAACAGACCTGAAGTACAGATTCCAGGAGGGTGGAACTTACTAAATATTGAGCATTCTTCTTCCATTCAAAGAATCTAACCGAATGGTGGATTCCACAAAAGTATCACTGCGCATTTCCCTGCCAGAATCACTGAGGATCACAAACCGATATCTATCTTTGGCTGTCCTCGTCGGTTTGATTGTCCTGAAGAAGACCCGTCCTGTCGCTGGTTCAAATAGCGCACAATTTGGGTTGAAACGTCAAAATCTGTACCTAGTTTATGTCCTACAGCTCCCTTACTCCAAAAACCAGAAATAGAACCGGCACTAGGTCTCTTGGGATAGCTTGAGAAACAAATTGTTAAAGGACAGACTCTCTCTGGAGAATACATTATATGTTTGTAACTCATCCTAATTGTATATATTGTGACAGAAGTTTTTAATTATCTCTGCCAGGATAATTTGTAAGTACCTCTATGGTGTGGAACCGGATTTGAGCAATAGAATGTCTGTGATCAGTTCAATGTAACGCTAGGTTGGAATTAACATTGTGCTTTCGAATTCTGCTCTTATGCTCTGTTAATCTGATTTTTATTTTTCGCTCAGTTTTCCTGACATGGAGCAAGTCGCATGGACATTTGATAGAGTAAATGACATTGCTCGTGTTGCAATCAACAAAAATGGGTCAAACACATTTTTTCTCCCGTCCTAGGAGCACCAAGGTATTACCTGTTGTGACATTGTTGCAATGAATGCAATTCAAACATTTTTGGGTACTGTTCGTCTGGCAATCTTGAGGTGGTGTCTTTGTCGACAAAATTTCTTTTTTGTTTCTTGATCTAGTATATGCAACAGTGTTTTTTGTACGAAGAACCCATGGAAATCTGGTTCATGTTGTAGTAATACCCAGCACTTGTTGATTATATTTTAATCTTTCTAGATTTTGTGGAGAATTTAGACACAAACACTACCCTTGTCAACTTGTCATTTGTTTACTTTTGCAAGTTTCCTGCGATTCATTGAGAGTTCTTGGTGCTCATGATCCTACATTTATTTGAGGAAATTCTCTCCTGTGGAACAAGACATTATTTTTATCTGTTGGTTTTTTGTAGAGGCTTGTGTTAAATCTGGTTTTGCGGAGCTCGATCCACATGTCAAGGAACCCCAAACTGGTCCTGCTAATTGTGTGGGTAAATTGAAATCTAGGATTCCTGGTATTTAATGTGTTGATGCTGTCTTCCAAGCAAGCCTTGGTGTTCTTTCACATTAAGAAAATGTCATCTATGTAGCGACAGAAAAAAAAATGTATCTGTCCAATGGGAAAGCGTGAGTATATAGTCATATTTGAACTTCACCATGTAAGTATTTACATACATAAGTGCACCTGCAAAACCCATAGAAGTTCTGCTTACTTGGAGAAAAAAATCTATTATTTCATTCAAAGTTACTTTGATGGAGGCATAAATGAAGGAGTTCTAAAAGAAAAACCTTATCTTATATTGGGTTGATGTAGTAGTGTACACTCGATTGCCTCCAGCCCCTTTGAATGGGAGATTGAAGTGTACAGGGAAACAACATCAATGGTGCAGAGGTACTATTCTTCTTCCCCTCTTTGCAGAAGTTATTCCAGACGTCTTAAAAAAATCTGAGGTATCTTGAATATATGTGCACCAGGATTTTACGAAAGGTTGAAGAAAGCCATCAAGGTATTACCCAAGGGATTCAAATAAAGAACCACATCCAGAGACTATGGGTCCAAACGGAGGATCCACCATGGTCTTGTGGATCTTCGGTATCATGTATAGTTTAAGTCTGTGTGGAAATGTAGTTGATAAAAAGCTTTTGGTGTTTTCGTCAATCCAATCAAAGTCAAGGGCTTTATCCAGTATTTTGTTTAATAATGTGGATATCTCTGCAGTAGGATCTTTATCCAGGAGTAGATAAATAGATTCATTTTCAACATGCCCCTTAATTTTGGCCTGGTAGAAACACAGGTCCATCATCACCAGAGCTCCACCTTTGTCAGCTTTTTGTAAGACAGTCTTTCGATTACGAGCAAGCGATTGCAGCGCGCTGTATTCTGCTCTGCTTAAGTTAGCCTTCTTGTTTCTAAAGTTCAACGCTGTCAAATCTTTTTTCACTAGAAGTTCAAATGTGTCTAAAATGTTATGAGATACGGGTGCCTCAAAGGTGCTTTTAGGCTTAAAAACCAGTGAGTCTGGATCATTTGATGTAGCTTGTGTGGGTGCCACATTTTCAAAAAAGTTCCTTAACCTAATGATTCACATGAATTGAAAAAGAGCCATTTCACTTTCCAGGACTCTGCTGTTATAGGCAGGAACACATGAAGTGCCCCTGTTGAGCACTGCTCTTTGAGTGGGTGTTAACAGAATGGATCATATGTTAATCACAAGGCTTTGTTCTGGCTCCTCAGGCTTTTCTTGTTTTTTTTTCTTTGTCCTCTGCGAATTTTTTTGCGGTTTCTTGTTGTTTGTCCTGCGTTAGATCAGGCAGTTTTCCCGAATCCGGGATTATGGACAAAAGAGAGGAATAATTATTATATGTATTCTCAATATCAGTTGATGTGCTTTACAAGTTGCCAGGTCTTAATATTGCCGTTTGAAAGGGAACTTGTGACGTTTCTGTTTCTTTACCCAACACTACACTTTCTTTTGAGGACGTATTTGCTTTTTTGGTAAATCTCCTTTGGGAGTATACTTCTGCCCAGGCGGATGTCTTGTTCAACTTTCTAATAAATAGTGTCACGTTTAAATTTCCTTAACTTACTTTCTTGTAGCTCCTTCCCATACGTGTTCAGTTTGCGGTTTAGGTCCTCAAGTGTGTTTTGCCAGTTTTCTTGTTCCATTCTGCTTGATAAATCGCGCATGACACACTAAATTTCTTCCTCCAAGTCATGTATAGTTTCCAAAAGTTCTTCAATTAATAGTCGTATTAAATCTAATGAACACTTGTTTAAGATTGCATACCATTTCTACATGAATGCACGATCATCTTGTAGTCTGAACAACATTGGTTTAACCGCTAATCTTAGTCTCAGGGAGATTCTCTTTACCTTATGGTATTAAATGAGTGTTGAAGTGTTCAAACGTTGGTTAAGTTCACAACGTGTTAAATACTCTAATTGTTTTAACTGCTGTGTTATCGAGCCACTCTGTACATTGAAAGTTTTGGCTTCTTGTATGAGTCCATAAATCTCCAAAGCTTCTTCCTGAGTGTATGCTTTAGTAGTTGCACAATTCTCCGTAATATTTCAAATGGTTTAAAAAGACATGGGTTTGTTTTCAAGACATACTTCTTGAAAAGCTCTTTAGTGTCTGACCAGTTGTCTGACCCTTAGATCAAGGGTCAGAGGGTACCACAGACTGCTTAGAAGTCTTTACATGATACTTATCTGATTAGCTCTTTGAAGACTTACCTTTATTTTAGGAGGTATAAGCCTGATCTATAGAATAGCCAGTGCTAACCTTCTTTCTCTGTTTTTGAAGGATTTCTAAGAAAAAAATCTTACAAATTTTAGTTTGATGGAATATGATTAGGATGTGGGCAGTAGAGTTATTTTGTATGTGGATAATCTATATATATATATATATTCTTTTTTCCACAAGCTTTGCAAAATGTGGCCTTTTAGTGAGAGAGGAGGGTGTGCTGGCCTCTGGCTAGAGTTTGCGTCATTTACAATTAAATGAATAGGATGAAAATGGTCTGTTTAAAGCTCAATGTTATTGAGTGTTATGTACACGGTTACATAAATATTGTTTACTGGGAGCTCCCAACAGGGAAACAACCTTTACAACGCAGTCATCACATCGCACTACATTTACAATGCAGTCATTACATCGCAACATCCTTTACAATGCATGTCACTGCAACGCAGCCATTACATTGCATGTCACTACAACGCAGGCATTACATTTCATGTCATTACAACGCATAATATTACAATGCATAGCACCCCTACACTATCCAACACTAACCCTACTGTTGCACCCCCTGGAGTAAGAATAGTAATTTTTACCCCTACACTATTCCAACACTTACCCTACTGTTGCACCCCCTGGAGTTACAATAGTATTTTTTACCCCTACACTATCCAACACTTACCTTAAGTGCAATGTAATGGTGTCCGTTGTAAAGGTATAATGCAATGTATTGGAATGCGTTGTGTTAGTAGTTTTAAAAAATGTGTTGTAATGGCATGCAATGTAAATATATGCGTTGAAAGGGATGTTGCGGTGTAAAAACTGCATTGTAAAGGCATGTGTTGTAAATGTTTGCATTGTAACATCATACATTCCTCTCAACCTGACAACGTGGGATTATTCAAGCATGTAAATCTATGAAAGATCCAATGCATGGTAACTAAACTCAGATGTCGGGTTGCTATAACATATTAGCTATTGGTGAGAGCTGCACAGCGAATGCTGCTTGTGGTTAGAGCTTGTGCATTGAGGCAGAGGTGTGCATGCTTTGGACAACACAAGCTTTTTTCCCTTCTCCCCACCAAGTTGATCAGCATGTACACAGGTAGAGGTGGGGCTATGAATGTATTATCTATTTCAGCACATCTTAAGGCTGGTGCAGGAACGTACCAATCAGAAGCTGCAACCAACTCAGTACACTACATGTTTCTTCCAACTACAGCCTTTTTTTGGTGTTTGGGGAAAAGAGATCTGCAGGGGCAACACGTGCTAATAAGTGAACTGCCCGTATCCGCCAGGTAATAACTTTTGTTAACCACTCACCTCCTCGTTGTGCATCCTCACTTGCGGCTCAGGCCCATAAATGTAGGGTGGGTTAATTAATAGCCATTTTTTCCATGGCTGTGGCTAGAACTCTTAATTTACATCAGTCAGAGTTCTGGTAAAAGCTCTATTCTTGTTAATAGCAGTCTTGCACAGGGTTATCCTTAGATTATACTGACCGACTTCAAACTTTAGTCTTAGCAATACCCAATGTACACCAAACATTCTCTTTTGATAATGTTCAATCATTTCCAGTTCTGCGCTTGAGAATACCCAGTGGCCCTCAGAGCTAGGCACGGGCTTAACATAACCCACCCTAACACAGACTAAGCTTTTGCCACCGAGCACAGTACAGGCCTCACCAAGCTATGCCCACGCCTGTCTGCTCCCTCCCTTGGATTGGTACCTGCTTATGCAAGTGAGTCAAAAGGCAGCTGTCCCTGGAAAAAGCAAACTCGGCATACCCCTTGCCTACCAATGGAGCACTCCCATCTTCCCATTCACCTTCTAAAATCAAATGTAAGTTACTTGTGATCATTTTATACTCTTTGTTTTAGGCAATTGTGTGGGAGGCACTTGCCCTTGGGCTTGTGCACTAAATATGAATTTATGGATTTCTTTACCCACTTAACACTTGTCATGTGACCAAGTGATATCTTAAACCATACGTTTTTAAAAGTTTATTTCTAAACATTCCTAACCACATTTAAGATTACATGTACTAATATATTTAAATTGTAGTTGCTAAAACTGACTAATTTATGTACACAATTCTGGAAATACTAATAAGATCAACTCCGGCATCTATAAGGAGATCTTGTTTAGTAGTGTGCCATATCATTGGTAGTCAGCCAATCAGGGTGAGCGGATCAGGAGCAGACCCAACTCAAACCAGTTCTGGAGTTCTAACTAATTGTATGGCTTACTGCACAAACCCCATAAACCTCAGAGATACAGATAAATAAATACCAGAGATTGTGTAATCAAATGATAGCGCAACAATTGATCAAAAATAAATAAATGATAACTTTTGTAACTCCTGAAAGGGGGATGATTTTCTTTAGGGCCTTATTGACAAAGAAATCACAAATCTCAGCACAGAAGGTTTGACTACTCATGCTGATATTTACAACACCAACACAGTTTGTCGAAACACCGAAGACATACTCCATCCAACAGTTCTGGATTTAATACCAAAACTAGAGTACGTCTGTGTCAATTTGCCAGATGACTGTGGATTGTTTGCACTGTGCACATTCTGCCCTTGAACTCGAGTACTTGTGAATTTCACAAATACTTTTTTATCCCTTACAGGGAAGTAATTTCAGTGAAAAGGTTCCTCATACCCTGTGGGAAAGTAGGATCTGCTTTTATGGTTACCCCCACTTTCGCATGGTGCCAAGCTGCTTTTAACTAGTCTGACCGGGAGCCTGCTAGTCAGGACCCCAGTCTCTCTGCTTTCTCCCTTAAATTGTTATGTTCAATACTTAGGTACATCCCAGAGTGGACACTGAGGAACCCTTATAAGTCCCTAGTATATGGTACTAATGTACCCAGGGCATAGGTACCCCAGAGGTCCCCCATGAGCTGAAGCATGTACCACCCAGTGGAGACCATTCAAACTGGAACTACAGGCCTGCCATTGCAGCCTGTGTCCGTTGGTGCTTACTAAAGATACAAGTTTCCTATATCTAGGGTCACTGCACTTAAAATCTATAGGTCACCCCTATAGCACAGGCCTTAGCAATCCTGAAGGCAGGGTGCTTGGTTCTAAGTGTGAGGGTGCCCCTGCATGAGCAGGACACCCCTACAGCCTATGGAGTCTATGCTCCTGGGTTGTAAGTGAAGCAGCCATATATCATATACGATTCAGAAAAGGGGGTGGCGATGGACAGAGCATCTGAATTAAACAGAACACTCATACCCAGTCAAATGATCAGGGCTTGACCCATCACGAGAGCTTCACCTTCATGCAAAAAGCCTGTTTCTAAAGAAAGACCACGTCACGTTTTTAGAAAAAACAAGCTTAGTTTAACTAGAAAAGCTGCAGTGCTTAATTTGTGCCGGTGCTTTCCGGTGCTTAGAACCGGCCCTTAATTATTAGGGCCGGGTCTACACTCAAAGCTGCATTGCATTGATTTTAATTAAGTTTCTGCACAGAGTGTGTGTTACGGTGAACCGCGTTGCTCAACTTTGTTGTAACTGTCAACTGCTAATTACACCAGGTCAAGAGCCCGACTTGGAAGGCAGCCTTGAGCTCTCTCTGTCATCAGTGTCATGGTGACTCGGGAGGCGGGAAAAACTGTGTGCTGCAGCAGTACTACTCCTCCTTGAGTTGATGGACACCGGTCCGGATTGCGATCGTTCGTCTCAGGCACAGTGGCACTGTCTGCTACTACTGCTAAGTGGCTAGGGTGGGGGGGGGGGTACTGTGATGAAGTGCCAGGACTCAGGAGGATATTACACTACTAGTCTACAGTTACTGACTGTTGTACTACATCAGGAACAGAAAAAGTGCTGCTGCGTAAGTAGTACTGTTGTTCTCTGGACAGGTGTGTCACCGACACCTACTGGGGAAATTTAACAAAACGTCTGGGAAGGCGCCAAATCACGGCAGTCAGGTCAGGTACAAGTACAACAACAAGCAGTTTGTATGTCTGCACATGCTGCGCTGCGCTGCCGGTACCTGGGCGATGGATGGCCTGGAACGGGAGATAGCGGTGCGTCCAGTGACTGTGTGTCAGACAGAGAGTCCATGACCGACGACCGTGTCCGGTGTCTTCAGTGCTTCTCAGTTTCTCCAGAGTCGGTGTCTGTCTCACGCACGTACTGATCGCACGGTGGCCACAGGATAGGAGGCAGGAGCACAGAGTCACAGACTCAGTACTCCAGCGTGGTAGCATCGCGTCGCGGCGACCTCGGCCAGCGAGCTAGTGTTGCAGCCTTGCAGGCGGCCCGGCAGCATCTGGGAGCCTGCCTGGCTGGTTGGCTTGCACTGGCTGAGGCGCTGAGCTCAATCACCCAGTGGATAAAAATAAATGGAGATTGAGATTCAGGAATGAATCGCAATCTTCATAACTCAAACAGCCAGTGTGTGTATACTGTGTGTTGTTGATGATGGCGTAGTGAAGGCCGCGACGGTGGCCCTGCACTGTGTTCCTGGCCCGGTGGGCTGGATTTTAGTTCTGCGGGGGTTGGGGCAGGAGGCAACATGCGCAGATTTCATTGGGAGGGAGAGGCGAGGGGGGGGGGTGAGCAGACCACCAGAACAAGAATATGTGTGTGAAAAAGGCCGCTTTATTGAAACAGGTGCACATTAACAAATTAAAAACCTCGGCCAATGCCTTACAAAACTAAACCTCACTAAATAATAATAACTTCCTTAATTTCCACCATCCCACCCCACCCCTAAAACGTCGTTGACCCCGCCCCCACCCAAGCATTACATCATTACAAATCCAACAATGCAAAACCCCGCATAAACATTTCAACTTATCAAACCCTCCAAACCATAAAACAAACCCCACAGTTTGCCCTCAAACCCCTCTTGGTCCCCCAACGTATGCAACCATCCCAAACCGTAAACATGCCCAAATCCCCCAGCCGAATGTGCCAACCAAGTAAAAACCAACCACAAACTTACCAAGCCTGACAAAAACAACTAAACCCCGCTACCCAGAAAGTGGGGGGGGAGAAATACACCCCCCTTTCTGCCCCCCAAAAATCGCAAACGCACTAAAGGAATAAAAAAGAGGAGGAAAATTAACCAGAAAACTCCTGAACCTTCAAAGAACGAGACAAAACTTCGCGCAATTCTAAAAGGTACAAATCCATACCTAAATGAGAGAGGTGAACACCATCATCACGAAAAAACTCCACCGTATCGTAGCGAATGTCACCATGCGACACACGGTCAAAACCCAACTCCCTGCAAAACTTGGAAACCTCTGAGTTAATCATTTTTCGAGCCTTATCAATTGCTTTGGGCTTATTACCTCCTCTCCAAGATCTTCTCGGGACTAATTCAGTCCAAAAAACGTGACAACCCGCCCACTGCTGCTTCAATAGAGAAAGATCCTTCTTTATAGCACGTAAAAGAACAACTCCCTTCACTTTTCACAGATCATTTTCCCCCAAGTGTATAACCAAAACATCAGGACAATGGCCCGCACCCAACCAGGAATTCAGAGCAGGAATCAATTCCTTCCAACACATTCCCCCCTTACCCCTCCAAATAACATTGAAGAGACGTTCATTAAAACCAAGCAATGGACCAAAATAACTATTTCGTGCTTGAATCTGTGCCCACTTCACGAATGAGTGCCCAACAATCCAAATGGTCAGAGCCGTTGACCGGGGACCAGCCACCGAACCTGGAATGAGAAAAGCAGCATCAAATTTTAAGACAAAGAGGATGACGCAAGCGCCTTGCCCGCTTCAGGTCGAACATAACGCTGAAAACACTTGGATGACTAACGCCCTCAGCGCATTATATCTTGCCCAGACCCGCCCCGATTATGTGCCTCAGTGGCCGCCCCAATTCGAAAGGAGTGAGTGCCATATTTCTTTTCATCCAAACCAATGCTCCTTAACGCTTTGCGTAGCACTATGCGCAATTGACAATCAGTAACCCTGGCTCCATTAGCGTGCTGAAAAACGCCAGCTTCCATAGATCCCCCAGAAACAGAACACCATCTTCTGGCCCACTGCAGGGGACACGTCAAAAGGGGGGAGGATGCTTCCAACCAGACCCCTTTTCCTTTACCTCTTTGATCCGTTTTTGAACGATGCAGCCATACATGAACACCTCTCTTGGACATATGAACATCCCCCCACCCAACACCCACATTAAACTTAGACCCCAGCAACTCAGAAACCCGGAATGCTCCAAAGAACATCCACACCATAATTGTGGAGAACAGACATTCCTCAAAATCATCAGTACAAACAGAAGGAAGTGCCTCCACCACCCGGGCCAGGGACTGCCAAGACAAGGGGTTCCGGACTGACTGCTGTGCACTGTGTTCACGGGCCCACCCTTCCAACAATCTCCTCCCGACTTCACCTGCCAAAGGAGAGTAACCCCAAAGGAGTTTACCCATGAAAGAGATGCCCGCTAACTTACCAGCAATAGTAACCCTAGATAACCCCTTATCTATCAAGTACAGAATAAATTGAACCACATCATCCAAACGCCTCCAGCCAGGTTCACGCATGATAGCTCCAGATGCCAAAAATTCTCTCCAAGCCAAGTCATATGCGGCTTGAGTAGATGAAGACAAAGAACCTACCACCAACTGTAGGACCCTGTGTTGCCGACCTCCCATAGGTGCTCCGGCATGCGTGTCGGTGCTCTGTCCGCCTCCAAGGCAAGCCCATGGAACCTCTCCCACTGCGAACGAGACAAAGCATCCGCAATGTCATTGTCCACACCAGGAATGTGTAGAGCCCTAAAGCTGATGTCATACCTAAGGCACCCCAACACAAAGTCTCGCAGCAATTTCAGAACCTGGGGATCCCTGGCAGACTGCTTGTTAATGATGTCCACCACAGCCTGATTATCGATTCGAAAAAGCACCTTCTTGTGAGCAAAATCCTGCCCCCACAGCGTCAAGGCAACAACCACTGGAAACAGTTCCAAAAAGCAATACTTCTGCCACCATTCTTCCACAGTTCCGGCAACTTCTCCGCACACCATCTGCCTTGCCAATACACACCAAAACTAACACTGCCTGCCGTGTCTGAAAAAATGTGAACCTCCCACAGCCAGTCCTCCTCACGAGCCAAAGGAACCCCGTTAAAGGCATGCAAAAAGGTGGACCACATCCGCAAATCCTCTTTCACTCCTCTAACCTCCTCTAACCTCCTCCCCAAGCGCCTTGAGACCCTCTGGGTGAGTAGTGCGCTATACAAATTCTTGAACTTGAACTTTCACTCCAGCAGTCAATCGCACACGATGATGGGGTAAATGATGTCCTGACAGAGCCCTGCCCAGAAGCCTGCAGAAAGTTCTGCCAGCTCTCACCACCCTGCAGGCAAAATTCAAATGACCCAACAACACCTGTACCTCTTTCACAGTAACCTTTGGTTTCGCCAACATTGTCTGTAGAAGATCCAGCATTTTCACCTTCTTATCCTGTGGCAAACGAGCCTGCATGGCTCCTGAATCGAGCTCAATTCCCAAAAAAGACATGGTCGCGCATGGACCCATGGTCTTTTCCGGAGCCAAAGGCACTCCTAAATAATCCATCAGTTGTTGAAATGTGTCCAATGCTGCCTGACACTCAGATGATCCCTGAGGCCCCACAAAAAAGAAGTCGTCTAGATAGTGTGTGACAAGCTCATGACCAGATTGGTGAGTGAAAAA
Source organism: Lissotriton helveticus (assembly GCF_964261635.1). Taxonomy (NCBI): domain Eukaryota; kingdom Metazoa; phylum Chordata; class Amphibia; order Caudata; family Salamandridae; genus Lissotriton; species Lissotriton helveticus. Next base: position 1,311,840,609 of record NC_136057.1, on the reverse strand, counting down.
CCACTGCAGGAAGGTGCTAAAAGTTTCAAAAAGGGCACAGGAGATCAAACAACCCATTGGCAGTGCTTTGTCCACGTACCATTTACCATGGAAATGGATACCCAAAAGACACCAGTCTTCAGGATGGACTGGAAGCAGTCTAAATGCAGATTTGATGTAGCATTTTGCCATTTTGGCCAAGGGACCCACTGCTACCACCAAAGACATGGCCACATCAACAGAAGAATAGGACACTGAAGCCGACTCCTCATCAATAAAATCATTCACTGATGCTCCTTCTGGCCACGATAAGTGTTGATCAACCTATATTGACCAGGCTCCTTTTTAGGGACAACTCCTATAGGTGAAATTATCAAATTTTCCAGAGGCCAATCGTCAAAAGGGCCTGCCATTCTTCCTTCAAAAACCTCTTTATTCAGTTTGTCCTGTACCACTGTTGGAAGCTCATCAGCCGATTTTAAATTCCTGGACCAACGCCGCACACGAGGGCCTGTATATCCTAATCTGAAACCTTCACGAAAACCAGTTAACAAAATTTCCTGAGCTCGCCCATCACTATACTCCGACAGACTGTCAGCCAACTGGATCAATCTAACCGGAGTACGAGCCCTTGGGCCCAACCCCAGAAGCACTCGTCCCCCCTCTGTTTGCCTGGGATTGTTGAGAGGGGCCGGACGTGCCACCACCCTGCTGCAACCACTGTTGCCCCCCCTGTCGGTCTAGGCCCCCAGCATTTGACTGAAGGGTGTTTCCTACCACATTGGAAGCATTCATGTCGAAATCTGCAGAATTCCCTTGAACAGAACCCTTTGTTAAAATCCCAACAAGCGCCTCCTCCTGATTGTGTGCCTGCCGAGCTTCCCACCCCTCCCCTGGTGGGTTTACCTTGAAAGGGCCGGGAAACTAACGGTAAGCCACTAGCTGTGAAAATGGTCTTACCACCCGCTGAAACACCCATTGTGTGTTGCCAAAGATCAGTGTCCAATTCGCCCCACTTGGCGTCAGGGTCCCATGCCATACGAGCCCTGAACTCCTCATCATATTGTGCCCAAGCAAAACCACTACCAGTAATCTGAGCTTTCCTGATAACATCCATGTATTTAAATAATGCAACGCCGCGCTCTGGAAACTTCTCGCAGTACACACTAGCATAGATTAAGACGGCTGACGTCCAGTTCTCAATGGTCAGCGGTACCTTAGGGCGCTTAGCTAGCTCATACTCTTCCTCCTTTGAGCCTTCCTTAGAACGCACCTCCCTATGTAGCAGCTTCAAAAGCTCTACATACTCACCTTTCCAAATCCTTTCTTTAGTGGAAAGCATCAAATGTGCCCCTAAAGGCTTAGTGACACCCATGTAGGGTAATTTCTTAATTTTCAGTTCCTTACTATGCAAAGGATCTTTCCCTTTCCCTACGGGCTCCGTGCACATGCCACTGTCAACCTTAGCGGCCGCCTTCTCATCATCACCTGTACTTACCCCTTGATCTTTAACATAGCGGCCCTTAAACAGTTTTCATCCTGACTCACCCTCTAAAGGCTCACCCCCGATCCCCACTGACACCATTTTTTGTTTGGCCTGTGGTTCACGAAGCTCACCGGAGTTTAATACAGGGGCTTGCCCTGGCCTTGACCGCCATGCCATTTGGTCCACTTTGTCCACCATCCGAGGAACCCTTCCAGCGGGGCCGCGCTCTCGAGCTGGTCCGGACACCATCACTTTCTTTGCTTGCACCTCCACCGGTGCCTGTAAAACACTATGAGAAGCATGAAAAAGCCCCCCCCCCAGACACAGTATCACGCAGTTCCCCTTCCTCGGGGGTCCTCATCATAGTCCAAGAGTAAAGACTCCTCCAACCGGGGAGGGCTTGGCGCCAACAACCTTTTATGAGCTTTACCATGCTCTTCCACACTAGATTGGGCCTTACCAACCCTTTGTTTAACACTCAAAGGGGGAGCCGACTGTACACGCCGGTACTCCCCTGACTGTTTACCACTCCTGTAAATATTTGCAGCAGACCAATCCATCTTCCGTGTGTGAAGATATGTAGGGGCCAGCGAGGTCGCGCTGGACCTGCATCTGCTGACCGCGCCGGGGTCCCCCGACGGTACGGAATGTGCCGCGCCGGGCTCCACCCTCCCTTCTCCTCGGTGAAAATGGGCTGGACTCCGCCCTACCGAGTCTGCTGTCCCACGCCGGTCCCTAACCTGAAAAGAAAAAGGCTGGACTGATGTGCCGGGACCCTGACTACGAACCACACTAGGACCAACTGACCCCCTTACAACACGTCCCTGCACAATCCCTTTATCCTGCACTCCCACATCAACTGACGGCAAACAAACTCTACTAGGAGGAGGGGAAGGCTCCACAACCTCCTCCCCACAGCTCCAATCTAGTACAGCCTGTAATATAGCTGACGCAGGGCCTACAGATTGTCCTCCAGACACCACATGTTTCTGCACCAATACATCAGGGGCCTCCAACACCCGACTCCCCAACTTAGGGTTATCCAATTGAAGAAAACGCCCTGACTGATCCTTGAAACCAAAACTAACCCCACTTCTACCCCTACCAGATTCACGAACACCCTCAGACCATGAGGGAAAAATATCCAACCCTTCCCAGGACCCTGCTCCTACACCAAGGCCCTTTTTAACCACCTCCTTAGAAGAAAAAGAACCTGCCTGTAACAAATTACAAGGAGTCAACCTGCTGGACCCTAAGGAAAAAACTGGAGAAGATAACCTGCCTGTTTCTTGACCCTGCGCCTCGAAAGACATATCCACCCAACCCCCTGACTGAGCCCACTCTCCCTCCCCCACAGACCCACTCCTAACAGAAAGTACTTCACCCCTATTTGACACTGCAGGGGAAAACAACAAAGGGCTGAATTGCCCCATCGTACCCTGATCCAAAACGTCCTCTGCCCCCTGCACCGGCAACTGCTTGTGCTGCACACTCACCTCCTGATCCCTCAAAGGCGAACGGACATGCGCAAATGATCTCACTTCCTCCCCTGACACACTAAAAAGTGGCACAGAGGCAGTCCCCACCCCCTCCGCAAAAACCTGTCCCTCTCCTTCACACGAAAAGGAATGCAGCTGCGGGAGAGACGGGGAGCACATAACGCGCACCCGCTCCTCCCCCCACCCCGGGTAACCGCTTCAGATACCAGCGCGGAGGCCGAAGCAGAGCGCTTCTGGCCGCCGCGCGAAGCACATCCCTTCCCCCGCTGCGCCGGCAAAGAGCCCGTCCGCACTAAAGCTGCCGGAGCGAGAGGCAGCTCCTGAGGCATCCCGGCAGGCAAAGCCCCAACCAACGCAGGTCTTACCGGCACCAGAGACCGCTGGGCTTCAACGTTCGCCGCTTCCTTCGTCCTCGACTGGGCCGTCTTCTTCGTACGAGAGCGGCCACGCTCGCTCAGAGCCCCCGAGCAGGAGCGCTTGGGGGTGACACAAGCCGCCACCACAGCGGCAACACCGTCGGAAGCTTGACGGTGGGGCCGCGAAGGGCCCTCCCTATTACCAATGACCAGGTCAAGTCTCCCAGCCTCAATGAGATGCCGAATGGCTTCCAAAACCCTGTAGTCTTCAACCGCCATAATTTTAATTAATTACGTCGAAAAAAGACTAATTAAACGCAACGCTAAATTTCCTCAAGAAAAAATTCTCTCAGCTAACTCCCGGCCACCAGGTCACCAAATCTAAAATGGTGGCCGGGAGGAGGAGCCAACAGCATTTATGCTTGGGCTCCCCTAGTAGGAAAAGAAAGCCCAAAATATCAAAAAACGCCCGGGGCCTGAACACCCACCCCACCCCCCGCCTGACCCTCCCAAACTGCCCGGGGGGGGGGGGGGACCTCCCAGGGGTCGGCTGCCCCCCCCCCAAGCCCCCCTTGCGCATTGCCACGCCCCAGCATACCCCCGCACGGTCGCACCCCACCACCAACAACACCCATCGTCGTGGTTCAAACAACGGCTCACCGCCTTGCAACTCGTCTCGGTCACAGCCAGCACGACCAGATGACGACATTGGTGTTAAGGGACTGGCAGTGGCAGCAGAGCAGTTAGTAGGCAGTACCGCCCGGCAACATAGCACCCCGTGACCCAGGTGAGGCAAACACGTCGCACCGCAGGCTGCAGCCCACAGGTAAGATGGCACCATAGGCCCCGCCGCTTGCCAATCCGAATTCGTTAATAAAGCAGGCTACACTGGCTACTACTACAGCGCAGAAGGCCAGCAGCTTAAGGCAGTGCTGTGCTGCTGTGGTGTGGATAGACTACAGACTCTGCCTGCAGTCAGACGCGGCAGTCCCGGGCCGGGCACGGCCACTTTGTTTAACTTCTTCTTTAACTAGTAGCGTAGAGTATAGTAGTACTGTCTGTAGCCAACATGCGCCCGCGGCCCGCCCCTTTCCATGATCATGATATGATGACTGCCAAGACTAGAATGCCTGGAGAGATTCATGATGAATGAATCTCATCGATCATCTCATCTAGGCTCAGACTACTCAGTTGAGTAAGTTCTTCTAACTTCTCCTCAATTTTAAATGAAACTGAAACTGATGGTATCTTGGTAATGTTGATGGCATAGTAGCTGTAGCGGGCTGGCGACGGTCACGGCTGTGGCGGCCCTTAGTTTAGAGTTGAGTGTTGCCGGCCCGGTGGGTGAGTCGGGACTCGTGAAGGAGAGTGACACTGATTTGGGATGTATTTTTTTGGTTCTGCGGGGGTTGGCGGTTGGGGCTGCCTGTGCGCACTGCGCAGTTTCATTTGTTCAGCACTAGTTTAGCCACACCCCAGCCAGGGTGGCCGCAGTGCTGCACCCCAGCACACCGAGTCATGTGACTGATCCATCTTACTGTTTGGGTCCATTTAACAACAACTTCACTGCCAGTGCCAGCCAACCAGCGCCACCCGACGTTGGCGTGCCGAGTTGAGGACTGGCAGCAGCTAGTACGCTAGTACTGTGTGTTGTAGTAGCCTTCTAATCAAAAGTAGGGGAGATGGAATATTGATCCATTCACTTTCCAAATAGGTATATTCTAATCAAAGGAGAAAGGATCACTTGTCCTGCTCAACCTTAGGTATGCAGGATGGACGGGGGATGTCCCAATAGAAAGACCCTCAGGCACGTGATGGGTATGGTGGTGTCTGAAGCGGTATATCTTGGTTCTCCGCTTATGATTCACGTGTGTGCATAATCATTAGGTCTATTAGGTTATGCAGCCTCCACCAGGAGGTTCTTACCCAAGGTTGGTGCAGTAGTGAGCCAGAGATAGAGAATAAAAAAAAAAAAAAAAACTGGAAATCGAAAATTTATTTTGTCTGGTTTCGGGTCTGGTAAACTCTATAATAGTGCATCTTATTAACTGAGTAATGAGTAGTAGTTGCACTCAGAGTATCAAGAATTAATAGTAGTGGTTAAAAATTGGTCGACATGTTTCTGCCTCAGCAGCCTGCGTTCTAGGACTTACGGGCATTCATCAGGACCGTTAGTGAAATAATGTGAAAAGGTATATTAAAAAGGTGTTCAAAAGTGAAAGAAAAGGTTATTGACCTGTTCCTATGTCTTGGAGGTCTTATGGTACCTGTAATGAGTAAACACAAGGTTTGCAACACACACACAGGGAGGGGGATGTGGGGGGACACACACCTAGCAGAAATCTGCTTCACATTTCTATCCATTGATAGATATTCAACAACTAAAAAATGGCAATACTTTAGTAGACCGTCTTTCAATCATGGCAATGTCAACTCTCTCTTATACTTTCTTTACTCATGCAACGAACTATAGCATGCTTTCAGGTGAAGGGACATGCATGTATTGGTATAATATCGTGGGTTCATGTTAAGACTTCTAGCGCTACTGTTGGCAGTGATTGTACCTATCATTCGCTTTTAGGCACTCTTGGTGTTAAGTGACCGAGGTAGACTCGACGTATTGTGCCCATTAATCTATTCTCGTCGCGATGTGCAAGTCATTCAGGCCACATAGTGAACATGGATGTTCGCGGTGACACAAACAAAGAACGATCAATTTCGGGTTCCTTTAACGATTACCTCGCGCATTAGTTATGCACACTCCCTTCGGATGGTAGTGCTCTTGGAGCGGGCTAGAGAGGGAGGGGAGGTAAGGCAAGGGAGGGAAAAAGAAATATGGAATTGTTAGGACGGGCGCTGCTGTATACTTGCGGTTTTGGAAGGCGCGTTCGGGTCTATCACCTCGCTACCTGTTGCGCCCAATCCTCAGCTTTCTTGTGAGTGCGCTGCTCTGCTCTTACCGAACCGGAAGTGGTTCGTGTTGTTTCCGGGTCGTTTTTTAAGGTCGTCTTAGGGGCGGTGCTTACGCTGTAGGCATTTTCCTATTGGTCTATTCACGTCGTCATAGGGACCATGAAAGTTGTTTATCCTCTGTGATTGCGCGTTGTCATCAGTTAGAGGGGTAGTGATTACAAAGTTTTTTTAAACATCTTGAAACTCAGTAGTTGCATTTATGCAAAACAATTGATCGGTGACATTCTCGCTCCGTTAGACGGTGTTGCAGATATTAAGAACACGGTGTGTGGCTGCATATCTTATTTGATGGGTATAATTATTGGTAATTTTCTGTTGGTATATTCCTGTGGTCATACCATTAGAATTGTTTAACCTCTCTTGCAGCGCATCCCATTCAGTTGCAAGGATAGTTTTTGTTATATGATATTTGTATGGTGAGTCCAAGCTTTTTTATCTCTCTAGGGTTAGATTTAAGTCTTCACCGCACTGAGGGTATGTGTGAGTACGACTATAGTTGATCTTCATGTAAAAGATGTTACCTTAAAGGACCTCAACTAATATTGGTGGGCGCCCCTGTGAAAGGTCTTTATGTGCCACAATGTTGGGTCTGAGATAGTACTGGTAAAGAGTTATTCGTTGGGTCTCATATCTATGGTTTATTGACTGGGTATGATCTGAAGGTTCAAGGTCAAGTGCTAACACCTGGATGTTCATTTTCTTGCCAGAGTGAGCCAGGGTATATTATCATTCAGCCCTTCAGTGTCAGATCTAAGTCTGTGTACCCATCTTTGCTCTTTTTCAAAGAGAATTTTTTTCGGCATTGTGGTCTTTGTTGGGTAAAGTTTCTAGGATGACCCATTGTAAATCAAGTACAGTGTGGCCTTTCTCTAGATAGTGGGTGGCCATCTTAGTAGTACTCTTCCTGCATTTTACATTACTCCTGTGTTCACATAGTCTTTGTTTTGCTTTCCTACATGTCATCCCAATGTAATTCATTTTGCATGGACACGTAATCATATAAACCACGTGGGTGGTGTTGCAGTTTGTGTGACTGTTTAAAGTCCATTTGAAGTTCGGTAGGAGTTGTAGTTCTTTGGTCGGTTTGGTGAGGCTACAGACAGAGCATGAGCCACACGGATAGTGGCCCGTCACTTGTGGATTGCCCCAAAGATTTGTATGTTCTCTAGGTGCTCTCGGGGCTGGTCTCGTATGGACCAGGATATCCTTTAAGTTCCTACTCCTCTTATTGGCAAATCTTGGTTTTGGCCAAGTGAGGTTGCCTGTGTAGTAGCCTGCCAGGAGCCAGTACGATAGTAACAGCAGCGAAGGTAAAAGCACCAGGTGGAGCGAGGTGAGACAGCCAGGCTGGGCTGGCAGAGTGGCAGTGGCAGGCCTAATTCCGCCATTTAGCCATTAGAGTGTCTTGGGCGTCCCAGCAGCTTTCTGCCAGAAACAGAGAAGGAGGCATCAGACTGAAAAACGCAGGCACACAGAATAGTATCCATTCAGTTGTGTGCAGTTTTTAATGAAGGTTTTTTTTTTAGATTGTTACGTATTCCTCTATGGCACTTTGATAAACCAACAGTAGCATAGTAAAATCATGCCCTAAGAAAAAGTGCTTAGAAGCAAACAGCTCTATTGGTTGCCTTCTTTACTGTACCAGGCAGTAAGTAGTTGCACACCTAATAATGAATGAGCCCGACATAGTCTTAAAGGCTCTTTAAGCATGCAGGGTGTCATGGTTTGTGCTTGCAAATTTGAATTTGTGACTGTAATCGTGTTGTGCCTTAATATGTATTCAAGAGATGATGATGATGTGCAAATACAACTGACAGGAGTAGGTCAGTGTCAGCCTCGCAGTGTTCTCCATTAAATTAATTTGAACTTCGAGCAAACTATAACATACGCCGCCGCCACCTGAGTTTTTGATTAAACTGGCATCCCAGTGGACTCTTCGTGGCACTTGCTTTCTTCAGTGACTCATGTGGAGTGGATTTATTTTTTCCAAAGAATTGTTTGCTTTCATTTATGGCGGAGGCTGGTAGAGCTGCAGTATGTATGTACTAAGGAAATACCTGGGGCTTAATGAAGTTTATTTATGCCACTACTTTCTTAACTTTATTATTACTACTAGCATGGTAGCAAGAGGCCGTGAGGTGAAGAATATTTTTCAAAATGTTCACAGGGCAGGGGAACCTACTATCAAAACCTTACTATGAGGAAGGCTCCCTTCCTGAAATTCAGATCAGGTATTACATCTGACTTTTAGCAGTGCCAGTTGAAGATGTGGGTGGAGCTAATAGAGTAAGTGGGTGGAGCCTGTGGAGGAAGTGGGTGGGGCCCATAGAAAAGTAGGTATGGCCTCCGACAAACATTTGAGCACCTGCACTTCATATTTTACAAATTAAACACTGAAAAGCTGCATACACAGTAATTCTTCCAGAGTTTGATAAAACACAAAGCAACAATCGGGTGCTCATAAGGAGGGCTCTTCTGGCAGCTGATGTCTTGATTGTAGGTGCCGGTTGATAATTAAACAGCCAACTAATTATCAGCATACCGGCTGCGTGCGCTGGTTATCCCCGAAATTGGAGCTGCGCATCCGATCTCTTCCGCAGACCATGCCTCCAGCTTCCATAATCCAATTAGGGATCGTAAAGAGTAGTCCGGATGCGGAGGGAGTGGTTTAAGTGTTGCCACCCACTGAACTGCCCCTTGCCTGTATGTATGTAGTGCTCTGCTGACACCGCCCTGGGCCACAGCTTAAACGCCCCATTAAATCTAGCCTCTGCGGCATTGTGTGGCCACACCCACCACTAAGATGACATCACTTCACTCACTCGGGCCTCGAGGGCGAGCAATATTCCTTGCCCGGCCAGCACTGCAGCACATGCGCAGGAGGACTCTGACGTCACCCACATCCTCCAGAAAACGAAATTGCTTTATACTGGAATACAAAGCAGTAAGCACATTTTTTAAGTTTTAATTCTCTCTCTTGTTTCCTGCTGCTAGTAGGGCAACGCCCTCCCTCCCGCTTACACCAGCCGCCACTGAGTTAGGCCTGCGTTTCCATAGGAATAGCCTGTTCTGGTTTGAAAATAACATGGCCCTGTTCGATTCAGAAACCTTTCTAAAAAAGACTAGTTCTTCATGGAAAGTTTCGAGGTGATCTGTCAAGGGGAGAAGGGGAGGGGCGAGAAAAATGTTCGTCCCAAAATGCTAATTCTCCATGTATTTTCAAAAGACTTTTTTAGGAAGCGATACCGCAAAAACAGCTGAACAAAATAACTCTAAATTTGGCAGGAAGCTAGATCTCGGTCCAGAAAGCATGCTTTTTGTGATTTGGTGTGAATCCGCTCAGTACAAAACCCTATGTTTTTTAAGTTGGGTTTCAGAGACTCTTGCAAGCCAACCATCTATATCTATATATATATTCCCGCAGCAAGAAATGCCTTGCCCAGGATACTGGCGCCCTTTGGTGACTGGGCACCGTGGCTGCTGACGCATAAGCGGTGAGGTGTGTTGGGCATACCTAATTTATTTGCATCGGTCTCCTCCAACCCCGGGTGTATGCCTTTGACAAAGACATATCTTGTGCTGCTTAACAAACATTGACATTTGCGATACTTCCTGTCCGATCATTTCGAAATCTGGGCTTTCAGTCTTTTGTGCAATTCTTCTCCAGTTTATGACATTGTGAATTTTTGAATTACCGGCAATTTGGAGCTTTCACAAAGGACATTAATTACTTCATTACGGACACGAAAAGTAGTTTAAGGGGATTATGGGTCTCAAAACACCAAATTTGGCAAAAAGGTAGAGTTCGGTTAGCAGATTACCGTTTGTAGGTCGAGGACCGTAGGCTGCGCTTGCGCAGTTCGGTCAGAAGATTTAATGTTTCTTAGTACGGGGCATTAACCCGCCCCTCTTCTCCATTGGCTGGCCTGGTAAATGCTGGCCAGCCATTGTAGGAGAGGGGAATCACTCCCTTTAAGCCCTGTCTTTTCCCGATTCGGGGGTGTGTTTTTTAGGTTCTTTCTCTCTGTGACGTCTTCAGTCACTCAAACCTAAAAAACACGCCCCCCAGTCTGAAAAGGACGGGGCTTACGTCATCTCTTTATCCATCGGAGCCGCGCCATCACCCACGCTCGCTTCCTGATCCTCCTCGCGGCCTGGACAAGGCAACGCCGGGGTATAGGAGTCCGCAGCCCGCACCATGCGAAGGAAGTCCCGTGCCCTTCTCTGCTTCGCCCTGCTCTGGGTGCTGGGCATCGCCTACTATATGTACTCGGGGTCGCAAGCGGCAGCAGCAACAAGGTAAGTACCTCCCCCTCCTGCCCTTCTCTTGTCTGTTCGCCACCATGCGCTGCCTCTCCGGCGGCCCTCGGCCCCAGGCTCCGCAGCTCCCGTTATCATTGTGCAATCCTACTGATGGCTGTACACCGAGCCGAAGCCCCCTCTCCACCCGTTCATTGCTCACAGACTCCCTCCTGCAGACATGATTCTCGGCAGTGCTGTCTGCGACACTGTGATCACCCAGTGCCTCCCGCGCCGGCCTGCGGAGCTACGGGGCAGAAACTAGAAGTATCTGTCGCTGTTCGGTACACAGAGTGCTCCCCGGCATGCACCAAGCTAACCCCCTCACATTCCACTCTTATTTTGCATTGTCCATAGTAATGTTATTATTTCGTGGTTGACGTGTCACTTGCATTATGTGCGATCAGCTCTTCAGCAGTTTGTGTTATTGTTATTTGCTAGTGGTGCTTTGATCTTTATTTGAGTCGACCTCACTCTTTTACAAGCAAAGGCTCTTTACCATAAACTGTTTCACAGCATTTGTCAGATGGCATCCCGCATTAACTCTCTGGTTTGTTGGATATAGGCTTTTGCAGGTTGCACACTGCAGTGGTACTGTTTTGGATTTTGTTGTGTGTTTTGCTGTAATCCCTTTTGTATATCCTGTGCATCCTCTGTAATGCATTTAGCTTGCTCTGTGGTTCATAGTGCAGCTCTCTTGATACTATGGTAATTCTCGATGCAACAATCCTATCTGTGCTCCGATGGTGTGCACACACTGGAATGGATCGAAATGCAAATATATTCATAAAGCGCCGCGGTCACCCCAAAAAGTAGATTGGCGATTTAATTAGACCAGCTTAATGGCAATGTCCAGACCCCAACTTCTGCCCATTACATTAGTCTCCAACTATTGTCGTGCCCCTTATTGCACTTTGTGATACCCCTGCCTTTTAAAATCATGGTCAGTTGTTACTTTCCTATGTTAAACATTCTGACACTTTTTTTGTCTATACTTCTCACCCGGTTTGGGTTTCGGATTCTATGGTGTTTAGCAGGAGGTACAGTTGATCTTTAAAACTAACACTCCTTGGACAGCATGCTTCATGTTAAAGTGACAGACCAGGAAAATTCAATTTTACCCCAGTGTCTGTAAAACGTGGGCTAGTCCGTCCAAGCGTGAAGCATTTTGGGGGCTGCGGACGCTTCCCTGATGTGCGACAGCCTCAGATTCTGTGCAGGGATTGGCGGGTGGCTCGCTGTCTGTGCCACCGGTGACCTGATAGCCGTGCGTTTTACAACCGCCCGGCAGCTGAACTGCCAGCGCCCTCTGGGCTAGGGAAGAGACGATGCTAATCGGTCTGACCGGCTCAGTGGGTCTTTGTTCCGGGTGGCACTGGGGGCACGATTGCTGTCACCTTACGGGAAAGAGGGTGTGTGAAGCAGACAGCCTTTTGCCGGTTGATAATTTTCTGCCCAACTGGAAATAGCCACGTCCCAGTCAAGCTGCGAGAAGGAGTAGTGGGCGAAGAAGAAAGGAAAAGGCAGAATATGGGACTTATGCTTTCTACCACTTTTTCCAGGAATCTTTTCTGCTTCCTTTTGCGAGCTCTGCGTGGCTTGTTGGTTTCTTCGAGATCATTTTAAGAGAGATGCCCGCTATCCAACATGTCTGGAATCCATCTGATCCTTAAACGTCTTTCTGGCTCTGGGATCTGTTTCCCAATAAAATGCCCCTACCAGGTATGTCTGTCTCTGGACTAAACTAACCTCTCTCCTGGTTCACTGACGCTTAACTTTGCAGATTACATGTTGGCTTCCAATGTTAGTGCTTTGAATTTAACGTAATGTTGTATTTTAACTACGCTGTCAGGTATATTTGCATGAGGAAAAAAGGGAAATCTGATTATTGGTAACACGTGTGCAGTCAACGTAAACTAGGGGTAAAAGGCACCATTGTTTGAGGTGAGGGGGCCTTGTGCGTGTACTGTGCAGTGCGAGAGGAGGCTTGTAAGGCACTTCCACTCAGTATACTATAATTGTACATCCCCTATAGCACTCTTCAACATGTAAATTCAGTATGTGGTGTGTGAGTAGTTTATCCAGCCTCTATGCCCGTTTTCTGTGCCTCTGTTCCCTCCTGCTTGTGATCCGTTTTTTCGTGCCTCTGTTCCCTCCTGCTTGTGATACGTTTTCATGCCTCTGTTCCCTCCTGCTTGTGATCCAGTTTTTCGTGCCTCTGTTCCCTCCTGCTTGTGATCCGTTTTTTTCGTGCCTCTGTTCCCTGCTTCAATTCACTCCCCTCCGTAGACGCACCTATACCCGTTTTCTGTGCCTCTGTTCACTCCTGCTTGTGATCTGGTTTTTCGTGCCTCTGTTCCCTCCTGCTTGTGATCTGGTTTTTTGTGCCTCTGTTCCCTCCTGCTTGTGATCCGGTTTTTCGTGCCTCTGTTCCCTCCTGCTTGTGATCTGTTTTTTTCGTGCCTCTGTTCCCTTCTGCTTGTGATCTGGTTTTGTTGTGCCTCTGTTCCCTCCCGCTTGTGATCTGGTTTTTTCGTGCCTCTGTTCCCTCCTGCTTGTGATCCGGTTTTGTGTGGCTCTGTCTGTGTGTGTGTGTGTGTGGCTCTGTGCGTGTGGCTCTGTCTGTGCGTGTGGCTCTGTCTGTGCGTGTGGGGCTCTGTCTGTGCGTGTGGGGCTCTGTCTGTGCGTGTGGGGCTCTGTCTGTGCGTGTGGGGCTCTGTCTGTGCGTGTGGGGCTCTGTCTGTGCGTGTGGGGCTCTGTCTGTGCGTGTGGGGCTCTGTGTGTGTGTGTGGCTGTGTGTGTGTGTGGCTCTGTGTGTGTGTGTGGCTCTGTGTGTGTGTGTGGCTCTGTCTGTGTGTGGCTCTGTCTGTGTGTGGCTCTGTCTGTGTGTGGCTCTGTCTGTGTGTGGCTCTGTCTGTGTGTGGCTCTGTCTGTGTGTGGCTCTGTCTGTGTGTGGCTCTGTCTGTGTGTGGCTCTGTCTGTGTGTGGCTCTGTCTGTGTGTGGCTCTGTCTGTGTGTGGCTCTGTCTGTGTGTGGCTCTGTCTGTGTGTGGCTCTGTCTGTGTGTGGCTCTGTCTGTGTGTGGCTCTGTCTGTGTGTGGCTCTGTCTGTGTGTGTGTGTGTGGCTCTGTCGTTTGGCTCTGTGTGTGTGTGTGGCTCTGTGTGTGCGGCTCTGTGTGTGTGGCTCTGTGTGTGTGTCTCGTGTGTGTGTGTGTGTGTGTGGCTCTGTGTGTGTCTCTGTGTGTGTGTGTGGCTCTGTGTGTGTGTGTGGATAGCTTTTTTTTGTAGGTGGCTCTATGTGTGGGTGGCTCGGTCTGTGTGAGGGTGGCTCTGTGTAGGTGGCTCTATGTGAATGACTGTGTGGGTGGCTCTGTATGTGTGTGGGTGGCTTTGTGTGTGTGGCTCTGTGTGGGTGTAAATGCAATAGGTCATGCATTTGTGAGCGATTAAGCTCTTGGCAATGTAAATGACAATGCCATTTATTTATGATTTAAAAAAAAAAAAAAGTCATGAGCAATGCCAATAGCTCTACCTTTAATAATGCAGAGACCATTGCATTGTAAATGCTTGTTGTTAAATGGTGTAAATCCCTTAAGTAGTTCCTGAGAAAATCAAAAGTAAAATCATAGATATATCTATAGACGAAGTACCGTAAGCTTACAGTACGCGTACCTTCCCGAGCACGAGCTGAATGCTAATTGGCTGTCAACACTCCAAACCAGGAAGTGTTGGCAGCCATCTTGTGCCTCAGTTCTACCCAGACAGAGCCACGAAATATGTTTGTCCGCCTTCGTCTGATGCTCCAATAGCGGATCCCGCAGGCCCAAGACGACAAAGGACAAGGAATCCGGGATCGGATAACCCAGTATGTCTTTGATATGAGATAAAATCTCGGCCCAGAAGGGCCGTATGACCGGACAATCCCACCAAATGTGGTGAAAGTCTCCCAACAGGCCACAGCCCCTCCAGAAGCGGTCCGAGGTCGCCGGAAATATGCGATGTAATTTTGAGGGGTAGAGGTACCAATCGAACATAGTTTTAAAATGGGCATCCCGTAAGTCCACTGAGTGATTGTGAGTCCTAATGTCTCGCCAGAGACCCTTCCATTCTCCTTCCGCTATGTCCCTACCAACCAGGCCCTCCCAGTGGTCCATGTAGCGGGGACGAGGAGAAATTACCATACAAAGCAAAAGTTTATATATGAAGGAAATCGTCCCCTTCATCGTGTCGGTTCGTAAAAGAAAGGCCTCGAAGAGCGAGGCCGGTCTAGTAGCTGCTTCTCTCAGTCCCGTCGAGGTCGCCCAGTGGAGCAGCTGGGTATATCGGAAGTGTTCCGTGGGCGGAAGGCCATAGTCACGCATGCAGTTAGGAAATGAGAGAGGCTCCGTGCCATGAAATAAATGCGTAAGGGCCCTACAACCTCCCTCTCTCCAAAGTCGAAACGGTCCCTCCTGCAATGCCGGCGGAAAGGCCGGATTAAAATGCAAAGGAGTGAAGGGGGAGGGGAACGTCGTCCAGCGTTCATCTCCCGTTACCGTGTCCCACACCTTCAAGACAGTGCCCGTGGGCGTGCTGATGTAGGCGTTTCTAGGCCTATCCACTTTGGGCTTCCAGGCCAGGTCCCAGACCGACCTTCCAGCCACACTCCTGTCCATGTGCAGCCAGTGTTTCTCGGACTCTTGCTGCGACCATTCCACCAATACCCGCAACTGTGCGGCTTTATAGTACAGGTGCATATCCGGGAGTCCAACTCCCCCTTCCTCCCGCGGGCGCCGCAGAGTCGCAAAGGAAAGGCGCGCCCGGCCTCCCTGCCAGATGAACTTCAACAATAGAGTCTTAAGACGCCGAAAGAAGTCCATCTCTATAGGGATGGGAAGGGCCTGGAAGAGGTACAAAAACCTAGGGAGGAGGACCATCTTAATAGCATGGATCCTGCCCAGCCAAGAGATGTACTTCGGCTTCCAGCGGTCCAGTTCTCCGCGCACAGCCGACAGCATAGGAGGGAAGTTTGCCGTGAATAGGGATCCAACAGAAGGTGTCAGCCGGACACCCAGATATAGTAGGGTGGCCGGCGCCCATGCCAACGGCGTAAGCGGGCGCAGTCGCTCTAACTCGGCTGGCGGGAGCGTCAAATTTAAGACATACGATTTGTCAAAATTAACTTTAAACCCAGCCACTCCCTCATAGCTGGTCAGCAGAGTTTGAATGTATGGCAGAGATTGAGCCGGGTCCCCAACCGAAAGCAACACATCGTCCGCGAAAAGGGAGATTTTATGCTGTTCGCCCGAAAAGGGGATTCCCTGTATCTGCTCCCTCTCACGCAC
The DNA here is from genome assembly GCF_964261635.1 of Lissotriton helveticus. Taxonomy (NCBI): domain Eukaryota; kingdom Metazoa; phylum Chordata; class Amphibia; order Caudata; family Salamandridae; genus Lissotriton; species Lissotriton helveticus. The sequence goes on along the minus strand of NC_136057.1, from coordinate 1,311,824,694 downwards.
CGCAATGGCCAGAGGTTCAATGCTTAAAGCAAAGAGGAGGGGTGAAAGAGGGCAGCCCTGTCTGGTTCCCCTGGAGTGAGCGAAGCTGGCGGAGCAATTCCCATTAACCACCACCCTGGAGTTGGGATTGCTATAGTTCGCACGGATCATGGTGATAAAGTGGTGCGAGAAGCCAAAGGCCTCCCGGGTGCGGAACAAGAATCCCCAGTCCACCCGGTCAAAGGCCTTTTCCGCATCTAACCCCACCAGTACCTCTGGGATACGGAACCGAGAGGCTTTCTCTATGAGGTGTATAACCCTTCTCAGATTGTCATGCGTCTGACGGCCCTTGATAAACCCTGATTGATCCGGGTGTATGATGGCCGGCATCAGGTCCTGGAGCCTGCGCGCTATGATGGTGGAATATAGTTTAGCATCAACATTGAGAAGAGCTATCGGACGGTACGACGGACAGCGAGACAGGTCTTTACCCGGCTTGGGAATCACGGTGATCACAGCCTCAGCCATGGTGCCCGAGGTTCGTCTCGTGGCTGCCATTTCGTTGAAGAGGGGTACCAAAAAATCACAGAGCTCTGATGCAAAAGATTTATAAAACAACGCCGTGTAGCCATCTGGCCCCGGCGCCTTGTGGAGCTTCAGATCCCTAATAGCATCCAACACCTCCGATCTGGAGATGGGGGCAGCGAGATGTTCATTCCACTCCTTCGACACTCGCGGGATGGGAAGGTCAGCCAAAAAGCGATCCTGAGCCGCTTGATCTAGGGAATCACTCTTATAGAGTGCCTCATAAAAACGACCAAAGATATTTGCCTTATCCACATCTCTATGGTGTAACGACCCAGAGGGGTCCAGGATGCCGCCGATATAATCCCTCTCCCTCCTGTCCCGGAGTTGACGCGCCAAGTGCCTGCCTATTTTATTCCCCTGCGAGTAGGAGACACGCCGTAGCCGAAGGAGGGTAAACTCTGCACGGTTGTTATAGTGGGCCTTCAATTTGCCCCGCACTGCAGTCAGTGGTCTAAGAGTCAATCTAGACGGGTTGGTTTTGTGGGCTTGTTCTAAAACAGCCAGTTCCGCCTCTAGGTCTTCTCGTTCCTTCCTCCTCAACCTATTGAGGTTGGCGTTGAGACTGAGGCAGGTGCCCCGCAGGGAGGCCTTACACGCATCCCAAGTATTAAAGATGGAGGTGTCCGAAGCCGGGTTGAGGGTCAAAAACTCCCCTAACGCTTTACGCAGTTCCTTGCACGAGGTGTCATCCCAGACAAGCGCCGGTGGAAAGTACCACTTCCTCACCCCATCTCCTCCGGACGGCCAGTGGAGCCCTAGCTCCAGCAAGCTATGGTCAGACACAGAAAGGGGGAAGACGCTAGAATCCCGGACATCTCCCCTGAGGGCCTGGCCTACAAAAATATGATAGAGTCGGGAGTAGGTATGATGAACATGAGAGAAGAACGTGTAATCTCGCATTTGTGGGTGCAGGAATCACCAGCTGTCAATCAAACCAAGCTCACCAACCATACTCCGAGTTTCGGTAGAAAAAACCCCAGCGCCCGCTCTCTGAGCTCGGGAGCTGTCCAAGTCCTTGTCCCAAACCATGTTGAAATCCCCCATTAGAACCACATGCCCTTCAAAAAAATACCCCGCCCTGTCCAGCAGATCTCTGAGAAAAGCATTCTGCCCCGAGTTAGGAACATACACCACCACAAATGAACAGATCGTGCCATGAAGTACCCCCTTGACCATCAGCCAACGCCCCTCCTTGTCACAGCTGATCCCCATAGGTTGGAAGTGTAAAGATGCTCGGAACAGGAGTGCCACCCCTCTATGTTTTGTAGATGCAGATGATCTATAAATGAGCGGGAAGTGCCTATGGCGTAATCGAAGCTCATCTTTACGCGCCAGGTGGGTCTCTTGGAGCCCCACAATATCTAAGTGGTGATCGGATAAATATTTCCAAATCTTCTGGCGCTTCTGAGGGGAGTTGAGGCCCTTCACATTCCATGTCCCAATACTAAGCGGCATGGGGACTAATCAGAACCCCACCCCTGCATGCATAACACGACAGCCTGCCTATTCCCACCCCCTATCAAAGGCAGCCAAGCAGACCCCCATGCTCCATCCAGCACCGGACCTCCATAGATCACTGCAGCCCTCCCAGATCTCGGCCGCCCAAGCTCGGCGGCAGCTCCCACCCAGCAAGCAATCCCTCCCCTAAGCCTGACAAGCAAGAGCACAATCAACTCAGATGGAGAGAGAAAAAAGCATATTACACATCCACTCCAGACGCCACCACCGTTCAGCCCAACCTCCCCCCAAACTCCAACCCCCCGCAAAGACCCCCAGCGTCCCTCCCACCTACCTCCCCCCCCCCCCCCAAGACCAAAACCTGAACCTGAACCAAAAACAAACAAGTGTACTTAGCAGTCCCAGTGGATGGTAGTTCGGGAAGATCCTCCTGGGCTGGGGCCGGGGTACCATAGTTGGGACCCCAAGAGACTACGAACCGGGGTGTATTCTCCAAAAGTACAATCAAACCCTCGGTACCTGAAGTCCTGCGCCCCTCCGGCACCCACCAGCTGGCGGCTGATAGATCAGGCAGCTCCTGAGCTTTGCTGGGAAGATGCCAAAGTCGCCGAGGCCACCGAGGCTACTGCATCCCCCCTCTCCAACAAGCTAGCCGAACGGTCAGGTCTCCTGCTGTCCAGATCCGGGCCCACTCTCTGCCATGAGGAGGAACGCCTGCGTCTCCGCGGCGGCGAGCCGCCAGCTCCTTGTGAGGGGGTCACATGATCCAGCCCCAGAAGGTCCTTTGCCACTTGGAGAGAGCGAATCTGCACCAGCCTGTTCTCCCACCTGAAGATGATGCGGAATGGATTACCCCACGAGTAGGAGATTCCGTGTTCCCGGAGAAAGGCGGTCACTGGACGGAACTCCCGCCTTTTCTGAAGGGTTGAAGCTGCTAGGTCTTGATAGAGCTGCGGTCGGTGCTCCCTAAACTGCAGAGAAGTGATGGTCCGTGCCTTCCGAAGGATGCGTTCTTTAAGCTGGAAATCGTGAACACAAACTAATATGTCCGGGGGCGGTCCCCCTCTCCTCGGAAGACCAACCCTATGCACCCTGTCCATTCTGATTTCCCGGACCTCCTCGTCGTCCAACACCTGCAGGAAAAGGGCCTGGACATATCCCCGCAGATCACCCGCTTCTCCGTCCCACGGTACAGCGCGAATGCGGATGTTGTTCCGGCGGGAACGGTTCTCCAGATCCTCCGCGTGGGACTGGAGATCCAGGTTTTGCTCTGTAAGCCGAATGATGTCTTGCTGTAACTGGTGGACATTGTTCGCCATACTTAAATCGTGATCCTCCAAGGTGGCCACCCTCTCTCCAGTACCGTCCACATCCCTCCGCACTTCACGGAGGTCCGACGCGAGCTGGGCGCGAAGTTCCGAAATATCTTCTTTGATGGAAGCGAAGAGCTCCGTCATAAAGGCCTTGGTCGCTGGGGCCTCATCGTCCGACCTCTTGGGCGACGCGCTGGATCCAGTGGACGCCGGCTGCTGGGTAGATTTCGCTGCGCCATCTTTCCCAAGCTTCCCTTTGCGAGACGCGGCTGACATCGTGGCACCACCTAGACCGGATGCGGCACTCCCCCCAACTGCAGGCGGCGCGATCGGCACCCCAGTGTTCCACCACCTCCTGTTGATGCCGAAGCAGGTGCACCCCACAGTGCAGCGCCACCGATTCTCATGTGCTAGCCCTCTCAGGGTGGGCCCTCCGGCGTGGCAGCGCGGCTCCGCAGACCTTCAAATGCAACCATAGTGGGGGAGCGCGGCGAACCTCTTGCGAGACCCCCCGGCGTGCCAGGCAGCCACCGCCGTCGAGGCAGGCCAAAGCTGGGGCGGTGGGGAAGAGTCCTTACAGCCACCGAGTCCGCTTTGCTCTTAGGGTTGGGTTGGAAGCGCCCGCTCTTCAACTCCAGCAGGCCTCGCTCCAGCGTAATCTCCCCACACCTTCCAATGCAGTACAGCCCCCCCAGCAGTTGTTAAGCTGAGGCCCAAAGTCCGTAGCCCCCCCCAGTCACTTCTCCGCACCCGGCTCTCTCCTCAGCAGTGCAGGAAGACCGGGCCCGCCAGTGACGCAAGGCCGGGGATCACAGGCCTGCAGTTCTCAAGGCGCCCCTGGCCCAGTTCAGCCGTCTCCGGGTCCGGACCCGTTGCTGAGTCCAATCGCACCGCTACGGGGATAGCCTCCCGGAATATCAGCCACGCTGGAGCAAACGGGAAAGAGCGGGGGGTAGGGGGGGGGGGGGGCAAGGCGCCGTCACTCCGCCGGACCCCGCCGGCCCGCACCGCTGGCGGACACGCGGTGGCCGCCGCCCCCGACCCCAGCGTCGCCTCTCCTCACCCGCCCCTCACTATCAGGCCAGGTAGGCAATAAGGCTGAGGCCGCGAACGCCGGAGCTTCCCTCGCTCCACCTCAGAGTCCGCTCTATGCAGCCGCGTCTGGGACCCGGAAGTCCAGCCCCTCCAACACTCTAGGCCGGGTATTGCAGGGCCGCGCGGCGTCGTCGCTCCAGAGACCCCGTCCAGCCCTCCAAAGGTCTCGGTCGTGGCACCGGAGCTGACCCCCACTCGTCAGGGAGCCGAATCCGTCCCCGTGGGGCCGTAGAGCATGCCGCAAAACGTGCTGGACAAAGCTAAGCTGGGCTCGGCGCCGGAGGGACTTGAAAGACGTCCTACTCCGTCGCCATCTTGGCCACGCCCCGAAATATTTTTATTCATGCCGCATTTAAAAAAAAAAAAAGTAAAAAAGTTACACACTGGCCTATGTTCCTATGTTCTTTTTAAATTTAATTATTAGATCTCTGTGATGGGCCAGGGTGCAGGGCTCTTGTTCTTGTTCAATACGGGGGGGGGGGTTTAGAGTGAGTGGGGTCGCCTCTCACCAAGCCTCTCTTTGGCACCAGGGATAGCATCTCATGGGCCAAATATAATAAAAAAGGATGGGGCATGCAGACCCCATTCCCAAGCCTGCGAATGCCCAAGGGACCCATCCTCCAGGGGCGGTTCAATGACTGTCCTGGGGAGCCGATCCCCAGGACATAATAGTTTCCTTGCCTGCAAGAGTCTAGCAGCCCACCAGCAATATGCTCTATGCTCTTCAGCTGGGGTGCAAGAGCCACTCGTGGTTGTTTTTATGACTGCATTTTCTGGGCAAAACAATGTTAAAAGAGACTTAATGACATTGATTTTTTTTTAACAAAATGGGTCTCCGACTATTTATTTTAACATTTTCACCCACAAAATGGAATAATAAGAACTATGTTGACAGAAAGACCTATATTAAAGGGCTCTGACCAAGTGTAATTTAATTAAAATACACATTAGATTACAAATCTGTATCGAGGAAGATGATAGATCTGCTTTGCATATATTGATATGCTTATTCCTTCATTAAGCAAATAAATAGGCCCACTTTTATATTTTGGTGTTTTGACTGTTTGACGCAGCCAGTAAGTCTGCCTGAGTGGGCCAGAACCTATGAGACCAACCACACACATGCTGCTCATGCCAGAAGGTTGGGCATGGCGTGGGGTTGGGTGCACGTAGGTCAGGCCCTGTGACCAAACTCCCCCCCCCCCCCCCCCTCACCCCCACCACGACTCATGGCTCTGCGTGAAGGCTTGGCCGCAGACCTTGTTTTCAACTCCTCACTGCCTTCAGATGTGTGCAGCAGTGGGTTGGCTTTAGGTATGGTAATAAAATATTAACGTTTTTTAAAAACCCTGAATAAAAAACAATGGTTAAAGTGGCTTTATAGTTAGGTAAAAATGTTGGTGACAACATACATTTTTTAACTCAAAACACAGAAATTCTTTAATGTGTGGCGAGGGCACAAGTTATAGTTACTTGAGATAACTATAACTGATGAATCTTGGCAGACAAGCAACCCCCCAACTGCGGACAACCTTCAGCCTGCATCGAACCCGATGCAGGTAGCCAACCCCATGCTATGCACTGCCTTTACCCGTGCATAGTATGGGGTTGGCCACAGGGTCTAGTTTTCAGCCAATCCCCGCAGACCGCCAACTCTACCCTACTCACAGCCTTTTGGCATGCGCAGCGTGCAGTTGGTCTCTCATGTCCTGACCACAATCATGCAGAATCCATTCCCCGGGGCCACTTTTTAACCGCATCCATGCGGGGCATTTTCCCGCTGTGCGCTGGAAAATTCAAAAACCCACTTTACATGACGAGTTCACCTTGTCATGAGTGTACCAGAGGTACACCTCATGACGAGCTGAGCTCGTCATGAGCGTCGAAGGGGTTAAAGAGGGTGTGTTGCCCTCCTCTCAGAACCTTTGCAGGTTCCTGGGTTCCCATTCCCTCGAGCAGTATTTTTTTTTTAAATCGTTCAGGCAGAGCCCCATGAACCTTTGCAGTCCCCCCTGGGGCCTTTATTTTTTTTAAGGGGAGAGGGGGCACACGACAAACCTTACCAAGCCACTCCTGTTGCCAGGGACCCCATCCCTCTGCCCTAATTCACAATAGCGAGGAGGGGAGCGTGAAGCCTCCCCTCCCAATGCCTCTATTGGGCCCGGAGACCCCATTTTATGGGGCCTAATTCATAATAAAGTGAAAGGTGCATGCGGACCCCCACCTGTGCCTCTATCTGGCCCCATTACCCTGGCCATTGTTTTTTTAAGGGGAGTGGGGCACACAGCTCCCCAAGCCACGTTGGGCCCCAGAGACCTCATTCCCCGAGGCATTTTTTTTAATGGGGTGGGGATGCGTGGTCCTCCTCCCCAAGCCATTAGTGGCCCCAGAGACTCCATCCTGTGGGGACTTTCTTATATATTTTTTTAAGGTGCGGGGTAGCATAGGCCCTTCCCCTCACCACTTTGGGCCCGGGAGACCATATCCCCTGCATCCTTTGTTATTTGAGGGAAGGGGGGCGCGGGCCCCCTCCCCAAACTACTTTAGGTGCCGGGTAACTCATCCACTGAGGCCTTCTGTTAATTTTTATGGAGTGGGTGTGCAGTCCTTCCTCTCTAAGCCACTTTGGGCCCCAGCGACCACCATACCCTGGGACCCCTCTTTTTTTATGGGGCGGGACCAATAGTGGCCCAGGGGAATCCATCCTCCCAGGGCCTTTGTTATTGTTTGAGGGGCGTGGGTCCGCACTGCTGAAAGATGGATTCCCCGGGATCCAAGAGTGGCTTGGGGAGGGGTCCTGTTGGTCCCTTCCCCTTTATTGTGAATTTGGCCAAAGGGATGGGGTCCGCAGGCCAGGACTGGTTCGGCAAGTAGTGCCCCACTTGCGCCCCTCCACAAATATTAGCCATTAAAGACTTGTGGGCCCTGGCCCATTGTAGTTTAATTAAAAAAAGAATGCCGGACATTGTTTTGCTGCTTTCTTTTTTTTTTTAAAAGCACATGGGAATCTTGCTGGATTGCGGCTTTTTTATAAAACTAATATATATATATATATATATATATGCCTTTTGGGACCCCACTCCCAACCCACAAGGGCTGGGGGCAGGACATCCCTACCCTGCCTCCTCATAAATACATTGTTTCATAATCTCTGGACAGGAGACTAATTCCCCTGAGGCCTGGAATGGATGCCTGCAACATTTTTCTCATGTTGCAGGCAGACAATCAGAGCGCTCGCTCCCAAGGGGAGAATGACTCCCGCAGGAGCCAGTTGGCACAAAGGGAAAAAAATCCCCTGGCCCACTCGGAAAGCTCTTTTTTTCTCAATTGGGTTCAGAGGTGATGGAGCAAGGTGGCAAAACAAAATTGTGTACCCCTTGTGAAATCAATGTTCCATAACGTTAACGTTTACTAATGGTGTGTTGTGGTGAAATAACCAACAATAGTATAAGATGCACACAAATGTACACATGGGAATACTGATTTTGCTTGCATGAAGCAATATAATTAACTAATTTGTATTGTTATTGTGATGTGAACTAATGCCCAGCTTAAATATAAATAAAAGCAATATGAATGTGCTTATTGTACACGTTATTGAGCCAGAAAGTCGTTGGATATAAGTATGAAACGCATTTATGTGGCTTACTTGCTAGGTAATAACTAATAGGGAAACATTAGTACGGTGGGAGGTAAACAGAAGGGCTTTAGTTCCATATTTAACATGAATTTGTGTTTGTTTCTATGATAGTTCCAAAAGTGGCCTCTGAGGCCTAGTGAAAACATGGCTGCTCTGGTAAACTGCGAGCAAGTGCTGAACTGCGCATGCACACCCAAAGCCTGCAAGTGAGAATGAACTGCCTGTGCTCGGATGAGAAGTTCAAGGCTACTGTGCCCTGGAAGTCAGGATGGTTGCCAAAACATGGACATTCGAGTGTTCTGAACGTGGGAAAGAAACGTGAAGTTACCAGTCAAGGAAGTGGCTAGGCCAAAGACTGTCCTAAACAATTGCCTTTTATTAAACTGCTGAATCACCATGAATATGATGTTGTAATGGTGAGGAGATGCTCACCCATCCCAAATTTGTCCGTTCAGAACCCGAGTTGGTGATGTTAGATACTTTTTAGATAGATTAAGTTAGGAAATTAGGGTATAAAAAACCCTGATTTTGCTTAGAGGGGATCGCTCTTTTCGATTTCATCTCGAAGTGCTGTCGAATTGCAGATCGATTCCTGGATGTAAGATGCTTTGATTTATTTCTTGTTTGCTTTGCAGGATTGAGGGATAAGATGATGGCGTTAGCTAGGGATGTTAGGAGAGAATGAATTTGGAACTATCTGTTCTTTGCTAAACTTTTCAACTGATCTAGAAAATAAATGTCTATTTTCCGAGCTTTAAAATAAAATGATCATTCTGAAATAAAGTTTAAGATTTTTACTGAATAAAGAATTAATTAATGCATAAATGTCAGACATACTAAAAGTTTGCTTTTAATAAAAATTGGGAAATGGAAGATTAAATCTGGTCTTTTGATTTTCCTACGCCTATTTTTCTTTCTAGCAGATCCATTGCCACTATGGTGGTGTGTCTGAATAAAATTAACATTTGTTGAAAACCATGGTAAAACGTCTAGAACTGCAGGTGTAAATAATAACTAGTTGAATAGGTTTAGACACTCTACCAATGTTACAGCAGTACTCCTTTTTATTTCACCAATCCCTGATGTCGAATTAAATGAAACAGAGCAAGTGTGCAGTGTTATGGCCCCCACTGGTGAATTAATGCGTATCCGGATATTACAGGGAAACGGTGATGTTGATTTAGAAATTATTTTTGGAGTTCCGCTTTTGCAGTAACGCAATAGACCCTTGAATCCCTTTGTCCAGATACACAATTGTGTTTTATCCTTATGATCTCAAAAACTACTTTACTGAATTATACCAAATCCCAAAAAGCACGCTTCCTGTACTTCTATCTAGCTTCCTGGAAAATTTGGTTTGATTCCGTTCAGCAGTTTTTGCAGCATAGCCTTCCAAAAGTCTATGGAAAATAAATAGGAAATTTGGTCTTGGGATTGCCCTTTTTTTTCCTCGCCCCTCGCTTGGCAGGTTCACCACGAAACTTTCCATGAAGGAGCCGAGATCAATAATTTTTTTATAGACAGTTTTGTGAAGATTCATCTAAAAGCGCCAAAGTTATTAGCAAACCATATAACACTTTTACTATGGAAACCCAGATCTGTGACTGGAGGTGAATGTTTGACAATGTTCAACATTCCGTCCATCATCTTTTTGTGTTGCTATGGTCTCTAGCCTACCTTATTCATGTTTACAGGAAACATTGCCTGTGTTTTAAGTATCATCGTGAGAAAATTTAAGGGGACACACCCTTACCCCCAGTTTAGACAACTCTCCTGAGGCGGAAGCCTGGAGTGGTTTCTTTTAAGCTAAAGCTTTTTTAAATTACGCTCGAGGATTGTATTTTTAGATTGTATCACTATCTGCTGTTACTTGACATTACTGATAAGTAGAAACTGTTAAAATTAGAATAGGATTGTTTTACCGGTATCTTTCTCTACTGTTGCCTGACATCACGGTGGGGTGCATTGCAACCTAATCGCGGCGTGGAAGGGCTCCCATACACCTCGCGGGCAGCCATCTTGGGGGTCACAGGGCGGTTAGCGCTCTAGTGGCAGACACAGGGGGCAGGATAAAAGAGTGTATGCACCGAGGTTCAGGTTTCCAGTTTAGACAACTCTCCTGAGGCGGAAGCCGGGAGTGGTTTCTTTTAAGCTAAAGCTTTTTTAAATTATGCTCGAGGATTGTATTTTTAGATTGTATCACTATCTGCTGTTGCTTGACATTACTGATAAGTAGAAACTGTTAAAATTAGAATAGGATTGTTTTACCGGTATCTTTCTCTACTGTTGCCTGACATCACGGTGGGGTGCATTGCAACCTAATCGCGGCGTGGAAGGGCTCCCATACACCTCGCGGGCAGCCATCTTGGGGATCACAGGGCGGTTAGTGCTCTAGTGGCAGACACAGGGGGCTGGATAAAAGAGTGTACGCACTGAGGTTCAGGTTTCCAGTTTAGACAACTCTCCTGAGGCGGAAGCCGGGAGTGGTTTCTTTTAAGCTAAAGCTTTTTTAAATTACGCTCGAGGATTGTATTTTTAGATTGTATCACTATCTGCTGTTACTTGACATTACTGATAAGTAGAACCTGTTAAAATTAGAATAGGATTGTTTTACCGGTATCTTTCTCTACTGTTGCCTGACATCACGGGGGGGTGCATTGCAACCTAATTGCGGCGTCTCCACAGCCGGGGATGAACACGGAAGGGCTCCCATACACCTCGCGGGCAGCCATCTTGGGGGTCACAGGGCGGTTGGCGCTCTAGTGGCAGACACAGGGGGTAGGATTAAAAGAAATGGTTGCACAGAAGCGCAGCGGACGTGCGCAGCGGGCGCGCCAATGGCAAGCCAGACCGCGCCAGACCGCGCCCGGGGACCATGTCGATGGCACAATGACCCCTCGAGGAGTGCAGACTCGTACCTATTCCCTGGACTCCCTGAGGGCTATACAAACCCAGACGGGGAAGGGAAGGATAGACGGTATTTTGAAGATATCGCCAGGGCTGGAAGGACGAGTAGTCTGTACCCCCTGCCGGCCTCAAATGAACGCATCGGCCGAGTGTTTTACAAGAGGGGAAGGAACATCATACCATCCCAGCAGGAGAGAGAATTCACAGAGCCTCCTATTGTGTAATGTTAGATCCCGGGTGAAACATTCCTGTGAGATTTGGGACATGTTAGATACTCATGACCCCGACCTGTGCTTTTTTACTGAGACTTGGCTAAGTCAGGCGAGTCAACCAGCCATTACTCTAGCTATACCGGAGAGCTATAAGTTTATCCATTCTGATAGTCACAAAAACGGGAGGAGGGATTGCGATTGCATTCAAAAATCACCTAACTGTAAACTGGATATCAACAATGAATGATGACTGTTTAGAATTAGGAATCTTTAAGGTTACAGTGTCGGTCTCCGAGGGCTGGTATGGTGCTTTAATCTACCGGCCCCCGGGACCGAAAGCCAAGTTTACTGATCGCCTGACGGAACACATTGCCTTACACGTGTTAGCCAGTAACAGATTCATTTTGTTGGGAGATTTTAACTTCCATGGGGAAAACCGGTCCGACTTAGAAGTAAATAAACTTTTTTCGGCATTAGACATAATTGGTCTTTCGCCAAGAGGAGAAGGGCCCACACATATAGCGGGCCATCAATTGGACCTTGTTTTTTCCAACATTGACCAGCTTGTGTGTAAGACTCCAACATCCCTCCTCTGGACTGATCATGCCCTAATCGAGATTAGGATGCCGCTTGTGAAACCACATGCAGCTAAGCGCCCCATGAAAACTAGTTTCAGGCAGGGGAGGAAATGGCATAAACTCACGGTAGAAGCCTTTGAGGAGGTCTTTCCCACTGAACTTGCCCCCACTGCTAGTGAGGTAGGGGCTAAATTGGAGGCCTTCAATCTGACTATGGAATCGGCACTGGATATTATTATTCCCTTACAGAAGCAAAAGATCCTAACTAGGAGGGTCTCGGCCCCCTGGTACACAATGGAACTAAAACATGATAGAGCTTGTTGCAGAGACCTGGAAAGAAGATGGAGAGCGAATAAGTCCAATGACAATAAATTCTCATAGACAGGCGCTGGCCAAATACCACCTAAAAATGAAAGAGGCCAGGCGGATGTTCATCACGACTCAGATAGAGAGCGCGCCCAACACCTCCAAAGCTCTATTTGGAATAGTGAAGGAGTTTGTAGCCCCTACAGAATGTTGTCGAGCCACAGAGGAGTCACAGGAGCTATGTGACTCCCTAGGGTACTTCTTTCACAATAAAATCTCTAAAATCTATGAAAACTTCCCCTTGCCTGTGCCCCCCCATGAGGGAGTGCAACATTTGTTAGAAAGGACGGTTGAAACTGCAGCCTGCTCTTTATGTAGCTTCTCACCAATTACAAATGAGGAGGTCTTGAAAGGCTTAAGGACAGCTAAGTCGGGCTCTTTGAGTGACATCTGCACCCCAAGGATTATGACGCTGCTGGCCTCCAGCTGTGTTCAATCAATCACAGATATTTTCAACCTGTTAGTCTTTACGGGCACGATCCCTCCCATATGGAAGGAAGCCCATGTACGCCCGATTTAAAAAAAAAAACCCTCGGCGGATCCTACCTCCCTAGGAAACTATAGACCTATCTCCCTCCTGCCTCTTCTCAGCAAAATCCTTGAAGGGATCATTAACAGGCAGCTAAGTGCCTATCTCGAGACAAACCAGCTCTTGGACCCTTCGCAGTCAGGTTTTAGACCTGGGTTCAGTACCGAAATGGCGACTCTAGAGGGAACAGATTCGCTAAGACGCACTGTCGATGCAGGGGGGTCAGCAATCCTAGTTCTATTGGATCTCTCCGCAGCTTTTGATACCATCTCACACCGTAGGCTGGCGGAGAGATTCATGGAAGTATGGATAAATGGAATGGCACTCAAGTGGCTTAACAACTTTCTCTCAGAGAGATTTCAAACGGTGGTACTGGGCGCCTAATCATCAAAAAAATATCACCTAAACAGAGGAGTGCCACAGGGCTCTTGTTTGAGCCCGACACTTTTTAATTTATACATGGCCCCACTAGCTAGGATGGTGGAGCAATTAGGTTTTGGTATCGTCTCTTATGCAGACGATATACAGTTGATCTTTAATATCGGATCAAACCCGGCTTTAGACAAAATACGTTTTGCTAAAGGAATGCTTACCATTGCAAACTGGATGACTGCAAACTATCTCCAGTTGAATCCGGATAAAACCGAACTGATGCTACTAGGTATAGCTACTGAAGTCTGGACAGAGGATTGGTGGCCACAAGAGTTAGGGACCGCTCCATCACCAAAAAAGATAGTGAAAAGTCTGGGACTAAAGCTTGATCGAGCTTTAAATATGAAGGCCCAAGTCTCGGCAATCACAAGCTCATGTTATTATGCCCTCCGACTTGTAAGGAAAATATTACCCTACATTCCGCTCCACCATCGGAGAACACTAGTCCAAGCAATGGTCACCTCACGATTGGACTACGGGAATGCTCTATTGGCGAAAGTCGGGGAGACACTTATGGCCAAGTTACAGGTGGTGCAGAACACTGCCGCTAGAATGATTCTCAATCAACCGGCAGGCTCCCCCTCAGCGCCACTGCTAAGAAAACTCCATTGGCTATCAGTAAAAAAGAGGTCATTTTTCAAGATCTGTTGTCTGACCTTTAAAGCAGTCAATGAGACTGGCCCGATGTATCTACGTAACAAGATACGGAAATATATCCCTAGTAGGCATCTGAGATCAACAACTCAACAGTTGCTACAGCCCACGAGCATCCGATTGGTCAGGACGGGAGGGAAAACCTTCTCGTACCTAGCACTCAAGTACTGGAATCAACTCCCGTTGGGTCTGCGCACTATGACTAGCTACAACGGTTTTAGAAAACAGCTGAAAGCTTACTTATTTTAACTTAGAGTATTCCCGTTTTTAGCTCTAGGGAGGTTGTTTTAACTGGATAGCGCCGCGATGCCCCAGGGTGAGGTGAGCGCTTTATAAACTTATAAACTAAACTAAACTAAACTAAACTTACACTTGACCAGAACCTGGATAACACTGATAATCATACTGGATGTGGGGTTCATTGATACAAAGATGCCTCTACAATAATGCAACTTAAAATGGCTAAGTGCAATTACTAACATCAATTCATTTGAAACAAACATTTGTTATTGTATGTAGTCAGAAAGAAAAGAGAAACCCACTACTTGCTGTGCAACCTCATATCATACATATTTAAATAATATCTTTAGCATCTGGTACACCCCATTTAGAAAGGGAGGAGCTCACAGATGCCTTGAAAGAAAATAGAAATCACACATATAGCTAATCTGAAATGCCAATTAATAATGTTCACAACCAGTCGATGTATTGCACATTACTTGAGTATATTGTAACAATATGCAATTTTGGTCAGTAAATGTCGGCATTTCGACCCATTAAAGTCAATGGCTATCATCAGGATAAATGGACAGCCTTGTGCGATTACTGCATTAATAAACAGTGTGAGGGCCCCCATTAATGCAATTGTGAAAATTCACTGATAACTAGCAAAACGCGCCCACAAGAATACATAGCCAAATGAATGTAGCCACACTGCATGGTCCTCGACATGCAACTGGGTTCCAATACCATAAACGATTTTTATTGGTAATGAAATTACAAGAAAAAGTAGTGAAGGATAATTAAAATGAAAAGTTACTTTAATGATTAAGTTATCTCTTCATTTAAATTTTCTCCCATTTCAAAGTATCACATTTACAGACAGCAGGCCAGTAGATACTGTGCCACTTTTATATCTGAAAAATATAGTAATTGATTTAAATGAGTAATGTAAAGTGCAGAAAAATGTTGCATATTATGAACATTTTTGCAGAACATTCTTCTGCACTTGAAATTTCACCCATTAAGAAAAATGACTATGTTTCTGTTATACATGTAACGGTGCCACATATGGCTAAAGGTATGTGCTATGCTGCAAGTACATATGACACAGGCTCGCAGTCACCCATACAAATATATCCTATTCATACGAGACATGTTCATACATCTCCAAATATCACACTCACTGACACACATGGAAGCCCTGTTATAGTGCCCCTAGCCAAAGTATTTTGTTCAAACCACAGTTTCTGGCTCTAGGCTTAAAGTCAACGATGCTGTGTTTGGGGGTGTCTGGTAACAATGTGTGAGTTGCTATACCCCAAAATAATCAGGTGCTAGAAGGAAACGGTTGGTTAGTCACACTGCAAGCATTAGAACGGTCAAAACAAATTAGCCGACTCCACCAGGAACTAACAATGTGCCAATGGACCAATTGGGGCCTACAAGGAATCACTTGTGAGTGTGTCTAAGCTAACTTAAAAAAATGACAAATAGATGCAATGGGGAAACAGCAGGTTCGAGTACACTTGTCTGTCCTAATAGCTCTAACTGGATGAGTGGGCTCCGACAGAAACAGAGTCAAACATGACCTCTGATTCAAACAGTTACACCACTGATTGGCAGTGGATGGTGCCATTTTATGTCGCGACTCTGTGAATGTAAGGGCAACTAATGTGTCATTCCATTGAGTAGAGATCAGATTTATGTGCATTGGCGATCACAGGCAGCCTAAAGATTGATCAAATCATACTGTGTGAGAGTGATTGAATGGTATAATGGTAAGTATCGTCGATCAAAGGATTACACTCTTCAAAGTTTGATTCTGAACATCAAAGCAAGTCCATATACGCATTATTGTGGAGAGTGAGACAAAGTGTGCAGTACATACAACAGGTAAAAGTTTCAAGTAAAATTGTCCATTTACATATACACATTTATGAGCATATGAATCAGCCGCAATCACATTTATTCTGCATATATACAACCTTGTTAATTGCACATTTTGTTATCAAGAATTGACTCAAAATAGTGATTTATGAAAATTATTGTCACCTTTCTGAGTTCACGTCATTGAGTTTATTGTCAGCAATGTGTAGTAAGTCAATCAGTCTACACTTGTTAGTATTCGCTCTTAGACAATTTAAGGTGTATTATTGTAGGTATCCTTGTAGCAGTGAATCCCAGGAACCACTGTTAATGATTATTTAGGTACGATTGTGTTCTTAGAACTTGCATATGGTAGACGGGAGTATATGTCGTCATTGGAATGACCTTCAAGCTTGAATAAGGCAGACTAATGATCATGAGGAAGGTGTGACAGTGTGTTTGAATGTGGATAGGTAAAGCAATGATGTGTGTCTCCTTGAAATGTACATGAAATGCATGTATCTGCTTGAAAATGACAAGCATTTGCAATGCAATAGGTCTCGCATGTATGTGAGTTTGAGCTATTGACATTGCAAATGACAATGCCTTTTATTTTTGTTTCTGTTTTTACAACATAAATAAAAGGCATTGTTATTTACAATGCCAATAGCTAAACTGGAGTAAATGCGAAACCTATTGCATTGCAAATGCTTTTTTTTTTTGGCTGCCTGGGCCGAATTGTGACTCCAATCCAACCCTGGTGCGGGGTCCCGGGATGAGTGCACGCACAGGCGAATGGTTCACACGTGTGCACCCCCAAGGTCCCCTGGCATGCTTTGATGAAGCTGGTAGTGAATCAGTGCAAGTGGGTGCGTGAATCAGAGGGGCACGAGTGCAGCTCCCTCCGCTCCCCCACACTAACCGAGAGCTTGAAGGCACTTGTGTGTAAATCAGATTGTATGTCCCTCAGCCCTGTGTGTAGGTCCTCCGCGTCAGAGACCCCCCAGCCCAACAGTGGTGGGGAGGGAAGAGGGGCTTGCTTATTAATGTTAATCACAGACTTACCTTGTCATTTTTACTGTTGCCTGGCAATCGCTGGTGGCAAAGAATCTGCAGCAGGCGCTTTTACATCCACAATATATTGTGGAAACACAGCGCCGACCCGAAGTCAGTGCCCGGTGCCGTGGCACCTTTCGCACTGCCCTAGTGCCGGCCCAGGATTCCGAGGTCTACAGAGATACACACAGTATAAGTGAATCGGGGTGGGGCACCGACAGAAGCAGTTAACAACGGACACAGAGACATGCACTGCCTCACACAAACCCCGTGGGTGGGCTAGCGCTGCTACCTTCACCAGACACCCTCTCTAGGTGCTGGCTTATTCTCAGGGGCCCTCTGAAAAAGCCCTCGCCTTACTCGGGTCCTTGCCCCCACACTCACCTCTAGTCGTCTCTCCAAACAGAATATGGATCCGCCAGGCACCCGTCTTCTAGCAGCCACTCTAACACCCTAAAAACATTCTTTAACCAACACGGTCTGTGGTTGGTCTGTAGAAAGAACAGGTCGTTGTAGGCTCTCAGCTCAACCAGCCAGTGCCCCCCTGAGTTGATGAGAGGCCTGCTTGTGCCAGTGACGGCAAGCGGTACCACCGCCCCACTGCACAACAGTGCCCAGCACTGGTGCAACCTGGGCAGCCCGGGTCCGCCAGCCCCATCTTCTGCCAGGAACCGTGGACCACTTGCACAGCTGCCAGTGCTATTAACCAGCTACCTGGTACTTTTGTTGCTGACCGACCTTGGAAGTATAAAAAGCGGAACTGGCCCCGCCGAGACATCTTAGTCAAAAATACACATCACTAGAATGAACATAATACACAGAGATGCCCACAGACGTTGCCACAACGAAAACAGCAGAGCCTGCGCACGGCCCTACACATCTTTAGGACTCTGCCCACTAATCACTAAGAAACGCGTGTCAGAGAACACCATTTCACTCAAGATCTCCTGCTAGCGCCTTACTGCAGGGACTGCCCGCTCCAGGCACTGGATGTGGCTGCTATAGATACAATCAGAGCTACTCGGGGTTGGACTCGATAGAAGAACAAGCATTGGAAATGCAATAGGTCTCGCATTAGAAAAGTTGTAGTTATTGGTCTTGTAAATGACATATTTTATTTATTTGTTGGTTTTTAAAATTGCTAAATTGATGGCTTTGTCATTTACAATGCCAATAGTTATAACTTTCGCGAATGTGACACCTATAGCATTTGGAATGCAACATGTTTTGTATTTACGTCACTTAGATGGCAGCTCTGGTCGTTAGGCCACATCTCTAGAGAGCAGGAGAGTGCAGCAGGGGAGAGAAGCACAGCAATGCAATAGGTCTCGCATTAGGAAAGTTTGAGCTATTGGTATTGTAAAGGACACATTTTTTATTTATGTGCTTGTTTTGAAAATAGCGAAATTAATAGCTTTGCTATTTACAATGCCAATAGTTTTATCTTTCGCAAATGTGACACCTATTGTAACACAATATGTGTTGTGAGGGTGAGGGGTTGAGGGTGAGTGAGGGTGAGGGGTTGAGGGTGAGTGAGGGTGAGTGAGGGTGAGGGGTTGAGGGTGAGGGGTTGAGGGTGAGTGAGGGTGAGGGGTTGAGGGTGAGTGAGGGTGAGGGTGAGGGGTTGAGGGTGAGTGAGGGCGAGGGGTTGAGGGTGAGGGAGGGTGAGGGGTTGAGGGTGAGTGAGGGTGAGGGGTTGAGGGTGAGTGAGGGTGAGGGGTTGAGGGTGAGTGAGAGTGAGGGTGAGTGAGGGGTTGAGGGTGAGTGGGGGTTGAGGGTGAGTGGGGGTTGAGGGTGAGTGGGGGTTGAGGGTGAGTGAGGGTGAGGGGTTGAGGGTGAGGGGTTGAGGGTGAGTGAGGGTGAGGGGTTGAGGGTGAGTGAGGGTGAGTGAGGGTCAGGTTGAGGGTGAGTGAGGGTGAGTGAGGGTGAGTGAGGGTGGGTGAGGGTGGGTGAGGGTGGGTGAGGGTGGGTGAGGGTGGGTGAGGGTGGGTGAGGGTGGGTGAGGGTGGGTGAGGGTGGGTGAGGGTGAGTGAGGGTGGGTGAGGGTGGGTGAGGGTGAGTGAGGGTGAGTGAGAGTGAGGGGTTGAGGGTGAGTGAGGGGTTGAGGGTGAGTGAGGGTGAGGGGTTGAGGGTGAGTGAGGGTGAGGGTGAGTGAGGGTGAGGGGTTGAGAGTGAGTGAGGGTGAGGGGTTGAGGGTGAGGGGTTGAGGGTGGGTGAGGGGTTGAGGGTGAGTGAGGGTGAGGGGTTGAGGGTGAGTGAGGGTGAGGGTGAGTGAGGGTGAGGGGTTGAGGGTGAGTGAGGGTGAGGGTGGGTGAGGGTGAGTGAGGGTGAGTGAGGGTGAGTGAGGGGTTGAGGGTGAGTGAGGGTGAGTGAGGGTGAGTGAGTGAGGGGTTGAGGGTGAGGGGTTGAGGGTGAGTGAGGGTGAGGGTGAGGGTTGAGGGGTTGAGGGTGAGTGAGGGTGAGGGGTTGAGGGTGAGGGAGGGTGAGGGTGAGTGAGGGAGGGTGAGGGGTTGAGGGTGAGTGAGGGTGAGTGAGGGTGAGTGAGGGTGAGCGAGGGTGAGTGAGGGTGGGTGAATGAGGGTGGGTGAATGAGGGTGGGTGAGGGTGAGTGAGGGTGAGTGAGGGTGAGAGGGTGAGTGAGGGTGAGTGAGGGTGAGTGAGGGTGAGTGAGGGTGAGTGAGGGTGAGTGAGGGTGGGTGAGGGTGGGGGTGGGTGAGTGAGGGTGAGTGAGGGTGAGAGGGTGAGTGAGGGTGAGGGTGAGTGAGGGTGAGGGGTTGAGGGTGAGTGAGGGTGAGTGAGGGTGAGGGGGTGAGGGGTTGAGGGTGAGTGAGGGTGGGTGAGGGGTTGAGGGTGAGTGAGGGTGAGTGAGGGTGAGGGGTTGAGGGTGAGGGGTTGAGGGTGAGTGAGGGTGAGGGTGAGTGAGGGTGAGTGAGGGTGAGTGAGGGTGAGGGGTTGAGGGTGAGTGAGGGTGAGTGAGGGTGAGGGGTTGAGGGTGAGTGAGGGTGAGGGGTTGAGGGAGGGTGAGGGTGAGGCTGAGTGAGGGTGAGGGGTTGAGGGTGAGTGAGGGTGAGGGGTTGAGGGTGAGTGAGGGTGAGTGAGGGTGAGGGTGAGTGAGGGTGAGTGAGGGTGAGGGGTTGAGGGTGAGTGAGGGTGAGTGAGGGTGAGGGGTTGAGGGTGAGTGAGGGTGAGGGGTTGAGGGTGAGTGAGGGTGAGGGGTTGAGGGTGAGTGAGGGTGAGTGAGGGTGAGTGAGGGTGAGTGAGGGTGAGTGAGGGTGAGTGAGGGTGAGGGGTTGAGGGTGAGTGAGGGTGAGGGGTTGAGGGTGAGTGAGGGTGAGGGGTTGAGGGAGGGTGAGGGTGAGGCTGAGTGAGGGTGAGGGGTTGAGGGTGAGTGAGGGTGAGGGGTTGAGGGTGAGTGAGGGTGAGGGTGAGTGAGGGTGAGGGTGAGTGAGGGTGAGGGGTTGAGGGTGAGTGAGGGTGAGTGAGGGTGAGTGAGGGTGAGGGGTTGAGGGTGAGTGAGGGTGAGGGGTTGAGGGTGAGTGAGGGTGAGGGGTTGAGGGTGAGTGAGGGTGAGGGGTTGAGGGTGAGTGAGGGTGAGGGGTTGAGGGTGAGTGAGGGTGAGGGGTTGAGGGTGAGTGAGGGTGAGGGGTTGAGGGAGGGTGAGGGTGAGTGAGGGTGAGGGGTTGAGGGTGAGTGAGGGTGAGGGGTTGAGGGTGAGTGAGGGTGAGGGTGAGGGGTTGAGGGTGCGTGAGGGTGAGGGGTTGAGGGTGAGACAGACAGAGCAGACGGCGCAAACACAGACAGGAGGCTGCACGTACGGCAATCGCAGAAGGCTCACGCACACAGCGTGCATAAGGTATACCTACATAGCAGATGACGAAGTGAATGTACACACAAACTGTGCCTACAACAGTAAATGCATTCCTTTAGAGAACACACAGAGTATACAAAACATGGCGCACGCCTGCGGGCATAGTCACAAATAGGCACCCATACAGTCTGCGAGTACAGCAGACGCATGCACACAGCAGAAGGCAGCCTGCATAGAAAGACACGAGTGGAGCGCACACGCAGGGACATTCACAGCGTCCACATGCACAGAGCGGGGTCACAGCTGACGCGGCGCTCGTGCAGGATACAACACACATGATTGAAGAGAGAGACAACTTGGAGGAATGCTTGTAGGTGTGTGTGTAGACGATGAGGGTGTGAAGCAGCAGGAATTTATTCTCCTATTTTTTTATATGAAATGTTCAGTTTTCTGATTGACATTGTATCAGCTGGGATAGATAGTCAAAGCTGCCTAGTAGAAACTTCCAGTAAATTAGTATCGGGAGAGGCGGCATAACATGATTATTCGCTCTGCATAGGAGCTCTTTAGATGATGCAGTCTAATAAAAAAAATAGAGGTTTGCCAATGACATTTTGCTCCAAATTCAAAGATACAGCTAACTGCTGATTTACCTTAATCAGTGACACGGTGAAGCATGAACGCATGCGGTAATGACGGAGATGCAGTTCTTGACCCGAGTTACAGTTTCACGTTTCTTACTGGGGGTTGTTTTGCAACTTTACAGATTGGAATAATAATAATCCACTTTGCTGAACAATATAACATGTGAATTCACCACGAACCTATTGCAACTCGGTGTAAAAAGATAAAATCCCAAATCAAGACACAAGTATTGTTGCAAAAGGTGGTGTGAAGCAGCAGGAAAAGACAGCACCAACCCTAATGAAAACGAGTCAAAAGAAACACGAGAGACGGCGGAGGGCATTGCTGTGGGGAGGGGGGAGGAGAAATGCGACACGGCGGGCAGGGGAGGGGGCGGAGCGGGTAAAAAAAAAACAAGACGGAGAGAAGGCAGAGAAGGGGAGGGGGGAGGAGAAATGCGACACGGCGGGCAGGGGAGGGGGCGGAGCGGGTAGAGCGGCATGTGGGTGTGAAGCAGCCGGGGCCTTTGAAGTGAAGCTAAGCTTCACTTCAAAAGGTGTGGGAGGAATGCGGCTGAGGGAACAGACGGCGATTTGGTGACGGGCACAGCACCAAATCGCCGCAGTTCGGTAAACTTTGTTTAAAGCCCTATAGTCTCGCTCTGCTCAATGCGCATGCGCATTGACAGGCGAGACCTAAAAAACAGACTCCGAGAAACACAGTGCTGTAGGAGGTCTAACAATCCCAGAATGGATAACCTGCTCCTGCCACAAGGGGCCACGAATGACCATATTCCTACAGAGGTCAGTCGGAAGCACCAGTGTATGAGTTGTCCGTGCCAGGATGTGGTTCTGTGACACACAGAACACACAGAGCTCGGCAGCAGGCACCTTCACGTGGATAGTTAGACCGGAACCCGTGCATAACAGATCAGCAGGGCCGCGGAGCCATCGGACAGGCACTGCAGCTGGGAATCTGCGCGCCGTTGGAGCAGGTACTGGAACCCCTGGAAGCAGGAAGGTTACACACAGCGCTCCGAGGACGGCGCATGGATTCGTTAAATGAGCTCATAGTGGCCCCTTGAAGCTGTACACTGCTCTCTGCAGTGGGCACACAGATCCACCGAGCTAGCTTTCTAAGACTAAAAGCCATAGCGAGCAGGGCACACGCATTTCTGCAGGAGGTGCCCAGACCCACTCCGCACATAGACCTCTCTCTGCACACAGACCTCTCTGCACACAGACTCAACATAACAGATTCAACCAGGCATAAACAGCGAAAAATAGATAGATATATTACGAGTGACAATGAACTAGACGTACCTGGGCCTGTCTCTGCAAGTCTCGTGGGCATCCTCGAGGGTCGTTTTTTTTGCCTCCTCTCGGTAAATAAAAAAATTACAGTTTTTTTAGGGCTTGGCGGACACGTCTCCGGGGAGGGGGCTGTCTCCTGATGGTGTCATTCATTGACTGGGGAAGGAGACAGACACTCTTAATTGAATTTCCCTGGGGGGAGGTGGATTGTCCTCTGCTGGAGGGGTGGCGGTGCAAGCTGTCCGTGTGTGGGCAGTACGGCTTACAGTGATGCAGCCAGGCTAATGGCCCAAGCTGGATAAAGGATCGCCCCCTGGGAGGCCACAGCACACCACAATACCTCCTATCCACTTCCCAAAAGTCTTATTTTATGTGCAGACTGTGCCTTAAAAAACTAGGCTGCCCTTTTAAGGTTCACGTGGGTGGGGTAATTAAATTAATGTTCTTAATTGGCGCTAATCGTGTGGGAAACACCCATTCACCGCGCCTTTGTGACATGTGAGCTGTAATATACAAACAGTAATAGGGGGGGATGCCTAAATAGCGCCTGAGAGCTCTGCCACAACAGCGGTTACTTTTCTACAAATCAGTGGCAATACATAACGACCTCCGAAGATAAAAGCTTAAGTAGGCCCAGCAGTTGTTCTCCAGACTAAATGATTCTGCGGTTGATGCTTGGCTAAGCCGCAGCACCACAAACTGAAATTGCTTTTATTGTGAGATATTTTGGGATACACCTACCTGCGGGCTTTATGTCCGCAGCCCGGATTAGAACGGAAGCCAGGCAACTTGTTTTGGGACGGGGCCGCAAACAGGAAGCGGACGGGAGCCTAACCCGCGCTCCTGTAGTCAGCCGGAAGATTTGCCTGTGAACTAGTGGAGCTCCCGTGGTCGTGGAGAGCCCCGCCTGTTGTCAAGACTGACCCGCAGGCTGCCGAGGGAGACAGGGACACACGAAAAGACCCCGGTAAGTGTGGGGGGAGGGGGTGCGCGCGCGTATGTGTATGTGTCTGTGTGCGTGTGTGTGTGCGTGTGTCTGTCTGCGTGTGTCTGTCTGCGTGTGTCTGTCTGTCTATGTGTGCGCGCGCCTGTATGTGTGTGCATGCAGAGGGGTGGGGGCTGGCTGTGTCTGTGTGTGTGCCATTAATGCATGCGAGCGGAGCGAAGCGAAAGCAGGGGCTGGGAGTTCGTCTGCGCAAGCGCGGCTCAGACGCGCGCTCCCCGCGGTCAAAACTGAGACTGCAAAAGCGCGCGTCTGAGTCGTGTCCCACATTCCCAAAAACGGATCACAATAGTTGTCGAAGCACTGCAATCAATGCTTACGCATTGAATGCAGGTCGTGCTTCGACCTAAAAAGGTAGATCAGATATCATACCTTTGATTTGATTGTGTTTTTGGAGGGTGAATATGGTAAGCTACAGACCATGCCGTAAATGTGATTGCGTTCTTGGAAGGTCAAAATGTTGATTAGAAAGCAAGCCATAGATGAGTTTGTGTCCTTAGAGTGTACATACGGTACACCTGGGATCAAGCCATCGGTGTTTGTACTCCTGGAATTTACTGGCATAGATGAGCAACCAAGACAATGCTGTGATAGAATCCCTGAATGGCCAGGTGCTACAGAAGTAACTTGTTCAGACAGTGGATCATCTTGCCGCTGTGAAAACAAAAAATACTCAAAACAATAGTAAAAGGTGGCAGTGTTTTATTGTATTTCAATGTGTAACATAATACCATCCTCTGATCTCTTTGCAGTTTTCTCTTTTGGTATGATGCCATTTGTTGGTAGGAAAAGCCACAGCGGCACTAGGGCATTGGTATAGGGAAGGAGAGGGCCTTCTCACTTCCTGCTGTTGAGAAAGGCACACAGAAACAGTCAAATGCTACAGTTCACAGAAGGGTGCAGATGTAAAATCCATGTTACATCTCTATATTCCTTACTACATAAGGGATAACTCGTCATTGCCACAGCTCCTATTTGAAGCAAGGGGGGATTCTGTTTTCAGACTTTGTGTTTTCCAAAGCACATTCAAACGGGATGCCATCCAGTGGAATAGGGAGACCATCTCCTGGCTTTGGGACATCACATTCTCCAACCCTACACCAAGACGGGGCTTAGTGCTGCTATGGGTTCAATAACAGTAAAAGTCCTTCATTGAAAAATCTACAATCATACAATACTTCTCCATTGGCACAGTCAGGTCATAATGCCTAATAGCAGATGCCAACTGAGTCGGAAATAAAAATGGCATCACGTGAGTTCTCTGGAGTATACTCTTCAGTCTTCACAAGCAGGTGGGAAACATAACTGCATTTGTAAACAATAACACACAGAGCACTTGGAAATGTTCCAAATAAATTTGCTTCATTCTTCTTATGACGTTTCATTTTAGCTGATCTCAGGCTTCTCCAGGAAATCCAAACCGTGCTTTCGGATACCGGAAAGGCCGGTATCTTCAGCCTGTATTTAGGTAAAGCGTTTGGGCATAATAATTATGATTTTAGCCATGATATTTTATTAAGTCAGATAGGCCATCCAATCATATGTTGGGAGAAGGTGGATTACCTTTGGCCAAAAATAGAGGGCTGTATAAGCTACCTAAATTAAAGACCCTGAACCATGCTCTCTAATTTGAAATCGAGAGATAACTGTCCCAAGCCAGTCTTCCAAAATCACACTTACCATCGAAGGATGGCATTCACCTCTGTCAAGCCATCAACGTTTGGGAACGGCACTCCAAAACCAGGCTCACCCTAAATAGATATCTGGACTTTTCAAAACCTTCCCTAGAAAAGAGTAGAGGCATCCGTCTCTGTTGGGCTAGTGACCTTTCTTCAAACGTGGTTCATATCCGTTACCAGTTTTCTAAACCCTGATGGACACTTTGATTTCATCTCTCTTCTACACCGACTTCTTATCCAGACATTCCATCCACACATCCCCTTGACGGACATCTCTACTTTTCTCACCCAGACCCCAGCCCATATTACTCTATTATGTTAGCTTCCATTGCCTCCACAAGGAGACCAAAACTAAACTTCACTCATCCACCACTATCTGCTCTTCCAACACGAATCACTCGAAGACCCAACTCTGAACTCACCCCTACTTAAAATACTTTCTCTTGCCAAGTATCAGCTAAAACACATACTTGCAGGAATGCTTTCTCTCATCATGAAGGACATGACTGGACCTGGCACCAGGTTCCACAATATACATACTTTAGTAATAAAATAATTAAAACTACATGATAAAAGTGGTCCAAACCAGATTTGAAAATAAGGCAAAATGGTCCAATCCCAAATCACATTTGGAATAGGAAATGCTGATCTAAAACCCTGGCTAACCAGCTCTCTCTAACCCACTGCCATCCATATGGATGCTTGTCCCTATTTAACAGCTAGTACAGATCCAGCAATGCGGAACAGAAAACGAAAAAAGGGAGCTGGTTTAACAACACCCAGTCCTGAGGCAAGGAGCATAAAAACCAGACTATGGAGATGCAAAGCCACCGTGGAGATTTGCCATGTCCACTGTGCATGGCTGCTGTTGCACGGATTATTACGCACTCAGGGGCATGTCTTTTCTCCGCGTATCAGCCTGTTGCTCTCATGCGGAGCTGGACAATGATTACCATCAAAGTTAATCTTAGAAGCTAACAAGAATCGGAGACATAATCAAACTCCTTGAACATGTCCTGATCCTTTTTAGTGAGAATCCGGGGCTCCCTTGGGGGGGTTAGCTTCGGAGGTTCTGCTGTGAACTCCTCGTCAAAGTTACTAACGTCTTCACGCCACTTAATCACTGGGACAAACGGAGGCTTCAGACGCTTGCTAAGGAGAGCTTCCCAGTCCATGTTCTGTGGGAACAAAAACAAAGAAATGTTACAAGGTATTCCTTTAGAATGAGAAAAAAAACTGCAATAACATATTTAGGTGTAAAATATTCTGTGCCACCTCCTGATTCCGGCCTAGTGATAGGGAATTGTTCTGAACAAATAAATTTGGTCCAGAACCCATGCCTAAAAAAATCTTTCATAATAAAATTCTCCCTTTTTGATCGCCCTAAATTGCTTAGGATTTCAAATATCAGATGTTTAAAGAAACCAGTAGGTCAAACCAGTGTCACTATACAGCCATTCAACCAGTCGGAATAGGCTCTCCTAAAGCGGAGAATGTTTCCTTAAAATGAAAGATAAGAAGCTGCTGGACAATAGAGAAAGATTTAAAACTGAGATAGTACGTACGAATATACCAGCATCAAGGATTCAAATAGTTAGTGTGGAGTATACTCATTCTGAGTGCTGCACAAATTCCAGCCACATAAAAAGGAAACAAATACCACACACACAGAGTACCTTACTCTCAATCCCTGTTCGCAACTACTAGGGAACTAACGCACAAGTTATTTACCTTCGGTAACGCCTTATCTGGTAGAGACTATCTTGCTTCACATTCCTTACATTACAATTATCCCCAGGCGTCAGACTGGATCTCGAAATTGTTTGTGAGCAGTACCCCTGCGCAACAGTAGGTGGGATCATTTGACTCCCTGTGGCATGAAAGCCCTGTCCCTAGAAAGACAGGGGAGGATGGGTGGGTCGCTGAGGAATCTACGGCTAGATAGTCTCTACCAGATAAGACGTTACCGATAATAAGTATTTGTTCACGTGATTGAAACTATACCTCCCCGGAGGTAGGTCTGCGGACCAATTTCATATGAATAAGTCCTGCAGGACCGAACAGGTAAAGTGCCCATCCCTACGGACATGACTGGCCAGACAGCAGTGTTTGGTAAATGTGTGCAGGGAAGCCCATGTTGCCTGGCCGATGTCCAGGTCCAGAACTCCGGGAGCTAATGCAGTGAATGCAGCTTTAGCTCTGTTTGAATGAGCATGCAAACCCTCCGGGGGTTGATTCTTAGCCAATGCTCAACAGATTTTGATGCGGACTGCGAACCTTCGCAAGACTGCCTTCCTTTCGACATAACCCAAAAAGAGTTGGTCATCCACTCGGAACTCTTTTGTGCGATCAAAGTAGAACGACAACACTCTTTTTGGGTCCATACAGTGAAGGAGCTCCTTTTCCTTGGAGGGATGAGGAAGAACGTAAAAAGTCAACAGAGTGATGGTTTGGCCTATGTGAAACAGAGTGACCACTCTCAGAAGAAAGGAAGCTCTTGTACAAAGCACCAGTTTGTCTGGGTAGATGTTAAAATGAGGAGGCTTGGAGGACAAGGCCTGAATCTCACTGACCCTCTGAAGTTATTGCCACGAGAAAGGCTGTCTTGATGGTAAGGAGCCTTTGTGGACAATTGTGCAGAGGCTCAACGAGTGTGCCCGTAAGAAAAGTGAGGACGAGGTTGAAAGCGGTCAACTGTCGCCGCTCAATCTCCACACAAGAAGACGGAGTTTCGACAGGTTTGGGTGGAAAACGCTCCCCTGTTGCAGTGACAGAAGATCCTCCTGAAGGGGCAGCCTGATTGGAGGGCTGATGGCTATGCTTAACATCTCAGGATACCAGACTCTCCGTGCCCAATCTGGAGCCACAAGGATGACTTGGGCCCCACCGTTCTTGAGAACTCTGGGCAGGAGTGGTATGTGCGGAAAGGCGAACAGGAGGCCTAAGCTTCACTCGAGTAAAAAGCATCTTCGAGTGAGAGCTTCCTTGGAAACTCCAGCACGCAGAACTGCTTACATTGCACGTTCTCAGTCGTCAGTGGCTAACAGATCTAACAAAGTCTCTCCCCACTGCTGAAAGAGACCTTGAAAACCTTCGGATGGGGAAGCCATTCGTGATCCGTTAGGCATCGTTGGCTGAGTTTGTCCGCTTTGGCGTTCAGCGAGCCTGTCAGATGTTGAACCACTAGGGATATGACCTATTGTTCCAGCCTTGTTCGGAGACCCAGGGCCACTTGAACAAATGATGGACGGAATGCTGAATGATTCAAACATCCCCCAGTCAAGAAATCTGGGTTAAATCCATTGTTCTTTTGCCCACTGCGCCACCCCAGTTTGGACCCAGCCATATGCAAATCAGTCTTGACCCTGTGCCCCAAAGGAACAGTCCAGACAGAACTGCCAAGCCTGGACCGGAAACAAGCATCCTGGGACCGGTTTCGGGGTATGCCACCCTTCATCAGCCAGGCTAGCTTGAATCCAGTGGCACAGTGAGCAAGGGACCCATGTCTGGGCATACCCATCCCACTTAGGGCGAAAAGTGTAACTGCAACAAATGATTAACGGAATGCTGAATGATTAGACGTGGGGCCTCCTGACAAAGGGTCCATGACCCCACCCCGCCCTGCTTGTTGTAGTACCACATGGCGGTGGTGTTATCTGTGAACACTTGCACTAGCCTTCCCTGGATGGAGGGTAGAAAGGCTTTAATTGCCAATCGGATTGCTCGGAGCGCCATCAGTTTGATGTGGGGTCCGTATTCCACCGGAGACCAGAGTCCTCTGATCTCTACCTCTCCCAGATGGCCATCCCATCCCAGGAGTGATACATCTGTCACTACCATCCGATCTGGTAGTGGAAAAGAGAGGAGTCTGTCACTGACCCAATTGCAGTTTGTAAGCCACCACTGCAGGTCCTTTTCAGTTCCATCTGAGAACTTGACCATGTCGGAGTGGTTCCCCTGATGCTGCAGGATACAGGAGGCCATGAGGTCCAGAATCCTCAGAGCCATTCTCACCGAAATCCAGGATAAAAGCTTAAACATCTGTATCATAGCCTGAATATCCTGGACTTGTCATTCGGGGAAATTGGCTCAAAACCATACAGTGTCCAGAACAGTTCAGATGAAAGGGAGCATCTGAGAGGGAGTCAGGTGTGACTTCAGCAAGTTTATAGTGAACCACAGTTAATGCAAGAGTTCCACCATAGTCTGGATGTGCGAGAGGACAGCCTGAGGTGAGCCTGCCTTCAACAGCCAATCGTCGGGATAGGGAAAGACTGGCACCACTGATCTCAGCAGATGAGCTGCAACCAGCATCACCTTGGTGAATACCTATGGGGCGCTGGTGAGGCCAAAAGGGAGCATAACAAACTGAAAATGGTGAGAGCCCACCATGAACCGCAGGGAACACCTGTGGGACGGCAGGACATGAATGTGGAGGATGCATCCTGCAAGTCCAGTGCCACAATCCAGGGTCCAGGGCAGACAGGACATGAGCAAAACTGAGTGTCTTGAATCTCTCCTTCTCGAGGAAAAAATTGAGAGAGCACCGGTCGAGGCTAGGACGTAGGCCTGCGTCCTGCTTTGGCAGCAGAAAGAAGCAGGAATAGCAACCACAACCTACTTCTGGCGCTGACACTCTCTATGGCTCCTTTGGCTAAAAGAGCCATCACTGCCTGGTGGAGAAGGGATAGGTGGTCCTCTGTCAGCCTGTAATAAGTAGGTAGCATGGAGGGAGGGGGTAGTCTCAAAGGGGAGGGAATAGCTTTCTCGGACAATCTGCAAAACCCACCTGTCCGATGTTATGGACTGCCAGCTGGGCAGGTGATGGCGAATCGTGCCACCTACTGGGTGCCCATGATGGCAAGCAGGCAGACTAGGAGGGCGGTGAGGAGCCCAGCCGTGGCCCTCACGAGCATCGCGAGGAAGCCAACATGGCGGCAGCTATGAACCAATCAGAAGGGAGGGATGCGGTTTAGACGTCCAAATGCGTCATGGGAGAGTCTCGGTTCAAGAAGGAGTAAGACGGATGAGACGGGGTGCATCGTCCTCGGCGAATGAAGGAGTGGAGGAGCGTCGCAAGAGGACCGGACCAGAGGAGAACACAAGAATCGGAGCTGCCGAGGAAGCCGGAGAAGAGCCCCCGGAGGTCGTGGACGACCCGCGAGAGGAGGAAGAGGACCCAAGTGTCGAGACACGCTCGCAGAGCACCGCTGTAGAGCCCTGTGCCCCCAGGAGGGACAAGGAGGCTGGATCTCCCATCACCACGGCCCAGGAGGGTGGACTCAGGCAAGTGCAGTGTGCATGTTCTTTTTCGTTAAAGGGTTGGTGAGCAGGGTTGAGGGCCACATCGCCGTGAGCACCGTTACTACCCACACCTAGGCACTTCACAGGTAGGGCACTGGTGGAGGAGCACTAATTCCCAAACCCCCGTAAATCAGGGAAGCAACAGCCTGAACAACTTTTTTGTTTGTTTGTTTCTTTTGGGTTTCTGCATCCCTCCTGAGGACCACACCCAGACGAAGACAAGGACCAAAGGAACAAGAGACCTGAGACAAGGATATTTGGCCCTATAAGTTGGAACTAACCATACTCCCTAAAAAGGATACTAAGAGTACTGGAAATTCCCTGTGACAAGAGTATACGAAATAAAGACAAATAAACCTAAAAAGGGCTGTAGGCTTCTTATCGGAGGGTGGGTTTGGGGTGCGCAAACGGAGCTTCCTAGTACAAGGGCTTGGTGGCTGCAGCTGCTTGGGGGGGGGTGGATGGACTGACTAGGCTGGATAGCTTGCACGTCACAGTGCCTTGGAAGGTATAGATGCGGTTGCATGACTCTTCTGTGGTCACAAAAGGAGCAAAAGGTGCCTTGAAGGTGACGGGGGGACATAGAAAGGCCCAAGGACCTGGCCAAAGCCCTGTTGCCCTTAAAGTGATCCAGTGCTGAATCTCCCTTGTCTTCGACAGAAGGCATCAACGGGCATGCCCATGAGTGAGGATTGGACATCCCCAGACAAGCCAGTCATCCTCAACCAGGCGTGGCATCACAGGGCCACGGTCAACAAATCTGTTATGCCTAGTGAATTGGTGGGGTCTAGTCCACAGCGGATGGTAAGCCTCGCTGCATCCCTTCCATCGGCAACAGCATAGGACAGCACAGCCTGAGCCTCCTCTGGGACCATTAGTAGCACCTGTACAACTCTATCCCACCGTGCGGGAATAGTGGCCCAAAAGATTCGTTCACAAACCGCAGTGCAAGGCTGGAGGAAGGAAAATCTTCTTCCCAAGATTGTCTAGCCTCTTGGATTCCCTGTCAAGGGGTATGGTAGGGAATGCACCAGGATTTACATCGGACGTGGAGGCTTGGACCTCAAAGCTCTCTCGGGAGGGGTGAGGAAATTTGGGTCCCCTGGAGTGAGTGGTGGAGGCAGGCAATCGTCCTGTTCACAGGAGCCCCTGTGCTGGGCTTGGACCAAGTCCTGCGCAGGACGTCATTAAGTGCCTCATTGAAAGAAAAAAGCAGTTCTGATGGGGACACTGATCCATGTTTTAGCCCTAGGAGAAGCCAACTCAACCTCAGTTTTTCTCTTCCTTGAAGAGACAGAAGACCCTGAGGCAATGCTCCCTACCTCTGAAAGAGGGATATCCTTGTCCTTTATCCTTTGAAGCCACAGGAGCAGACGACCCTCTCTGTCCCGGAGGGTCTTTTGAGGAAAGGTTCTGCAGATCTTACATTCCTTCGCCTCATGATCCAGATACAGACAGTATATACATTTTTTATGTGGGTCCTCTTTGAACAGCCTTAGCTTTCCACAGGAATCACAAACCCTAAAAAGGGATTTAGAAGTAGACATCCTTTGAAGGTTAAAAAACCAAACAAGTAAGAAGAAACTGAGCAGAGCTCAGGGAGACTCCCTTCACACGACGTGCGGTAGAAAATCTGAGAGCCTGAGCCTCTGGGGAGAACATTCTGGTGGGTGCTGTCGCCTGATTGGCTGCAGTTTGGTCTAACATAATGACTAGAATAGTCATGAGTGTGGGAGCTTTTAGCTCCTGTAGCTAGGGCTACTTTACTTCCTGGTTGGTTATTACCAAGGTTTTTTGGTTATTACAGGCATATTATTGCTTTTTTATATACCGTGGGACTCCCACTCCGACGACGGGGAATGATTCAGGCATGTGAATCTATGAAAGACACCCCAAATACTGGAGAACTGGTATGGCGCCTTGCCCTGGTGGCACGCAGATACTTGATCAAAATATGAGGGGTGACTTTTTTACCCCAAGCCAGTCCCACAGCTGAATGCTAAGGTATGAGCATGGATGAGTTAAAAGAGGATCAAAGAATTGACTACAAGAGGAAACATGGAGTAACTAAAAGCGCTGCGCATTCAGCTGTGCGACTGGCTTGGGGTGAAAAAGTCACCCCTCATATTTTGATCAAGTATCTGCGTGCCACCAGGGCAAGGCGCCATACCAGTTCAGCAAGAACTCTTGAATTAATATGGATGATCATTGAAAACATTGGTGTGCATCCCTGCACTTGTGTGAACATTACCATGATTTATTGCCCTACCCAGGGTTTGCACCCAGAACCAAAATGACTTAAAAACGTACTAAAATTGTTTTGGTTAGGTGATCCACACTGACGGCGATAACATCTAGTTCTTTCTAATTTGTTTAGGGATAAGGGTAGCATTATCTGAAGGTGGAGCTATTTACTTCATTGTTGAAAATTGCAGGAGCTAAGAGACAAGTTTATTATTGCAGTGAGCGTGATAGTCTGCATTAACGTGTTCGTTAAATTCAAATTCCGCTTTTGTGATGAATGGGGGACTGTAGGTCAATGTATTATGGGAGCTGTAGTTGTCTTGGGGCTTGTTGGGAACGTCGAGGCAGGAGCGGTTCAGAACAGGTGACCTTTAAGAACGTAGGAGGGAGGGATTTCAATTAGTGCATTTGGTTGAAAACCGAGTGGCGTTTTGGGGAAGGTAACAATTCTGGTAAACGTGAGACAAACTCGGAGCTGTAAAAATCGTCCTGGCAGGTATGTGTGTTTGTTGACAGAATGTGGCGAAAGTGGGAAGCTTTAATTGAGTACATTGTGGGGAAGGATTAGGTAGGTAGAAATGAGAAGTTAAATGAGGGGAGCAATGAGCTGTATTGGCGACCAGAGAATGAGGCAAGAAGGTTAACAGTAGGTCAGCCAATGATGTGATATATCTAGGGGGAATGCAGACAGTGAGAAATATGGTCGGAGTGTAATACGTGCGACAGGTATGCAAACTGAAATGGCTCATGAATGCTGAAGAGTTAGGCAATGCATGGCGACGTAAAGTGAGTGATTGTTGGGCGACGTGAAGTGCGCGTGTGTTGTAATATGGGACACGCCGCTTAAAATGCTCGGGTTAGGCGTAATTGAAATAACATAGGCTGAAAGTGGGTTAGGAAATTAGCACTTTAGCTCCATGTGGCAGAAGGGGGAAGTAATGCAGCTACAGAAGACTTGTAAGGGGTTCCCTTACGCAAATGTATAAATACATTAAGATGATGTGACATTGTGTTCCAGCAGCTTTGTAAACATGATTCATGATTCATGTACACTACTGGCTTCATCTGTGTTCTGCTCTTATATTCGATCAGCAGTATACTTGAACCTGTATTCTGCACTATTCTGCACATTTCCGCAACCTGCACCCATCCCCGCTTTCCTCTCCTGTTATGCACCGATTGCTCTCCCATATATCGCATTCTTCTTTTGTATTCTGCACTATTCTACACAGTTCTGCAACCTGCACACATTCTCACTCTTCTCTCCTGTATTGCACCGACTGCTACCTCATATATGTCTGGCTGCTCTCTAGGGTCATCTCCACCTGTATTTTGAACATTTGTAATTCACAGACTGCTACCCCATATATTTTGATTGCTCTCTAGTGTCACTCCTACCTGTATTTTGAACATTGGTAATGCACAGTTTGCTACCTCATATTTCTTGGTTGCCAATTAATGTCACTTTGATCTGTGATTTTTGATTCATGTAATTGCTGTCTGCACTTGTATCCTGCCCTTATATACTATCAGTACTATACCTACACTTACACCTTGTTCTCTGTAATTTAATGTTCCTCAGGACTGAGTGTCTGCCTTTCTACAGTGGTATAATATGTTGCTATACCGTATGCTATTATATTATATGTTCACAGGGGTATTTTATTTACAGGGGCATTATATTCCCAGTTGGATCTTGCACATTTCACTCTTCATTACCTGTAATGCACCGATGTTACCTCATATATTTACATCATATATTTACACTCCAGACGAAGATAGGGTGTCGGCATTTTACAGTGATATTATTATAGGTATATATTCCTAATTGTATCCTACACATTCCACTTTTTCCTCACCTGGATGCACCGATTGCTACCACATATATTTACACACCAGACGAAGATAGGGTGTCTGCATCTTACAGTGGTATTATTATACGTATATATTCCTAATTGTATCATTATTATGTATCTGTATCTGGATGCATCTGTCTGACCTGAATATGCTGTTGAGTCCAACTATGCTCCCACATGTACCTTCCCCACCCCAATTGATATGTACTCACATGCTATAACCTTCTTCTGTAAAGCGCTCTGATATCTGCAAAGATCTTGTTCGCGCTATATAAAACTTTCAAAATAAATAAAAATAAATGATAACATGTATTTTGGGATATGTATAAATAAATAGTAATAATGTAATGTTTCACTTGTAGTTACCCCTGAGGAAGGACTCGTGCAGTCCGAAATACATTGGGTTTGAATAAAAAACATGCCTTGGATGAAGTCCGGATGGTCACATCATGAACACTAGAAGCTTGAAAAATAGCATAATACCCTACGTGTGGATCGAGCATGGATCAGTTGAAAGAGGATCAAAGCAGTGAATATAAGAGGAAACATGGGTAACTAAAAGCGCTGCGCATTCAGATGTGCGACTGGCTTGGGGTGAAAAAGTCACCCCTCATATTTTGATCAAGTATTTGCGTGCCACCAGGGCAAGGCGCCATACCAGTTCAGCACGCACTCTTGGATTAATATGGATGATCACTGAAAACATTGGTGTGCATCCGTGCACTTGTGTGATAAGTAAAGATCTCGCCAGCTTCTTCATTAGCGCATACTCCATGGATTCGGATGTTGTGTCTGCGAGAACGGTTTTCAAGGTCCTCTAGATGCGTTTGCATGTCCACTTGCTGGTCAGGAATGTGGATGACCTGCTGTAGAGACAAAATTTCTGTGTCCCTGTCGTCCCCTTTGTCCTCTAGAGCGGCCACCCACTCGCCGATACTGTCGACATCCCTGCGAATGTTCTTGATTTCGGGGTTGAGGTCCCGTTTTACCGTTTGCAGGTTTTCATGAAGCATCGTGAAGAGTGATTCTAGGAAGGTTACCAGTTCTTCCTTTGCACCTTTTGTCTGCCGCGTGGCGGGAGCGTCCAGAGGAGGGGGTCCATAGAGGTGGCCCCTGAAGCGTGTGCAAAGAGCTCCTTGAGTGTCTTCTCTTTCTTTCCCTGAGTGGAGGTTATAGCCTAGGTTAAGCGTGATGAGGAGCGGGTGGAGCCGGCCCGTCACATCCAGTGCTCAGCCCTCCAAAGGCCGCAGGCCGAGGTGATCATGTTGAGTACTGTACTTTGGGACCGCCAAGTCAGGCTAATAGGGACCTGGCCCATCCAATATGATTACTGCAGCCGTTGACTGCTATTATAATCCCAACGTGCTAGTGCCTCTGGGTGTTGCAGCACATACAGCACCGGGTGTCTGGGGACCTCTGGGGAAGTAGATTCAGTGGTCGAGCGGCAGCCCGGGCGTCTCCGCAGGGCGCAGAGTCCCACCCTCGGCAACCACCTCTAACGGTAGCAACGCTCGAATCCCTCGAAGAGCCTTATATGGCGCTTGCAGTGCCCCCTCCTGGCAATGCTGGGCACTCGTCCGCGCCTGATGTGGTCTAATGGGGTGGGGGGTCTGCCCAATATGTCGTCCCCAGGTAGATGCTGGGCCTACCTCGTAGGTCCTGTGTGCACGATAGCATGTGCCCAGGTATCAAATCAAAGTCCCTGACAGGACAAACCAAGTTCATATCTCAGTTGCGCCAGGCCGGGGTCAAGGCAGAACCCCTGTCGCTTCTGCAATAGGTCTCAAAAAGTGGCTTGGCCCCACTGGGCACGCTTTCTTCTTGCCGGGCTACCTCTCGTAGCGGAGCGTGGCCGCTCCTGCATCAATCCCGCAGGCCCTGGTGCAAAATTCTGTTGGGCCCCCCTACTCGCTCCCTTTTGCGCCCACCTGCAGGCTTGCGGC
Organism: Lissotriton helveticus; assembly: GCF_964261635.1. Classification (NCBI taxonomy): domain Eukaryota; kingdom Metazoa; phylum Chordata; class Amphibia; order Caudata; family Salamandridae; genus Lissotriton; species Lissotriton helveticus. Next base: position 1,311,788,025 of record NC_136057.1, on the reverse strand, counting down.
GTGTCGGCCCGAACGCTGCTCAGTAAGGTGGTGGGGTGGCGCCTCAGCCCGCATCCGTCAGCCGGCTTCATTGCTGTAGAGGTCCGTAAAGGTGTGCTGCCCCCAATAAAGTGTTGGCCCACATGGGTCCCAGATGCAGGCAGTGAGCGGTATCAGTCTGGCACCCCAAAGCGGGACGGGCCACTGCTGCTTCCAGGCAGTAGCCGCTGCGAACAAGTCCCCGGGCGAGCCGGCGCCTCGCTTCATATCTACCACGGGCACGGCCGGCGAGATGCACTCTCCTTTTTTCTCACCAGTGCTGAGCAGGGGGCAACCCACCTCCGATGTGACCTTCCCCGTGCCGGTGGGTAAATACAGGGCTTCCGAGACCCGCTTGTGTGTGCACTCACCTCCTTTGCTCCGGCAACGTCAGGCCAATCTCCCCAACGAAATGGCGGGCCGGGGTCCCCAGTTCGCGATAATGAATATGCTACTTACCAGTATGCATCTGTTCTTGGCATGTAGGGCTGCTGACATTCATATCTATAGCATAGATCACCGCCTAGTGTTGGGTCCGGATGATTGCACATTGTTGTCCTGGAAGAGTCTTCGAAGTATCATGAGATAGGTGGCTCCTCCCCTGGACTACAGTGCGCATGGGCATCGACTCCATCCCCAGATTGTTTTTAGCCATTGTGGCGAAGATGCAGTGTAACAGTGTGAGCGATGGCCATGCTAAGAGTAAGTGTAAAATTCTGCAGCCGCTACAGGCGCCGGGGAGGAGGGCGGGCGATATGAATGTCAGCAGCCCTACGTGCCAAGAACAGATGCATACTGGTAAGTAGCATATTCAGTTCGAGGCATGTGGGCTGCTGAATTCATATCTATAGCATAGAATATATAGCAGTCCCTCCATTATCGGCGGCCGCTTGTGCCAGCTGCAGACGTTTGAAAAAGTGTTTTTAGAACAGCCTGCCCTACAGCTGCTTGGAGTGCACATCTACACAGTAGTGTTTAGTAAATGTGTGTGGGGTAGACCATGTGGCTGCTCTACAAATGTCCTCCAAAGGGATATTACCAAGGAAAGCCATGGAGGCCCCCAACTTGCGGGTGGAGTGGGCTCTCGGGGGGATTATTAAAGTGCGTTTAGCCTTTTGATAGCAAATTTGAATACACTTGACGATCCACCTGGCTATACCTGCCTTGGAAATGGGGTTGTCTTTGTGTTGGGCAGTTAAGGCAACAAAGTTGTTTCGTCTTCCTAAAATCTTTGGCCCTATCAATGTAGTACATTAAAGCTGGTGTAACGTTAAGAGTGTGGAGCATTCTTTCAGCCACTGTCTCTGGATTTTGAAAGAACACAGGCAGTTCAATAGTCTGATTGACATGGAACTGTGAAACCACCTTAGGAAGAAATTTAGGGTTAGTGCGCAGCACCACCCTGTTGGAGTGAAGCTGTATGAATGGCTCTTGTTCGGTGAGCGCCTGGAGCTCAATAACACGTCGCAGTGACGTAATGGCTATCAGGAAAGCCACTTTCCATGTTAAGAACTGAATCTCGCATGAATGTAGAGGCTCAAAGGGTGGACCCATCAGTCTGGTGAGGACCACATTAAGGTTCCATACAGGAGCTGGCGGGGTCCTGGGAGGAATGACTCGTTTCAGTCCTTCTAGAAAGGCTTTAATGGCAGGCACTCTGAAAACGGAGAGATGCTGCCTGTTTTGGAGATAAGCCGCTATGGCGGATAAGTGTATCCGAATGGAAGCATATGTTAGATTACATTTGTAAAGATGTAACAAATAACAAATGATGTTGTGAGTAGATCCGTCTAGCGGGTTGATGTTGTGGTCTGCACAGTAAATGACAAACCACTTCCATTTTGCTGCATAGCATGCTCTGGTGGTGGGCTTTCTTGCCTCCCGTATGATATCCATGCAGTCGGGAGGCAAGTTAAGGTAGCCAAATTCTAAGACCTCAGGAGCCAGATCGCCAGGTTGAGCTGTTGCGGATCTGGGTGCTGAATGTCGCCATGGCTCTGCGTCAAAAGTCTGGGTGTGAGGTGCAGCCTTTGATGCGGTACCACGGAGAGTTCTAGAAACGTGGTGTACCATGGTTGGCGTGCCCACGTTGGAGCAACCAGGATGAGTGTTGCTTTAGCTTTCGCGCCACCAGCGGTATTAGAGGTGCTGGGGGAAAAGCGTACACAAATTTGCCGGACCAGTTCATCCATATCGCATTGCCCTGCGACTGTGGGTGCGGGAACCTGGCGGCAAAGCTTCGGCATTTAGCGTTTTCCCTTGTGGCGAACAGGGCTATCTCTGGATGACCCCACTGCTGGAAGTACGGGTGGAGTACTGATGGATGTATCTCCCACTCGTGCATTTGGTGGCTGTACCTGCTGAGCAGATCCGCCATCTGATTGTCCTTGCCTGGGAGGTGTTCCGCCATGAGGAAGATGTTCCTCTGAATGGCCCACTTCCACATGCTCTGAGCCAGATGAGACAACTGTGGAGAGTGTGTACCTCCCTGCTTTTGAATATAGTACATGGCTGTCATGTTGTCCGTCCGGATCAACACGACTTTGTTGCACAGATGTACCTTGAATGCTTTCATTGCCATGAAGATTGCCATCAGCTCTAGGAGGTTGATGTGCATCTTCTTTTGCTGCGTTGTCCATAGTCCCTGCACTGTGTAGTGGAGTACATGAGCTCCCCAACCCTTGAGAGAAGCGTCCGTCATTAGGATGATCTGTGGAACAGGGTCCTGGAACGGTCGGCCCTTGCAAAGGTTGTGTGGATTCCACCAATGCAGAGAGTTGTATGCCCGACCGGTCACCAACACTAGGTCGTTCAACTGTCCTTGAGCCTGATTCCACTGATGTGCCAAGCACTCTTGAAGTGGACGCATATGTAGTCTCGCGTGCGGGAGTATGAAGATGCAGGAGGCCATCATGCCTATCAACTGCATGAACACTTGTGCTGGAAGCGAGTGTTGCGGTCTGAATTTCTGTATCAGCGACTAAATGTTGTTGATCCTCACAGAATTTGGCTGAGCTGTGGCTGCCAGAGTATCTATTGTCGCGCCCAGATACTGCCGCACATGGGCTGGCTGAAGGTGCGACTTTGGATTATTTAGTGAGAATCCCAGATTGTGAAGAAGGTGAATGGTGTGGCCGACTTTGCTTGGACAAGCCAGTCGTCCAGATAAGGGTAGACGCTAACATTTTTGTCTCCTGAGGTGCGCAGCCACCGTCGCCAGGCATTTTGTGAACACCCTGGGCGCTGTGGTCACTCCGAAAGGGAGGACCTTGAATTGGTAATGCTGATTCTGAATGGTGAATCTGAGGTATTTTCTGTGTGATGGATGTAGTGGAATGTGAAAATACGCGTCTTTGAGATCTAACGTTGCGAGGAAATCCCCTTGATTGAGCAAAGGAAGAACCTGCTGCAGCGTGAGCATGTGAAAGTGTTCTGAGAGAATGTACTGGTTTAGGGGCCAGAGGTCCAGTATGGGTCTGAGGGACCCGTCCTTTTTCAGGATTAAGAAGTACAGGGAGTACACTCCTGTGCCTCTGTCTTCCACCGGCACGAGCTCGATTGCCCCTTTTTGCAGCATGACGAGCACCTCTTGCTGCAATAAGTGCAAATGCTCTGTTGACATAGGACGGTGCCTTGGTGGGATGTTGGGTGGAGTGGACGTTAACTCCAGACAATAACCGTACTGGATACATTTTTTGACCCACCTGTCTGTGGTGATGGATTTCCAGACTGGCAGGAACTGCTGGAGTTTCCCCCTGACAGGTGGTGTATGGTCGGGGGGCAGTGACAAGGTGTCACTGTTTGTTGGTGGCGGAGGATCTGGAGTTGTTGTTTCCACGACCTCTGCCCTTGGCGCTGTTGCCACGATAGCCTCCTCTACTCTGCTTGTTGTAAGAGGTCTGCGCCCCACCTTTAGTGTACTGTGTTTGCTGGGACATCTGGCCTCTGGAAACACCTCTATTGCTTGAGTGACGAAAAGTACTACCCCTGAACTGCTGGGACTGGAGAGCCCCCATGGACTTTGCAGTCTCTGTGTCTTTCTTTATTTTTTCCATGGTGGTATCCACCTCAGGGCCAAATAAGTGATCAGGGTTTACAGGCTGATTGAGGATGGTGGTTTGTATCTCTGGTTTGAACCCGGAGATTCTGAGCCAGGCCTGACGCCGCAACATCACACTTGTGCTAATGGCCCTGGCCGCGGTGTCCGCTGCGTCCAGTGCACATTTAATAGAAGCATTTGAGATGAGCTTCCCTTCTTGAATGAGCATCTCCGCTGCCTCTTTATACTCATCTGGCAAGTGTTGTAACAGGGTCTCAAGTGTATCATAGTGTGCCCTGTCATATCTGGCCAAAAGTGCCTGAGTGTTTGAAATGCGCCAGATATTGGCCGCTTGAGCCGCCACCCTCTTCCCTGATGCTTCTAGCACTTTAGATTCCTTGTCAGGGGGAGGAGCATCACCAGTAGTTTGTGAATTTTCCCTCTTCCGGGCATTAGAAACAACTAGAGAGTCCAACGGCAACAGGCCCTTGATGTAGGTAGGGTCGCCAGGAGCCGGCTTATACTTCTTTTCAATCCTGGGGTTTATAACCCTGGCACGTGTGGGTTCTTTAAAAATGTCTGCAGCATGTTTTAAAACACCCTTCAGCATTGGCAGAGTCTTGACAGTCTTTTCAGAGGTGGAAAAGGTATCAAACAGAAAGTCCACTTCAATAGGGTCAGCATGCAGCTGGACGTCGTGATTTTTGGTTGCCCTCTCAATTAGAGCATTAAATGCTGCAGAATCCTCAGTAGGAGAGGTTTTGACAGTATATAGTGGAGTGTCCGGGGCAGTTTGCGGATCCCCTGGGTCCCCAGCATCTTCCCATGAGTCATGGTGATCCTCAGGATCAGTGTCGGCAGGGAAGTTGTACTCCTCATCGTCCCCTTCTCCAGCCTCCACATCTGAGTAAGTGGGTGAGGTTGGAGCAATGTCCTGAGGCCGTGGAGTAATTGGTTCAACCAGAACTGGTGAATCCGTAGAAGCCTTTTTCCTCTTTACAGGAATTGTGTATGACTCCATAGGCTGTGTCGGCGTAATCTTTCGCTTGTAGAAGGAAAGTTTACCGGTGTCTGCGTCGATAAATTGTTCCGACTGCTCCTCCAGTAGGGGTTGTCGATGTTTAGTGCTTACAACTGCAGGGGTTGGCTTCCGCCCCGAGGGCACTTTTGTCGACGTCTCGGCGACCGTCCTGGGCGCGAAGGCCTTCGGCGCCACTTTTGGCGGCAGCGTGAACTGGATCGGCGCCGTCGACTTTGGCGGTTTGGCAGCGGGCTTCTGGGTGGAAGTATCCTTCGGATCGACCGCGGAAGCCTTGCTTCTGATGCGTTGCAACGAGTCCGACACCTGCTTCGTGAAGGATGCGGACGGTTTCGTCGACCCGACAGGTGTTCTCGGTCCACCAGCATGTGCTGACTCGAGTGTAACAGTACTTTTGGCCTTTTCTGGCCGACGCGCTGGATCGACAGCTTTTGGAGCTCCGATTCCCCCGTCTGTGTCGACGGTCTTCGGCACAGACGGTTTCGGGTAGGCGGCCTTGACAATTGGCTTCGGTGTCCCAGTCTTCGGCTCGACGCCCTTGAGCGACTTCGACTCGACGCCCTGGAGCGACTTCACCGGATCGACCACCTTCTTCGGCTTCGGCTGCCCCAACATGTCTGAAGACGAGGAGGCGACCAAAACGAGAGGCGTCTTCTGTTTCGACGGCGTCTCTATCACTTTCGGTTTTGTCGAGACCGAAGCTTTCACTTTCGATTTGACCAATGGCGGCTCCGTAGAAGTGTCCGTAGCCGGGCCCGGAGGCGAGACCGTGGATCCAGGTGTAAGATCTTGGGTAAGGCCATGTGGCGATCCCTCGACCTGAGCCTTAGTGATTGTTCAAATGGGGCATAGCTCTTCAACTGAGCTATCTTCCGTGGCCCCATAGGCCTCATTGTCGTCTCCTATCTCGTCGACGACGTCTTCTGTGTCGAGCATTTCGACGTCTGCGTCGTAGTTGGAGTCGATCTCTGCCCCTGGAGTTGAAATCGGCTCTCGATCCTCCTGCTCATCTGCTTCTTCCCCCTCGAAAATGTTCACCGGGTCAGGGGCCGTCTGCTGGGCCTCCTGGTGCGCCACGCGCCGAAGTCGAATCGTCTTCTTGGAGCGAAAACGGGAACAAGCCATACAGTTGGCTTCGTCGTGATCCGGCGACAGGCACTTGTTGCACGCCGGGTGGACGTCGATGTGGGGATACTTCGAGTTGCACACGGGGCACCTTTTGAACGGGCTCCGTTCCATGATGTGTCGTCGAATAAGTCTGGTTGCGTTGACTGGGCCTCGCGCACCGAAGAGCCATGTGACTCCTCTGGATGTCCGACTCGGGAACTGAGCCGGAACAGAGCCAGGCCTAAAGGAAAGTTTCTATCGATTCCGATCTTGAGTGATCAAATATGCATCCGAACCCAATGGCGAAAAAAACAATCTGGGGATCAAGTCGATGCCCATGCGCACTGTAGTCCAGGGGAGGAGCCACCTATCTCATGATACTTCGAAGACTCTTCCAGGACAACAATGTGCAATCATCCGGACCCAACACTAGGCGGCGATCTATGCTATAGATATGAATTCAGCAGCCCACATGCCTCGAACCTGACGGGCCTCAGCGTTGCAGGTGTCGCTAGCTCAGTGAGGAGCGCCTGTATCTGCTGCAATTGCGGGTGGGGGCTCCAGCAAGTCAAAGCCACCCCGACGGCGGCAGGATCGTCCTCAAGGCCGCAGTTGGCGTCCAGGCTCTTTCAGGCCGCAGGTCCGCACTGCCGACTTCCAGCGCCGGGCCTGGGAGGTAAAGCACCTTCACTCCGCATTAGTGACCCCGCATTCTGTCACAAAGCGGTCGTTATAACGACCGTGTTATGACAACGCATACCATTACTCCGTAAGTCGTTACAATGACTTGCGGAGGGGGGGGAGAAGGTGTTGAATTCAAAATCCAACACCTTCCCTAAAGTCCGCACAGACTGGAGTTGGAATAGTACATTTTACTATTCCAACATCGAGCGCCCCCCCCCCATCGCAAGTCATTGTAACAACTTGCGGAGTAATGGTATGCGTTGTCACAATGCGGTCATTGTTACGACCGCGTTGTGACAGCATGCGGGATATTGGTATGCGAGGTTAAGAGGCATATTTGGCCTGGGAGCCACGTCCACGGTGTAGGCGAGAAGATTTCAGCCTCTCCGGGCTCCACAGGCGATACATGATGGGTGGGAGCTGCCGCCCAGAGTTCTCCGTCCTGAAAGTGGCCGAAAGCCAGTGCTAATATCCGGCAGTTGGCGGAGAGGTAGCGAGACACGTTCTACCTCACCGCTATCTTGGCCACGCCCCCATGTAACTGTGTATTTATCCTCAAAAAGGAACATACTAGTGTGTGCCGGCAGAGGTAGCATGCCTCTCAGTGGTGACCATTCCAGGTACCAGACCCATAACCAAATCCTTCTTAACCAATCAGAACCTAAACAAAAGGCAGGGTCCATCCTAGTCCAACACCTTTTTGTGTTACAGGGTCCATCCTAGTGCCTCTTTCAGGATATAGCTAGGCAGTGGTTCTCAGCACCCTTGGAAGAATTCTAGCACAGAAGAGATGGGAACTCACCGGGTGCATGCTTTCTAGCCACGAAATACAGGCTGTTACTGAGAACCGCTTGCTACAAATCCACACACTGATTACAGCCAGTAATGGACAGGATCCAAAGCAGAGGGAGGCAAGTTGCCTTCTTTTTAGGTTTTGCGTGGCGTATTGTGCAGTCGAGTTTGCGAGATTTTATGTTTTAGGATGAGTTTCTCTAGCGAGGGTTAAGCCCCGCCCCTCTTCTCCATTGGCTGGCCTTCTAAACGGTGGCCAGCCATTGGAGAAGAGGTCGCCATGACTTATTCCTTTCTTTTAAAGCCCCGTCCTTTTCAGACTGGGGGACGTGTTTTTTGACTGTTGTTTCTTTTCGGGGCGTGTTTTTGACTTGTTTACATTCTTTGATGTTTCTAAGCCCCGTCCCCGTATGCTTCATTGATGTTGCTACAAGCTCGGAGGGTGGGGGGAGGTTTATAACGTGAAAAAAGCGTGTTTTTGACTTGTTTACATTCTTTGATGTTTCTAAGCCCCGTCCCCGTATGCTTCGTTAATGTTGCTACAAGATCGGAGGGTGGGGGGAGGTTTATAACGCGAAAAAAGCCTACTGGCTTTAGTACTTCTCACAGACAGAAAGTTAGCGCTCTAGTTTTTCCTCAGTACTCCGAGGACTGACTGTGCCTCGGAAAGAGCTGGGGTGGGGGAGAAGCTGGGTGTTCCAACAAAGCAGAGCTACAGCTGCATCGTAGCAACCGTCTTCAAACCAACCGTTTTATTTTGTTAATCAGATTGTAATTCCTATCGAAATCGTGAGGCATGCGGCATTTTGGGGACGAAAGTGACATTCTCGTTGTTACCGTGCATATTTGAAATCATCACAGACTTGTCTAATGTGAAATATGTTTTCAAGAATACCCCAGAACAAATTGATGATATTTGCTTATGTTTATTTTTTTCCGGCTGTTTAATATAAACACGTTAGCCTCCGTCGCATCGGTTATCCGTATTGTGTATATTCACTTGGCAGTACCACCCATGCGTGAATCGCTCTAGTCACTCAGAGGCCATGTTGGGTGTGGATGTAACCTTCGTCTAGTGGGGCCAAGGAAAAGTAGGGTGGTTATCATTTTTCAACTTACACGGCTTGTGGCCAGGCCGTGAATTCCCAATTAGCAAAGCCCACGAGAGGTATAGTGTCTGAGGTGTGTAAGGTGCACGAGGATTGGCTGCAAGCTTGGCGCATGCGTTTGAGGGTAGCGTGGTTGGCTGTTCAGTCCAGGAAGTGAGTACATTTCTGAGGCTGATACTGGTCATGGACAAACTGCACAGGCTAAAGCAGTTCGATGCATATCCAAAGACTTTGTAGGATTTCAGGATTAAGACCTGCGGAGGGCTGTAGGTAAGAAAAAGTCTTATTACCTAGATGCTGAGAATGGTTTGTTTCATACTGCAAGCGCTGATGAATTGGGAGAGTTACATATCATTTTTTTGTGCAATACGGAGAGTGACAGCCTGTTTATGGTTTAAAGGGGAGAGACAGACCTTTCCTTGTGCGCATGGGAAAGGTTCCTGGTATACATTTTAGGTGACAGTTTCATGTGTGTGTGTGTGTGTGTGTGTGTGGCTGTGTGTGTGGATGTGTGTGTGTGTGTGGATGTGTGTGGATGTGTGTGTGTGTGTGTGGCTGTGTGTGTGTGTGTGTGTGGCTGTGTGTGTGTGTGTGGCTGTGTGTGTGTGTGTGGCTGTGTGTGTGTGTGGCTGTGTGTGTGTGTGTGGCTGTGTGTGTGTGTGGCTGTGTGTGTGTGGCTGTGTGTGTGTGTGGCTGTGTGTGTGTGTGGCTGTGTGTGTGTGTGGCTGTGTGTGTGTGTGGCTGTGTGTGTGTGTGGCTGTGTGTGTGTGGGTCTGTGTGTGTGTGTGTGGGTCTGTGTGTTTGTGTGTGGCATTTGCGAGAGATTAAGCTATTGGCATTGTAAATGACAATGCCATTTATTTATCTGTTTTCAAAACCAACACATAAATAAACATTTTGCCATTTACAATGCCAATAGCTCTAACTTTTGAAAAGGCGAGACCGTTGTATTGTAAATGATTGTTTATTTAAGTGAGTGAAAAAGGGGGACTTGGAATAACTGCACCACTTCAGAATAGGAAACAGTGAAAGAACTAGAGCACTATACAAAAAAAAGAATAGGCACTGGACAAGCTAAAACATGCATGAAAAGCAACAAAAAATGGAACAGGGTGTGCATTTGGTGTTGCACAGTTTGGTCCATAGCACACCCATTGGGATGCTAGAGCATGTAAGGCTACACAAATAAATGTAAAGCCAGTGCTGCTAGAACCCTCTTCAGGAAAACATTAGAAGCCTGTATCTCTGCATAACATCCTAGGCTGGTGTAAACTAAAATTAAGCTTTCATTTTAGTATAAGTTTTAAAAATAATGCTAAGTTTCAATTAATGGTTTCATGCTTCATCTTTCTCCAACAGTTCCAAACAACAGCACCAAGAACCTTGGTAGGTGGAAGAATATAGACAATCCTAGCAAACTGACCCGGAAAAATGACTGTTTCTTTACATCTTCTGCGTCACGTTCACTGGATCCCAAACGTCGCTCTGGATTCCTCCTCAGGAGCTGAAACATAAGCCAGACTTTCTTAACACCACTTTTATCCTGTAAATTTTAATCAGGCCCAGAAAAGGTTTCTGTAGCGTATTCAGCAACAATTAAAAGCAGAAAGTGTTTATTTCTACTTACCCGTCTCATAATCCCTATGGCCTCGGTGGAGAGGAACCGGGGGTATCGGACTTCATCATTCACAATGCTATCAAACACCTCCTCCTCATCGTCACCAGGGAAAGGAGACTAAAGGAGACAGACACAAAACAGGAGGATATTATATGGACGAAGGGAAATCGGACTGCTCTGCAAGTCAAGGATATCCTCTTCGGACATATTGGCAGCACTCAATGTCATCCAATGTGTAGTGCATATGATGAACATGCCGTGTGCATTACAATGTTAATCACCTCGGTCTCCAAAAATAACACTGGAAAAAGATGGCTTCCTCACATCAAATAAGTAGATCATTGCCTCGAGATGATTCAGAATGGTAAGTGTCTTCACGTTAGATAAGAAACTAAACCTAGTTGCTCAAGCTCAGCTAAAACTAATCAAATCAATTATGAGACCCACTCTAAAGAAACATCTTAATTAGATTGTATAGACAATGGTAACATTGGGAGTGGAATATGGGCTCACCATTCTCACTGCCCCCTCTGCTTCCCCCCTCCCCACACTCATGCTATTTCCAGAGCTCCAATGAAAGCTGTCCTTTGTACACCCCGAATGTGATTAGATACACCTCGAATGTGGCAACATCATGCTAATATCGATTGAACTGAAGTGGCTCCCACTCCAAGCCTTCTGCACTTTTAAATCTCCCGGCATTGTATTCAAAGCTCTGAAACGAACCCAGGCAAATTATCTGAAAAACACACATATTACTATGAAGATATTTTTTTTAATGAAGTTTTACTTGCATTGTTTCTTTTCTTTTTGAAATATTACAACTCATTATAGAAATGCACACATTCAAGGGTAAACATAACAATCAGAGCAATGTGCATGTGTTATGCCATGATGGTACGTCCAGTTGGATTGCTCTTTCTGTGGTAGTGTGAAAGTGAGTAATCCCGGTATCATTTCCCAAGTATCCATGACAGACTGCACTGAAGAGGGAATAATTTTGATGCACTAGGTGGGTCCAACAAGATTGATGAACTGGGAATGGGGGAAGGGAGAAGCAGGGAGCATAGTCCGAGCCAGAGGGAAGCCTGGCAGTACGATTGAGGCAGGGGGTATAACTTCTTGCTGCGAGGAGAACTGTTAGTGCAGACAGTGTTGAGCTATCAAGCTAGGGTGTAAAGGTCCACAATTGTGGGGTATACCTGTGGATGGGTATGTAGTCTATTTGGGGTGAATGCTGTTGTTGTGGTCTCAAGGCGAAGCACTCTAGGCCACTGTAGTTGTTAGGCACTCTGGGCGTGTCCCAAGCTGCTGCAAGGGGACTAATTAGAGCCCTCTTCTCAGCGCAGTGCGGAACTTTTTACACCACCCATTTAAGGAGGGCCAGGGACCATATGGTCAATGAGGCTGTGACTCTTGACTTCCATTGGGAAGCGACTGTTTGCTTTGATAGGATAAGCGTCAGATTGGCTAATCTTGTGGCTGCAGGGTCGATAGGAACACCTACATGGTATCAGCAATCTATATTGGAAACAATTTGGAAAAAAAACTCTTTTTGGCTTTTGCTCCTAAGATCTGAAACAACAACCTTGCAAGTACCAGACATGACCCACGTTTCAATCATGTTTTTTTAAAGCTGAAAAAATCATCACCTATCCGTGAAAATGTAGACTACATCCTGAAGGACTCATGTCCACTATAAACAGGACTCTTTGCTACTCATCATAATTTCTCACTACTGTTAACCAAAGTTCCCTCGAATTATTTTTCTCTTTGAGCGGTAACTAAATGTTTGCGAATCTGCTTTGATTAGCAGTGTGCAGAATTAAGATGTAATTATCATGATTATTTTTTAAAGCAGATGTATCTTTTGGTGTTGGTTTCCATTATTAGTACCCTTTTCTTTAAAGAAAAGTGAATATGAATGCTGGTGGAAGCTTGATGGAATTTTAGAGAGAGGCTGACATCATTAGCATATATGTGAGAAAGCATACAATTCAAAGAACACAGGAACAGTAACCTTTGGTCAAACGTAATGATATTTAAAAAAGAACCAAACAGGGACTTTCTGGGGTCTTGCAGATGGAGTTTTGGGGAAAATGAGGGGTAAACTCAGGGGTGGCTCCCTCCGCCAAGGTAGAGGAGTGTTGCCCCAGAGGAAAAATAAAATGATAATAACAGCATGCTATTATCATTTTATTTTTCAGTACTCTGTAGAGACAGGACGGGCTGGACTGCCCACAGAGCAGGGTAGGCAGTCTCTAAGCGCGCATGTTGTCTTGGCCGGCCATCTTGGGCCAGCCAAACCGTCATGGGCACTTGGCATGTTCTCCATCGGGCTGTGGTGCACAGCCTGGGAGAAGAATATGCTCAGGCTCCAAGTCCCCATCTGAGTGACGGACCACGGGGCTCCGACCAATCACGAGGCTGCGATTAACAGTGTTGTGATTGGCTATGGAAGTGTGGAAGCCTGGGTACTTCCTGTTCCTGCGTTGATGGAAAAAGAAGAGGACACTGGAGAAGCGGCGGCCGGCAGGTAAGTTTCATCCTCCCGTGCCTTACCACTACTGCCCTGTAGCAGCCGCTACTGGGTAAACTTTAAAGCATATGTGGTCAGTGACAGTGCTAAAAAATGAATATTTAAATGCATTTTTACAGCGTGCATTGACATTGCTTCTGAGACTATTTTTGAAATAGGAAGTGTACATTTAGCCGGAAACATTGATTTTATGTGGGTAGACTGGAGTAGTTTCTGTCCTGTAACTCCCGTTCTGTAGTAGGGGTATCTCTGTTATAGTCATAATCTAGTGAATAGTCCCGCCCATGTGCGAGGACCCCGGCAATCAAAAATAATCTCTTAAGTTGTCAGAAAACTGCAGAACTGCAAAGACACTTAAGAGAAAATTTAAAGACAAATAATGCAGCCTATATCTACAGGCTACACTGTCCAGTACTTCAACTAGAAATTCCACCAAAAATCCACAAACAGCAAAGCCTGTCCAGATTTTCCCTTGCTTCATTGCAAAACCCCTCAAAAATGATAGAGAGGAAGGCCTGGACAGACAAGCCCCATAGGCTGCCATTATGTGGCTTAAATAGGATACTGTGCCTTTAAGAGAACCTTCCAGAACTTTCTCTCAGTATCCCAGAATGCATAGCAGGTCCAACTTACTTTCAGTTCTTTTTGAAGGCGTAACACGCCAGACCTGTCGCATTCCTTAAAGGAACATTTCTCTCCACCGGGGAGGCGGGAGGGCGCTTATGACTATAACAGAGATACCCCTACTACAGAACTGGAGTTACAGGACAGAAACTACTCCTTCTGTAGTAGGGGATCTCTGTGTATAGTCATAATCTAGTGAATAGAATGGCAAGCCCATCCCCACACCAAAGCGGCGGTGGAGAAAAGAGAAATAACACCACTACTGTGCGAACAGATTTCGCAGCGAAGCCTGTCCAACCTGAGCATCTGCCCTGGCATCAGTGTCCAGGCAGTAATGTTTAGCAAAGGTATGAACCGACTTCCAAGTGGCCGCCTTGCAGATTTCTGCAATCGGAACATTACGGAGCAAGGCTGTCGTGGCAGCTTTGCCCCTGGTGGAATGAGCCTTAGGCTTACCTCCTAAGGTCTTATTAGCTTTTTGGTAACACAGCTGTATGCAGGACACAATCCACCGAGAGAAAGACTGCTTAGAGGTGGCAAGACCCGTCCTGACTGATCCATAATTGATAAACAATTGGTCAGACCTACGAATGTCTTTGGTCTTATCCAGATAAAATTTCAACACCCTCCTAACATCCAGGGAATGTAAAGACCTTTCCGCTGGAGACGAAGGATTCTGAAAAAACGTAGGCAAAGTTATAGTCTGGTTAACATGAAAATCAGAAATAACCTTGGGAAGAAATTTAGGGTGAGTACGCATAACAACCTTAGCAGCATGAAACACAGTATAAGGTTCTTGGCAACACAACGCCTGAATTTCACTCACCCTGCGGGCCGATGTAATGGCCACGAGGAACGCCGCCTTCCAGGACAGGTGCTGCAACGAAGCCTTATGAATGGGTTCAAAAGGTTCCTTCATCAATCTGGACAGCACCACATTCAATTCCCATGAAAGCAAAGGAAGCCTGACAGGAGGGAACACTTTCTTCAAGCCTTCCAAAAAATCTTTGATCACAGGGATCTGGAAGAAGGAAGTCTGTGAAGGGCATTTCCTGTAGGCAGTCAAAGCAGCAAGATGAACCTTAATAGAGTGGACATTAAGGCCAGACTGCGCCAATTGTAGAAGATAAGGAAGGATGACATCTTCCATACAAGTCGTCGGATCATAGTTCTTAGACTGGCACCAGATACAAAATCTCTTCCACTTGTAAGCATAGGAAGTCCTAGTGGAAGGTCTCTTAGACTCCTTCAGTATGTCCATACAATCCGCAGGGAGATTCAGATGGCCATATTGCACTATCTCAGGAGCCATGCTGCCAAACTCAAAGACGAGAGGTTAGGGTGCAACATCAGCCCCCCGAACTTCGTGAGACGGTCCGGCCTGCACGGCAGCCGAATGTGAGGAAGGAGAGACCGGTGAAGCAGGTCCGTGAACCACCACTGTCTGGGCCTTTCCGGGGCAATCAGTATCATCCGCGCCCTGGACTGGGACAGCTTGATGAGAACCGTCGGAATCAGGGGGATGGGTGGAAAGGCGTACAGAAAGCTGTTCGACCAGTTGATCCATAACGCGTTCCCCAGCGTCCCCGGCTGGTAGTACCTGGAGGCGAAGCCTCGGCATTTGCTGTTTTCGGCGGTGGCGAACAGATCTACGTCTGGAGTTCCCCACCTTGCGAAGACTTCTCCTAGTACTTCGTCGTTTATGACCCATTCGTGGTTTTCCTGAATCAGTCTGCTCAGTGCGTCTGCCTGAACATTCTGCACACCTGGCAGATGGGTAGCCGTTATCGTCAGTCCTCGAGCCAGAAGCCAGCGCCAGATCGCCTGCGACAGGGTGCGTGACCTCGATCCTCCCTGCTTGTTGAGGTAATACATTGTGGTCGTATTGTCCGTCTGCACAAGTAGAGAGTCGGTCCGGAAGGACGGGTGAAAGGCCTTCAGTGCCAAGTGAACAGCTCTGAGTTCCAGGAAATTGATGTGGTACGTGGACTCCATTGGGGACCACGTCCCTTGAATCTGTAGGTCTCCGGAATGCGCTCCCCAGCCCTGGAGAGAAGCATCCGTCACGATAGTCTGAGTGGGAATGTCCTTGTGGAAGGGAACCCCTCTGAGGAGATTCTCCGCTGAACACCACCACTTCAGAGACTGAAGAGCATGCAGAGATAGACGTATCTTGTCGTCCCAAGATCCTCTCCTCTGATCCTCCAAGCACTCTTGCAACGGTCTCATGTGCAGCCGTGCATGTGGCGTCAGGAAGATACAGGAGGCCATCGATCCCAGTAGAGAAGACACCGTCCTCACTGTCGTGGATGGAGCGGCTATGAGAGCCCGAGCCTTCCGAAGCAGTGATAATCGTCGCTCCTCCGAAGGAGACACGCTTGCTGACAGCGTATCGATGGAGGCTCCCAAGTACTGAATACACTGGACTGGAGTCGGAACCGACTTGGACATGTTGATGTGCAACCCCAGTTTGTTCAACAGAACGCACGTCTTCTGGAAGTGTGTTTGCGCTTCCGTGAAGGAGGAGGCCTTGATCAACCAGTCGTCCAGGTACGGGTAGACAAACACCTTGTTTTTCCTCAGGTGTGCTGCTACCACCGCCATGCACTTTGAGAATGTTCTCGGCGCAGACTTCAGTCCGAAGGGCAGTACTGTGTATTGATAGTGATTGGCGCCGACTTGGAACCGCAGGAACTTCCTGTGTTTGTGTGCAATGGGCACATGGAAGTAGGCATCCTGGAGGTCGATGGCACACAGCCAGTCTCCCCGTTGCAGCTGAGGATAAATCTGATGCAACGACAGCATGCAAAACTTTTCTCTGCGAATCCACTTGTTTGCTTGTCGCAAATCCAGAATGGGCCTGAACTCGTTCTTGTCCTTTTTTCGAACCAGAAAGAACCGGGAGTACAGACCTCTTCCCCTTTGAGACAGAGGTACGTCTTCTATCGCCCTTTTCCTTAACAGGATATCGGCCTCCACCTGGAGCTCGCGCAGCTGATACTGCGAGCCGACCGGAGGAATCGATGGAGGAGGGCTGGTGAACCGAAGACTGTATCCATTGCAAACAATATTCAGCACCCACTTGTCCTGAGTAATTTTTCTCCACTCTGCCAGAAAAGATTGAATGCTTCCCCCCACCGGAGCGGGTAACAGTTGTAGGGGAAGTAAGTGCTCAGGGCCTAGACCCGGCCTGGCCCTTAGTCGCTGGTGCCGACTGATGGCCTCCTCTGCCCCTCTGGCGTTTCTGGAATGGTCTTCTGAACTGCTGCTGTTGTTGTTGCTGCTGTTGTCCAGAAGACTGGCCACGCCCTCTGCCGTGACCACCGAACCGACGTTAGAACGGACGGTACGTCTTCTTGGTCTCCTTGGGCTTCTCCAAACCCACCGCTGTGAGTGTTTCAGCTTCCGCCTTCATGCGGGCCATTTCGTCGTCAGCGTGCTTCCCGAACAGGGTTTCGCCAGAGAATGGCAGATTGGCAACCCTCTGCTGAGTGTCCGGTTTCAGAGACGTAAGGCGGAGCCACGCATGTCGTCGCTGGTTTATTCTGTGGCAGAAACCATGCGCCGCCAGAAGAGAAGAGTCGGCCGCAGCGCTGATGACTTGATTCGCCACCAACATCCCTTCGTTAATCACCTCCAGGAAGTCTTCCCGCTTGTCCGGCGGAAGGAGCTCCACAAATTGTTGAAGGGATTCCCAGAGGGCTCTGTCATACCGACCCAACAAGGCAGAGGCACTAGCCGCCTTCATGGAGGTCGCCGAGGTCCCACAAACTCTTCTCCCAGATGAATCCAACCACCTAGATTCCTTATCTGGCGGAACCGTGGAGGAAGGCGTGGTGGCATGCTGTTTGCGGGCCGCCGTCACAATCACCGAGTCTGGAGGGGGCTCCAGCCTCAGAAAGGCCAGGTCCGAGTCCGGAGCCCGGTACTTCTTCTGCAGTCTGGAAGGCGCCGCCTTAGTCACCGCTGGAGTGAGGAAAAGATCCAGGGCCGGTTCTTCCAGGCCCGGCACCAGTGGCAGTAACGGCCGCGACAAATGCTTCTGATGGAGCGTCTCGAAGATGACCGAGGTCTTCGGGGTGGGCACCGTCAAAGTAATCCCCAATTTCGCCGCACCCCGTAACAGCACGTCCTGGAAGGACACCAGATCGTCGACCGGTGAAACCCTCGTGTCCGGTGAATCTGACAATGTCGGGGAGTAGTCCCTGGTCCCAGACGACCTGGTCCGTGAACGAGACCTGTGTCTCCTGTGGCGCCGTCTAGATCGTGTGGACGACCTGTGACGCGAGCGTTCCCTTCTCCTGGAGCGGGAGCGCGACCTCCCAGCACGTGGGCGCTCCACCGGTTTCCGCGGAGGAGTCTTCCGTGGTCTCTCCAGGGGTTTCGGGGTAGGCGTAACCTTAGGAGGTGTCGGAAGCAGAGGCAGAGACACCGACCTCGGTGGCCTATGAGGAGGTACCGGAGGCGGAGGCTGCCCCGCAGGAGACGGCGGAGGCATGGAGGGGAGCGGCGGCTTAGCCGGAGGGGCCTCCTTCGGTAGAGGAGGAGGGGTCACAGGCCTGGGTGGTGTATATACCACCGAGTACCCAGTGCCCGATGACTTCTTCGAGGAAGGGGCCTTCGATCCAGACCCTCCAGAGCGTGAACGACGCCTCTTACGTCCTCCACCAGATCCAGCGTGACTTTTGGCGCCAGAATACCTCCTGCGCCTCTTAGAGGAGGGTGAGATCCTTGGTGACGCTGATCTCTTCCTGCTAGACGTCGAGCGCCGTTTTTCAGGTGTGGAGCGGCGATCCCTCGACTCTGGCGTCGAACGCCATCTCCTCGACGTCGATTGCTTCTTCCTCGACGCCGATCGTCGCCCCCACGACGGCGAGCGGTCAGACCTCGACGGCGAGCGTCGACTCTTCCTCCTCGATGACCGATTCCTCACGGTCCGCGACGTCGAGGAGCCCCTCGACGTCGAACTGGTCGACGGCAGTGTCGCTTCGACGGCGAGCGCCGGTGTCTTCGTCGACGGCGATGCCTCGACGTCGATGACTTCGACGGCGGCCTGGCCAGGCCTCTCGACGTCGATCTTCCACGCTGTCTCGACCCGGAGCCCCGGGGAGAAGGGGAACACACCGTCGTCATCCCTCTCGACGTCGTCGTCGATGCTATCGACGTCGACGGAGACCAGGACCTTTTGCTGGTCTTCCTGCCTCTGGGGAGCCCCCCAGAGGCCTCAGCAGGGGCAGAGGGAGCCTTCCCAGCCTGCCCAGACCCACCTGCAGCCTGCAGACGCCTCTCTTCCAGGCCTTGGAGCCTAATCTTCAGCCTTTCCCTCAGGGTCCTTGTAGAAAAGGCCTGGCAGATGTCACAATCTTCAGGGACATGTTCATCAGGGAGGCAAATAATGCAGACGTCGTGTGGATCAGTCTTGGCCTTCTTCCTTCCACATGCTGGGCACTTGTCGAATAAAGCAGGCATTTTAGATCCCTAAAAGCCTGGACAAACACACAGAAGTGAAAAGGTAACACCAAGAAGCAAATGAGAACACTTTTAAAACCAAAAAGTGCCAAAAAATCCAATAAACCCTTGAATAAGGGAGAGCTCAATGCACAGGGTCCTGTAAGCAGGAGCCGGAAAAAAGAACTGAAAGTAAGTTGGACCTGCTATGCATTCTGGGATACTGAGAGAAAGTTCTGGAAGGTTCTCTTAAAGGCACAGTATCCTTTTAAAGCCACATAATGGCAGCCTATGGGGCTTGTCTGTCCAGGCCTTCCTCTCTATCAGGTTATGAACTGACACTGTTCCAGCCACACATAGAAATCAGACGCTGCAACATCCTAAATCCTGCTACACTGTTACCGTCAGTTACTTCAAATCCTGCCACACATGACTGTGTGGAAGTTGTTAACACTATGACAAAGCCAAGACAAGACCTGACAGACATTCCATTACCTAATCCCGACCTGACACTTTATGTGGATGGTTCATGTATGAGAACTAGTACAGGAGAACTAGTAGCCGCGTATGCAGTGACTACTGAAACGACGTTATAGAAACTCACCGTATTGACACCCTGTCTGCTCAAGCAGCAGAGCTAGTTGCTCTGACCAAAGCATGCATACGTGCCAAAAACCTGAAAGTAAACATATACACAGATTCACGTTACGCATTCGGAGTTGTACACGACTTCGGAGTGCTCTGGCAGGAGAGAGGTTTCATGACTTCTCATGGAACCAAGATTCAGCATGGTCTCCTCATTCAAGCTCTGTTAGACGCAATACATTTACCGACAGCTATCGCTATCATGAAGTGCAAGGCACATACGAAAGTTACTGACATCATTTCCCAAGGTAACGATCTAGCCGATCGAACAGCCAAGCTTACAGCTCAGACTCCCGACATTCCAGCTAACACGACACAGACACTAACTCCAGATCCGACTACTTGTATGACAGTTAAGGACCCTACACAAGATGTCATAGACATACAGTTACATGCTACTCCCGAAGAAATCAAGAAATGGTCCGAACAAGGAGGGGTCCAGACAGATCAGGGATGGGTGACGAAGGGAAAAGCCACATGGTTTCTCCCCGACTCTATGGTTCAAGTCATTATCAATACCGCACATAGTCCAGCACATCTAGGAGAAAAAGCCATGTTAGACAGTATCCAGAACCTTTGGTTCAACAAGCATTTACGAGCTGCAGCTAAGCAGAAAGTCCGTACTTGTATGATATGTTGTCAGTTCAATCCAGGTAAAAGTGTCCCGGTGGAACAAGGTGGATTCCAACCTCCTGACCACCCTTTTGAAGTCCTTCAGATGGATTATATTCAGATGGAGCGATGTCGAGGTTTCAAGTATGTCCTTGTAGTTGTATGCGCTTTGTCCAGGTGGACAGAAGCATATCCAGTTCCAGATTACACAGCCGCGACCACTGCCAAGCAGTTGGTTCGTGAATTCTTTCCCCGCTATGGACTCCCTAGGGTCGTGTATTCAGATAACGGCCAGCCATTCTCATCTGAGTTAATGAAGCATGTTTCCCTTTTGTTAGGGTACCAGTGGAAGTTCCATTGTGTGCGCCATCCTGAAGCAGCCGGTCTCGTAGAGAGACATAATCAGACCCTGAAAATCCGTATTGCCAAGATATGTAAAGAGAAAGGTGTAGACTGGCTAGTTGCCCTGCCAGTTGCTTTATTCTTTATGCGAATGGTTGCACACTCCAGATCAGGTCTGTCCCCTTATGAGGTCGTATTCGGCCGCCCCCCAAACATGTGGGGTACACCTAGACCCCGCAGTATTACAGATGTTTCCAGTAATATGTTGACAGATTACCTAGCTTCCTTGATGTCTGCCCTACACTCTTGTCGTTCACAGGTTGCCGCCGCATTTCCAGACAATACTGAAGTGAAACCGCACGAGGTCCTTCCAGGGGACCTTGTTCTCGTAAGGAACTTTGATCGTTCAAGTCCGCTGGAGCCTCGTTGGAAGGAGCCGAGACTTGTCCTTCTGACCACCCGTACGGCCGTGAAGTTGGAAGGCCGCAAGGGATGGGTCCATCTGTCGCATATCAAGAAATTCAATGGAGTCCGAAAAAAGACATTTTTAAAGGACATTTCTAAAGACTGTTCCATTTCTAAGGACTGCCTAAAAATTGACTCTGAATTCAAGCCTCCCCTGTTAGAGGCAACTCCGCAACAGGAGTATAAGTTAAAACTCCGGTCTAGTAAAATAAGTCAGCCAGTTTAATTGTCTAAGTCCCCCTCGGGTGAAACGGTTAGACAGGTATCTGACATGTATGAGATAGACCCCCATAGTGAGAGAGTTAGTCAAAACTCTATCAGATGTATCGTTTTTCTAAGTTTTATATTGTTTCTAAGTCTTATGGTTACCTGCACAAGTTATGCATTGCATTTATGTTTTCCAATTTCTCTTGTAAATAAGTTTTCTAATGCTACAGTAGAGCACACATTTAGTGATCTGCCTCCTCACGAGCTATCCTATCGTCTTGCTATGAGAAATAACACATTTATCAGAATGTTACACTATTCACACCAGACCAGCAATGCCACTAATTGTTGGGTGTGTGGTCGACTCCCCCCTTTCCAGACACCGAAGGGAGTTCTGCCACTCTTTCCTTATCCGTTTTCACATAATGGTTCGTGTGGAGCATGGTCCACGTTAACGTCATCTTCCAATGATATGTCCCTTCTGAATAGAACATGTTTTCCAGACAAGCAAGGTCTCTCCCATAGAACAGGGTTAGATCTAGAAAATGAAGTTTACAATTTAGGTAATTATTCTTCGAATTTTATGGTCCTGAATGTTCAGTCTGATACTACTCCAGACTTACCTGCTATTTCAGTACTACCAGTCAAAGGCGAATTATGTGTCAGAAAGAATGGTTCCGCACATGTAGGACATAGTGATTGTACTACTACTGTCGAGTATAGTGACAGTGGGAAATCTATTTTTAAAGCCTCACGTCATTCTTATTTTGTTTGTGGTCAGACCGCATATGTTCGTCTGCCCCTCGATTGGGATGGAACATGTTACATTGCCTTCCTACTGCCACCAGTTTTTCTAGCCCCATCTGATTATCACAGAAACACACATCTAGTACACGTCAGACCTAGAAGGGAGATCGAGTCCCCAATTGTCGATCAAACTGAAACTGCTCTAGAACAGTATACAGATTTCAATAGAGGTTTCTTCTTCTTTATAGGACCTATCCAGAATAGTAAGTTAATACGTAGACTAACCAGAACCCTTGAAGCAGTAGTGAATGAGACTACGTCTGCTCTAGGTAACTTAACCGAAGAGCAATCTGCTATGAGATTTGTCGTGCTCCAAAATCGTCTCGTTCTTGACGTCATACTGGCCGATAGAGGAGGAGCATGTAGAGTCATCGGATCTAGTTGCTGCATTTTCATTCCTAATAACGCGCCGTCTGTTTATTCAGCTATAACCAGACTTCATAAAATTGCCCATCAGTTACACCAGAATCCAGGCACCTGGACATGGTCCGGTTGGCTCTGGAGTATCATATCTGCTTGGGGATGGAAAGTATTGTCATTCCTAGGTATTGCAGTAATGATCATATTCAGTTGCTGCCTCTGTATACAATGTGGCCCTGCGATTTGCGGCATTTGTGCTACCTCTTGTATTCCTAGTCCTAAATCCCGTTCCAAGACAATTCGAGACGAGCAAATGATGCTATATGAAATGATAGATGGTATCATGAATATTGATGTTTCCTGATGGAAACGTAGGGCACAAGGAGGGAATGTGGAAAAGTAAATTTTGCCATGTTGTATGTGCCTACGTGTTCCCCATCTTATGCTATATGTGCATGATCGATATGCATGTATTCCCCTCTGATCGATTAAAGACGCAATTACAGTTGTGTCCATCTCTAGTATGCCAGTTTCCAGTCTTCGTGAATACAACAAATATTAGGCCTATGTAAACCTATGTTGCCACGTTTTACAGTGTGCACGTTAATTCATTGAATTGTCCCCGTTTCTAGGCCTCAAAAGGGCCCGGACTCAGATTCAGCTCCTGTTTCCTGAACCCTCTCCGAGGAGCGATACAGCCCCCACCTGTATCCCTGACCCTTAGCTTACTTTCATGCCTCGCAGTGCCCGGCTCGGCCTGGCTCTGCCTCCCAGTCTGCCAAGAGAATGTTATGATTCTAGTTATCAGTCCAGCCCTCCTTCTCTGCATTCCTAAGCTACTGAATCGCATCAATAGTTTCCGTCATGGTCTAGCCTTTATGTCTCCATGTAAGAGAAATACTGTATTAATATTCATAAAATATTCCTCACACAAGCGCTACATGTAGAATTATGCATGCACCAGTCTTAATGTCTGTTAGCCTTTGCCCTGATAACTTTTGGATTCTATCAACATGTTCTCTAAACACCAGATACTAGATATGCCTGGGTACATGTCGCTCTGACACTCCAGACTTTAGTCTCCTCTTCTAGCGCAGAAGTCATAGCCCCCAGTTCCTCCTGGTAACACGTCATTGCCAGTTTGCGCGCACCACTAGGTTAGAGGTCCCAGCTGCTCAGGTAGCCCCCTCCATGTTTCCGCCCCGTTTATGACATATTCTGTTACGTTTACATCACATGTCTATGTATACGCCCTGTACACACCTCTTGTTACACCCACTTTATGCCTTATCTTTCGCGACTGCTACAAACTCCGCCTACTGCTACGCCTACTGTATTGAATGCAATGTATTCTGTACAACTATATATATACTGATGTTCTGTTATTAAAAGTTGTTCGCACCATTCCCAGATCCTGCCCCGGCAGCTGCCGGGCCCTGCCATCCTATTCCCGTACAGGCTGTCCTGTTCCTGTCCTTTTATGCTTGATTAAAGCCTGTATACTCCAGCTACCTCGTATCTTGACTCTTATTTATTGAGCTACCCGTTTATTGATTATAGTCAAAAATAGATCCGGTAATTAATTATTTATTTACCACAGGTTTTGCAATGAAGCAAGGGAAAATCTGGACAGGCTTTGCTGTTTGTGGATTTTTGGTGGAATTTCTAGTTGAAGTACTGGACAGTGTAGCCTGTGGATATAGGCTGCATTATTTGTCTTTAAATTTTCTCTTAAGTGTCTTTGCAGTTCTGCAATTTTCTGACAACTTAAGAGATTATTTTTGATTGCCGGGGTCCTCGCACATGGGCGGGACTATTCACTAGATTATGACTATACACAGAGATCCCCTACTACAGAAGTAAATTTACAGGGGACATAATTTCAGTCTTTGGGAATTTTGAGCAAAATGCATGGCAAACAATGGATTTTTAGCTGGATTTAAATAGGTTTCTAAGGCAGTTCAAATCTCTGGGGGGATATAGCTATGTGCAAACTGCATGACTGGCTCAAACGCTCAGCAGTTAGTGCAGCAAAGACTGTACAGCAACATTTATAGCAGACAGCCACCAGCATGACAAGTGGTCAGGCCACGTTTATGCTACTGGGTGTCTGTAAACAGTGACCTGGTGATGGCTGTGCTCATACAGAGAGTATTGGCTTTGTCTCTATTGACAGGAATAGTAGTGAGTCAGGCGAAGTCTCGACCCTGATGTAAAAGGAAGTTTAGCGCCGCAACGCAAGATAGGTCCAGATTCCCTCTTCATGCATGTATGTATGTCCCGCTCCCTCTGCAGAGAGCATACTATCTGAAATTGTAAAAAAGAGCCCAACCACTTAGTGAAAGGAGACCCCTCCCCATCTCCCCTGCACATGTAGAAGGCTTTGCAAGGACATATTGGCAGACATATTGACTCTCTCAATTTAGAAATGCAAAATGTTCATATTGCATAAAAAGGTAACTAGAAGCGTGGATAAGGATTTACAATCTTAGGCAGTTGCTTAGTTAATATAAAGTTTAAGAATTGATTGTGTCACAATCATATTGGAACCGTCATTTCTGAAGAGGTTCCTTCATAGGCAGTAATTAGGGCCTATTTAGGAGGTTCTATTGTTTTGAAATCTACAAATAAAATACATGGGGATATGAACATTGGACAACATTTAAAATAATTTTAAGATACACCTTGTAGGGTAGTTTGATGATTTTCTCTCCATCAAAAGTTTTAAAATGGATTCAAATGTGTTCATTCAAAAGCCTACTGGCCCAGTTACAGTGGTCCGAACTCGTTATGCTTGAAAAGAGTTGACTCCCTTTTTTCTGTTTCTATCTTTATTTCTTGGATTGTAAGTCTTCCTTCTATCCATTTCCTTCTTTTTCTGTTTACATACATCGAGGCAGTGTAAATAGCATGCATCTCCTCTCTATTGGAAAGAAATATAAATGAAAAGAAAATGCTACTTACCAGTATGCATCTGTTCTTGGCATGTAGACCTGTAGATTCATATACTGTGCATAGATCGCCATCTGGTGTTGAGCTCGGATGTTTGCACTTTGTTTTTGTCTTCGAAGAAGTCTTTGTAATCACGAAATAGGTGACACCTACTTAGGGTGACAGTGCGTATGGGCATCGACTCAGTCTTCAGATTGTTTCCTGCCATAAAGGGTGATGATGGAGTTATTAAGAAATAGAAAAGAGATGTTTATGTGTGATATATCCGAGTAAGATAGTACTGCAACAGATAGAGGTATCCGGGGAGGCGGGTGGGCGTATATGAATTTACAGCTCTACATGCCAAGAACAGATGCATACTGGTAAGTAGCATTTTCCGTTTGAGGCATATGAGCTGTAGTTCATATACTGTGCATAGACTATACAGCAGTTCTCCCTTAGCGGTGGCTAACTGATCTGTTGCAGTGGTTTGAAAAAGTGTTCTTAATACAGCCTGGCCCACACTAGCTTGTTGTTTGGCTTGCACATCTACACAATAGAGTTTTGTGAAAGTGTGTGGTGTAGACCAAGTTGCTGCTTTGCAGAAGTCATCCAAGGGAATGTTCCCTAAGGATGCCATAGAAGCCCCTAGTTTGCGTGTGGTATGAGCTCTAGGCGGAATGGTTAATGTGCTTTTGAAACGGGATTGCCCTTATGAGGTGGGGAGAAAGCCACAAAGAATTGTTTAGTCTTTCTAAAAGATGTTGTTTATTCAATATAGTAGAGTATTGCTCTTTTAACGTCTAGCGTGTGAAGAACCCATTCTGCCACTGAGTCTGGTAGATGGAAAAAAACTGAGAGTTCAATAGACTGGTTAAGGTGGAAGGCAGAAACAACCTTAGGTAGACATTTTGGGTTAGTTCTAAGAACTACTTTGTTATGATGTATTTGCAAAAATGGTTCTTGTATGGTTAAGGCTTGGAGTTCACTTACTACTTTAAGAGATGTGATAGTGACTAGGAAGGCTACTTGGAACTGTAATTCGCATTTGTGTAGAGGTTCAAATGGGAGATCCCCGAGTCTGGTAAGGACAACATTTAGATTCCACACCGGAGAAGGTGGAATTCTGGGTGGAATTATTCTCTTAAGTACCTCCATAAATGCTTTGATAGCAGGCACCTGAAACAAAGACAAGTGTTGTCTGTTTTGGAGGTAAGCTGCTATTGCAGCGAGATGTAGTCTTATAGATGTATATGCTAGGTTACATTGTTGTAGATGCAAGAGATAACACAATGTTCTGAATAGAAGCATCTAATGGATTAATTTTGTAATTAGTGCAGTAAATCACAAATCGTTTCCACTTTGCTGCATAGCATGCTCTGGTGGTAGAACGTCTAGCTGCTTTAATGATATGCATGCAGTCTGGCGGGAGATTGAGGTAGCCAAACTCCAAGACTTCAGGTGCCTGATCGCAAGGTTGAGTTGACTGAAATCTGGATGCCTGAGCTCTCCATGGTTCTGAGTAAGATGTTTGGGTGAGAGGCATAGCTTTTGATTAGAACTACTGATTATTCCAAGAGGGCTGTAAACCATGGTTGTCAGGCTCATGTTAGATCAACCAGGATCATCGTGAGGGAATGCTGTTTGAGTTTCCGAACCACTAACGGAATGAGCGGGAGAGGCAGAAAAGCATACGCAAATTTGCCTGACCAGTTCATCCATAGCGCATTGTTTTTGGACAATGGGTGTGGATACCTGGACGCGAAGCTTGGGCATTTTGCGTTTTGGTGTGTGGAGAACAGTTCTATTTCTGGGTGGCCCCAGATGTGAAAGAATGGAAGAAGAACTTGAGAACGAAGTTCCCATTCATGGATCTGCTGTCTTTGACGACTGAGCAGATCTGCAATTTGATTGGGTACTCCTGGGAGGTGTTCCGCAAGGAGATATAAGTTTTGTGGAATGGCCCATCTCCACATGCTTTGAGCTAGGTGTGAAAGTTGCAAAGAGTGCAGTTTCTGCATGTAGTAGTACATTGCTGTCATGTTGTCCGTATGGACCAGGACAGCTTTGCCTACCAGATGGAGGTGAAAGGATGTTAACGCTAGAAAATTGCCAACAATTCCAGGTAATTTATGTGGAATTGTTTTTGCTGAGGGGTCCACATGCCCTGAATGGTATGGTTCTGAAGATGAGCTCCCCAGCCGGTGAGCGATACGTCTGTTGTTAGTACTATCTGTGGAACCGGGTCGAGAAACGGCCACCCTTTGGAAAGATTTTGTGTGTACCACCACTGCAGAGAGCGATGTGTGTGGCTGTCAACTAACACCAGATCTGTTAGCTGGCCTTGAGCCGGGGTCCACTGAAGTGCCAAACACTTCTTTCTGTAAGGGACGCATTTGGAGTCTTGCACAAGGGACGATGAGAATGCAAGAGGCCATCATCCTGATTAGCTGCATGAACACTTGAGCTGGTAAGGAGTGTTGAAGCTGAAATTTTGATATTAGGGCTTGCATGTTGCTTATCCTGACTGGGTTAGGGTATGCTAGAGATTTTGAAGTGTCTATTGTAGCTCCTAGATATTGTTGTGTGCTGGACGGTTGGAGGTGGGATTTGGAGAGGTTCACCATGAATCCCAAGTTGTGATGCAGCTGGATTGCTTTGTGTGAGTGTTGCACACAGCTGCTGTATGACTTGGCTTTTATGAGCCAGTCATCCAGATAAGGGAACACGTGAATGTGTTGTCTTCGTAAGTGAGCCGCCACTACTGCAAGGCACTTGGTGAAGACTCTGGGTGCTGTAGTCACCCCGAACAGGGGGACTTTGAATTGGTAGTGTGGACCGTCTGCCACAAACTTGAGATATTTCCTGTGAGCGGGGTGAATGGGAATATGAAAGTAGGCATCCTTTAAATCCAGAGTGGAGAGAAAGTCATCTTGTTGAAGCAGTGGGAGCACCTTTTGGAGAGTAACCATGTGGAAGTGGTCTGACTGAATGTAGAGATTTAACGGTCTTAGGTCCCGTATTGGCTTGAGAGAGCCGTCCTTTTTTGGAATTAGAAAATTGAGGGAGTAAACCCCTGTGCCTTGATGAGGCAAGGGGACTGGTTCTATTGCATCTTTTTGTAATAGAGAGAGAACCTCTTGTTTGAGAAGAGTCAGATGTTCCGAGGACATTGGACGTTGTCTGGGAGGGATATTTGGGGGAGACGAGGTGAGTTCCAGGCAATAACCATACTGGATAATTTGTCTTACCCACTTATCTGCTGGAATGGAATTCCAGACAGGTAGTAACTGTGAGAGATGTCCCCCGACAGGAGTGGAATGATCGGGGGAAGCGAAGGGAAGTCACTGCTTGGTGGTAGGGGAGTTGCGGGTGTTGCTACCGCAACCTCTTCCCTTACCGTTGTTACCCCTGTATCCTCCTCAAAAATATCCTCTGGAGGAGGTAGTTTGATTGTGACTTTTGTATGATGAAGAGGGATGCTCCGAGCCAGTAGTTTTGAAGCCAGCCCTGTAAAAGGAGTGGCAAAATGAACCTCTAGAGGTAGGGAATTGCAAGGTCCCAATGGATTTGGCAGTATCCGTATCCTTTTCCATCTTTTCTAAAGATGTATAGACTGGGGGTCCAAAAAGATGTCTTGGTCAAAAGGCTGATTAAGAATAGCGGATTACACCTCCTGCATCAATCCGGAGATTCGGAGCCAGTCGTGCCTGCGTAATAAAACACTGGTATTAATAGCACAAAATGCGGTAGCCGCCGCTTAGAGGGCACATTTGATAGATGTGTTGGTTATTAACTTACCCTCCTCTATAAGGTCGTTAGCTTTGTTCATATATTGGTCAGGAAGATGTTGCATAAGCTTTTCAAGCTCATCATAGTGAGCTCTGTCATATCTGGTGAACAAAGCTTGGGCATGGGCAATCCGCCAATGATTTGCCGCTTAGTGACGCAATACGCTTCCCGGATGAGTCTATTAGTTCCGATTCCTTATCAGGAGGAGGGGCGTCGCCTGTGCTTTGTGAATTAACCCTCTTGTGTGCATTAAACACCACAAGACAATCTAAAGGGACCTGATCTCTGATGTAGATTGGGTCACTGGGAGCTGCCTTATATTTTTGGTCCACCCTGGTGTTGAGGATCCTGGCTCTGACTGGGTCTTTAAACACTTCTGATGCATATTTCAGCATGCCTTTTAACATTGGCAGGGTGTGCGTAGACTTTTGTGAGGGTGCGAATGTTTCTAATAAGAAGTCTTCTTCTAAGGGATCAGAGTGTAATTGCACCCCATGGTATTGTGCAGCCCTATTAATTAATTGTGCAAACTCAATGTTATCATCTGGCAGTATGGCCCCAGAGGGATAGAGGTCCAGGTCATTGTGTGGATCTGGATCGGTATTATAATCATCCCAAGAATCTGTATCGTATGGGATTGTATGTGCGTCATCATCCCTATCTGTATCTGTGGTCCCATCCCCACCCATATCATCATCTTCATCCTCTTGTGGTTGAGGTGAAAATGTATGTTGAGAGTGCTGGAGAAATTAAAAAACTTGGATCAGGTGGAGAAGGAGAGGAAGGTAGAGAAGTATTCATGCCTATTTCCTTCTGTTCAATGGGTATTTCAGAATCTTCTGAATGATCCAGTTTCCTCTTTTTAGGAGGTTTGGTGGTAACATGACCGGTTTCTGGGTCAATGTGTAAAGTTTTCTGCTTTGGACCTGAAAAATCTGGCACAGACTGTTGTTTGGTTACAATGTCCTTTTTCGGTGCTGAAGGCTTAGGGTAAGAATGTTCTTTTGACTGTGTCCGAAGCCTTCTGCGGGGTCTTGTAATCTTTAGCTCTGGATGTAGGAGTTTCTGAGTCCGAGACCTTTTTTGGCTCTGAAATTTCCGATTTAATTTGTTTCGACTTCGAAGGCTTGTCCTTTGTTCGTTTTGACGCCGAAAGCTTCGGCGTCAAGGCTGTTTTTGGTGCAGACGAAGAAGGGTGTGGCACAGGTTTACTTTTGGGCTTTGGTGCCAAAGGTGACTTTTCGGCACCGGAATGGGGTTGGCTCGAGCCCGAGCTGGAAGGCTTTTCGTTTGGTTTCATAGCTGGGCCCGTGGGCGGGGTGTCTGAAGGGTGTTGCCGGTGTCGACTTGAGCCCAAGGGTGAAGGTGTTACCGGAGCCTTTTAATTGGGTTTGGTTAGGAGAGGGGTCACGGTACTCACGGACGGTTGAGCCGGGGTTACTGTCTCCTCTTCGATGTCAAAGTCGTCAGCTTTGGAGACTGAGATCTCTCCTTCATCAGCTTGTTGTTCTGGATGGACATTGGGATCTGCTCCGCAGATGTCCGGAACCGAGCTGCTTCCGCAGGACATTTCATGACGTCGCGCCCGACTGTCATGAATGGTTTTCTTCAACCTGAAAGATGAGCAGGCCTCGCAGTTCTTGTCCTAGTGCTCCGGGGAGAGGCAGAGATTACAAACCTCGTTCAAGTCTGTGTTTGGGAACTTAGCACCACACATGGGGTATTTTTTTAAGGGAGTCCTTTCCATTGACTACCCGCGTAGTTGG
Organism: Lissotriton helveticus; assembly: GCF_964261635.1. Taxonomy (NCBI): domain Eukaryota; kingdom Metazoa; phylum Chordata; class Amphibia; order Caudata; family Salamandridae; genus Lissotriton; species Lissotriton helveticus. Next base: position 1,311,757,081 of record NC_136057.1, on the reverse strand, counting down.
CGCGGATAGGAACAACAGCTCGCGTCGAAGATCGAGGATTTTATATTTTTCTGAAGAAAAGCGTGAAAAGGGAAACGCGATTGAGACAATACCGTTGAGCGGTGAGGGATTGCGCATCAAAGGTGGTTCGAGAACACCGACCCCGAGCGCAGCAAATCACATCCGAACCCGATGGCAGAAAAAAACAAACTGAAGATGGAGTCGATGCCCATGCAGACTGTCACCCTAAGGAGGAGTCACCTATCTTGTGACTACAAAGACTTCTTTAAAGACAAAAACAAAGTGAAAACATCCGAGCCCAACACCAGATGGCGATCTATGCACAGTATATGATCTACAGCTCATATGCCTCGAACATACACATATAGGTGAACCGCTCAAAACCATAGCTAACTGCCTGAGTGCACATATATTCTTACTTACCCTCCACACTTTTTATTTGTGTTATCTGAAGTCATGTATACCCACTTAACCATATTGTGTGACCCTGCGCAAGTCACTTCATCTCTCAGGACCTCAGTTACTGTATCATATAAAGTACGAGCTCATAGGAATACACTGTCACAAGAACAGAAAATGTTAAGTTGTTTACCTTGCGATTTTTTTTTTTATATATATACACCTAGCCATGATACCTTTCATTTCTAGCCTTTGATCAACTTTTACAGTCCAAACAAAAGGAAAGGAGAACAAATGGCAAAAGGTTTACAATGCCACCTATAGACGCGCAGGGGTATTGCTGAGGAAGAAATTCTCTGGATACAGTCTGACGCCTGGGGTAATTCTAAGGTGAGGATTCCACAACTAATTGTCTCTTTCAGATATACCAAGCAGTTATCATTAATTATCTAAATGAAGTGTGCGGACGCTGAAAATGTTTCTATGACTTGCATCACAAATAAAGATGGTCAGCGTAGGCGCGTGCCCTAGATGAGGCTGCTGGTAGCTCTATTGCAACCCTTCTTTTCAGAAGTCACATGGACAACAAACCTGTATGATGTCTATTAGTTATCTGGATCAATGCATAATTAAACATTATTTGAGCTCAAACATTTATTCCATTTTCTTCTATTGTGCCCCCCTATACAAAAGGAAAATGTTACTAACCTCTGTAAGCATCTGTTCGTGGCATGAAGAATTGTAGATTCACATGGCATGCACTGTCCTGTTGTCTAGTGTTGGGCTGGATGTGTGCAAGTTGGCTTTCTTCAAAGAAGTATTTTGAGTCATGAGGTATAGCGATTCCTCCTCTTGCTGGTAACGCGCATGGTCATCGGCTTCATTGTTAGATTGTTTACAGGCACAGCGGGCGAGGAGGCAATGTGAAGTAAAGCGATGTATACAGGGTAAGTAACATATTCTGTTTGATGCATGTGTGGCTGTAGATACACATGCAGTGCATAGACTGTGAAGCAGCCCTCCCAAAAAGTGATGGCTAGCTTGTGGGTATTGTAGCAGATTGAAAGAGTGTATGACCCACATTAGCTTGTTGGCTTGTTAGTAAATCCACACAGTAATGTTTTGTGAAACTGTGTGGTGTGGACCAAGTAGGTGCTTTGCATATGTCAGCTATTGGGATGTTCCCCAGGAAGGCCATAGAGGCTCCTTTCTTACAAGTGGAGTTGACTCTAGGAGGAGTGGGCAGAGTCCTTTTAGCTTTAGGGTAACATGTCTGGCTGCATCTAACTATTTATCTGGCAATGCAGACTTGGATAAAGCTTTCCCTTTCTGCGGTTTGGAGAAAGCATCAAAGAGCTGTTGTGTCTTCCTACATGGTTTGGTTCTGTCAACACAGTACATGAGGGCTCGTGTTACATTCTAAGTCTAGAGATGCCATTCTGCAACTGAATCAGGCTGTGGGAAAAAACAGGAAGTTCAATGGATGGGTTAAGGTGCAAGTGATAGACCACCTCAGGGAGTAATTTGGGGTTAGTGTGAAGGACAACCCTATCCCTATGAACTTGGAAGAAGAGTTCTTCCAGGGTTAATGCCTGTAGTGTTGAACACACAAGAAGCAGTAGTAACCCTGAAGGGGAACTCTTTGAATAGGTAATGTTTTCCGTTGACCACAAACCTGAGATATTGGCGATGGGATGGACATATTGATATGTGGAAATAGGCATCCTTCAGGTCGAGCGCAGTCATGAAGTCAACTTGCTGGAGATGCAAAATGACATCCTTGAGAGTGACGATATGGAAGTGCTCTGAAAGGATGTATTCATTTATGGGCCTGAGGTCCCGAATACATCTGAGGGACCAGTCCTTTTTGGGTATTAGGAAGTAGAGAGGATACAAAGGAGTGTACCCTGCTGATGGTAGGGGACGGGTTCTATATTCCCTTTCAGAAATAGCGCTTGCACCTCCTCCCTAAGAAGCCTTTGGTGTTCTGGGGAGAGTATGTGTTTGTGAGGCAGAATGGTGGGAGGCGTAGAAGTGAGCTCCAGGTAGTAACCATGCTGCATAATATCTAACACTAATAGGTCTGAAGCGACTCTTGCCATGCCGATAAAAAGCCTTGTTGGTGAGAAGAGGCAAGTCAGGGTTTGGTGGTGGTTGCAGCTACTTTTAGGGAGCCAACTTTGCCTCTACCTCTCAAATTGTTGCCCAAGTAGGACCCTCTAAAGTAACCCCTGGGAGAGGGTTGCTGCCCCTGGGTGCGCTGGTAAAATGTGGAGGCTTTGGGCGGTGATCTTCGAGACTCCATGATAGGGTGTGTGGTGAAAAGAGACATGGGGTGCAAGTGTCCGAAGTGCTGTATCCAAATCTTTTTTGATCTTTTCTAGCATTTTGTCCACTGTGGTCCAAATAGATGCTGCCCATCAAAAGGCATGTCCAATAGGTTCTGCCGAGCGTCTGTCTTGAAGGAAGAGACACGGAGCCAGGAGTGTCTGCGTAGAAGGACGCTGGCATTAACTTTTCAAGTAGCAGTGTCTGCGACATATAAGGCACAGCAAATAGTAGTGTTTGATATCTGCTTGTCCTCAGAAACAATTTCACGTCTCCTCTTTCTGTGCTCTTCTGGGAGGTACAGGAGGAGCTCCTCCATCTCGTCCCAGTAGGCATGATCATAATGTGAAAGGAGGCCAATTGAGCTGGCAATACAGCATTGGTTGCCTGATTGCGTGGCCACCCTTTTGCCCAACCACACCTTTGTGCTTAATTCCCTTCTCCGGTGGCAGGGATCCCTACTGGCCTGGGAGTTGGCTCACTTACAAGCAGTAGTAATCACCAAGAGAGTCGGGTAGGAGTTGGCCAAGAATGTAAAGGGGGTCATTAGGGGATGCTTTATAATTTTTAACCACCCTACATAGCATGACTCTGCCTCGGACGGTGGCCTTGAAGATGTCGGGTGTGTGGCATAAACATGAAGAGGTGCTGAGTAGGATGGTGGATGGTCTTTCAAAAAGGAAGCCATCCTCTAGGGGCTCTGTATGAAGATCCACCTTATGGAACAAAGCAGCCCTACCAATGAATTACCAATAGGGCGAGGAATCGTCCGGAGAGGTGGGACAGGCAGTGTACGAGTCAGGGTCTGGTGTCTCCTGGTGGGTCTGTGTCATAGGAGTCCTATGGGTCACCCCTACAGAGGGGGTGTCAAATGTGTTGTTCCCTCCCCACAACCACTTACGGCCCATGGAGAAGTAGGTGGGGATATGAAGGCTGAGAAACAAGGTGAGGGGTTGGTTGTGGGTGGGCTAAGGGCTGGTAGCCTTAACCATCTTCTTGCGTTGCTTTGTGGAATCAGAATGTCCAAGGCTTCCTGAGACAGCTGACATTTTGAGGGTGGAGCTATAGTAGACCCCAGAGAACGGATAAGGACCCAGTCCATATGGGGGTGGATAATCAGGTGCTTCTGCTTTGCACTGATGTCCTGCAGTTTGTGGAGAATCGATTCGACTGCGCCCCCGCCGTCGACCCCTCTGGTCAATGCCAAAATATTTGACTCCTCAGGCGGTTTTGGTTTCGGCGCGGAAGTACCGTGGGTGCCGAGGTGATATGGTCGGCGCTGAGGCCCGAGCTGGGCGAAGCATCCGACATGGTTCGCCGGTGTCGACCATGACCCAAAGGCAGTGGTGGCTTGCTGTCTCTGGTGCTCCAGAGTGGCGTGATGTGCCCTTTGGCAAAGGTATTCTTGGATTAAGGGTGTTGTCAAGGGGGAGAGGATGCCTTACTCCCAGACTGCTGGGCTGGCAGAAAATCCTCAATCTCCAGATCAGATCCAGAACTTTCCTGGGATGAGAAAGGCTCTTCGTCTGCAGCAGACAGATGTGGATGATGTTCCCTCTCAATGTCCTCTAAACCAAACAGGTCTGGGGTGTCGCCGCTGCTCCTGAGCAACATCTTAAGAACTTTAGGCCTATTTCGCTCCTACCCCATCCAGCTAAGATTGTAGAGCGGGTTGTGGCAGGTACCCTCTCTAAACATCTCAAACAGCATAAGCTCTTGGACGAAGTTCAATTTGGCTTTCGTCCAGCTCATGGCACCGAGACGGCCCTGGTGACCGTACTTGACGAGCTTCGTTGGCGGGCAGACAGGGGACAGGTAGGGGTTTTGATCCTGCTTGACCTGTCTGCCGCCTTCGACACGGTGAACCATGATATCTTGCTGGGCAGGCTGAGAGATGTTGGAGTTGTGGGGAGTGCCCTACGATGGTTTGAGTCCTTTCTTCAAGGCAGGGAACAAGCTGTATCCCTTCCCCCTTTCAATCTGCCTTCTCTACTGTATCACATGGCGTTCCACAGGGCTCGGCAGTTAGCCCAGTTATTTTTAACATCTATATGAAGCCCTTAATAGCGGTCATCAAACATTTTAAGATCGAAATTGTCAACTACGCTGATGACACACAGCTGATTCTGTCCTTTGAGGGGAATGACCATACCTCCTTGGAGGAATTCCACAGCTGCATGCGAGCTACTGCAGAATGTCTGGAAGCCAACTCGCTGCAATTTAACTCTGGGAAGACCAAGGTGCTCTACTGCCCTCGGCCTAGGATAAGTTCCTCCTTACCTGGTAACTTCTGGCCGAAGAACTTCACCTCATTGGTCCAGCCGGTGAAGGTAGTTCGGAACCTGGGTGTTATGTTCAACAGTGATCTCTCCTTGGAGGCGCAGGTCTCTAAGGTGGTAGCTAGCTGTATGGCTATCATTCGCCTCCTGAGAAAAATCTTGCCCCTGCTTCCGCCCACTGCACGGATAGAGGTGGTACGTTGCACTGTGCTAAGCAGGTTAGATTACTGTAACGCCCTACTTCTGGAGTCCCCAAGCTACCTTATGGATAGGCTTCAGAGACTCCAGTCTGCAGCTGCCAAACTGGCTTTAGGTTGGCCTTCGAGATCCTCTTCTGCTACGGCCCTGGCTCAGCTACACTGGCTCCCAGTGAGGGAGAGGTTGACCTTTAAGTCCTTGTGTCTGACCTTCAAAGCCCTTCATGGGCTGGGCCCGGTCTGTCTCCAAAGGATGTTTTCATGGTACGTACCGGCCCGCAATTTGCGCTCTTTCCTGGCCAGAGTGGTGGCTGTACCCAGGTTTAAGAGATCTAGAGCTGGAGGCAGATCATTTAGTGTGGCTGCAGCCAAGCTTTGGAATTCTCTGCCCATGGAACATAGGCAGATTGGTTGCCTGCCTGCTTTTAGAAGGCAGCTAAAAAATTGGCTTTTTCCATGCTTGCCTTAACCATCAGCCGCCTCCAACCGCCCTTCCTCTCCGTCTTTGTTACTGCCAGCGCCAGGATGCCTCTCGAGGTGATAGCGCGCTTTACAAGTGCAATAAATATATAAATAAATACATCTTGAGTCAACGTGCCCACTGGTCATTAAGAGACTTTTTGGAACGGAAGGAGCGGCAGACATCGAAGGCAGTCTTGTTGTGCTCGGGTGAAAGGCACAAATTGCAGACTTGATGGAGATCAGTCCAAGGTTATTTTGCAGGGCAGTGAGGACAATATTGGAATGGCGTCAGTTTCATCACTGTCGAGGCATGGTGGAAAGGACGCGACCACCAGTGGAAAGTAGGCCCCAAATGGCAAGGCCCGTGAGGGATCTCATGCGACCTGGACCCAACTTGAGCAAAGTATCTAATAGCCAACCAGAGATAGGCAAAAAGGGAGACATAATCTATATATAGCACAAATGGAGGGAAGGAAACTGTGTGAACCGAAAAAGAGCACCGTAGCGGTGTCACCTGAAGCACACGTCTGAGCCCAACGGCGGAAATAAAACAATCTAACAATGGAGCCGATGACTATCCTCATTACCAGCAAGACACTGGTGACTCCAAAGAATTCTTCAAATAAAAACAACTTGCACACATCCGGGCCTAACGCTAGATGGCAGGATTATGCACAGTATGTGTATCTACAACCACACAAGCCTCGAACTTCTAAACTAACAAATAATGTATTCGATGCATAGGCGGTACTGCTGACACCCACTCCGACATATAGAGGTAGGATACTACTACCCATAGCCTCTGCCATTCTATAAGTACACATAAGCAAAAAGATCAGGTGCTGAAACTCACTAAACATGGTCCTCATTTACAGCTCAAAACAAGTGGGCTAACAATGAGAAATGTCTCAAACCCTGCGATCCTCTTATGACAGAAAACGGAAAATACAATTATTGCCATGTGGCTGGGTTCTGATCAACTGAATGATGTCAAGGCCTTAAGCTCCTCACCACCAAATGTACCTATAATAACTTTATTACAAATGCAAAGTGCTCTGAGATTGGATATGAAGTATTATAATTGTATGCCCACTGGAACATTTGGGGAAGTACATTCAATTAACTCAAGTTTGTACAGGTCTCAATTGAGAAGAATTGTTTGGCAGATTATTACTCTAAACTGCAAGGAATAAGAAGTGGATATTTTTATTTAAGATTGAACATATGACTGTGCTATCAGACGGTAAATTCCTTGAATAACAAATGATTGCCTGGCTATTGAATGGCCTTTGAAGACAAAACCATCACAGCCGTGAAAAATATCCTTAGCCAGAGTCTGAGACCAGCTTTTTGTTTCCAGCTATTAGAAAGCTTACCTCTCCCACCATCATCTCATACACCAGGACACCGAATCCCCACCAGTCCACTGCTCTTGTGTAAGATGTATCCGTTAGTACCTCTGGTGCAAGAAATTCTGGGGTACCACAGAAAGTGCTGGTGCGGTCTCCAAATCCCATGCCTAAACAAGATACAAACACATGTCACTGGGTAGAAATAGGACTTTGTACCACTTATCTAATTTCAGACAAACTCTATTTAGGATGATGTTAGGTGTAGACCACTGTGCACCCCCCAAATGTTTAATCAAAACAAGGTAGGAAAAACACCATTACACTGTTATAAGTCTGTAATTGTAAGAAGGCGTTCAGAAACCCTCTTAGTTGCACCTCATCATGCATCAAGGAAATGCAACTTTCATCAGGACAGGAGAGTCTCCTCCAGTCTCTCCATCACACCTGCTTCGGAAGAACCTAAACTGGAAGGCCAAACTGAGAGTTACAATATGTGTATCTGTATTTAAGCCAAAGCCACCTCAAAGGGGTATTTCAATTCTACCAGCTGCACTTTTATTGAGATTCCTCCTTCGTATACTTCTAACTACATCTAGATACACCTTGGATACCGGACACACCTGCACAAACATTTCCAAGTGGAGGAGTGTGGCTCACTGATTAGAGCGGCAGACCCTGATGCAGAGGTCTGGCCCGGGACCAGGGTTCAATTCCCGACGCGGCAGGGTCCTGAGCCCAAAAATGTCCACGGACTCGATAATTCTCGCCTCGGTGCCTATTCTAATCATGGGGTCCCACGCTGCAACTCTGGGAAATAGTTGCTTAATCTCCACTACGGCGGCCCACCCGCTGCGGGATGCCTGGCTTTCAGCCTGGGGATACCCAGTAGGGGTTATCTCACAGGGAAAAACCAGGACGGGTTCCCAAGGCAAGCGCCTTGATGCCTTCGGGTGATACGTGCGCTATATAAGTCGCAATACATTTACCTACACTACAGCCACAGTGAAAACTCCCCTTACCATTCCTGTCTACCTATGAAAAGGCCCCAAAGTGAGTGAGCTGCCCTATGCTAATTCTTCCAACTACACTTACACTGTGGCCATGCAGAGACAGCTCTCCACCATCACTGCCCATACCCAGACTGAATCCACAGTGTAAGAGTCACCTAACCTCATGACAAGAACTATTATCAGTACTGAAGCCATTCCTGGCATAGGGTCTCAAAACCTACCCGTAGCAGGGTACCATCTGGTTTAGGATCAAATTAAGAGCTCTCAAAAATTGTAAACGCCACTAAAAAAAGGCACTTTCCAAGAGAGGGATTATAAAGGGCAAGGGTATAAAGGTTCAAATGGAGGTCCCATTAGCCTTCTAAGAACAACATTTAGGGTCCACACTGAAGCAGGACAAACCCTGGGTGGAATGTCTCTTTTGGGTTTAAGAGGATTTAGTGGACAACGCTTTTCAACTTAGTGGCATAACAAGCATGGCTAGTGGGTCTGTGAGCTTTTTCGAGGAAGTCCATTCACTCTTGTGGCAAACTGAGGTACCAAACTAAGACCTCAAGTGCCAGTTTGCTAGGTTGAGCTGTCAGAATCTGAGCCCGTCTTTGCTTTTTGTGCGAAGGACAGGCCTGTTGGGCCACTGGCGAGCTTCTTGTCAGGAGTCCTTGAGGAGAGTTGAGAACCAGGGTTGTCTGGAGCTACCAAAATGAGAGCGAAAGGCTTTCCCGCCACATATGGAAGAAGTGGAGAGGGTGAAAAGAGTAAGCAAATATCCTAGACTAGTTCATCCACAAAGCATTGGCTCTGGAATGACGGGGTGGGAACCTGAGGTGAAGCTTGGCATTCTGTATTAGCATGAGTGGTGAACATGTCTATTTGTGGGGCAGCAGAGGAAGTAAGGAAGGATTTGTATGTGTGGAGTGCCCACTCATGGACTTGTTGATGCATCTTGCTGAGGAGGTCTGCAAAGTCGTTGTCCACTCCGAGAAGATACACTGCTAACAGGTGTATCTGATAGTGTATGAACAACTGCCATATATGTTGCGCTAATGCTGAAAGATGAAGTGAGCCCCCCCATTTCTGTAGGTAAAACACAGCAGTCATATTGTCTCTTTTGACTACGACTACCTTGCACTGAAGTTCCTTCTAGACGTAGGTGAATGGCTGGAAAGAAGCTTGAGATGATTGATTTGGAGACCTTTTTGGCAAGGGGACCACAGTCCCTAAAATGTCATGATTTGAAGATACGCCCCCACCCCGAAAGGAAGGTTTCTGTGGTGATGGCCACTTGTGGCTGATGTCTATATAGGGCATGCCCTGCAACAAGTTGTTGCTGTTCCACCACTCCAAAAAACAATAAGTATCGGCATCAACAACACTAGATCTGCCCAGTGACCCTCTGCTTGTGACCACTATGCTGAATGGAACTTCGGTAGCAGACCCATTACTATTCTGACTGAGTTGACAATTTGGCTGAAGTAGAGGCAGCAGCTGCTGGCAAGCTAGCACTCTGTTGGTTTTGCTATGCCTTAGCGGTGACAGCATTTAGGATGGAACCAAAAAAAAGTTGCACTTGGGAGCGATGGAGGGGAGAAGAGAGATGTCAGCTTAAATGTGGGCTCATCTCTGCTGCCTGCTCGCTGTCTTGATCATTCAGTCATCTAGGTAGGGTAACGTGTGGGTGCCCTCCCTTCTGTGGTAGTGAACTATCACTGCTAGACATTTTGTGATTCTTGAGATGGAAAAGACCCCGAAAGGAAGCACTTTGTATTGGTAGTGTTGACCACTTACCATATACCAGAGATTGTGCTGATGAGCAGGGTGGATGGGTTTACGAAAGCAGAGAACTTGATGTCTAGCACCATCATGAAGTCACCTTGCTGTAGCACAGGCATCACATCCCGTACGGTTGTCATGTGGAAATGTTCTGAGAAGATGTGTTGTTGAGAGGCCTGAGATCGGCCTTTTTAAGGATAAGGATATATTGGGATTAACCCCCTTTGCCTTGGTGATAAGGAGGCACCTGCTCTATTGCTTGTTTTAGGAAAAGGGCTTAGACAATCTCGTGTAGAAAGGGAGGTGCTCTGAGTTCATGGTCTGAGGGCGGGCTGGAATGTTTAGTGGGGTTGAGAGGAAATACCCAAGGCACATGGTTGCAAGAACCCATTGGTCTTATTCCCTCCCAGCGTGGAAGGAACACCAGCAATCTACCCCCAACCAGTGTTGCGTGATCGGGGGTAATATAGGGCAAGTCAATGATTGCAGGTAAAGACTTCCTTGCTAGAGACACTTTTGCCATTATCCTTGTTGGGGTTGTTACCGCTCTATGACCCGTGCCCGTTGCCCCTGCGCCTCTTGTGGTGTGACTGCTGCTGCTTTTGGTATGTGTGCGATTGTTCAGAGGAAGTGGACATCACTAAACTGCTGCTTCAGAAAGAATGCCAGCTGGGATCTGCAAGGCACTCATGGACTTTGCGAGCTTGATGCCCTTTTTGATTCTGCCTAGCATCTCATCTAACTGGGTTCCGAAGAGAAGCTCTCCATCAAAAGACATGCTGATGGGATGTTTCTGGACCTTTAGCTTGCAGCCGGATACACACAGCCAAGAGTGACAGTGGAGTAAAATGGAATGTTTACTACTCTAGCAGTAGTGTCAGCAGCATTAGGAGCACAGTGAATAGTGGTGTTGGAAGTGGTTATACCTTCTGCCCCCATTTCCTCCACCCTTTACCTGAACTGATGATGGACAAGTTTGAGGAGTTCCTCCATCTTTCCCCACTGAGCCCTGTCATACCATGAGAGGAAACCGATGGAATTAGCAATCCGCCTCTTAGTGGTGGGCCCATCTCTACCCTTTTCCCAGTTGTGTAAAAGTGCTTGCTCTCTATGTTGGGGGAGCGCAATCCCGGTGGCTTGCATAGAGGCTCTTTCACGAGCAGTGTGCACCACCAGAGTCAGGGGGAACATGACACTTGATGTACACTGGGTTGGATGGGGTGGGCTTAAATGTCTGCTCTATGAGGAATGTAACAACCCTGGTCTTCACCAGTTGAGCAAAGATGTCAGGAGCTGCCCTAAGAATTACCTTTAGCATAGGGAGGAATTGCACTGAGTGATCTGATTTTGAGGACATCAAATAGGAAATCTGCCTCCTTAGGCATGACATGCATATCATTTTTTTGATAGACAGAGACTCATTATATTGCCCTTGATAGGTAGTAGTATTGTCCTAAGGGCAAGTCCTTATTGCAACATAATCTAGGTCTGAGTCCCTTGGTGGATCAATGTTGTAGTCATTTAATTGGTTGTAGTCGTCCCATTGGTCATGCATTGACGACCTACATCCGAGCAGACTTCTGAGGGGAATCTTATGGAGGGGAGGGGGAGATGGGTGAGGCAGTAGAAGAGGCGGTGTGGAGGTAAATGAAAACTGAGAGGAGGAGGAGGGCTAGTAGCTGTATCCTTGGACCTCATGTGTGCAGCCTGTGAAGGGATTTGCAGAGTGGTTCCTCTTCAAAGGCAATACTCCTTTTGCTTGGCAGGATGTATGCAGTATTTCTTTTTAGGGGGGGAGGGATACGATTTTTGTAAATGAAATTTCAGCAGAAATTGAAGAGACTGAACTTCTCAAAGAGGTCTAGTGGGTGTCTATTCCTGGGATTTCTTCTGTGTGTGTAGGTAACTGTGCAGTTCAAGTCTTTGCTTTAGTTCCAGATCTAGTTTCTATTTTTTTAGGGGCAGAACTTGAGGTAGCAGCAGACATTTATTTCTAAAGAACTATGGTAGAAGTCTCTTATGGTCTTTGAGTGTTTTTACTGAAAATGTAAGGCAGATGTCCTATACTTTAAGTTTATGACCAGGGTCAAGACAATAGATGTACACGTTGAAAGGATAATTTAAGTTCTTTTTGGCACAGGTACTGCAAGCTTTGGAGAGAGACTCCTTTGAAAAGGGCTCAGACATTCTGAAGAAGATCTTCCTCATCTTATCTACAGTGAAAAAGGTGTTGCTGCACCTTCCCTACATAAAGCTGAGATTGAGATGGCTTACAAAGCAAAAGGACCGAGTTTGGAAAAAAGCCAAAAATGAAGAGACAGTGAGAGCAGCAGCAGATGAATTCCTTACACTGGAGACACCATAGAAAATCTGCACAGTTGAGCCTCTGGTGAAGGTAGTTGGGTTTCTCCAACTTTCTACCTCGTGTTTGGGTCATACAATAAGACGGAAAAACAACGGGTTGTATGTGGTTGTTCCAGTGTCATTTGAGTGCATTTGTACATAGTCTACCAGGGAATAGTTCAAGCATGTGAATTTATGAAAAATCCAATGCTGGAGAAACTTGAATTCATTAGCAAAACTCCTGCATTAAGTGACAATTCTACTATACCTAGGCTAGCCACCACAAGGGAAACAATCTAACCAAACCCAGGCTAATTGTCACAAAGACACCTCTCCAATAAATGACATTTCCAACTGTAGATAACCTAGATTTCAATGGGAGACCTTCCCTGCTGGTCACCAGTTCAACTATGCTCAGGCTGGCTCACACTGAAAGAGCAACACTCCCCTCAAACAATCAACAGTCGTTAAGCTAGCCTTCACTAAGTGAGCTCTCCCAATCACTTCCATCTGTAAGTAGGCCGAGAACTCTCTATGAACTCCCACCCCACTCCCCAACACTCCCTTTGAATCTCAGGTAAGCATCAGTCTAAGTCAACAGTATGGTGTAAACAGTCTTAATTTGCTGGGAAATATACTACTCACTATGTCAAGCAATTGAAACAAAAACCAACACACCTTCTTTACATAAACCAAAATCAGCTATTTTCACATAACCTTCGGTGTCGAGTAATAAGTTGTCCAGTTTAAGGTCCCTGAAAAGAAAAAACAACAGCACTTTTATTTGTAATCAGGCATTATCAAGTATCTCACTCTCGTCAACTAATAGAGATTTTTTTATTGAATCTCCCCATGAGAAGGCGTTGCCTTCAGCTCACACTGCTCCTATGGTGATGCTGCCTGAAACTCACACTGATTCTTGGTGAATGCTGCATGGGGATTCTAATGCTCATTGGCTGGTGCTGCCTGAGACAAGAATTGCTCCTTGGCTGGAGTTTCCTGGAACTCACTGTGCTCATTGGCTGATGCTGCCTGGAGCTCACATTGTTTATTGGCAGGTGCTAACTAGAAGCTCACACTATATGTACCTCACTATTTGCCCTTAAACGTATCTGTTATTCTTTTTGTAAAGAGACCAATACAAAAGTATACTCTCACTCAAAGATACTACCAACAATGTCAATTTGTTCCTGATCCTGAATGTGGCTTTGGCGTGTCCCTCAGGCTTTCAACTTAACGTTCATAAAGTGCAACAATTCAATCTGCTTTCTTACCTGTAGACTATTTTGTGATCATGCAGAAACTGCAATCCAAGCACCACACAGGCTGAATAGAACCTGTAAAGAGAAAACATTGAGATGTCAATGAACACCTCTTGACTTTGTGTTCTGAGTGCAACAATGAGTATAAATTTCTTCTTGCTGATTGTTTACACTGTTCACAAATGGTTGCTAAGAGGCAGATTCCTGATTCCCTCTAAAGATTGTGATACATACTCTTTAATACTGCTCTCCTACCATCTCACATAAAACCTCCAAAATAAAAACGCATGTGCCAGGGTGTGCAGCGCTTCCTGGCCTAATGCTGCACCTTGGAGCACAGATGCATCCAGACAATGATTGCAAAAGGAGTACGAGTGATCCATGTGGCTGCCCTCCCTACAGAGGACTACAATTGGTACATACCTTTTGAAAATTGAACTTCTTCTGAATAATCTGCAGACGTTTGATAGGCACAAGACAACCCAGCCCACAATAGCAACATTTGTCATTCTAATGCCATGATTAAGTTCACATTCTTTCTAAGTAGAATGTAAGAATACTAAACATATTCAGATTGTTTAAAGTTTCCAGGACCAAGGAAGCTGGTTGTTGTAATTGATCAAGTTGCAATATTGTCAAAACTATATGCATAAACGCTGGGTCCCTCGCAGTATTACTCATCTTAAAGGAAAATTAAATTCAGATCTTTCAAAGAAAGCTCCAACACTCATCTATTTTTTTTTGCCAAAATGTTTAAGACTAAGATGTCTGTTTTCAATTTCAATCCATTAATGTCATGAGATGCCCTATTCTCACAATATTTTTGTGTTAAAGAGCAAACGACTTGTGTGTCATCTTGTTTGCAGGAGTTCAGTTCCTGAATCAGTCAGTTGTGCCATAAATGTTATCATCTAAGGAGGCCTAAATGATTTGAAATTGGTTATTTGCATATAACTCTAGCTCTCCAATGTGAGACTTTTACAGATTCACATGCTTGAATCAATCCCTTAATCAAACTGGGAATCTTCTGTATTCTTAAAAGAGCAATAAACGGTGTTAAAACGGCCATAGGTCCAACAGCAGTATTTATTTTGTAGCACATCCTCCTCATTTGAAATACCCCAAACTTAGCCAATGAGTTGAAACTTCTAAGCTGTCTACTCCCCCAAAAGGCCACAATAGCTCTGATTGCATAGGACAGGTGTTAAGACCTTACTAATGCCAGAGCAGAAGTCTTATCTTCCACAAGAAATATTTGAGATCCACTCAGCTGATTGCCTCCAAGGGGTGCAGCATAAGCTGATTAAGATTGGTATTCAGCTCCGATGGAACCAGTGGGAGGCGGGGACCCTCCATGAATTAATGTTCCTTTCAGCAAACAAAGATGCAGCATCATGACATATTCTGACCTGTGAAACTGCTGATAAGTGAATTTAGACCTTCCTTCGCTAAGTGAAAGACCATATGGAAGTATTTGGTGTGGTTGTATTGAAACAGGGTTTAGCCCTTTAAAGTTGCACCAAAAGTAGAAATGTTTCCACTTAGTGTTGTAGTTTTTGGTCATCACAGGCACTCTTGCTTGTGCTGGTATAGCCCTGCACTTTGACGAGATCTCCAAATGGTTGAGCTCTCGATGATTAGGTACCCAAGCTGTCAAGTTCTATAACTTCAAATTGTGATGTAGGACATGTCCATTCCTCCTGGACAAGAATGTTGGGTAAATCTGCAGTGGGATAGGCATGTGCACCAAAATTGTCATGGCCATTCTGAAATGATCAGTATCAACAAATGGAAAATGCTACTTACCAGTATGCATCTGTTCTTGGCATGTAGAGCTGTAGATTGATATACTTGTGCATAGATCGCCATCTGGTGTTGGGTCGGATATTTGCACTTGTTTTGGTCTTGGAAGAAGTCTTTGTGGTCACGAGATAGGTGACTCCTCCTTAGGATGACAGTGCTCATGGCCATCAATTCCATCTTCAGATTGTTTTCCCCCATAAAGGGTGATGATGGGGTTAGTAATAAATAGAAAAGAGATGTCCATGTGTGATGTATCTAAGTTAGATAGTACTGCAACAGATAGAGGTATCCTGGGAGGCGGGTGGGCGTATATGAATCTACAGCTCTACATGCCTAGAACAGATGCATACTGGTAAGTAGCATTTTCCGTTTGAGGCATATGAGCTGTAGATCATATACTTGTGCATAGAGTATAAAGAAGTTATCTCCTCAGCATTGGCTACCTGTATCTGTTGCAGTGGTTTAAAAAAGTGTTCTTAATACAGCCTGGCCCACAGTAGCTTGTTGTTTTGCTTGAAAATCTACACAATAGTGTTTTGTGAAAGTGTGTGGTGTAGACCAAGTTGCTGCTTTGCAGAAGTCATCCAAGGGAATGTTCCCTAAGAATGCCATAGAAGCCCCTAGTTTGCTTGTGGTATGAGTTCTAGGCGGAATGGTTAATGTGCGTTTGGCATTAAGATAGAATATTTGGATGCATTTAACAATCCACCTTGCAATCCCTGCTTTTGAAACAGGATTGCCCTTATGAGGTGGGGAGAAAGCCACAAAGAGTTGTTTAGTCTTTCTAAAAGATGTTGTTTTTTCAATATAGTAGAGTATTGCTCTTTTAACGTCTAGCGTGTGAAGAACCCGTTCTGCCACCGAGTCTGGTAGACGGAAAAAAACTGGGAGTTCAATAGACTGGTTAAGGTGGAAGGCAGAAACGACTTTAGGTAGAAATTTTGGGTTAGTTCTAAGAACTACTTTGTTATGATGTATTTGCAAAAATGGTTCTTGTATGGTTAATGCTTGGAGTTCACTTACTATTTTAAGAGATGTGATAGTGACTAGGAAGGCTACTTTCCAAGTAAGGAACTGTAATTTGCATTTGTGTAGACGTTCAAATGGGAGACCCCTCAGTCTGGTAAGGACAACATTTAGATTCCACACTGGAGAAGGTGGAATTCTGGGTGGAATCATTCTCTTAAGTACCTCCATAAATGCTTTGATAGCAGGCACCCGAAACAAAGACAAGTGTTGTCTGTTTTGGAGGCAAGCTGCTATTGCAGCGGGATGTAGTCTTATAGATGTATATGCTAGGTTACATTGTTGTAGATGCAAGAGATAACACATAATGTTCTGAATAGAAGCATCTAATGGATTAATTTTGTAATTTGTGCAGTAAATCACAAATAGTTTCCACGTTGCTGCATAGCATGCTCTGGTGGTAGAACGTCTAGCTTCTTTAATGATATGCATGCAGTCTGGCGGGAGATTGAGGTAGCCAAACTCGGTGCCAGATCGCAAGGTTGAGTTGACTGAAATCTCGATGCCTTATCTCTTCATGGTTCTGAGTAAGATGTTTGGGTGAGAGGCATAGCTTTTGATCAGAACTACTGATAATTCCAAGAGGGCTGTAAACCATGGTTAACGGGCTCATGGAGCAACCAGGACCATCGTGAGGGAATGCTGTTTGAGTTTCCGAACCACTAACGAAATAAGCGGGAGAGGCAGAAAAGCGTAAGCAAATTTGCCTGACCAGTTCATCCATAGCGCATTGTTTTTGGACAATGGGTGTGGATACCTGGACGTGAAGCTTGGGCATTTTGCGTTTTGGTGTGTGGAGAACAGTTCTATTTTTGGGTGGCCCCACATGTGAAAGAATGGAAGAAGAACTTGAGGACGAAGTTCCCATTCGTGGATCTGCTGTCTTTAACGACTGAGCAGATCTGCAATTTGATTGGGTACTCCTGGGAGGTGTTCCGCAAGGAGATATAAGTTTTGTGGAATGGCCCATCTCCTTATGCTTTGAGCTAGATGTGAAAGCTGCAGAGAGTGCAGTTTCTGTATGCAGTAGTACATTGCTGTCATGTTGTCCGTATGGACCAGGACAGCTTTGCCTACCAGATGGAGGTGAAAGGATTTTAACGCTAGAAAATTGCCAACAATTCCAGGTCATTTATGTGGAATTGTTTTTGCTGAGGGGTCCACATGCACTGAATGGTATGGTTCTGAAGATGAACTCCCCAGCCGGAGAGCGAGGTGTCTGTTGTTAGCACCGTCTGTGGAACCGGGTCGAGGAATGGCTGCTCTTTGAAAAGGTTTATTCTGTTCCACCACTGCAAAGAATGATATGTGCAGCCGTCCACCAACACCAGATCGGTTAGCTGACCTTGAGCCTGGTTCCACTGACGTACCAAACACTCCTGTAATGGATGCATTTGAAGTCTTGCATAAGGGACGATGAGAATACAAGAGGCCATCATCCCAATTAGCTGCATGAACACTGAAGCTGGTAAAGAGTGTTGAGGCTGAAAGTTTGATATTAGGGCTTGCATAGTGCTTATCCTTAGAGGGTTAGGGTATGCTAAAGCTTTTGAAGTGTTTATCGTAGCTCCTAGATATTGGTGTGTGCTGGACGGTTGGAGGTGGGATTTGGTGAGGTTCACCGTGAATCCCAAGTTGTGAAGCAGCTGGATTGTTTTGTGTGTGTGTGTGTGTTGCACACAGCTGCTGTGTGACTTGGCTTTTATGAGCCAGTCATCCAGATAAGGGAACACATGACTGTGTTGTCTTCGTAAGTGAGCCGCCACTACTCCAAGGCACTTGGTGAAGACTCCAGGTGCTGTAGCCACCCCGAACGGGAGGACTTTGAATTGGTAGTGTTGAGAGTCCACCACGAACCTGAGATATTTCATGTGAGAGGGGTGAATAGGAATATGAAAGTAGGCGGCCTTTAGATCAAAAGTGGAGAGAAAGTCACCTTATGAAGTAGTGGGAGCACCTGTTTGAGAGTGACCATGTGGAAGTGGTCTGACTGAATGTAGAGGTTTAACGTTCTGAGGTCCAGTATTGGCCTGAGAGAGACGTTCTTTTTGGGATTAGAAAGTAGCGGGAGTAAACTTCTGTGCCTTGATGAGGTAAGGGGACTGGTTCTATTGCATGTTTTTGTAATAGAGAGAGAACCTCTTGTTTGAGATGAGTCAGATGTTCCGAGGACATTGGACGTTGTCTGGGAGGGACATTTGGGGGAGTGAAGGTGAGTTCTAGGCAATAACCATACTGGATAATTTGTCTTACCCACTTGTCTGTTGTGATAGAATTCCAGACAGGTAGGAACTGTGAGAGACGTCTCCCAACAGGACTGGGATGATCGGGGGGGAAGTGGAGGGAAGGGACTGCTTGGTGGTAGGGGAGTTGCTGGAATTATTACCTCGACCTCTTCCTTTAACGTTGTTGCCTCTGTGCCCTCCACGAAAGTATCCTCTGGAGGAATTAGTTTGATTGGGGCTTTTATAGGAAGAAGAGGGATGTTCTGAGCCAATAGTTTTGGAGGCAGCCCTGTAAAAGGAGCAACAAAATGAACCTCTAGGGGAAGGTAATTGCAAGGCCCCCATGGACTTGGCAGTGTCTGTATCCTTTTTCATCTTCTCTAAAGATGCATCAACTGTGGGCCCAAAAAGATTCTCTTGGTCAAAAGACTGATTAAGAGTAGCCGATTGCACCTACTGCTTGAATCCGGAAATTCAGAGCCAAGCATGTCTGCATAGCAAAACGCTGGTATTAATAGCACGTGATGCCGTATCAGCCGCATCAAGTGCACATTTGATAGATGTATTTGTAATTAATTTTCCCTCCTGTATAAGGTCATTAACTTTGTCTTTATATTGGTCAGGAAGATGTTGCCTAAGCTTATCAAGCTCATCATAATGAGCTCTGTCACATCTGGCCAAGAAATCTTGGGCATTGGCAATCCGCCAATGATTTGCAGCCTGTGACGCAATAAGTTTTCCAGATGCGTCTAGGAGTTTGGATTTCTTATCAGGAGGAGGGGTGTTGCCTGTGCTCTGTGAATTTGCCCTCTTGCGTGCATTAGACAGCACAAGAGAATCTAAAGGTACCTGACCTTTAATGTACACTGGGCCATTGGGAGCGGCCTTATATTTTTTTGACCACCCTAGTGTTAAGAATCTTGGCTCTGACGGGGTGCTTAAAAACTTCTGGTGCATGTTTTAGCATGCCTTTTAACATTGGCAGGGTGAGTGCGGACTTTTGTGTGGGTGTAAATGTTTCCAATAAAACGTCTTTCTCTAAGGGATCAGAGTGTAATTGTACCCAGTGGTATTGAGCAGCTCTATTAATTAGTTGCGCAAACCCAATATTGTCATCTGGCGGTGATGGCCTAGAGGGATAGAGGTCCGGGTCATTGTGTGGGTCGGGATCTGTGTTGTTATCATCCCAAGGATCTATATTGTGTGGGATGGTATGTGCGTCATCATCTCTATCTGGACCTCCGTCCCCACCCTCATCAGTATAATCATCTTTATCATCCTGTGGTTGAAGTGAAAATGTATGTTGTGGGGAGTGTGCTGGAGAAATTAGCAGACTTGGATCAGCTGGAAAAGGAGAGGTGGAGAAGTATTAGTGCCCATCTCCTTCCGTTTCATTGGCAGAGTCTTCTGAATTGTCCAGTTTTCTCTTTTGAGGAAGCTTGGCAACAACTTTGCCAGTTTCTGGGTCAAAGTAGAGAGTTTTTTGTTTTGGATCCGAAAAATCTGGTACAGTGTCCTTTTTCGGTGCCAAACACTTAGGGTCAGAATGTTCTTTAGACCGTGTCTTTATAGCTTTCTGTGGGGTCTTGGATTCCTTAGCTTTTGGTATAGGAGTTTTTGGCTCGGAGACCTTTTTCGGCTCCGAAGATTATTTCGGCTCCGAAGATTTTTTGGCTCTGAATGCTTGTCCTTTGATTGTTTAGACGCCGGGGTCTTCGGCATCGAGGTTGTTTTCGATGCAAACGAAGAAGGGCATGACACATCTTTGGTTTTGGACTTCGGTGTCGAAGGTGATTTTTCGTAAGGTAATAGGGTTGGCTCGAGCCGGAGGGCTTTCCTTTTGGTTTCATAGCCTGGCCGGATGGCGGGGCGTCGGAAATATGGTGCCGGTGTCGACCTGAGCCCGAAGGTGAAGGTGTTACCGGAGCCTTAGGTTTGGTTGGGAGAGGGGTCTCGGTACTCATGGACCACTGAGCCGGGGTGACTGTCTCATCTACGATGTCAGAGTCGTCGGCTTCTGAGACGGAGATGTCTCCTTCATCAGCTTGTTGCTCCAACTGGAGATTGGGATCTGCTCCGAAGATGTCCCGAATAGAGCTGCTTCCGCGAGACATTTCGTGACGTTGAGCCATGCGGTCACGGATGGTTGTCTTCGACCTGAAAGATGCACAGGATTCGCAGTTCTGGTCTTCGTGCTCCGGGGAGAGGCAGAGATTACAAACCTCGTGTAAGTCAGTGTGTGGGAACTTAGCACCACACAGGGGCATTTTTTGATAGGAGTCCTTGCCATTGACTGCTGGTGTGGTCGGCGCGGAAAGGCCCAATGGTCTGCGGTGAAGATCTAAGTCGAGGAATTTATTTTTGAAGATGCGCATTGAAAGGGGAATGCGATTGAGACAATACCATCGAGTGGAGAGGGATTGTGCATCGAAGGGGATTCGAGAACGACACCGACTCGAAGCGCTGCAAATCACATCCAAACTCGATGGCGGAAAAAAAAAATCTGAAGATGGAGTCGATGCCCATGTGCAC
This sequence comes from Lissotriton helveticus, assembly GCF_964261635.1. Lineage (NCBI taxonomy): Eukaryota > Metazoa > Chordata > Amphibia > Caudata > Salamandridae > Lissotriton > Lissotriton helveticus. Next base: position 1,311,736,093 of record NC_136057.1, on the reverse strand, counting down.
TTTCCCCCTAAGGAGAAGTCACCTATCTTGTGACCACAACGATTTCTTCCAAAACAAAAACAAAGTGTAAACATCCGAGCCCAACACCAGATTGCAATCTATGCACAAGTATATGATCTACAGCTCATATGCCTCGAACATGACTGTTACAGCCTGCCTTAGAACCTTGGTAACGAGATGAAGGGGCAGAAAGGAAGATGAAAATGGTCAAACCAGTCAGAGAAGGCATTGTTACTAGAGGCTGATTTCAGAACCTGCTTACGAAATAGGGTCTTTTTTTGTTCTACTGGATAATGAACAAGTTCAGGGTGGAATGACTGCGCTTCTTGAAAACTTGTTTAAGTTGTTGGTTGTGGAGTTCCCAGTTGTGGCAATCAAATAAGGAGAGGTTGAGGACATCTACCTTCATGTTTTGAATCCTTGGTAGATGCCCTCAAGACATAGCTACTCTGGTTCCTGTTGCCCAGGCTCATAGTTGTTACAACTTCAGAGCCAGGGTCTCGTACCAGCCTGTTTGGCAATGTAACACATGGAATTAATGTGGTTGATTCAGATTAGAACACCTTTGTTTGTCAGCCACTTTAGAAACAGTAGTGTTTCTCACGCCAATCAGGTCTCTTGTGGATAGTATGTGCCTACTCTATGTGAAACCCAGCCTTCCATGGAGGCGTTTGTCATGGTGATCCTGTCAGTTGTTGGTTGAAAAGGGAAGCCTGTTGAACAAGTTACTTACCTTCGGTAACGATATATCTGTAAGAAACAGTAGTTAGTATTAGATTCCTTACCTTAGAATAACCCCAGGCGTCAGTCTGGATCCGGAAACTTTTGCGTAGCAGTACCCCTGCGCATCGGTAGGCGTCGTCTGCAGGCGTCCCCTGCGGCTCCGCGTCGTCGGCGTCGTGCGCCGTGATGACGTCGCTGGAGTATATAGACGCCGCCTCCGCGCGCTGACGTCAGTTCTTTGCACACAGCTTTTCCGCGCCAGAACACGCAGAGCCATGTGAGAACCAACACTGGTGCCATTTGAAACTAGGGCCCTGAAAGGGATGTCCTTAACCCTAGGTATCAGTTCGCAGAACGGGGAGGATGGGCGGGGCGGTAAGGAATCTAATACTAACTACTGTTTCTTACAGATATATCGTTACCGAAGGTAAGTAACTTGTTCATCTGAAAGAAACAGGTTAGTATTAGATTCCTTACCTTAGAATAGATACCCCAGCAATACCAACCCCGGAGGTGGGTCTGCGAACCAATACAACCTACACCAGAAAGTCCTGGAGGACCGAACGGCCAAAGAAGCCGTCCCTCCGGACTTGACTGTCCAGGCAGTAGTGCCTCGCAAAGGTGTGCAGCGAGGCCCACGTAGCCGCCTGGCAAATGTCCTGCAAGGGGACTCCCCGGCCCAGGGCAGTAGAAGCCGCCGTAGCCCGAGTGGAATGGGCCCTCAGCCCAACAGGAGGCTCCTTCCGAGCCAAAGAGTAGCATGCTTTGATGCACAGGACGACCCACCGAGAGATGGTTCGTTTCTGTACCGCCCTTCCCTTCTTCTCACCCACGTAGCCAACAAACAGTTGGTCATCCACCCGGAACTGGCGTGTGCGATCCATGTAAAATGAAAGCGCACGTTTTGTGTCCAGACGATGGAGCCGCTCTTCATCCTTTGAAGGATGCGGAGGCGGGAAGAAGGAGGGCAAGGTGATGGACTGCCCAATGTGAAAAGCAGAGACTACCTTGGGCAGGAAAGAAGGTCTAGTCCGAAGAACCACCTTGTCAGGATGAACAGACAAGAAAGGAGGTTTAACAGAAAGAGCCTGGAGCTCACTCACTCTCCTGGCAGAGGTGATGGCAACCAGGAAGGCCGTCTTTAAAGTGAGAAGACGGAGAGGACAGGAATGAAGGGGCTCAAAGGGAGCACACATCAGGAATGTCAGAACCAGGTTCAAGTCCCACTGAGGCATCACGAACGGAGCAGGTGGATACATGTGCGTGATGCCCTTTAAGAATCTTAACACAATAGGGGACTTGAATAAAGATGGCTGATCAGGTAGCCTCAAGAAGGCGGAAAGGGCAGAAAGATAGCCCTTGATAGTGCCCAGAGCAGAGCCCTGCTGGGCAAGGGAAAGAAGGAAGAGGAGAACCTCAGACAGAGGGGCAGAAAGGGGATCCACAGCCTTTGCTGTGCACCATGCCACAAATCTGTTCCACCGGCAGGCGTATACCGACTTTGTGGAGGGACGCCTGGCTGCCAGAATTACATCACAGACTTCAGGAGGCAAGTCAAATGGCCTCAACTGTCGCCGCTCAATCTCCAAGCATGGAGGTGGAGACTGGACAGGTTCGGGTGGAGGACCGTCCCCTGCTGCTGCGACAGAAGGTCCTCCTGAAGGGGCAGGCGGATCGAGGGACCGACTGTCATGCTGAGTAGCTCGGGATACCAGTATCTTCGAGCCCAGTCCGGAGCCACAAGGATAACTTGGGCCCGGTCGCGCCTGATCTTCTTCAGCACTCTGGGCAGAAGTGGTATAGGCGGAAAGGCGTACAACAGACCGCAACTCCACTCGCGCCGAAAGGCGTCGCCGAGCGAGTGCCGTCTTGGAAACTCCAACGCGCAGAACTGATGACATTGCGCGTTCTCTTCTGTGGCGAATAGATCTAACCAAGGCTCTCCCCATTGCTGAAAGAGGCCTCTCGCCACGTCCGAGTTCAGACGCCATTCGTGATCCACCGAGCACCGACGGCTGAGTTTGTCCGCCCTGGCGTTCAGAGAACCTGCCAGGTGTTGAACCGTCAGAGTCACGCCCTGACGTTCCAGCCATTGCCAGAGACGCAGAGCCTCCTGGCAAAGGGTCCACGACCCCACACCGCCCTGTTTGTTGCAGTACCACATGGCGGTGGTGTTGTCCGTGAACACCTGCACTACACTCCCGTTGACAAAGGGGAGGAATGCCTTCAGTGCTAGGCGAATCGCCCGCAGCTCCAACATGTTGATATGGAGCCGGGACTCCGCCGGAGACCAGATGCCTCTGATCTCCGCCTCTCCCAAGTGGCCACCCCAGCCCTGGAGGGACGCATCCGTCACAACTACGTGCTCCGGCTGGGGAAGGGAGAGGGATCTGCCTCTGACCCAGTCGCGGTCCATAAGCCACCACTGCAACTGTCTCGCAGTGCCCTCCGAGATCAGGACTTGGTCGGATAGGTTGCCCTGATGCTGGGCCCACTGAAACTTCAGGTCCCACTGCAGAGCCCGCATCCGCCATCTGGCGTGATGCACCAGTAGGATGCAGGAGGCCATCAGCCCCAGAAGCCGCAGCGTCAACCTGACCGAGACCCGGGATAACGGCTGAAAGATGGGAATCAGAGCCTGAATATCCCGGACCCGCCGTTCCGGAGGATAAACCCGAAACTGCGCCGAGTCGAGAACCGCTCCGATGAAAAGGAGCTTTTGAGAGGGACACAGGTGTGATTTCGGCACATTGATGGAAAACCCCAGCTCGTGCAGGAGGTCTGCCGTCATCTGAAGGTGGTGGACGACTGTTAGGGGCGAGCCCGCCTTCAACAACCAGTCGTCGAGGTAGGGGAAGACTGAGACCCCTAACCGGCGCAGATGAGCTGCGACCACCGCCATCACTTTCGTGAACACCCGTGGGGCGCTGGTAAGGCCGAATGGGAGCACGATAAACTGAAAGTGCTCGTGGCCTACCGTGAACCGCAGGTAACGCCGGTGGGCCGGCAGGACGGGGATGTGAAAATACGCATCCTGCAAGTCCAACGCTACCATCCAGTCTTGTGGGTCTAGAGCAGCCAAGACCTGAGCCAAAGTCAACATCTTGAACTTCTCCTTCCGGAGGAAGCCGTTGACGTTCCGTAGGTCCAAGATAGGACGCAGGCCTCCTTTGTCCTTCTTGGGCACCAGAAAGTAGTGGGAGTAGCAACCACACCCTACTTCTGGCCCAGGAACGCGCTCGATGGCCCCCTTGGCCAAGAGGGCCGTAACTCCCTCCTGCAGAAGTGTCAAGTGGTCCCCCGACACACGGTGGTTCTGCGGTGGCATGGCTGGAGGAGTGGACTCGAAGGGGAGGGAGTAGCCCCTTCGGACGAGCTGCAGCACCCACCTGTCCGATGTAATCGCGCGCCAGCGGGAGTGGTGATGGCGAACCCTGCCACCCACTGGCGTCACGTGAGCCCGAAAGCTCGGACTAGGAAGACTTGGAGGCTGCAGCGGGGGGAGGTGTGGACTGACCTCGCCGCTGCCCTCTACCGCCACCACGGCGGAATCCACGGCCGCCACCGCGCTGGGGAGCGTTCTGCGGTGCGTGGCTGGCAGCACGTGTGGGACCGCCCCTTCCTTGGCCACGAAAGGGGCGAAACGAACCCGTCTGCTGGCGCTGGGTCGAAAGACCCAAGGACTTGGCCGTGACCCTGGAGTCCTTGAAGCGCTCCAGCGCGTGGTCCGCCTTGTCACCAAACAGGCGACTGCCATCAAATGGCATGTCCATGAGGGCATTCTGGACGTCCGGTGAGAAGTTGGTAGATCTCAGCCAAGCATGGCGCCGAATCGCCACTGTCGTGGACATAGCCCATCCCAGCGAGTCGGTCGTGTCAAGACCACACCGGATCGAGTACCTCGCCGCATCCCGGCCCTCAACCAAGGCCTGGTTGAGCTTGTCCCGCACTTCCTGCGGGCATTGCGGCAAACACTCCGCGACCGTATCCCACAGGGAGTGGGTGTAGCGGCCCAAGAGGCATGCGGTATTACAAGACCGCAGTCCAGCGCTCAAAGAGGAAAATACCTTTTTCCCAAATTGGTCGTACCGCTTTGATTCCCGATCGGGCGGGGCCGAAGGAAATGCGGACTGCGAAGTGGAGGCCTGGATCACCAGACTCTCCAGGGAGGGATGGGTGGAGAGGAAGGCAGGGTCGTCCGAGCACGGACGGTGACGCCTGGCAACGTTCCGGTCAACCGGTGCACCGGAAGCGGGCCTAGACCAGGTGCCCAAAAGGACATCCGTCAGGGCCTCATTAAACGGCAGCAGAGGCTCCTGAGGGCATGACTGCGGTTTAAACACTTCGGTCAGAATGTTTGGTTTGACCTTAGCGACGGGGAGCTCAAGGCCCAAGGTCTTGGCAGCCCTCAGCAGGACCACCGAATAGGCAGCCCCCGCCTCAGACGCCACAGGGGTCGGCGAGACAAACCCAGGGTTGGGCGACTCGTCCAGACCACTGGCATCACCCAAGTCACCTACCCAGTCCACATCATACTGGCAGGCACGGGATAAAGGGTCCTCAGACCCCTCCCAACCCTCTCCATACTCGTCCTCATCGCCGTAGTCTGGGTCGACGATATAGACTTCGGGGTCAATGGGCCCCATCGGCGCCGGATCCGGCGTCGGCCGACGCCGGTCCGACTCCGCGTCAGGAGTCAGAGAGGGAATGGGGGTGGCGCCGCGCGGCGCCGGCCGGAACCGACGGCGGAGTCACCGCGCCGCGCAGAGGCGGTACCACGGGTTGGCCCAAAGGAACTGACGCCGGAGAGGCCGGTAGACCAGCCGGCGACGAACCTGAGGGGCCCAGCGGCGCCGGGGCCGGAGCCACCGGCGGCATCGAGGCAGGAGCACCCGAACCGCTCGGGCCCCCAGACGGGACCGACGGGCCCGCAGGCGCCGTAGGCCCCGCCGGAGGAGACCTCGCCCTCATAGCCATGAGGAACTCCTCAATCTCCTCGCGCGACGCGCCTTCCCCAGGGACCGACGGGTATGGGGTAGCCGGCGACCCACACGGGGCCGCGGGGGTGGGGCCACCCGAGCCCCCGGCCGCATCACGCGGGCTTCGGGGGGAGTCGGGGGTGCGATGACGACGCCCCGACTTCTTGTGATGCTTACCTGACGAACCGGAGGAATGGTGGCGACTCCCGGAGCGCTCATGGCGGCTCCGCGATCGTTCCCTCGACCGCTCCCTCGACCTTCGACCGGACCGGGACCGCTCTCGACGCGGGGCCGACACTCGGAGCTCGAGAAGCTTGCGGGACCGCTCCCGCCTAGCTTTACCAGTCAAGGCCAGACAGTCGACGCAGGACTCCACGTCGTGGTCCGCGCCCAGACACCGGAGGCAGAGTCGATGGTGGTCGGTGACCGACATCAGGCGGTCGCACTCGTCGCAACTCTTAAACCCAGGCATCCTACCGGCACCGTAGAAAGATTTAAAGTTAACAAACACTTGGTCAAAAGACCGGAGTACTGCTCTTCGGATCTGCGCTAACTGGCGCGGAAAAAAGAAGAACTGACGTCAGCGCGCGGAGGCGGCGTCTATATACTCCAGCGACGTCATCACGGCGCACGACACCGACGACGCGGAGCCGCAGGGGACGCCTGCAGACGACGCCTACCGACGCGCAGGGGTACTGCTACGCAAAAGTTTCCGGATCCAGACTGACGCCTGGGGTTATTCTAAGGTAAGGAATCTAATACTAACCTGTTTCTTTCAGATTTCAAGTTTTGGGGAAATTTCCACCACAGTGGACTTGATGAGGGGATGACTCATGACAGTCGTGATGATCCCCACCGCCTACTCACGCCCACCAACTGCTGCCATCCACCTGGTATGACTGCTCGGGAGGCTGGAGCTGCTTGCAGACATTGCAGAAGTACAGTTGTACTTCACAGCCGGCCTTCACGAAAGCACAAGTTTTCTCCGCCAATGGAACACATTCAACAGTCAACTGTCCAGGTATCGAAATACCTGGTAGTCCTGATTCAAAAGAAAGACTACCACTGGTGCCAAGCACATTGTAAACATCCGTGAAGCAGATTTCAGGTTGAAAAGAAGTGCTCTGAATTGATAGTGCTGCCCTGTCATTGAGAATCCTAAGGTACCTCTGGTTTGGATGTATGGTACATTAAAGTAGAGATTATCTGGGTTCAGGAGGCTAGGATCTCTCCCTCTTCCACAAAATAAGGACTTTTGAAGGATTTCCATTCAAAAAGACTGTTTAGGTCGAAGCATACCAGACAGCACAGCAAAGACAATTTGGGGCAATGCTAGAAGCCGACCTAGAATACAAGTTACTTACCTTCGGTAACGATGTATCCGGCAGAGACGATTCTAGCCGCAGATTCCTTCACGTACAATTATCCCCAGCTGTGAGACTGGATCTGGAAACCTTTTTGCAACAGAATCGCTGCGCGCCGGGCGACATCACATGAGTCCGCCTAGGCGTGGTCCGCGCATATGACGTCAGCGAGATCACATAAGACCCGCCCCGGCATGCCTAAGTCAGTTTTCTTCGGAGAACTTTTCCGCACCACATCGCGGAATCATCAGGTAAAAAACTGTGGAAGCATGGGAACAGTGTGCGAAGAGCAGAAAAAATTGGAAAGAAGCGGTGACTAACCACACCACACAGAACAGTGGCAACACCATAGAACCCAAAGACAGGAAAGAAGAAAGAGCAAGCAGAGCCCTGCGCAGCCACCCTGTCAGCACATAGACAGCATCCCACTCCCGTGCCCCAGAGGCAAGGAACATGTGTAAAGTCATGGTACCCGTAGTAAACCTACCACCCCCATCCCGAGAAAAGGGGGCCAGTCCCAAGACAGACAGGAACAACAACCCTCCACCAAGCCACCCCAACATAAAGGACAACCACCACAAGGGACACGGCAAGGCAAGATGACCCTTGATCAGGTGATAGCACTGGAAGGAAGGGAGGGGAGGGAAGGACAGGGATAGAGAGCAATCCCCACAAACCCCGGAGTAGCCAGAGCAGCAGGGCACCGGAGCACCGGAACCCCATCCTCCAAAGAACCAAGGAGGAATGAACCACCCTCAGACTGAGTCACCCGTCAAGAACAGAAAGGCACTCACAGGAGACACAGCCCCCCACTGGGAGGCGAGTACCGAAGACCAACCCAAGGGTCCTCACAGAATAGGGGAGGAAGGGAGGGCCGTGAAGGAATCTGCGTCTAGAACCGTCTCTACCAGATACATTGTTAACGAAGGTAAGTAACTCGTACATCTGATAGAGACTACTAGCCGCAGATTCCTTCACGTAAAATAGATACCCTAGCAATGCCCCCTGGGAATGAGGGTCTGCGAAAGGACTCCACCAGCCAATACAGAACAGAGGGCCCCCAGGGGACCAGATCTGTGGACCAGGCAGAACCTTGTCCCTGCCAGGCAAGGGGAACTTCCACAAGCAGAACCCCACCGACCCCAGGGGCTGTAGGAAGGAAAGAAGGCTGAAGAGGCTCGTACACTCACAGCAGAGGAACCAAAAGCAAGGGCGGAGAGGCCGAAGCATCCCATTTCCCCACAAGGCAACATAACGTCCGCTAAAGACCAAGACAGGAAAGTGGAAGAAGAAGAAGAAGAAGAAGCCTAGAGGACCCAAGGAAACGAGGGAAAAGAAGGCTAACCCACTCCAGATCGAGAGCAACCCGCTAGCCAGAACAGCGCTGGCAGTCAAGCTGCCAGAAGCAGGAAGAAGATAAGAAGAAGAAGAAGAAGAAGAACGGACCGAGGCCCCAGGAAGGCCAAGTAAGCAGTGCCTGGCAAGGGAGAACACAGAAGTGTCCCAGACCTCAGGACAGGAGCGGGGAAAGGAGGAAATGGCTGGGCCACCACTACGAGTAGCCGCACACACGACCTCAAGGAGCAAAAGCAACCTACCCAACCGCCATGGAGAACAGGCACCCGAAGGCGACCAGAACCCCCTAGCAGAGCGCAAGCCATATGACCTAGGGTATGATAAGCCCCAAACATGGGAACCCTCTATGGAAGAACTTCCACAGCAGAGGAACAAACCAAAGAGCCACTGGGAAAATAACACCCCCCGAAAGGCTTGACAAGCAGCCCAATCAAGCAGAAGGCCTAATCTCAGGGCCAAGTCTGCGCATCAATTCCAACACAATCAACAAAGGGCCGTCCAGCAGCTAACAATGCCAAAGTCCCAAGAAGGACGCAATAGCCAGAAAACGCACAACCGGCCTAAGAAGGCCTAGACTCAACTCGACTCAGGAATCACTGAGGAGGGGACGGAGGAGGAGGATGAAAAGGCGGAGGAGGAGGACGGAGCCCTGCCAGGAGCCTCTGGATGGCAGAGTGGAGAATAAACGCCGTCAGCTCCCGGCCATCCAAAGCATGATGCCGTAAGTCCACCTGAGCACCCTCCTGGGACGCTGCAGATCGCAGAGACTCAGCCGAGTCCCACAAACAGGAAGAGGCCCGAGCCAGCACACACTAGGTGTTCAGGGCCCGCAGGGCTACTCTGGTCGAGGCGAACATATTGCGCCCCCAAAAGTCCAGCCAGCGGGCCTCTCGGGACGGCGGAAACAGCAGTGGCGGGAGGGAGGGAAAAACAGTCCGCAAAGAGCACTGGAGGCAGAAGGGTGGAGGGAAAGGCATGCCGGGTCACGTGGCGCCGGGCGATGCTGGTGCAGAAGATGCTGAGGCACCGGATCCCCTGAGGCAGGATGCCTCCAAGCCCCCGTCAAGGAAGAAAAGAATAAACCTTCAAATGGAAGCATTAGTTCCCTCCCACCAGAGCCCTGGTGGAGGACCTACAGTAGATGGTCCGCCGGAAAGTGAGCCACCGGGTCACCCATACGCAGGATGCCCACAGCCGGGGACACCGCGTGAGCGAAGGCCGCACCCGCCTCCGTAGGGCCCCGTGGTGGGGAAAGCAGCACCTCTGTGGGTGATGGCTGCAAACTAAGGCGGCCGTCCCCGAGGCCAAGCGGGGCGGGCAAGGGCCAGGCCTGCAAGTCAGAAGGAGCCAACAAATGAGGGACCTGCCGCTCTTCCGACGAACACCTCTGCCTCAGGAAGGGCGGAGAGCCGCCCTTCGACGTCGGTGAAAAAAACACCACACGGCGACCCGTCTCCAGGGAGGATGACACCAATATACAGGCTGCCTCCGGAGGAGTGTCCGAAAACTAATCCGCAACATGACCCCTGCGTGGAGCCATAGAGTCCGCTGCCTGAGGCGGAGGGCCGGCACCCTCCGATGTCGCCGGACCAGGTTCCTCCCAGGCGCCCCGCACCGGGGACCGGGGCGGAGACCGGAGCGGGGCTGGAGCCGGACTGGCCCCAGAACGGCGCCGACCCGACCTCCACCGAGGTAGCCATCCACGCGGGGGGAACGAGATGGTCCTGGGGAGTGACACGAAGCTCTCTGCCAACAGCAGCCCAGAATGAGGCGTAGATCGCTCGGCAACCCATGAGGCGGTGCCAGGGACGATTCCACCTTGGACTCGCCCTCCGTTGATGCAGCGACCTGCGGGGGAGGACGAGAGGGGCCCGGCGAGGGGGCTTTACCCGGCCTCGACCCGGAGCAGGGCGAGGGGGGTTCACCGACCCCTGTGGCTCGGCACGGTCCAGCTGCTGCCGGCGCCGTAGCGGCGTCACCTCGACCTTAGACAGGACCACCCGGTCAAGGGACCAAGAGGGGCTTGGGGATGCGACCCGAGCCCATGCGACCTCCTGCGACACCATAGGAAATCCCGCAGGCGTTTGCGGCGAGGCAGAGACGCCGTGGCATGAAGGAGGTGCCCCAGCGGAGCCGCACCCCAACAGAGCCACACCCTCCAAGCCTGGATCAGAACCAGTGGGCGCCGGAACCGTGGGTGGTGCCACGGAGGGCCCAAGGGGTACGCCGATGCCCCAGAAGGGGAAGGAGGGGGAGACGCCAGCGAGGCCTGCAAAGCCGCCGCGTATGTCTCCATTTGGACTCTCGACACCCTCACACTGGGGAAAGGTGGATAGGACGACACACGAGGCCGCATCACCCACGGAGAGTCCACGCCCCCGGTAGGCCCGGAAACCAGCCCCAAGGGACTAACTGCGACACTTACCCACCGGAGAGCGACACTCACGTGTCATCAGAGAAGGGCGACAACGACGACCAAGGCTGAACCTGAACCGTCTGCCGACCGAGGGGATGACATCGACCTGGAGAGACGCGCAGAAAGAAGTTTCATGCGGTACTCCCGCCGCGACTTCAGCTTCAACTGTTGACAGGCCTCGCAGTCGGTAGTGCCGTGATCCTCCCCCAAACACCACATACAAATGAGGTGCGGGTCCGTCGCCGACATAAGACGCCCACAAAATGTACAAGTTGTGAAGCCCGAAGGCATTCACACACTGTTCCACCAAAAGAATGGAGAAAAAGGGGCCCAAAACAGGCCCGTAGCAAGGCCCGGATCCGCGTTACACGCGGGAAAGGAAAAAACTGACAAAGGCGGGGCGGGTCTTATGTGACCTCGCTGACGTCATGTACGCCGACAACGCCTGGGCGGAGTGGCGTGATGACGCCCCGCCCCAGGCGAGCAGGGATGCTGTGGCAGAAAAGTTTCCGGATCCAGTCTCACGCCTGGGGATAATTCTACGTGAAGGAATCTGCGGCTAGTAGTCTCTATCAGATAATGCATTCAGTCCAATGCTTACCATTGGCTTTGCTTATTGTTTTTCACATTTGCATGCTTTCTGTTCACTGGGTTTATTTGCTTTAGGTTGTCCAGCTGGAGTTATTCCCTCCCGTGGAGCATAGATCCATTCCCCCCCCCACCCCCCCCTCATGGCTCATTGCATTCTTCCATGACTAATCGCTTTTTGGGAACTCTTTTTTTGTTTGTGAAGCACTTCAGGAGAATGCATGCTTTAAAGCTGTCTGTCCTTGCATGCTTCTCCTCCCCACCACTCTCTGTATGGCTTCAGTAAGGCTTTTTGCGGATTCTGCAGGCAATTCTACGAGAAGCTGTTTTAGTTTTTGCCTCAGTTTATGAGGCACATTTTTATTCATGAAAGTGTATGTTTTGTTTAGAGGAAAGGGCGTGCTTTACTAGCTGCCATAGCAAGCCTTCCGCTGGGATGCCAGAAGCTGTCATTTTATTTTTACAACTGCTAAGATTTGTAGGTCAATTAGCCGGGGAAGAAAGCGTGGGATTATCTTTATAGAATGCAAACTTGACTAGGGGCTGAACAGTGTTTTCTGTTTCCACTTCTTTCTGCTTTTAAAGTTCTTAACACCGGTAATGAAATGTGTTCATCTAGCACAAAAGAAACCACTTTAGCATTCATTTTTAATTTCTTTGGGAAATCTGATACTCTGCTATTGTTATGCTTTTCTGTTGGATGCTCATGTACTGTGAGCAAGCAGTCCTTTGATTTCTTGGAATGTGATTTCCACTACGTAAACCACTTAAACAAAAGTTGAAAAGCAGCATCTCCTCGGCAGCAGCAAAGATGAATAATAACAGCATGGTGGGCCTGAACTGCATGGCACAACTTCTTCGGCTTCTTCTTCTCAAGTTGACTGGACTCCACTTAGCAGAGACATGTAGTTTCAGCCTTACGAGTGATGTGTCTTCTTTCAATCTGGCTTAGGCAGCACCAGTTCACAGCCCACAGCAGCTGCCAGCAGACGAGGCAACACTGTTGAGGAAGTCTGTGAGGCATTTCTCAGCAGGAGCCACGTAGAGAGACGAGGAGGCCCGCTCACGATACAGGCACTCTTGGCTTTGCTGTATCTTGTAGTCTTCTTTCTCTGGGTGGTACTCGTTAGGAACACGTTGGCCTTCCCTCTCTCTGCGGGCACTAGACAGACCCTCTGCTCCTTCAGCAGAAAGGGCAGACTTCAGGTGATGTCCTTCACCTGTGGGAAGCTGTCTCTCAGGCAGACAGTAGCCCTGGTCATGCAACATCTCTTCCAGTACTTTGTGAAGCACCCCTTTCATTGGTGAAGAACATAGGACAAAAACAAAGTGAAGTGGGGTGGTTTGGATCACGCTCTTATACACATTTTACCAATGGGATGTTGATCAACTGTCTCAAACTTCAGTATCGTTTTAAATTAGATTATGAAACTGTTGTTCAGGTTGCTGCAAAGCTTGCCCTCTGAAGAGTCATGTGAAGAGGAACTGACAGAAAAGAGTTTTGCAACTGAAGTCCAACTGGGTGCTCTTGTCTTGGATGTTCAAAAGCAAATAAGATATCATTTGCCAGGGTGGTCTGAACAATTGCTATGCCTGTAGCGTTCACAAAGTATTTACTTATTTGAAGATACTCAAGGGCAGCTTATTTAGCTTACAATGTCTAGTGGATACCTTTTTTTGCTGAGTCTGGAGGAAGAATCTCAGTCAATATTTCGGTAAGCATCCGATTTCTGTTGAGAAATCCAGTTGTCTCAGGGATATATTTACTGCCTTGCCCAATACTGAGCAAACCTAAGATGCTGTGCCGACAGAAGACTAAGCCATGAACTTTCTAGGACTGCAAGGCACAATTTTTGGGGTACAATATTTCCTTGTTCATCCTTTGACCTAGCGTCAGTATGTACTCTTGCTTTTGAGTCTTTCCTATGGCCATTGGTTGTCCTGCTAGCTGAGGGTAAGGATTTGAACTATACAGTAGCGAGGAAAAGTGTAGTTTTGTTTTGATCAGTTTGATCAGTACACCAGAAACGGATCATCTGCAGTTCATAATCATTTATTTCATCATGTTGAATTCAGTGCGAACAGGGCATAGAAAAATCTCCTCAGCAAACATGGGGGATGTTGCAAATTAATATTTAGTGGTAATAGATCAATCTGGTAAGGGAGACAGAGATGTTAAAGTATCCACAGTATTGTAGACACTATAAACTAAAGATATAGGAATGTGAACATGAGTAAAAAAGGAATGGAGGAGGCATGAAAAAATGTTCCAGAGAATCTACCACTTCTACTGATGAGCAACAGTTTGGTGTTTGACTCTTCCTTCGAAATTCTGGTAATGACTCATCAAGTGAAACTGAAAACAACTGTGAATGCTCAAACACCTGCCACAAAGCAGCACCTAAAGGCTTTCTTTGGACTCACCTGGTCAGATACAATAGACAAAGGCAACAACTCTATAGAATGCTAAAGAAGCTAACCACGAAAATAAGTTATTCTGGTTGTAGTGTGACATACCTTGCAGGTGATTTGACTTGGCAATGTTCATAAGCTCTAAAATGACCAGAGCCTTTTGGGGGTGGTCCTCTTCCTTTGCAATACCACAATGAACAGTCTATCCACTGCCCCTTGACCTGTAGTCTTGCGGAGGAAAGCTATGTTACAAGGTAGGTGGCCCTCACACTTCTTCAGATAGACAGAGCTGAAAAAGTGACCAAGTATGGTTCTGAACTACAAATCCTTCCTTTGACATCATCAGAAGTCTCATCTGCGTTATTGTAAAGAGACAAGAGCCAGCCTGAAAACGCCCTCTCCATGAGGAGACATCGAAAAAGGTGCCAAATCAGGAGAAGCCCTTCTATGCATCCTGCTATGTGAAACAAACTGTACTTGGCTTTGGACAGTTGTTGGGTCACAGGTACAGTGCAGTCCCTGTGCTTAAGGAGAAGATGCTCTCTGAGGTGGTCCTTCAGAGGTCCCAAGTGCAAAAATTGCAAATGGCAGCATCTATTGGAAAGGCTTTTTCTGGTTCTGCCTACAGCTCAGTCCATCATAAAAATTAGTGAAGGAAGGAGATGGCAGGAAAAATTGAAAAAGAGAATGCAGGAAGTTTTTCTAGATCTCTGAAGAACGGGATCTCCAAATAACCCACTTTGAACTCACCTATACCATACATATTAGAGCTTGATTTGTGTCTACTTTCATTCAGGCAATCACAGCAGAGAACACATTTAGGAAGCTGTTGTATGGGATGTAGAGGGAGTATTCTAAAGTCTCAATCTGAAAAACAATTAACACAAAAACATAATAGATAGATAGGTTTTCTGAAAAAAACAGCCAGGTCCTCCTTATATCTAAATTATGCAGTCTGCTCCGTTCGTGATGAAGTAGATTAGGCAATTAGCTGTTTAAATATGAAAAAGAGATCACACCTCCATCAAAAATGACCTGTTGATTCACAATACTACCTTAAGAACGGCCCATCAAAAACACAGCATGACTCCACCCTTCTTGTGGAAGTAAGCACTCAAATGGAGCTCTTAGGCGGACACCCCTGCAGATCCAGCCCGTTCTTTGAACGCATCATACCACAAAAGATCAACAATAACGAAGGATAAATAAAAAACATTTAGCCACATTTTTGTGACTCACATGGCTCGAGGTTCGGAGAAGACGTCCGTGTGGATATGCATCATCAGGTCCCCACCAGCTGTGTACTCCATCACAAAACACACATGGTCCACCGTTTGGAAGCAGGCCAAGAGGTTTACCAGGAACGGGTGCTGGGAACTGTTCACAGTTTCAAAAATCCTTTTCTCACACATGAGGCTAAAAAAGGGGGAGAAATTGTGGTATCAGACATCAAGTACGCAGATTAATAACATAGGTCTCCAGGCAATCCCTGTGCTGGGTAAACAAAGCATTCACCAAAGGCATCAGACCCAAATACAGATGGTCGTTGCCCTCTCCTTAAGGACAAGCCTGATGCAGGCAGTTATAGTTGATCAAAGTCTTACACATGATCGCCAACATTACTTCTCTTCCGGTAACATTGAGCTCTGTGCTCATACATGGGCTCAGAATTACCATGCGTCTCTAAAGACTTTCAAAGTAGCATATATATATTTGTGCTGAATTAACACGCCTTTCAAAGTGTAGAGAAAGCTTGTGATTTTGTTTGCTTTGGGAAGCTCAGCAAAAGTCCTTGGGATAAGAATGGAATGTCTGCCTCCCCGTTTCTATTTCTATGAAGACGTTCTTATAATTTACGGCTGTGGCTTGCTTTTATCAGTATGCAGTTGTTTAAACAAAACTTTATTCATTCATTTTATAACAGAGTGAAACTGCAAAGCACACATTTTCTTGGCATCATTATAAAAAAATGTATTCACAGTTTCCGCCTAGAAAATACTTTCGTGCTGGAGTAAAAGTTATCTGTTTAGTTTAACTAAGTCGAAATAAATTGTTTCTTTAACAGGAAGAGGAGATTACATCATTTAGAGCAAAATTAAAATGTTTCACAAGAACTCGCCAGATTGATGACGTGAAACTTGCTGCAACTTCAACTGGACAAAGTACAAAGACCAAAAGTCATGTGTTGGCTAAAATATATACTGGTTCCTAGCGGACAGGTGTGTGTGTTGGGGGGTGGGGGGGCTTTGCTTATTCTTTTTAGCCGGCTGCTTGCAGAATCACACACTTTAAAAAAAAAAGTTCTGCAGAGAGAGAGAGAAGGGAGACCGCTTCTACGAAGAGAACACAGGCAGACAGGGATGAAGCTCAGCGCGAGGAGAGGAAATCAGCTGTACTAGAGCAGATTTAGATGCAGACTTTTTTTGCTAAGAACCCCAAGTTTGTGCTTTGATTAACTGGCTTTACAATACAATTCAATTCAATGCACTTTATTTGGTTTACTTAATACGAAACCATAAAAGTTACAAATTACAGAATACTTTATAATCACAGGTTATAATACACAATATACAGACACAATAAATATACTCGATCCCGGTTGTTAAAACACTAGTAATGATATAACTTCCATGTCAGCGAAATGGTGAGGGCATCATAAATAAATAGTATAAATTAATAAAATCATGAAATACTTTAACCAATTCATTTAGGGTTCCAAACATTTTCTATACTTCAAAGAACATGTCAGAAAACCGGCCACAAAAGGGATACATTCAGGATATAACAATTGCAGATAATAGAGAGCGGGACGTACTTGCACAAAATTGAACTTTTTTAAAAGAGTTTTTACATAAAAGTTCCTGGGAAATTCATAAAATTTACAGAAAAACATGAAGTGCAGCAGATCCTATGGAGACAGGTTGTCACAGCCACAGGGTGCTAGCACATTCCCTTTATGACATCCCCTAGGAACAGCTAGTAAAAGATGGAAGAGATCCATTCTAAACCTGATAAGTAAAAATCTTTCCTAGGCAGGTAATGGCCAAGATAAATATGGTTCCAAGCCTATTGATGTTTTAAACATCATATATTTACGAACACTTGGCTTCAATAATTCTTTCTCCTCTCTTTCCATTATTTTACGCAGGGTGAAGGAGTGTTTTACAAGTGCTACATCTTCTTTGGTAATACTATCAGGTGTTAAAATCAAGTCCAAGCGTCCCAGCTCGCTAAAACACATCTTTAAATATTTCATCCATGGAATGTTAATCATATGATCTAGGCCCATGATCTCTTTAAGAAGTTTATGTGTGAGATTAAGATGTTTATTAAGCCAACATTGTAGCCAGAAAGTTATGGGACGCAAAGCCAAAATATCACTTAAATAAGGCGTACCGGTTTCTTCGTGTACTATTATGTTTGCAGTCCCCTTTGAAACACTCATAAGTTTTTTTTTAAAATTGTTTTCCGTCACTTGTAGACCCTCAAGTCCGGAATATCCCCATAGGTCACTCCCGTAGCTGGCTATAGATATATTCCTGGCTCGATACATTTTTAACATTGCAGCCATTGGTCGGTTGCCCATTTTGGCTGCAAAGCCAAATAGCGCAGCATTAGCCCTGGTGACCTCTCCTCTTTTCTTGTTATGGAGAGCGACCCAATTAAGCCGGTCGTCTAAAAGAACGCCCAGGTACGAAAAGGCAGTGCATATAGGCACTCTATCGCCATTTTCCATAAAAGGATACTGTCGTTTCGGGCGCGACCCTACCTGCATCACATAGGATTTGGAATTGTTTATGGACAGATCTCTTTTTGCCATAAACCCATGGAAAGCATCAAGTAGGGTTTGTAACCCTTTAGGGGTATGTGCCAGGAGGACTGCGTCGTCTGCATATAGCAAGACGGGCAAGCCCCGCCTGCCCACGTACAGATAATCGGCCCCAGTTTCTAACAGTGATCCCTCCAGGTCATTAATATAAAGATTGAAAAGGAAGGGTGCCAGTATACACCCCTGACGTACCCCCCTTTCAATGTTAAAATTCCTGGTAACTTTAAGGTCTATGGTGTACTGGCTTTACAAAAAAATTTGACCTATGCATTTATATCTCTTTATGGGAGATTTTGCAATTATTAATTATTGATTTAGCTTTATGCTAGGCTACTCTTGCATTATATTTCTTGAACTCTTTATGAGTTTTGACTGACATTTATGCCTCATTTTCCATAAAAATAGGGATTCCTTCCTTTATGGAGGGCTTTGTATGCAATTTATAATATGTTCTGTATTAATTTCTATTTTTTCCTTATTTTCAATTCTGTAACCTGATTGATATCTGACTAATGAATGAAGAGTCAGAGAAACTTACATTTTGATTGAAAAATAAATCCCTTTAAAACTACTCGCAACTCATTATTATGGGCCAGATGTAGGTCGGTCGGTAACGGCCGAAAATCGGTATTTTCGGCCGTTACCGACCGGTATGTAAGAATTGGTATGTAGGGGCATATTTTTACAGAATCCAAATCGGTATTTTTACCGATTCGGTAATTCCCAGATGTAGGTGGGACTCTTCTGAGTCCCAAAGGCCCTACAAATTCGGTATTTTAACACACAATCCAATTGGGTGTTAAAATACCGAATTCAGGTGTGCATGCACACCTAGCCATGTGACAGACAGACATGCCCTTAGGGCATGTCTGTGTGCCACATGGCGCACATGCCTATTTTTGGGGTGCCAGAGGGTGTCAAAGTGACACCCCCTGCACCCTTGCCAAATTCGGTATTTACCGATTCTGTAATTACAGAATCGGTATTGCCCGTTGATTCCTATGGGCTTCAAGGCCCATAGGAATCAATGGGCAATACCGATTCGGTATTTACAGATTCGGTAAATACCGAATCTTAACGATTCGGTATTTACAGAATCTGTAATACCTACATCTCCCCCCTTCATATTTACCGACTCTTAAATACCGAATCGATAAAATTCGGTATTTAAGAGTCGGTAAATATGAATTACCTACATCTGGCCCTAACTTAGATATTTATTTGCATTGATTTGCTCATGTTTATGCAAAGTCTCCTTTCGGTCATCACACGGTGGCAAAGGTCCATCGCCTTTGAGTGGAAAACAAGAGTAGTGGTGTTTTGCATTGAGAGATTAACATGACATTTCCGCTCCATCATCTACAATGTCAGGCAATTAGGACGTACGGACTAAACTAATTTAGTGATATGAGGAAGGCATAGAATACAATAAATAATACTAATGTCTCCATGGTCTGGAAATGAAACTAAAAAGCAGCCTGTTGGTCTCGCTCCCTCTCTGAGGGCAAATTAAATGCATAAGTTACTTACCTTCGGTAACGATATATCTGTAAGAAACAGTAGTTAGTATTAGATTCCTTACCTTAGAATATCCCCAGGCGTCAGACTAGATCCGGAAATTTTTGCGTAGCAGTATCCTTGCACGTCGGTAGGCGTCGTCTGCGGCTCCGCGTCCGTCGTGGGCACCGTGATGACGTCGTGGGAGTACTTAGACGCCGCCTCCGCGTGCTGACGTCAGTTCTTATACACAGCTTTTCCGTGCCAGAAACGCAGAGCCATGATAAAAACCAACACTTATGCCATGAAACTAGGGCCCTGAAAGGGGATGACCTTAACCCTAGATATCGGTTCGCAGAACGGGGAGGATGGGTGGGTCGGTAAGGAATCTAATACGAACTACTGTTTCTTACAGATATATTGTTACAGAAGGTAAGTAACTTGTGCATCTGAAAGAAACAGGTTAGTATTAGATTCCTTACCTTAGAATAGATACCCCAGCAATACCAACCCCGGTGGTGGGTCTGTGAACCAATAATCACACCAGAAAGTCCTGGAGGACGGAACGGCCAAAGAAGCCATCCCTCCGGACTTGGCTGTCCAGGCAGTAGTGCCGTGCAAACGTGTGCAGCGAGGCCCCGTAGCCGCCTGACATATGTCCTGTAAGAGGACTCCCCGGCCCAGGGCAGTAGAAACCGCTGTGGCCCGAGTGGAATGGGCCCTCAGCCCAACAGGAGGCTACTTTTTAGCCAAGGAGTAGCATACTTTGATGCACAAGACGACCCACCGAGAGATGGTCCGCTTGTGCACCGCCCGACCTTTATTAGCGCCCACGTAATCCACCCGGAACTGGCGAGTGCGATCCAGATAGAAGGAGAGCGCACGTTTTGGGTCCAGACGGTGGAGCCTCTCTTCCTCTTTCGAGGGATGCGGAGGCGGAAAGAAGGTGGGCAAAGTGATGGACTGCCCGATGTGGAAGGCTGTGACAACCTTGGGCAGGAAAGAGGGTCTTGTCCGCAACACAACCTTGTCCGGATGGACAGAAAGGAAAGGAGGTTTAGAGGAAAGAGCCTGGAGCTCACTCACCCTCCTGGCAGAGGTGATGGCAACCAGGAAAGCAGTCTTCAGAGTAAGAAGAGGACAGTTATGAAGTGGCTCAAAAGGAGCGCACACCAAAAAAGTAAGTACACGGTTCAAGTCCCACTGGGGCATCACAAATGGAACAGGAGGAAACATGTGTGTGATGCCCTTCAAAAACCTATTTACAATGGGGGACTTGAACAAAGATGGCTGATCAGGTAGCCTCAAGAAGGCTGAAAGGGCAGAGAGTTAGCCCTTGATAGTGCCCAGAGCAGAGCCCTGCTGGGCAAGAGAAAGAAGGAAGAGGAGAACCTCAGAAAGGGGTGCAGAGAGAGGATCCACAGCCTTTGCTGTGCACCATGCCACAAATTTGTTCCACCTGCAGGCGTATACCGATTTTGTGGAGGGACGCCTGGCTGCCAGAATCACAGTACAAACTTCAGGAGGCAAGTCAAATGGCCTCAACTGTCGCCGCTCAATCTCCAAGGATGGAGGTGGGGACTGGAAAGGTTCGGGTGGAGGACCGTCCCCTGCTGCTGCGACAGAAGGTCCTCCTGAAGAGGCAGACTAATCGGGGGATCGACAGACATACTGAGTAGCTCAGGATACCAGTACCTTCGTGCCCAGTCCGGAGCCACAAGGATAACTTGGGCCCGGTCGCGCCTGATCTTCTTCATCACTCTGGACAGAAGTGGTATAGGCGGAAAGGCGTACAACAGACCGCAGCTCCACTCGTGACGCAAAGTGTCGCCGAGCGAGTGCCGCCTTGGAAATTCCAACGTGCAGAACTGATGACATTGCGCGTTCTCTTCGGTGGTGAATAGATCTAACAAAGGCTCTCCCCACTGCTGAAAGAGGTCTTGCACCACGTCCAAGTTCAGACGCCATTCGTGATCCATCATGCACCAACGGCTGAGTTTGTCCGCCCTGGCATTCAGAGAACCTGCCAGGTGTTGAACCACCAGGGTCACGCCCTGATGTTCCAGCCACTGCCAGAGGCGCAGGGCCTCCTGGCAGAGGATCCACGACCCCACCCCGCCCTGTTTGTTGCAGTACCACATGGCGGAGGTGTTGTCCATGAACACCTGCACTACACTCCCCCGGACAGAGGGGAGGAATGCCTTCAGTGCAAGCCGGATCGCCGGCAGCTCCAGAAGGTTGATGTGGAGCCGGGACTCCGCCGGAGACCAGAGGCCTCTGATCTCCGCCTCTCCCATGTGGGCCCCGAGCCCTGGAGGGACGCGTCCGTCACAACTACATGCTCCGGTTGGGGTAGGGAGAGGGATCTGCCGCTGACCCAATCGCGGTCCATGAGCCACCACTGCAACTGTTGTGCAGTGCCCTCCGAGATCAAGACATGGTCGGACAAGTTGCCCTGATGCTGGGCCCACTAAAACTTCAGGTCCCACTGCAGAGCCCGCATCCGCCACCGGGCGTGATGCACCAGAAGGATGCAGGAGGCCATCAGCCCCAGAAGCCGCAGCGTCAACCTGACCGAGACTCGGGATAAAGGCTGAAAGATCGGAATCAGAGCCTGAATATCCCGAACCCGCTGTTCGGGAGGATAAACCCGAAACTGCGCAGAGTCTAGAACCGCTCCGATGAAGAGGAGCTTCTGATAAGGACACAGGTGTGACTTCGGCACATTGATGGAGAATACCAGCAGGTGCAGGAGGTCGGCCGTAGTCTGGAGGTGGCTGACGACTGTCTGGGGCAAGCCCGCCTTCAACAACCAGTCGTCGAGGTAGTGGAAGACTGAAACCCCTAACCTGCGCAGATGAGCTGCGTCCACAGCCATCACTTTCGTGAACACCCGTGGGGCGCTGGTAAGGCCGAAGGGGAGCACGGTAAACTGAAAGTGCTCGTGGCCTACCGTCAACCGCAGGTAACGCAGGTGGGCCGGCAGGACGGGGATGTGAAAATAAGCGTCCTGTAAGTCCAACGCTACCATCCAGTCTCCCGGGTCCAGGGCAGCTAGGACCTGAGCTAGTGTCAGCATCTTGAACTTCTCCTGCCGGAGGAAGCAGTTGACGTTCCTTAGGTCCAAGATAGGGCGTAGGACCCCTTTTCCCTTCTTGGGTACCAGAAAGTAGTGGGAGTAACAACCACACCCTACTTCAGGCCCAGGAACGCGCTAGATGGCCCCCTTGGCCAAGAGGGCCATAACTTCCTCTCTGAGATGTGTCAAGTGATCCCTCGACACGCGGTGGTACTGCGGTGGCATGGCTGGAGGGGTCACCTCGAAGGGGAGGGAGTAGACCCTTCGGACGATTTGTAGCACCCACCTGTCCGATGTAATAGTGCGCCAGTGGATGTGGTGATGGCGAACCCTGCCCCCCACTGGCGTCACATGGGCCTGAAAGCTCGGACTAGGAAGGTTTCGAGGCGGATGCTGCAGGGCCTGGTGTGGACTGACCGCGCCGTTGTCCCCGACCGACACCACAGCGGATTCCACGGCCGCCACCGCGTTGGATATTAGACTGCGGTGCGTGGCTGGCAGCACGTGT
Source organism: Lissotriton helveticus (assembly GCF_964261635.1). NCBI lineage: Eukaryota > Metazoa > Chordata > Amphibia > Caudata > Salamandridae > Lissotriton > Lissotriton helveticus. The sequence continues at coordinate 1,311,713,342 of NC_136057.1, read as the reverse complement.
GGGGGCACCCCTTCCTTGGCCACGAAAGGAGCGAAAGGCACCCTTTTGCTGGCGCGGAGCCGAGAGGCCCAAGGACTTGGCTGTAGCCCTGGAGTCCTTAAAGCGCTCAAGCGCATGGTCTGCCTTGTCGCCAAAGAGGCGACGGCCATCAAACGGCATGTCCAGAAGAGTGTTCTGGACATCAGCCGAAAAGTTGGCGGACCTCAACCAGGCGTGGCGACGAATCGCCACCGCCGTTGCCATCGCTCTGCCCAGTGAGTCCGTGGTGTCCAGCCCACAACGTGCCGCATCTTGACCCTCCGCAAGGGCTTGGGCGACTTTAATCCGGACCTCCTCCGGACATTGTGGCAGCACGTCCTCAACCGTGTCCCACAGAGAGTGGGTATAGCGGCCCAAGAGGCATGCGGTGTTGACGGACCAGAATCCCAAACTGACGGACGCGAATATCTTCTTCCCGTACTGCTCATACTTCTTGGATTCCCGATCGGGGGGGCCGTCGGGAATGCGGTCTGGGATTTAGAGGCCTGGATGACCAGGCTCTCGGGGATGGGGTGGGTGGACAGGAAAGCAGGGTCGCCCGGAGCCGGGCGGTGGCGTCTGGCCACGTTCCTATCTACAGGCTGACCTGTAGCGGGCCTGGACCTGGTGCCCAAAAGAACGTCAGAAAAGGCCTCATTAAACGGCAGTAGAGGCTCGGCCGCGCTTGCCTGCGGTTTAAGGACCTCAGTGAGGAGGTTAGTCCTCACGGCCGCGACGGGGAGCTCAAGATGTAGGGCCTTGGCTGCCCGCGTCAACACCACACTATAAGCAGCCCCCTCCTCCGTAGCCACGATGGGAGGGGAGACAAAACCAGTGTCCGGCGAGGTATCCAGACCACTGGCTTCCCCTAGCTCTCCTGACCAGTCCTGGTAAGACTGACACTCCCATGCCAGAGGGTCTTCAGACCCCTCCCAATCCCCCTCACCACCCATCTTCTGATACTCAGGACCAAAGGATGGGGCCGGGTCATAGAAGTAGAAATCTCCCATCAGCGTCGGATATGGCGGCGGACCCGAATCGAGGGAGGGATCGGGGACGGCGCCGCTCGAAGGCGGCGCCGGGGGCGACACCCTAGGGGCCGGCGCTGGCGAGGTCGACCGGCGACTACACGGATCCGGAACCGGATCCTGCGGGAGCTTGTGGCGCCGGGACCGAAGTCACCGGCGGCGTCGGGACCGAAGCACCCGAAGGCGTCGGAGCCGAAGCATCCGACCTGCTGGGACTCCCAGTCGGGGCCGCAGAGCCCGAAGGCGCCGCGGAGCCCGACGGAGGAGTGAGCGACCTCATGGCCGAGAGGAAGGCCTCGATCTCCTCCGGCGTCGTGTGCTGCCCAGGGACCGTCGGCTATGGAGCAGACCGCGACGCCCGAACCCCCGGCCGCGTCCCGGGAGCGTCGGGGGGAGTCGGAAGAGCGATGACGTCTCTTCGACTTCTTATGCTTACCAGAGGAGCCTGAAGACCGCGGACGACTCCCGGAGCCAGGGTGGCTCCGACCCCGCGACTGGTCCCTCGACCTCCTCGCGGACCGGGACCTCGAGCGGCGCGGGGCCGACTTCCGGAGCTCGAGCCGCTTGCGGGACCGCTCCCGCCTAGCCTTGGACGTCAGGGCTCGACAGTCGGAACAGGCCTTGTCGTAGTGGTCAAGGCCCAGGCAATGAAGACACCGGCGATGGGGGTCGGTGACCGACATCGGTCGGTGACCGACATCAGTCGGTCGCAGTCGGCGCAGGGTTTGAACCCGGGCATCCCTTCCGGCACCGTTGGAGTCGAACAGACTTCGAAATAGATCAAAAATGACCGAAAAAGTTTAGTCAAAAATTGACTAAGGGTACCACTTTTTCCAGATCGGCGCTTGCTGGCGCAGAAAAAAAGAACTGACGTCAGCACGCGGAGGCGACGTCTAAGTACTCCGACGACGTCATCACGGCACCCACGACGCCGACGGCGGACGCGGAGCCGCAGACGACGCCTACCAACGCGCAAGGGTACTGCTACGCAAAAATTTCCGGAGCCTGTCTGACGCCTGGGGATATTCTAAGGTAAGGAATCTAACACTAACCCGTTTCTTTCAGATCCTTCTTTTCGGGTTCATGAGCAGAATGGGAACCCGTTTTCAGGACTGAAATTATTGGGTCTTTTACCATTTGGTTTTCAGTGATTCAGTGGACAAATCCAGTGCCATTTTCCACTCTCTCAATACAGGAGGCCAGGGTATTAGGCAACTGACAGGTGCCGGGGGTAATTTGGAGGGGGAAGAGGAGGAAGCTCTAGTCCTGAATTGGGGGAAGTGGAGAGGAAGGGGAGGTTCACATAGCCATGTACTCAGGCAGTTGTTTTCAGTCAGATTGGATTAGAGAACATAGAGAGGCAAGAGGGAGTGGGCTCCTGGTCTGAATAGGGAGTGTGGAGTTTGCTCTATTAGTGTTGAGCTCTGGGCGGGGAAAGGGCGGTGAAGATCACACAGCCCAGGATTTTTGCATTGGCCCAGGGCTTTTCTTCAGGAGGGCTGTGTCATGAGGGAAAATGGAAAGGTCTGGGCTTGACTTGAATGATAATGTTTTGCTGCCCTCTGGAGCTCAGATGGGCCAGGCTGTGCCCATGCCGTTGATTCGCCTGCCTTTGATTAACTGAATGCACATTAGCTTCAGGTGAAACCAGCTCAGGTATCTCCTAGCCTGGAATTATCGAGTCCAGCGTTTTGGGACTTGGGATACCAGGTCTAGAATTTGCGGATCTGGTAATTCTGAGCTAGACACACAGGACATCAAAGAAAGGGCAATAGCAGAATTCCACTGAGAGTTACCCCTACGGGTGAAATACCACAATGTATACTAAGGACCTAGGTATCTGATGTATTGTATGGGTTTGAATCTAGCCACTTATATATGGAGACCCCCACTGAGGAGTACTTGTTATTAAGGACTGTCTATGGAATTGGACTCCATTCTGGAAATACTCTCTCAAGGACATAATGATAGTGCAGATGTAACAGAACTTCACTTTTTTCCAATATTGATATAGCATGAACTTGGCCAAAGGACATTAGAGTGCTTGACATAAACACCAGATTACGTTACACAAGGTTAGAATCAGTTTTTTAAGCACAGGGACATTAAGTGATTTGCCCAGAATCAAGGATATTCAGCCAATACAGGGACTCAAAGGTCAACATCTCCAGCAGTTAGGCCACATATCCCCCTCCCTTTCTTTTGGGAACTGTTGCTTATCTTAATGGGAAAAGCAGGATGTTTCGCCAAATGTTCTACCTTCAGGGAATGAGATACTGTCAATAGAACACAAACTAAAAAAGGGATTTGTGCTGGTACTCAACCTAGAACAGAGCAAACATGGAGAAGGGTTTCAGCATTGACTAATGAAGGTGAAGTGGGTACTCTGGAGGAGGAACACAAAATAAACAAAAAATGAGGCTATATTCCTGCTCTCACCTTTCAACTTCATCACGAGCAACGATGTCACCTTTTTTTAGTGCTTTGATGGCATACAGACCTCCTGTCTTTTTGTACTCAGACAGCAAAACCTGAAAATAGACAGAGAAACATAACTCACCCATACATTGATACGTAAAAGGAGATCGGTGGTATTTGAGGAAGGACTCTGCTAAGATTAAAGGTTGAATGGAAAGAAATTTGGAAGAGCGATTAAACACTACTTAAAGAAATTAGCTATCTGATCTAGAAGCCAAAACAGATTGGGTGTGTGACATATACGAAAATTTGAAACAATTGATATTTCATTTTGTAAGGGTGGATATGTAACAGTAACTCCAGCAACGTTCGCTACCGTGTTCACAAGAGCACACCACACACGACAGCAACCACTTCCACTTTCAAAGCCACAAGTCCACAGGCAGAAGGTCAAACACAACAACCTGTATGCACACTGGTGAATTCTGTTCTTCTTTTTGCCTGACAGGCTAACTGCATAAAATACAGACAAAGCTCTTTCAACAGGAAAAGACCACTCTCTCCAAATATATAACCACATCCATACCAGTAGAAATAGTTTTGCTGCTTGAAGTTCGATGAGATTCACAGCATATCAATTATTGTGCCCTCTAGTGGTTGATCTTAAATGAGTCATACAGACTTTACCAACATTATTGTCCAAAGGAAAAAGCATTGGCAAAGTAAACCGGTCTTGCTTTTGCAAGCTACTGGCTTTGCCATTGTTTTTGCCGATGCTGTGCAGCATCAGAAAACAAAAAGAAATAAAGAAAATAGTGCAATGATGTGTAAGCATGCATGTGTGTGTACAGGTCATAACACTATGGAGACCCAGCATGATGATGAAGTGTGCACATGCGCCACCAAGCATGTATACATTTCAAATCTTTATTTCGGCATATATGCCATAAAAGAACAGTGCACACATTACATTGCATTCCATTGGATAAAACAACATATCACTACTTAAAAGCATTAGTTAAAAATACAATTCATGTTGGAAGATAATTTGAGTGGAAACAATACATTCATATGTCGTTGGGTGGACCACCACATCGGTTCCAAACAAATCAGTTCAGTTACAATTGATGCCCCATTTTTTTCCTTTGATAAAAAATAGAAAGTAAAAATCTACTGACACTAAATGTTATCGGTTGAGATGTATTAGTTGTTAGGATTCTCAGAGCCTGTGAACATGACCTCAGGCCTAAGAGTAGGCATATTGGTTTAATCCATCTCTTTCTTGCCTGAGCATACAGAGGGCAAAAGAGAAGGATATGCTGCTCGTTTTCGATCTGGTCAAGTTCACACATAGGACAAGTTTCGTCCATTGCTGGGGACGATAAATCGCGATTCCTAGCCCAACGAGCCAAAGTTGTTTTAATTAAAAGGTTTCCATATCTAAATTTTAAAAATAAAGTTTTGGCAAGTGGGGGCTCTATTTCATCCATAAAAATCTCATAAAGAGGTTCGTCCTTAAAGTTTAGGAACTTTGAGACTAAGGTCCCACTAGTTGTATTGCTTACAGTCCTATTTGCTATAAAGGTCCAAAAGGCCCTTTTTAGGATTTGTTTGGGGTTGGCTGGTAATTGCTCAGGGTTCTCCCACAAGTGTTTCAATCCTATACTACTCAACCAGGTCTTAACATGCCTTAGCCATGGGGTAGCAGTCTGGCTGTCAAGTGCCATAATTTCTTGTAACCCGTCTCTGTAATCTTGGAGTTCGGGGACATGCCATAATCTAACCCACAGCATTAGAGGTCGAATCAGAACTTGGTGGTCAGTTGTTTTGAAGTTTAGGTCCAATTCCAAGGGTACTAGTGGGGTGCCTCTCGGGACCCTCACCAGACTTCGCATAAAATTATTATCTGGGGCTTTAAAAGTCTCCTTGGCCCCAGGGCCCCATATTTCTGCTCCATAAAGGACAGATGATTGGACCTTAAATTTAAATAGTTCCATCACTGGGGACACCGCTTTGCTGGTGCTCTGGCTTTGTTCCCTGAGGATTGGTTTAACATTCTGAGCAAAGATTAGTTTACTTTTGTCCATTTGCGCTTTCCAGTTGAACTTTGAATCTAGTGTCACCCCTAAATATGAAAAATGGGGCACTGATTCCAACTTTACTCCTTTTAATGTTAAACAGCCCTTGTCCGGTTTAATAGGATTTAGGGACATACATTTCGTCTTTTTCCCATTAATCTCCAACCCCTTTTGACTACAATATTCGCTAAAGGTGTCCAATAGTGTCTGTAATCCATTTTTCGTTTGAGAAATCAAAATTGTATCGTCAGCAAATAATAGGGATGTTACCTTTTCGCCGTTCAGTTTAGGAGAGTCATTTTTACATCCTTCTTAAAAGAGGGGATGTCATTTACAAACAGGGAAAAGAGCGTAGGAGCCAGAACGCAGCCCTGGCGGACTCCACGTTCAATGGGTATTTTTTGAGTTAGTTCACCATTTGGGCCCCATCTAATTCTCGCAAAATTCCCTTCATGTAACTCTTTAATCTGAACGACAAGGTTATTTGGCATGCCCGCTGCACTCAAGGTTTTCCATAAAAGATTTCGAGGCACCAGATCAAATGCTGCCCTTAAATCAACAAAGGCAACATATAAGTGGCACCCTTTGATCATTACGTACTTCCAATAGAGGCAGCAAAATCTAAAGATCTGATCTATTGTGCTAACTTTTGATCTGAATCCCGCTTGGAATTTGGTTAAAATTTTATTTTCATCCAGCCAGTCACTCACACGTAATAAAATGTGTTGTGAGTAGATTTTCTGTAGGATGTCCATTAAACTTATTGGCCGATAATTGCAAGGATCCATCCTATCGCCTTTTTTTAAAGATTAAAACTATTTCCGCTCCCTTCCAACTTTCAGGGAATTCTAAAGAGCAAGATAATGTATTGCACAAAAAATTAATATAATGTGCCCATACTTCTAGGTCGTGCTTGTATAGGTCCCCCGGGATCTTGTCCAAATCTGGGGCTTTCCCAGATTTGATTTGGGTTATTGCCAGCTCTGTTTCCCCTAAGGTAAAAACCAAATGGTCTGCTAAGAGGTCATGGTTTACCACATTCGTGTCCATCTGTGAGTCATCATATTTTTTATATAGATTCGTAAAATGAGTAACCCAGGTTTGCTCATCCAGAAAAACATCTTTTACCACCGTACCTACATGATTCCCATTTGCGACCAGCCTCCAGAAAGCCACGTTATCACGCGATCTGGCGGCTAGCAACAAATCAGCCCATTTGTCTTCCTCCCATTTTATCTTTGAGGCCCTTTGGATAGCCTTATAGTTATTCCTGGCTCTTTTTACGTCTCTTGGAGACTTGGTTTTTTATTGCCATTAGTAATTCCCTCTTTGACTCTCTGCAGGATCTATCATACCATGGCTTACCATGGGACAGATTCTGGGTCTTTTGCTGGGATTTTTTGGGCATTTTGGTGACTAATAATCTTAGGTCAACAAAAAATTTCTGATGTAACAACATAAAGGACATTCTAGATTCGTCCTCAGGCCTTGCAGCTAAATAGGGTCCAAATATCCCAGCAAGAAGTGAATATATTTCACTAAGGATGTCACTGTTATCCAGTATAAACGGCCATTTCAGAGATCTTCTGTTGTTACTAATATGGATCTCAAGATTATCAGCACTATTTTCCTCGAATGGAAATTGCCGAACCGTATCGCTAAACAGTGAGACATCTAAAGTCAATATTAGGGGGAAATGGTCACTTTCAAACCGTTCCATAACTTCAAGGTCCAAAAGGTGTGTCCAGAGGGGTATAGAGGCGATCACAAAATCTAAGTTATTTTTATAATTATTCCTGGTAAATGTTGGTTTCTTAGAGCTATCGGATGGTAGCCGTCCGTTACAAGCCCTAAGTGAATGATCCGTACATAAGTTAATCATTTGGAGACCCTGTGTTGAACATTTGACCGATTTAACGTTCTCAAGAGTAGGGATTTTGTTCGCCTGATCCTCTTCCTCGAAGATTTCACTAAGGCCCAAAACTGGCTCAAAATTACAGTTTAAGTCACCAGCCAGGATAACAAAATCTTCTCTGGGATCTAATCCACTCAGAAAGCAATCCAGTTTTGTGATGGTTGGTGATTCTCTTGAAGAGAGTAAGGGCCTATTGTAGACATTTACTAGAAATAAATTCTTCCCATTACCAAGCACAATTTTTAAAGCTAGTAAATCTACAGAGTTTGTATCTATCTTCTCAACTTTTGCCCTTAAACTTATTTTCACCCACAACAGAAGTCCCCCTGACGGCCTTCCACTTTTGGAGGGTATCGCACCTATACCATAGGTCTTATAGCCCACCCTGTGAGGCGTCTCCACTGCCCAGGTTTCTTGAAGTAAACAGAGGTCAAAAGACTCTATTAAAAGTGCCCACTCCGGATCCCTCAGATTTTTCACAACTCCGGCTATATTCCAACAGACCAATCTAACCGGCGACTCGAGAGCAACTAACCTCTCGGGGAGAACCCTTGGCATCTCTTCATAACAATTGGAAACCACAGGTTGTATTACCAAGGGTGTTGCCTCTAATGATGTCTTGTTACTCAAAATGGTTGTGAGTGATACCTGTTCTTCTAAAATATTTACATCATGAGGTACATTTGCATCATGGAGAGCAATCTTATCCAAACCAAAAGGCACAGAGTTCGCCAGTACATCAGGTATATTGACAACACCCACATCACCAAGACTCATTGTTTCTGGCCCCTCGCCACCCCGAATCAAAAAACATCAGTCGCAATCATCTAGACCACTAAAAATGTCAAACCTATTAAAGGTTTCTAGAGGTGTAAAAGGTTTTAGGTGGTCCATCCTTCTATTCTGGAAATTGCGTGTTTTGGCCGGTACATAGTTCCATCCCAAAGAATCTGGGACTACCAAAGGACGAGGGACATAGTGCAAATTGCTTGTATTCTGTGATATAGGGGGATACATGACATATTGATTACTACCAACATTCTGTGCAGTAGGACTATTGATTGGTTGAGTTTGGGTTGTATGCTGTAATGGTTGATACTGGGATGGATGGTACTGAGATGAGTGGTACTGAGATGGGAATACCACTGACCTTGGGTAGAAGTATGTTAGTGGTTTAGGGATTATTGTGTTCTTTGAACCACCTAATTGCCAATTTAATATAAATTGGACAGCAGAAGGATCCCTAAAATTCACTACTACCACATCGCCATTAATGTCTTTGGGTCTGCCCCCTAGCCATTGGAGCCGACGAACATGGACGATCTCACCATTTATGTTATTTGCAATTGGCCTGTAAAACCTCAGCCAATGCATGATCTTATTCTTTAATTGTATGAAACCCTCTCTCTTGTTTTGTCCCAGCACAGGTACCCCTGTTAAGACGACCACATAGGGTACTGCCTCTGGCGGAAGTTCGGGCAAGGGTGTCTTTCTAGGTTCCCCCCAAGTATGTCTGGTTTCCCCCACCTCCCTTGATGGATTCCCTGGGAGTTTATTAAGGATATTCTCAGTGGTTTTATTTACAACGTTAATCGACAGTTGTTCACGATTTTTTTGATTCATTTTAGGGGGTATGTTGGGTTGTGCAGATACTGAAGGTATATTCCCCATAGGATTGGAGGTTGATGCCAATGGGGAAGGAATGGCAATAGGGATAGTTAAGGGTAATTGAACTGGTACTAGTATGTTAGATGATACATTGTTTGTTAGTAAACTAGTAGCATTGTTTGGTACATTTTTAGATACAACGTCCTTACTACCCAATGCATACTCAATTTTACACAATCTACATTCTACTTCCATCAACCTCTCCAAAATAGATGCAGAATAAGATTTAATTAAACTCTCTATATTGAGTAATGTAGCATGGTCCTTATCCTCAGTAGGCACATTAACAACCACATTAACATCCATGTTGTCCTCATTGTCTGCTAGCAAATTTGGTAGGGGAGAAGATGTAACAAGGGACCCCTCCATATCTACTTGAGGAATACTAGGTTTCTTCACAGTGCTAATAATAACTTTTTTCCCAAAATCAGAACAGCTCAACTTAGGTTGTAACAAATCCCCCCTTTTTCGCCTTTTTTTGTTCGGAGGCGGACCGTAAATTTTCTGCAGGGGTGTGTTTTTTTTTGCCCTATTACACAGTAATTTCACAGAAGGCAGAGCATTTCCCTTCGTCATACTTTGGCTACTGGTATGAGGAACTGGTGATAAACCATTCGAGTCCGTTTTTGGCGGAGTATTTGATATAAGCGCTATCACACTCCCGTCCAAATGCTCGCTGTCCAAATTATTGACCGGCTCATTAACTATTACATCATTGTCAATATCAATAGAGCAGGAAACAGGAAGCGAGGTAAGTGAAACTGACCTATTCTTTATACTTTCTATGGAGCGGCGGCGATCCGCACGCCGCTCCGCCATGACAATTTCCCTGGAGATATCAGGGGAAGATTTGGCAAAATAGTCGTCAAGGGTCCTATTTAACAATACACCCTGTTTGTCTGACGCCGGCTGATCAGGATTCGTAATAGACATTATTTATACTTAGTCCAACAGAGCTACAGGGGAAGCCTAGTTGTAAACAGCTTCGATAATAAACAGTACCTGTCACTCAAGGGGACAAGCCCAGTCCAGTCTCCTCAGTTCTCAGAGGGTCCGCCCTTAGTCCGGGCTTTGTCCCGGAATGAGTCCCGCACACGCGTCCCGCTGACGCGTTGTGACTCCAGGTCTTATACGGGACGTTAATGAGGGGGCGGAGACACGGGAAGAGGCGGCAGGTGTGCTAGGTGATTCACGCACAGCCTGGTGGGCCTCGCAGTCCCGTCCTCCTGTGGCAGCAACTCTCTCCCCCAATGCAGCTTCAGTTACCCAGCGGGGCTCCAGGCAGGCAAAGCAAAGCACAAGGTCCAAATCTCCTCTGCGAGCGGCTCCCGCGAAGCGGGGGCCGCGAGGAGTTTTCAAAGGCACAGAGCATGGGGGCGGAGACACGGGAAGAGGCGGCAGGTGTGCTAGGTGATTCACGCACAGCCTGGTGGGCCTCGCAGTCCCGTCCTCCTGTGGCAGCAACTCTCTCCCCCAACGCAGCTTCAGTTACCCAGCGGGGCTCCAGGCAGGCAAAGCAAAGCACAAGGTCCAAATGTCCTCTGCGAGCGGCTCCCGCAAAGCGGGGGCCGCGAGGAGTTTTCAAAGGCACAGAGCAGGGGGGCGGAGACACGGGAAGAGGCGGCAGGTGTGCTAGGTGATTCACGCACAGCCTGGTGGGCCTCGCAGTCCCGTCCTCCTGTGGCAGCAACTCTCTCCCCCAACGCAGCTTCAGTTACCCAGCGGGGCTCCAGGCAGGCAAAGCAAAGCACAAGGTCCAAATGTCCTCTGCGAGCGGCTCCCGCAAAGCGGGGGCCGCGAGGAGTTTTCAAAGGCACAGAGCAGGGGGGCAGAGACACGGGAAGAGGCGGCAGGTGTGCTAGGTGATTCACGCACAGCCTGGTGGGCCTCGCAGTCCCGTCCTCCTGTGGCAGCAACTCTCTCCCCCAACGCAGCTTCAGTTACCCAGCGGGGCTCCAGGCAGGCAAAGCAATGCACAAGGTCCAAATCTCCTCTGCGAGCGGCTCCCGCGATGCGGGGGCTGCGAGGAGTTTTCAAAGGCACAGAGCAGGGGGGCGGAGACACGGGAAGAGGCGGCAGGTGTGCTAGGTGATTCACGCACAGCCTGGTGGGCCTCGCAGTCCCGTCCTCCTGTGGCAGCAACTCTCTCCCCCAACGCAGCTTCAGTTACCCAGCGGGGCTCCAGGCAGGCAAAGCAAAGCACAAGGTCCAAATCTCCTCTGCGAGCGGCTCCTGCGAAGCGGGGGCCGCGAGGAGTTTTCAAAGGCACAGAGCAGGGGGGCGGAGACACGGGAAGAGGCAGCAGGTGTGCTAGGTGATTCACGCACAGCCTGGTGGGCCTCGCAGTCCAGTCCTCCTGTGGCAGCAACTCTCTCCCCCAACGCAGCTTCAGTTACCCAGCAGGGCTCCAGGCAGGCAAAGCAAAGCACAAGGTCCAAATCTCCTCTGCGAGCAGCTCCTGTATACACATACAACATTATGTAGCTTTCATGTTGTGGTCTAGATGCCATGTGCTAATGCATTCAAAGACAAGAATGCAGAACTGCTGTTTGCATGTATTACCACACTGAAATAATAGATGGCATTAAACCCTGCTAGCAGTGATTGGCAAACTGTCAGCAAGCACTAAAAGGAGGGTAAGATTTCAGAGAGAAAAGCAGTAAGTTCATTTTCATTACAGAGGAGCGATCATCGAAACCGCACTTTAAACGTAGTAAATGAAAGTATCGTGCTACTGCAGACGTGGATTGGAGGCAAGGTTTGGCTTGTCACAATACAAGAAACAAGGCACTTTGTTGCTCAGATGAAGCCACTGCTTTCTGAGCAGATGCTCTATCGGTAGAGGGGGATTTTTTCTCAATTACCAGGACACCGATTAGTGTACAAAATCAACTAACAGAGAATAGTACTAATTGTAAACAAAAGCACAGAGCTTCACTTTATCAACAGCTCGATGAGGACATTGTTCTTAGTGAAGTACTTAGCCTTTCCATCGTGTGGCTATACATTTGTCTTCCTGTTGCTCTTGCAGATCTGGAAATAGAGTTTTAGAAATCGAATCTTTTCAACAACCTGCTGCTATGCCCGTGTTGTTTGATCAGTCAAGTGTTTCAAACTGCTATGCATGACAATGAGCATACAAACATTGTCCCTCAAACATATTGACATCACATTCAAAAGAAGCTAACATACAATAGCATGGTACAAAAGGTGGCAACATTTAAAACAAAATTAGTAGTGGTTTGCGTGTATGTAGCTGTGTGTGTAAATATATATACAATGCGAAAAAGTAACAATATAATCAGGTGAAAAGTTCAGTGACAACGTAACGTTCTAAAATGTAATTTCATTTGAAATGTTGCAGTGATGTTCTCAATGATGTTATAGAACATGTCATAAGTGGCACATTATGTGGGATAATTAGCTGTGCATCGTGAGGGTTGCGAGTTATAGTTACATTAGGGCACGAGTTACAGTTACTAGCTGATAACTGTAACTGGTGAATTTCAGTGCTTTCTTTAACTTAAAATATTAAGTTGTCACTGAAATTTACACCCAACTATAACTTCGCTTTAACCTTTAGTTTCAGTGGATTTCTAAGGTGTGTTTTTTTAAGTAAAGTAATATTTTATTAATATATGTAAAGAAATATTGTATTAACATACATAAAGTTAACCCCTCACTGCGCATGTCCTTTGGCCGTGTGCGGTTGGGCGCAAGGCCTGGCATGCCGCCAGCCCCTGCATCCTACCATTTCCCCACGGCACACTGCCTCTGGCTGCGTGTGCCAGAGGTTTGGCTGCAGAGCATGGCGTAGGGTTGGCTGCTCAGACCCGAGACCATGCAGCCAAACCACTGTGCACTGCATAGGGCTGGCTGCAAGGCCTGGCCTCTGAGCAGCCAGCCCTATATCACGCATGGTCTTCTGCAATACTAAAATAAAAAAGTGACCTTAGCTTTAGCAAGGGTGAACAGATCTATCTATCTATATATTTATATTTAATCATCTTTCTCCACAAATCATCAATATTTTAAATTAAATGTATGCTTCAATAATTCACAAAATGCACTGTTTATTATTGATTAGTATGAACATGTTTAATAGAGGTTTAAAAAACAAGTTTGTGAGACTTTATTTTCATGGTCTTTATTATTACCTTTCATGGGTAAAAAAACGTAAAAGTGAAAAAAATACATTGTTTATAAATGAAAAAACGTCTTTTAAAAATATATCTTTTTTTGGCCTAGAAAATGAAATCATAAGAACAACCACAAAGGGCCTTGCACTCCAGGTGAGGAGCACAGAGCTCCAGGTAGAAGTGCTTTTTAAACAGAAAATATGGTAAGTTCTCCTGAGGTCATTGATTCAATGAACTGCAGGGCAATGTTCTTTTTGTAATGTTGCTAGGGGGCTGCAGAACTCCCTGTAGTCCCCCACAGAATAAAAATAGAAATTTCTGGTAGGGCCTCTACCCCTTATATGGACATCAAGTTAAAACAAAAAGTAAATAGCCCTCACAGGGTATTATGGAGCACTGCTTAAGAGGAACAGTGAATAATAAATTAACGCCTCTGGCCGGTCATTTATTATTCAATTTTTTCATAATTTCTTTTCTAGGCATCTCATTCCCACCAGGGGCACAAGTCATTGTGTTTCCTTTGGGGCTGCAGGGGGAGGCCCGGTGCCTCCTGCAAGCAGCCTAATTTTACATTAAGGGGTGTCTGTTTGCCAACCTGGGGCGCACTTGACGATTATTTCTGTTGGTGGAGGTGGGTGCAGCCTTAGTGCCTTTGTGTCTCCCTGCCCTTGCAGTAGCCACCTTTTTATTTTAGTTTTCAGTGGGGTGTGCCTGTGTTCACCCAGTGCAGTCCACAGCATGTTTATCGTTGGGGCTGCAGGGCAGGGCCCAGGAACCCCACAGCCTCATGCCTGCACCCATCCCAGCGGGAGCCAGTATTGTTTCCACCCCACAGTAGCAGTTTTCTTTTGCTTCTACCTCACTGTTTTTCAATGCCCGAGAGAAGTTTTGTTTTCCTAGCCAGCAAGAGCTGTTTTGTGCTACTGGTAAGAGGGAGCAGATTATACATTTCCTACTCAAGCTCTCAGGCAGGGAAATTGACAGTGTTGTGGGGGTTGGGGACCCCGGGACACCATCCTGAGCCGGTTGGGGCCTCAGGCCATTAAATTGCTTGGGGCAGGGATGTGGCCCTCCCCTTTATTAAACTGTAGGACTGACCCTTTATCAAACTATAGGATCAGAGGATGGGGTCCTGGGACCATTTCAGGTACAGGGATGGAGTCCATGCGTCCCGTCCCTTTTATTAAAATGTTGGTCTGCAGGGCCTCTTGGAGGCTTGGTGAGGGGAGCACACACGCCCACCCCGAAATAATAGATGCACTGGCCCTCAAGGCCCTGGCTCACTCCAGGGGGGGGATTTTATTTTAATTTTATTTTTAATAGGCACAGGTGCATGCTCACTTTTTAAAAAAATATTAACTGTGGATTTGTGAATCCTCTGCAGCAAAATTTAAAAAAAGCAAAAAACATCTTTGGTCCGAGGCAGGGTCTCCCTACACTGCCCCTCATGACTTTTTTTTTTTAAACCTTTTTTCTAGGACTCTGGACTGAGTCCCAGGTCCTAAGATTGTCACTGCCACATCAATGTTTATGTGGTAGCAGCCAATCAGATGTCCGCTTGAGAATTGTCAGCCCCGCGGATCTTTGGTAGCGTGAAATATGCTATGTTTTTGATCCTTAAGTGCTCAAAAAGCTACTGAACAGATGTACACCAAATACAATCTGTATGGACCAAGGTCTAGATTTCTGCCAAATGTTATGTATCTGTTCAGCAGTTTGGGCTGTAGAGGTGTCTAAAGTTCCTATGAAAACATTAATTGGGAAAATACATTTTGGGACTTTTCTCGACCACCTCTTGACAAATTACCCTGAAACCTTCCATGTGGAAACTTCGCCGAAAAAGAGCACTTTCTTCAAACGGTGCCAAAGAGATTTATATATAAATATATATATTCACTGAAAAAACACAAAGGCTACAGTAACATAGTTGGTGAATAGGTCAGTGACCACATAACAATATTAACTAAAAAGCATAGCAGTTCACCAGTTATAGTTAGATGTTGTTGGACTTAGCCCTTCTTGCAGGATTATCCCCAATCTTTTTGCTTCCTCCTCCTATTTTTTCCCGGCCTGTATTCGTTGACCATAGGACTCTGGGCACTTTACCACTGCTGATAAGTACTAAAGATTATATGCTCTCTGGGAAAATTGTGTTTATGGATTGGTGTTTCCATGATTGGCTATTTGATTTACTAATAAGTCCCCAGTACAGTGCACGGTTTGTGCCCAGGGCCTATAAATCAAATGATACTAGTGGGACAAAAACGGTACAAAAGGGGGTGGTGATGGACGGAGCATCTGAATCAATCAAACACCCACACCCAGTCAAAAGATCTGGGTTTAATCCATCACCGTTCTTTAGCCCACTCTGCCACCCCAGTTCAGACATGGCTATATGCAAATCAGTCTGACCCTGTGCCTCATGGGAACAGTCCAGCCCGAACTGCCAAGCCATGTCTTCCCTGGACCGGAAACAAGCATCCTGGAACCGGTTTATGGCTACTCAGTCATCAGCTAGGCTAGCTTGAATCCAGTGGCAAAGTGAGCAAGGGACCCACATCTGGGCATACCAACTTAGGGCAAACAAAGCAATACCACAGGGGACGATGGACGGAGCGCTGGAACAAATCAAACACTCACTCCAGGCCAGGGCGACTGACGCTGGAATCTGGGGATCAGGGTTCGATCCCCGGCTCCGGCGGCAGGTTAGCCCAGCACCATGTGACTTTGGGCAATAGCTCGCTTAATCTTCCCAACGGCCCCCAGCGCCTAGAGACCCTTACGGGTGATTGTGCGCTTTACAAATGTGGATTATTATTATTATTAATATTATATGCAAATCAGTCTGACCCTGTGCCTCATGGGAACAGTCCAGCCCGAACTGCCAAGGGTCAGACTGATTTGCATATAGCCATGTCTGAACCGGGGTGGCAGAGTGGGCTAAAGAACGGTGATGGATTAAACCCAGATCTTTTGACTGGGTGTGAGTGTTTGATTGATTGATTCAGATGCTCCGTCCATCACCACCCCCTTTTGCACCGCTTTTGCCCGCCATAAGTGTGGCAGGGTATGCTCAGACGTGAGTCCCTTGCTCACTTTACCACTGGATTCAAGCAAGCCGGGCTGAAGAGGGCTGGAATGGCAGAAACCGGTCCTCGGAAGCTTGTTTCCGGTCCAGGGAAGACATGGCTTGGCAGTTCAGGCTGGACTGTTCCCATGAGGCACAGGGACAGACTGATTTGCATATAGCCATGTCTGAACTGGGGTGGCAGAGTGGGCTAAAGAACGGTGATGGATTAAACCCAGATCTTTTGACTGGGTGTGAGTGTTTGATTGATTCAGATGCTCCGTCCATCACCACCCCCCTTTTGTACCACTAGTGGGCCTGCAGCACTGATTGTGCCTCTCACATGAGTAGCATGTAAATGTATCTCAGACCTGCCACTGCAGTGTCTGCGTGCAGTTTTGTACTGCCATGTTGACCTGACAAGTGCACCCACTTGCCAGGCCATAACCTTCCCTTTTCATAAAAGTAAGGCACCCCTATGGTAGGCCCAATGTACCCCCATGGGCAGGGTGCAGTGTATGTGAAAGGTAGAACATGTACTGGTGTGTGTGACATATCCTGATAGTGAAATACAGTGCATTTCATTGTTCACTATTGAAAGGCTATCTGCCACATAGTATAACATGATAGATACTTTGTAACATCTTACAAGTATAAATTCCCATTGGGATAAGATAGAGAAATAAAGTTTAGGATCTCCGAACTCTGTATTTAATAACACATCTTTTAGTAAAGATGGTTTTGAACTCATGTGTTTGAAAATGCCACTTTTAGAGAGTAGGCATTTTCTTGTTTAACCATTCAGTGTGCCTCTGCCTGTTTGTGGATTGACTGTCTGGTTTTAGAGTGACAGGGGCTGGGGATGAGCATTCACTGTAGACAGCCACTGAGGGGGTTGAGGTGTTCCTGCCCCTTCCTGGATGACTCAGAGCTGAGCTGAATAGGGCTTGGCTGGATTTAGAGTAGTGGGAGGAGTTTTCTTGCATCTGACTAGGGCCTGTCTCCCTTGCACAATGCGATCTCCACCCCCTGTGGTCATACTGCACTAGTGAGGACAGAACTGGTTTCGACTGAGCTCAGAGAACATTACACAAAAAGAACAGAGGCAAAGTGGGGTATAAGTAGAGGACCTTAAACCCCGGAACTTTAGACTACTTCTGGACTCAAGAGGAACCTTTGCCAAGGAGAAGAGCTGGAGAGCTGTGAGGCGGAGTACTGCCCCTTTGCTGTGTGGGGTTGGACTGCAGTTGCTGTTTCTGCCAAGGAAAAGGACAAAGACTACAACTTTGCTGTGAACCTGCTTGATGAAGAATCTCAAAGGGTCTGTGTGTGTTGGTCGCCTGTTCTGAAGTCTCAGGGACATTAATACTTCACCCCCAGCTCACCTGAACTCTATTGAGTTCTGACCTGGCAGGAGGCGCCTATTCCAGTTTTGGGCCTCTGGAGAATGTCCCTGCTGTTGGGAGCTGAAAGAAACCTAAGAGAAGTAAGAAAACCTCTCCGAAGCCTTCAGTGAAGCCGCTACCTGCACCGAGGCCGGGTGCACTGCTCGGGAAGTGCACGATGCACCGCCCAGCTTGCACCACAGCTCTGATGCCTGCAGATAACAGCATTCCCGATGCCAGCACTCGCACCAACTCCGTCACCGCCAGCGCCTGCAGCCTGTTATCGTGGTGCCAATAACCGCAGAGGGTGACTCCACAATCTCGCGGACTTTACATCGCCACGGGAGCCAACGCCTCACAGCTGACGCAACTGTCTTCCCCTGTCCTGGACTCAACACATTGCCTCCTCATGGACACGACACCTCGCCTCCCCCATGGCAGCCAGGGAGCCAGCCTCAACTTCGGCATCAACGCCTCACCTCCACAACGCTGTGCATTGTCAGAGACTTCGTTTCCAAGGAACTGTTTGTTTGGGGTCCGTGTGACTCCATGCCTGACGCTGCGCTACTTGGGGTCAGCTCCGAACTTTAAATTTATTGCTATTATCACGTCGCAATAGCCCCAGGTGGAGCTATTTGTTTCCTCCAAGCATGGTTTTTGCAATAACTGTTCTAAAGTCATATTTTATGACCTGTATGTTGGACATTTTGGTCCTGTTGAGTTTTGATAAAGATACTTTATTTTTCTAAACTGCTGTGGTGTCCATTGTTTTTAAATTTAAATGTATTTTATTGAATTTCGTTTTTTCCCCACATATATAGTCATCCATCAATCGACATGTTACAAATTACACATGTGGACTTCCCTGGGGTTGTGCACACTGCTCCATATTACAGATAATCTCCCCAGAGTCCTGACTTGTGCATTTACAATAGCTGTGATAACCTCCGATTTTAAACATGAACAACATAACATTGATATTACAATAAAGGAGTGGGGAGAGGAGTTAGCCTAACGGCTAAGGCGCTCGACCTCGGACCTGGGGATCTGGGGATCTGGGTTCGAGTCTCGGTAATGACGCCAAAACCTCCTGTGATTCTGGGCAAATCACTTACAGCCTGATTCATCAAGCCGAAATCGGCTCGCAAAGGGCCAGAATCTGAGAATCTGGCCCTTTGCGAGCGCTATTTTTGCATTTGGGATTCATCATCCCAAATGCAAATATCGGTAATAGCGATTTCGCTATTTTGCGAGGAATTACATTTAAGGAATCTCTATTTGAGATTCCTTAAATGCAATTCATCATCCATTTAAAAATTGCGAATTCGCAATTTCGGCCCGCTATTTACCGCGAGGTCAAACCTCGTGGTAAAAAAGCGAAAACTTAGAAAAATGCTTTTAAAAGCATTTTTCTAAGTTGCCTGTTGCACACACACATGTCCTTTGGACATGTGTGTGCGCAACACCTGTTTCAATTTGCATTTAAGGGGTGCTACAGGGTGTCCTTTGGACACCCCTGGCACCCTTTCAATCGCTATCTTATTTGCGATTAGCTAATTGCTAATCGCAAATAAGGAATACTCCCCATTCATTCCTATGGGCCTTTTGGCCCATAGGAATGAATGGGGAGTATTCCTTATTTGCGATTAGTGTTAAAACTAGGTCAGGGACAATCAGTATTTGCCCGGCGGTATCGCCTCTTTAACCCACAAAATATTAATCAATGAAGAGGCAGGCGCTGGAGACGGGAAGGCAGGAAACAAGGTTTATTCTCTCCGGAGGAGAACACATCAGTTCAGACAGCAGGTATCGTCACGAGGTGCTCTACCCGCATCTCTGAGGCCTGGCCTTTTATACACATTTTCATCATCTTTATTGCAGGTAACACATCTTTGTAAGGCTTTGAAGTATGAAAGGATATCCTCCGAATCTCCCCTTCAGGCCCGTTCCCACACACATTTACAGTTGAAGTCCCCACCCCGGTCACAACAGGTGATGATTATCGCGCAGCTGGACATTCCGCCGATTCACGGAATGTGGGGGTTCGATCGGATCTCATAGGGTGGGGGCTTTGGTCAACTCGGGGGTCCTTTGATGAGGGAAGCTTTCTACTGTACGGGGAGGGGCAATAAACAGTATCGGCAGAGCTAGGTGTCGGCCTGGGAACGAGGAAGACAAACGGGCACACAGGAAAGGGGGTTTGTATCAAAGGACCTGGGACCATGAAAGGAATGAGGGGAGGTGTCGCGCTGGGAACAGGATGGGGTTCTGAGGCAGAGCTGCGCTGGAGAGGGGTTTATGACCCGAGGCATGTGCGGGCGGGGGGGTTTTGCCAGCGTGCGGGCTTTGTGAGGACGAAGGGCCATGCTGGGGGGGCCAGTGGTGTGCAGAGGGCGGTTCTGATCGAGGCACCTAAAATGGCGGGTGCGCACGACAGAAACTGTGGCATCAGGGAAAAGGCAAGATGGCGCAGATAATGTTTACCAAACCGTACTAATTTTCCACAGTCCTCCCTTTAACATATCCAAGACATCTTGCTGGCCTATTTCCTATCCATGTCTACTGCGGTGATCATAAGCAAAGAAGTAGGAACCCAGGTGAAGGAGCTATAAACATTACATTTAAAATCTTTCGTCTTAGGAGGCGGGTCTATCGATAAACTCGTTTGCAGTAAAGTCATAGTTATACAATATCGGGCAAAAACGATTCTGTAGTGAGAGCATTGAGTACATTTCATAGAGGCTTATAGTCATTCAGAATGTGAACTGATAGGTTGTTACATATGTAGTTCTGTTCATATTTGGTTGGAGCATAATCAATACAATAGTGGCTGGGAGAGAAATGAGACGTAGTAAAAACAATAATCAGGGGCGCCATTGTTCGAAGGGGAGGTCCTATTGTCATGGACCATTATTAGTGAGTTCTCAGCATTCTTTGTCGTCTTCTGTTGGCACGGTGGAGCACCGGCGGTGGAGCGATGAGTCCAGCTCTCTTCTGAGCTCCGCGTTGCAGGGCATGACCTTTTCCTCGCTTTCCTGGTCAAAAAAAGGTCCTTTTCGCCCTGTGTCCTTTCGAGTCGATTGTCAAAGAGTTCAGGTGGAGGAAGAGAGCGTGTGAATAGTCCTTAGGGTAGGTCGGAGGAGAAAAAAAGGGGGATGGAGCAGGGCCAGATCGGGAACAGACCAGGGGGACGGAAAATTTCAGGTAGGCGGGCCCATGACCGAGTTCAGAGAGCGGGGACTTTTCGGCACACGTTGATCGTCGAGCAGGGGCATCAGGTCAGCCCTTTCCTCTCATTTTGTCGAAAACAGTGCCTCGTCCTGCAGCTCCTTACTGTCGCGGTCTCGCCTTGGCCAATGTCGCAGATGTCCCATGATCTGTAGTCAGGCCACGTGCTCCCACATCCGGTCCTTCTTTCCTCCGACAGTGGTACCCTTAAATGAGTTCGAGAAGACAGTCTTTAGAGAATTGGCAGAGGAAGGTAATAACATAAGTCTATTTCTCTCCCAGCTCCAAGCAAATGAGAAACATCCGTTATATTGGGGTTCACAACCAACATATAAACAATTGATGATGGGCTTGCCGGATTTGCTACAACTTTCCTTCGCAACTATTTCTTCGGTGTTTGTTGGGGTTACATTCATTGTTGTGGTATGAGATCTGGTACCTATTCATTGCATTTTGCTTATTACAGTTACGTCAGTTCTTCTGGTAGAGACCCATTTCCCTAGTACGAGCCTTACGAAGCTATACCGTTCTCCAGGGCTTTATATTTTACAAAAAGTGCAACGTGCTATCACCATGGTCTGATAGGTATCTTTCTGAGGAACGAGCATAGGCTAAACATTTTTCATTTCTATCAATGCATCCTACCCTTTAGCTAAACATTTTCCTTCACCAGGGTTCATCGTAACAATTCCTTCATTTCGGTCTAATCTTAACCTTTGCAGAACATCATTCTAATTCCTACATAGTCTCTTACAACCTGACTACTTCATAAAAAACGGGGGGGCTTGCGATAACTATTTGATTCACTTTTATTTGTTTGGGCATTGAGATAGTTCGGGACGGGGAAGGTCGTGTTACCTGAGGCATTTTTATCATAGTAGCCACTGACATGTAGTTCCCTTAATATGGGCCAGATTAGGGAACCTCAGTCGTCTTACCTGTCCTTTCCCTTTTGGTCAATTTTTAGGTTTCATCAATATTTAGTAGGAAGGAGAGGCAGTAACATGGCATCAAAGTGAATTTATCTAAGACAAATTTGTGCAAATACTTGTGGTATTTGGAGCCAATTGGGTGGTGGTTTGCCAATTTGGAGTCAGTCGTTAGGGAGAGTGAGAGTGTGGGAGAGAGAGAGAGAGAGAGAGAGTGTGGGAGAGAGAGAGAGAGAGTGTGGGAGAGAGAGAGTGAGAGAGAGAGTGAGTGAGTGAGTGAGTGAGTGAGTGAGTGAGTGAGTGAGTGAGTGAGTGAGTGAGTGAGTGAGTGAGTGAGTGAGTGAGTGAGTGAGTGAGTGAGTGAGTGAGTGAGTGAGTGAGTGAGTGAGTGAGTGAGAGAGAGAGAGAGAGAGAGAGAGAGAGAGAGAGAGAGAGAGAGAGAGAGAGAGAGAGAGAGAGAGAGAGAGAGAGAGAGAGAGAGAGAGAGAGAGAGAGAGAGAGAGAGGGAGAGAGGGAGAGAGAGAGAGAGAGAGAGAGAGAGAGAGAGAGAGAGAGAGAGAGAGAGAGAGAGAAGAGAGAGAGAGAGAGAGAGAGAGAGAGAGAGAGAGGTGCAACAATAGGCTAAATAGTACACGTGCAACATAGGGAGCGGCCGTGTATTAAGATAGGCTATTCAGCGCATTAATCAACATGAGACATCACGGGTCTGTGTTAGAATTTTGAAAGCATGCGGTTCGGGACGGGCGAACATTAGGCAGGGTAGAGGGGACATGCTTTGAGTAAAAGACACCATTGTATCGCACTTCTCGCACTCTCGGTCCTCCGATCAGTCAAGTCAACGTCTCAGTCGCACAAAAACATTTTCTCATAGATTCAGACATACGTGACACGTGCCCATTCACGCAACACGGCATAGTTTCAGACATACGTGACACGTGCCCATTCATGCGACACGGCATAGGGGTGACCGTGTTTTATCATATTATACAGCCTATTGGCTCTTTCGTTACAAGAGCAGTTTGTGGGTGTGCTTAGGTGCCATCTGGCAACGTTAGTCCGCTTCGTGTATCAGACATGGCGAGGCTTCGGATCTTCACCATACCTCAGTCGTGATTCCAATGTAACCTGCAGAGGGAGGAAAAGAGGGGAAGGGAGGGGGGGACAGCATTCGAGCATATCAAAATGTACGGGCACGAAAATCCTTTACTTACCACATACTCGTCTTATCTCCTCGGGATATAATCCCTGGGGTCTTGGTTTCCGAAGTCGGGGGAGGGGCGGGGTAGTGTGGCAAGAATGGCGAGCGATAGGTAGTTCGTGAGGGAGACGGTCCGAATGTGACATCATAGGCCGTGTATAGGGGAAACGTTAAGGAAAATCAGAAGCGCTTAGAGCGAGGTATCTAGTTTGTAGATGTATCTAGCTATCGGGGTCCTTAAATCCCTTTCCAACGCTGTGATGTTCTAAGGCATATCGGCTCTTCGGCCAACTCTGTTCCCTAGTACCTTTGAGTGCCGTACCTTTATAACATTCTATCATTTACACCGCTTCACTTTACCCGTCCTCAGAAGTCGAGGTCCTTCTCCGTGCGTTAGTTCCTGAGCCAGTCGCATACTTGGAGGCAGGGTATCGTGTCGTAGATTCGATCCTTCATCCGGGGCTGGGCACCCATCTTTCGATAACCTTGAAAAGAGAACAAAGCAGGGTGCACAGAAAATCTCTCCCGCTGATCCCACATTTTACAAAAAGCATGCAATACCCATTTCATAGTTTGGAAAACCTTTATTTGCACAATCGTTCAGCATGTTGATATGACAGTGCGCTCGTGGTTGGCCGGACACGGCAATGGCTAAAGTGCGTACAGTAGGGGGGGCTATTTTGTAGGATTAAAAACATGTTAAGAAGGTTTATTCATTCATTTGCAGGGAACTAAAAACGTCTATCAATAGTTGAGGGATCAAGGGGCATTCATTTCATAATTGGAAGCACAGTTGGACTAGTTGCAATCAAATTTCCTATAGGTATACCGTGGGCGTGTGTCATAAGCGAGGTTACGTGTCGGTTACGATAATATCATAATGAATCGTACATTGAAAAAAACATTTTTCACGTGGTCCTTTTACATGTTCGTCGAGTGAATCCTCCCTCTTTTCCGTCAAGTGTACAAAGGATCATAACATATCTCGGAACATCGAGTCTTTTTAGCTAAAAAACACCACGAGGTGTTCGTAAGTTCCTATTGATACCGGCGCCATTTTGGGCGGGGCCGGGTTAGTCCGGAAGTAGCATCAGGGAAGAAATGTTTCCTACAACCGGCAGTTGGACCAGAGTCCTTTTCGGCAGTTCAAGAATTCATGCTAACAGAAGGAGTGGCTATGTCATGCTTATTTCGTTAGCGATCAAGGCAGTTGTTCCTCACTGGGAGCCTGTAGGGGCCGAGGGCTCCTGGGACCTTTGTAGAATCTTCAAGGCTGTGGAGATGCTGTCGGAGGTGGGGGCTCGTGCCCCGGAGGGCAAGCGTCCGAGTTACATTGCTGGTCAAAGTTACTCTAGCGGCCTAGACCCGCCTTCCAGGGGGCCCAGACGCCATTTTGCGGCCCTGCAGCAGCCGCCCTTTGTCGAGTCTGCAAGAGTGGAAGAGACCCTTTGGGGTGAAAAAAAATGGAACTTCGTGTCGTGGGAGCAGGACATTCGGCTAGGGTGCAGCTGAGGCGCCCCCACCTGGGGGGCGAGGGAGACTCGTTCGCGCCGTCTCCCTCTCCCGGTGCACTCCACGCTGCTCTCTTTCATGGGCATGCACGATGGCCTCTCCACATCCCGTGCTCCACAAGTCCCATGTCCAGTGCTGCGGAAGTATGGCCACCTGCGGCGCATGTTCGGTGCTGCGCAATTATTGGTGCAGCCGTTGCATGTTCGGTGCTGCGCAAGTATTGGCGCCACAGTGCATGTTCCGTGCTGCGCAAGTATTGGCGCCACAGTGCATGTTCCGTGCTGCGCAAGTATTGGCGCCGCCTGGCTGGAGGATTTCGGCGCCGGGCCGGGGCTGGGAAACCTCCTATCCATGGAGGTGGGAGAGGCTCGTCCGCGTCGCCCCTCCCTCCCAGCCCGACCAGGAGCAATTTCAGCGGAGGTATTTGTGATGGCCGGACTGGGGCTGGGAAGCCTCCCATCCGTGGAGGTGGGAGAGGCTCGTCCGCGTCGCCGCTCCCTCCCAGCCCACTCCGCGAAGAAGAGGATGGGACAGCCATTTCCATGCCTGGCCGTGGTGCCTCCTGGACATCCCACTGGCAATTCGATCGACGGTTGTCAACAGGCCCCGCCCCACACGTGCTGTGTGTTTCACCTTCCGGATGGGCGTGACCGGTGACCTGCGGCTCCGGAGTGGGGGTAGGTATTTTGTTTGGACAGGCATGTCTGGGTAATGGGGGGTTGTCTATGCAGGCCTGTAATTGCTTCCTTTCACAGAGTGGGGGGGCAACAGAGAGTAATCAGTCCCATTGCACTCGAAGTTTGAGTTCATCAATGGAATGTATACTAATCTGTCCGATACTACTCTGTGTATTGTTTCTGCAAGTTATCCGAAAAGGGTGGCCTTTTTCTTTTGTGTTAGGGAACAGTAGCGGTAGTACGGGGTTCGTCACCGGGTAACTCAGAGCTAGACTGGGTTTCTCGTCTTAACATTGTTCGATCTATGAAGACTCGAACATGTCGCTGAAATCGGTCTGGCGAAATCTGTGCCATCGGGCATAATCAAACGTGGTTGTTCTATCTGGCTTGTCCATGCCAGTCTGATTCATCTTTGTCTCGCGCCTTTTCCCTTTCTGCCGGCCCGTTATTCCTGTCGGCCCTCTGTTCCTACTCTCGTTCAGTAGAGTCGGACATTGGGCTTTCCAGTGCCCGGCATATTTACAAAAAGCACATTGGTTTTGCCCTAAGTCTGGCCGTCCTGTGCGTAGTGTCGGGGGATTACTTTCGGGTCGTTGTGTCCTGGGGTTGTCCTGTCGATATATTCCTTTACCTGCTCTGTCCTCGTCTCTTTTCTTTCGTTGCATTGCTTCTTTGCGCCACATACCGAGACTGTCGAGCATAATAGGCGTTGTCTTATTATTACGAAGGGCTATTTCTAACGTTTCTATTTTATCAAGATCGAAGGATCCTATCAGTGGCCACTGTTTCTCTTGATTTTCTTTGGTATACCTGTGCCACAGTTTACTATAGGCTATGGAAACTAATCCATAGTTTACGAACATGTCTTTATTAGGGGTGCCTTCCAGCGGAGCTAGATGATCCACCTCTAATAAACGGTCCGGGCTGAACCAACTACCAACCAGTGGGGAGAAGACAGACATGACAGCTCGCGACGAGGACAAAAAGTCAGCACTGCCTATCTTATCACTGCGTGCAAAGACTAGACAGAATATTTCTATTCTACGTTGTTTGCAGGCAGTGAATATCTCATGAACCAATAACAAAACAATTACTAAACAACCAGTGGGGAGAATAAGTAGGCCCGCAAAGGTCTGCGTCCTCTACCCTTTCACTATCTGCAAAGGGGAACCTGTTCTTTCCTGTTTGCAGACAGAGAATCTCCAGAAAACAATCCGCGAACAGTAGTTCGAGGTCAAAAACCGTTAATCAGTGTGGGAGAGGGAAATCTCCCGAAAACAATTCGTGAACAAATGAACAATCAGTGGGGGAGAAAGATAGGCACGCTGGCCGCGTTACCTATCCTTCACTGTTTGCAAGGAGAAAGAGCCTACTGTTTCTCCGTTTGCAGACAGTGAATCTCCAAATAAGTCAACAAAGAGTAATACTAGTATTTTCTGAACAATTAAACAATCATTTCGCAATTCGTCGTGTCTACACGACCTTACCCGGACCGTATAGACAGTTTATCTTCCGAATCCAGCGCCCGATCGTCCTCTTTTCCTCGTATTCCTCGCGGCACTCCTGATGGTTCCCAGTCAGGACCGTAGATCACTCGAGAGAGGTCTGTTCGGAACCAGTGAAGTTCGGATGATCGGCTGCCAGACGAAGGTCTATTGGGCAAGAGCTCTCCCGATCGTTGCAGTCGTTCACTCTGTCGTCAGGACCTCTCCCACTGGATCCACGAGTCGCTGATGGGCCCCACGCTTGGGACGCCAATTGTTAAAACTAGGTCAGGGACAATCAGTATTTGCCCGGCGGTATCGCCTCTTTAACCCACAAAATATTAATCAATGAAGAGGCAGGCGCTGGAGACGGGTAGGCAGGAAACAAGGTTTATTCTCTCCGGAGGAGAACACATCAGTTCAGACAGCAGGTATCGTCACGAGGTGCTCTACCCGCATCTCTGAGGCCTGCCTTTTATACACATTTTCATCATCTTTATTGCAGGTAACACATCTTTGTAATGCTTTGAAGTATGAAAGGATATCCTCCGAATCTCCCCTTCAGGCCCGTTCCCACACACATTTACAGTTGAAGTCCCCACCCCGGTCACAACAGGTGATGATTATCGCGCAGCTGGACATTCCGCCGATTCACGGAATGTGGGGGTTCGATCGGATCTCATAGGGTGGGGGCTTTGGTCAACTCGGGGGTCCTTTGATGAGGGAAGCTTTCTACTGTACGGGGAGGGGCAATAAACAGTATCGGCAGAGCTAGGTGTCGGCCTGGGAACGAGGAAGACAAACGGGCACACAGGAAAGGGGGTTTGTATCAAAGGACCTGGGACCATGAAAGGAATGAGGGGAGGTGTCGCGCTGGGAACAGGATGGGGTTCTGAGGCAGAGCTGCGCTGGAGAGGGGTTTATGACCCGAGGCATGTGCGGGCGGGGGGGTTTTGTCAGCGTGCGGGCTTTGTGAGGACGAAGGGCCATGCTGGGGGGGCCAGTGGTGTGCAGAGGGCGGTTCTGATCGAGGCACCTAAAATGGCGGGAGCGCACGACAGAAAGTGTGGCATCAGGGAAAAGGCAAGATGGCGCAGATAATGTTTACCAAACCGTACTAATTTTCCACATTAGCAATTTGCTAATCGCAAATAAGGAATGTGTAGGAATCGCATTTCTTTATGCAATTCCTACATGAATCCCGTTTTGCAAGTCCTTAATAGCGATTAGGGGCTCGCAAAACGGGAGATTGATGAATCAGGCTGTTAATCTCCCCGTGCCTAAAAAAAAAAATGGAAGTGTGTGTCCTCATGTAAAACGCAACTTATGCTATGTAAAGCGCTCTGATACCTGATTCGGTTTGGGTCTAGTTCGCGCTATATAAAACTCTACAAAAAAATAAATAAATAAATAAAACAGTGCATGTACCCTTCCTCCAATATTTGTGTGATCGAGAGAGTACTCTATGTCGGTGATCGTGTAACGCCAATGTAATTCGCCCACCCAGTCTTTACTTACACATTCTTATTACTACCATCTACTATTTATTGCACATGCTTGTCACCCCATTTGTTTCCTGAATAGTCCACTTGTAGCTTGGAAAGGTGTAAGGGGGCACAATGCAACTAGGGCCTTGCGCATATCGCCTCTTAGTTCCTGCTAGTGCTCCGATGCTCTCCATGCTCTACCTCCGGTGGCAATACTTTTTCTACTTCACGAGCAGGTGTGCTATCTAGTGTTTCAGAGTAGCTTTGGCAGGAGGCGCGAAAGTCTGACAGTATCGCATCCCATGCGGACGCCAGCGGCATTTTCCGTACACTGGTCTGGTGTCCATTTGTGGTGTTACCACTGTGTTATTGTGTGTTTTGAGTACAAATACTTTACACATTGCCTTTGGGACAAGCCTGTCTGCTTGTGCCAAGCTACCAAGGGGTTGAGCAGGGGTTATCTAAACTGTGTATCCCACTTACCCTGCCTAGAAGCAAGGGTCCCTACTTCGACAAAGGTGCCTACCTCTGCCAACTAGAGACCCTCATTTCTAACAGATGTGCTAACTATAACTTGCGCCCCTGCCATGCACTGCTGATGACCTCAAATATTACGTCACTCATGACATGTTCTATGGCATCATTGATGACATCACTGATGACATAACTGATAACATCATCCAATGAGTGTGCTAGTTTATTTTATAGTTTACAAAGTGGTGGGTAACTGCCATATTACTTATCTACTTTTGTACTCCCTGTGTCCAGCTAATGGGTGTAAGTGATTACAAAGTGTATGGGCTGCTAATGCATCATGGGTGTGTAGAAGTAACAAACACTTTATAAATCTTTTCGTTCTGCAGAAAACATTTTCAACAGGGCAAACATTCTTGATAGTAGATACTAAGTATTGTAAGTAGCCTGTAGTTATTAGACAGAATTGTCTTAGCATGAACATTTTTATGTAACGTACAAGACTGTGTGCACCAGGTACTAACCTATGTACATGTGCTTCTTTTGCTTCAGAAGATGGACTTTTTGAAAAGTTTTTACCACTGTATGAAGGCTGGAGGTAGCGTAATCTTTAGCACTTTCAGACCTTGGTTATTTTAGGCGAGTAGTGCTTTTTATGACAAGTGTTGCATAGAGCACTGTTCTTAGTAGATACTTTTTAATACTCTGTGGTGTATTACTCATGAGAGTTTCATTGTCTGCAAACAGTTTAGTACAGAGTGAACTCTCTCCATAGAGTAAACACCGTTTACAGTACGCACTTTTCTACTCATATCAACTCCATTTCTCAATGTTGGTTCAATGAATGTTAGGGCTTTGATACAGATAAAAGCTGTGTTTAGTAGGACATTAATTTTGGAACAGAAGTTGAGTGTCTTGAGGAACTTGGCCTTCTCTGAACAGTTGTATAGTGTGTGCAATGAGGGTTTCCCAAATAAATGTGGCTGATTGTTATTGTGAACTAGGCTACCTGTGAAGTGTATGGTACAGTGTCAATCTTGCACATGACCCATGGTTGCTGAACCCAAGGGAGGTGTATCTGAGATGGAATTAATGATGCTTCATATAATTTTGAGCTATTTTGTACTTACTTACTTTCAGGTCTCTAATGCCTTACTAGTTTATAGAGTAATGTGTGCACTTTTTAGGTAATTTTTAAGTTAAAAATGTTTTTAAACACAAGCAGATATTTGTATCACACCTAACTATAATATTACTTTAAGCTTTGTCTTTTCAGTGAATGACATTTTTTTTAACGTAAAGTAATATTTTATTACCATATGTAAATCCAATCCCTCCCTGTACACCGCCAAAGGCAGGTCCTGCCTCAAGTACTCCACAGGCAGCCAACCCTACGTTACGAATGGCCTTTGGCTGTGCACAGCTGGGGATTCATAACGGGGCCTGCCCTGCAGCCAACCCACCCGGAGGCAGCCAACCTCACACTGCGTATTGCCTTTTGTTGCAAGTGGCGTGGCACCCAAGCCTCGTGTCCAACTCCCCGCAGGCAGTCACCCAAAGGCAGCCAACCCCATGCCATGCATGGCATTTGCTCATACGTGGCATGGGGGTTAGCCGCAGCACTGGTGTTGCAGCCAGACCCTGCCTCCAATTCCCAGCAACAACAAGGTGATAGATGGAATGCTTGAATTAATCTCAGCCACTGGCAATCATTCGGGCCCCATCCCAATCCATCATTTTTCGACCACCATGCGACCTAAGTTTGGACCTAGCCATATGCAAATAAGTATTGAACCTGTTCCAATGGGAACAGTCGAGCCAGGTTCTCCCCGAACCAGAATACAAGCAACCTAGGACTGGTTTCACCCTTATTATGTGCTCTTAAGACAGGTTTAGCTTGATTCTAGAGTCATAATCAGCCAGGGACTCACGTCTGGGATACTAGGCACACTAAGGGCATTAATTATTCAAATAAAACAACAACAAGGTGATGGATGGAATGTTCAATTAATCTCAGCCACAGGCAATTGCCCTGGAGGAACCGCTATCTATTGTTTTTTGCCCACTAGGTCACCTCCGTTCGAAACCAGCCACATACAAGCCAATCTTGACCCTGTTCCTCATGGGAATAGTCCAGCCGACATTCCTGGCAAGGTCCTCCCTGAACCGGAACACACTCACCCTAGGACCAGTGTCGACCTTGCATGACCCCTTTCCTTGAGCCTCCTTAGGCCCTGGGGACCCCGACCCCCAAGGGCCTTAAGTATTTTAAAGGGGATGGGGAACATGTGCCCCCCTCCTCCCCAAACGTCATTAGAAACTAGAAACTCCATCCCCAAATAGTTTTCTTTTTAAAGGGCATAGGGGCCTCCCGACCTTATTTTGGCCTGCATTAATTAAAGGTGGGTACCCCTGTGCCTACCCAATACACCCACCATGCATTACGTTAGGGGAGCCCTGGCCCTGCCGGCTCCCCGCATGCTGCCAGAGCCATCATTGCCCTGTCCAAATGTAGCAGCTATTGATGCTGCTCGCTCTGAGCGGGCGCAGCATCTGTTTTCCTGACTGCAGTGATGCAGGCAGGAAACCGGTCACAAATCCCCTCCCAGCTGGCGGGAGCATTTTGAAAGCTCCTGTATGTTGGGAGCAGGCTTTGTGTTTATTTAAGAGGTTTTATATAGCGCTAGCCAGACTCAAAGGTATCGGAGCGCTTTACAGCATATAGGGGAAAAAACAAACAAAAAAAAAACACATAAGAGGCAAAAGTAAGCATAAGTGTTTACAAGTTCCAGTGTGCTGTGCATCCGAGGAGCACATTGAGGTAGAGCGGTTCCGAGGTAGTCTCGATGCATGGACAAAGTCTTGGGCGAAGTCTTCCGCCGGGAGTTGAGGGAAGAGTAGGGGGTTAGGGGACGAGGATGAGGTAGGGAGTGTTGGAGCAATTGCCTGGTGGCTGCAGGGTGCCGGCTTGTGCGTTTTGGATTTCAGTTCAGGAAGGCACTGTTGAGGTATAAGTCTTTAAGAGTCTTTTGAATTTTAAGAAGGAGGGCGTAGTCCTGATATCAACCGGGATGGAGTTCCAGATTTTGGGTGCGTTTCCTGTGGAGGAACATGCGGCAGTTTTTTGCTTGCGTGTTTTCAAAAGGGATTAGTAAGAGGGTGTTTGCTCCCAGTTTGGCACTAGTTTTAAAAATGCTCCAGCCAGGCAGGAGCACAACACTAGTTTCCCTGCCAGCGCCAGCATTAGGCAAGGAAAT